>NC_133453.1:20541207-21741207 GCF_048565385.1 Saimiri boliviensis | reverse complement strand
AAAGCCAGGGGACTGTGGCAGTTTCATGTCTGTATTTGGCAGTCGGATAGGAGCCAGCTCAGCTAGACTGGGCCCCTGGCCAGTTGCAGGGGAGGGCGTCAGGGCCCTGGGGACATCCCTCCCCTAAGGCCGACTCTGGTGCCCCCTCCTCCTCCCCAGGCTGAGCTGCCCTTTTCTGTCCATGACTCCAGCTCTGCTTTCCTTTCCCTCGAGCATTTGGGGGTGCAGGCTGTAGGGCTGTGGCCAAACAGGTGCCCCTGGGGTTTCCGCAGCAGGAAGCTGAGAAGGGAAGGGGGAAGGGGGAGGGGCAGGCTAGACGGTGCCGCCTCATTGGCCCTGGACCAAGGTCAGGATGTGACTTGTCTGTGGTGTGTGTTCCTCTGCACCAGGCCCAGCTCACCTAGAAATGGGCATCCTAGCCATGCTGCCTCAGGGTTCCATAGACATGCATCCCCTGCTTTTGGAGCCCGCAGCTGGTGGTCTAGGCCCCTAGTCCATGTCAGGAATGTGGGTTCCCTGCTCCAGTGGAATTCTCTTGCCAGGCCCAGGAGCAGCCCCTCTGCTGCACGAACCTCTTGCCCCAGGCCTTTCCCTATGGTGTCCCATCGAGGGAGGATCATAGGGAGGATCTATGGTGTCCCATTGGTAGAGCCAGTGACAGAGAAGTTCCAGGGGCTCAGGGAGAGAAAACAGCTGGGTGACATTGCAGGAGCCTAGGGGTGAAGTCAGGGCAGGGCTGGCCTGTGGGGAGCTGCCCCAACTCCTGGGCTCTGGGCGACATTCCAGCCAGCTCTCCCAGGCTCTCTGCTCGTCTTCCTCCATGGCAGCTGTCTCTGTCTGTCTCCAGGTGGGTCTACATCCCCTTTTAGCAGCCCCATCACCTCCGACGAGGAGTACCTGAGCCCCCCAGAGGAGTTCCCAGAGCCTGGGGAGACCTGGCCCGGAACCCCCACCATGAAGCCCAGTCCCAGCCAGAACCGCCGTTCTTCCGACACTGGCTCCAAGGCACCCCCTACCTTCAAGGTCAGACCCCTGAGGCTGGGGCCCGGCCTCCTGTGTGCCCCCATTCCTTTGGGTGCCCCCTTGTTCTTGGGGCCATGCTCCGGCACCAGCAAGACCTGGAGCTTTGCTCCCATTCAACGCTTCTTACCCAGAGCCAGTCTCAGTCTGGCTGTGGAAGAGGCCTCCATCCCAGATTCCACAGCCTTCAGGACCCAAGGCTCTGCCCTGTCTCCCTTGACACTTTGGGGTACCCCCTTCAGGTCTCACTTATGGACCAGTCAGTAAGAGAAGGCCAAGATGTCATCATGAGCATCCGCGTGCAGGGGGAGCCCAAGCCTGTGGTCTCTTGGTGAGTAGCCGCACTTCACAACACCCATGGGCGACTCCATCAGGCTTTGGCTCTGGGAGGTCTGGCTTTGGGTAGAAGGAACTGGAACCTTTGTGGGGTTCCCCATGATCTGTCTCTGGGGCCTCATCTTAGGGATAGCAGTGTACTCCCCCCTAGTACCCTGTCCCTTGCCCCCACGTTCCAGGCTTATTTAGGGCCTCCCCTTCTGGGGAGGGATTTGGGTCTCAAGCCTGTCCATTTGGGATAAATGTCTGGGCCCACAGGCTTATGCCTGTAATCCCAGCACTTTGGGAGGCTGAGGCAAGCGGATCACTTGAGGCCGGGGGTTCAAGACCAGCCTAGCCAACATGGCAAAACCCTATCACTACTAAAAATACAAAAATATAGCCAGATGTGGTGATACACGCCTGTAATCCCAGCTACTCAGGAGGCTGAGGCAAGAGGATCACTTGATCCTGGGAGGTGGCAGGTGCAGTGAACTGAGATTGCACCACTGCACTCCAGCCTGGTTGACAGAGGGAGACTGTCTCAGAAACAAAAACACTCCCTTTCCAAAATTGGCAAGGAGCAACACATTTCAGAGGCCAAGGAAGGAGGATTGCTTGAGCCAGGGCAACATAGTGAGGCTGTCTCTACAAAAAAATTTTTTTTAATTAGCTGGATGTGATAGTACATGCCTGCAGACCCAGCTACTTGTGAGGCTGAAGAGGAGGATCGCTGGAGCCCAAAGTTTGAGGTTGCAGTGAGCTATGATCACACTATTGCACTCCAGCCTGGGTGATATAGTGAGACCCTGTTGCTGAAAAAAAAAACCACACAACAATTTGTTTCTCAGCTGCCAGCAGCCCAGAGTTAAATGTGGGTCTCAGCAGCAGGGCCTTGCACATCCCGGGTGCCTGGAACATGGATTACTCAGCTTGCTCGTTTTTTGTTGATTTGAATTCTGTTTTTTATTTTTAATTGATTGCCTGGTCCCCACTATGATTTTCTTTTGTTGAGACGGAGTTTTGCTCTTGTTGCCTAGGCTAGAGTGCAGTGGCATGATTGCTGCAAACTCTGCCCCCCCAGGTTCAAGTGATTCTCCTGCCTCGGCCTTCTGAGTAGCCACCACACCTGGCTAATTGTGTATTTTTAGTAGAGACGGGTTCACCATGTTGGCCAGGCTGGTCTTAAACTCCTGGCCTCAGGTGATCCACCCGCCCTGGCCTCCCAAAGTACTGGAATTACAGGCATGAGCCACCATGCCCAGCCCCCACTGTAATTATTTTTAACATTGTAAGTTTTTTCATATCCCTTTTGGGAAGTGGGAAAGCTATCGATCTGTTATAAATATGTAAAAATAAGACATGGAGAAGTTTAAGAATTATTAAGAGCTAGCCAGGCACAGTGGCTCACACCTGTAATCCCAGCACTTTGGGAGGCTGAGGTGGGCAGATCATGAGGTTAGGATTTCAAGTCTCAAAAAAATATATATTATTATGAGCTAAATAGGGCCAGGCATGATGGCTCAATGCCTGTAATCCCATCACTTTGGGAGGCCAAGAGAGGAGAATCATTTGAGCCCAGGAGTTCAAGACCAGTGTGGGCAACATGGTGAAACCCTGTATTTACAAAAAATACAGAAAATAGCCAGGCATGTTGGCATGTGCCTGTAGTCTCAGCTACCCAGGAGGCTGGGGTCAGGGGATCACTGGAGCCTGGGAACGTAGAGATTGCAGTCAGCTGTGATTGTGCCACTGCACTCCAGCCTGGGTGACAGAGTGAAACCTTGTTTTGTTTTGTTTTGTTTTGTTTTTGAGACGGAGTTTTGCTCTTGTTACGCAGGCTGGAGTGCAATGGCGCAATCTTGGCTCACCGCAACCTCCGCCTCCTGGGTTCAGGCAATTCTCCTGCCTCAGCCTCCTGAGTAGCTCGGACTACAGGCATGCGCCACCATGCCCAGCTAATTTTTTGTATTTTTAGTAGAGACGGGGTTTCACCATGCTGACCAGGATGGTCTCGATCTCTTGACCTCGTGATCCACCCGCCTTGGCCTCCCAAAGTGCTGGGATTACAGGCTTTAGCCACTGCGCCTGGCTGAAACTTTGTTTTGAAAGAAAAGAAGGAAAAGAAAAAAGAGCTAAATAGCATGGCTCTACCTCGAATGTGGCAAGATTCTGAGAATGGAGAGCTCCAGGTAGTCAGAAGTGACCTGGAAGCTCCTGGAGGCAGGTGGGATGGCAGAGTCAGGGTCAAAACCTCACCCTAGAAACCAGGGATGCCCGCGGTCAGGGGACAGCTCCGGAGACTGAGCAAACTGCACAGGGAAGGAGAGGCCTGCGCAGCGCTGCAGCCCCAGGTCCTGCGCACACAGATCAGGTCCCTGGGCCCTGGGACTGACTTCTTGCCCCTCTGACAGGCTGAGAAACCGCCAGCCGGTGCGCCCGGACCAGCGACGCTTTGCGGAGGAGGCTGAGGGTGGGCTGTGCCGGCTACGGATCCTGGCTGCGGAGCGCGGCGACGCTGGCTTCTACACCTGCAAAGCAGTCAATGAGTACGGCGCTCGGCAGTGTGAGGCCCGCCTGGAGGTCCGAGGTGAGTACCTTATTTCTCCACGAACGCCCACCTGGCCCTGGCCCCTTCCTTCCGCCACTGTCCACTCACATGGCCTCAGCTACAGGATGCCACCACTGAAAGGGCCTTATGGGGGCCCCTAGTCCAGCTGCTTGTATTATTGTTGAGTGAACCAAGACCCAGAGACAGGAAGTGACCTGCCCAAAGCTGCACAGCACATTGTTCCGTGCTCAGCTTACTATACAACCCTACCTTCGCTGTTGTTCTGTCACAGAGCCCTGGCAGCAGCCAGAGACCCTGCACCCACCACTGGCCGAGCTCTCTCTACACTCTTCTGAGCCTTTGTCTCGGTGCTCTGCCCAGGACCCTCCTTCATCCCCCTCCCCCTCTCCTCTCGCCCCCTTGCCCACCCTCCCATCCCATTGCTGTGCAGAAGCTACTGTGGGGAGAGTCTGGTGGCTGGACCCGTTCGGAGGGGACCTTGGGGTGGGCGAGGCATGGAGCATCACAGGGACCCTAGGGTACCAGGGTGAGCACAGCTGTGACATGTGAAGAGGCCTGGGCCCCCAGAGCCTGGGGCATAAGTGCAGGGGCCCTCTCAGGCAGCAGACATGACAGGCCCTGGCTCGGGGGCCCTCGAGGACCTGTGGATTTTCCTCCCCGAGGGCCAACCATTTATCTTGCCTTCTGCTTCACCCTTGCCCTCAATAGCTCCTCACTCTCCTTGCTTCTGACGAAGCCCCCAGCCTCCCACCTCCCGCCAAGGCTCAGCGCCAGGACCCTGACAGTCGTGGTCCCTCTGCTGGCCCCTGCCTCAGTTCCCCTCCTCTATGCCTGACATTCCTGTGGTTGCCACCTCCTTGGTCTTCAGATTCTTCAGCCCCACTCCCCGGCCTGCTGCTTCTCCAGGGCCTGGCTCTGCCTCATTTCTCTGTATTAACCTGTGTCTCGGTGCTTCTTTCTCTTGGTGATTCCTTCCGACACCCCAAGGCTTTGGGGTGCTCCTGAGCCCATGAATGCCTGGTTGCCTGGGGTCTCTGCCCGCCCAGGAACCCTAAGGACCCAGTTTCTGGCTAGCTGCCAGCCCACCCAGCCCAGGGCTAACCTTTGGGGAGCCAAGAGTGGCTGTGCTGCCCTGGCAGTGTGAAAGGTGGCCTTCCATGCAGAAGGGCCCTAGCCAGGTCTGTGTGCATGCGTGTGCATGTGTGCGTGCGTGTGTGTGTGCGTGCATGCGTGTATGTTCATGTGTGTGTGCGTGCGTGTGTGTGTGCTCGTGTGTGTGTGCGAGCGTGCGTGTGTGCTGCACTAACCTGCCGCTTGCTGACTGAGGTTTTTGTCTGTACACAGGCGAGTGAGCTCAGGGGGCCACCTGCGCTCCCCCCGCTACCCTCCGAGCCGCGCCCCTGTCTCAGGCACCTCTCGGACCTCGCTGTGTTTCACTGCCTCCTGCCCACAGACCCAGGCCCGCCGGCCCGGACCCGTCCCAGCCTCCCCTCCCCACCCCATGTAGCCCTCAGAGGGATAGCCCATGGGCCCCTGTGGACCCTCCCTCCCCAAGTGGACACATGGCTGTGCAGGCCAGGAGGCCCACAGATGGACTGAGTGCTGGGAAGGGGCAGCTGTGTGGGGTGTCAGCCCCCCAAGCCTCTCCCTGAAGGGGAGCACCGGGCGAGTGCATGTGCTACCGCTGCTACAGGCCTGTCTGTCTACGTGTTTGTCTGTCTGTGTGTCTGTGACAGTCAGGGAAGGATGCCTCTGAGCTGAGATGGGGTCAGACAGAGTGGAAGAGATTAGGGCTTGCCATGGAGGGGCCGGAGAAGCTGGGGCTGTTGACGAGGGCCTTAGCAAGAGGGGTTGGACACTGACCATTCCAGAAATGGGTTTCAAATGGCGTAACACTTTCTATTCCACAAAAGACCAAAAGCCAGAGACCCCAGGATCTGTGCTGATGAACCGCCTGGCTGAGCCCTGGCCCTGGCAGGTTTAGGGCCCATTTGGGGCCCCCTCCTTCCCTGTCAGGGCCCGGGGTACTCTGTCTGGTGTTAACCAGGCTTGGTGCCAGGGCAGGGGCAGGGGGCCATCGTAGTGAGCATGGAGAGATTTGGGAACACCTATTTCTTAGCTCAAATAAAGTCCAGTTTGTACCCAACTGGTGTGTTGTGTTTTTTTTTTTCCTTCCCGCCGCCGTCTCTGCCACCACGTGGCCCTCTCGGTTTCCCCTCCCTTAGTTCCCTCTCGCCTTCATGAGTCACCTTCCCTGGCCCAGCTTGGATTGCCATCTCAAAGCCAGGTCTGGGCTCGCCTTGCGGTCCTGGCTAGGTGGGTGGGCTTTCTCCGTCTCCAGAGAACAAAATGCATCTCTCTCTCTGTGTCTGTCTGTCTCTCTGTGCGTGCGTATTATGTGTGTCTCCCTTGCCCTGTGTGTCTCTGCTCTGTGCGTGGCCCCTGTGGCTGCTTTCCCCTCAGCGCACCCTGAAAGCCGGTCCCTGGCCGTGCTGGCCCCCCTGCAGGACGTGGACGTGGGGGCCGGGGAGATGGCGCTGTTTGAGTGCCTGGTGGCGGGGCCCACCGACGTGGAGGTGGACTGGCTGTGCCGTGGCCGCCTGCTGCAGCCTGCACTGCTCAAATGCAAGATGCATTTCGATGGCCGCAAATGCAAGCTGCTGCTTACCTCTGTGCATGAGGACGACAGTGGTGTCTACACCTGCAAGCTCAGCACAGCCAAAGGTAACTCCCCACTCAGGCCTTAGTGCTGCTGTGGGTGCCCAAGAGCTGGAGGGAGGCTGGAGGGTGCAGAGTAAGATGCCCGGGAAACAGAGCTCCAACCCCTAGGTGAAGTGTTGGGGATGGGAGCTGGTGCATCGCTCCGGCCTCAGTAAAATTCGTGCTTAGAGTAGTGGGTAGCCCAAAGGAAAGGCCGAGACTGGGTTAACTGTTCCTAGGAGGGAGTGTGTCGCTGAGGTGGATGTGGGTTCCAGTGCCTGCCCTGCAAGTCACCAACCACATAACTTTGAACAAGTCACTTCATCTCTTTGAGCTTTTTAGCCTGCTCATCTGTGAAACAGGGATGGTGATCATGCCTCCTTTGTAGAGGGATTGGTAGGATGAATGAGATAATGGATGTAAAGAACGAAGCCCAGTGCCTGTCAAAAGGGCCTTACCAGGAGGGGTGGGGCACTGACCATTCCAGAAACGGTTTCACATGGCACACCTGCCTAATAAATGCCAGCCATTGTTACCACTGATGATATCTCTGACCTGGGCCTGTCCTCATGAACAGCAGAGATGATGGCACCTGCCTTGCCACATTGTGGGTGATGAAGACCTAGGGGGAAGCTGGAGGGACTTTGGAAGCAGGAGAGTGCAAATATCTCCTCCAGAAGCTTCTTTGGGGCTTGGTAGAGTGGGGTCAAGGGGCATCTGCTTTGAGTCGGGGGCAGGTGGCTAGGAGCATGAGCATGACCCCGGTACAGAGGATAATTATGAGAAGGAGATGGAAGAGGGGTGGGTTTGGCTTCTAGGACCCTCTCAGAGCTGGACTATGCTTCATCCAGGGTGGGCAGGAGGGAGAGAGCTGGGAGCAGGCCCTGGGTGCCTATGGAGTCCCCAGTCCACCATGGCAGCCTGGGCCCATGCTTGGTGACCTCACCCTCTCAAGAAGGTGGGGATCTGTGCATCTGGATCTGTGCCCACTGCCTCCACTGGGCACCCAGAACCTTTGCTGGGCTCTGCCCAGTCTCCAGCCTTCTGCTCAGCCTTAAGTCAGGAGTGGCATGTGGGGATGCCTGGGCGTCCTTGGCTTTCCCTATCTCTGAGCTGTCCCCTACCCCCCAGATGAGCTGACTTGCAGTGCCCGGCTGACTGTGCGGCCCTCGCTGGCACCCCTATTCACGCGGCTGCTGGAAGACGTGGAGGTGTTGGAGGGCCGAGCTGCCCGCTTCGACTGCAAGATCAGTGGCACCCCACCCCCTGTTGTTACCTGGACTCATTTTGGTATGGCCTCTTTGCTGCAGGTGTTGAGGGCTCCCCAAGGGTCCAGGCAGGAATAGGGTACACCCAGAGGGCCCTCACTGTGCCTGCTCCGCATTCCCACCCCTCCCTCCTGCAGGTCGCCCCATGGAGGAGAGTGAGAACTTGCGGCTGCGGCAGGACGGGGGTCTGCACTCGCTGCACATTGCCCATGTGGGCAGCGAGGACGAGGGGCTTTATGCGGTCAGTGCGGTCAACACTCACGGCCAGGCCCACTGCTCAGCCCAGCTGTATGTGGAGGAGCCCCGGACACCCGCCTCAGGCCCTAGGTACGACCAGGGCCCCACCTGATGCTGGGGCTGCCTGTGAGGGGGCCAGCCCAGCCCTGGGCCTCTGGGCAGCCATGTGGTCCTTGCAGCTCAAAGCTGGAGAAGATGCCGTCCATTCCCGAGGAGCCGGAGCAGGGTGAGCTGGAGCGGCTGTCCATTCCCGACTTCCTGCGGCCACTGCAGGACCTGGAGGTGGGACTGGCCAAGGAGGCCATGCTGGAGTGCCAGGTGACTGGCCTGCCCTACCCCACCATCAGCTGGTTCCACAATGGCCGCCGCATCCAGAGCAGCGACGACCGGCGCATGACGCAGTGTACGTGTGTGGGGAGGCCCCCGGGAGTGTCCCCTGCAGCACCCTCTTGGCTTGCCGTGCCCTGCCCCTCTCCCCAGCTTCCCTCCGAGCCTTCCCTCTGCAGCCTGACCAGGGACGGGGCGCTGGGGGGAAGGGAACCTAGAGGGACTGTGAGGTCATTGCCTCCCCCACAGTCCTCGCAGCACTCATCTGCTGAGTCACCCCTCCGTGCCCATTGGCACTTACTGGGCAGGCAGTACAGTCTGGAACTCACCCGCATCGGGCCCATGAGCAAGTTACAGAAGCCCTCCGTGCCTCGGTTTCTCCTCTGTAATTGGGTTGTTATGAGACTAAGTCAGTTAATACTTATAAGCCCCCAGAGCAAGGCCTGGCAAAAGGCAAACAATCGGGAGGCGTGACCTGTCACTGCTCTCGTTTTGGTGGTTATCATCAGCGGTGGCACTTCCTGGAGACACTGGCATGAAAAAGCAGGTGCGGGTAGTGTCTGGCATGGAAGGGATGCTGTGTCCAGGGTTGTTAACAAATAGCAAATGAAGAAGGGGCTGGGGAGACACAGAGGAACACATCTGGGTTGATGTCCTCTCAGTCTGGGATATTTTCTCATGGGACATCTCAGTTCCATCCTTGAAGGAATCTGAGTCTCGTGTGAGAAAGTCTGCCCACCTCCCATCCCACCTCCCATAAACAGTGCGCACTCTTTGGCCCACAATGGTTTCCTCTTCCGGATGCAATATGACAAAAGTTCACCTTTATTAAGTGCTTTCTAAGTGCCAGGCCCTGAGCGCTAAAGGCATGACAAGGACCATTTTACCTTGCCACAGGCCTGTAAGACAGGTACTATTAGCTCCATTTACAGATGGGGAAACTGAGGCTTAAAGCAGTACAGGTAGCTGCCCAGAGGCAAGAAAGGACCGTCTGACTCTGGTGGCCAGCTCCTAACCAGGAGGCCCCTGTCACCCATGCTGCATTCTCCCTGCCCGCCCGGCCATCTCCAACGCCACCACCCTGGCTCCGCCCCCTGCCCACAGCCTCCTATGGCTGTCATCCTCAGCTGAAGGCCTCTCTGTCTTCCACGCCGCTCTGAGGCCAAGTGAGTGTCTGTCTCAGAATCTGAGCTGGCGTCTCCGATTCTGCCTGTATCTGGGGTCACTGGCGGCCCTTGGCTCCTCTTCCCTTATAAATAGCGTCAGCAGAGATAAATGAATGGGTGACTATTCTATGCGGAGATAACTGCAAAGAGAAGGGAGGGGTGTCTGGGGACAGCCCTGACATGAAAGAGGACAGTGCAGGCCTCCTCACTGTGTCCTCGCCAGAGACAGCCTCCTTATCATCCAGGGAGCAGGGAGTAGGGAAAGAACTTTGAAATCACATGGAACCAAGGTCAAGCCATCATTTACTGGCCATGTGACCTTGAGCAAGTCAGTATCTCTGACCTCATTGATAAAATGGGGATAATTTTGTAGGTTGTTGCGAAGACTTGGGGGAAAGCATCTCAGGGACCTGGTACAGGCTGGGCACAGAGCAGACAGCTCTTGTAATATATCATAGAATGTATTTGGCACTTCCTGTGTGTGAGTTCCTGGGTCTCGTGGGACAAGCAGATCTGACAAAGTCAGCCCTCTCTTTAAGGAGCTTGCAGGCCAGGTCAGGAGCCATGATTCATGCCAGAGGAAGAGGCCGGTGCCCGTTGATGTGCAAGGGAGAGGGCTGGAGTCCTGAGGGGAGTCAAAGGATGGGGTAGCAAGCAGGCCAGGGGCAGGGAGCTTCATGGGCTGTACCCACTTCAACTATGTCTTGAAGGAGAAGGAAGCTTTAGGTGAGAGAAGAGCATCCCACAGAGGAGGAATGTTAGGAATGATCTGGAGATGGAACTCAGCAGCTCGTGCAGGGGCCTGGTGGTTTGCCAGCATCCAGATGCAGAGGAGCAGCAGAGATGAGGCTGGCAGGGGGTTTAGGTTGAGGACTTTGCTGCTGTCCTGGAGGGCTTCCCTGCAGCTGTGCTGGAGACAGGATGGCAGTGGCCTTGGTGATGGAGAAGAAGGGTTAGGGGAGGGACCATGAGAAGCTTTGAGGAACTTTGACATGGAGGTTGTGACCCCGCAGAGGCCAGTCAACAGGGACGGGGACCCCAGAGGGCGGCCCAGTGTAGGAGGAAGCTGCCCGGCCTGACACACTGGAGGGACAGACCTGAGGGGCCAGGGCAGAGGGAGACTTGGAAGCCAGCCGGGCCTGGACCTGGAGTTTACTGACCATGGATGCACTTCCTGCTCCCTGCCCCATCCTCTCCTAATCACCTCCTCCCTGCAGTGGATGGGGGTAAGGGACCAGGCCCGGGATGGCAGGAGCCTACCCCTCAGGGTATCCTCGGGGCTCAGGCCCAGTGTCACTGTCCCTCCCCCACCAGACAGGGATGTCCATCGATTGGTGTTCCCCGCTGTGGGGCCTCAGCACGCCGGTGTCTACAAGAGTGTCATCGCCAACAAGTTGGGAAAAGCTGCCTGCTATGCCCACCTGTATGTCACAGGTGAGGCAAGCACCTTCGTGGTCAGTGGCATGCACAGCCTGGCCTCTGGCACTACCTGGGGGCTCAGGGCCGCCACACCAGCTCCCTCCCCTCCACCCCCGGGGGCCCTCCAGCCTTCCCCTTGCCCCAGCGGCAAAGCCCTCAGGCCCTAGCCTCCCGCCCTGAGGCTCGAAGATCCTGCTGGGCTGTGGGGCCCTTGGACCCAGCAGACGATGGACCTGTGGCTTTCAGATGTGGTTCCAGGCCCTCCAGATGGTGCCCCGCAGGTGGTGGCTGTGACTGGGAGGATGGTCACACTCACATGGAACCCCCCCAGGAGTCTGGACATGGCCATCGGTGGGTCAGGGCTGCACAGGGCCCTGGGTGGGGAAGGGGTTTAGACAGGGCAGGCTCAGACAGGGCACCACGGCAACCAGGCCCCAGAAGCAGATGGAGAGGGGCGGGAGCTGAAAGAGTGCTGGCAGGAACAGCTTTGCTCATCTTCTCTCCATGGTGGATGGCACTCTCCCTCTGGGTCAGGAGAGGAGGCACAGGGCACCACTGCATTCCCTTCCCATCCTCAGAGGGACAAGGCACCTGGGTCGGGACTTGCACATGCCCTCCCCTCCTCTTGTCCAGGATCTCCTCCCATTCTGCCTCAGTTTCCCTACCTCAGGTTCCCTACCTCAGGAATTGGAGTTCAAGTCCAGCCCCATCTGTGCCTGTAACTGATACCGTGTTGGCGCTAAACTTGCCAGGGAAGTAGTTGGGCCAGAGCAGATCAGGGGACAGGCAGGAAGCAACAGCAGAGACTAAGGCACATCCTCAGGGCAGTCTAATGATGAGTTCTAGGGTCCTGGGCCAGGGGTGTGCGGAGGGGTGCCGTCCCTGCAACACCAGCCTCCAGTAGCTCCTCTCCCGCCAGACCCGGACTCCCTGACGTACACAGTGCAGCACCAGGTACTGGGCTCAGACCAATGGACGGCACTGGCCACAGGCCTGCGGGAGCCAGGGTGGGCGGCCACAGGGCTGCGTAAGGGGGTCCAGCACATCTTCCGGGTCCTCAGCACCACTGTCAAGAGCAGCAGCAAGCCCTCACCCCCTTCTGAGCCTGTGCAGCTTCTGGAACACGGTGAGCTTGGGTGCTCCTGTCGGGTTGGGGTGGGAGCTGCTGGGTTGGGGAATGGGGCCCTGTGGTGGAGGCTCGGGCTGGCCTGGAAATGGGAACTGGCAGGAGCGGCCTGGCTGGGTGAGACCTGGGCCCATCCGTGTACTCTTCTCCTTCCCGTAAGCAGCAGGGCACGGGGGCCGAAGCTCAGGCTTTGGCATCAGGCCTGCTGGGGTCCAACCCACAACCCCAGCTTTGCTGCTCCCTGGCTGTGTTCCCTGGACAAATCGCTAAACCTCTCTGAGTTTTGGCTTCCCCGTCTGTAAACACGGAGCTCAAGTACTGATTAGGAGTGTTAAAGGAGTAGTGGGTGCTGAGGACGCAGCAGCAAGCCCAGCACAGAGCCTGCGCTCTCCTCCTCCCAGGCCCACCCCTGGAGGAGGCCCCTGCCATCCTGGACAAACCGGACGTCGTGTATGTGGTGGAGGGACAGCCTGCCAGTGTCACCGTCACATTCAACCATGTGGAGGCTCAGGTCGTCTGGAGGAGGTGAGCCCTTTCCCACATGTGGCATCCCAGGTCTGGCCCCGCCTGGCCAGAATTCCCTGGGGCAAGATCCCAGGTGACCTCCCTGTCATGTGTCCCTTAGCTGCCGAGGGGCCCTCCTAGAGGCACGGGCAGGTGTGTACGAGCTGAGTCAGCCAGATGACGACCAGTACTGTCTTCGGATCTGCCGGGTGAGCCGCCGGGACATGGGGGCCCTCACCTGCACTGCCCGCAACCGTCACGGCACGCAGACCTGCTCGGTCACATTGGAGTTGGCAGGTGGGTGACAGCGGGCCTTCTTCCTAGCCTCCTTCCAAGGCCCAAAGCTCTCTCTTCACACCCCAGCTACACAACCCACTGGCCACTGCTGCAGATCCAAGCCCTTGTCCTTCTGTTAGGCCTGTCCATGTCATGGCTACACAAACACCATACTAGTAACCATGACAACAATCTATTGGCCAGGCGCCGTGGCTCACTCCTGTAATCCCAGCACTTTGGGAGGCTGAGGTGGGTGGAGCACCTGAGGTCAGGAGTTTGAGACTAGCCTGGCCAAAATGATGAAATCCCGTCTCTACTAAAAATGCAAAAATTAGCTGGGCACGGTGGCGGGTGCCCGTAATCCCAGCTACTTAGGAGGCTGAGGCAGGAGAATCACTTGAACCTGGGAGGCAGAGGTTGCAGTGAGCCAAGATGGCGTCATTGCACTCCAGACTGGGCAACAAGAGTGAAAATCCATCTCAAACAAAAAAAATATTGAGCCTAGTGTGTGCCAGTCTTTAGTACTAAGCACTTTACATGTATTGCCTCATTTAATGTTTACATCAACCTTGTGAGATGACGTTGGTTATTATCCCCATTTTACAGATGAGGAGACTGAGGCTGAGGCCCAAAGAGCATGCTAAGAATAACTGGCCCAAGTTCACAGAACCTAGTAAGACAGGAGCTGGGTTCAGGTTTGGATGCCTGACTCCTAGCTCCTGTGTTAAACACGACAGGAAATAGCATTTCACATATAACAAACATGGGAAGACCAAGGTGATTTTTAAAGAAGTCCATGAACACATCTTATCACCAGACTTCCAGCCCTGGGGATCCTTGTGCCTTTTGGCACAAGATTGTTTGACAGAGCCTCCGAATGTTTGCAGCAAGGATTCTTTTTTTTTTTTTGAGACAGAGTCTCATTCTGTCGCCCACACCATCTCAGCTCACTGCAACCTCCACCTCCCAGGTTCGAGGGATTCTGGTTCCTCAGACTCCCAAATAGCTGGGACTACAGGCACGCACAACCACGCCCAGCTAATTTTTTGTATTTTTAGTGGAGATGGGGTTTTGCTGTTTTGGCCAGGCTGGTCTCAAACTCCTGGCCTCAAGTAATCAGTCCACCTCGGCTTCCCAAAGTGCTGGGATTATAGGTATGAGCCACCATGTCAGGCCTTAGGATTCTTTTTATAATTTCTCCTTTAAAGATGTAGTCTTTTAATCCTAATGCATTAGGTAGAACTGTTTGATTTTCTAATTTGTTAATTAACCCTAGACATATGTAACTGCCACTCAGAACTTCTGATCAACATGGGCTAAACAGGGTTACCTGCTGAGTAAATACAATTCCAACAGAAAGCAAAGAAAGTGACATTTTACTTAGCACAGGCAATCTTATCGTGGGTAAATGGACATTTTCTGGTGCTTTCAGGAAACCATCGAACCTCACTTGAAACTTTCCAATGCTTTGACCTTCAGTGACTGCCCCCACCACTTCCCAGCCCTTGGGGGCCAGGATTCCTAGAGGGGAGGGGAGGTGAAGTGGAAGAGAAGTGACCGTAGGGTGTGTAATGAAGAGACAGGAAACCCTTCTGGTCGGGCTGTGAAGATGGCGAGAGGGGCTGGGCGCTGTTTTAAGTGTCTCTGTCCTTGCCTGCCCTGCCCCTAACACTCTCTACTCAGTCACTTTACTCCTTGACAATTCATCTTCAGGACTCATCTTTCTTCCCGGATATAGGGGGACCCCTGGGATTTGGGGAGACCCTGGCCCTGAGAAGCCTGCAGCACAGCTTAGCTGGAACAGTGACTGATGGAGACTATGTCCCAGCCGGCCACAGCTCAAATGGAGCTGGGGGCTTGCACTGACACCCGTATTCCGCTAGACCCCACCCCACCACACCCAGGCAGGGCAAGTGGAGGGGTGGCCCCCTTCCCCCACATCAACCCCACTGCAGTGTCTCCCCTACCCCCAGGATGGCCTCCCCCGTTGTCTGTGTGCCTGTGAAGGGTGCGGGTCCACACCCGGCCACCACCGTCCCAGGCACCTGACTCATCCTACTCCTTCTCAAGCTGAGATGCTCAAACATGCTGGGGTGGGTGGGGGGCGCTGGCAGGGGACACCTGGAAGTCACAGCCTCCTTTGCAAAGCACATTGCAATATGTATTTAATTCCATCATGAGAATCAGAAGCTGTTTTACCAGGAAGTCATATGACCACGTGACATGTACGGAGCATGAAATCACAGTCACATGTGGGAGATAGTCTGTTTCTACACAGTTTGGTTAATATTTAGGGGTTACTTGTTTGTTCATCTTGTCATTTCCCATTTGCTATTAATAGAAGGCCCTCTAAACTTTTTTCAACTATTCAGAGAAGAAACTTCAAGACAGAGGCAATGCCATCCATGAGCCTAATTCAGGGTCACAGACTGGACCACCTGCAGGGGCCAAATTCAGGTAGTCAGAAGCCAGCGGGTGGCCCTGTAAAGAAGGGCAGCACCCACAGGGGGCAGTATTGAGCCGCTCCTCGCTTGCGGATTCCTGCTGCAGTGAGGGGAGCGACTCAGGATGGCCAGTCCTAATTTTTCAAGACAGGCAGGAAATCCAGATTTCTTTTGTGTGTGAAAATCTCCTAATTTCAGAGCTGCCAAATGAATACTGAAGGTCAAACAAAGCAAGCCTACACCTTGCGCCAGGTTTCCTGAGATTTGGAGAACATCACGTTTGGATTTTCGGGAGCGGGGCGTGCTTGGTCCACGCGGGGAACTCTGTTGTCCCAGTTGGTGGGGGTGTGGCTTGATGGGAGGCGGGGGTCTAGCGTTCTGACTGAGCCAGTCACTGACAGGGGACTTGGGGAGGGGCTGAGGAGGCAGGGTAAAGCCAACCCCCTGCCCCCTCCCTTCCCACCCTTGTCCACATGTGTTTCAGAGGCCCCTCGATTTGAGTCCATCATGGAAGACGTGGAGGTGGGGGCCGGGGAAACTGCTCGCTTTGCGGTGGTGGTGGAGGGAAAACCACTGCCGGATATCATGTGGTACAAGGTCAGAGGGTGCTGCTGGCTGAGCCTGAGGGAGGAAGGAGGGGCTCCCTGGGGGTGTGGGAGGGTCCTGGGAGGCCTTAGGAGGGCGGAGCCTAGGCAGAGGCGTCGTTAGGAGGAGGAAGGGGGAGGCAGGGGACTGCCTAGCTGAGGGGTGCAGGGCTTTCTGTGGGAGACAAGGGAGGAGCTGATTCTGGGTCCTGGGGACAGATGCACTGCCCAGAGTAGAAGATGAGGGCGGGGCCTGGCGCAGCGGCTCTTGGCTCCAAGGTAGAGGCGAGGCCAGGCCAGGCTGGAGGTGACACCAAACTCTGCAGGACGAGGTGCTGCTGACCGAGAGCAGCCATGTGAGCTTCGTGTACGAGGAGAATGAGTGCTCCCTGGTGGTGCTCAGCACAGGGGCCCAGGACGGAGGCGTCTACACCTGCACCGCCCGGAACCTGGCGGGCGAGGTCTCCTGCAAAGCAGAGTTGGCTGTGCATTCAGGTGGGCAAGAGTTTGGGGAAAGCGCCCACCCCCTGGAATCCTATGTGACCCCCGCTCTGCCCAGGAAGCAGCCAGCCCTGGACTCCCAGCCACCACATCCCCAGCCCAGCACCTGGCCTCGGGCCCCCAACATTCTTGCACCTCTTCTGTCTCCTTCCTCTGTCCGCCTGTCCCAGTCTCTGGCCTGCTTGCTTTCTTCCCCTCCCACCTAACACCAGGACATCTCTGCCCCAGCTCAAACAGCTATGGAGGTCGAGGGGGTCAGGGAGGATGAGGAGCAACGAGGAAGGAGACTCAGCGACTTTTATGACATCCACCAGGAGATCGGCAGGTGTGGGGCTAGGAGGGGAGCCAGTGGGGGCCAAGAGAGGCTGCTGGGTCTGAAGGCTGGGAGGGATGGAGAGGGCTGCAGCGATGGCTGGTCCCTGACCCCCCTCCTTGTGTCAACCAGGGGTGCCTTCTCCTACCTGCGGCGTGTGGTGGAGCGAAGCTCCGGCCTGGAGTTTGCAGCCAAGTTCATCCCCAGCCAGGCCAAGCCAAAGGCATCAGCCCGTCGGGAGGCCCGGCTCCTAGCCAGGCTCCAGCACGACTGTGTCCTCTACTTCCATGAGGCCTTCGAGAGGCGCCGGGGACTGGTCATTGTCACGGAGCTGTATCCTGGGACAGGCTGGAGGCTGGGGGGACCTGTGCCTAAATGACTGGTCCTTGTGACATCCAATAGGCAACAGTTATTACAGTTTTACAGTTTACCAAGTAGCCCCATTGACAATTGGGAGGACTACGTCTGGAGACTTCTGTGAAAACCAACAGTTTTAAGTTCATTGTTAGCTTAGATTTATATAGCATTTAATGTGTGCCTGGCAGTGTTCTAAGAATTTTACAAATATTAACCTATTAATTCCTCATATATTCCTATTTCCTAGAATTTTATTATTGGCTTGTATTATCCCCGTTTTACAGATGAAGAGACAGGCATGGAGAGGTTAAGTACCTTGCCCAAGGTCACAGCTAGTATGTAGCCTAGGCTTTTCATGAAATGCAGTATCACGCGTCTGCATATTTGAAGTGACCCTGTTTCAAATCAATACTTAGCTTTATTTGGAGGCTGTTTTCATAAAGAACAGATTTTACCCTTTCACGAAGGCTGTGGTTAAGCAAAGGCACATGGCGGTAAGGATGCTGGGTGGCCCGTCGTCACCCCAGTGGCAGGGTGACCGGAACCTGCACGTGAGCCTGCTGCCTGCAGTGTTTGAAATCAAACCTCAGCAAAATGACAAATTATTCCATGTCATGGACCTTCTAGGTCATTCTCAAATAGTGTCAAGAAGTTCCATCCACTGTCAACAAAATTCTGCTGTAATTTGATTCCTATAAATGCTTTACAGGGTGGGCAGGAGAGGAAACTTTAGCCCCGTTTTTACTCCTGGGAGAACCAAGGCTCAGAGAGGTGAAGTGACTTGCCTGAGTTCCCATACCCAGTGGGAGTTCAGCAGGGGTGTCCTACCTGTGCCCTCAGAGGACAGGAGGCGGGGAGGAGGGAACACATGGGGCAGAGAAGGGACGGTCTCTGACTAGTATCAGACCTTCTCTAAGGGGAAGGAGAACTGCGTGCTGAGCTGGGACCCGCCCTGAGCTCTGGGGTGGGCCAAGCAGTTGGCTCTGGGCACTGTTCTCCTTGATCTGGGATTTAGCTGCACAGAGGAGCTGCTGGAGCGAATGGCCAGGAAACCCACCGTGTGTGAGTCTGAGGTGAGGGCAGTGGGTGGCAGGGGCCAGGTTGGGCACCAGCTTTCACCCACCAGAGCTTTGAGAACCAACAAATGGGTCTGAAGCCAGGGTGGGGGTGGAGAGCACTGTTAGGCAGCCAGCAGAGTCCCCATTCAATGAGAATAGATCCCCGTCTATTTGGGACTTGCACTGTTTTCTGTAAGTCTCAGCAAACCCACCCCAACTCCTAACTTGTTTCCCATTCTTCATCACATAAACATCCCCCCAACATTTCTCCAGGAAGGAGCCCCACCTAGATTTTATTGATCTCACTGCAGTCCTGCCATGTTAGGCTGTACATGTTGTGCACTGCACAATTCTACTTATTACCTTGTAAATGGCTCCCCATATAACTGTGCTGTCCCCTCCAGTGCACATGGTAGCCTTAGATCTTTGCAACCCCAAATCTGTGTTTCAATCCCTTCCACGAGCCATCCGAAGGCTACTTCCCAGGCACAGCCTGACCTCTTGCCACCCTGGAAGTGATCAGACATACGCCACCCTACCCCCACAGACTCTGGGCCCCCTATTTCCACAGATCCGGGCCTATATGCGGCAGGTGCTAGAGGGAATCCACTACCTGCACCAGAGCCATGTGCTGCACCTCGATGTCAAGGTGAGGTGTGGATTGGAGAGCAGACAGCCGCTGTGGGAGCCAGGAGGTGGAGCATCCTCCCGTGTTCATTGGGCCCCACTCCTCGCCTTGTGTCTTCCAGCCTGAGAACCTGCTGGTGTGGGACGGTGCCGCGGGCGAAGAGCAGGTGCGGATCTGTGACTTTGGGAATGCTCAGGAGCTGACCCCAGGAGAGCCCCAGTACTGCCAGTATGGCACACCTGAGTTTGTGGCCCCCGAGATTGTCAACCAGAGCCCTGTGTCTGGAGTCACTGACATCTGGTAAGGCTGGCATGCTGGGCTGGGTGGGCTGTGCAGCTGCTCTTGGGGCTGCCCTGGGGACTGGCAGTGCTCACTGGCAGGGACACTTACCAAGCCTGGAGTCCTCCTGACCATGGGCCTGTGGCGTTGCTTGCAGGGCCTCCTGCCCATGTGACTTCTTGCCCCTCGTGAGTCAAGGATGCCCCCCTCTCTCTCAAGGCCTCAGCTCTGTTTGTCCCTGACTCCTTGTCTCCCCTGGAAGCTAGGCCTTCCCCTCGGTAGCCAGCATGCCTCCTCCAGTGGGGCAGGCATGGTCTCATCGGTCCCCAGACTTCTCTGGGCTTCCTGGGCCAGCCCTGCCATGACCCTGGACTTCTCCAGGCCTATCTGGACCTGTGGGTTCAGAGTCCTCCCCAGAGAAACCTCTCCTGTGCCCATTGTCCATGGCACTGTTCCCAGGAGCTTACAGCTCACTCAGGTCAGCAATAGCAGAGAACTGCTCCCTTCCAGTTGGAGGTGGGCAGTCCCCTTACCATCAATCTCCTTTCCCCACAGGCCCGTGGGCGTTGTTGCCTTCCTCTGGTAAGGACCCTCTGCAGCATCCCAGCAGTCTCCTGGCAGGCCACCCCTAACCTTTGCAGGGCTGCAGCCCACCCCCTTCTCTTCCACACCCCCACTCCTTCTTGCACTGCAAGGGGCCTCATGTGCATGAAGGTGGACACCCTGGTCTGGATGCCCATGTTCTGCCCGCCCCCATGCCCCTCCATAAGAGGTGGGCACCCTGGATGGGGAGAGCCAAGTACAGGCTCAAGGCCATGGAGATGGGGATCTCCTTGGCTCTGAGTGTCCAGAACTTGGACTAGAAGGGAATGGAGCTCAGGGTGGGCTCATCCCCTTGGCACTTCACTCATAGAGAGGCCACACTGGACGAGGGACGGAACAGGTCCTCCAAAGCAGAGGCCACTAGCCCCCACGGCAGTACTACTTCCCTGCCCATCAGGAGGCTAGGGAGGGGACAGGGCAGGAGAGAGTCTGCAGCCTTGCCTCTTGCCCAGATTTGCTCAGCCTCTGTCATCCTCACAACCCCAAAGCCTGCACCTGTCCCCAGCCCTGTGCCCCCACAGGCATTCCCCTTTGTCTCCGGCTGCCCCTCACAACAGCCCTCTTCACCCCTGCAGTCTGACGGGAATCTCCCCGTTTGTTGGAGAAAATGATCGGACAACATTGATGAACATCCGAAACTACAATGTGGCCTTCGAGGAGACCACGTTCCTGAGCCTAAGCAGGGAGGCCCGTGGCTTCCTCATCAAAGTGCTGGTGCAGGACCGGCTGTGAGTACGAGGCCCTGGGAGCACCCCCCACCCTCCGCAGGGCTGCCCTCATGCCACCTGCCTTCTCCTCCCAAACTCCTGCCCCCAAATCCTTAGGAGCCCTGTTTGCTCAGTTATTGACTGACCAGATGACTGAATGATAAATCCCTTCTTAATCCTCATTCATTTACAGGAGGCCAACCGCAGAGGAGACCCTAGAACATCCTTGGTTCAAAGTGAGTCTAGTCTGCAAAGTGGTGGCACAAAAGGTGGAGGGAGAGAGAATGTTACAAATGCCTTCATTTATTGAGTACCTACTGTGTGCAGTAACCACCTTAGGCATTATATATACATATGACCTATTAGCATCACAATAGCTTTGCAAAGGAGCACATTATTAGTCCCATTTTGGTGACAAGGAAACAGGCTCAAATCAGTGATGGAGTTGGGAGTATCCTGGACTCCAGGGCATATGTCTGGACCTCCCCATCCTGGGCGTCCACAGTGGAGTTCTCCCTCATGCTTGAGACCAGACTCTGGTCTTCCTGACTTCTGCGTGCCCATCTCTGTCCTTCACTGGCCCATACACCAGGGCTGGGGTTGACCAGGCCAGTTCAGCCCCTTGGTTATGAGCTCCATGTGGGCAGGTTATCCGTTCCCATTCATCTTCAAACCCCAGTGCCTCAGGGCACAGTGCCAGGCATTGATGGGGTCTCAGGAATTTGCCGGGGTGGGGGGGGGGTGGAGGGGCAGGGATTCAGCAATTGAGTCCAGAAAGAACACCTGAATAAACTGTTCGTGGAGGATTGTGCTGGGTCATTTGAAGGCTGAGGTCATTCTGGTGTCAGGAGTTGAATTAAGAGCATCCTTTCTCAGACCAGAAATGAGCTCCAGAAGAGAGCCTGGGTGGGTGGCTGAGGGAAGCAGCTGTCTTGATCTGGACCACCAGGCTCCAGATGTCTGGGGTGCTGGCCCTACATGGAGACAGAAGGGAGCTGGGGAGCCAGGGCTCAGATAAGGGGCCTAAGAGCACAGGCCTCCCAAGGCAGCTGGTTTACCAGGACGGGAGCCCTGGTGGATGTTAAGAAGCCTACCCCTGGGAATCCCCGGTTTCCTGCCGATCCCTGCGGGGCTCAGGGGATTTGACCTAAGGTGTGCACCTTGGCTATAGGTGTTGTCCTGACGGACCCAAGGGCAAGGGGATCCCCAGGAGCCCAGACTCAGTGCTGCCCAATCCACTACCTCCTCCTACCCGCCCCATGGACTTTGTCTCTCTGTTGCCAAACATGGAGGTCTAGGTTGACAGCTTTCCCTCAAGCCCTCTTTCCTGGCTTTGCAGACTCAGGCAAAGGGCGCAGAGGTGAGCACGGATCACCTGAAGCTCTTCCTCTCCCGGCGGAGGTGGCAGGTGAGTGTGGCAGGCCAGCCTCCGTGCCTTCCCCCTCCCGTGGGCCTTCCTCTTGTGCTCCTGTCTTCCTGCTTTCGCTGGCTCCATGCCCAGCTTCCTGCTTGTTCCCTGACCCTCTGCATGCTCAGGCCTCTTCCTCAGGGATGAGGTGGGCAACAATCCTGCCCCAGGGGTCCCTTGGGTCTGACTCCAGTACCCTGTCTCCAGCGCTCCCAGATCAGCTACAAATGCCACCTGGTGCTGCGCCCCATCCCTGAGCTGCTGCGAGCCCCTCCAGAGCGGGTGTGGGTGACCATGCCCAGAAGGCCACCCCCCAGCGGGGGGCTCTCGTCCTCCTCAGATTCTGAAGAGGAAGAGCTGGAAGAGCTGCCCTCAGTGCCCCGCCCACTGCAGCCTGAGTTCTCAGGCTCCCGGGTGTCCCTCACGGACATTCCCACTGAGGATGAGGCCCTGGGGACCCCAGAGGCTGGGGCTACCACGCCCATGGACTGGCAGGAGCAGGGAAGGGCTCCCTCTCAGGACCAAGAGGCTCCCAGCCCGGAGGCTCTCCCCTCCCCAGGCCAGGAGCCCGCAGCTGGGGCCAGCCCCAGGCGAGGAGAGCTCCGCAGGGGCAGCTCAGCTGAGAGCGCCCTGCCCCGGGCCGGGCCGCGGGAGCCGGGCCGGGGCCTGCACAAGGCGGCGTCTGTGGAGCTGCCTCAGCGCCGGAGCCCCAGCCCGGGAGCCACCCGCCTGGCCCGGGGAGGCCTGGGTGAGGGTGAGTACACCCAGAGGCTGCAGGCCTTGCGACAGCGGCTGCTGCGGGGAGGCCCCGAGGATGGCAAGGTCAGCGGCCTCAGGGGTCCTCTGCTGGAGAGCCTGGGGGGTCGTGCCCGGGATCCCCGGATGGCACGAGCTGCCTCCAGCGAGGCAGCGCCCCACCACCAGCCCCCACTTGAGAATCGGGGCCTGCAAAAGAGCAGCAGCTTCTCGCAGGGTGAGGCGGAGCCCCGGGGCCGGCACCGCCGCGCGGGGGCGCCCCTCGAGATCCCCGTGGCCAGGCTTGGGGCCCGCAGGCTACAGGAGTCTCCTTCCCTGTCCGCCCTCAGCGAAGCCCAATCCTCCAGCCCTGCGCGGCCCAGCGCCCTCAAACCCAGTGCCCCTAAACCTAGTGCCCCTAAGTCAGCAGAGCCTTCTGCCACCACACCTAGTGATGCTCTGCAGCCCCCCGCACCCCAGCCTGCCCAAGACAAGGCCCCAGAGCCCAGGCCAGAACCAGTCCGAGCCTCCAAGCCTGCACCACCCCCCGAGGCCCTGCAAACCCTAGCTCTGCCCCTGACGCCCTATGCCCAGATCATGCAGTCGCTCCAGCTGTCGGGCCACGCCCAGGCCCCCCAGCAGGGCCCTGCCGCACCGCCTTTAGAGCCCAAGCCCCACGCTGCTGTCTTCGCCAGGGTGGCCTCCCCACCTCCGGGAGCCCCGGAGAAGCGCGTGCCCTCAGCCGGGGCGCCCCCGGTGCTAGCCGAGAAAGCCCGGGTTCCCACGGTGCCCCCCAGGCCAGGCAGCAGTCTCAGCAGCAGCATCGAGAACCTGGAGTCGGAGGCCGTGTTCGAGGCCAAGTTCAAGCGCAGCCGCGAGTCGCCCCTGTCGCGGGGGCTGCGGCTGCTGAGCCGCTCGCGCTCGGAAGAGCGCGGCCCCTTCCGCGGGGCCGAGGAGGAGGATGGCATATACCGGCCCAGCCCGGCGGGGACCCCGCTGGAGCTGGTGCGACGGACCGAGCGCTCGCGCTCGGTGCAGGACCTCAGGGCGGTCGGGGAGCCGGGCCTCGTCCGCCGCCTCTCGCTGTCACTGTCCCAGCGGCTGCGGCGGACCCCTCCCGCGCAGCGCCACCCGGCCTGGGAGGCCCGCGGCGGGGACGGAGAGAGCTCGGAGGGCGGGAGCTCTGCGCGGGGCTCCCCGGTGCTGGCGATGCGCAGGCGGCTGAGCTCCACCCTGGAGCGGCTGTCGAGCCGGTTGCAGCGCAGCGGCAGCAGCGAGGACTCGGGGGGCGCCTCGGGCCGCAGCACGCCGCTGTTCGGACGGCTTCGCAGGGCCACGTCCGAGGGCGAGAGTCTGCGGCGCCTCGGCCTTCCGCACAACCAGCTGGCCGCCCAGGCCGGCGCCACCACGCCTTCCGCCGAGTCCCTGGGCTCCGAGGCCAGCGCCACGTCGGGATCCTCAGGTGAGGAGGGGAAGGGCTAGGGCAGCAGGTGCAGAGGAGAGTGGGGTGCGCTGGAGGGAGGCTGTGGGAGGAGGAGAGGGCTGGGGACTCCCGCCAGGGGCCGGCCAAGGCCCAGAGGGTGGAATGGCAGCAGGGCAGGGTGGGGCTAGGTGTTCCTTCCTTCTGGTTCTCTGGGCTGAGGGCTGCAGGGAGGTGGGAACTTGCTGGTACGGACTGAGCAAATGCTCACGGGCCTGGGTCTTCACAGCCCAAGGGGAAAGCCGAAGCCGGCTCCGCCGGGGCCTCTCTCGGCTTCGGAAGGACAAGGGGTTATCGCAACCAAACCTCTCGGCCAGTGTTCAGGAGGAGCTGGGTCACCAGTACGTGCGCAGTGAGTCAGGTAATAGAGGCCTACTGAGTGAGGACCCCCCACCCCCTCTTCCACCCCCGTATCGCCTTGCCCCCATCAGGGAGCAGTCATGGCTGGCGGGAGGTGGGCCACCTTGACGAGCTTAGTGGAAGGGGCCTGTTCAGACAACTGTAATGGCAGCAGCTGCCAGTCATTAGAGAAGCTAAGTGTTCTATTAAACACCTTACAAGCACTGCCTCATTCGCTCCTGCAGCACTGTTTGGGAAATATTGGTGTTACTGTCTCTACTGTACAGGTGAGGAGACAGGCTTAGCAATGCTAAAGATCTGTCCAAGTCGCAGGGCTAGTAAGTGGAGCAGTTGAAGTCAGACTGTGTGACCTTCTGAAGCCAGGTCCCAGAAATGGCTTCAGGGCACCATACTTACGTCTGTCTGGGGCTGGCCTCCTCCTGGGAGATCCTGGAAGGTTTCTGTAACTAGCCGTACTTTTGAGGGAGCTCAAGATGGGGCCCTCCTGCCCCCACAGTCCCCCTTTAGATGTGTGTGTTTGGGTGTGTACCCAAAGACACTCACTTTCTCGCCCACCTAAAGGACCACAACCCGGATTGAGCCCCCTAAGTCTCCATTACTCTGCAGTTCTGAACACCTGACTGCCCCTCTCTGAGCTTTCTGCACAGAAAAGCAGCCTTCGGAGCTCTTTGGCCTCTTCTGTTTCTCTGCCTGGGTGTCCTGGAACTCCAGATAGGGAGACATTCCCCATGTTGGGTCACTCCATCCCCTCTGAAAAAGGGGCATTACTCAAGGGCGACAAGCAAAGGCTTTGAGAGGTTGGGTTTAACAGAGCAGCACGCAGGGAAGGAGTGGGGCCATGAAGCCGGGCTGTGTGCAGGATCTTGACAAGCCACCTGTCCTGTTCTTCCCCCATTTCCTGGTAAAACTCAGAATGGAGTGGCTCTCGAGACTTGCTTCAGCTGGGCTTGAAGGGATTGTATCCAGCCTTGTCCAGGGCAAAGGGAGCTACAGTGAGAGAAAATGAGAGAGGAAAGGGCCGCTGGTGGAGAGGAGAAGGGAGGGTGGAGAATGAGGGGGAAAGAA
This sequence comes from Saimiri boliviensis, assembly GCF_048565385.1. NCBI lineage: Eukaryota > Metazoa > Chordata > Mammalia > Primates > Cebidae > Saimiri > Saimiri boliviensis. Next base: position 21,715,755 of record NC_133453.1, on the reverse strand, counting down.
GGCTATCAGCCAGCAGAGAGGCCTGGGCACAGCTGATCCCTTCCCACCTGGGGCCTCCCTCCCAGCCCAGTTTTGCTTATGCAGCTGATTTCCTGCCGAGGCAGTGTCCCCTTACCTCAACCGATCCCTGTTCCCTGCAGAAACAAGGCTGTCCCATTCCACTTTACCAATCAGGGCTGGCCCCTGGGAATGGGGGTGGGGCTGGCAGAGCTGGGCCCGGGTCACTTTCACCTCTCCTCTTGGCTTCTCTCTCTCCCTGCTACCCGGTACCCTCACTTGGCCTGGAGGCAGCCATTGAGAAACTGTTCCCATTGCCTTGTTGGAGCCTCAGTGTGGGACCCCTCCTTGGGGAGCAGTGGGGTACAGCGGGAAGGGGGGCACACTGCCATCCTGATCACCACTCCTGCTGAGTACTCCTCTCCTTCCTGGCTCATCCCCACTCCCAGTCCCCTACAGTTCTTCAGACAGGCTGCAGCTGGGGCTCCCAGGGTTCCTCAGCTTTCTCTGCCCAGATGAATAAAATCTACCCCTGAGTCCTCCCCTATCTGCACCCTCCACCCATGGTTGGACTGGGATTTTTCTGAAGGGACATTCTCAGGGAACATGCACTCAAATCCTCAGGGCACTAAGTCACAGGCTGGCTACATTGGAGGAAGGAAGACTGGTCCCATCCCTAGCCCCACGGTGCGCATAGCCACCAGCTAGCTGTGAAGGCAGCTTTTCTGCTTTGCTGAAACAGCCTCTATCTCTGGGGGTCTGCTCCAGGCTTCTCTGCTGTCCATATTGCTAAGATAATGGTAACAACAAGAAAAGCTAGTATTTATGATCAGTTACTCTATGCCAGACACTTTACATGCCTGGTAATTGTCACAGCAAGAATCCTGTGGGCGTGGTATTATTTTCCTCAATTTATGGATTAGAAATGGAGCTTCTGAGAGGGTAAATAACTAGCCCAAGGTCATGCAGTTACTGTCTTTTGCCCCTTCAAAAGCTCTAACCACTCAGTTGACCTGAAGGAGTATAGAGAATACCTACAGCAGGTGGGAAGAGGGGCCAGGAGGCTGACATGCTTCCAGGATCTGCCCACAGTTTTCCTAGACCGCAGCTCTTTTGAGACTGCACACTCTGATAGAACATTCCTCACTCGGTCCCTTCTCAGCTCAGATCACTACCTCCTCTCAATTCTCTTCTCACTGTCCTACGGTGCCCCAGAAAGGGTGGGTCTCACACGATCTTAACCATTATAGTTTTTCAGTATTTCCTTTGCTTTTATTTCATTTAACAAATCCTTATAGACCACTTAGTGCCAGGCCCTGCCCCAAGTGATTTACAAACCCATGATATAAGTAGCATCGTCAATAGTGCAAGGAAAAGGCAGTTCTGCACACAGTGAGGGCCTGGCGAAAGTGATGCTAGCCCCAAAGAAAATTCTCGAAGGCATGGCGTCGGGTGCTACTTTCCACATCTCCCTGGGAAGAGATAATGTTTCACGCTTCTTCCTGCTGGCTGTTTGCAAGCCTTCTCCATCCCTCCCCCGGCAGTAAGTCCAGGGTCCCCAAAGAAAGATGGCTGTCTCTGCTTTTCCTCCAGACTTCCCCCCAGTCTTCCACATCAAACTCAAGGACCAGGTGCTGCTGGAGGGAGAGGCAGCCACCCTGCTTTGCCTGCCAGCAGCCTGCCCTGCCCCACACATCTCCTGGATGAAAGGTAAGGAAACTGTGCCCCCCACAGAAAGGGAGACCAGCAAGCGGCCCTGAACCCAGGGGATGGGAGGGGCCAGGCCGGGGTTCGGGGCTGGGCATGTTTGGGGGGATGCTGGAGTGGGGAGCAACTGAAGGGCCCTGGACATTTGCTAGCTCACTCAGCAGCTCCTCCTGCTCCTCCCTGTCTCCAGACAAGCAGTCCTTGCGGTCAGAGCCGTCAGTGATCATTGTGTCCTGCAAAGACGGGCGGCAGCTGCTCAGCATCCCCCGAGCGGGCAAGCGGCATGCCGGGCTCTATGAGTGCTCGGCCAGCAACGTCCTGGGCAGCATCACCAGCTCCTGTACCGTGGCTGTGGCCCGTGAGCCTGGGGCAGGGCCCAAGGGGGGAAGTGATGGGGATGGAGGGGCAGGGCCAAAGGGCTCTTGGCTAGGGCATAGAGGCTCACTGGGACTCTTCTTTCTCTTGCCAGGAATCCCAGGAAAGCTAGCTCCTCCGGAGGTGCCCCAGACCTACCAGGACACGGCGCTGGTGCTGTGGAAGCCGGGAGACAGCAGGGCACCTTGCACGTACACACTGGAGCGGCGAGTGGATGGTGAGGATGGGGCAGCGGGAGGATGGAGGCAGTGGCAGAGGGAAGGGAGAGGAGTCCGGGAAGGCCAGTGGCTTCCCAGGCTCTACAGATAGCACTGGCACCGGGGGCCACCGCTTCTGTGGCCTCAGCCCCTCCCCCATACTGCCTATAGGGGAGTCTGTGTGGCACCCTGTGAGCTCAGGCATCCCCGACTGTTACTACAACGTGACCCACCTGCCAGTTGGTGTGACTGTGAGGTTCCGTGTGGCCTGTGCCAACCGCGCTGGGCAGGGGCCCTTCAGCAACCCTTCTGAGAAGGTCTTTGTCAGGGGTAATCAAGGTCAGTGCGATGGTGTGGGCTTGGGGGAGGAAGGGGGCCCTGAGCCTAGGGTTCTTGTGGAGCACGATGGCTTTGCCCCAAGGCACTATGGTGATGATTTTCTTTGTCTCTTAGATTCTTCAGCTGTGCCATCTGCTGCCCACCAAGAGGCCCCTGTCACCTCAGCGCCAGCCAGGGCCCCGCCTCCTGACTCTCCTACCTCACTGGCCCCGCCCCCAGCTCCTGCTGCCCCCATGCCCCCGTCAGTCACTGTCAGCCCCTCATCTCCCCCCACATCCCCCAGCCAGGCCTTGTCCTCACTCAAGGCTGTGGGTCCACCACCCCAAACTCCCCCACGAAGACACAGGGGCCTGCAGGCTGCCCGGCAAGCAGAGCCCCCCTTACCCAGTGCCCAGGTCACCCCAAGTGAGCCCAAGTCTTTTGTCCTTGACACTGGGACCCCAACCCCAGCCTCCACTCCTCAAGGGGTTAAACCAGTGTCTTCCTCCACTCCTGTGTATATGGTGACTTCCTTCGTGTCTGCACCGCCAGCCCCAGAGCCCCCAGCCCCCGAGCCCCCTCCTGAGACTACCAAGGTGACTGTGCGGAGCCTCAGCCCAGCCAAGGAGGTGGTCAGCTCCACTGGGAGCAGTCCCCATAGCTCTCCCAGGCCAGAGGTCACTACGCTTCGCCAGGGCCCCCCTCAGAAACCCTACACCTTCCTGGAAGAGAAAGCCAGGCAAGCAGAGCTGGGGAAGGGGAGAGGACAGAGAGGAGTGTGGGTCAAAGGTCTGGAGCACATGGCTTCGAAGAGATCAGACTGTCCTGGCTGGGGTGGGGGGAGGTGCTGAAGTTTAGATCCTTAGAACAATTGAATTCAAATGTGTCAGACACTGTACCGAGTGCTTTAGCCATATGGTCGCATTGATTCTTCACAACTCTGAGGGACACTGTGCTATTAGCATCACCCATTTCAGGTGGCAAAACAGGTTAGAGAAGCTATGGGATTTACCTAAGGCACAGAGCCAGTGAATGGTGAAGCTGGGACTCGAACCCTGGTTTTCTAGGGTTGAACTCTGGAGCCCAACCCTGGAACCACTATATTCTTGCCCCTAGGGGGTCCCTGCATTAGTCCTCACTATGGAAGTGTCCCCCTCCTCTCCTCTGAGCCTGTGGTGTCCCTCCCCTCCCCAACACAGGGGCCGCTTTGGTGTTGTGCGAGCATGCCGGGAGAATGCCACGGGGCGAACGTTCGTGGCCAAGATCGTGCCCTATGCTGCCGAGGGCAAGCGGCGGGTCCTACAGGAGTACGAGGTGCTGCGGACCCTGCACCACGAGCGGATCATGTCCCTGCACGAGGCTTACATCACCCCTCGGTACCTTGTGCTCATTGCTGAGAGCTGCGGCAACCGGGAGCTCCTCTGTGGGCTCAGTGACAGGTAGCTGGGCATTCTGGGGGAGTAGCGAGGGAGAGGGAGGGGAGGCTGGGCTGGGTATCATCGGCTTCACCCCTGCCCTCCCAGGTTCCGGTATTCCGAGGATGATGTGGCCACTTATGTGGTGCAGCTGCTACAAGGCCTGGACTACCTCCACAGCCGCCATGTGCTCCACCTGGACATCAAGCCAGACAACCTGCTGCTGGCCCCTGACAACGCCCTCAAGATCGTGGACTTCGGCAGTGCCCAGCCCTATAACCCCCAGGCCCTTCGGCCTCTTGGCCACCGCACGGGCACTCTGGAGTTCATGGGTGAGGGGACTAGCTGCCAGCCAGGGTGGGGACAGGGCACTGCCAAAGGGACAGCAGCCAGGGCTCACCCCACTTCACCCACATATGTGCCATTTATTGAGTGATTACTGTATGCAGGCAATGAATGAAGTATGTGGCTTTTTCTTCCAACTGATCTTTACAATAAGATCAGTTTGGAGTTTGGCATAATATTAGCTCCCTTTTACAGATGAGGAAACTGAGGTGTACTGAAGTTAAGGGTTTATCCAGTCAGACAATTATAAATGCTAGAGGCAGGATTCACTAAAGCTGAAAAGACAGGAGAATCTATTATTTTATTTAAATAAGGAAAATCGGCTACCATTGAGCAACCTGCTAAATGCTTGAGGTTCATTATCTCTCTTTCTTAGTGTGGGACTACAAGCCACTCTACAGATGAGGCAATGGAGAGCCAGGCAGGTTTAGCAAATTGCCCAGGGTCCCATAGCTAGAAGGGGCAAGTCTGGAATTAGAGCCAGCTAGGCTGAATTTGAAGGGGTTTTTTTGTTTTGTTTTGTTTTGTTTTGTTTTTTGAGACGGAGTCTCTCTCTGTTGCCCATGCTGGGGTGCAATGGCTTGATCTTGGCTCATTGCAACCTCTGCCTCCCAGGTTCAAGGGATTCTCCTGCCTCGGCTTCCTGAGTATCTGGGATTTCAGGCACCTGCCACCACGCCCGGCTAATTTTTGTATTTTTAATAGAGACAGGGTTTCACCATGCTGGCCAGGCTTGTTTTGAACTCCCAACCTGAGGCGATCTGCCCGCCTCAGCCTCCCAAAGTGCTGGGGTCACAGGCGTAAGCCACCGTACCCAGCCTCAAAGGCTCTTAATCTTGGTATCAGCCACACTCATTGTGAATGGGAGCCCTACTTTGGAGCTGATCCAAGGGAGCTTGTCACCCTGTTTCTCAGCCCCTCTGGAATTTAAATGGTAGGACCCCCACCATTTAGTGCCTGGGCTAATTCCTCAGTGTCCCACATGTCTCTTGGGGTATGCCACTACCTCTGTTCTGCCTACTGGCCTTCAGGGCCTGCCACTCTGGTCATTCCCATGGTCTGGTGACGTGGGCATTGTCCTGCTGCTCAAACACCCAGGGACCTCCCCTGCCCCCACTTCCCTGCCACCAGGAAGCTGGGTCAGCTTGGCCTCTGTCTCCTGTCAGCTCCGGAGATGGTGAAGGGAGAACCCATCGGCTCTGCCACGGACATCTGGGGAGCGGGTGTGCTCACCTACATTATGTGAGTGTTCCCCACCCCACCTCAGCCCACTCTGCCTACACAGTGAGCTTCCAGACTCACCTTCTGCCAACACTCTCTCCCTGGTGCCTCACCTCCCCTATACACATCCACACCACGCACACTCACTCAGGTGCAGAGTAGCAGGGCCCTGAGCCCTGTGCACCTGACACTAATGTCCTTCCGGGTCTGGGTGTTGGCCTTCAGTCTGCATGTGTCAATCAAGCTATCTTGCCCAACAGGCTCAGTGGACGCTCCCCATTCTATGAGCCAGAACCCCAGGAAATGGAGGCTCGGATTATGGGGGGCCGCTTTGATGCCTTCCAGCTGTACCCCAATACATCCCAGAGCGCCACCCTCTTCTTGCGAAAGGTCCTCTCAGTACATCCCTGGTGAGTGAGCCCCACACCAGCCATCTCCCCGAGTTACCTGCCCCTGGCCTGGTCTGTGCTAGAGATCCCCCAGCTCCTCCCATGCTCCTAGGAACAAGTCTGCTGCTTCCACTAAATAGTCATGCTACCTACCATTTAAAGCCCAAGGCAACCCCATGCGAGGCAGAACCACTGTCCGCATTCCAGAGATTCGGGAACTGAGCTCTTGAGCTGCCCAAGATCACACATGTAGGGGTGGATCCAGGACTGGGACATGGGTTTGGAGGAGGACAGAGCCTCGGCAGCTCCCAGAGCCATCCTTCCAGGCTCATGATCCTTGGCTCCGCCTGGCAGGAGCCGGCCCTCCCTGCAGGACTGCCTGGCCCATCCGTGGTTGCAGGACGCCTACCTGATGAAGCTGCGCCGCCAGACGCTCACCTTCACCACCAACCGGCTCAAGGAGTTCCTGGGTGAGCAGCGGCGGCGCCGGGCTGAGGCCGCCACCCGCCACAAGGTGCTGCTGCGCTCCTACCCCGGCGGCCCCTAGAGGCATGGACCACAGCCAGGCCTCAGGCTTTGACTGGGGTTCCCACCAATGCCACGGGACATTCCAGGGCCCACACTGAGCCAGGCGGACCTGGGGCTTCGGATACCACCAGCAGCAACATCTGGCCGGGCTCTTACCTCATAGACCTGCAAGGACAGCGACCCCAGGGCCTTGGCCTGATGCCACCCCAGGCCAGAGCCAGAGTGGAAGACCCGCTGGCCAGGCTGGGCAGGGTGGAAACAGGCGGAGGGACAAGAGGGGAATGGGAAGTGGACAGGAAAAGGAGTCAAGGGACAGGAAGGGGGAGGCTCTAGGAAGGTTCTGGGTTGGGGGTCAGTGCATCTCAGGGAGAACCAAGGCAAGGGGCATGGCTGGAGAGGAGGAAGAGGAAGGAGCCCAGGGTGTCAGGGCAGTAGGCTGCGAGTCAGTGTGGCAAAGTGGGCGCAGTACACAGAGGCCGTGGCAGGGGCCCAGGGCCAGGACTCGAGAGAGGGCAGCGAGGCGGTGGAGGGAGAAGAGAGGACTCAGGTGGAGGTAGGAGGGGGCCAGCTGCCGGCATCCCTCAGAGGAGAAACGTGGAGAGCTGGAGGCCAGCGGTCACTCACGCTTGCTCTCCTCCTGTCCAGTGGATACAGCCCCGGGTGCACTCTGCTGGCCCCCACCGTCCCTCCATGGCCTTTGGCCTTCTTCCCATTCATATTTATTTATTTATTGACTTACGAAGTTTCCCCTTCCATCTGATCCCTACCGCCCATGTTGTCCTGACCATCACTCCCAGCCATCCAGCTGTCTGTCTGTCTGTCTGTCACAAGGAAATAAAAATGGCAAGCAGCAGAACCTGTGTCTATGGAGAGGGATGGCTGGAAGGGAGGATGGCTGGGGAAGGGTGAGTTCCGGGGCATTGAGCCCTCTCTGGGCATTCCCCAACACACACATTCAGGAATATACCAGCTAGCACTTTGGGTCCTCCCAACCCCGCCCCTCCATCCTCCTGGCTCTTCACCTCTCCTTATTCCTGGAAGGAGGGGAGACTGTGGTCTGCTTCTCCCCCTGCAGTTTCTGGAATGCTGGCAGATCCACTGAACCCCCGAAATCAGGTTCCGGTAGTCCCCACCTCTTGTCAGGTATTCCCTCATCACAGTGTGGGGATGCTGGGCTCTGAAATAGGCCAGCTCTCACCCCAGTCCTGGCTGAGCCTCATTCACTCTGCCCAGAAGACAGGCAGGAGCTCTGGTCCTGACCCCTGGAGCAGAGTGGGTTTCATCCCAATAGTTGGTGAGAGTAGGTGGTGTGAGGAGCTGCAGAAGAAACCAGGACAGGGCCAGGCACAGTGGCTCACCCCTATAATCCCAGCACTTTGGGAGGTCGAGGCAGGCAGATCACCTGAGGTCAGGAGTTCAAGACCAGCCTGGCCAACATGATGAAACCCTGTCTCTACTAACAATACGAAAGTTAGCCAGGCATGATGATACACACCTGTAATCCCAGCTATTTGGGAGGCTGAGGGATGAGAAGCGCTTGAACCTGGGAGGTGGAGGTTGTAATGAGCCAGGATTGCACCACTGCACTCCAGCCTGGGCAACAGAGCAATACTCCATCTCAAAAAAAAAAAAAAAAAAAAAAAAAAAAAGGCAGGCCCACGCCCCTCACCCCCTCCATGTCACAGCACAGGTCAGAACACATGGAGAGCACCAGCTGGGAATGCTCTGGTGTGCTGTGTCCAGTGTGTCCAGCCTTTTCCTAGGGCTGAGGGACACACCAGCCTGGACCTTCTTGTCTGCATGGTAAGTTAGGAGGTCTGCTAGGTGCTAAAGCACTCGACTCTAGCTACTCCCTGCAGTGCCACAGAATGGTCACTGGGACCTAGGAGTGAGCTGCCCTGCCCTGAGGTTGGGGATGAGGGATGGCGGAGGGCCCAGGTCTCCCTGTCTCCAGAGGAAATGTTGCCCCCATTCCACCTTGAAAACTCTGTTCTTGGCAAAGTAAAAGGAACAAAGCCTGTGACCAGGGCAGAGAGAGTTGACACTGCTGTGCTGCGGAGGGAGGTTGAGGGTCCCTTGGCTCCAGCTCAGACAATCCTTTTGCTCTGCCCAGCCCAGCCTCTCTAACTTCCCAGGGCAACAGGGCAGAGGCAAGCTCCATCGTCATAAAATAACAGGATGTTAAAGCCAGCTGGAAGGGACCAGAAAGATGCCTTGCCAACCTGTCATTTTAGCGATGAAGATATACAGTTTGCCTGTGAGAATCTCCAATCCCCTACACACTGCAAGTGTTTTGTATAAAAATGAGGTGCCTGAACTCATATCTTGATAAATGGTAAAATTCTTCTCATCTGATCTTGAACTCCCTTCCCATCTCCACTGGAAATGGCATGAGAACTGCTTGTTCCAAACCCAGAGGAGCAAAGGTAATTTATGTCAGCAGAGCTATGTCAAAATTGCTCTGATCAAAAGGTGACAGTGCCCCCACACTAGGGCAGGTAGTTCCAATGAATGGAAGTCATGCTTGCACCCAGTGCCCAGCCTGGGCAGACTGGCCTCCAGGCAAGCCCCAGAGGGGTTAACTGAACCCCTTCACCCCATGTGGTTTGATGTTCCCATGCACCAATTTATGTCCCCAAAAAGGACTTGGGCAAACCTAGGGTTGGGGGCCAGTAGTGGTACCAATCTCCAAGGACAGTGCAGTCTAAACAGCCCCTCCCATGTGACACCAAGGAGAGTGACTGGAGGTGGGGATGGCTTGGAGGGGTTACTATTCTAATCTTTTCCGTCTCTCCCGGTTTATCTCATTTTACCACCAGGGGGCACAGTGTGGAAGTGACAACCCTGGACTCCTGGGGTTGGGGGGTAGGAAGGGGTAAGGGGCTTCTGGGTTGGTCTTGACAGCCACGTGGCCCTGTTGCCATTAGCTGTAGGGGCCCTGAAGCCCGATGCCACTCTGGTTTTATTCAGGGACACCCCACCACCACCAAACGCTCAAACACCTTAACAGGGCATGTTGTCTGACTGTCCAGAGCCCAACCTGAGTGAAAAGCTGCCCCAGGAAGCTGGATGTCTCGTCAGCTAGGGGCTGAATCTGGTCCTCCTGGGAGTCCAATGGATACCCCCTGCCCTGGGAGGGGACAGGGTGGCATCCAGCTGTCCAGCTGTCCAGGTGCTGACGCGAGGCGCACCCCAGAGCCGCTCCGGTTTCCCCCCACGGGGCCTAGCCCAGCGGCTGAGCCAGCATCCCAGGCATCTGCAGGCTAAATAAAGAGCCTGCTTGGGTCAGAGAGTGGGGGATGGGGTCCCAGGGGGCTTGGGGCAACCACGACAAACAAGGCAAGGAGGGGAGCGATGTATAAAACCGAGCCCAGAACTGAGCACCTGCCTGCACCCCTACTGTGCCATCCAGAAGGGCTCTGTGCTGCCTGCAACCCAGCCAGTCGACTCAAGTCCTAGGTCGATCCCTCCACGGTGAGTCCGATCCTTAGAGAAGCTGAAGACACTCCCATTCCCCCACCCCACTGAACGTTCTGACCAGGGAGGAAAAGGGCTGAAGGTGGGAGTCTCTGTCTCAGTCTGGACTCCCACATTTGTTGCCCACTCCCAGATGTCTAAAGCAGCTCCTGCCAAAAAGCCAGTGGCTTCTGCCCCACCTCCTGGATGTACCCTGGACATCAATGACCCACAGGTCCAGAGTGCGGCCATTCGCATCCAGGCCTCTTACCGGGGCCACAGGTGAGAGGGAGCCTAGAGCCCTGCGGAGGAAGGGAGCTGCAGAGAGCACATTATTGAATGGGGTTTGGGGGAGCCCTGAGCGATGTCTGGAACCTCTGAAATGACTGGTCTTAGGGGAGGGTCGTTACTGAGGTGTGGAGGAGTGGCCGGCAGGAATGGATCATCCTATCAGGGCAGTAGTTCAGGAGCAGTCCTCTTTCCTTCAAGCCCCACGTTTAGGGGTCTGGCGGGCCCAGGGGGCAGACAGGAGATGGTGCGCTCGAGGAAAGGGCTATGGTCGGGCCTGTCCTGAGAGCTCTGGGCCCTGACTCGGCCCGCGGGTAGGTCCCGGAAGGAGCTGCGCGAGAAGGGGCCGCCGCGGGTGCTGGAGCCGCTGAAGGACGTGGTGCTGATCGAGGGCAGCGCGGCCAAGCTCACTTGCCGAATTTCGGCTTTCCCGGACCCGTTCATCCGCTGGAGTAAGGACGGCAAGGAGCTGCGTGACGGGCCCAAATACCGCTACGTGTTCGAGGACCCTGACGTGGTGGCACTGGTGGTGCGCGACGGCGAGCTGGCAGACCTGGGCCAGTACAGCATCAATGTCACCAACCCCTTCGGCCAGTGCTCCGACTCGGCGCGCATCCTCGTGGAAGGTACGAGCGCCCCGGGCGCAGCGCCAGGGCGCAGACCAGCTCCACTCAGCCAGAGCCCGCATTCCGGTCCAGCTGCCCGTGTTTACCCCTGGGCCTAGCTATAGGGTCCCCACCAGCCCAGCCCCGGGCACAGCCTGGGGCTCATCGCTGCTCCAGCCAAGTGCGTCCTTCCCTACCTCGGGATCCAGCCCCACCCGAGCAGAGCAGTCTGCCGTGGGCTTCCATCACGCGGCTCCAGGGCCCCAAGGTCACACAGCAAGCCAGGAGCAGAGCCAGGGTTAGACCCGGGTCTTCTGGCTCCCAACTCTGGGCAATTTCCACTACCAGGAGCGGTGTCTGAGGCACAGCAAGATGTGTGAACATTTAGGGGCTTTCGCTCGCTTTAACGCTCTTGATCCTCTATTCGACCCGGAGAAGTAGGAGAGGTAGGGATAAGTCCCTTTAACAGCCGAGGAGATGAAACCAGAGAGGCTAATGATTCGCTCAGCGTCACACTTCGAGTTTAAATGCGTCTGTATTTAGTGCCGGGTATCAACTGGGGAGGTGATGCCCTTGTCGTGCCTCATCTCCGGGTCCTTCACGGGGTCTCGCTCCCCTTCCCTTCCTCTAGTCCCGGCGAAGATTCAGAAGGGACCCGACAACACTAAGGCGCGCAAAGGCACCACCGTGACGCTGACTGCGGAGATCCTGGGAGAACCCGCGCCCGACGTGGGCTGGACCAAGGACGGGGAAGATATCGAGGAGGACGACAGGCGAGGGCCGGGACCTGCGGCACGGGCAGGGCCTGGGGCTGGGATCTGGGTGGGACTGAGCCCAGAAATCCGGCGGGAGTGACAGGGGCGGGGACTGGGCGGCGAGGAACGGAGCTGGGTAAGGAGCCCGGCCCAGTGCGCTGGGTACTGACCGCGGCTCCGCCCTCCTCCCCACCCCCCCTCCGCCCTTCTGCAGGGTGTTCTTCGAGATCGGCAGCACCACCACGACGCTGACCATTCGCCGGGCCACGCCTCAGGACAGCGGCAAGTACGAGGTGTACGTGGAGAACAGCCTGGGCATGGACCAGAGCTTCGCTCGCGTGGACGTGGCCTGAACGGCACCCCCTAGACCTTCCGCCCTGGCGCCGAGCCCAGGGGTGGGTTCCAGCTTGCTTAATAAAGCTGCTCTCTGACCCTCCGCGTCTGTTCTGCCCTTCCGCGTCGCCATCTCCTCTCCCCCGCACCCGCGCCCACACGTATTTCAGACCCCCACGCCGAGGTCACAGACTGTTGGAGTCATAGGGAAGTCTGGAGAGCGCCTAGCGGCGTGCGCATTTCACACAGTCAACCTGATAGGATTGCCTAGCCGTCCAAGGCGCCCTCACTTTCCAGCGGGACCAGCGGCGGCGGCCGGGACTCCGCCTTCACCTCTTTTGAGCGCCTCCAGCCCCAGCCCCTCGAGGCTGTTTGCCCTTGGCCCTGCCCCTTCCAGGGCTGGCCACACCCTCTTCGGTCCTCGGTCCCGCTTTCCTCTGGGTCCCAGTTCCTCACTTCGGCTGCAGGCCCGGGACCCATTCCTCGACAGCTCGGGTTCCAGTCTTCGGTTCCAGTGTCTCCTTCTCAGGCCCCACCCTTTCCCTCGTTTAACCCACCTTCGATCCCTTGGCCACGCCCCCAGGCTTCAGCACTGCTCTCCTCGCCCATGAAGTTAGGAAGCGGGAAAAGGTTCAGACTACAATTCCCGACAGACCCTGCGAATGAGTTATCGCGAGTTGCGAGAAGACACGTGCGCGGAAGGAGCTGGCAGTAGCGGGCGGCAGAGCTGGAGTAAAGGGAGCTAGTGGTAAAGTGAGCTGGTGGAGCAGTGGCGGAAGGGGTAAGGGGCAGGTGACGGCCTCGAGACGGAGGGCGGGCTCCGAGGTCCTGGCTGGCCCTCGGTGCGCCCGAGCCTGTGTTGGTCCCACAATCCTTGGCAATGAGAGGCCAGGGTTCATTGTACAGAGTCACTTGTGGGGTTGTGAGGGTCAGCAATCAATCAGTCCTCTGAATCCAGAGATTTAGACCAGTCGTCCGTATTAGGACTGGGGCGGGGTCTGTAGTTTCAGTGTTTGGGATGCCAAGGGAACCTGTCTTTTGATTTGGGGTTCAACATATAGAGGTTAGTTTTAGGATTCATGTTCAGCATATAGAGGATTTTTGCTGGAATTAGGGGTTCATCAAATTCAGATCAGTGTTCATTACTTGGGGGTTATGTTCAGGATTGAAGTTAAATATCTGAGGCTCACTCGGGGTTTGCTGTTCAATATTCAGGGTTCATTATTGGGATTCAGGGCTTAATATGTAGAATGAAGACGCAACACTCGGAATCAGTGGGTTTGAGGTTCCAGTATTTTGAGGTTTGGGGTCTGAGAAGGGGGGTCTCTGCAAGGTTTCTGAATTTGCAGAATTTGTTCATGGTCAGAGGGAAGTCTTTTAGAGATCAACTTGTGGGGTTTGAATTTCAGAATTTGGGAGGAATCACTGTGAGGTTTGAAGGCCGACTGGAATCTGGGTTGGGATTTGAGATGTGTGGGATTTGTGAGGTTCTGTCCAGGCAGGGACTATATTGAGCTTTGGGTTTACATCTTGGGGGAGGGCTAAGTGCTGCTATTTGGGGTTTGGGGTTTGGTTGGGGTGTGAGATCTGAGCTTGATTTCTCTGCCGGGATTTGAGATGTGTGGGATTTGTGAGGTGTTGGGTCCAGGCAGAGACTATATCGAGCTTTGGGTTTATATCTTGGGAGAGGGCTAAGTGTTGCTATTTGGGTTTTGGGGCTTGGTTGTTGGGGTATGAGATCCGAGCTTGATTTCTCTGTTGGATTTGAAGTTTAGGTAGCAGTCACCATCATGCTCAAAGCGGTGATCCTGATTGGAGGCCCTCAAAAGGGTGAGGTGCCAGGGGAATGGAGGGAGGAGGTTAGGCTGGAGTGGTAGGTGGGATGGGGGCAGAAGAAGGCAGGAGGCTCTGAAATGTCCTCCCCTCTCCTCTCCCAGGAACTCGCTTCAGACCTTTGTCGTTTGAGGTGCCCAAACCACTGTTTCCTGTGGCAGGGGTCCCTATGATCCAACACCATATTGAGGCCTGTGCCCAGGTAACCTCTAGGGTCCCCTCTCTCACTTCACTTCCTGCTGGTCTTCACGCTGTATTTCCCCCTTTTCCAACCAGGCAAAACTCCAAGGACCGTCATTCACAGATGACAATGTGAATGGCGCCCCCTCAAGTTATGCAGTACAGCTGCCCTGCTGTCTTCCCCAATCTAGTTTCTCATCTGGCCTCTTCCTGCTCAGATTTCACTCCTATTTTTAAAGTAGGGAATGTGAGATCAGACAGGGATCTTGGAGACAATGTAAAGCCATGGTGACATGGAGACCAATGTTAACCAAACACACATTCATATCCTTGATCACCGTGCTACTCATTTCTTTATTGCTTTTAGTATTGAGACAGGCCAGGTTTTGGTTTGAATTCAGTCGCTGCCTGCTGTGAGGCCTGAACAAATATCACACCCTCTCTGACACTCAGTTTCCTTATGTGTAAAATGGGGGTGATTAGAACTACTTTGTTGGGTGGTGAAGCTTAAAAATGACATTTGTAAAATGCCTGGCACAACACCGACCCTTGATAAATGGTACCCTTACCTCATGCTTATCTCAAGCTTAGGCTGATGGATAGTACAGGGGGGAAAATGGATTAATGCAGCTTGGTAGGCAAAGTCTTTCTTAGAGTGAGTCCCAGTTCAGGTTGGTGGGGGTTATAATAATTGATTGAAAGTTTAGGCCTGCCATGGTAGCTCATGCCTGTAATCCCAGCATTTTTTGAGGCCAATCCAGGAGGATCGCTTGAGGCTGGGAGTTCTAGCCCAGCCTTGGCAACATCGAGACACCCCTTCTCTACAAAAAGTTTAAAAATTAGCTAGATGTGGTGGCCTGGTTGTAGTCCTAGCTGCTCTAGAGGCTGAGGCAGGTAATGGCATGGCTGTAGTCCTCTATATTCAGGAGGCTCAGGTGGGAGGATTGCTTGAGCCCAGGAGATAGAGGCTGCAGTGAGCCAAAAATCACGCCACTGCACTCCAGCCTGGGCAACAGAGCAAGACCATTTCTCATAAAAACAAAACAAAACAAGAAAATATCAGGCCTTTGACTTTCTCCAACTTCCTCATTGTCAAGAGGAGAAAACAGCCCAGAGTGTCAAGTGCCCTGGGGCCCTGCAGCTGAGACAGAAACTGGTTTCTAGACTTTGGGCCAGCACCAAGGATTTCCCCAACATCCCCTCCTATTAGGTATTTTTCCTCCCAGCCTCTTCCCTTGTCCTCAGGTCCCTGGGATGCAGGAGATTCTGCTCATTGGCTTCTACCAACCTGATGAGCCCCTCACCCAGTTCCTCGAAGCCGCCCAGCAGGAGTTTCACCTTCCGGTCAGGTGTTTGTGCACACATTCATATATGGTGGGTTGGGAATGCCCTGGGCCTCTGAGTTCTTGGGAATGGGTTGAATCAGCATTTGCTGGAGTTCATCTTCACCTACTAGAAGGATTATTTGGACATCTCTGAATTCCTGAATATATGGAGTTTCTCTGTGGACCTTGGGCAGGAGTACTCCTGGGAGCAGGGGCGGTCAGGTGCCCTGGTTCACGATATCTGTCTCATCAGATCCACTGAGCTGACTCTGGGGTCCCTGGGGACAGGTACCTGCAGGAATTTGCCCCCCTAGGCACAGGGGGTGGTCTCTACCATTTTCGAGACCAGATCCTGGCTGGGGGCCCCGAGGCATTCTTCGTGCTCAATGCTGATGTCTGCTCCGACTTCCCCTTGAGTGCTATGTTGGAAGCCCACCGACACCAGCGTCACCCTTTCTTACTCCTTGGCACAACGGTGAGGGGGCCAGGAGGGCTGGAGGGTGTAGAGGAGGTAATTTTAAGAGCTTCCTGGAATGCAGGGTGTTGGGGAGGCCGGGGCGCCCTGGGATTTGGTGTGGGAGCTGGCGCCGGGGGGAGATGTGCTGCTCTGGCAGGCTTGGAGGTGTTAGTGGAGACCCCGAGCCCTCTGGCTGTTCAGAAGTAGGGAGGGGGAGGGCAGCTGTCAGTTTCCACCCTTGCTGAAAGCCTGTCAGTGGCAGAGCTGCATGCCAGGTGCTGTAGGGGAGGGAAAGGAAGAAAAACAAACCTGGCTGCCCTGGAGCAGGCGGGTCACTGTCTCGGGTGTGTCTGTCTTTCAGGCTAACAGGACGCAATCTCTCAACTACGGCTGCATGGTTGAGAATCCACAGACGCATGAGGTGAGAGCAGAAAGGGGGCTGGGTGGGTGCCTACTCTGTGTCATCATCCCCCCCCACCTCGGGCCTCTAGAGAATGCTGGCATGGTATGGGGTGGGCCCTGGTCTTGTCAGACAGGTGAGACACTCCCAATTAATCATCTTATTTATATCCCTTTAAGAAAGACTGACCAGGAGGAGAGGGGAATGGTTAATTTCCCTGGGGGTGGTACTTTAATAAATGTATGCACAGTGCATGATGGGAACACCAAGGGGGCCCCAACCCAACCCTGCCGTGGTGGGAGTGGGGAGGGCTTCCTGGAGGAAGCACGGTCTGAGCAGAGTCAGACTTGTCTAGATGACAGAGGAGACAGGAGGGTACTGCAGGCAGAGGGAAAGGCAGGTGCAAAGGCCTGGAGGCAGGCAGTAACGTACTGGAGGCAGGAGCATGATAGGCAAGCAGCAGGGCTCTGTCCTTGCTTGCGAAACTCCCTTCTCCTAAGCCCCTTGACTTTCACAGAATCCCCCCCACCTTTATTGATTTATTTATTTTGAGACAGGATCTCACTTTGTCACCCAGGCTGGAGTGCAGGGGTGTGATCTTGGCTGACTGCATCCTCCCAGGTTCAAGCCATCCTCCCACTTCAGCCCCTCCCCCCCTCACCAAGTAGCTGGTACTACAGGTGTGTGCCACCACGCCCGGCTAATTTTTTTTGTTTGAAATGGAGTCTCACTCTGTTGCCCAGGCTGGAATGCAGTGATATGATCTTGGCTCTCTGCAGCCTGGGTTCAAGCAATTCTCCTGCCTCAGCCTCCTGAGTAGCTGGGATTACAGGCGTGTACCACCACGCCAGGCTAATTTTTGTATTTTTAGTAGAGACGGGGTTTCACCATGTTGGCCAGGCTGGTCTTGAACCCCTGACCTCAGGTGATCTGCCTGCCTCGACCTCCCAAAGAGCTGGGATTATAGGGGTGAGCCACTGCACCTGGCCTAATTTTTGTATTTTTTTTGTAGAGACAGGGTTTCTCCATATTGCCCAGGCTGGTCTCCACCTCTTGAGCTCAAGGGATCCACCCACTTCAGCCGCCCAAATTGCTAGAATTATAGGCATGAGCCACCACACCCGGCCTCATATATGCCTTTTATTTATTCATGCTTTAATATAAAACATACATATAAACACACACACATGCACATACATGCACATATATAGTTTTGTGCTCAGCATCAGGTATGTGCGAGAGAAACAGACTCAAAAGGGCGAAGTTCCTGCCTCTTGGGCACTGGCAGTCTAATAGGAAGAACAGCATCAAAAGCCACCCTTTGCAGAATGCTATGGGTGGGGCATGGCCAGAGCCCGGGAGTGCCCAGGCATGAGTAGCTAACTCTTTGAGGCCAGCAAGAGAGGACGCACAGAGGGAGTGACAGTGTCAGCTGGGCTTGGAAAGGTGGGCTTTCCAGATGGAGACGTGACAAAGGGCATTGCAGGCACAGGCGTGCAGTCAGGAGGAATTGTGTCTGAGAGGTAGGCGGTGAGGAGGATCAGGCAGGGAAAGTCACAGAGTCTGGACTTATCTGAAGGTGAATCAGGTGAAGAAGGGCAGTCATCTCAGGGTTTAAAGCCAGGCAGCAGCAGGATGCGGATGCGCACTGCATTTTAGCAAGGCCACCTGGGCAGCAGTGGGGAGAGGCAGGAAGGGCCTGGAAATCAGAGGGCATTGGGGACTGTGGCGGTGGTCTCTTCTTCTACTGAACCCAGCCCGCCCTGTTCTCAGGTCTTGCACTATGTGGAGAAACCCAGCACGTTTATCAGCGACATCATCAACTGCGGCATCTACCTCTTTTCTCCTGAAGCCCTGAAGCCTCTTCGGGATGTCTTCCAGCGTAATCAGCAGGATGGGCAATTGTGAGGCAGGCCCCATAGCCCTGTGACCCCAAGTACCCCCAGTCACGGACCCCAGCACACACCAGTCTCTGCAGGCTCCATCTCAATTTGCTCACCTTCCTTCTCCCAGCTCCCTTCTCTCCACTTCCCATCTCAGCAGAGCCTCCGGAGTCCCTCCCCTTGTAACCTCATTCTGTCCCTCTTCCTTATCCATCCCAGTTCCTCCTCTGTCACTGCCTGCCTACTCCCCTTCTGGTCCATTTCTCCCAAGCCCTGAGTGTCCCAGAGACGTCTTTCAGAACAGACGGTAGCACACAGTTGGGTGCACACACGCTCGGGTGCAGACATGTGCACGTGCACACACAGGCAGACATGCACATTCTCAGGCTGAGGCTCCCCTAGGAACATAGCACCCAGAGCTCTGCTTCTACAGTCCCATGGGTCTGCCCTCCTAGGCCTAGAAGCTGTTCCCTTCTAGGGGTCCGTGCCTTACCCCCACATCACCCATCTCAGGCCTCCTCCGCTCATAGCCATTTCTCACTTCCACCCGTGTCTCTGCTTCCCTCTCCATCTCTCCTGGCCTCTCTGTCTCTGTCTCTGCTGAGCTGGCATCTCTACCATCTCTCTCTCCCTCTCTTTCTGTGACTGTCTCTGCCCTCACCAGCTGCCTTGCTCTGGGGTGAGTCTGTCTGTGTTTCATTCCATCCAATGAGGGGGCGGGTAGCTTGGAGGGGGTAAAGGGTTGAGTGGGGAGGGGAATGTGAACATGGGGGGAACTCCTTCTGGAAATGGGGCAGGGATGGGAAGCAGGTCTCTGCCTGGGGCTCCCTTGTGATAGCACCCACCCACGCTGGGACTGGGTGGGAGAGGTTCCTGGGGTGTAGGCATCCCTTTGAAGAGGACTGGACCAGACCTGGAGAGGGGCTTAGAGAGGTGGTGGGAATCCCTCCCACAGCTGTCCCTGGGAGACTGTGTTAGCCCCATAGTCGGGGCTCAGCTAGGGGACTGATGTCACCCTTCTTCCTCTCTGCCAGGGAGGACTCACCAGGCTTGTGGCCCGGGGCAGGTACCATCCGCCTAGAGCAGGATGTGTTTTCAGCCCTGGCTGGGCAGGGCCAGATCTATGTCCATCTCACCGATGGCATCTGGAGCCAGATCAAGTCTGCAGGGTATGGAAGGTTGGGTCCCCTGGGAATTGAGACTTTGGGGTGTGGGGCCCAAGCCCTGCTGACCCGAGTCCCCGCCCACCTTGTGGCCCCCAGTTCAGCCCTCTACGCCTCCCGCCTCTACCTGAGCCGATACCAGACCACTCACCCAGAACGGCTGGCCAAGCACACCCCAGGGGGCCCACGGATCCGAGGTACCCATCCTGCCCCAATTCCTAACCTTCGGCCTCCACCCAGTCCCTCTACCTTCTGAACCAGGATTCCTGACCTTGAGTCCAGAGTTGAAGCCTCAATCCCTGCCCCTCCCTGATCCAAATAAGGTTTGGGGTATTTGCCCCCAGGGCCTCTCTTCTGCTTCTAGGGAATGTGTATATCCACCCGACGGCCAAGGTGGCCCCCTCAGCTGTGGTGAGCATGGGGTCCAGCCTCAGGGCAGAGGTGGGGGTCGGATGGATGGAGGAGGGTGCCCACGCTGCTGGAATTCTGGGTGCCGGTTTCTTTACTTTGTCACAGCCTATTATGTGGCCTCGAGCAGGTCGCTTCTGCCTTATCTGTTCTATAAGGCAGTTGGATTTGGGGATCCTGCAAGTCCCCCCAGGGCTTACAGCATATGCTCCTCTCCACAGCTGGGCCCCAACGTCTCCATCGGGAAGGGGGTGACTGTGGGTGAGGGCGTGCGGCTCAGGGAGAGCATTGTCCTCCATGGAGCCACGTTACAGGTAGGCACCACTGCACACCGCAGCATGCGGTACCCCAAGAGGCTGCCGGGAGGGCCTGAGTATTCCCTGAGAACAGAGAAGGGTGGAGGCATCTGGCCCCACCTCACACCCTCCTGTTCCTGCTGCCTCCCCGCCTTCCCCTGACCTTTTACCGTCATCTTTGACAGGAGCACACGTGTGTTCTGCATAGCATTGTGGGCTGGGGAAGCACTGTGGGACGCTGGGCCCGCGTGGAGGGTACCCCCAATGACCCCAACCCCAATGATCCCCGAGCCCGAATGGACAGTGAGAGCCTCTTCAAGGACGGGAAGCTGCTCCCTGCCATCACCATCCTGGGTATGGCTTCCTGGGGACCAGGGCTGGGGGAACCCCACAGTTGATGGCCAGTGGCCCCGGGGAGCATTCGTTCCTCTGTGTGCATGTGTGTTTCTTCTTTTTACAAACAGTTACCAAGGGCCTGCTGTGTGCCAGGCCCTGTGTGAGTCACCGGGGGCACGAGGCCAGGGACACAGATGGGCAGGAGGGATCCCTCCCTGCTGGCAGTGCCCCCAGCTCCCTGCCCGTCCACCCTCCCATGACCTCCCCCTGGTGCCCTTGTCCACACTGCAGGTTGCCGAGTCCGGATCCCTGCCGAGGTGCTCATCCTCAACTCAATTGTTCTGCCGCACAAGGAGCTGAGCCGAAGCTTCACCAACCAGATCATCCTCTGAGTGGGGCTGCCAGAAGCCCTCAGCTCTACCCACTCCCCTGGAGGCCGCTGCCTGCTTGGCCAGCCTCTGTCCAGAAAGGACCAGAGAAAACCAGGCAGGATGGTCACATGCTGGGGAGCAATGTGGGTGGCCTGGGGACTCCTGGGCTCCCTCCCTCCCGACTCCCTAATAAACCCCATGAACCTTGGAGCCAGCACGGACTCTGCCTATGCCTGGGCTGGGGGTGGGGGCGGAAGCAGGGCAGCTGAGTCAGGCCCCCCCACATTAGCATTTAAATTGGAGTCGTTGCTGCGGGCTCATGAATAATGAATCTGGAGCCCTGGTAAATCTCCCCCTCCCACTGCCTCAGCCTCGTACGCTGCTGGGGAGGAAGGCCCTCAAGGCTCCCTGGCCTGCCCGGCTCCCTGTTCCTCCTCGCCTGGCCTGGCTCAGGCCCCTGTGTGCAAGGATTCCAAAGGGAAGGGTGAAGAATTTCAGTTAAGCAGTGGGCACAGGAACGGGGGCCCAGAGGCTGATCCCCACAGCCCGCTCTGCTCAGTTCCCGCCGAGCCCAGCCCTGGCCGGTTTTCCGCTTTGCCGGCTCCATCTGCTCCCAGCTTGGCTTTTGGCGGGTTGGGGGTTTCGCCTCCGCCCAAGGCCTCCTGTCTCTGTCTTCTACTTCCCTGGCAGGCTGGGTGGGCCTGAGCTGGTGCCATTCTCTTCGGAAGCACAGTGGGAGGCAGGCACCCTGTTGTGGGAGGACCCTTGCCACCTCCTGTCTCCCTGGCCCTGCCCTTTAGGAGCTCTCAGCTCTCCTCTCCCAGCCACCTCTCACGTTTGCTCATGACCCCCATGTTCCCCTCTTGGTGCCCCCCTTCCCCAGCTGTGGGTGCGGAGCTGTGTTGCCAGATGAGCTGGTAATGATCGTAATCCGCTAATTGAGAGGAATCTAATTACCCGAAGAGAATGGGGGGTGCAGGGCGTGGGTGGGAGAAAGGAGGGGGTCCTGGCAGCAGGCAGGGTGGCAGGCGGCAGGGTGCTGGGGCCTTGTTATCAGCACCAGGCTCTGGGACAGAGCCCAGCATTTAGGAAGCTGCACTTTCGCAGGAGCTGGACTGAGGGTGACTTGGGGGTTGGGCTAGATGTGACCTCCCAGGCCCCTCAGGTCCCATGGGCTGTGTGCCAGCATGTGGGGAATGACCCACCTAGTGTGGGGTTTAGCAGTCCTGACCTATAACCTGCCCCTAGTTCCTCGGTTCCGCCTGGCCTGGCCTCCTGCCCAGACCTTCATTATCTCTCCCGAGTAGGAGAGGGAGGGGGCTGCAGGTCCCCACTCTGGGTTGGGGTCATCACCCCAAGGAAGAGGCTGGGAGAGGGTGGGCCATGGGACCAGGGTGTAGGCCCCTTCCTCTCCTCCCCCCAGTCCTGACCCTTCTGTTCCGAGTGGTTGGCAGAGGCCATGGCAGTTCCATCATAAATATGATAATTTAATTATTTTCTCAGCAAAACACCGTGAAATCCAATAAGTCTGTGTCAGGCCCTGGCCCCCGGGATCCCCCTCCTAGACCCAGTGAGGGTGGGGACATGGCAGGGAGAGGCACTGGAAGGGGAAAGGGTCAGTGTTTGAAGCGGGGCGCAGCTAGTGAAGCTGAGGTCTTTGTAACACGCCCCCCAGGTTGAAATAGTCACCGTTATTGGGGGGAAGTCCAAGAAGGACATGCACCCCACTCCTCCTCAGCCCACTTCCATGCTGGGAGGGGCCTACAGTCCTGTCCATCTCTGAGAGACCAAGATGGAGCACCCTGTCCCTAGACAGGGTGCAGGGAGCCCCCTTGTCCGCCACTGCTGGGACCCTATGCCTAATCTTGGCTGGCCGGGTAGGGGTGGGAGGGCGCCGGCCCCGGGAGGGACTGGGAAGGGAGAAACAAGAGGGAACTGGGGTGGGAAGGGGGGGATGAGCGGGGGAGGGATGCGGGGGAGGGGTGCGCTCCTGCCATTAGTGCTCTTTTCAGTTTCCATAAAAAGATTATTCTGTAAAATCAGCGAGGGGGAGCAAGTTGGGGGCCGGGGAGGGGGGTGGGTCCCTGGCACCAAGCTGGATGGGGCGACAGGGGAGGAGAGCCGGGGACAGGGACTGAGTGTGGAGAGAAATTTGGATGGGCTTCAGGAGCCAGCCGAGGGGAAGAGGCTGAGCCAAGAACACAGACTGGGGGGAGGCTAGCCAGGACGGGGTGGGGTGGGGGCAGAGCCCTCATCTCCCTCCTGTCCCCTTGGCCAGGCTGCCAGGGGGCCCAGTCTCACCTCCATCTCCATCCCCTCCCCCTGGCACTTAGCAGCCATTATCCAGGGAGCAGATTGCAGCCCCCTCCCCCTCTCTGGGAAGCAGGCACAGCTGGGGCCCCACCACATCTGCCGCATCAGCACGGAGCACAGCTGGGTGTGCGCAGAGCTGCGCTCCCCAAAACACAAAGGAGGTGGAAGGGGTGGGCGAGGGCCAGGAGAACCCAGACCCCTGACACAGACACACTGACACCTCTGCCAACAGACACATACTCCTTGAGGCGAAGCTACACCCACCGGCACACGCTCCCTCGTGTGCAGAGACGGGAGAACTGGCAAACACGCAATTACCCGGCCCCACCCGCCACCCACGCTCCCATCCCCCAGCCCCTCCTGCTTCCCTTCCTTCCCCAAGGCTCCCCTCTGCCACCATGGCCACCTCTGAACTGCCCTGGGCTCTGGTCTGGAGGGACTGGAGGGCCTCACCCACCCCAAGTACATCCTGGGAGGCTCAGAGAGCAGGAGGGCAGGGGGTGGTGAGGGGCATTCTGGCTCGAGGCGTGATCCCTGGGAAGCCATCTGCCCTCCTTCCAACCCCTCCCCACAATGAAGCCCCTCTGAGACTGGTCCTTGCCACAACCTGGGCACGACAGGGTCTTCGTGCCGGCACTGGAGGCTGCGGCACCCTCGTGCTCCACTGGCCACCTCAAGGGGGTGCTGTGTGTGCACAGTCTAGCCTTCAGCTCAGCTGCTAGGGCTGGCCCCTGCCACTGCCCCCACCCCCATATATGCCCATTCTCGACCCTTGGCAGTGCGTCCCTCTGCTGCCCCTGACATGCATGGGGTTTGGGGGCTCCATCAATGGTAGAAATGTCCCTCTCTCATCAGGAGTTCCTTCTCTCCTCTCCCCATCTATGACCACCTCTTGGCCCCTGATGAAACCCTGCCGCCTTCACAGCCCTCTCTTTTCCGCTTATCTTCTTGGCCCTAGTGTCTTGCCCTCAACCTTCTCCTCCCTGTCCCCCCATCCCACGCCGCTCCCCACATGCCCCTCAGAGCTCTAATCCCTCCTGCTGCTGTGCCGCCTTATCTGCTCCCAGCAGCTTTCCCTGCTGCAAAGCCCTCTCCCCCTCCTTCCTGGATCTTCTCCCCCTCCTTCCCTTACTCTCTCCACTCTCTGACCAGCCCCCCTCCTGGCCAGCCCATGTCTGCCACTCAGGCCCCCGCTGTGGCTCCTGGCTGACACTGGCTCTGTACCCCCGGCGCCCTTTGCCCTCTGCAGCCTCAGCTCCGAGGTTGTCAGCTGCACACCCACTCTCACAGTGGCTGCGGCCATCCCAGCCCTCCCTCGCAGGCCCCGCAGACTTTGTTAGTTTCTGGCCAGCCAGGATTTTTCATCTTCCTGCCCTCCCTTTCCTGGTGCCTTCCCTACTTCCTCCTGATGCCCCCACCCCATCTTGGATCTGGTGCTCTTATAGTCCCAGGGACCCATTGCCTTGGCTTGGGAGCACCGGAAAGGAGATAGGAAGTGTTGGTATGAGACTCAGGAGAGGGTGCGGGGCAGTGCTGGCCCTAGGAAGATGGGTTGGGGGTGCAGGGAGGACTGGCGGACCATGGGGGCAGGGCCGGGTGGTGGGACGCTAACCCTCTTCAGTCACCTCAGATCACGTTCGGGCCTCCCCACCCCCCTTCACTGGGACTCTCATTAACCGCTTCTCCTGCCTCGTCCGCGGCATAAATAACCCAGATAAATCAGCCGCCGTCCGCCCCCCGCCCCTCGGCCCCCGCACAGCCCGTTTGTCACCGCTGTGTGCTCGCCAGCCAGGCCTGGCCCCGCTCCGGCCCCAACCCCCCCATCCTGTCCCTTCCCGCCCACATCTGTCCCACACTGGCTCATCACTCCGTCCGCACCAGGGGCAGGTGTCTGGGCTGCAGAGGGTGTCCTCCGGGTGAAGCGGGAGACTGGGTAACCTTAGGAGAATGCTGGCTAGGAGTTTGGGGGGTGGGGGTCATAGGATTTATGAATGGGGCCAGCCAGGCAAGGAATCTGGGCATCAGCTTGGGGGTTCCTGTGCTTTGAGAAAGCACCCTTGGAACCCCCTAAGTTGGATCCTGGGAGGTCTCTGGGTCTGCTTTTGGGGCATTTTGCCCAAACAAAATCTCCATGCCTCCTCCCAGGAACCTGGAGGCAGAAACCCACTTCTCAGCCTCCCTCCCCCTCTGCCCCTCACCCCCCACTGCCATACCAAACCTCGTCCCAGTCCATCTACCACTCAGTCTCACTGTCAGGAAGCTCATCCCCTGGGGGACGGAGGCGGGTGAACTGGCCTGGGAATAAATCTGAGGAATGGGGACAACCGGAGAGCTGAGGAACCTGGGATGAGGCTTCACATTCTGACCCTGCAACACCCAGCTCCCCTGCACTCGCAGCCCAGAGCCCCTAACAGCCCCGCCCCCTTTCTCACACCCAGCTCAGGGCCTTGCCAGCCACGCTGGTCCCTGATGCCTCACTGCAAGGGGCAGCTGGTCCCCTGGGAGTGGGTGGGGGAAGCAGGGAGGGGTGGGGGAGCTTGGGCGCAGGGCTGGGGTGGGGGTGGGGAAGAAGCTGGGCCGGGCCCCAGGGACCAGCTGGGCAATGAGCCGGGGAAGCAGCCGGGAGGCTAAATGAGGGAGATTATCACCCAACTGCAGCCGGGCAGAGAGGGAGGCAGGCAGGGAAGCGGGGAGAGGGAGGAGAGAGGGGACCGGGCCAGAGGCAAAGGGGGTATGGAGAGACAGGGAGGGGACCCGGGGGCCTGTAGAGAAGTAGAGGGAAAGGTCAAGAGATGAGCTGGAAGGACGGGGAACTCCCCCAGAACATCACCAGATTCCTGGAGGTCTGGGAGACTGGAGGCTGGGGGCTTGGGAACAATTGGAGACAGCTGGCCGTGGGGCAGTGGTGGGGGTGTGCAGGCAGCTAATTGCTGCTCCACTTCCTGGCAGCCTGGAGCTCCCCTCACAGCCCACCCCCCCACCGCACGCCCCTTATACCAGTTACCACCCGATTTCACTCCTTATAGAGGTTGAAGGCAAACGGCCATCCTCAGGAGGAAAGAGGGTGAGATTTGTCTCATGATGGAGGCCAGTATGTTGTTGGGGGAGTGTGACCCCAAGATCTCAATGGATGCTGGGGGAATTCAGAGACATATATTCTCTCCAGGGTAGCAAAGAGTGCTGGGGAGAGCTTGGGGGGCAGCTCCCCACTTTCTTGGCAGAGCCCCAGACTGAAGTAACCTTAAAAAAGCAATTAAATCACCTTTTAAAAAAAAAACAGCAAAGAAAAATCAATATTAGGAGAAAGGGGAAGAGAGAGAAGGATGGGGAGGAACAATGCAGGGAGCTCTGGAAAGATCTGGAAGTCTACCAGGGAGGGGAGAGCAGAGGAGGGGGCTGCCTGGGCATGGGACAGAGAGGGGGGTGTTGTCTGTGGTCACTTGGACACTTTCAGTGCTAACTCAGCAGCTTCTTCAATGCCAACTCCACTTTCCCCTCCGGGACGCTATGTCCCAGCCAGATGCAGCTTCTGCCCCAAGGGTCTTATCTTCGAAGCTTGGGGAACCAGCTGACCCAGACTCATCTGAGGCTTGGGGAGAAGCCCAGCTGTGGGATCCCTGGGGAAGCCTCTTTGCCTAAAGGCTCGGGACAACCTAGGCTGGGCACCACGCATGACCAAGGCTGGGTGAGTGGGCAGGCTCTGTGCTGGGGTGACCCTGATGGGGCCTGACCTGGCCTTGCAGCCAGGGTGGGCAAAGTGGCACCCAGCCTCCAAGGGAGCCATCCCTGGGCCCCTCCCCTGAGGCCAGGCCGAGGCTTGGGGGCCAGGCCTGACGCAGGGGGCGGGGTGGCCGTTGGGCCGCGGGTGGACCTCGGGCTCTAATCCCCAGCAGCTGCCGTTTCCCTCGGATCGATTCCCTTCTCACTTTTTTTTCAGCTGCTGGTTCCGCGGCTTGGATCGATGGAGCCACCTCCCCCCGCCCGTCCGTGCTTCCTCTCCCTGCTGCTCATTAGCGCCCCGATTAATCAGCCCCCCTTTCCTCCTGGGGACAAGGGCTTCCTTCCCCATGAGGGCACATGCTCTCACATGGGGCCCCAGAGCACACGCACTGATTCTTGCCACCCCACCCTGGGGGCATGGATGCGTCCCCTCCCAGCCAGTCAACCGAGGCTCCCACCCCTGCCTGTGATGATGGCCCACATGCCTGCTTCCCCTCCACAAGAACACAGCAGACCCCTTAGGGCTCTCCTGTCCTACTCTGCCAGGCACCCCTCAAACTCATTTTCTTAGGAGAGCATTCGCTCCCATTGACGCGCAGCACATCTTTCTGCTCCCTTCCACGACCCCACTGGGGCTCTTCCTCTCCCTCCATTGCACACCCTGTCCCCCTACATATAGAGCACCCCCGAAGCACACCTCCCTGTTGCTCACTGGCTTGCTTACCCAACATCCCTCCCGCCTAGGCTGGTTGTGGCAAGGGATTTGGGGAAGCAAAGTGGCCACAGAGATGCAAGCTGGCTGGGGTGTCAGTTTGAATGACTGAAATTGGGGGTGGAGGCAAAAAGAGGGTGAGGGCAGCCAGCCTCCAGAGGGGGAAGGGGCATGGTGGGTGCTGAAGTCAGGAGCAAAGCTCCAGGGAAGCTGAGAATCTTGGAGTCACAGTTGTCCCCTGGTCGGTCTAGCCTGCCCTCCTCTGCCCCCCTCCCCTGCCTCATTCAAACAAGTGGCTCTCTCAAGGAGTTTCTG
This sequence comes from Saimiri boliviensis, assembly GCF_048565385.1. Classification (NCBI taxonomy): domain Eukaryota; kingdom Metazoa; phylum Chordata; class Mammalia; order Primates; family Cebidae; genus Saimiri; species Saimiri boliviensis. The sequence goes on along the minus strand of NC_133453.1, from coordinate 21,688,114 downwards.
GAAGCTGCTGTGAGTTGGGTAGTGGGATCAGGTGGTGGCTGGGTGCTGGAGTCAGCCGGCTCGGAGGCCAGGAGGTGGGGGGATAGAGTTGGCTGACCCTTCCCTGGGTGTGGGCCAGGAAAGTGGCCAAGAGTGAGCTGAGGACCCTGGGCACGGCACCCTTCCCTGGGTGGCCGGAGAGTGGGGAGATCTGGGGACCTAGTGAGCGGCTAGTGTGCGGCAGGAGTTTGGGGGATAACCCCAGTCTCAGGATCCCGGTCCTGGGCTGGGGACTGCCCCCTCCCCTGGCCTGGCTCCTGACGCCCGTGCTGCCGGTGAAACGCTGTTGACATGTCCTGAATTATTAAGCGCGGGGTGGGCTCCGGAGCACATGCTGAGCGGAGCGGCTGGGGCTGCGCGGCGTGGCGGAGCAGCACTCGCTCCCTCGCTCACTCGCTCGCTCGCTCGCAGGGACACACGCAGGGGCTGACAGCTGTGCTGGTGCTGATAAGGGAAGCCACAAGGAGACGATCGAGGAGAGAGACAAGCGGCAGCAGAGGCAGCAGCGGCAGAGGCAGCACCAGGGCTGCGGAGCTGCTGGGAGTGGGAGTGACTCCCCCACCTCGGGCCCCCACCCTGTCCCTGTCCTCCTCCCGCTTGCCCTGAGTTTAGAAGAGCAGCCGCTGCCACCACCGACACTCGGGAGGGCACCGGGGCTGCTGGCTAGGGAGGGACGGGGCAGGGAGGCTCTGGCCAGTCCCAGCAGCCGGCGACAGATGCCGATCGAGATTGTGTGCAAAATCAAATTTGCTGAGGAGGATGCGAAACCCAAGGAGAAGGAGGCAGGGGATGAGCAGAGCCTCCTTGGGGCTGCTCAGGGGGCAGCAGCCCCCCGGGACCTGGCCACCTTTGCCAGCACCAGCACCCTGCATGGACTGGGCCGGGCCTGTGGCCCAGGCCCCCACGGACTGCGCAGAACCCTGTGGGCACTGGCCCTACTCACCTCGATGGCTGCCTTCCTGTACCAGGCAGCTGGCCTGGCCCGGGGCTACCTGACCCGGCCTCACCTGGTGGCAGTGGACCCTGCTGCCCCAGCCCCAGTGGCGGGCTTCCCGGCTGTCACCCTCTGCAATATCAACCGCTTTCGGCATTCGGCACTCAGCGATGCCGACATCTTCCACCTGGCCAATCTGACAGGGCTGCCCCCCAAAGACCGGGATGGGCACCGTGCCGCTGGCCTGCGCTACCCGGAGCCCGACATGGTAGACATCCTCAACCGCACCGGCCACCAGCTCGCCGACATGCTCAAGAGCTGCAACTTCAGTGGGCATCACTGCTCCGCCAGTAACTTCTCTGTGGTGAGTTCTGCCAGCTGGGCTGCCTGGCCCGGGGTGGCCATAGGCCGGGGAGCGGGGAGGAGGAGTGGTGGCAGTGGTGTGCAGGGCATCCTCGACAGGGCTTCCCTTCCTTCCGCCACCAGAGGCTGGCCTCGTGTCTCTCCAAGCCTGGCATCTCCCTCTGGCTTCCCAGCCATGGAGCAGTGGCCGCTCATAGGGGCTTACCCTGGGATGCCTGCAGCTCCTTTTCTTGGTCTTGCTGCTGCTGCAGTGCCCAGGGCTGGGGGCTGGGGCGAGGGGGTCCTGGGGGTGGGCCCAGGTGTCCTGGAGCTGGCTGGCTTGCAGGGAAGGGACCCACCATCCCAAGGCCAGACTAACTGACTCCCACTTTTCTCTTGCTCCCTTTTTCTTCTGAGGCTACTGGATTCTTCCCACCAAACGAAGGAGATGGGGAGGGAAGGTTTGGGGGGCTCCATCTAGGGAAGGACTCCAGGTGGCCTCCTGGGGAGCTGGCCCGGTGGGCAGACTGGAGACAGCTGGTCTTCAGGACACTGGGTGCCAGTGTCTCTTCTGGATCTCTGTGTGTCTCTCACATGCCCCCCCTCACAGATGCCCTCACACATCCCTCTTTCATTCTGCCCTCCAGCCCTGCCGGGGGCCAGTCCCCTCCATCTCCTCTTCTAGCTGCTCCCATGTCCAGCTCTGGCTCTTACACTGGGAATCACTGGTTCACTCTTATGTGCATAACTCACCCTCACTGCTGCCCCAGCACGCCTGCACACACACACACACACACACACACACTGCTGGGGGGCAGTTTCCTGCACACTCCCTCTCACACACACACTCAGTATCCCTGTCACAACACTCACATGCACACCTGCACACCCACACATCCAGAGAGCCACTCATCTCCATGCTTGTCTCCCAGCTCTCGCTGAGCTGCCAAGGACGGGGTCCCACTGCAGCTGCCATCCCCTCTCATGACACCCTCATCCCCATCTATCCCAATGGCTGCTCCCCATTTGGAGGCTGCCGGCGCCATCTCTCACCTACATGTGAGCACAAACACGCGCACCCTCTCCGGGAAAGGGGCGTGAGCTTGGGCTGCTCTCCCTTGCACGCCTCCCACAGTCAGGTATGTGAGGGGGTAGGCGTGTCTTGTACGTAGCCTGCCTGACAGGCCTCCATTCACCCAGTCACCGGGTATCTAGTATTCATGGTGCTCTCAATGCTTGTCCCCAGTCCACGGTTTGCTCCCAGCATTGTGTGTGCGTGTATGTTTCATCCTGGCTACCACTGCCCAGTGTGTATGCAAATGTTTAGCGTCAACATGGTGCCCACTCCGGCCCAGCCTCCAGAGCCATCCCCAGTGTTAGGGACCCCCGCCAGGTTCTCACTCACCCGCTGCCTCAGGATCACCAGGAAACATGCTCCAGCCAACGAGGTTCCTGGCTCCCACCACGTCTGCAGTGTATGGGACCTCCGGCCATTGGGCAGGGGAGTTAGATAGAAATAGAGGAACAGGAGGGGGAGCATTGTGCAGGAAGAAGCGTCGAGGGCATTGGCCTGTTGTCCAGCTGTCCATCCCTCTCCTAGGGAAAATCACTGCTCCCCAAAGCCAGGGTTGGTAGAGTCCCCGAGGAGGAGGTGGGATATGGAGGGTGAGTGTGGCCTTTAGGATTCATGGGGCTCTGCCGTCCTCAGTCCTTACCCCTCCGTGTTGGGGGCTGGGCAGAGCTCAGTCTCAGCAGGTGCTGTTGGGGCAGAAATCAATGGGGTCTTTGTGTCCCTGAGTGGGAGTTGGGGGTGGGCAGGAAAGGGGAAGGGTGAGGAGACCTCAGAGGGAGGAAAGGAGAGGAAGAGCTGAAGGGGGTGAGGAAGTAAGGGGAGGGAGACCGAGGGAGCTTGGCTTCCAGGCTAGGAGGCGGTGCCTGGAGGATACAGGAGTGGGGATCCCCTAATCAAGGCTGGTGAGTCCCCGGAATCCTGGGGATGGCCGGGAGGAGTGTGGGTGGATTTCCCACAGGCCCTCTGGTACCCTGGGGCTGGAGAGAGGAGGATGGTAGAAGTCTGTGGGGTGAGGTTCTGGCGCTGGGGCAGGACAACGAGGGGTTGAGGGGACAGGCATTCCCCTTTGGGATTTGGCTCCCCCCACCGCTGTCTCCAGCTCAGCCTCTTACCCTTCTGCCCACGCTGCATCCCCTGTCTGCTGAGTGTCACTCTCCCTTGGGCCTGGCATTCAAGGGCTGAGTGTGCCGCAGATTCACCGGGGTGTGGAATTACAGGGTGGGCTGGGGGCCCATGGTCCATGGCAGTGGGGAAGATGGGGTGATGGGGTGTCTAACAGGGAAAGACTGGAGAAGGGGCATGGGGATGAAGATGCAGGCGCTCTAGAAAGGATATGAGGTCCATAATCAGCTCTGTGGTGAGGACCTGGAGTCAGTGATGGGAATTAGCGGTCTCTGGCGGGGAGATGGTATGTGAGCTGGTTGGTGGGGAACCTGCGGGGTGTGGGTGGTGAGATGGTCCGGGACAGGGACAGCCTTCCCCAGGGGGCTGTTATGTGTTTTCTGTTGCTTTCCCTGTTTCCTCCTTCCCACTCCCCACTCTGCTGTGACCTTTCCTCCGGAATCCAAGTTAATAAATGTCACATTTTCCAGCCTATTTTTACTCTGGTTAATGTGCCCTCCCCCAGTCCCCTCTGCTGCTGCTCTTGCTTCTGTTACCACTGCAGTCGCTCTCCCCCACGCTCCCTGTATCCCCTCATGTACTCCCCAGCAGTCAGAATCAGTCAACATGGAGTTCTGTGTGCCTGTGTGCTGGGCTCCCTGCTTGGAGCTGCAGGGGACAGCGAAGACAAGAAGCCCTGTCCCTGGTCCCTGTCCTCAAGCAGTCTATAGTCTCATGGTGGAGGGGGACAGGGACACTCCAAAGCTTAAGCAACCATGGGAGAGTTAATCAGCCATGCAAGTGGTATCATAAGGTGCCAGGATAGATTGCCAGACGAGGTGCATGGGTGGGAAGAGTCCGAGTTCAGAGAGGGAGAGGTCACTCTAGATGGACGAGAGCTGGGAAGGCCTTAGGGATGGGGCAGGCTGGGTGCAGTTTGGAGAGGAAAAGAGGGAAGACGGGAGAGAAGAGAGGGCCCTGGGAGGTGTGCCCCGTGTGTTCCCTCTGCTACAGCTAGTTTACCTCCGGTGCCTCTCCCACCTCCTCTCCCCACTCAGTCTCGTATCATCCCACTCCCACCCTTTCCACTGCCTGTGTGTCCCCCACCCCAGCCTCGCAGACAGCTCTCCCTTCCTCCCCGATTCCTGTTGCCATCTGCTGCCCACACCCCCTTCCTCCAAGCCCCACTTCTGCCTTCCCCACTGTGGCCTGCTCTCATCCTGCCCTCTCACTAAAAGGTAGACATCACTCTTCCTCCCTCGGCTTCATTTCTTGAGCTGTAAAATGCAAGGGTGGCTCTAAAATTCAGCATCCCCTCTCACCTGGGGACCACCAGGATTCGAACCTCTGCCCTAGCCATTAAGCTGTGTATGGCCTCGAGGAAGCCAAAAAGCTTCTGTGAGCATCAGTTTGTGTATTCTTGAAATAGGATGTTAGAACCTAAAAACTGGGGGTTGTGGTGAGGATTAAAGAGATGCTCCTGAAGAGCTCAGCACACTACCTGGCACACACATTGTATACACTGTGTAAGCGTCAGCTGTTATAAATGCCGCCACCCCAACTGCTGGCTATCTTTAACCTAACTGTTCTCGACACCACCTACTAGTTTCCGACCCATGTACTGGCATCTTCGTTACTCTCCATTACCTAGTCTTCTCCCCGATTTTGACCCTCAGGCTCACACCCTCCCCTGCCCTGTTCTAGCATTCCCATTCTATCCAGCGCTCCAAAATATGCTCACACTTGTGCATAGGTGCGGAAATGTGCACACATTGTCTAGAGGAGTGCTGGGGCCACAGAACATTCTGTGAGGACGGAAATGCTCTGTGTCTGTGCTTGTCCAACATGGTAGTCACTAGCCACATGTGGCCGCTGAGCACTTGAAATGTGATTAGTGAGACAGCGAAAATGAATTTTTAATTCAAATAGCCACACGTGGCTAGAAGCCGCCGCGCTGGGCAGCGCAGCCCTGGATGGCCCTAGGAATTAGACTGTCTGGGTAGGGCAGGGCTGGGATTGCAGCTGGGGCCACAGGATATAAGGAGGTAGCTGCGGGCTGCAATTGGAAGTCGGGCCATCTACTCTGTGGCTTTGATCTCAGGTTGAGCTGAGGACAGGGCCTGTGTCTGGGGGCTGGGGACAGTAGGGTGTCTGGAAACACCATGAGAGCAAAGGCGTGCTTCTTCCCAGGTGTAGGACGTGACCTTGGGTCTTTTGCATGCTACTGTCTGGAAAATTGAGGCATGGGGGAGGTGGAGAAGCCCTCAGAGGCGTGGGTAGGAGCCAGCCCGGCTCCCCGCGGTCCTCGAGGGTCCAGGCAGCCCCTGGAGGGCCAGGAGCCTGGGGCCCTGTGGGCGCCTCACTATCTGCCTCCCCTGTGGGCTCCCGGGTCTCCCTCCCCCTCCTGACCCTCCTTCCCCACACGCTGGTGACTGCCGTGACTATTAATCACTCGCCCTGTTCTCTTCCTCTCTACTAATCAGGCACAATTAGACAAGGCCTCTTCCAGCTGGGCAGTCCCCCTCCCTGCCCTTCTCCCTCCTCTCTCAGCCCCACCCAGCCACCAGCCAGGGGCAGCTCTGAGGCACTGAACCGGCATGCAAGCCCTCTCTCCCTTCCTCTCTCTCTCTCTCTCTCTGGCTGTCCCAGGCCCTAGTTTCGGGGCTCCTCAGCACCCACTCCTTCTGTCCCAGAGACCTCCTTAGCCCCTTCTCTTCCCAGTGTGTATTAAGGCCAATACTGATGGTCTCTGCCCTCCACCCCCTGCTCTTGGCCCTGGGAGGAGCTACTCCACACTCCATCCCAACTCCACACCTTTGTCACTGGGCTGGAAATTCCAAGGGCTGCCTCTTGCCCCTTTGGCTGTGGAAGGGAGGGCATGCCCGCTGAGGTGGGTCCAAACCTCTTCTCTGCTGCACAGCCTTCCCTCTGACTCCCCGCCTGTTCAGCCCTCTGTCCCCCATGGTCCCAGCTTCTCCTGGGGCATGAGCCTTGAGCACATTTAGTTCAGCATCTGGTTCAGGGCTGATCCTGCCCTCAGGAGCCAGGCAGGTCAGGTCGGGGCTGGGGGACACAGTAGGGAGGGGTGAGGTCTGAGAGCTGAAGACCTGTAGCCTTGAAGGGCACAGCTGCTCCTCAGCCTCAACTAACTGTTGCCCTGTGTGAGGAGCCCAGCGTGGCTGGGTCTTCTAGTTTGTCAAAAGCAGCTCCAAATCATGCTTATTTTATTTTTTATTTATTTATTTATTTTTGAGACAGATTTTCGTTTTTGTTACCCAGGCTGGAGTGCAATGGCGCAATCTCAGCTTACCGCAACCTCCGCCTCCTGGGTTCAAGCAATTCTCCTGCCTCAGCCTCCTGAGTAGCTGGGATTACAGGCACGCGCCACCATGCCCAGCTAATTTTTTGTATTTTTAGTAGAGACGGGGTTTCACCATGTTGACCAGGATGGTCTCGATCTCCTGACCTCGTGATCCACCCACCTCGGCCTCCCAAAGTGCTGGGATTACAGGCTTGAGCCCCCGCGCCCGGCCCCAAATCATGATTATTTTAATAGAACAGTAACTGATTTTTAAAACACTGAGGGCTGCCTACCCCTCAGATTGCAGAACCAGGTGCCCCTGCCCTCCTGACCTTCCACCCCACACCAGTGGCCGAGGCTCAGACCCACCTGGAGCGGGTGCTCTCGGCCTGCCTGCCTGGGCAGTGGAGTGGGTGGAGGGGCTGTAAGTGGTGTGGCCCGGCAGAGAAGGGCAGGGACTGTCACTGTCTCGGAGGTCTGGTCTTCAAGGGCAGGGGGAGGGGCCATGAGGGACATGCCCCACCCAGCCCCACTCAGCAGCCCCGTCGCCTCTTCATTAATCAGGAATCAGCCCCGAGCTGGGCTCATTATCAGCTCAGCGTCTCATGCACCGCCGGAAGATGCTGATTAGCGTGTGAAGAAATGGCCCTGCGTCCTGTCCCCCTCTGATCCTCACTCTGTCTCCCCGGCCCGGGCTCCTTCCTGGACCCCCACCCCTGCCCTTCTGCTTCCTGGGAGGAATCTGCTCCCTCTAGTGGCTGGCGGCAGGGCTGCCTCTGCTAGGGCCAGGCAGGGGGCAGGAAGGATGAGGAATGGAGAGGCAGGGGCACCCAGGGAGCACCACAGAGAGCACTGGAATTCAAGGCCCAAGCTACTCAGCCCGGGGGTCAATGGGTCCCATGGGCAGGCGCGAAGCAGTCAAGAGGGCGGAGCCTGAGGTGGTCCAGGAGAGACGGACAGCCACCCTGGAGGAGAGGCCGGCCTCGGGCTGCTGAGTTATCAGTGTTCCCTGCCCTTTCACGCTGGCCCTGCAGCCCACCTCGTTTGAGCAGCTGGGGAGAGGAGGTGGGAACGGCCAGCATTTGGGGCAGGAGGCCCACGGTTTTTTGTTTGTTTGTTTTTTGAGTTTTTGCAAATCATGGTGGAGACTTAGGGTCTTCAGAAGGATGAGTGAGGGTAGGAAGGCAGGAGGTAGGACAGAGGGGCAGAGACCCTGAGAGTGGGGATGGGAAGGTTCAGTGGTGTGTTTTTCCAGGAAGAGGTGGGCAGGGGTCTGCACTTCCTCCCCTGGCTCCTAGGCTGGGGCTGGCAGTGCTGGAAATCCAACCCACCCCTCAAATGCTCACCATGCCCTTGGGACACCCGTGGGTGTTGGGTTGGAGGGGGAGCAGTTTCAGAGAGATAGGCACGGGCTGCCGCAGCCGAGGCGGCAGCAAGAGTTCAGAGAGGAGCCACGGGATGATTAAGGGGAAATGGAGGATTGATTTAGGAGGAAAGATTAAAGGAGCTAAATCCGTGGCGCTTGGCTCAGCGGTGACTAAGCGTGGACAGGATAATAGCTTACAAATGTGTGGAAGGTGTAAATACCAAGTGGGGGGAGGGGAGGCTGCTCAGCGGCCCGGGGGGCGGGGTGGGGGCTCGGCAGGCCCCCAGAAGGGTTGGGAACCCCAGGGCGACTCCCCGGCGGGGCCGGCCCCTCCCCAGTGGGGGCTCTCAGGGGAGGAAAACGGGGTGTTGAGGAGCCCCCGGTTCCTAGCAGGGGTTCCGTTTCTGGCCTCAGCCTCCCGGGCTTCGTGCTAATTTCCACATCTCACTCCCGCCTGGATGGGGATCTGAGATCGTGGGTTCAAATCCCACCCGAGCACTCGAGTCCTTCGGCGCCCCTCGGCCCCGGGCCTTTTGGCCGCTTCAAGCCCACCAGCCAGGCTCTGCTGCAAGTCCACCTCCTCGGGACCCCCGCCCCGTCGTCCCCTCCCCGGCCGCGGCGGGGGCGGGCGGCGGTGTCTCCCTCCACGGTGGAAGCCTCTGGCGCTGCTGTGTGCGGAGGTCACTTTGCCGAGGAGCCGGGAGCCGGGGGAATGCAAATGAGGCAGACCCAGGGAGGAGAGCGGAGGAACCCGGAGGAGATGGGAGGGAGGGCGCTCGGGCGCCGTGATGGATGCCCGCCCCGCGGGAGGGAGCGGGGCGGGGGGGCGGCGAGGCGCGCGAGCCGGTGGGTGCGGCCTGCCGGGTGCGGGTGGGCCAGGCTTGGGCGGCCAGGCTGCGTGTGCGGGAGGGGGCGGGGGTCCAGGGCTCCGGGCGGGGCACGCCCAGTCACCCACGGTCCCCGCCGCCACCTTCTGTCTGGTCTCCTGAACTCTCGCCTGGCTGTGGGTGTGTACTCCACTGTGTAAGCAAAACTCTAGACGAGGAACTTTGCATCGAGGGGCGGGAATGTCAGGGAAGGACTTCGTTACCAATTCACTAATTAAAAATGACTGTCTAGGTGTAAGGCCTAAGCGGTCGCTGTCCGGGGAACGGGTTTGACTTTTACCTGGGTCCCAGAGGTCTTCATCCTCCGGTTCTCCTCTCCCGCGGAAGCCCGGTGCCCGTTGGGGACCACAACCTTGTTCCACCGCCCCCAGCCCTCCCTGGCTCCTAGGGTTCCCCGGTCCCTTCCACCACAGCTCACACATTTACATTTGAACAAACACCACGGGCATTGCCTCCTAGATCCACCGGAGGGAGGAAGTGGCCCAGAAAAGCTCCTGTGTGGCGGTGGAGGCGGGAAGGTGAGGGCCCCTGTGGGCATCTGTGGAACCAGGCTTGCTGGGGGCGGCTGTGTCTTCTTCCTTCTTCTTTCTTTTTTTGAGATGGAGTCTTGCTCTGTCGACCAGGCTGGAGTGTAATGGAACCATCTCAACTCATTGCAACCTCTGCCTCTTGGGTTCAAGGGATTCTCCTGCCTCAGCCTCCTGAGTGGCTGGGATTACAGGTGCCTGCCACCATGCCCAGCTAATTTTTTGTATTTTTAGTGGAGATGGGGTTTCACTATGTTGGCCAGGCTGGTCTCGAACTTCCGTCCTGCTGACCCACCAACGTCAGCCTCCCAAAGTGCTGGGATAACAGGTGTGGGCCACCGCGCCCGGCCTTCTTCCTTCTTGAGTGTGGCATGTTCACAGTTTTGGAACAGGAGTGCCATTTGGCTAGTTCGGTTTTTCCTGACCCTCCAAGCCAAATGGCACTCCTATTCCACCGCGGCGGCCTTGGGCGGGTCGTCCCATCACAATCAGGATCACAATTAGTAACAATCTATTCATTTGTGTCACTGGTGGATTTGCGTGTTTTGTGAACATGCCTGCTTTTTTTTTTTTTTTTTTTTTTTTTTTTTTTTTTTTTTTTTTTTTTTGAGACAGGGTCACTCTCTGTCGCCCTGGCCGGGGTGGATTGGTGCTATCACAGGGGCTTCCTCAGCCTCCCTCCAGGGCGTAAAAGATCCTCCCACCTCAGCTTCCTGAGTAGCTGGGACTACAGGTGTGAGCCTCCATGCCTGGCTAATTTATTATTATTATTATTTGTAGATACAAGGTCTCACTCTGTTACCTATTGGTCTCAAATTCTTGGGCTTAATTGATCCTCCCACCTTGGACTCCTAAAGGGCTGGGATTACAAACGTGAGCCACCGCACCTGGCCCATAAGTACTTTGAATGAATGAATGTCTCTGTAGCCAGACAGCAAACTCCTTGAGGGCAGAGCCTGTTTTGTTCGCTGTTGTATGTCCAGCACCAAGCACAGTGCCTGACACTGTTGAGCACAGGCTCCACCAATAGCATCAGACAAAGTAAGTGTTGTTTGAATACTCACCAGTTCTTGAGCACCTACTGTTTGTGGGTACTGTATGCCAGGTGTATGTCACAGAATGGCGATGGGTGGACTCCAGGGTCACATTACCTGTTCCCCTGTCAGCTCCCTTATCCTCTCTGTACCTCCGTTACCTTGTCTGTAAAATGAAAATGATAGGAGTGCCGCCAGCATAAGAGTTTTGTGAGGATTAAGGGGTTAATCTATATAAAGTGCTTAGAATGGTGCCTGGCACAGCGGTAAGTACTAAGTAAATGCTAGCGGTTGCTGTGGTTTACGCACATTCTTTCCTCTGCAGAGTGCCTGTTGTTATTTCCATTTTACAGATGAAAAATGGAGGATTGGAGAGGTTAATTGATTGAATCTAAATTCCACAGACTTAAGGGCAAGGCCCAGATGTGAACTAGGTTGAGCTTTCCATCTGGGTAGGAAGTCCTATCTCAGAGCCTGGGGGTTTTGCTCTGACAGAGCTCCATCCTCTAAGCAGCTCCCAAATTGCAGAGAGAGCCTGCAAGGGGCTTGATGCCCGGTGAGGATGCACCCAGTGGGGATCCAAGATCAAAACGGCTACACTGTCCGTCCTGGTGGGAAGTGGCTTTTCCCAAAGGGCCTCACCCCTCCCATGAGCACCTGTCAGGAATCACTGAATTGATCTCTAATCCTCTCATCTAACTTTAGGAGGAGGAATTACCATTCCCCTTTTACAGATGAGCAAACCGAGGCTCAGAGAGGTTCAGTCACACATCCAAGGTTGTTTGTCTAAAGTTGGTGGGAGAGGCTAGATTTGAACCCTGCTCTATCAGGCTACAAAATATATGCCCTTTTCTGTCAGGCTCGTAACATATATGCCCATAACGCATATGTTATGAGCCTCCTGTATATCCACTTTCAGCACCACATAGTGATAATCTCTGCCCTAGCAAGCTCGGGCAGGTCTCGACAAACCCTTCATGCAGGTCTCGACAAACCCTTTATTACATGGCCGGTCGAGGTGGCTCATGCCTGTAATCTCAGCACTTTGGGAGGCTCAGGTAGGTGGATCACCTGAGGTCAGGAGTTCAAGACCAGCCTGGTCAACATGGTGAAAACCCGTCTCTACTAAAATACAAAAAATAGCCAGGCATGGTGTTGCACGCCTGTAATCCCAGCTACTCGGGAGGCTGAGGCAAGAGAATCACTTGAGCCCGGGAGGCGGAGGTTGCGGTGAGCTAAGATTGTGCCACTGCACTCCAGCCTGGGCAACAAGAGCAAAACTCTGTCTAAAAAAGTAACCTTATTACTGGTACATGCATATGACTGCACTTTGCAAAAGCCTTTCACATAATTCCTCTCTTTTGAGATGTGCGACTAGTCTGGGAAATAAGCAGGGATTTCTGTCTCTGTTTGACACATGAAGAAACAGGTCCAGAGAAGTTGATGGATCACCTTACTAACCACAGTCACACAGGCTGTCATTGGCAGAGCTGGAGCCGAAACCAGGACCCACTGACTCCCAGGGAGGTGATGCTGGCCCGTGAACCTGGGGTCCACTTCTGAATCTGCCCCTGTTTTACGCATGCCCTTGGATATGAACCTGGCCATCTCTAGTCCTTTTCTGCCTTTGTACAGTGAATGACTGGACTGAGTGGCCCCGAAGGTCTGCGCGGCACAGACACCAAGGCATTTTGGTTGGTGCCATCTCCCTTCCTCTGCCCCTGGAAAGGATAGAGAAGGAAGAGGCTTTGAACCTGGATACTGGGCCACCGCTGAATAAAGCCAGGCTCTGGGAGCTGTTCCACCCCAGGGTGCTGGTCACAGTTCAGGGACAAGGAAGACGCACCCCTTCCACCTGGCCTACTCTGGACCTCGGGGCAGAAGAGTTCATTCTGGGGATGCCTAAGTGAGAGGCATGCCGGTGGACCCCATCAGTGAAAAGCTGATGGAATTTTGGGGGGAAGGGACACCATAGAAGAGTGTCGGGGGAGGTGCTGGGACCAGAGGCAGGTGCCCAGAAGGCAGTGGAGATAAAGCCCAGGCCGAAGATTAGCTCTGGGATTAGCCTGGCCTCGGCAGCTTCTGGCTGCTTCTTATCTCCTGGAGGCCCAGGGCCCTCTCCCCGCTGCAGCTCTGAGTCCTGGCCCCGCTAATTGCCTGTTAACCCTGTGGGTTCTTCAAGGGAGGGAGGATGCGAGCAAGCCAGCCAGGGAGAGCTTTCTGGAGAAATGGGAGCTGTGAATAGATGGAGCTGAGAGAAGCTGCTGCTCTCAGGAGGAGGAAGCTCTGGACAGATCTCTCCCAACCCCTCCTCACTGTCTCAGGCAGACCCTGAGAGAGAGCAGCCAGGGAGAAGGAGGTGGAGGGCACCTGGAGAGGGGTTCCTGGTGTGTGGTGTTGCGGGGGTGGGGGAGGCTCAGGCCCAGGGAAAAGTCTAGGAGGGAGACAGGAGGCTGAGGCTGTAGAGCCAGACTGGGATGGATAGAGAAGAAAGCAAATGGGATAGAGAATGCAGTGGGCAGGGGACAGAAAGGCCAGGAGGCATCCAGGCCAATGGGAGAGAAAGAGGCTAAGGAGATGGACAGGCCAACAGAGGGCAGGGGCAGAGAGGCAGAGTCCAGATGGATAACTGATCGGGGGCAGGGCCAGATGGGCCGGGCAAGTAGGGAAGGACTCGAGAGGCAGACTGAGATCAGGAAACAGAGGCTAGCGAGGCAGACAGACCCAGCTGGGGACGCTAAAGGGAGGTGACCAGAGAGGGACAGGCAGGGGCTGGCAGAAGGAAGGTGGGGGAGGGGACCCGAGGATGTGCGTGCAGCACAGACACAGTCCTGTCTAGGTGTTGTCAGCCAAGGCCGGGAGGGGCTTTGGGAGGCCACATGCCCCAGCTAGGGCCAAGAGGGTGGGCCTGGAGCTAAGGCAGAGAGAGAGGGAGGGCCAGACTAAAGGAGGAGGTGGGGGTCTGAGACAGGGACAGGGCCCAGAGGTTGAGGACTGGTCACCTGGAGATAGCCTCCCTGCCATTAGGACGCTCCTTGGCCCGGGACCTTCCCCTTTCTGTGACTGGGTCGTGGACTCCCAACTCCTCTACATAGGCCGCTGTCCCCCCTCCCCCATCTGGGCCAGTCCATGGGGAGGAAGCAGTGGACAACCTGTGGGACCTTGTGGCAGGGCTGCCGTGCCGTCTCCATGGAAGAAGCTATGGGCTGTGCTGCCACCAGAGTTCTGCCACTTAGGAGCTGGCGGCTCCACCCGCCCCTGCCTGCCTGGCCCAGGGACTGTCTCCTGGGCAACGCTGTGCTCTGACCAGCAGTCAGGACTGACCTGGGCTGTGCAGGGGGCCTTCTCTTGCCAGTCTGGCTGGTCCATTCCCTGCAGAGTATCCCTGAGACCCAGACAACTTCCACCCATCTCCCTTTGTCACCCCAACTCTGCACAGCCACCTTGAGGGCTTGTGTGCTAGGCAACCACCACCCTCACCAGTTGGGTATTTGTTCTGCCCTGTGTGGGGTGGGCTCAGGGTCATGTACGATGTGTCTGTGTGTATCTGTTGGAGGGACCAGGTAGGGATGCTGCCCCAGCTCCTCCAAGAGTCACGAGCCTTCAGGAGTCATTCATTCACTGAACACCCCCCAGGGGTCCTATAAGCCCTTACTGTGCTTTGACATGGGACTTAGTTCTGTTTGAATCTTGGCTGTCATTGACTTGCTATGCACCCTTAGCCAAGTCACTTTCTGTCTCTGAGCTTCAGGTACCTAATCATTAAATGGGGGCAACAATATGTAGCTCATTTTGGTTTCTTGAGACTCAAAGGAGAAAACAGATCAAAAGCACCTATCACAGGACTTGGTACAAAGTGAGGATGTTCGATCATGCTTGCTTTCCTTCCTCCTACCTCACACCTCCCTCTGCAAATCTCGCTGGGCTCTGGGGATGCCACGAGGGAAGCAGGACTCCTGGCCACCTGGAATTCATGGTCCCATGGGTGAGGCTGAGCTTCAGCGAGACCAGCACGTTGCCTGGCCATCAGGGCTCTGCTGAGGTGGTGCTGAATGCTGAGGGACCCAAGGGGGGAGCTCATAACTTGGGTGCCCCACATAGTTCATGTCTTCTTTAGCCTTTCAACTGGAGTGTACATGCAAAACTGGCTGTGTCAGCAAGAGCTGATTCCGGCATCTTCTTGGTGTCAAATAGGAAGAGGTTGAGTACTTTCAGATTTCTACAAACACTTATATATGCCTCGAATCTGCCTTCTCACACCACCAGGACCCAGGATTTTTTTCTTTTTGGGATGGAGTCTCACTCTGTTGTCCAGGCTGAAGTGCAGTGGTGTGATCTCAGCTCACTGCAATCTCCACCTCCTGGGTTCAAGTGATTCTCCTGCCTCAGTCTCCTGAGTAGCTGGGATTACAGGTGCCTGCCACGACACCCAGCTAATTTTTTTTTGAGGCGGGTATTGTTCTGTTGCCCAGGCTGGAGTGCAATGGTGAGATCTTGACTCACTGCAACCTCTACCTCCCGGATTCAAGTGATTCTCCTGCCTCAGCTTTCCAAATAGCTGGGATTGCAGGCGCCTGCTACCACACCCAGCTAATTTTTGTATTTTTTAAGTAGAGACAGGGTTTCACTATGCTGTCTCGAACCCCCAACCTCAGAGGATCTGCCCGCCTCAGCCTCTCAAAGTGCTGGGATTACAGGTGTGAGCCACCGCGCCTGGATGGGACCAAGGAATCTTGCACCCAGCCCACTTCAGGGTTCCTCTGCCTCCAGTGACTTGGCATAAGAGCAATGGTCTGGAGTGGGGCTATCTTGCTGGGATCTCCCCCTTCATCTAGTGCCTTGCTACTCACTGTATAGCCCATGGACCGGCAGTTGACAGAAAGACTCTCAGCCTTGTCCCACCCTCTCCCCACATCTTCGTATCAGAATCTGCACTTTAAAAAGACCTTCCTGATTTGTGTGCACAAAAGCTTTTGAGAAGCCCTGAGCTTGAAGATCCTGGGAAACCAGTTGAATTCTCTGAGCCGCCATTTCTTTCTCTGTAAAATGGGAAGATAATAATACCTGCCTCACAGGGTAGTTGTGAGGATTCATCCAGATAGAGCATGTGAAGCATTTAGCACAGTGCATGGGGCATACTGAGTGCTCCTGAACTGCCCATGACACCCACTCCTGACCCACAGATGGACACACAGCAGGGAGGAGGGCAGGGGTGATACTCGTGGGGTCAAGGACTTGAACCTGGAAGCTGGCAAACCTGTGGGCGTCGGGTGTTGAGGGAAGGAGAGGACTCAAGAGACAGGTGAGGAATGGAGGAGCAACAGATACGGAGAAGAAAGGTCGAGAAAGGTACAGAGAAACGGTGCAGAAGGGAAGGGGGGATGGGAGAAGAGAAGGGGACAGGCCTGGGGACCATTCCATCCAACTCATCTCACCTGGATGGGCTGGGGCAGGAGATGGGTCCCAAGGTAGGGCAGGCTTGGGGTGGGGTGCCAGCAATGGTTTGCCGGAGTAGCCAGAGCCTCACCCCTGGATGAGTTGCACCTCCTTCCCAGCTGTGTGACTTTGACGGTCACCTCAATTCTCTGAACTGCGATGTCCTCATCTGGAGTAGTCGGGGTAACTCCACCTAGCTGGTACTGAGGGCATGTGGGCCAACGGTAGATGGCACCATGTTCGGTGAACTCGGGGGGCTTGGTCTGTGGTGCACGAGTTTCTGTTTCAGGAATGGGAGGCAGGGTGGTTGGGTGGCAGAAGAGCTGCGTGAGAGAGAAGATCAGGGTTGCAGCTCTCAGAGCACTGCAGCCCGGGGCTAGTCCGTGGGGACGGGGACTTCACCCTGTCCCCAGGAGGTCTCGGGAAGACTCTCGGTTGGTTCGCCGCCCTCCACCCAGCCTCTCCCTTCTGCACTCCTCCTGTGAAGCTAGGCATCCAGGATCTCTTTTTCCTTCCACACCGCCTCTTGCCGTTTCTCCCAGCTTTTACCAGTGGGAAATGTTCCCAGGGAGAGGGGAGGGGGAGCGGGAGAGAGTGATTGAGTGCACTGACCCCTTGCCCCCAGGGAAGGTGCTGCCTGTGATGGGTTTGACCCAGGGGCTCGTCTCTGTTGGGGAAGCCTGGTGGGGGGAAACCAGAACCCGCCTCTCCCTCAACCTCTTCTCCACCCCTGCCGCTGCTGCGCAGCTCCTGGTGGCAGCTAAATTCCCAGCAGGAGCCTGGGCTTCCATCTCCGGGGCGCCAGCGCCATCTGCTGGCCATACAGGAGAACCCCGCAGAGGAAAAGGGAGCGGGCTTCTGTGCTGCAGAGACTGCTTATTAGAGTCTCTTGTGCCCTGTCCTGGGCCAGGGGCTGGGGACACCAGACAGCCTCACTGCTCCTGTACAGCATACACACTAACGGGGGGAGATGGACAATGGAAAGGAGACAAATAGATGAACAAGATCTTCTCAGGTCTTCATAAGTACTTCGAGCAAACCAACAAGACATATGGATGCATGGACAATGACGTTTAATGTGGCGGTGTGATGTATGAGTGTGACGGGCTGAGGCCTCAGCGACGGGCAGCTGCCATACCAAGACTGTGTGTGATAGGGCATTCCAGGAGAGGGGACAACAGCAACAAAAACCTGAGAAGGAAAGGCGTCCAGGTGTCTGAACTTGTCACAGAGATGGGGAGGTGACAGGAGAGGCAGGCAACAGCCACGTCACATGGAAGCTTTTGGGTTAAGGAAGGAGCATGACTACATTATGTGGGAAATGGAAAGATATTGTTGGCTAAGTCAGTGAGTGGTTTCATTGGATCTGAGCACTGTGGACTGGGCACTATAGCTTCTGGAAGGGAGGGTTAGGGGTGGACCAAGAGGGAGACCAGTTAGGAGGAGATGGTGAAATGGGGGTCGCTGGAGTGGGAAGGAAAGTGGATGGATTTTCAATATATTTCAGAAGTGGCCTGGAGGCTGGATACGGTGGCTCATGCTTGTAATCCTGCATTTTGGAAAACCAAAGCAGAAGGATTGTTTGGGCCCAGGAGTTCAAGACCAGCCTGGCAATATGGCAAGACCCTGTCTACAAAAATAAAATAAAAAATTACCTGGGCTTGGTGGCACACGCTTGTAATCTCAGCTACTTGTCAGGCTGAAGCAGGAGGATGACTTGAGCCTGGGAGGTTGAGGCTACTGTGAGTAGTGTTCGTGCCGCTGCTGCCTGGGATGTAGGGGTGAGGGAAGCAGAGATTTTGGAAATTCTGACTTGAGAAACTGGGTAGATTTGTGGGGCCGTTTACTAGGGAGGAGGAGAATGGGGGGGCAGGCAAGGTTTAGGAAGGTGTTGACAATTCTTGTGTTGATATGTTGTTAGGTTGGAGATGCCTTTTAATCATCTAAGGGAAGCCATCAGTGGAAAAGTTGGTGCTCATTGGACAGGCTGGGCTGTACATTGCCTGCTGGGATATGGGACTGGAGTGTCCAAGCAGATCTGGTGGCCTCAGCGGCAAACCGGGAACTTTGGAGTTGCATTGGCCCCTCCCTTCATCTCCCCTCCTCCTCTCTTACCCCACCTCCCAGGTCTATACTCGCTATGGGAAGTGTTACACCTTCAACGCAGACCCTCGGAGCTCGCTGCCCAGCCGGGCAGGTGGCATGGGCAGTGGCCTGGAGATCATGCTGGACATCCAGCAGGAGGAATACCTGCCCATCTGGAGGGAGACAAGTACGAAGGCGGGAAAGGGACAAGGGCCACCCTGGGGCCTGGGGCCTGGGCTCTCTGTCCCGGGATGGGTCTCCAAAGGTCCCCATCTCTGCTGTGCAGATGAGACATCGTTCGAGGCAGGTATTCGGGTGCAGATCCACAGCCAGGAGGAGCCACCCTACATCCACCAGCTGGGATTCGGGGTGTCCCCCGGCTTCCAGACCTTTGTATCCTGCCAGGAACAGCGAGTGAGCACCTCCTGCCAGGCCCTGGATTGGGCACAGGACTTGCCTTGGGTTCAGAGGGGATGTGGAGCCAACCTGCCCTTTAGAAGCTCACAGCCTGTCAGCTGTGTTGACTTTGCTAGGGCTGTGGGCATGGGAGGACCGGGTGGGATTCCTGGGTGTGACCTCATCGTGCCCCACCTCTGCAGCTGACCTACCTGCCCCAGCCCTGGGGCAACTGCCGCGCAGAAAGTGAGCTCAGGGAGCCTGAGCTTCAGGGCTACTCAGCCTACAGTGTGTCTGCCTGCCGGCTGCGCTGTGAAAAGGAGGCCGTGCTTCAGCGCTGCCACTGCCGGATGGTGCACATGCCAGGTGGGCACCCCACCCCCAGCCAGCCCTCCATGCCACCCTGCTGGGCTCCAGAGCCTCCCAGGGCAAGGGGCAAGGCACTGATCATGTGCACAGGCAGGTGCATGGGTACAACACGTGTGTGTGTGTGTACCTGCGTGAGTGTGCATGTGTGTGTTTGGGATTTTTATACATGGTTTCACATATGCATATGGGAATGCTGGCAGGCAGATGCAAGTGTGCATGTTAATATGTATTGGTGTGTGTGCATGCTCATTTACATCTGTGCTTGTATATTTGCTGGGGTTATGTGTGTTGGATTCAAGCACATGTATGCAAATGTGTGCATATGTGTGTGCATGCACGTATGTGCTTACATTTGGGCGTACTGGGGAGAGGGGAAGTGATCACAGATTCCAGGAATAATTTTCTCTCCTTTCAGGCAATGAGACCATCTGCCCACCAAATATCTACATCGAGTGTGCCGACCACACACTGGGTCCGTGCTGCCTTACCCTTCCCTACCGCTCCATCAGCCTCTCCATGTCTCTGTCCACTCTTCTCCTCCGTGTCTTGGCTCTTCTCCTCCCACTCTCCCTCTGGAGGGTTCTTCCTGGGGGTTGAGCCTTAGCCCATACTTCAGTGGGGTCAGGGAGAGGTCTGCAGACCTCTGCAGGTACAGATGCTTGGGTACATGGAGGCAGCAGGGTGGGGAGGTTGCAGAGAAGCCTGGACTGGGAGTGAAGGGCTGGGCTTCTCATCTTGGTTCAACCAATGAGCTCACCCACTTTGAGAAAGTGAAATGACTTCTTTCTTGGTCTCAGGAAAAATGCATTGCTGGCTATCGGTGTGGGTAAGGCAAACCCCATCTGTCCACAGATCTTGCCTGATCTGCAGTTCATCCATCTATCCATCCATTCACCGATTCGTGCATTCTCCAGACCTTTACAGCCTGTGCTGGGTACTGGAGGTGAGAGTGGGGGCGACAGCCCTGACCTTGGAGAGCTTACAGCCTGGCAGGGGTATGGACAGGCACTCCCACATAGCCCATCAGCTCGTGGAGAGGGGCGCCTCGGGTGTGCGGCAAGGCCCCAAGGAGGGGCATGCAGCACTAGTCGGGGAAGGCAGGGAGGATTCCTAGAGGAAGAGACACATTCGCTGAGGCTTGATGGGTGTATAAGAGCCAGGTGCAAAGACCTTGTGGCCAGAGAGAGCATGCTGTGTCCGGGGCACTTAAAGATCTGTGTGGCTGCAGGGCAGAGAACAGGGGAGGGAGTGGAAAGAGTGGAGGAAGGCCAGGCACGGTGGCTCACACCTACAGACGTGGCACTTTGGGAGGCCAGAGTGAGCAGATCACTTGAGCCCAGTGGTTCGACACCAGCCTGGGCAACATGGTGAGACCCTGTCTCTACAAAAAATTAAAAAATGACCTGGATGTCATGGGGCACACCTGTAGTCCCACCTATTCCGGAGGCTGAGGTGAGAGGACAGGCTTGAGCCTAGGAGGTCGAGGCTGCAGTGAGCTGCACTCTAGTCTGGGCTACAGAGTTATCCTGTTTAAAGAAAAACAGTGGGGGAGGGAGGCTCTAGGAAGCCAACAAAGGCCCCTGGCCAGGGAGGAATGCCAGGTAAGTCCAATGAGATGTGGACAATGGGTGGGAGGGGAGGGACTCAAGGCCAGGGCCTGGTCGAGCTGGCTGCAGTAATCCAGACACCAAGGGCCCTGTGGCTGGATTTGAGGCACTGGGCAGCCACACACACATCCAGCCCTTCTCTGTCCCCCACGCCACCTGCATCTGTCACAGGGGTGATTGGAGGTGTTTAGTTAAGGAACAGATGTGTGATCAGGAGTAAGGAGACTGCAAGGCACAGCGGGAGTTCACAGAGCTAGCAACACCTGGGAGCCTCATTCCCACCAGGCATGCAGGAGGAGAGAGACCTGTGGCTGTCCGAGAGGGCTGGCTGACAGCAGCATGGCTGGAGGAGCACAGCCTCTGCCACCTGCGGCAGTAAGGAAGCCAGGCGGGAGAAATACCCTGGCATCTCTCCCCCCTCATCTTCTGTTTCCGCTGGGGACTCCTGTTGGTCAAACCCAACCCAAAGCCAGAGGACAAGGGAGTTTAGGTGATGCATTTGGCGGAGATCAGCCTCGTGGGGAGCAGAGCAAGGTGGAAGAGTGGAGAGTGGATCTGAAGGGGCAGGCGGAGAAGGCCCAGCACATTGAGCCTGGGAGTCTTGGCGGTCCATTTGTTCTTCTGTTTCCCATCCATCACTCTGGCCATCTGCCATCCATCCATCCATCATCCATCCATCATCCATCCATAGATCCCAGCATCCTCTCCGCACCTCCTTGTGAGTCTGAAACCTCGCCGACTTGATCAGCCGTGGTGGATGGGCTCTGTCCTCCCTGTAGGTCATGAGGACCCCCCAGTCCCAGGGCCCTGGGAGGGTGCTGGAGGGTTCTGCTTATACTTGCTCTCCGGGGTCATCTGAAGCTGGTCTAGGTGGGGACCCACAGCCAGTCCCCTCTAGGAAGCACCAGGGCTGGCCAGTAAAGGCCCTTGGTGTGGGTGTGCCTGCCTCAGGATGGCTCCCGGGCCTCCTCTCTGCAGCTGGTGGGCCGCTGACCACGCTCCTCCAACTCCCACTGTAGCCGCTGCCTCTGTGTTGCAGACTCCCTGGGTGGGGGCTCCGAGGGCCCGTGCTTCTGCCCCACCCCCTGCAACCTGACGCGCTACGGGAAAGAAATCTCCATGGTCAGGATCCCCAACAGGGGCTCAGCCCGGTACCTGGCGAGGAAGTACAACCGCAACGAGACCTACATACGGTATGTGTGGGGGGTGGGGATGAGGGGGACTGTGTGTGTGAGCATGTGTGTGTGTGTATGTGGGTGTGTATGTGTATGTGTGGGGGTGTGTGTACATGTGTGCATGTATGCTTGTGTGTTTCTTGTGGGCGTGTATGTTTGTGAGGGTATATGTAAGTGGGTGATGTATGTGTGCATTCACACTTGTGAGTGTATCTGAGAATGTGTGTGTGTGTGTGTGTGAGTGAGTGTGAGTGATAGAGGCCACTCTCAACAGGCCTGGGCACGGTGGAGGCGGGGCGTGGGCTGCCTCTCTCTCTATGATGAGTCTTCTGCCAGGAATGCCTTTCATGGCCCTTTTATTCTCCTTTTCCTTCTCCTTCACCTTTTTTTTTGAGACAGAGTCTTGCTTTGATGCCCAGGCTGGAGTGCAGTGGCACAATCGTGGTCCACTACAACCTCCACCTCCCGGATTCAAGCAATTCTCCTGCCTCAGCCTCCCAAGTAGCTGGGATTATAGGCACCCCCCCCATCTTTTTAGTAGAAAAGGGGTTTAACCATGTTGGCCAGGCTGGTCTTGAACTCCTGACCTCAAGTGATCTACCGTCCTCGGCCTCCCAAAGTGCTGGGATTACAGGTGTAAGCCACCTCACCACCGGCCACATCCCTCTTCTTCTAAGTAGCCCCACCCCCTGCTCAAGTCACGTTCAGTGTCTCAACCTCCAGGGAAGCGCTTCCAGGTCCAAACGTCTTTCATCTGAGCGTCCAGTACCTGCACAGGTCTCCATCATTACACATAGGCCATGTCTGTAATGACGGAGCCCTCTGCTTATGCGTCTTTCTCCCCTGCACTGAGGGAGAGGGACAGGATGAGAGGGAAGGAACACGGCACCCTGCAGGCGGAGGCAGGGGGGGCTGCCCTGAGCCTTGGGTCTGGTCCCAGATAGCCAGTCTACACTTGCGGAGCGTGGTCTGGGTGCCAGCCCCCGTGCTGGGTTCTGTGGGGACAGATGATTACAACACAAAACCCGTGCCACAACTTGTCAATGAGCCCACGTTTGATTATGTAGGACTGATTCTCAGGCCCGTGTCGGGGAGGGAAGCCGGGGAGGCGTGAGCTGGCCCCTTAGGGCTCTAGGTTTGGGTCTGTGAGAGGAGGTGATGGGGAGGCGTCCAGTGAGAGGATGTGGGGCGGTGTGGCATGGAGCCTGAGCCACAGGCAGCTGTTTGGAGGAAGCGGAGAAGATGGTGCTGGGGAAGAAGGCGCCGGAGACAGGCCACAGGCTGCCCAGAACACCGAGAAGGGGCATTGTGGAGTGTACTGACAGGCGGCAGGAGTCACTTAAGGGTCTGCAGAGGTATAAGGAGGAGGCAAAGGGAACAGCACTGGTTGCTTTAGAGGGAGCAGCAGGGGTTCCTTCAGGCTCAGGAGCTGTTTTGCTCTCCCAGGCCCTTTGCTACCCCTCAAAAGATGAAACACACACACCTGCCACTGCCTCCCCTCACAGCCTGGGGGAGTCTGGGAGTGGCCACCGACTTCCCCGTGCAGCGTCTTGGATTAGGACCTGCGGGACCCGGATACCCCTGCCAGCCTTCTGAGGAAGAGAGGCCCACATGGACACCCCGCTTCCTGTCTCCACAGGGAGAACTTCCTGGTCCTGGATGTCTTCTTTGAAGCCCTGACCTCTGAAGCCATGGAGCAGCGAGCAGCCTACGGCCTGTCAGCCCTGCTGGGTGAGACCGGTGTCCCTGCCCCCAGCTTGTGTGGGGGTGGACTGGCCGGCAGCTCCCTCTGACGCTGCTCTCCTGCTTCCCAGGAGACCTTGGGGGACAGATGGGGCTGTTCATCGGGGCCAGCATCCTCACGTTGCTGGAGATCCTGGACTACATCTACGAGGCAAGAGCCCCAGGAGTGCAGGGCGGAAGTGGGGCCGTGGGCAGAGCAGAAGTGGGCAGAGCGGGGTGCCTGGTGGAGCTGGCCTGGGTGGGAAGTCAGGCTCAGGGTTCTCTGCCAGGGTCCCCTGACTGGCTGGCAGGCCTGAGGGCTCAGAGTCAGGAGAAGGGAATGGATAAGGCGGATGGGGGTGTCCTACTGGGAGTTTGCTGCGGCAGTGAGTCCTGTGGGCAGCTGGGCATGGTAAGGCCCACCCTTTTCCTTGACCAAATTTCCCGAGCCCACTGCTGTCCCCCACCCTGAACCCCAAGGTGTCCTGGGATCGACTGAAGCGGGTATGGAGGCGTCCCAAGACCCCCCTGCGGACCTCCACTGGGGGCATCTCCACTTTGGGGCTTCAGGAGCTGAAGGAACAGGTGAGGACGAGCTCACACGCAGCCATGCCTCCCGAGGACTGACTACCCCCGTGGTTTCTGAACCAGCCCGTGGAGGGGGCGCTGGAGATGATAAGGAAAGGCTGGTGGTGTGAGGCCTGGGGGCCCCACTGGAGCTCTCCCTGTCCCACGCTCTTTCTCCTGCAGAGTCCCTGCCCAAGCCGGGGCCGTGCAGAGGGTGGGGGGGCCAGCAGCCTGCTCCCCAACCACCACCACCACCCCCACGGTCCCCCAGGAGGTCTCTTTGAAGATTTCGCTTGTTAGGATGGTGCTGTGACTGAAGGACGAGGAGTCTGGGACCCCTCCTGGGATCCCCAGCACATTCTCCTCCTGCTCCCGGGAAAGACTGGGGGCGGTGCTCACTGGGAGGGCCAGGAGTCCGTTCCTGCTCTTGTCCTCCCCTGCCCTGGTGTCAGCTGCTTTGCACAAAGGTCCTTTTCCACACCCCTTACCCCCGGGCTGGTGCCCAGGGAGGGCTGAAGACCAGGCCATGGGCCCTAGCGGAGAGGAAGGGAGGAAAGGAGGAGTGGGGAGGATAAAGCCCATCCCAGCTGGGGAGGGGGAGCCCTCTGTACATTTGTATATATTTAGGGAAGGCTGGGTGGGGGGATGCAGATGTAGAAGGTGGGTAGGGCTTATGGGGTGGGTGATTTCGGGACAGCCAGGGTCCCAGCCCCGATGTCAGCAGGAGACGGAGAGTCCCAGGACTCAGGAGTGCTGGGCCGTCCTACTTCCTGCCCCTCTCCAGGCCCAGCTCCCCTCTCAGCAGGGGGAGAGGATGGCCCAGCAGGCCTGGCCCAGCTCCCAGTTCCCCCTGCACCAGCCCCCACCCCTTAAGTCCCCTCTACAGGGAGAGGGTAGGAGACAGTCCAGACTTCGGCTGAGCTTGGAGGGTGGGAGGGAACCTTCTCAGGCCCCTCTCCCTCCAGTCTGATTTTATAAAATGCTGACGAGATTGGGAATAAAGAGGCATAAAGAATTCTCTGTGTGTATGTGTGACCAAGCACGCAGTGGGGGTTGGGGCAGGGCTGGGCACATGCATGACTTGGTCCCGGGTGAAAGGAAAGGCAGGCCCCAGCAGGGGCAGGGCAGCCTGCATGCTCAGCCAGCCCTCCCTCCCCCACACGTCTACCCTCAAAACCTCCAAATCACGAGTCCACACTTGGCCAGTTTACTAAAGGCAGGGAGCTTCAGCAGAGTTCAAAAGGGAGAAATTGGGAGATGCCCCCTCCTCAGCTCCCCCTTCCCCATCAACTCAACTACAGCCCAGCCCCCAGGGCCCAGAGGCAGAGCTGGCGTCAGGCAGATTGTACTGCATAAATAGGTGGAGGCCACAGCCCGAATCAGCAGCGTCAGAGGGCAGGGAGACTGGGTTTGGGACAAGAAGGGCGTGGCTCTGGGGGCAACTCCCCCAGTGCTTGTCCAGAGCCCAGGGACCTACAAAGCCAGAGAGGGACCAGTGGGCCACCTTGGGGTCTGAGGCTATGGCCAGCCCTGCCCAGCGAGGCTGGCAGGTGGCTCTGGTTTTAGGGGAGGGGTGGCTCACGGGGACAGGATGGGGTCAGGTGCTGTTGCCCTGCTCCTGCTCGAAGAGCAGCATGGCCAGCTGGGTTCGGGAGCCGAGGCCTTCAAGCACGCTCTGGCGGCAGCGGTGGTACAGGTCCTCACTGAGCCTCGCGCTGCACGTCTGGGCCCGGTAGCGCTGCAGCAGCGCCGGCTCTACCGCCCGCAGCACATGCAGACCGGAGAAGTGCAGGAACAGCTCATACACGTCCAGGCTCTCCAGCAGCTCCTCTTCTTGTTCTGAGGCTGCCGCCAGGCGCCCACGGGCTGCCACGTAGTCGGAGTTGTAGAAGCAGGCCTCGCTGGCTGCCTGGCGATCAAAGCGGCCAGTGTCGCGGCCCAGCTCTGGCGGCCCAGGCCCTTGCGATGGGGCCACAGATGGGTGGAAGGCTTGGAAGTGCATGGGAAAGAAGGCCTGCCAGCCGGAGATGGCGTGCATGCGGCAGCGGTTCAGGAAGTCAGGCGTGAGCACCGTGTCTGGCCCGGCCAGCAGGAACAGTGTGTCCAACGGGTGCTTCTTGGAGAGGAGATCCATGAGGCGCAGTGGCGAGGGTGCGGCTGTCTGCACACTGAGCCATGGCACCCGGGCACCGGGGAAACGCCGCTCCAGCTCTGCCACGTGGGCCTTGACAGGTGCGAAGACATCTGCGTGGGCTGCGCGCTGGGCCTGGCGCGGCTCATACAGTAGCAGCAGGGTCAGAGCTGCCGCAGCATCACCAGGCTCCAGTGCTGCAGTGGCAAAGGCCTCCAGGAAGCCAGGGGCCAGGTCACGCTCAGCCGCAGCCAGAGGCAGCAGCACAGTGAGACGTGAGGCCTCAGTGACATAGGGCACAGGCAAGATCTCCACGCGGCTCAGCGGCCGGAGCAGTTGCACTCGGCGAGTGAGGGGCCTTCGACCTCCCTGGGGGGTTAGTGCCTCCAGCTGCAAGTCCAGCGTGTATTCCATACCCCGGGCTGGGTCAAAGCGTCGGTAGCCATTAACCAGCTGCTGCTTCTGGAGCCGCAAGGCTGGATGGTAGCGGCGGTTGAGCTCCTCCAGAGCGGCCCCCAGAACATCGGCCACGTCAGCCTGGTCCACCCCACGCAGTGGGCAGCGGGGTGAGCCATCGGCGCAGGAGAAAGCATGCTGCTCTGTGAAGTAGTCCCAGCGCAGCACCTCAAAGCGGGAGGCCGGGCGGGATGGTGCTGGGATACCCACGGGCCAGGCAGCTGCCCGGTCCCCATCGATGGCCAGATGGCTGGTATTCTGGATCTCCCACTGGATCAGAGAAACAGACCATAAGTAAGGGACAGACCACAGGCGCCAGCACACAGCTGGGGAATGGGTAGGCAGCAGGTACCACCCAGGGTGGGTCACTAGTCCCCAGCCAACCTCTGCCCACCCAGGGCCCATACCTATCATTTCCCCAGCACAGGCAGCCTAAGAGCCCCAGAGGCCCATCAGAGAATGTAGAAACAGCCAGGGGCTGGGAATAGGTTTGTTCTGTGATTCTAGTGCTAGCTTTTCACGTCTCTGGGATCTCTGTGACCTCTCAGATCCTGTCCCCCTCACCCGCCACCCCCAGGCCTAGACCATACCTGCAACTCCTGGATCTCCTGGTATGTGCGTTCCAGTTCAGCTCGGGCAAAAGCCTTGTGCAGCTGGTACATGTGCACAGGGTCACGCACAGGGTGGGCTGTCAGGGCACTTCGGAAACGAGGGTCTCCCTCCTGCACTGGCTCCCCTGGGCTCAGCTCCAGATGGCTATAGTGCACCCCCTGGGGAGAGGAAGGGAAGGGGTCCATGATGGCTGGTATTGCCTTCCCTTGTCTCACAGTCAGGGTCTCGGCTCCTCATCCTATGACCTGTTGTGGCCTTCCAGTCTGAGGGTTTAAGTCTACCTTGACCAGCTGTGAGTCTGCATGACCTCCAGCAAGCCTCTGCTAGCTCAGCTGCAAAATGGGCATGTGTCCTGTCTCAGAGCTGTCCAAGGGCTAAAATAATAACATCGAATGCCTATTGTGCACAGAGCTCTCTTATTTTCTCTAATCTTTGTAACAACCCCAAGCAATAGTTATTTCCATTGCACAGAGGAAGATACTGAAGCCCAGGGCATTTAGTAATTTATCCAGGGTCACAGGGATATAAAATAAAAGTCCGAATTGGCATAGAAAACCAGGCCTGTATCTCCACCACCACTTTGCCTCTCAGCAGGATTTGATTAAGACAGGAGATATCAGTGGGGTAGCTGATCATCCCACCTCGTGGTCACCAGTGCAGCCCACCCCGGTGGCGTCCAGAATGCAGCGTCCCAGCCACTCGTCCGGGCGCGCACTGACGATGTCGTTGCGGCAGCCTTCCAGGTGGGGGCGCAGCTGCTGCAGCAGCATGCGCGAGAGCAGCACCCCAAAGCCGCCGTGGCAGTAGCGGCCTGGGGTGGGCTCTCCGCCGATGAAGTCCTGGGGCCGGCCCAGGTACAGGTGGGCGGCGGAGGCCAGGCTGAGGTGGCCAGCTAGGCGTGCCAGGCCGTGTGCCTCGGTGTAGGTGGTGTCAGGCACCAGGAAGAACCAGTCAAAGTCGTCGCCGTGCTGCTCCAGCAGGTGGCGCAGCGCCAGGTGCAGGTGCCCGATGGGCCGCTCTTCGCCCAGCGTCACCACCGCCATGCCAGGTGGGGCCCGGCGGCCCCGTGCGCCCGTCAGGAACACCACACGCTCCAGCCGGTGACCCAGTGTTCGGTTCACCGCCACACCTAGCGTGGGCAGCGTGGCCTGAGAGGTCAGCACTGCCACCAGCAGCCTCTGTCTGATGCCCAGCTCCGTGCTGATATAGCGAGTCCTGGGGGAGGAGATGGCACAAAGTTATCAAAAAGACAATGGGGCGGGGTGTGTTGGGGGCGGTCAGCACAGATTCTGGCAGGTTGCGTCTTCTCTGTATCTGTTTTCTCACCTGTGAACAGGATAAGGATAAACCCTCTCTCCCAGGGGTCACGAGGATTTAAACGAAATATTGGTCTTACCCACGTAGTCCTTTACATTTGGGAGATGGCAATATCCACCCAGATAGGGCAGAGATATTGTGGGTCTGATTCCAGGGTTCACCACTTAGTAGTTACGTCCTTGTGGATGTTATTTAACCTGAGCCATCTGTAAAATGGGACTGATAATAACTGTTTAAAGCACCCAGCCAAATGCTGGACCCACCATGTATCTACTCATTTCTATATAAATATGCCATTATGCCAAAAATTACTCACATAAATGACATAAAGGAACGTTTGGCATAGGGGTGAGTGCGTGTCTTTGCGGGGAAGGGCAAACGACTCAGGGACGCCAGGAACTTACCTTTGGTAAGGCAGAAGGTAAACTGCAGAACCAGAATTCGAACCCAATGTTACTTAGAAATTATTTCCACTCATCAGCAGAGACATCAATGGGTAATGGGATGGGTACATTCCTCCCTCCCCCATCTCACCCTGAGGTGGCCCTTGTGACCCACTCAGGAACAAGAGATCCAGGTAAATCCTAGTTCTTGCCTTTCTCTTTCCCTGTCTCTATATCCTCACCCTATATACGAGTCATTTATCTAACCCCAGCAGCCCTGCCAGGGAGCTAGGAGGATCTTTGGGGAGCCATCGGGTCGAGCCGGTTTAGAACACAGGCCAGCAAGTTCAGCCCAGGCCCAGAGAAAGCCTCGGACTGGCCCCAAGGCTCTCGGGAAGGCAGGGCCATCGGAAGTTATCGGGGCCCAAAGACTTCCTGGCCGGCCAGCCCCTTCCTTCCGGAGCCCGACCCGGGCCCGGCGGCTTCCCCCGCGCGCGTCCCGGCCGCTGCCCAGGGGGTGGAGCGGGCTCAGCCGATCACTACCTGACGGCCTTTTTGGCGGCCTGGCCGGGCTGTGCGGGGTGGTAGGGCAAGACGCGCGGCTCCCAATTCTCCCCGGCGCCTGCGCCGGCCCCGGGCTTCTCGCGCTCCGCTCCGGGCTGCACCGAGTTGGGCCGGCGCGCCGCATTGGTGTTGCCGCGCAGCGGCAGCTCAGAGTCTCCAGGTTGGGGCGGGCCTGGGCCGCACGGTTCCTCCACCCAGGTGACGCTGAGCAGGCTCAGCGTGAAGCCCAGGGAGATGCCCACGGCCACGGGCCCTGCGGGCCGCAGCACCGACAGCAGCAGCGATGCCCGCATGGCGCCCGGACCGCGGGTCCCGGGCCCCGGCGAAGCCCCAGAGCAGCCAGAGGAGGCTCCGAGGGGGCGGGACCGGGGAGGGGGCGGATCCGGAGGACCCGAGCCCCGCGGGCGGGCCCGCTCCCTCCCCGCCGAACAGAGCCAGCTGCCCGAGCCGAATCCCCGGGGCTGCGCCTAGATTCCCCTCCAGCAGCTGCTCTGGGCTGCGCGGGGTCCCCGAGCTCGGCGCCTGAGCCTCAACCGCTGCCGCCGCTGTCCGACGTGTCACTGCGAGGGTCCCGCCCCCGGGGTGGGGTCTCGGGCTCCGGCTACCGGAGAGGGAGGAGAAGGGGGAGGTTAAAGGGGAAGGACCCCCGGAAGTTCCCCCTCCTCGGTGCAGGAGAGGGATACGCCGGGGGCGGAGTCCCCTGACTTCTGCAGCGTGGTTGGTGCGTCCCGGGTGACGTCAGAAGCAGCCCGCCCCTGCCTGGATGGTGCGCCCTGAGTGACGTCAGGAGCAGAGGCCGGAGCTGTCCATCAGCACCAAAGGCCGCGGGCGGGCTCAGGGCATGGGGCCTCGGTTCTGGGGCGGCCCGAGCCCCGGCTCCTGCTCTTTCCCTTTCCCCAGGCCCAGCCCGAGTTCCGGGACGCCGCGGTACTGGAGCGCCAGCCGGTGTTGGAGGTGGAGCGGAGCCGCTGCCGCGCCGAGACCAGTCTCTCCGGCCCAGCAGCCCCCTTCCCCGCACGACAGACTTTCCCTGGACCCCAGTCAGTTCGAGCCTCTGGCGCCCCGCAACCCCGGTCCGTCGGGCCTCCGCACAGCCTCTTTCACTCAGAAGCTCAGGTCGCCTCCAGCCCAGGTAAATCTTGGACAATCCCATATTGAGCCGCCCACAGACGAACCTCTTGGCTGCCTCCTTCTCACTGGCGGCACCCTGCCATCATCCCCCCGACCCTCGTCCCTCTTTTAACTTCATCCCAGCTTCCTCTAGCCAAGCACTTTTGTTTCCCTTTGTCTTTGCTCCCCACTCCAGAGATGCTTCCAGAGCTGCACAAATGTGGATACCACTCCTTTGTCCACTGTCCTTGCTGAGTTCTCCCAATCCCTCTCCCACTCCCATCCTGGTGAGGACCCAGGACGCCTCCGTGACCCCAACTTTCCCTCGTCAGGTTAACTTGGGAGGGTGACTCCCTTCTATTCCCAGCACTATGCCGGGGACTGTGGCAACACTGCGGTTCCAGCTGCTGCCCCCTGAGCCGGATGATGCCTTCTGGGGTGCACCTTGTGAACAGCCCCTGGAGCGCAGGTACCAGGCACTGCCGGCCCTCGTCTGCATCATGTGCTGTTTGTTTGGAGTCGTCTACTGCTTCTTCGGTGAGATCCCCATCATCCCTCACCTGGGCTCCCCAGTGTTTTCCCTAGTTCTTTTTCTGGGCACCCCAAGTCTTCGCTGAATCCCTCTACCATCATTAATAATTCTTTCTTTTCTTTCATCCCACAATTTATAGATTATCTAGACTCTAGATTATAGAGAACACAGGTTTTTGGATTAGGCATACTTGAGTTTGAATTTACTTAGTTTTGCAGTTACTACTTGTGTTAGGCACATTAATCTGTCTGAGCCTCAGTTGTCTCATCTGAACAATGAGAACAATATTTGTCTCATATAGCGTTATGAATTAATAAGCTTTCAATAAATAGTAGCTATTGTAATGAAGATGTGTTTGGGTGACTGTGCTAGGTAGGCACTGAAAACACTTAGCAGGGTCATTACACATGGTCCCTAACCACAGGGGATATTGTCTGACAGGGAGGAGATGTAACGTCTTGTGTAATATGTATCCCAGGTGTAAATGCTCCAGGGATTGCTCTCTGACGCCAGAGCCTCCTGGACTCCAGGGAGCATTTATACCTGGGATACATAGTAGGGCAGGCTGGATGGTAGTCACACACATCCATCCAGCCTACAAAGCAGGCTCCAGTAATCAGAGCTGCAGTGAATACAGGATGGGTACTAAATAAGGTAGCTCAGCTGAGTAGGCAAGTGGGGGCTGGAATCCAGCTCATGCTCTACCTGACAAACTCTGGGCCTTGGTACAAAGCTGCTTTGCCTAAAGAAAGGCACACCTTTTTCTAGTATGCATAAAGGTGCCATATGGGCTAGTGGCCCAGTGTAATGGGAATAAATGGCCAGCGACTCTGTAGCAAGAGTTACAGAACTTCAGAGAAGAGTGAGCTCTATGGGCTGGGGGCCCAAGAAAAGCCTCCAGGAGGAGAATTATAGGTGAGTGGGACCAGTGTGGTAAAGGATGCTTAGGGGCTGGGGTTTCAGGCTGGGCAGAGGTAATGCAAGACTTGCGTTCTGCAGCCTCCCCCTACAATGGGTGGGTAGACAGGGTTGGGAGCCAGATGGTCCCTCCCATTCCTCCCCCAAACTCTGGGCTGAACAACTGACAAGTAGGCAGGAGGAAGTGCCCCCTCAAGGGTTCAGGACACGTTCTGGGCCTCCAAGGATTCTATATCACCTCACCCCCTCCATTTCTGTACCCACTCCCTCTGCATGTTGCTCAGTGCAGCTTCATATTCCCTCTCCTGGGCTTGCTGACATCCTACCCCTCTTGGATGCCACTACTCCCAGGCTCATGGACTCAGAGCTCTTGTCCATGCCCTACTCCTCTCTCTGACCCCAGAGCCTCTTTGACTCTCATATTTCCCCCCACTCCTGGAAGTGACTCTCCTCTCTGTTATCTTTTCCTTTGGTTCTCCCCCTGACTCCCTGACCCCTGTCTCTGACTTCCATCTTCCCAACTGTTCAGGATCTCCACTTCCCCCACCCTTTCAGGTATCTCTAATGGGCTGAATGGCCCTATAACCTTATTTCTGAAACTCCACAAATACTATTTCCTTCTCTTTCATTCCCTGTGACCTCATGTAAGCCTTAGTGACTTCCACATCCCCTCACCTCCCATTATGTCCTTACCTTCTATACCTCTGATCCCCTCTATTACTCCTAGCTTTGATCCCTGGTTACTCCTCTCTAATTCCTACAACCTCATCATCTGATCACCTTTCTCCATGCTGTGATCCCAATCATTCTTTGTTTTTTGGCCTCAGTGTTCCTCTGTCTTGGAAATCCTTTTTTAAGATTTTTATTTATTTATTTTTTGAAATGGAATCTCGCTCTGTCACCAGGCTGGAGTGCAGTGGTGCGATCTCAGCTCACTGCAACCTCTACCTCCTGAATTCAAGCAATTCTCCTGCCTCAGCCTCCTGAGTAGCTGGGACTATAAGCATGAGCGCCCCCCCCCGGCCCCATACAGCTAATTTTTGTATTTTTAGTAGAGACAGGGTTTCATCATGTTGGGCAGGATGGTCTTGATCTCTTGACCTCATGATCCACCTGCCTCAGCCTCCCAAAGTGCTGGGATTACAGGCGTGAGCCACCGAGCCCTGGAAATCCTTTTATACTCTCAATGATTCCATTTCTGTCAATCTCCCTAACCTACAAATACCTTAATTCCCCAGGACAACTCTCCAGTAACCCTGCTTCTCTGTCCTCATTGTAACCTTTCAATGGTACCCTCTGAAGCCCTGTGACCCCCAAAGACCTCATTTTTCTAAGCCTGTGTGACCCCACCTCTCAAGTTTCTTATGATTTCCAAATACTTCCTCCCTCTGAACAATCCCTCCCATAGACCCCAATGACTCTCTTGCTGATCCCCTTGGGACCCCAATGATTTATTTCTCTGACTCCTATGATCCCAAAGACACCAATGCACAGATTCACTCTTGACTCCAAAGATTTATCCTAACTCCTGTGATCCTCAAATATGTCACCCCTCACAGACCCCAAATCGTGATCTCAGTGATTATGTCTGCTTTCCCAGTGACCGCCAACAGCCATCTCTCTGTAACCTCCCCTGACCTCAGTGGCCCCATCACTGATGTCCTCATGACCCCAGTGACCCGCAAATCTCTGATCTTAGTGTCTTTGTCTCTGGTTCCCTTGGGATCCCATGTCCTTGACTCCTCTGACCTGCTCTTTCCAGCCTGGTGACCTCATCTTGGTCCCTCACTAGCCCCTGTTCCCCTCCAGGTTACCGCTGCTTCAAGGCAGTGCTCTTCCTCACTGGGTTGCTGTTTGGCTCGGTGGTCATCTTCCTCCTGTGCTACCGAGAGCGGGTGCTAGAGACACAGCTGAGTGCTGGGGCGAGCGCAGGCATCGCACTGGGCATCGGGCTGCTCTGTGGGCTGGTGGCCATGCTGGTGCGCAGCGTGGGCCTCTTCTTGGTGGGGCTGCTGCTCGGCCTGCTGCTCGCAGCTGCTGCCCTGCTGGGCTCCGCACCCTACTACCAGCCAGGCTCCGTGTGGGGTCCACTGGGGCTGCTGCTGGGGGGCGGCCTGCTCTGTGCCCTGCTCACTCTGCGCTGGCCCCGCCCACTCACCACCCTGGCCACCGCCGTGACTGGTGCTGCGCTCATCGCTACTGCCGCTGACTACTTTGCTGAGCTGTTACTGCTGGGGCGCTACGTGGTGGAGAGACTCCGGGCCGCTCCTGTGCCCCCCCTCTGCTGGCGAAGCTGGGCCCTGCTGGCACTCTGGCCCCTGCTCAGTCTGATGGGCGTTCTGGTGCAGTGGCGGGTGACAGCTGAGGGGGACTCCCATACAGAAGGTAAGGGGACACAGGCCAAGGTGAACATGAGAGGAGTGGGTGGCCAGGGATGGATGGGGGTGCCGAGTAACTGGGGAGTGTGGGACAGCAGCAGAAGGCCTGGATGGCGGTAGAGGGCTGACTTGCTTGGCATCTGTAAGGATAAGAGCCGGGTACCATCACTCATTCCACAAAAACATATGGAGCGTTGGCTCTGCACCAACCCCATTCCAGGCACCAAGGATACAGCAGAGCTATAACAGAAAAGGTCCCTGTCCTTATGGGTATATGTTTGGGGTGGGCAGGAGACAGGTAACAGAGATGCAAACAAACAAGATAATTCCAGTTGTGTAGAGTGACATGACAGAGATATGCAGGGCAATGTGAAAGAGGACCCAGGGAAGCCATTAGAATTAGGGTGGTCAGGGAAGGCTGCTTGGAGGAGGTGATATGTAAGCAGACACTTGAAGGCTAGGGAGCCGGCCATGCAAAGAGTTAGGGAAGAGGGAACAGCAGGGGCGAGGGCCCTGAGAAGGAATGAGCCAGGTTGTTTGAGGAAGTAGGGCTGGGGTATGGGAGGGAGGTTTGGGAGCCAGGGTGATTGTGTGAAGCCTCTGGGCCCTAAGAAACACTCCACATTTTATTAGAAGGGCAATGAGATGCCACCGGAGTGTTTAAAGTAGGCGAGGACAGAATTGAATTTTGCTTTTGGGATGCTCGTTCTGCTGCCGAGTGTAGAAAGCACTGGAGGGAGCAAGCATAGGGGGAAACCAGTGAGGAAGCAACTGTGGCTGTCCGGTGGAAAGATGATGGTGGGTGGCCTAGGCCTAGGTGAGTCACCTATGGCTGAGGATTGGGAGGGTGATGACAGCCGGGAAGCGGGTAACTGGAAACCTAGGAATCTTCCACAAAGACCTATGGAAGAACAGAGCGACAGCAGGGAGTCCCCTCCAGGAGGTAGGAGACCAGAAAAGGACGTGACGGGGTAGGAGTAAGAGTTTATGGACAAGAGGAATCTGGAAGCCTGCAGCCCTAGGTGGGAAAAGAGAGGGAGGGCTCAGGGGAATTAAGGCGCACACTCCTCTGAGCTCCTCCTCTGCCCGTCCCACCTCAGTGGTCATCAGCCGGCAGC
Organism: Saimiri boliviensis; assembly: GCF_048565385.1. NCBI lineage: Eukaryota > Metazoa > Chordata > Mammalia > Primates > Cebidae > Saimiri > Saimiri boliviensis. The sequence continues at coordinate 21,652,635 of NC_133453.1, read as the reverse complement.
GCCGACGCGTGCAGCTGATGCGGATTCGGCAGCAGGAAGATCGCAAGGAGAAAAGGCGGAAAAAGAGACCTCCTCGGGCTCCCCCCAGAGGTCCCCGGGCTCCTCCCAGGCCTGGGCCCCCAGACCCAGCTTATCGGCGCAGGCCAGTGCCCATCAAACGCTTCAATGGAGACGTCCTCTCCCCGGTGAGCCCCCTGAGCCCATCCAGTCAGAATGGGGAGAAAAAAGTGTGGAAAGTCTATCCAAACAGTCCTGGGCTTTCCCCATGGGCTGGCTGCTGTCTAGAAGGCCTACTCTCTGTGTGTCAGAGCCCATGCACCAGGGACTTGGCAGGTCCAGCTGGTGGGGGGATTGGGGGAACTGTACCCTGAGTATGGGTTTTAAGTGGGATGTGGTATGTGGTGGGGTCTTAGGGCTGTGGACTCTGAGTCTGTGGCAGTCTGTAGGGGTGTAAGGCTTGCGGGGATTCAGGAAGAGGTGGTTTTTAGGGCAGGATTCTGCGGTGGGACTCTCACACCTATGTTTGCTCCCCCACAGAGCTACATCCAGAGCTTCCGAGACCGGCAGACCGGGAGCTCCCTGAGCTCCTTCATGGCCTCACCCACAGATGCGGACTATGAGTATGGGTCCCGGGGACCTCTGACAGCCTGCTCAGGCCCCCCAGTGCGGGTATAGCCAGATCTCTGCCTGTCTAGACTCTGCAGTCACCAGCTCTGCCAGCTCGGGAGGCCTGCCAGGCTGCCACCCAGCCCCCTGGCTTTGGCTGTCTCTCTCCCCAGCCTGGAGAGGGCTGGCCGGGTCACTAGAAGGGAGGATTGTCTCAGGCGAGGCTTGGCCTAAGAGAAAAGGCCCCTCCCAAGCTCCCAAGGGGCTCCTGAGGAACTTGGGGTGTGAACCCCATTGGGGTGTGCTCAGGGTTGTAAGTGTGTTGCCCGTGTGTGTGTATGTGTGGGGGGCAGGCTTGGAGGGGAAACTGGGACCCTTGCCTTAGATTTCTGACTGGTAGGGTTTCTCCAGGCACGGCCCCACCTCCTCCCCCCGGCTGGGGTCCCATGGGCCACCTCCTGCATGTCTCCGCGGAGGGGCTGCCTTCCTCCCCATCACCCTGCCACCCAGCCAGACTCATCTAAGGGTTCTTGTCCTTGTCTATGGGGCAAACTGTAGCACCCCTCACCCTGGTCCCCTGGCCTCTGCAAAGCCACCAGCCTGAAGGCAGGGGCAGGAGATGGGGATGGGGGGTGCTGCTCTGGGCTGGGCTGGGTTGGGAAGGGAGTTGGGGAGGGGCTTAAATGCACGGTGCATGTCTGGTGTCTGTCATGCCAACCTGGACACCTCATGCTTCTGTCTCCCCCATCCCACTCTGTTTTACATCTTTTATAAATGTGCCAAATTGCGTGGCCTCTGCCAGGAATGGTGGTCTTTGGTGGCTGGCACTTTCATGGGCGAGGTACAAGCACTACAGCCCTCACTGCACAGGGGCAACAGGCAAGGTCTGCCCTCCCACATCACTCAGAGAGGCAAGGGAATGAGCTGTAGCACTTTTATTGTTTCCTGACACCTCTGATTTCCCTGTCTCTCCTCCCCTGCCCAGGGTAAGGGCACACGCCTTCCAAGCTGTCCAAGGGCACCTGCCTGGCCTGGTTCGGTCCTCCTAGTTACCTGCAGAGGAATGACTCCACGTGGGGCTGGGGAGAGAGTGGGTACCACCTTCCTCTTCCCCGGCAGAGCCTGGACACTAGCACAGGAAGAGCTGGGCCCACAGGCTCTGCCCTACCCTTTCTGGGCCTCTGTTAGGGCTGTCTTGGAAGGTGGGGGTCAGCTAGGGGTAGGGCACAGCTCAACATCTGGAGGGAATGCTGGGATTTGGGATAGAAGGTGGGATGTCTCTTCCTGTGAGACATGTGTAAGAGGAAAGGAAGAGGCCTCTGCTAAGGCTGACATGGAACTCACTGAGATGGGCGGGAGGGAGGAGGGACAGGCTGGAGGCAGGCAGTGTTGGGGAGGCACAGAGGAGAGGAACTGGTAGAAATGGGGCTGTTCAAGAGAGAGAAACATGGTCCAGTGGCAAGAGAGAAGCCTGGCAGGAAGGGGTGTAGAAAGGTGGGAACAGCTGACCAGGAGCAGCTGATCTGAATCAAGCGGTTCCAGGGCTTTCCAGCCCTAGGTGTGCTCTATCCCTCCCCTCCCCCACCCCCACCTCCAACACATCCCGGGACCCGCCGCCACCCCAAGTCCTCGAAAGCCTCCCATAGGTGTGGCTTAGCCCATCGGCTCCCAGGTGTCCTCGTCCGCCTGCCTCTGCCCAGTCGGCTTTACTCACCCTCTACCAGCAGCCGTGTGTGGGCGCTGTCCTGGCCGGCCTGGCAGCAGTAGGTGCCCTGGTCCTCAGGTCGAACGTCATGGATGACCAGGCTGTGGGTGGGGCCGTGGCTGCGCATCTCATACTTATCTCCCGGGCACAGCTCGGCCCCCTCCCGCAACCAGCACACGTGGCCCCCCGAGCGGGACACAGTCACTTCCAGCACGGCCCGGCGGCCCACCAGAATGGTCTTCTCGCGAGGGGGGCGGCGGCACATCTGGAGAGGCAATGCTGAGGGTAGGGGGCGGGGGCTTAAGTTAATAGGGACACAAATAGCCCCCAGGAGAAGAGACGCATCTTCCCTCCCTGCAGCCTCCACTCATGGCCTCAGCCCTCTATGCCACTGGTCCGTTCCTTTGCACCTCAAATCCGAAGTCTCCTCTTCCCAGGGAAACGCGGTGCCCTCTGTGACCCGGCCCAGGAGAGCCCTTCGGGGGAAGGGGAAGAGGAAGGCAGCGTTCCCGGGGTCACTCCCGGTCCGTCAGTCCCCCGGCGGGAGAGGAGAGGGTGTTCTTTCCCTGTCGCTCCCGCCCTTGGTGCTTACCCTCCACTTCCAGCAGAGCCAAGGACTGGGCGGGCCCCGCCTGGAAGCGGACTTCACCGGCGTCCTCGGCGCGCAGCTCGCTCAGCACCAGAATGTGTTTCTTCCCTGGGGGTGACGGGGTCGCTAGCGAGGCCGGAGCCACCTCAGAGGAGCGCTGGGGACGAGGGTGGGGCCGCAGCAGGCCCCTGGGTCGGTTCGGACGCCGTTAGTGTACGCTAAGTGGGGCGGAACCGGGGTGCGGAGCGGGGAGAGGAGCGGTCCGGGACTCGGGGCTGGGGGCTGGGGAGAGACCGGGGACGCGGCTCTGGTGCCTTGAGGCGGGGCCCGTCGGAGCCGGAGGTGGGGCTTGTCCCGCGGGGCGGGGTCTGTCCGAGCCTGGGCGGGGCAGCGAGGGGCCGGAGAGGGTAGCCAGGCTGCCAGACCTTCTTGTCGGATGCGGACGCGGGCTCCGGGTCTCAGCGGGCGGCCTCCGAGCTCCCAGCGCCCCGTGGTCTCGGCCTCCGACACGGTGCACTCGAACGTAGCGCCGCCGCCTTCGCGGGCTCTCACCGACAGCAGCTCTGAGAGCACCGCCACTGTGCGGGCTGGGGCGGAGCCCGGGGCGTGAGCGGGGCGGGCGGAGGGCAGGTGCTGGCCACGCCCCCACGCCCCTTTTTAGAAGCACGCGCGGTCAATAGGGTCGCGGGAAGATCGCTCCGCAGGTCTCGCGCCCAAAGCAGTGCCCAGCCCCCGCATCACCCCATACCCACCGCGCACGGTCAGGCGGACCGGCCCAACGCGGGCCGTTCCCAACGCGCAGCTGTAGGTCCCGGCGTCCGAGGGGCTGCAGCGCCGCAGCTGGAGAAGGCGGCGCGTGCCGAGGGCCTGGAGCCGGAGCCGCGGGCTTGGAGTGAGCGCGCGCCCGTCCTAGGGGCGGGAGTTGCAGAGGGTCGGGGAGAGCACGGCTGGGAGCGGGCGGCGGCACCCTCTGTTGATGCCAAGGGGTCTCGAGGCGCGTTTATGTGTATCTCGTGTTCCCAAGCTGGGATCGGGCTGTCCCACGACTTCGGGGCCGTGCCAGGAGCCTCTTTGAGAAGGTGTCACCCTTTGGGGACCTTAGGGCCCCAAAGGTGCACGGGAAGCCCAGAGCCAGGTATCAGTCACAGGGGGACATGGTCACGGATTCTGGAATTAGGCAAACCTGGATTCAAATATGGGCTCCATCTCTTTGGTCTGCCCTTGGGCAGGTAATTTCGTCCCACTGAGCATCAGTTTCCTCATAGATAACACAATGACAAGGCCTACCTCCTAGAGTTGTAAGGAGTAAGGGATTAAATGTAACGCAAATGCACAGTGCCAGGCACACACGCCGAAGAAGTATTAGTTGTTTCTTGGTGCATTATCGTTGGTGTTATGATGTTGAAGTGGACTGGGCTGGGGTTGGGCTCTGACCTTCTCCCAGGTAACATCAGCCAAAGCTTGGGAAAGCTCGCACTCGAACGTAGCTGTGTCGCCCTCGGTCACCTCTAGGTCCTGTGGCCCCCGAACGATGGTCACTGGGACCTCTGGGAGTGGGAGAGAGAGGACAGTGCAGAGGGAGCAGGATGGGGACCCAGCTTGCAGCGACAAGGAAGGCACGCACTTGGGCACAAGGGGTCAGTAGAGGACACTAGCGAGTAGGGGGATAAGCTGGGTCAAGTGGTCCAAGAAGGATCAGTCAGTGGAAGGGGGTGCGGGGAGGGTCACAGCAGGGCTACAGGGCTAATGGGTTAGGAGCGGCCAACTAGGAGTCACACTTTAAGGTGCTCCGTGGGGAGAGGCTGGAGGCCAGAGGGCAATGGGGAAATGAGCAGAGATGCCAGTGGAGTCACCCACAGGTGGGCATGGTCAGTGGGGTCACATGTGGCCAGAATGCCCAGCAGGAGACACTGGTCATTGGGGGACCCAATGGGTTCAGAGGAGCAATGAGCAACATGCTAGAGCAGGTGTGGTCAGTGGGAACATCTTGGGGCTGGAAGCAAAAATGGGGGACGCTCCAGCAGAGTTGCTAGTGATGTCACCCCTAGGCAGTCAGTGGATTGGAAGGACTCGAGTGGTCACAGGGACTACACTCAGGCAGGCAGAGGGAGCCATGGCAGGCAGTGTAGCCAGCAGGGTCACAGTTAGAGTGGTCAGTGGGGTAGTGTACAGGCAGGCAGACAGCAGGGACCACAGTAGCATAGGCATGCTCATCAGTCAGTGGCTGACAGAGCCTGGGGCAGTCAGGGGCCACACTCAGGCAGAGGAGTCTCTGGGGCCACACAGGGCCAAAGGGTTGGGGGGTCACACTCTGGCAGGGATGTCAGTGAGGGCCACACAGGGCCAAAGGGTCAGGGGGTCACACGAGTCGGGGTCAGTATTCATGCCTGGGGTGAGTAGGGCCACATAGGTCAGCAGGCAGGCTGTGGTCTTGGCACCCACACCTCTCACAACGAGTCTGGCTGCGCAGCGCAGGGAATCCGCCGTGAAGGAGACACAGCCTGAGTCGGCCAGGCCTAGGCCGCTGAGTACCAATTGGTGACTCTGGCCCTCCGAGTGGATGTGGCACTTGGGCCCCGGATGCAGCCGGACTCCACCCCGGGCCCACTCCCCGGTCACACCTTCCTGGGACAGCTCCAGCTGGAAGGTGGCACTGCCACCCTCACTGATGGTTACGTCCTCCAGAGGCCGCAGCACCCTCAGCTGCCTCGCTGGCCGGGGGAGATGGAGAGAGAAGGAGGATGAGGCCTCCAGCTCTGGGCAGGGTTTGCAGTGGCTCCTCCATCCCTTGGCCCTGCCTATACCCCCCAACACCCAACCTAAGGCCCTGACCAAAATAGTTCAGAACCAGTGTGCAGGAAGGAGGAGGCACAGCGGATAGACTTGGTGGGGGCACAGGGCTGGATTAGGGTTAGGAGATGAGGGCACAGGAATGGGGAGGAGTGTGGTTGGGGGCTCATGGAGTCTAGGTGGAGTGCTGTGACACTGGAAGGAGCATGGAATTTGGAGTCATGTACACTACAAATAGAACCTCACTCTACCACAGAGTTTGTGCGCTGTGTGATCTTTGGCAAATGGCCTGACCTCTCCGGGCCCCAGCTGCCCCAGCTGTACAAGGTGAATAACACTGGGACACGGGTTTATTGCGATAATTTCATGAATGAAATAAGTTAGAAGAGATACATGTCACCAGCGGCAATTATTCACCAAGCTGTGTGTAAGCATTTTTCATGTTATCTGTTTATGTTCCCAGAGACACTTGAGATGGGGATCAACCCCATTTTAAATATTTGAGGCAGGATCTCACCATCACCCAGGCTGGAATGCTGTGGCATGATCGTAGCTCACTGCAGCCTCAGACTCCTGGGTTCAAGCAATCCTTCTGCCTCAGCCTCACTAGTAGCTGGGACTACAGGTGCACAGTCTCATGCCCAGCTAATTTTTTTTTGTAGAGATAGGGTCTTGCTATGTTGCCCAGGCTGGCCTCGAACTCCTGGAGTCAAGGGATCCTCCTACCTTGGCCTCCCAAAACGTTAGGATTACAGATGTGAGCCACTACATCTAGTCTTAGCCCCATTTTTAAAGAACATTTGGCTCAGAGAGGTTACATAAGTTGCATGAGGAAACAACGGGCTCCAGCTTGGGGTTGGAGGAGTGGGGTGCCGTTTGCCAGCCATCCCTGCTACTTAAGTGGGTATGTGTATCCCTAGAACACATGACTGAAGGATGCCCATGGCAAGTCTTTTTGGAGAATATTTATGTTTATAGCAAGGCCAACTTGGAAATATGAAATGGAATGCAAAATCCACACGGACTTTTAAGGTAAATAAAAAACACTAGAAAAAGAAAAGTTTTGCTTTGGGCAGGCTGCTGCAGGTTCCACCCCCAGACTGGGACGGCCAGGGCTGACTTTCCTCAGCGGTGAGGGGCACTTTGGTCAGGGCCTGAGGGACTCCAGGACAGCCAGAAAAGGCTGTGCTGTGGGACGGGTAATTCATTAAGAGAGGACAGGGCACTCACGCCTCACGCTGAGCCTGGCCAGGGTGCGATCGTGGTGGCTCTCGCAGCCGTAGGTGCCCTGGTCAGCCAGTACAACACCATGGATGAAGAGGCGGTGGATGTGCTCATCCTGGGCCATAGACAGGCGAGAGTCGTGGGGCAGGGGCTGCCCACCTCGCACCCAGCGCACGGCTCCCACTGCACCCACTCGGCCTGTCTCCACTTCGAAACACACGTCCTGGCCTTCCTCTGCCCGCACGTCCTGCAGCCGCCGTAGGAATAGCAGCTCTGTCTCTGGTGGGAAAGAAGGAGGAGGCCATAGAGGCTGGTGGGGTTCAAGGCCGGCCCCTTGCTCCATCCTACTGGTCTGTCCCTAGGCGGACAGGCAAGGCTGTGGGGGCCCAGGATGGGGGGTACAGCCACGGGACACAGAGCATCTCATCCTCCTCAGGACCTCACCTCGAACATGGAGCCGGGCACTTGTGGCTGTGCTCCCTGCACGCACAGTCACGGTCCCCGCATCCCCCAGCTGGCAGCCTCGCAGGGTCAAGGTGCGGCTTGAACCGTTCTGGGCCATCTCCACCTGGGGCCCCGGAGTGATGACGGCTCCATTGCGCAGCCAGGTGACATCGGCATCTGGTGGGGAGACTTCACACCGGAACGTGGCATCATCGCCCTCATGGACAGTAAGTGGTGTCAGCTCCGAGACCAGCTTCACCGGCAGCGGCTCTGAGGGCGTGGTCAGGTAATGAGATGTGTGGGGTCTTTTCCCTCCTCCCCTTTCATCCTGTCCTCAGGATACAGGCCCTCACCCCCAGTCATTTAATAAACCTTCCATGAAGACCTGCCATGTATGGGCCATAGGGGTGGCCCAAAGGACAAGATGTCAACTCCCTGCCACTCCTTTCAGTCAGTTCCTTGAAATCCTAGCCTAGCGCCCCACCTCCATGACGTCCTAATAACAGATCATTTACCAGGGACCCTACTTAGAGCATATACTTGTCACAACAGGTCTATAAGACAAGCACTATCCCCTCTTCTCAGAGCTGGGGCTCAGAGAGGCTGAAGAACTTGGCCAATGTCACACAACTACCGGGGCCCAGAATCCAGGCTGGAACCTGGGTGGGTGGATTCTGGAGCCCCTGCTTTTAACCACCTATGCCACTCTCACGCAAGGGTTTCTGGAAAGGGGAGCCGTAAACCCCTATCCAAGTGATAGTCACACATGCACTGGTTGGAGCCAGAGGCAGCAAAGCAGGGTGGAGGGGTAAGGGAGCCCCAGAATTGTGGCAGGTGGTCCTTGGGGTGCCAGAGCCCACAGGATGTGAGGAGTGCACTGTTACCTTCCACGCTGACGAGGAAGATGCGGCTGTCCTGGGGCGCGTCGCACAGGTACTCCCCAGCGTCCCCACTCCGTGCCCCCTGCACCCGCAGCACCTGCCTGGCCCCGGCCTGCTCCAGCTGCACCCGCCCCTGGCTTGCCAGTCGCTCCCCGTCCTTGTACCAGCGCACAGGGCCCCCGGGCCCAGAGAGGTGCACCACCAGCTCGAGGTCCCCGCCTGGGGTGCTCCGAACTCTCGTCTGGGCTGCCTCGGGAGCCACCACCCGCACAGGGGGCTCTGTGGGGTCAGAGCTGGAGGTCACTTGGAAGGAGAGACTCAGGGCTTTGAGGAGGGCAGTGGGGGGCATGACAGGAAGGTCCTGAGAAAAGTGGGATAGGGATGGGCAAGGCATGCTGGAAAAGCAGGAATCCTACAGGGTTTGGGGTGCCACGCACAGGCTTAGTGTCCAGGCTGTACTCACCAGCCACCTGGACGGTGAAGCTGAGGCTCGGGGCTCCTGGGGCTGCTCCAGACTGGCAGGTGTAGAGCCCTGCATGGGCTGGGCCTGCAGCCTGGATGCAGAGGACTCGGCGGGGGCCCTCAGCATGGAACTCTAAGCCCTCTCCCTCCTGCACGGGCTTCCCATTGTGGCTCCAGATCACAGGGGCACCAGCCCGGGACAGTTCACAGCTCAGCACCACTGGCTCCCCGGGAGCCACACAGAGCGGGCTCGGGGCTCTCTCTGGAGCAAGGAACTGCACTGGGGGCTCTGGGTAAGAGAGGAGGGTGTCAGTCCATGCTTGTCCTTGCCTCCCCACCCCAGGTTGGCCAGGAGCACGCACCAGCCAGGATGACATTGAAGGTGATGGCCTCATCTCGGGTCTCACACACATACTCCCCGGCGTCCTCAGGCTGGGCGTGGGGCAGGGTCAGGGTGCGGGTGGACCCCTTGGCACCCAGCTGCAGGGCGTCTGATGCCTCCACTTCCAGCCCGTCCTTGTACCAGCGCACCTGAGACCCAGCTGGGGCCACCTCACAGCGCAGCTCCACGCGCCCGGGAGCCCCAAAATGCAGATCCAGGGATCGGGCTGCTGGATGCACAATCCTCTCTGGCGGGGCTGGTGGGTGGGCAGAGAGAGGGGCACATGGGCTTGGGGAGCAGGCCTCTCCTGCCTTACCCACCAGATCCTCAGCCCTACCCCCTGGCAGCACAGCTGTTGGGAATGGTGCCAGCAGCAGTCCATGGAGCAGCTGCTGTGTGCCAGGCACTGTGCTAAGCCCTGGTTTTGTTTGTTTGTTTGTTTGTTTTTTTGAGATGGACTTGCACTCTTGTTGCCTAGGCGGGAGTGCAATGGTGCGATCTTGGCTCACTGCAACGTCCGCCTCCCAGGTTCGAGCAATTCTCCTGCCGCAGCCTTCTGAGTAGCTGGGATTACAGGAATGTGCCGCCACACCCGGCTAAGTTTTTTGTATTTTTAGTAGAGATGGTATTTCACCATATTGGCCAGGCTGGTCTCGAACTTATGACCTCATGATCTGCCCGCCTCGGCCTCCCAAAGTGCTGGGATTACAAGCGTAAGCCACTGCGCCCAGCCAGCCCTGTGTTTTTTTAATCAGTTACTCTGACCACCCCGAAACAGGTGCACAGCTGCTGGCTGTACCTCACAGATGAGGACCTGAGGCCTCTTTAGAAGAAACTGACTTGCTAAGCTCATACAGACAGAAAGAGGCAGATCCAGACTCACACCCAGATCTACACACCCCACTCCACAGCCACCCTACTTCCTACCCCCTTTCCTTGCTTCACCTCTGATGCACTCATTACCACCTGACAAACCATCTCTTATTTTTTGTCTGTCCACTCTTGCTAGAGTATAAACTCTGTGAAGACAGGAGATTTTGTCTTGCTGGTTCACTGCTGTATCCCCAGCGTCTAAAAGAGTGCCAAGCACATAGTAGTCGCTCAATGAGTATTGAATGAATGAATGAATGAATGAATGGTTCTAATTGATGGGCACCCTCCCACCAGGCCTCTGGTCCTGATCTGATGTGGCCAAGCAGGAATCTGATGACTGAACACAAGGAGGCTGGAAAAGGGGAAGGCTGGGATGGGGTGGGGGAGGAGGGTGTCTGTCCTTTAGCCTCCTACGTCTCTACCTCCTCCGTGTGCTTCAGAGACTGCCTACCTGTGACAGTGACAGTGAAGAAGGCTGAGTCATCTCCAGCATCGCATACGAACTCTCCCCCATCCTCAGGCTGGGCAGCAGGTAGTACCAGGCGGCAGCGTGGCCCGTCCCTCTCCAACACCAGGGCCTCGCTCTCCTCCACTTCCAGCCCGTCCTTGTACCAGCGCACAGGGGCATCCTCCCGAGATAGCTCGCACATCAGCACCACACACTCCAAGGTCACAGCGATCAAGGCCACCTCATCCCGGGGGTATAGGATCCGCACTGGGGGTTCTGCAGGGTGGGGACAACCACAGGCTGTCACAAGCTCACCGTCAGCCTCTCTGGAGCCATTTGGCAGCATGAAGATCCCATCACCCACATGATAATAATAAGTATAATAATAATAAGCAGTAATAGGTCCACAATTTGTTCTCTGAAATCTCTCGGGCCAGAGATGTTACAGAAGCCAGAATGCTTTGGATTCTGGAAATGATGCATTTCTCATCTATCACATACCTTCCTCAGCCCCCAGGGGACTGAGGGCTTCATCAGTCACATTAACATATCTGGTATAACACATAATACACTCACCCTAGGCAGGATATATTGAAAGATATAGACTTACAAGAATATATCTATAATAGATTCGTATCTTATAGATATAAGACTATAAGATACTCATATCTTACTGATATACAGCTATAGCTATATTCACCTTTCACAGGGTATTAAAACATAGAAATAGCTTCAGAGCAATCAAACTCAGGTTTTCCTGAAACGATTTGGAATACCGAACTTATAAAAGGCCTTTCGATTTTGTTTGGCATTATGGATAAGGGATAGTGGATCTGCAATAGCAAACATTGATATGCCACTTCCTAAGGTCCAGAAACAGTCCTAAGCACTTGAAATATTTAACTCTCACGGCAATCCTAAGAGGAAGGTAGTGTTTTATCCCCATTTTCCATATAAGGGCACAGAGTGATTATACGACTTCCGTAAGGTCACAGCTGGCCACATCCACTCTGGGGCAGGAGAAAGGAATACCCTCTGTCAAAGGGAGGAGGCTCAGATTCCACAGATAGTGGCAGGAATTCTAAACCAAGCCTTGCAGGAACGCAATAGTGCTTTTTGCATCCGCCTGTCTGAGAGTTCCCCAGGGGTGCTAAATGCTGATTCTGAGAGTTCACTCCAAGTTCCGGTCACTTCTCTGCAGAATGGGAACCATGTAAATATTAGAGGTGACCAGTGCATGTAGCCCAGGCCTGCCCACACTCCGGCTGCCCGCAGGTCCCCCCAGAATCTTCAAGTTTCCGGGAGACTTTAATGGCCCATCAGCCTTTGGCCCCCTGGTGGCGGGGCTGAGGAACTGCTAGCTTCCCAGTCTTGGGAGTGTGCATGGCCGAGGTAACAAGCTCCCACTCCGCCCTCTGCCAGGACTCCTGCCTTGAGCCACACAACCCACCTCCCCCATGGGCTTGCTTGCTCTAAGGGTCTGAGGGATGCAGGCTGGTCCTCTGTGGCCAAGCAAGGCCGGGAGAGAGCAGAGTGCAGCTGCCTGAGGGGTGGGGAAGGTGATGAGGGCAAGGAGAGAGCACAGGGCGCAGTGATGGGACCCGGGTGGCTACCCAGCTCTGGGACCTCAGCTTGGTGTCAGACTTGATTTGCTCTGGCCTAGAGGAGAGGTGGTGTTTGTGCGAACTTCTCTGTGAAGAGACTGGTGTTTTGAGGGGAGCCTGGGTGTGAGCTGGCGTTTGTGTGGCTGTGGCCATTATGTCTGGCCAGGGCTGGGGAGGAGAGGGTGAAGGTGAATGCTACAGGGCAGAATGTGAGCAGAAGGCCTCTTAGGCATTGTGGGCTTGTGTGTGCAGCTTGACTAGCTGGGGTACAGGGAGTGGGGGAGCCTCTAAACAGCTCAGCATGGGGCGTGACTTTCAGGACAGGGCTGGGGTAGGACAGGACTGTGGCTAAAGTAGGATGGGTGTTTCAGCGCAGCCACTGGGGTTCTGTGCCACCCAGAGCAGCCCAGCCCCAGGGACCTCCAGCCCCTGACACACACACTGGACTGGGCACTGTGAGCCAGCACCCCAAGGTCTCCGGCACTGAAACTCCATCACTTCCACAGTCGTCCTGAGCTTCTCCCGCTTCCAGTATTTCCCCCACACCAACCTCCTGCCTACACCCACCTCCACTTAGCTCCAGTATCAGCTTTGAAAGCACTTCCTGGCTAGGTGCAGTGGCTCACACCTGTAATCCCAGCACTTTGGGAGGCTGAGGCAGGTGGATCATGAGGTCAGGAGATCAAGACCATCCTGGCTAACACAATGAAACCCTGTCTTCACTAAAAATACAAAAAATTAGCTGGACATGGTGGCATGCACCTGTAGTCCCAGCTACTCAGGAGACTAAGGCAGGAGAATCACTCGAACCCAGGAGGCTGAGGTTGCAGTGAGCCAAGATGGCGCCACTGAACTTCAGCCTGGGTGCCTGGGTGCCAGCGAGACTCCATCTCAAAAAAAAAAAAAAAAGAAAGGCCAGGCGCGGTGGCTCACACCTGTAATCCCAGCACTTTGGGAGGCTGAGGCGGGTGGATCACGAGGTCAGGAGATCAAGACCACCCTGGTCAACATGGTGAAACCCCATCTCTACTAAAAATACAAAAAAAAAAAATTAGCTGGGCATGGTGGCGCGTGCCTGTAATCCCAGCTACTCAGGAGGCTGAGGCAGGAGAACTGCCTGAACCCAGGAGGCGGAGGTTGCAGTGAGCCAAGATCGCGCCATTGCACTCCAGCCTGGGTAACAAGAGCGAAACTCCATCTCAAAAAAAAAAAAAAAAAAAAAAGAAAGAAAGAAAAAAAACAGAAAGAAAGAAAAAAAAAAGAAAGCACCTCCTGTCGCCTGGCCAGGTGGTGGCTCTCAGCCCCAGGGTCCCTAGAGAAGCTCTAGGCAACAACCCATGCTCTAAGATCCTGGAAGGCGCCTGGCTTTCCTGCCAGGCTGTGCACTCCTGGAGGGAAGCAGCCATTTCTGTCTTCGCAGTGCTGGTTCCTGTGTGTAAAAGGGTAACTTTCTCTGAGGCCCTCCCTGACCCTCCTGCTCTGCGTTCTTGAGCCCTCTGCCCTTGGCCCTCCCAGTACTTATCACCAGGTGTCACTGTACATTTATTTGCGTGTTTATTGGTTTAACACAGGGGTCGCAAACTCAAATGCCCACAAGGGCCAGGTTAGGTTAGCGGCTGAAGCAGTCTGGGGAGAGGCAAAAAGCAATGGCAGGAAGGGTGGGACAGAGGAATGTGGGCCCCAGACTGCAGGGGCAGCTGCTACTCAGTGCCAGCTGTTCGTCGCCATGGGGGGAAGCGGGACCAGAGCCGCCGGGTCTTCGGCTTTTTCAAGAGGACGCATACCTCCGGATTGTTATCTGAACTGTCCTGACTTTGGTAAGACTCTGCAGACCAAACAAAGCATATGTGGAATGCACAGGCCCCCGGGACTGCCCGTTTGCGACCCCTGGTTAACAGCTGCCTCCTCACCTAGACTGGCAGCTCTCTCAGAATAGGAACCATGTCTGTATTACTCACCTGCTACTCCCAGTACCTGGCGCAGGGCAAGTGCTCAGTAAATGAATTGTGGCACAGAGCTGGGCCTGGCCTTGGGCACTGGGGAGGGGCTTGTTTCCTCGAATAGGAGCCCTGTGCTGATCTCAGCAAGAACCCTGGCACTCATACCTGCCGCCCCACCTTCCTCCTCCCCAGGGTGCTAGCTGGGGCTATGTGGCCAGCTCCTCCAGGGCTCAGGGCTGTCTCTGTGACCCCAGGAAGCTAGGCTGGACCCACACCTGTGACGGTGACAGTGAAGGAGGCTGACTCATCGTCGATTTCACACAAGTACTCGCCGGAGTCCTCGAGCTGGACGGCAGGCAGCACCAGGCGGCGGATGGTGTCTTCCTTCTGCAGGAGCAGCGCGGGGCTCTCCACCACCTCCTCTCCGTCCTTGGTCCAGCGCACCTCCGCCCAAGGCCGGCACAGCTCACAGGTCAGCACCACACGCTCCAGGCGCACAGCTGCCACATACACCTTGCCACTGGGATACACGATCCACGAGGAGACATCTGGAGGACAGGGACAGCTACTGCCAGGCATGACGGGTGGGCCAGGCGTAGGCCTGCCACCCTCCCTAATCCAGTTGTGTCCCCTACCCTATGTGTTGAAGAAGGACCTCCCTGAGATTGTCACACAGCAGCTGACAGTTACTCACAGCTAGAGACACATGAATACAGCTGTCACAAAAGCACACCAGACTTTGCGCTGTGCAGGGGCTGCACAGCAGGGACCATGGGGTCAGCTCCAGCTGCAGAACTGCTCCACATTCTCTGGGCTGGGACAGGAGTGGTATGAAGGGTGGAACTGAGGAGGAGGATTGGGTCCCCAGATGGAGCTGGGGATCTCCTCCTCCAAGATCTTTTGGCCTCTCTAGTGCCTAAGACCACCTGCCCTAGACTCTTCCCTGCCATAGATTCACTGTCCCCAAAGATTTCCCTTGGCAGAGGTTTTCAGGAGAACAGAGAAGGCAGGGCTTCCTTAGCCAAGACCAATGTGCTTTTGATAACACGTTTCCTGCATGTGACTAGACCATAGCTTGAGGAGAAAGGGAGGAGATCTGATCTGCCAGGGGGAGGGCAGCAGGGTGGGGAACAGTGACCCAGGAGTGAAAGTGTGGCAGCTGCCTGAGGGAGCAGGGGGCACCTTCCCCTGTGCCTCCCAGGCCCTCCTGGCTCCCCACCTGGCCCCCCACCTGTGATGGTGACGGTGAAGTAGGCACGCTCGTCTCCGGCGACACACTGAAACTCGCCCCCATCTGAGGGCTGAGTGGCAGGCAGCACCAGGCGGCGATGGGGCCCCTCACTCTCCAGCACCACGAAGTCATTCTCCTCCACCTCCTGCCCATCCTTGTACCAACGCACAGGGGCGTCCTCTCGGTCCACCTCGCAGGCCAGCATGACACACTCGGAGGTTATGGCATGCACGAACACATGCTCTCGGGGGTCCACGATGTGCACGGGGGGATCTGGGCAGGGAGCAGAAGCGGCATTGCACAGACATCCCCACACAATCAGTCTCAACTAGCTGTGTGGCCAGGAGACACTGTTTCTGCACAGGAGGACCCTGGGGAGGGCTAAGGCCCTGCTGTGTAGGGGCTCAGGGACAATGACAAGGAATACTGAAGGCATGGCAGGTGAGATACGGCAGATCATGTGGCAGCAGAGTGCTCTGAGGGTCCCCAAAAGATCAGAGGTGGTGGGGTGAGTACATGGAGGGAAGGAGGCACAGAGTTCACAGAGAGGCAGCCATTATTTGTCTAGGCTGAAGGGAGGTCACTGTCACAAGCTACATCAGGGCCATGCTGACTGCTTCTATTATTACAAGAAAGCCCCCGGGGCGGGCAGGTGAAGGATGGCCCAATAAGTGGCAACAGAGACAGCCCCTCTCCGGGTAATGAGTTCCCTGTCACAGGGTGCATTCAGGCAGGGGCCACAGGACCTCCTGGCAATAGTGTGGAAAACAGGGTTTCCACTCAGTGAGATGAGTGGGATCCGTGGTTGCCAAGCTGCTCTCTCGGAGAGTCTGTATTTGTTAGGAGAGGATCTTCAGGCTTCACCCTGGATATTGGGGCTCTGGACAGTCCAGGGAACCTGGGCATCTGCATTTATAAGCACCTTCCAGGAGTTTCCTAAAGCAGCCAGCCCAAGGACTGCCTTGTGAGAACCTCAGGGCAACTGCACTCGATGCTTCCATTTGACTCTCGCTAAGGCAGCAGGAATAGCACAATCCTGTGACTCCCAGCTCTGGTGTGACAGAGGTCATGTGACTCTTAGAGCCTCCGTTTCTTTGTCCCTGAACTGGGGATATATTGTCCCTCATCTAGTTGTGAAGATTAAACAAGAGTGTAGACTGGAAATCCTTAGCATAGCACTTGGCTCAGAGTAAGTGCCCAAAAAGTGTTCACTCCCATCTCTCCTTCCCTTGAGTGCATTTTGTTCCCCCACCCAACCCAGCAGAGGCTATGTGGGTAGTGAGTGTGCTAGACAGTGTGTGTTTAAGGGGTTTAGGAGGCAAAGGCAGGCCATGCGTGGTGCACGCCTATAGTGCCAGCTCTCAGGAGGCTGAGGAAGGAGGATCGTTTGAGCACAGGAATTCAAGGCCAGCCTGGACAACAGAGAGACCCTCACCTTAAAAAAGAAAGAAAGAAAAAAGGCAGGCGCAGTGACTCATGCCTGTAATCCCAGCACTTTCAGAAGCTGAGGCAGGTAGATCACTTGAGATCAGGAGTTTGAGACCAGCCTGACCAACATGGTGAAACCCCATCTCTCCCAAACAATACAAAAATTAGCTGGGCGCAGTGGCACACCTGTAATCACTTGGGAGGTTGAAGTGGGAGAATCGCTTGAACTCAGGAGTCGGAGGTTGCAATGAGCTGAGATCATGCCACTGCCCTCCAGCCAGGGCAACAGAGACCCTGTCTCAGATTAAAAAAAAAAAAGAAGCAATCGCAGAGTTATCTGAAACATGTTCCCTGGGCCACTAGGCTCTCCCTGTAAAGGACTTCCCCAAGTAGGCAGCAGACCAGGGGGCATGACTTATGCGGCCCCACAGTCAGCCTTGGCTGGAGGAGCCCAGGCTGGCATGGTTCCTGACCTTGGACAGTGACGTAGAAGAAGGCTGAGACCCCTTCTGTCCTGCACTCAAACTCGCCACTGTCCTGAACTTTGGCCTCGGGCAGGATCAGACGGTGTTTGCGCCCATCCATCTTCACCACCAGCAGCTCACTCTCCTCCACCTTCTGCCCATCCTTGTACCACGTCGCTGGGAAGTCCACCCTCGAGAGCTCACAGGTCAGCACCACCCGATCTGAGGTTGTGAAGGTCAATGACACCTTGTTCTGGGGGCTCAGGATGTGCACCGGGCTCTCTGTGTGGGGAGAAGCACAGATAAGCACCCGTCTCCGGTGCATGGGCTCAGCGTTGGGGTGGATGCAACGGAAACTGCTGTTGTTGTTGTTGCTGTTTTTTGAGACGGAGTTTCGCTCTTGCTACTCAGCCTAGAGTGCAATGGCGTGACCTCGGCTCACCACAAGCTCTGCCTCCTAGGTTCAAGCAATTCTCCTGCCTCAGCCTCCCAAGTAGCTGGGACTACTAGCGTATGCCACCATGCCCAGCTAACTTTTGTATTTTTAGTAGAGACAGGGTTTCACCATGTTGACCAGGATGGTCTCGATCTCTTGACCTTGTGATCCACCCGCCTCGGCCTCCCAAAAGTGCTGGGATTATAGGTGTGAGCCACCGCACCCAGCCTGGTTTCTTTTTTTTTTTTTTTAATTTTGAGATGGAGTTTCACACATTTCCCAGGCTGAAGTGCAATGGCGCAATCTCGGCTCACTGCAACCTCTGCCTCCCAGGTTCAAGCAATTCTGCCTCAGCCTCCCTAGTAGCTGGGATTACAGGCATCCACCACCATGCCTGGCTAATTTTTTTGTATTTTCAGTAGAGACAGGGTTTCTCCAAGTTGGTCAGGCTGGTCTCAAACCCCCGACCTCAGGTGATCCGCCTGCCTCATCCTCCCAAAGTGCTGGGATTACAGGCGTGAGCCACCATGCCTGCCCTGTTGTTGGGGTTTTTAAAAATAGGCTTGGGCTTACACACCAACCCTTAAGAGCGGTGCTTTGGCTGTGCATAAGAATTCCTAGGGAGCCTGCCAAAAATGCAGAATTCTTGGACTCCCAAGTGTGCAGGGGCCAGGAAATCTGCATTATAAACCAGCCCTCTAGGTGGTTCTGATGTCAGGGAGCCCAGGTCCCATTTTGAAAAATGCTGCTCTGGTTGCTGGTCAGGTCTCACCTGGCCCTCTGCCTGCGATGCTGACAGCGAATCACCCCAAGACCCTGGGCATGGGTACCAGCAGACTCTTTGATTGGTCTTGCCAACTCCAGCAACAGTGACATGGCAAATGCTAGTATGATCCTTGAACCTTCAGCCCCCCTCATCCTCAGGGATGCCTCGTTCTCCTCCTTCCACCTTTCAGCAGGTGGCACAGTGTGATCAGGAGCCAGACTGCCTGGGTTCATAATTCAGCACCTCGCTCATTATTTCCGTGCTTTGAGCAAGTCACTTAACCTCTCTGTAACTGTCTCCCCTGCTATAAAATAGGAATGTCAAAAGAACCTATGTTTTTTTTTTTTTTTTTTTTTTTTTGAGACAGAGTTTCGCTCTTGTTGCCCAGGCTGGAGTGCAATGGCACGATCTCGGCTTACCGCAAACTCCGCCTCCCGGGTTCAGGCAATTCTCCTGCCTCAGCCTCCTGAGTAGCTGGGATTACAGGCACGCACCACCATGCCCAGCTAATTTTTTGTATTTTTAGTAGAGACGGGGTTTCACCATGTTACCAGGATGGTCTCGATCTCTTGACCTCGTGATCCACCCACCTCGGCCTCCCAAAGTGCTGGGATTACAGGCTTGAGCCACCGCGCCCGGCCAAAAGAACCTATCTTAAGTTCGAGATAAGCCTGGGCAACAGGGTGAAACCCCATGTCTACTAAAATACAAAAATAAGCCAGGCATGGGGGTGCACATCTGTAGTCCCAGCTACTCAGGATGCTGAGGCAGGAGAACTGCTTGAACCTGGGAGGCAGAGGTTACAGTGAGCCGAGATTGCACCATTGCACTCCAGCCTGGGCGACAAAGCGAGACTCTGGGGAAAAAAAGAAAGAACCTATCTTACAGGGCCATTGAGAAGATCGTGTTAATCTATGTAAGGTGACACAGGACGGTGCATGGCAGGTAGGAAGTTGCAATGAAAGTGTCAGGAATTGAACAATAGGGCAGGAGGTAGTCAGGGACTAGCAGCCAGGGTCTGTCTTTCAAATGAGATGACAAATGCGACAGAATCCTGTAAACCACAAAGCACTCCAGAGAACTGGGATATGATGCTGACATATATCAAGATAACAAGGGGTGCTCTGGATGTTGCATGTGGGTTGAAATTGGCCTTCTGGACCTCTGAGCCCTCCACCTGCGCCCATCGTGGATGCTCCTTGCTCTCCTGGCCCAGATACAAGAAATGGGAACAGCATCTGTCTCATTTTGCCAACAGAACTTCTGTGTCTTGACCCTCTCTGCCCACTCAGGTCCCCACAGGCACCAACCTTGGATGGTGAGGGCAGCTGAGTCCTGCACGCCGGGGCAGCTGAAGCCGACCAGGGCCCCGCTGTCCTGGTGCTTGACGGCATGCAGGATGAGTCTGTGCTGCAGGCCTTTCTGCTCCACATGGTACCGCAGGGCCCCAGGTTCCACCTGGCCCTCCGGCTTGTGACTCTTGAGCTCTTCCCCATTAAGGAACCAGGTACCCTGGATGATGGTGGAGAGATCGAGGGAGAAGACGGCATCTTCCCCGTCGTATACCTGCACATCTTCCAGACCTGCCACCAGGCGAGCTGTGGGCACTGAGGCAGTGACAGAGTGCAGCTGTTAGAACTACAAGGGGTGGCAGAGGGTAGAGGCTGGTGGATGGCAGGCCTGTGAAAGGACCAGCACTGAGGGCTGGGGAAAGGAGAAGTGATGAGCGGGTCTGGCAGGATCAACTCACCAAGGTGAGCAGAACCATGGAACACCACGTGAGGACTGCGACCATGTCCGCTGACTGCGCAGATGCGGAAGCGGTAGTCACCCTCGGAGGGCACACAGTCGCCCGGCACCTCCACGGCTCCGGCTTTCTCGATGCTGAAGCACTGAATCCAGTCTTCAGAGCCCACTTCCTGCCGCTCCAGCCGGTAGATGAATGGGGTCTCAGGAGCAGGCTCGGGAGGCTTCCAGGTCAGCAGGACTGTGTTCTTCTGGCCCTTGAACATCTCAGCCGACACGGGGGGCCCTGGGGGACTGTGCTTGACGCCTGAGACCAAGGCAAGGACGTGTTCCAGCCTTGCTTGGGCCTCCACAGCCCTTCCACCTTAAATCTACTTCACCAACCCAGCTGGGGCATCTGGCCAACCTCCCACCCTGGCCCGCCTGTCCAGAGGCCTTCCTGCCCTCACATTTGACTCTGAGCAGCGCAGTGGTACGGGAGTTGCCCAGGCTAAAGATGACCTCGCCAGCATCTTCTCGGGTGACCCCTGGAAGGACCAGCGCATGCATGTGGCCCGAGGTGGTCTGGCAAATGGCCGGCAGCTCCTCTCCATCACGACTCCACCGTCCCTGGACCCCAGCCTCTAGAGTTTCCACCAGCAGCACTGCATTCTCTCCCTCCAGGACATCGAGCTTCCGGGGCAGGCGCTTCAGGATGGGCCCTGAGATGCAGACAGGAATCCATCAGCCTGGAGTCTGAGCACCTGCCTGCCTCTGCCTCAGCCTCTTCCCCGAGGGCCAGCCAACCTTTGACTGTGACATTGGCCACGGTGCGCACCCGGCCCCGCATCTCGCACAGATAGACACCGTCGTCATCTGCCTTCAGCCTGTGGATGATGAGGCGCCGGACGGTGCCCTCTTCGATCTGCTCGTACTTGCGGCAGGGCAGCAGCCGCTGGTCCTCTCGGAACCAGGCCGTGGGGATGCGGGAGTTGGGTACTTTACACTCCAGCACGGCAATCCCGTGCTCACGGCCCTCCACATCCTGCAGGGGCCTTGTGAACCGGAGGCGGGGCTCTGTGGAGAGGGGAGAGACAAGAGAGGGCTCTGGAGAATGGCCACACTAGGAGGAGGACTCCTCAGAGCGCATTAGTTCAGGCTGCGTGCTCTTCATGCAGAGCCAGCAGGCATTGTGGAATCACAGAAAACCATCAGAAGGCAAGCGGTGGTTCTTAAGATGGCCTAAGTTCTCATCAGGGCCTGGCACTTACTAGCCGCATCACCTTGAGACAGTCCATTTCAATATTTCTGAGCCTCAGTCTCCTTACTTGTAAAATGGGGAAAGAGAGGGAAAGGGCTGGACCAGATTGGTGATTTCCAAACTGTTCCTGGCTCCCCTCCCCCAGGCATTTCATATATTTCACAAAGGTCTGAGTAGAATTTAAAATATTTTAACTCTTTTCAAAAGTGTATTTCTGTCAGGCAAGGTGGCTCCTGCCTGTAATCCCAGCAATTTGGGAGGCCAAGGTGGGTGGATCACCTGAGGTCGGGAGTTCGAGACCAGCCTGAGCAACAAGGAGAAATCCCATCTCTAACAAAACACAAAATTAGCAGAGTATGGTGGCGCATGCCTCTAATCCCAGCTACTTGGGAGGCTAAGGAAGGAGAATTGCTTGAACCTGGGAGGCAGAGGTTGCGGTGAGCCAAGATTGCGCCATTGCACTCCAGCCTGGGCAACAAGAGCAAAACTCTGCCTCCAAAAAAAAAAAAAAAAAAAGTAATTTCAAAAAAAAAGAAAACAGGATGTTAGAAACCAGAAGGTTAACTTAGGTTGCTGGAGAAGCAAGTTTTTTTGTGTGTGTGCAACTCTGGGAAGCACCTCTAGCCTTCCCTTAGGGCTTTTCCTCCCTGATGGAGGTCCAGATCCACACCAACCTGGCGAATCTGTGCGCATTGAACTGTACCAGTGAGGCCACCACCACAGCCCGGGGGCCACATGCTTGACTGCATGCCAGGCAGGACTCAGGATAATTTACCAACTTTGTTTTTCCTCCGAGAGAAAAATCTGGACAACTAGTGAAGGCGTAAGCTTTTGCATTGTGATGAAATCCTGCTATGGAGAGCGTTCCCTTCCAGTGAGTTTGGGGTGTGTTTTTTTCCCTTTGAATTTTCTGTTTATGAGAATGTAAGCATTTATTGGATATTGGTGATTCAACTTTGAAATGTAAATCTCTCCTTCACCTTCCTCTTCTTTCAAACGTGGGGGGCAGTTTAATCAAAGAACAGTAAAAACATTCAGGACATTTGCCCACCCTCAAGTCTACCTTTCCACTGAAACGGTTGTTTCTCAAGGTGACAGATGCAGCCAGGCCGTCCCAACAGGGTTCAGAGCCTGAACCACGAATGCAGCCTTCACTTCAAATGCTTATATTCAATAAAATGGCCTCCTGATTCTCACTGACGCTTTAGAAGTGCCTGTTACACATTTAGACTTAGCAATTTACACCCGTAAAATACTCCTTTATCTGTTTCATCTATTGGGGCTCCAGTTGTGAATTCAGTTGGGGAAGGAGGAGTAAAATAACAAAGACGTTGAAAACCAGTAGGGGAGAAGAGTTCTAGGCCCTCTAGGTTTGTACATCAATCACTTCTTAGTGGTGTTCCACCATCTGCCTCAGAACCATTTGGGGAGTTTTCTAAGTTCCTGAGTACCCTGGAGACCTACTAAATCCGAATCCCTGGGGAGTGGGAGGCGGGCGGGTTTGGTATTTTAATATTCCCGCCGACCTCCCCTCCCCCAGTCTTCAGGGCAGCGCCGGGCACCGAGAGGGGCCGGGGTTCGGCGAGCCTCGGAGGACGAGCAAGGCCGCTCCCCCTGCCCGGGGAGCTGCCGTACCTTTCACGTGCAGCTGCACTGCGCTGAGCGTCTGGCCCGCCGAGTTGCGCGCGGCGCAGACGTAGAGCCCGCGGTCCTTGGCCTGGCAGTAGAGCACCTTGAGCACGAAGCCGCCGTCGCGGTCGCGGTACATGAGGCGGCGGCGGTCCGGGAGCAGCGGGAGGCCCTCCCAGTGCCATTCGATCTCGGGCTCGGGCTTGCCCATCACGTAGCAACGGAACTTGGCGTGCTTGCCCTCGTTCACCCAGAAGGTCTTGGGCGCGCACTTGAGCGGCTCCACCACTGGCGCTGGGCCCTCGTCGGGGTCTGCGGGCGGGCTCTCGGGGGGCTGCTGCACCTGGAGCAGCGCGCCAGCCTGCGCGTGGCCGTGCGCGTTGCGGGCGTGGCACACGTAGACGCCGGAGTCCGGCAGCCGCGCCGCCAGGATGCGCAGCGCCAGGCTCACGCCCGGGCCGTCCTCGGCACGGCCAGGCTCGAGCGCGAAGTGGCTGCTGTCCCACACTTCGTCCAGCGCCATCCCGTCCTTCTCCCAGTACAGCGTGGGCTCGGGGAGGCCCCCCGCCCGGCACGTCAACACCACCTCCGCCCCCCGCAGCACCCACTGGGACCGCGGCCCCGTCAGGAAGACCGGGGCGCCCTCCCCGGGCCCCGGCGGCGGCAGCGGGCGCTCGGCGGGCTGCGGATCGGGCTCGGAGGCCGGCGGCTCCAGCACGGTGATGGCGGCCGCCGCGTAGGCCTCTCCGGCCGCGTTGCGGGCGCGGCACACGTAGACCCCCGCGTCGGTGGGCAGCGCGCCGCTCAGCAGCAGGCCGTGCTCCGCGCCGTCCGCCGGGAAGCTCAGGCGTTCCGAGGCCGCCAGCTGCTGCCCGCCCTTTTCCCACACCACGACGGGCGGCGGCTCCCCCAGGACCACGCACTTGAGCTCGGCCTCGGCGCCACTTACCACCCGCACGGGCCGCGGGAAGCGCAGGAAGCACGGGGGGCTCCCCTGGTCCCCCGAGCTCGCCTTCATCGCGGCGGCCGCAGACCGCCCGCAGTGGCGAACCAGGGAAGGTGGGCGGAGAGCGAGCCGAGGCCAGAGGCGGCGGCGACGGTCCCGGGGCCGGGGCGCGGCTGGCGACCGGGCGCAGGGACCCGCGGAGCCCTCCCAGGCCGCCCGCTCCGTGCTTGCCTCCCTACCCTCGGCCCGGAGCTGCAGCTCTGCGGCGGCGGCGATTCCCTGACCCAGAGCCCGGCGCTTAGGGGGCAGTCCTTCCTGTTTGGCTCTCCAGCGAGGGGCCCCGCAGCCTCCTCTGCCCGTGGCCTGGCTTCCTGCTCTGGGGAGGCTCTTCCCAGCCCCCTCCCACAGCTTGGGCCTCTTTCCCCTCCTCCCTCCCACCTCCAGCCGCCAGGTCCCCAGCCGCCCGCCCGCCAGGCTTGGGCCTGAGTGGCAGAGGCGCCTGCAGCTGCCAATCCCAAAAATATTCTCTGATGACACAGCTGGAGGACAAGAGCCCAGACTGGCTCCTCTGGGCTAAGTATAGAGCAGGCGGGACCACCTGGCCCCTGCCTAGCTCCTGTTCTAGCCCCGGCCCCAGCCCTTCCCCCAATGGCTGGCCTGCCCAGCAGCTGCTCATTGAAAGGGGCCCCAGAAGGTCTGAGGGGTGGTGCACTCTGTCTCCTGGACAAATGACACTTTCTGGGGCTGGCCGGCTACAGCTCCCAGGCTTGATGTCACCGCTGGATGCGAGACTCTGTGTGTGTGTGTGTATGTGTGAATAGGGAGTTGATGTCCCCTCTGGAAGTGAGTGTGTGTGTGTGTGTGTGTGTGTGTGTGTTTGTGTGTATGTGTGTAGGGAGAAGGGGTTGTATGTTTTGCATTTGGGTCGGGTCGCTTGGGGCGAAACCCTCTCCAGCCCCTCCCCCACATTCCTGGCGGGAGTGGGAGATAAGGCTCATGGCCACAGACATCTACGTCAGAGATAGGAGGTCTCAATGCCACGGGCAGGGGCAACTCGGACTGTGGGGCGTGGGAAGGACTGGGGAAGACGGGGTGAGAAGGGTAGAAGAGGGTGGGTGTGGGATGAGGAGGGGAAAGCAGGGAGGCCCTGGGCACACCCTGGCAGAAGGGGCATAGGGCAGGGAGTGGGTTCCCCGCTAGTAGGGCCAGGTGAGCCATGGCGCTGCCACTGCTGCTCTTCTTGCTGCTGGCGCCACAGGGTGGGCACAGCTGCGAAGGGTCAGAGCTGGCCCGGGAGCTTGTTCTGGCCAAGGTGAGGGCCCTGTTCCTGGATGCCTTGGGGCCTCCAGCGGTGACCAAGGAAGGTGGGGACCCCGCAGTGAGGCGGCTGCCCCGAAGACATGCCCTCGGGGGCTCCACACACAGGGGCTCTGAACCCGAGAAGGAGGATGTCTCCCAGGCCATCCTTTTCCCAACCACAGGTAACAAGGGTGGGGGAACCGGCAGGGTAACTGAGAAGCTGCGAGGCACAACATGGGTTTGCAGGCCAGGTGGACCAGGGTTTGAATCCCAGCCCAGTCATTCAGTGTCTTTGCAACAATAGGCCAGTTGCTAAACCTCTCTGTGTCTCTATCTCCCCATCTATAAAATGGGCGATAACGCCGACCTCTCAGGATTAAAATGCTGCACCTAGAGTGCGTGGCATGTGGGAGGCATTTGGGAGGGATGCGCCAGGAGACCAGGGGTCTCTAGAGATGGGGCTGTCTGGGCTGGCCACCTTTCTTCCTATCTCTGCCTCTGCTCCCTGCTCCAATCCTTTTTTCTTTAGTCCCAGGTAGCTGAGACTGAGAAGCTATCAGAGATACAGGCAAAAGATTAGTTGGGAAACTTTTCTGGAAAACTTGTCTATCCTCTCTTGAGTTCCTGTCTTAACAACTTATGTGTGTCCTCTTGTTCCAATGACTGAACGGATAAACCCTCTTCCAGGTGGCCTTTCTTGTCATCTGGTCCACTTTTCTCCTAGAGAGGACCCCTGCCTCCCTCACTTCACCCCCTCCGCAGCACTGTGGGGAAAAGGATGGCTTTGGGCTCAGGCAAAATCCCAGCCTGGCCACTTGGTCGTTGAATGTCATTTCACCTCTCTAAGCCTCAGTCTCCTTATCTGCAAAATGGACCAATTTGTGAATATATAATGGGTGCTGCTCCGGGATGATTAGTATAGTCTACAAATATGTCAGTGTAAGGATGCTAACTGCACATTCTTTATTTGTTTTTGAGATGGAGTTTTGTTCTTGCTGCCCAAGCTGGGTGCAGTGGCGTGATCTTGGCTCACTGCAATCTCTGCCTCCTGGGTTCAAGCGATTCTCCTGCCTCAGCCTCCCAAGTAGCTGGGATTACAGGCTCGTGCCACCACGCCCAGCTATTTTATTCTATTTTTAGTAGAGACGGGTTTCACCATATTAGCCAGGCTGGTCTTGAACTCCCAACCTCAGGTGATCCACCCACCTCGGCCTCCCAAAGTGCTGGGATTACAGGCGTGAGCCACTGCGCCTGTCCCCAACTGGACATTCTTGAAAGGATTGTCTTCTGTTCTGAGTTACTGCGTGAGCCACTGCGCCTGTCCCCAAATGGACATTCTTGAAAGGATTGCCCTCTGTTCTGAGTTACAACCCTCCTCCTCCTCTTCTCCATCCTCCTCGTTCTTCGTTTTCTTTTCCTTCCCACCCGCCTTTCCCTCCTTCTTCTTTTGTTTTTTGGTGTTAAGTTGTCTTTTAAAAATGGAATTAAGGAATTTATCATAATTGTATGATATGCAATATTCCTGACATGCCAAAGAGAGTAATACGGCTCGGTGTGATGGCTCATGGCTGTAATCCCAGCACTTTGGAAGGCGAAGGCAGGGAGATTGCTTGAGCTCAGGAGTTCGAGATCAGCCTGGGCAACAGAGCAAGAGCCTGTCTCTACAAAAAATGGAAAAATGAGCTGGGTGTGGTGGCATATGCCTGTGGTCTCAGTTACTCGGGAGGCTGAGGTGGGAGGATTGCTTGAGCCCAGGAGGTAGAGGCTGCAGTGAGCCATGATTGTGCCACTACACTCCAGCTTGGGTGACAGAACAATATTCTGTCTTAACAACAAAAAGTAATGTTAACAACCATCTGTGTGGACACCACCCAAGGTACTGTTTCACACTATCTGGTAAGTAAGCATTGAAGTCTACCTACCATTTCTTAGTGCTGGTGAAGTGGAGAGGGACAGGGCCTCTTACACACTGCTGACGGGCATGTTAATTGGTAAAACCACTTCAGAGAGAAGCTGGCAGTGTCTTGTATTTTTTTAAGTTCTTTCATGAAGAAATTAAAAAATAGGAAGCCTACAGAAGCTCTCCCAAGACTCAGGAGAGTTCCCATGTCTGGGAGGGCACAGAGCAGAGTGCAGCCCATCATTAGCTCATGACTGGCAGCCACGTCCCTCCTGTTGAGGAAGGGTGCCAGGTCCTGCCAATCAGTGGTGCTGCCCTCTCTCTTCTCTTCTGTCTCCTTGCAGGTGCTAGCTGTGAAGACAAGTCAGCTGCTAGGGAGCTGGCCCAGGAGGCTGAGGAGGGCCTCTTCACGTACACGTTCCGGCCATCCCAGCATACACGCAGTCGCCAGGTGACTTCGGCCCAGCTGTGGTTCCACACCGGGCTGGGCAGGCAGAGCACAGCGGCCTCCA
The DNA here is from genome assembly GCF_048565385.1 of Saimiri boliviensis. Taxonomy (NCBI): domain Eukaryota; kingdom Metazoa; phylum Chordata; class Mammalia; order Primates; family Cebidae; genus Saimiri; species Saimiri boliviensis. The sequence continues at coordinate 21,625,090 of NC_133453.1, read as the reverse complement.
ATAGCTCTGGGCCCCTGCTAGGCCTGCTGGCACTGTCACCGGGGGGACCCATGGCTGTGCCCATGTCTTTGGGCCATGCCCCGCCTCGTTGGGCCGTGCTGCACCTGGCCACCTCTGCTCTCTCTCTGCTGACCCAACCTGTCCTGGTGCTGCTGCTGCACTGTCCTCTCTGTTCCTGCTCAGCCCGGCCTGAGGCCACGCCCTTCCTGGTGGCCCACACTCGGACTAGACCAGCCAGTGGAGGGGAGAGAGCCCGGCGCTCAACTCCCCCAGTGTCTTGGCCTTGGTCTCCCGCTGCTCTGCGCCTGCTGCAGAGGCCTCAGGAGGAACCGGCTGCCCATGCCAACTGCCACAGAGTAGCACTTAACATTTCCTTCCAAGAGCTGGGCTGGGAACGGTGGATCGTGTACCCTCCCAGTTTCATCTTTCACTACTGTCATGGTGGTTGTGGGCTGCACATCCCACCAAACCTGCCCCTTCCGGTACCTGGGGCTTCCCCTACCCCAGCCCAGCCCCCTTCCTTGCTGCCAGGGGCCCAGCCCTGCTGTGCTGCTCTCCCAGGAACCATGAGGCCCCTACACGTCCGCACCACCTCAGACGGGGGTTACTCTTTCAAATATGAGACAGTGCCCAACCTTCTCACGGAACACTGTGCTTGTATCTAAGGGGGTCTTACTTCTTAGTCCCTTGGCTGGTAGCGAAGTCCCCACCATCGTCAGCTGGGAGGAAAGGAAGAATTGGGAAATAGATGGCTCCCACTTCTCCCTCCTTTCACTTCTTTGCCTGAGGGTCACTCTCCCCATCCCACTTCTGTCTCAATAAAGAACTTGGCATACATTCTCCAGCTTCTCTGATACGGAGTTGGGCCCCCAGGAGCATGGGGTTGTGGGATCTCAAGTCACTCAGCCACACTTGACCTCGGAGACATGGAGTTCAAGAGCTGTAACTGGATGTGTATCGGTTGGGAATCTACAATGCTTGGGGATGACACAATAGTGCTCCAAGCTCCTTGGGGAGCCACCCTGGAGACAGAGCTGGACTCCTGCAAGCTGAACCAGACATGTCAGTCGGGTTGCCTGCCCTGCGTGCCTAAGGGAGACTGCTGCACTCACGTGCCCACATCCAAGGCAGCCATAAGTCTCCTCCCCTGCTGTTCTCTGCCCCAGCTGGTGGACACTTAGCCCAAGGTCAGGTGATTTGTAGCCTGGCCAGAGATTGTGGCCTTTGGAACCCCACTGAGACCATTGTCCAGAGTCGTTTAGATCTTGGAGTCACTTGGGAATCTTGGGTGGGATGTAAGGGAAAGATACACACATTGGCAGCATCAGAAAGAAATTAACAAGGGCGAAGAGGTGGTGTATTAAGGTCAGATCACCTGAAAAGACCTGAGGATTTCAGTTTGCCAAGGGTCCTTCTTTGAATCTGTCACTATCTCTTGGTGTAGACTCTGTGAGGCCTCCTGCACTAAGATTCCAGTTAATGAACTCTTTGGCACCCCTTGATGCCCCCTGTGTATCTTTACATAATTCCTTAACTCAGCCAGAAGAGTGGAAAGACTGAGGCTACTGCCCGAAAACAGAAAAGCTCTTTTGTGAATTTGCACGTGCAGGGCATGGTGGAAAACAGTACTTTTCTTTTTTCATTGCATATCCATTCCGTCTATTCTGCCTCTGGATTTGGGCATTGGGAAACACCTCTCCTCTGGCCTTCCTCCCTGCTTTTTTCACTTTTCATGTTATGCCTTGGGTCTTGTTATCCTTGTTTGCCACTGGTTCCATCCAGTCTCCAACGTGTGTGTGTGTGTGTGTGTGTGTGTGTGTGTGTGTAGGGGGAGGGCTGGGATGTTCACGTCCATCAGACTGGAACTTGAGAGCACTTTCTGATATTGACTGCACAACTCCAGTGTGTATTTATCCAACTAGAGTCTTTTACGAGTCAAAGACTCCCTCCTACCAGCCTGAGTTGATGGGGTGGAAGGGTAAGCGCTTGCTCCTGTGAGCGATGTGGTGGGAAAGAATCCCCTCCCCCACTGGAACTAACTTGAATGAGCCACTGTTCCCGGAAGCACAGGAGCCCTTCAGAGCCATGTACATGCTCCTGTACACACCCCAGTCTCTGTTGACACTGAGGCCCCCAGGAAGCTGCCTCTGTTCTGGAGGCGGAAACCTGCCTGTTTACAGTCCCCAGTCTCTCCCAGGACCTTCATGTTGACCCAGCATTGGAAGCACTGTGTGCTCAGGGCTCCAGGCATCCCTATTCAGGCAGTGGGTTGGGGAGAGAGCTGCCTGGGCTCTGCCAGTGGTAGGGGAGGTTTTTTCCAAGCCCATCTATGTTCTACGTGCTCTCTACCTGGCTTCTCTGGCTGGATCCTCCCTGCCCAAACAGTGAGATCTTTCCTTGAGATCTTCAATTTTCCTACTAGGCTTCAGCTTTTCATTCTTTCTGCGGGGGCTCCCTAGAACCCTGTGTTGTCCAGATGCTCCCTGTCCCAGGGATGTGGATGGGTGCTGAGGGCTAGGGGCACATTACTGAGGGGCACAGGATTCTCCACGAGGCCAGTGAGCAGATTGGTATTGCAAGTGAAAAGCATGCACATGTCTGAGACAAAATGAGAAAAATGAGTATGAGCAAGTCTTTCACAAAGCCAGTGTATTTATTTTATAAGGGCTTTCATTGCTACCCATTCCCTTTTCTGCTTGTGGGTGTGTGACAGTGTTAGCTCTTTCATGATGTTACAAAGATGGTGAAGGCAGTGATTTTGTTTGCGTTTTTAACCCAACAAAATTTAAACTTGGCAATTCTACTTTGGAATCTAAGATTTTTCTTTGGAATTGTGTTGCTCTGTGAAATCTGTGAGATCCCAACACCTGACAGTCAGTGTTCTGGGCCACCTTCCAGGGTCTGTAAGACCTAGATTCCGCTAATGTAGCAAATTAGGAGGGATGTTCACAGCCCCTCCCTAAGAGGGGGCTGACAGTGGCTACGAACATCGAACATGGTTTTGTCTTCTATCCTCATCATGACACCAACCCAAGAGCAGTGAATTTCAAAGATGCTACCTGTTCCCAGTGCTAATCATTAGGGACATACTGTGAATACTTTTAGTTTGGAGTCAGTTTAAACAGAGAACTCAATTCAAACTGGATTAGATCAAATAATGTTTTAAAAACTCACCAGCACTGGCTCATTGATTCATGATAAATCCAAGGCACAGCTAGCTAAGATATGCCTCAATTCTGGGCTTGAAAGATGCTACCAGCATCCAGCTATAGACTCTACTTCCCCTGGGTCAGCTCCATCCCAGGTCCATGGCAACTCTGGGCAACACAGACTCCCATCATTACACAACTTGGCCCAGCAGGAGGAAGTTCCTTTACGAGAGTCCCCAAACACAGCCAGGCACAGTGACTCATGTTTGTAATCCCAGCACTTTGTGGGGCCAAGGCAGGAGAGTTGCATGAGGCCAGGAATTTAACACCAGCCTGGGCAACCACGCGAGACCCTGTCTCTATTTAAAACAATGCAAAACAAAACTAAAGTCCCAGGACGGGTCTTGATGGCCTGATGGGACTTATTAATGTCATGTGCTACTCCAGGAAAGGTGACTTGAGTTAATGCCTTAGCAGAGGTCACTTGTCCTACCCATAGAGCCCCGAGCCTAAAGTACAAGGGCTAAAAGTGAAAAAAGGTGATGCTCCCAAAGCAGGGGACAGTTACCACAAAACGCTGAGGTAGATGCTGAGAGGCAAGTACTGTTGTTCCTCCTAATTATCTTTCAGATCAACTCCTTTGTCTCTCATTATGTAGACACTATTTTGCAATTCTTGATTGGGCAATTTTTTTTTTTTTTTTGAGACGGAGTTTCGCTCTTGTTACCCAGGCTGGAGTGCAATGCCGCGATCTCGGCTCACTGCAACCTCCGCCTCCTGGGTTCAGGCAATTCTCCTGCCTCAGCCTCCTGAGTAGCTGGGATTACAGGCACGCGCCACCATGCCCAGCTAATTTTTTTGTATTTTTAGTAGAGACGGGGTTTCACCATGTTGACCAGGATGGTCTCGATCTCTCGACCTCGTGATCCACCCGCCTCGGCCTCCCAAAGTGCTGGGATTACAGGCGTGAGCCACCGCGCCCGGCCTTGATTGGGCAATTTAGCAGCCTCTTAAACCAGTTACTTCCTGCTCCTCCATCCATTCTCCACATGGCTGACACAGGAGCCTTCTGATGTGATCATGTTACTTAGGGTGGTTTAAAAAATTGTCTACACAAAGTTCAACCTCCTTCATGTGGTCGGAAAGCCCTTGACAACCAACCCTAACCCTGTCCTTGCAGCCTGATCTCTCCATTCCTCCTTTCCTGTCCCCACACAACCACAGCACCCAAACTCTGTTGGCACAAATTCCAGTTGCATCATTTTCTTCTCAAGCTCCCATGTCTTTAACAACACCTCCTTTTTTTGCTTTTCTGTTTTGTTGTATTTAGCTTTGTTTCGAGACAGGGTCTGGCTCTATCACCCAGGTTGGAATGAAGTGGCATGATCTTGGCTTACTGCAGCGCTGACCTTCTGGGACTCAAGCAATCTTCTCACCTCGACTCGCGAAGCGCTGGGATTACAGGCGTGAGTGGCTGTGCCCCTGCCTCAGTGCTTTCATGAAGATCCAATTCTGATGTCATGTTTTCTGTGATCCTTCCCTTCACTCCCAGACGGCAAAGCTCTTCGCCCCTTCCTCACTACTTCCTGGCTACTTTGTTTTCTCATTTTTATTCAAAAATTTCCTTTTGATTTCATAAGTCACAAAGAGATATCTTCTCACAGTAGAGATTCAAATATTAAAGATAAAACTGAGTTCCCCTTGATCACTATTCCCAATTCCAGTCCCCTCCGCAGAAGCAGGTATCCTTCCAGACACATTGCCATGAGTTGACGCGTATGTGCGCATCCGGTAGAAAAAGTCTTTTGTCCCCCAACAAATGACGTCATGCCATGTGTATTGGACTGCCGCTATTTTACTTGATAGTCTATGAGTTTACTTTGACTTTATTTTCCAGACGATTAACTTTTTTTCTTAGCAATTATACTTCTTCCCCTGAAAGAAATAAGATTCTATTACTTAGCTTTATTATTATTATTATTGTTATTATTATTATTGTAGATACAGGTTTGTGATTTTGCCAAGGCTGGTCTTGAACTTATAGTCTCAAATAATGCTCCTTCCTTGATCTCCCAAAGTTCTAAGATTACAGGCATGCATCACCAAACCCAGCCAGAAATTAGATCCTTTTGTTAATTTTATTATTCATATACTGAACACTTATACAGCACTAGGTACCTTATGCATGTTATAGGTAAAAGCTCATTCAATCCTTGTAACAACCATTTGAGGTAGGCACTGATATTATACCTATAGCACAGTAGAGGAAACTGAGGCACAGGGAGATTAAAATAACTTATCCAGAGTCATATCCCTAGCAAGTGGGGGGTGCCAGGATTTGGACTCCAGAAGTCTAGTATAAGAATTCATGTATCTGGCCGGGCGTGGGGGCTCACACCTGTAATCCCAGAGGTTTAGGAGGCCGAGACAGGTAGATCACGAGGTCAAGAGATCGAGACCATCCTGGCCAACATGGTGAAACCCTGTCTCTACTAAAAATACGAAAAAAATCAGCTGGGCGGGCGTGGTGGTGTGTGCCTGTAGTCTCAGCTACTCGGGAGGCTGAGGCAGGAGAATCACTTGAACCCAGGAGGTGGAGGTTGCAGTGAGCCAAGATAGTGCCACTGCACTCCAGCCTGGGAGAGAGTGAGACTTCATCTCAAAAAAAAAAAACAAAAACAAAAAAACCAAAAAACAGAATCCATTTATCCACCACTATATCATATTACCTCTCCTCCGCTCCTCAAGTACGCTTCCTGAGGACACAAAATTATTCCTGTTGGCCAGGTGCAGTGGCTCACACCTATAATCCCAGCATTTGGGTGAGGGACTAAGGATAGAGGTTTGCTTGAGCCCAGGAGTTCAAGAGCAGCCTGGGAAATATGGCAAGACTCTGTCTCTACAAAAAAATTTTTAAAAATTAGCCAGGCATGGTGGTGCATGCCTGTATTCCCAGCTACTTGGAAGGCTGAGGTGAGATGATTGCTTGAGCCAGGGATGTCGAGACTACAGTGAGCCTGATGGCAACTCTGCACTCCAGCCGGATTACACTGTTGAGGTGGCAGCCATCCCGTATCACAGGTTCGAGTCTGGTGGTGACTATGATTGCACCTTTCAAAACATAGAGGCGCTCTGCCCGATATCTCCACTTGGATGGCTGTCATTTGCCCAAGTTCATCCTGCATAGCGTAACCTAAAGTTGGGATGGAGTTTAGCTGTTTCCTAATTAGGTTAAAAAGGTGGCTTCCAGTCTCTCCACAGGAGGGGAAAGGGCTGAGGCCTGTGTGGCTATGATGCATGGAAAAAGAGGGACTGTGTTTATAACGTTCAGTTTCACAATCGTAATAAAATCCCCATAAACTTAGGTTGGCTAGTTCAATGTGCCAGGCTAATCTGGAAGCAGAGAAAAGTGGCAATTCTCCATATACCCAATAGTTTGTCTAATTATGTAGAGGCCAAAGCCTGTGCCCACTCAGTAAATAAGTTACTGTCTGCATGATTCCAACTTATACCCAAAAGTAGAATGTCAATCCACATCTTACGTTACTCATGCCTTTCTTTTCTTCTGAACAGGAGTGGGAGGTCACTGGTTGGCTCACAGGAGGAAGTGGCATCAGTCTCTTGTGTTCTGCCAGCCTGTGTGACTTCATAAGAGACAGGTTTAATTCGAGGTAAGTGGCCCCAGCTGTTTATTCCCAGAAGTTTAACTGCAGTTGGGACACTAAGGAGACCTTGATAGGGTCCCTTCCACTTTGGGAAAAGTTGGTCTGCTGAGGATCCTTCCTTCCAAGTGTTTAACAGAAACCAATCTCCCAACTGGGTTGTAACCTGATTCTCTTCCTTAGTGGGGGAAGGGAGTCTTTGATTTCCATATTCAAGGAGTGCATTTCGCACTTGTCCTAAGTTGATTATATAATTTTGTAGCTTGAAAGTATCTGTCTATTAGGACGTCTGTAGTTAAGAAAGGCCTTTCAGACATTATTTTAACAGGACTGAGCTGCAGCTTTCCCACAGGGGCCACTCAAACCGGTAACAAGGCTACAGGCAATAAAGACAGCCAGGTTTATGATGTTTCTTGGCATAGTTTACTAAGAGTCCTTTTGCGAGTTTGATTGGCTCTTTCTACTTTCCCTGAAGATTGCGGCCTCCACACTGAGTGAAGGCGATACTGAATTCCTAGGGCTGAAGTTATGTTTTGGATAATCGTTGTTATGAAAGATGGGTCATTATCCCTCTGCAAGTTCTTAGGCTGCCCAAATCTAGGAATTATTTCCTTTAGTAGGAATTTAGAAACCTCAATTGCCTTTTCAGACCCCATAGGAAAAGCCTCGATTCAACTAGTAAAGGTGTCAATGAATACTAATAAATATTTAAACCTTTTACATGGAGGCATCTGAGTTTAAGTCTATTTGCTGCTCTTCACCAGGGTACATTCCCGTATGTTGAACAGGCCTTACTAAAGGAGGAGGTAAAGATTGGTTATTTGGGTTATTCTGGGCACATATTTCCCAGGTCTGAGTTACCTGCTTTACTGTTTTAAGTAAGCCTTTTCCAGGGGTATGGGACACCAGGCCTAAGTTGGATGTAAACTGGGGGAAGACTTAAGGCTTTGCCCGGATCTTAGTGTCCCATAGCATAGGGTTTACTTGGGAGGGTACTTCAATGGATAAAGTAGATAATTCCCCTATTGTCTTTCCCATCTTATCACAGGAAAGGAAAAAGAGCAATTCCTTGTCTGTGTGGTGGTTTCCAAAAGATACCACTGTGGCTGTGGTGGCTCATGCCTGTAATCCCAGAACTTTGGGAGGCCAAGGCAGGTGGATCACTTGAGGTCAGGAGTTTGAGGCCAGCCTGACCAACATGGTGAAACCCTGTCTCTACTAAAAGTATAAAAATTAGCCAGGCATGGTGGCACTCACCTGTAGTACCAGCTACTTGGAAGGCTGAGGCAGAAGAATCACTTAAAACTGGGAGGCGGAGGTTGCAGTGAGCTGAGATGGTGCCACTGCACTCCAGCCTGGGTGACATTTGAGACTCTGTCTCAAACAAACAAACACCCCCAAAAAACCAAAAGATACCACTGTTTGTGGCTGAGTTAACAAATCCTTTCCCAACAAGGGGGCGGGGCATGATAAGAAAAGTATGTGAGAAAACCAAGCAGCTTAAAGGACAGGCAAAATGGCGTTTATGAACTTGTCCATCAATCCTCATGACTACACAGTTTTGGGGTGACAGAGTCCCATTATAACAGGTCAAAACAGAGTCAGTAGCCCCTATATCCAAAAGGAAGTTAATATTCTTACCTGCCATGCCAAGTGTCACCCAGGCGCCTCTGGAGATATATGTAGTTGTCTGACAGGGGCTGTGGTGGAAGGTCTTGGGCCCTGTCATTCTTGGGCTTGTCTGGCTATTTCCGCCATCATTGGTTCAGATGCTGATGGCTCCCTTCGGAGGGCTGGGCAGTCCTTCTTCCAATGGCCAGTTTTCTTACAGTGTGCACACTGATTTACACCAAAGGCACAGTGACTCGGACACCCAGCTTTGGGCTTCCCACCTTTCAGCTTCCCTTGTCAGGACAAGAACCAGGGGGACAAGGCTGCAGCCAAGAGCTGCACCTGTGAGAGGTCCTTCCTGCTCTTTCTGCTTCCTCTGCATTGTCCTTGTTTTTTCTTTTCTTTTCTTTTCTTTTTTGGGACGGAGTTTCACTCTTGTTACCCAGGCTGGAGTGCAATGGCGCGATCTCGGCTCATTGCAACCTCCGCCTCCTGGTTTCAGGCAATTCTCCTGCCTCAGCCTCCTGAGTAGCTGGGATTATAGGCACGCACAACCATGCCCAGCTGATTTTTTGTATTTTTAGTAGAGATGAGGTTTCACCATGTAACCAGGATGGTCACGATCTCCTGACCTCGTGATCCACCCACCTCGGCCTCCCAAAGTGCTGGGATTACAGGCGTGAGCCACTGCGCCTGGCTGTCCTTGTTATTAAAAACTAAAAATGCCACATCCAAAAGCGGTTCCATAGGAGTCTGGGGACCCACAGCTGCTTTTTGTAGTTTCCTATGAATATCAGAGGCAGACTAGGTTATAAAATGTACTCCCAAAAGGGTTTATCCTTCCTTTGAGGCAGGATCAGTGTTAGAATATTTTCTAATTGCCTCAACCATATGGCCCTGAAACAAAGCTGGATTCTTATCTTTACCCTGAGAAACTTCCTTAACTTTTTATTTTATTTATTATGTATTTATTTATTTTAATTTTTCTTTGAATTCCAGGATACATGTGCAGAACGTGCAGGTTTGTTACATAGGTATACATGTGTCATGGTGGTTTGCTGCACCTATCAACCCGTCATCTAGGTTTTAAGCCCTGAATGCATTAGGTATTTGTCCTAACGCTCTCCCTCCCCACCTCAGCCCCTCAACAGGCCCCATTGTGTGTTGTTCCCCTCTCTGTGTCTATGTGTTCTCATTAGAAACTTCTTTAAACTTTTCGTAGTTAACAGGGTTTTTAAAAAGACATTTCTTCATCCCTTCCAACAAACAAGTGACCATATGCTCTCTCCTCCCCAGGTACTCACCGCTCCTTTGACCGTTCCATTCTGGCTTTTTTTTTTCTGAAACAGAATTTTACTCTGTCACCCAGGCTGGAGTGCAATGGCACCATCTCAGCTCACTGCAACCTCCACCTCCTGTGTTCAAGTGATTCTCCTGCCTTAGCCTCCCAAGTAGCTGGTATTACAGGTGCCTGCCACCATGCCTGGCTAATTTTTTGTATTTTTGTAGAGATGGGGTTTTGCCATGTTGGCCAGGCGGGTCTCCAAACTCTTGACCTTAGGTGATCTGCCCACCTTGGCCTCTCAAAGTGCTGGGATTACAGACATGAGCCACCGCACCTGGCTCCATTCTGGGTCTCGACCTGGAACTACTACATCTCCTGACTGATATATATTACAGTTCAGTTTGCGAGCCAATGCCTCATCTGCATGGGTCCTGCTTGTTTCTCTTCCACTGTACAACACAGAGACAACAAAACATGCAGCTCCTGCTAAGTGAAATTATAGGTCAGAGTCAGTTTCTCAAATTCATCTAGGAATTTTTCTGGATCTTCAGAGCAATCTTGGCTCACTACAACCTCTGCTTCTCGGGTTCAAGCGATTCTTCTGCCTCAGCCTCCTGAGTAGCTGGGATTACAGGCGCGCGCTACCACACTCAGCTAATTTTTGTATTTTTAGGAGAGACAGGGTTTCACCATGTTGGCCAGCCTGGTCTCGATCTTTTGACCTCGTGATCCACTTGCCTCAGCCTCCCAAAGTGCTTGGATTACAGGTATGAGCCACCTCGCCCAGCCCAGACTTCTCTTTACAGAGAGCCAACTCAGACATAGAAAAGGGGACATGTCCTTTCACACAGTGCCTTCTTCCCCATTTGCCACCTCTGTAAATGGACAAATATTTCCCTTCAGAGGTTGATAAGAGGCTCCACTATGAGTAGTGCTCGCAGGGCCAAGTTCCTCAGGTGATGATGGATTTAGAGTGGGACTACATGGGTCAGGAGGAGGGGACCAAAGGTCCTGAATAGAACTTTCAGGTGGACTAGAGGGAGAAAGGCTGGACAAAATCTGAACCTTTAGAGCTGACAGAAGGAGGTTCTGCTCCACCCAGAAATGCCCCCTGAACTGGGGACAAGGCTTGCATCAAAGGATCATCTAATATGTCTAGTTCTTTTTCTTTCTTTCCTCTCATCACACATGCATGCACCTGCTGCAGGGTTTCGTCCTGACTGAGCAGCAGAAACATTTGAACATTTAGTATTTCATCCCATTTTCCCTCCTGCTTACAAATCGGGTTGAAGTATACTATTAGAGGTCATAGTTCCAATAGAAGGCCATTTCTCCTGTTTTTCCAAATAATACCAAGGCCAAATAGTATTACACAGAATTGCCAGTTTTCTCTTCTTAAGCCCATTTAGTTGAAACTGGTCCCAGTGTTCCGGAATACATCCTAGTGGTGCGTCCTTTGGGATCCATGCTGTGGTTCCCATGAAGGAGGCAGGTGATGTTGGAAGAAAAGTTCCAAACCTTCAAGATTATATTGCCACCAGCTGAGTTCCACTAAAAAGGATAAGAGAGGTTTCTAAGGCCAGCTGCATTAAAGAGGGGAATCCCTGTCAAAAATTGAATTCTTTTATTTACACTATCCAAATAATATAAATGAGATTTGGACTCCGATGAAAGAAATGTCTAATAGGCTGGGCATGGTGGTTCATGCCTGTAATCCCAGCCCAAGGCAGGAGGATCACCTGAGGTTGGGAGTTCGAGACCAGCCTGACCAACATGGAGAAATCCTGTCTCTACTAAAAATACAACAGATTAGCTGGGCATGGTGGTGCATGCCTGTAATCCCAGCTACTCAGGAGGCTGAGGCAGGAGAATCGCTTGAATTTGGGAGGGGGAGGTTACAGTGAGCCAATATCATGCCATTGCACTTCAGCCTGGGTGACAGAGCAAGACTGTGTCTCAAAAAAAAAAAAAAAAAAAAAAAAAAAAAAAAGTCAAATAAGGCAAAGAAAACGAAGAGGATTTCGATAGGAATGATCTGGGGAAACAGGTTCTGGGCAGTAGTGGCAGTGTGGATTGGACAAGCAAAGCTAGTTTGGCCAAATCCAAGAAAGGAAAGAAGTTTTGTTTTTGTTTTCTTTCTTTCTTTCTTTCTTTCTTTCTTTCTTTCTTTCTTTCTTTCTTTCTTTCTTTTTTTTTAGTGTGCAAAGTGAAACAAAACAGCAAGGGAAAAAGTCCCCTGATTTCCATCCTGGTGCTTCTCGATCACACCCAGTGGGCACAGCTGCCACCAAACATAACCACATCTATCTAATCTTACTGCTCAAAGCTGTTAAATACCAAATCTCAATCAGCAATTTAGAGACAGAGTCTTCAATACTTTCGTGTTCCCTATGTTTCACAAGCAAACAAACGGAAATTGAGAGGCACAGAGGGGAAGAGTATGTTAAAATCCCTAAGACCAGTTAAATAAAGTCTCATGAATATGATGTGCAACAGGGACAGCACCAAGAAATTGATTCATGCAGCAAAGAGGACAAGGCAGATTAATACAAAGAGCATGGCAGTTAACATTCTGTGGTGCCAAACCCATTCTTAGCAGAGAGGGACATTACTGAAAGGGGTCTCTAACCCCCTAAATCTTTTTTTTTGAAACATAGTCTTGCTCTGTAGCCTGGACTGGAGTGGAATGGTGCCATATTGGCTTACTGCAACCTCCATCTCCCGGGCTCAAGTGATTCTCCTGCCTCAACCCCCCGAGTAGCTGTGACTACAGGCGTGTGCCACCATGCCTGGCTAATTATTGTATTTTAAGTAGAGACAGGGTTTAACTATGTTAGCCAGGCTGGTCTTGAACTCCTGACCTCGTGATCCACCTGCCTTGGCCTCCCAAAGTGCTGGGATTACAGGTGTGAGCCACCATGCCAGGCCCTAACCCCCTCAATTGTAGAAGGGACTCTAACCTTCCTGAGTTAGGCCTCTAACCCAAAGTCGGTCAAGTGTCCTTGCCTTTTATTAAAAGGGCCTTCTAACCCATTCTGTCTTAGGAGAGATTCTGACTCCCCTAAGTTGGGCCTCTAACCCAAGCCCATCCTTTACCCAGGCATATGCACTCTGCTTACCTTAAAGTCAGCCAATTGGTGTGCACAGATGATTTTAGTTTGGGCCAGGGTCTCTTCAGTGTCGTCCCTTCCGTGGTTTGCCAGAAAGATGTTACAGGAAAGGGGTCCTGACCCAGACCTTAAGAAAGGGTTCCTGGATCTCACACAAGAAAGAATTCAGGGTAAGTCCACAGTGTAAAGCAAAAGCCAGTTTATTAAGAAGGTAAAGTGGTGGCTGGGCATGGTAGCTCATGACTGTAGTCCTAGCACTTTGGGATGTTAAGGCAGGAGGATCACCTGAGGCCAGGAGTTCAAGACCAGACTGGTTAACATGGCAAAATCCTGTCTCTACTAAAAATACAAAAATTAGCTGAGTGCGTGTGTGCCTGTAATCCCAGCTACTCAGGAGGCTGAGACAGGAGAATCACTTGAACCCAGGATGTGGAGGTTGCAGTGAGCCAAGATCATGCCACTGCACTCCAGCCTGGGTGATCCTGTCTCAAAAAAAGAGCAAGACAGTACAGATACTCCATAGACATAGTAGGGAACTCCTGAAATTAAGAGGAGGAACTCGTCCACCCTAGGTAGTATACTTGTTCATATACAGGATAAAAAAGATAGTGGGGAGACATGCTCTGCTGCAAGGGTTTGTGATAAAGGATCAATTTTATTAATTACTATATTTTGCAAGAATTGATATTATTATCTTTAAAGCAAAATTAGGAATGCTTCTGTTCTCAAAACATCAGGATATTAGGACACTCTCAAGTCTGGGTCTGTTTAGTTAACATCTAGAGGCTAGGAATACCTAATTTTCCGGGATGCAGCCCAGCATGTCCAGGCCTCATTTTCCTATTCCTCACCAAAGATGGGGTTGCTCTGGTTCAAACACCCATGACAGTTTTAGTTACTTGTGGTCAACTGCGGTCTGAAAATAGGTGAGCATAGTACAATTAGATATTTTGAGAGACCACATCCACGTAACTTTTATTACAGCATATTGTTATAATTGCTCTATTTTACTGTTAGTTATTGCTGTTAATCTTTTACTGTGCCTAATTTATAAAGAAAACCTTATCAGGCAGGGAGAGCAGAGCGGCTGCTGGGTCACTGGAATATTGCTATTCTGTTGCTTCCTTCTCAGTCAGTCATTCTCAGGCCCCAGCTTGTGTGATTTCTCGGTGGGCTTAGTTTCTGCCTCTCCAGTTTTCTCTCTGTGTGCCTCAAGTTAAATCTCTTCTGGAACCATGCTCTGATGAGCTTGCCTGGTCACGGTCTAACTCAGAGTTCTCATGCCAGACCTCCTCCAGTGCGGCTGATGTGACTTGTATGTTTTGACTTTGGTGACGGGGCTAATTCCTGGGCCAGTCTTCTGTGGCCAAGTCTACTAGCAGAGCCAAGGTTACTTATAGAAAGAATTACCTCCGGCCACATATGGATTACTCTCTGGTACAGACTCTTTTTATCAAAACTATACTTGGAGGTAATATTCTCACCTTCTCAGTCTTTTCCATCCTTTTCCCTTTCCTACTCCACAAAGATAGCAAGTTTTTCACTTGTCCAGGCAGGAGTACAGTGGTGTGATCACAACTCACTGCAACCTTGAACTCCTTTGCTCAAGCAATCCTCTAGCCTCAGCTTCCTGAGTAGAGCTGGGACAACACATACATGCCACCATGCCCAGCTATAGATAACAAGTTGATGAAACAAATAGATCATCCAATTTCATACCCCTTCACACCCAACCCAAGTGTAAAATTTTCATTTTGGTGGAATCCTTAGGTCTCAAGTTACCTGACCTGCTGTTGGAGGCTGCAGCATCATAGTGGGGAGGTCTAGGCCCAGGACAATGGCTCATATCCTAAAGGTGAACTATGACTTCTGTTGTCCTGTAGGCAAGAACCCTGGGTCTCACAAGATTCAAGGTATCAGAAATAAGCAGGATCTGGGATCTGTATTATCCTGTGGCTGTCATTCCTGTATGAAGATATGTTCTCCCTTCTTTTTCTTTTTCTATTTATTTATTTATTTTTTGGAGATGGAGTCTCGCTCTGTCTCTCAGGCTGGAGGGCAGTGGTGCGATCTCCACAACCTCTGCCTCCTGGGTTCCAGCGATTCTCCTGCCTCAGCCTCCTGAGTAGCTAGGACTACAGGTGCAGGCTACCACGCCTGGCTAATTTATGTATTTTTGTAGTGACAGGGTTTCACTGTGTTGGCCAGGCTGGTCTTGAACTCCTGACCTCAGGTGATCCACCTGCTTTGGCCTCCCAAATTGCTGAGATTACAGGCGTGAGCCATCACACCTAGCCTTCTCCCTTCTTTTCATCCCTGAAACCTAAGCTAGTAACAAACACACTTTTCCTTACCCTCTTATATCATCAACAGTTTGGAGAGCCTACTCCAGGAAACTTAAGGGTGGTAGGAAAGCTACCAGCAGCAGCTCTCTCTCCACACGGTAACACAGGGGTAGAGCCCCAGGAAAGAAGATGAGTTGTGCCTCCCTAGTACCAGATCCACAGCTGTGCTGGGAGTTCTTGGTCATGTGCAGCTGGTGTTGGTGCTTGGAAGAACCAGCAGGACACTTCTGATTTTAGGTGGAGTACTACTCCTGGGGACTAAAACTTAGAAGAGTGTTTGCAAGTTATCAGAGTGATAGCATAGCTTGTCTTTGAGAAATACAAATTCATTGATGATAGTATGAAATTATGCAATAGCAGCCAATACATGTTACGCTACTTTCCAGCAACACAAATTTTTGAAATGGAATTGCATGCCTTTTTAATAAAGATAATTCTTTTTTTTTTTTTTTTTAAAGGAGTTTCACTCTTGTTGCCCAGGCTGGAGTGCAATGGCACCATCTCAGCTCACTGCAACCTCCACTTCCCAAGTTCAAGCGATTCTTCTGCTTCAGCCTCCCAACTAGTAGCTGGGATTGCAGGTGTGCCCCCCAACGCCTGTTTAGTTTTTGTATTTTTAGTAGAGACAGGGTTTCACCATGTTGGTCAGGCTGATCTCAAACTCCCGACCTCAAGTGATTTACCTGCCTTGGCCTCCCAAAGTGCTGGGATTTTGGGCATGAGCCACTGTGCTTGGCTGGGTCATTTTTAATGTCCTTAAAGTTCTTCTGTTATCTTCACATAGACCTGGCATGTTTCTCAAAATGTTATAAGCGTGTGTGTGTATTTATATGTATATCTATAATTTATTTCTTTTTGGCTGCTATGATGAAAGGGAATATTTTCCCCCTTTTAGACTTTAATTTGTTTTGTAAAGTGTTGTCTTAGCGGAGGTTCTTATTGTAGCAATTTACAGAAGTATATTCAGATTATCTTAGGCCTAAAAAAAAGCTGGGGACAATTATCTGGAAGGCAGCCAAGGCCTCCCCTGCAGGTCAAGGGTAGAAAGGAGAGTGGGCCTCACAAGGGGGAGGGAAGTAAGAATTACTGAGCCTCCTGTTGCTGCTTTCCCTTAGTAGATCTATTTTTCTCTCCTCTGTAGCTTTGCTTCTCCCTTTTTCCCATTTCCATGTTTCTGAGAAGCAAAGGGATACAGAGCAAACCTGGCTACAGGGGCTACCCATATGGGTGGAGCAATACTCCGAAAATAACTGTGGGCTGAAACTGCAATGTCAGGGACTTCAAAAGAAGAGTTGGCAGTTATCGTTTGAGAAAATCTGCCCTTCTAAGTTCCAGATGATTAATAAACAGGGACTGACAACCATCATGTTATGGGATTAATAATTCAACAAAATATACTGAGCTCTTACTCTGATTTTATAGTTGCATACTAGTTAGCTGTTGTAGGGGCTGAAAAGGTGTGATACCTTTGTTCCTCATCATAAGGGTCAGAGCTGACACTTATATAACAAAAGATAGGTTAAGAGAAAAATCTAAGAAGTTTATTTAATCAGTTTTACATGACATGGGAACCTTCAGAAATGGTTACCCAAAGACTTAGGAAGAACTGTTTTTAATGCTTAGATTCTATGAAGAATGGACAGCCTGGAGTAATGTGGTTGGGCAAAAAGTTACCACCTAATAGTAATAGACAAGGGAGGGAACCCAACAAGGCCTTTCTGTGTGGCATTCCCTCCTCTGTGGTATAGGCAGGATCTCTTCTAGAATGAGGGTCTTATGGTCTACCATCAAGCAAGGTAGGCCAGAGAAGTTCTTATGGCCAGCTCTTACATGGAAAGGTGGGGGAAGTTGAGGTTTTACGGCTGGCTTTGGGGGAGAGGCCTTCTAGTTTCTATGACTCATTTTGGGGAAGAGGAATTCTGGTTTCTATGGCTTGCCATGGGGGAGAAAGAAGGCTGTGAGACAAGAGGGCAGGAGAAGGTCAGAAGGACTGTGCCCGAGGCCCTCCCATCTCTTTTAGTTCAAAATAGTCAGCATGCCCAAGCGCCATATTGTGGAGTATTGTTTTTCTGAGCTCTAACACTGTTTTGGATGTATCTCCACTTATTTTATTTAACCTAAAAGGCTTTTGGCTCAGAGCACAAGTAGTACGCCATGAATGCGAAATTGTGTGGTTCAAATATTTTGTCTTTAGAAAATAATATCTTTCAAATCTGGCAACTTGGGATAAAGATGACTAAGAACCGATTCCTCCTTTCAACTGGCTTATAATTCATTTTGATTTTCCTCTGTAGAAACCAGGCACTTTATGAAAGAAACCCTCCCTGAAAACCAGGAATTCTGTTAAAAGACCTTTCTGCTAATCTAGTTCAGTAGTTGACAGCATTTGACGGGGAGCCTGGTTTGAAAGCTACCATGAGAGTTCGGAAGCAAGAAATTTGGCAGTCCTGGCGCTGTTGGTTACTGATTGAACGACCTTCACAAGTAACCCAGCCTCTGTGAACCTGTTTTCTCATTTTCAAACGCGGGAATAACCACTTTTCCACTCGGATGTTACGTAAGGAAAGAGTAAACACAAAGGAGTAGGTTGGCGTGGAGCCCGGTACTGCTAAAGGAAAGACAAACGAGTTGGGAGGGAGACTAAGGAAAAGAAGGCAAAGAACCCCAGAGGCGACATTCTCGGTAGCCTCGGCTTTTACACGATTTAAGTCCATCCTACGGCGGACACGCTTTCCTATCACTGGAAGATGAGTGTTTGCTAACAGAAAGCTCCATTTCTCTAAACTTTGCCCCCGACCAGTTTGCAAATGAGTCACGGTTTCCTCACTAGCGCGATGGACTTGTCGAAAGCCGAGCAGGAGTCCCAGGCTGCGCGAGGTTGGGGGAATAACATGAGTACAGCTGGGAGCCTGGCTGCCCAGATAGCCACGACAGCGGAGGGACCGCCCCCATCACGAGCCAGTCCCCGCACCACCCCTTTTCGATACGTTTGCTCGTCTTAGGGTGTGGTTTCCGGCAGCAGAGGCGTGTCTTCCGGTCGTCCCTTGGCTCGATTTTCTTCCGGGGCGGGACTTCCTGTCCATCTTTGATAGGCGGCGGGCTGCTGAGCTGGTAGGAGGACCAGACTGGGAGGGTCGGTATGTCTGACCAGGGAGTCTGTTCCTCAAAAGGGCGGCCAGGAGGATGCTTTTCCTCGGTCTTCCTTCTCGTTTTTTTTTTTTTTTTTTTACCGCACGACGCCTCGGTTTGCGCTGACGCCCTGGGCTTTTGGCACTACCGCCCGCCTGAGGCTCTTCCGCTTCCTCTTTCCCCAGGCTCCGCCCCTCAGCGTTCTGTGGCCATGACGACCGCTCCGCGGGACTCTCTGGTGTGGAAGCTCGCGGGGCTGCTGCGGGAGTCCGGTGAGTGGACTTCCGGTAGAGCTGGGCTTCGGGCGAGCTCGGGGTGGTGTCTTCTGGAGACACGCCCTAAGAGTCACGGAGTTACGACTGGTAGGGTCGCCCGGTGTCGGAGTTCAATTTCTTTACTGTTAACGGCATTTGTTCCCCTAGTGCCGTTGCCTACAGTGTCCTTTGCCTGTGATAGCCTAAACTCTAGCCGTCCTTTGAGGCCAAACTCTGGTATCCCTCCGTCCTGACACTGCCTAGTCTGACACTCTCCGAAGGAGTGGTCTTTACCTGACTGACAGCCCCTGAGGACCAGGGACCGATCTTGATCATAAACCGTTGTTGTGTAGCAAGGCACTAAGTACAGCAGCTAGAAGCACGAGATTTGGAGTGGACCCACCTGGGTTGGAATGTCAGCCCGCTTTCAAACTTGCCAGACTGCTGAGCCTCAAGTTTTCCTCACAGATTGGCATAACGATTGTGCTTAACAGTTGTGGGGATTCGTTTTAATTCATGTGGAGAATTTAGTACAGTGTCTGCAAGTACAGTAAGTGCTGACAATTGGGAGCTATTGTTATTGTAATGACTTCCCTGGTGCTTGGCACTGCCTGGGCACAGTGGAGCCACAGTAGTTGTTGAGTACCTGGTTGGCATTAGTTGTGGTAGAAAAAGCCTTGGCTTTGAAATCAGATAGGAGAAGTAACTTCCTACCAACTATATGATCTCGCTCAAGAGTCTTCACTTTTTTGAACCTCAATTTTCATGTCTGTAAGATGGGGTTAATAGTGTTTCTCTTTGGGAGATTCTGAGAAGGTTTGAATGAGATATCGAAGTCATCCAGCACGTACAACAGTTAATGTTAGCTGCCCTCCATCACTCCACACTCCTATTGATATCTGTGGAAGCTCTCTTTATAGCAGTTTTTTTTCCCTTTCTTTTCTTTTTTTGAGACAGAGTCTCACTGTGTCACCCCGGCAGGAGTGCAGTGGTGCAATCTTGGCTTACTGCAAATTCTGCCTCCTGGATTCAAGCGATTCTCCTGCCTCAGCTTCTTGAGGAGCTGGGACTGCAGGCGTCTGCTGCCACAACCGGCTAATTTTTCTATTTTTTAGCAGAGCTGCGGTTTCACCACGTTGGCCAGGTTGGTCTTGAACTCCTGACTTCAAGTCATTAACCCACCTTGGAACTCCCAAAGTGCTGGGATTAAAGTCATGAGTCTCGGCACCCGGCCAGTAGCAGTTTTATTTTCTGGCTTGTATTAATAACTTTGCAAGTGTCTTCTATCATTCTCTGGGAGAAGGCAACTAGGAGGCCCTTTGAGCTTGGGAAGAGTCCTTGAACCATGTCTGTATCTATCCTCAGTGTCTAGTACACACAGAATCCTTCATGTCAGGTTGTAGGAGTTGTTAATTTATTCAGTGATGAATGGTGCATGTGTGAATGTGTGACTACATGGAGGTAGCAGGAAGAGAAGAGCTTGTGGTGGTAGAACAGTTTTGTATCTTGATTGTGGTGTGGCTGCAGGAATTTACATAAACAGCATAGAACTATATATACACATTATATCAACATCAGTGTCCTGATTGGTTTTTTGTTTTTGTTTTTGTTTTTCTTTCGAGACAGAGCCTAGCTCTGTCACGGAGGCTGGAGTGCAGTGACTTGATCTTGGCTCTCTGCAACCTCTGCCGCCTTGGTTCAAGCTATTCTCCTGCCTCAGCCTCTTGAGTAACTGGGATTACAGGCGTGTGTCAGCATTCCCAGCTTAGAATAATTTTTTGTATTTTTAGTGGAGTTGGGGTTTCACCGTGTTGGCCAGGTTGATCTTGAACTCCTGACCTTAAGTGATTAACCTGCCTTGGCCTCCCAAAGTTCTGGGATTATAGGGCCTGAGCCACAGTGCCCAGCTCAGTGTCCTGAATTTGATATTGTACTATAGCTATGTAAAAGTAACCATTAGGGAAAACTGGGTGAAGGATATAAGGGACCTTTCTGTGCTATTTCTGCAACGTCCTTTGACTCTATGCTTACTATATTTTTTAAGCCAAAGAAACTTTCCTCCATGCCTAGCTTGTAGCTGCACTTTTTTAGGTGCAGCGATGAATACCAGAGTGATCAAAAGATACCCTCAAGAATGAGTGTCTCATTAGAGAGAGCACTTTTGACAGCAATAACAATGTGTTAGTGCTGTAATGAATATTCTTTCTTATGACATACTTTTTAGTATCGTTTGAAAGTTTCTACACATGTTTATATTATTTTTGCAATCAGAAAAAGAAATAAAGATAAAACATCTAATTAACTTTTATGTAATAACGAGTGACTGCAATGTGAAAATTCAGCAGTATTACTTCTTGAGGTGACTTCCTGGAGGAGGCTTGTCTCAAGCCGGGTGGTGGAAGCGGGTGTCTCAGAACATGAGAGAGCTGTGAATCAAGCTGGCTGAATTTCCAGCACTGTCAGTAGATGTGGCTCTTTTGAGCAGAAGGTGAAAGAAAATTTGAAAGTTGTATAGCCAAGCAGTGTCATCAGGCTGAATGAAGTGTTAGGACTTCTTGTTGTTGTTGTTGTTCTTGTTTTTAGAAGATGAGGGGAGCCATTGAATGCTTTTGAGCTGGGAAGGAGATAGAAAATTTGATCCTGCAATAGGAGATCTACAGTAGGTATATTTTGGCATAACAGAGTCCTAGAATAAAGGGAAAAATCTTTCCACTGTCTTCCCTCCTGCCTGCCCCTCTCTCTGCAGGGGATATGGTCCTATCTGGTTGTAGCACCCTGAGCCTGCTGACTCCCACACTGCAACAGCTGAACCACGTATTTGAGCTGCACCTGGGGCCCTGGGGCCCTGGCCAGACAGGCTTTGTGGCTCTGCCCTCCCATCCTGCCGACTCCCCTGCCATCCTTCAGCTTCAGTTTCTCTTCGATGTGCTGCAGAAAACACTTTCACTCAAGGTTCTGGGTGTGGGGAAGGGGAAGGATGTGCAAAGAGCCCAAGAGAATGATGGAAGCTGGGGGTAGGGGAGGGGTGCAGAAGTCTGTGGTGCCAGGATCCACAGGGTGTCAGAGGTACCAGTGGTTCTGCTGAGGAAGGAATGTTGAGGACAGGGAGATCTGCTGTGCCTCAGTAAATGAAGTTTTTTTTTGTTTTTTGTTTTTTAGCTGGTCCATGTCCCCGGTCCTGGCCTCCCAGGGCCCATCAAGATTTTCCCCTTCAAATCCCTTCGGCACCTGGAGGTATGGGGACACTGGGGGATGTTGGTGCACAGCACCCAACTTGAGGCAGCCACTTGGGGATAGGAAGGAGAAGGGCCTCTTTGGTGGGGAGGCCAGGCTGGAGTATACCCATTGCTCTGCAGTAATGTGACATCCACCCTCTTTCCATTTACTGCTTCCCTAAACCATAGCTGGGCTTCGTGGTCTTCTCCCTCCACCCAACTAGGGGAAGTGGGGATGAGGTCTTTGTCTTCTGTGGGGTTCTGCCCTCCTCCCTCCTCTTTCCTTGTCCCAGCTCCGAGGTGTTCCCCTCCACTGTCTGCATGGCCTCCGAGGCATCTATTCCCAGCTGGAGACCCTGATTTGTAGCAAGAGCCTCCAGGCGTTAGAGGTAAGGAAGGTGAGGGGTGAGCTCATACGCCTTGTTCTGAGAGTGGCAGAGGACCGAGCTCTGATCTCCCCTCTCTGAAGCTCTCCCTGCCCCCGGCTTCCATCTTGACAATGTTTTCACTCCCTCTCTGTGTTCCCGCAGTCATACCTACCATCTTATATTTTATATTCCACTGTCTGCCTTCCCACTCGCCCCAAAGTGAGTTCTTGGGTCAGGGACCTGGGCTTTAAGCCTGTATCTTCAGATGGAGTTCAGTGTATAAAAAATGAATGAGGCCGGGCACGGTGGCTCAAGCCTGTAATCCCAGCACTTTGGGAGGCTGAGGCGGGCGGATCACAAGGTCAAGAGATCGAGACCATCCTGGCCAATATGGTGAAACACCGTTTCTACTAAAAATAAAAAAATTAGCTGGGCATGGTGGCGTGCACCTGTAGTCCCAGCTACTTGGAAGGCTGAGGCGGAAGAATTGCTTGAACCCAGGAGGCGGAGGTTGCAGTGAGCCGAGATTGTGCCACTGCACTCTAGCCTGGCACCTGGCGACAGAGTGAGACTCTGCCTCAAAAAAAAAAAAAAAAAAAAAAAAAGAATGAGTGACTGGGTGGTAGAGCTTGGCCTAGGCAGGGGAGGGTGGGATAATGAAGCACCTATCCGCCCTCTCAGGAGCTTCTCTCAGCCTGCGGTGGTGACTTCTGCTCTGCCCTCCCTTGGCTGGCTCTGCTTTCTGCCGACTTCAGCTACAACGCACTGACCTCCTTAGACAGCTCACTGGTGAGTGCCTCAGAGGGGAGAGGGTTTCGAGGAAGGGCAAGGCCAGGTCTTTGGGGAGGAGGGCCAGGTGGTTGGCCAGATAGTATTGTAGTGAACATTGATTTCTCTGCGTCCTCCCCATCCGTCTCAGCGCCTCTTGTCAGCTCTGCGTTTCTTGAACCTAAGCCACAATCAAGTCCAGGACTGCCAGGGATTCCTGATGGTGAGTGTGGGCATTCTGGCAGCTGGCACACCATGTTTCTTTGATTGCTCTGCTCTCACTCCCTCTCCTTGACTGGCTTTTACTCCCACCTTGCTCTTGCCACGAAGGTGGAGCTGCATTCCGGGAGACAGCAATGCTTAGGCTCTAGCATCAGACAAACCAGAGTTCGAATCTCAACTTCTGGTACATGTGCGACTTGGAGCAAGTTAGTTACTTCTTGGTTTCTTTACCTGTAAAGCAGAAATCACAAGAGTGTTCCTGTTTTTTTTTTTGAGATGGAGTCTCGCTCTGTCGCCCAGGCTGGAGTGCAATGGCACAATCTCGGCTCACTGCAACGTCCGCCTCCTGGGTTCTAGCAATTCTCCTGCCTCAGTCTCCCAAGTATCTGGGATTACAGGCATGGGATTACAGGCACACGCCACCATGCCTGGCTAATTTTTGTATTTTTAGTAGAGATGGGGTTTCACCATGTTGGCCAGGCTGGTCTTCAACTCCTGACCTCAAGTGATCTACTAGCCTCGGCCTCCCAAAGTGCTGGGATTACCGACATGAGCAACCGCGCCCAACCAAGTACCTACTTTTATAGTATTAAAATGGTTGTGAAGAAGTACCCAGTGTTACTTAGTCTAGTGCCCAGCTCAGAAACTGATAGCTTTTGTGATGATGATGAAGGACCTTTCTTCTGTGTCCTCCCATCCACCTGTCAGAGATAAAGTGGAACTAATTAAAGTGGTAAGGCCAGATTTGAATCAGTGATAAACTCTTGCAATAGGGGAGAGGGTGCAACGTGAACTGAATGCCCCTTTGACCTGTGCAGAGGTGACTGCACATTTACAAGGAGAATGAGGGAATAGGAAGGGGAACCGTGAGGGCTTGAGCAGAGGAAAGGAAGTGGAAATGTACAAAAAGCGGAAGTGGAAGCTAGTCCACATGAAGCCCTTCTGGGTTTGAGTAGCTCCAGGCATGTAGGCTGTCCACATGTGATATTTTAAAGTTTGTATCACCTAGTCCAGCTTCAGCTCACAGGGCTTTTTCTAAGATTCTGGGGGGAAAGGGCAGCTGTAAGTCAGCTAAAATTCCAGCAAGGATCTGGGTACTCGGGCATTAGTTCTTAGTGATGCCAAGTTGGGAGGGAGAAAATAGGAAGTGTTAGTTTAGAAAACTGTAACCAAATAATGAAGAAGACTAGAAGAATTGAGAATTTGGTAACGGCTGATGTGTAAGACAGCAGGACCCAGTCCAATTTACAGGTAGATAATAAAACTTCAAAGAAAATGAACAGGACTAGAATCTGGTAACCCGTGAGGTGTATTAGTAGTTTTCATTAAAAGATACGTTTTTCTCTAAGGCCAGTCATTCCCCTTTTGATTAAAGACAGTGAAAGTAGGATTATTCTTGTTTATAAAATAAGTCTGATCCTGTTAGATTGGTCTGCTTATTTACGTAGTGTAGTAAGAATGGTAATTGACCACAGAGGCCTTTTTTAAGTTTGCTTTCCTGGAACTTTTTATAAGAACTCTCAGACTGGACTTTTAAAACCCTCTTGAGGCTAGGAAGCCAAGAACTTGTCATCCGACTTCACATAGATATGTGAATTCCTCTCTTGTTGATGTCTCCAAAATATCCTGAGGTTCCTGGGCTGTCAGGAACTAGCCTTTGCCACTCATTTGTAAGGCTGGGAACCCTATAAGCCAAGTAGTAGGCTGGTTTTTCCAAGAAGGCTTTGTAAGCATTGGCTCCATATAGTCACTTTAGTTCCTTAAAACTGTCTGTTCATATCTGACTGTATGTATTATTTTAAAACATGACATTCCAGTCACATTTTAAAAGTTCAGTCAAAGCCTAGTTATATAACCAATTTTCCCAATTATGTCCTGTTACAAGGAGGGCAGACCCTATTGAACCTATGAAAATAACCATATTGCTACGTAAATAAGAATGCTCATGGGAGTTCCCGAATTCTAGAGAGATCAGGCATGGAGAAAAGATAAATGCTTCATATACATATATATGTGTATATGTACAGGTATATATAGATATGTATATGTATATATATGTATATATGTACAGGTATATATAGATATGTATATGCATATGTATGTGTATATGTACACGTATATATAGATGTGTATATGCATATATATGTGTATATGTACAGGTATATATAGATATGTACATGCATATATATGTGTATATGTACAGGTATATATAGATATATATGCATTTATATATGTATATATACAGGTATATATAAATATATATATATGCATATATATATATTTTTACAAAATTTACTAAACTCTTTTGTGCTATAGATCACATAACAGAAAAGGTAAAGAGGTTCCTTATATCCGAAAAATAGAACATTAAAGAACTGGCCAGGCACGGTGGCTCACACCTGTAATCCCAGCACTTTGGGAGGCTGAGGCAGGCAGATCATGAGGTCAGGAGTTCAAGACCAGCCTGGCCAACATGGTGAAACCCTGTCTCTACTGAAAATACAAAAATCAGCTAGGCATGGTGGTGTGCGCCTGTAATCCCAGCTACTGGGGAGGCTGAGGCAGGAGAATCGCTTGAATTCAGGAGTCAGAGGTTGCACTGAGCCGAGACCATGACACTGCATTCCAGCCTGAGTGACAGAGCAAGACTCAGTCTCAAAAAAAAAAAAAAAAAAAGCAAAAAAACAAAACAGAGCCAACAATATTTTAAACAAAGCCATTAAAACTATAATCATCCTTCATCAGTTCATCATTTAGTCTTATGCAGTCAGTTCTTGTTGTGCTTGATCTTGGGTTAGCAGTGTTACGAATCCATCAGCTTTTTCATTGGAGTTTTGGAAATTCTGACTCGGTCCAGTGGTATGATCTCAAAGTTGTTTTAGCAGTGCCACCAGAAGCCTTTGCCTCTCAGGACCTAGCATAGTCCTTTTCTATGGGTCTCTGTGACAGTCCCTTTTTGTTCAAAGTAAGTACTCTGACCTGTAGCTGATTGCAAGAACTTTTAGGAAGCAGGGTAAAGCAGTAACTCTGTGGATGATGAAAGAATTAAATGGTCTGTTTCCATGAGCTTTTTCTTTCTTTTTTTTTTCTTCCCCTCGGTTGCTTTTGGAGGTCTCTGAGTCCCTTGAGACCCCCCAGTGGGGGCAGAGGACCTAAAGTTTGAGTGACTGTAGGGAGTGGAGAGGCTGGAGTGTGAAGGGAAAGGTCTGGCAGGGTGAGTAGGGGTGGAGAAGGAGAGGCTTGAAGGGGAACCTGTCACGGGTCCAGGGAGCTGAAGGAAAGAGGAAAGGTGGTAGGAGAAGGAAGGGGGAGCAGAGGTGATGTGGAGTGGGGCGTCTTAGAGGAGCCAGCTTGGAGAGATCTTAAGCTTCCCAAAAAAGCCGTTGAAGTTCCAGATTATCCGTAGTAAAGTCTTGCCAACAGGAAATGAAATGGACAGGGCTAGGGCCATAGTGGTAGCATATACTGTATAGTAGTGGGGTTTGGGAAGAGGGTTTCAGTTGACTGCAAAGTCTATGGGAGGGGCAGGATCAAAGAGGGAAAACAGAGATGACTCAAAACAGCCAGGAAGAACTTCCAGCTCAGGAGTCAGGGAGTGAATTTCCGCTTGAAACAGAGTGAGGAAGAAGAAATTCCAGCTTAGGACATGCCTTTCACATGAAACTTGGGACTGTAACCAAGCTTCTCGAGTGTACTTGGAATCAGGAGAGTCAAAAGCTTCCTCATTGTGCTTCAGTGGATGTTGTGTCGCAAGCACTGGCTGGGAGTCAGATTCGCCAACGGATCCCATTGATCAGTCGGGAATGAAGGCAAAGGCATCAAAAGTGTGAAGCTGGGGTCCCAAGTGAGAGGGCTGGGAGGATCTGATGATGAATCTGGCCCAGTTTGAGTCATGGCATCAGGTGGCTGTCATGGATAAAGCTGGACACTAGATTTTAATCAGTAATAAACAATTGCAGTAGTGTAGAGTGTTGAGTGTAGTTTATTTTTGTGCAGGGATAACCGTGCATTTTATTTTATTTTTATTTATTTATTTTTTTGAGACGAAGTTTCGCTCTTGTTACCCAGGCTGGAGTGCAATGGCGCGATCTCGGCTCACCGCAACGTCCGCCTCCTGGGTTCAGGCAATTCTCCTGCCTCAGCCTCCTGAGTAGCTGGGATTACAGGCACGTACCACCATGCCCAGCTAATTTTTTGTATTTTTAGTAGAGATGGGGTTTCACCATGTTGACCAGGATGGTCTCGATCTCTTGACCTCATGATCCACCCGCCTCAGCCTCCCAAAGTGCTGGGATTACAGGCGTGAGCCACCGCTCCCGGCCTTATTTTATTTTTGAGATAGAATCTCACTGTCACCCAGGCTGGATTGCAGTAGCGCCGTCTCAGCTCACTGCAACCTCTGTCTCCCAGCTTCAAGTGATTCTTGTGCCTCATTCTACTGAGTAGCTGGGATTACAAATGTGTGCCACCACACCCAGCTAATTTTTGTATTTTTAGTAGAGTCGGGGTTTCACCATGTTTGTCAGGCCAGTCTTGAGCTCCTGGCCTCAAGTGATCCAGCCTCCTCAGCCTCCCAGAGTGCTGGGATTACAGGCATGAGCCACTGCGCTGACTGGGCATTTTAAAAGGAGAGTGGGGAGAGTGGATAGGGGGAATGGTAGGGCCTTGAGCAGAGCTGGGGAAGTGGAAATCTGGTTGGTACATGTGAAACCCATCTGGGTTTGCTAACTAACTGGCAGTTATCAAAATAAACCTTCTACCCTTTCACAGAGACTGGGAGACAGGCCCCTATTTTCAGGTGTTGGGTGGAACAAATGGGAAATTCTTCAGGCAGCTTTGACTTTTCCCAGGGAGGAACTTAAGGGACCTGGAGGAGCTGCCATGCTGGGGATGTGGCCTTGAACTGTTAGAAACGGTGCTGGTGTTGTTCAAGTCTTTTAACGTGGTGGTAGGAGTGGATGAAATTATTTGTACTGGGCCTGTGCAGTTTTATGTAGGCCAAGGTTGAGGCCTAGTCCAGAAGAGGTCTCAGAGGACCCTGATTAGAGTTTGGTCAAGGAGAGAATTGTTTTCTCCCCCTTCCCCCCTCCAGGACTTGTGTGAGCTCCACCATCTGGACATCTCCTATAATCACTTACATTTGGTGCCAAGAATGGGACCCTCAGGGACTGCTCTGGGGGTCCTGATACTGCGAGGCAATGAGCTTCAGAGCCTGCATGGTGCGTGGGGGTGTATGACGGGGCAAGCATGGAGGGGAAAGTGGGGAGTGAGGCTCCGGCTGGCCTGGGGACCACGTGCCTCTAGAGCCTTGAGAGGGCTTATGGGGAGGGCAGGGGTACTCTGGCTGGTCTTTCTGCTGCACCCTCCATGGTGCATGTACCACACTTACTCTCTCGCACTCATCCACATGCCCGTTGTCCCTTCTTGCCTCCACCCCAGGTCTGGAGCAGCTGAGGAATCTGCGGCACCTGGATTTGGCATACAACCTGCTGGAAGGACACCGGGAGCTGTCGCCACTGTGGCTGTTGGCCGAGCTCCGCAAGGTGAGACGGGAGGGTATCAGGGGCCTGGGAGCCACTCTTGCACCCACCCCCGCCATGCTGATTTGGTTAGTGCCATCTTTACACAGGGAGGGCCCTGGGCCCTCCTCATTCTCCCCTTCCTGCCCCTCAGCTCTACCTAGAGGGGAACCCTTTGTGGTTCCACCCTGCGCACCGAGTGGCCACTGTCCAGTACTTGTCACCACGGGCTAGGGATGCTGCTACTGGCGTGAGTGATCATCCTATATCCACTCTGCTTCCCCTTTTCTGCCCAGACCTCCCCCACCTCGTACCCCCTTGCTATCCGTGGGTGAGACGCCAAGGACCTGGGCCCTGCTAACTGTGTTGTTAATACCTGGAACTCAGCAACACTGGCCCCACCACGTCCTCCCTCCCCCACCCCTTTTTGTCTTTGCTCAGTTCCTTCTCGATGGCAAGGTCTTGTCGCTGACAGATTTTCAGGTCGGTGTGATCAGAGGCAAGGACTGATGGGGGAAGACGTGAAGGGAGAGCGCTGGGGAGGGAACAGAGGGCTGGCTGGTGACAGGGTCTTCCTGGTCAGTGGAAAGTAGGGTCCTGCCTTTTGGCTGGCTTGGGCAAGGCAGAGGCGCTCCTGGGCTCCAACCTCCATCTCTGTCGTCACATGCCAGACTCACACATCCTTGGGGCTCAGCCCCATGGGCCCACCTTTGCCCTGGCCAGTGGGGAGTACTCCTGAAACCTCATGCGGCCCTGATCTGAGTGACAGCCTCTCCTCAGGGGGTGTTGTGGTCCAGCCCCCACTTCATAAGGTTAAGGTAAGCCGCATCCTCCGCTGCCTCGTGCCTAGGTGGGGTGTCTCCACGGACTCCGGGCTGCAGTGGGCAGGAATGGTAGGAACTGTGCTTGCATGTGGTTGGGGTTTTTTTGGTAGGTTGGATGGTCAGCCGTGGATGGCAGGGCTGGAGGCTTGGCTTTCACAGAACTTCTTCCCTCCACCAACCTCAGAGCCGAGTCCGTGTGAGGCGGGCAAGCATCTCTGAACCCAGTGATACAGACCCGGAGCCCCGAACTCTGAACCCCTCTCCGGCTGGTAAGTCAGCCCCACCCCACTAACCTCTCTCATCCCCATCCAGCTCAATCTAATCTTTAAGTTACGGTAAAGGTCTGGTAGAATAAATGTTATTTTTTGTTGGGGTGGAGTATTATAGAGGGCTTCTTAGTCTTTTACTTTAGGGAAAGGAGAAGACACTGCTTTTGGAGGCATTTTGAAAAGTGTCTCAAGGAACATTAATTTTGTGGGGTGTCAAGAGATCGTGTGGGCCAGATGCAATGGCTTACACTTGTAATCCCAGCACTTTGGGAGGATTGCTTGATCCCAGGAGTTTGAGACCAGCCTGGGAAATATAGACACCCATTTCTACAAAAAAAAATTTTTTAATTAGCCTGATGTGGCAGTGCGCGCCTGTAGTCCTGGCTACTTGGGAGGCTGAGGTGGGAGGATCGCTTGAGCCTGATAGTTCCAGGTTGCAGTGAGCTATGGTTGTGCCACTGCTCTCTAACCCGGTGACAGAATAAGACCCTGTCTCAAAAAAATAAAAAATAAAAAGCCCCAAACTGAAAGAAAGTATGTATGTATACATATAAAATAATGGGATTGTGGCCAGAGAAGTTTGGGAAATTCGAGGGTGAAGAGAAATAGGTGTGTTAGCTGCAGGCCACATTGGGACCTTCAGTATGCTGCCACGCATAGTGAGTCCCCAGAAGTAGCAGGGGACGTGCAGCTTGGATTGCCTGTGACCACAGACACACTTCAGTACATTCCATGGAGGGGACGCCTGTACCCTCCCTTGTCCCATTTCCATCCACGTTGCTGCCTTATTACTGAAAAGCACCATTGAAGGATTTGGGGCCATCTGGGGTGCATGGGAGGCGGGCTTGCTCAGCTCTGGGATCCTCTCCTGCCCAGGATGGTTTGTGCAGCAGCACCGGGAGCTGGAGCTCATGAGCAGCTTCCGGGAACGGTTTGGCCGTGACTGGCTGCAGTACAGGAGCCACCTGGAGGCCTCCGGAAACCCTCTGCTGGCTGCCCCCACCAGTCCTGCCCCCAGTGCACCTCCATCTGGCTCCCAGGGCCCAGACATGGCACCCAGACCTTCACCCCCCAGACCTTCACCCCCAGAGGAGGAAGCCAGAGGCCCCTGGGAGTCACCACAGAAAATGTCAGAGGAGGTCAGGGTGGAGCCACAGGAGGAGAAGGAAGAGGAGGAAGAGGAGGAGATGGTGGAACAGGGAGAGGAGGAGACAGGAAAGGAGGAGCAGGAGGAGGAGGAGCAGGACCAGAAGGAAGTGGAAGGTGAGCAGTCTGTGCTGGGGCGTGCTGAGGCCAGGGGCTGGTGGGATGTGTAGGGGTGGAGGGGCCTGGTGGTTGGAAGGCCACTCGTTGGGATGTGTGGGGGTGGAGGGGCCTGGTGGTTGGAAGGCCATTCGTTGGGATGTGTGGGGGTGGAGGGGCCTGGTGGGTGGAATGCCACTCGTTGGGATGTGTGGGGGTGGAGGGGCCTGGTGGGTGGAAGGTTACTCGTTGGGATGTGTGGGGGTGGTGGGGCCTGGTGGGTGGAAGGCCACTCGTTGGGATATGTGGGGTTGGTGGGGCCTGGTGGTTGGAAGGCCACTTGTTGGGATGTGTGGGGGTGGAGGGGCCTGGTGGGTGGAAGGCCACTCGTTGGGATGTGTTGGGGTGGAGGGACCTGGTGGTGGTTGGAAGGCCACTGGTTTGGATGTGTGGGGATGGTGGGGCCTGGTGGGAGGAAGGCCACTCGTTGGGATGTGTGGGGGTGGAGGGCCACTCGTTGGGATATGTGGGGGTGGAGGGACCTGGTGGGTGGAGGGCCACTCCAGGGGAAGGCAGAGTCTGGGTACTTCCCTCCCTGCAGAGCTTCTCTCTCGATCTCTCTACAGCGGAGCTCTGTCGCCCCATGTTGGTGTGTCCCCTGGTGGGGCCCGAGGGCGTGTGTGGCAGTGAATGCTTTCTCAGGGTCACTTCTGCCCACCTGTTTGAGGTGGAACTCCAAGCAGCTCGCACCCTGGAACGACTGGAGCTCCAGAGTCTAGAGGCAGCTGAGATAGAGTCGGAGGCCCAGGTTCAGAGACTGCTCGGGCCCAAGGTGAGTGGGGCGGCGGGGGCTCTGGAGGAGCCAGCTACGAAGCCGTGGCTGTTGTGTGCCCGGCACTGGGCTGGACATTTATCACAGTCTCTCCTTGGCACCAGGAGCCGAAGAGGGAGTATCAGAGGTTGCAGGTGC
This sequence comes from Saimiri boliviensis, assembly GCF_048565385.1. Classification (NCBI taxonomy): domain Eukaryota; kingdom Metazoa; phylum Chordata; class Mammalia; order Primates; family Cebidae; genus Saimiri; species Saimiri boliviensis. Next base: position 21,593,148 of record NC_133453.1, on the reverse strand, counting down.
TCAAAAGGCGGGGCTGAGGAGCAGGGATTCTGTGCTGGAGCTTGCACGTTAGCACAGGCCCGTGTCGGGCTCCAGAGCTACTGCTTCTCTTCCATGCTCTCAGCATCCCCTCATCCCTCTGACCGCTGCCCCTGCTGTCTTTCACTCAGTCCTGCTTCCTCCTGCAGGGCTCAGATCTGCTCCCTGGAGCCCTCATCCTCAGTCTTCGCTTCTCCTACATCTGCCCTGACCGGCAATTGCGTCGCTATGTGGTGCTGGAGCCTGATGCCCACGCAGCCGTTCAGGTGAGAGAGCCAGAGGGAAGTGGCAGCAGGCCTGAGGGCCAGGGGCCTGTGGGAGGTGTCTGTCTGGGGTCTGCCTGCTCACAGCTGCCTCCCATTCACCCACTGTCAGGAGCTGCTTGCCGTGTTGACCCCAGTCACCAACATGGCTCGGCATCAGCTTGGGGAGGCCAGGAACCTCCTGCTGGGCAGATTTCAGTGTCTACGCTGTGGCCATGAGTTTAAGCCAGAGGAGTCCAAGCTGGGATTCAACAGTGAGGAAGGCTGGAGGCCTCTGTTCCAAAAGACAGGTACAAGTCCTGCCCTTGACCTCTCTGCCCACCGCCTCCCCTGTTGCAGGGAAGGTGTGGAGCGGGAGCCCCAGGGAGAAGGGATGAGAGAGAATGGAGACCAGTTGTTCTGCTGGAAGAGAAATAAAACTGCCTGCCTGCTGCATTTTCAAAAAGGAAAACAGAAAAAAGAAGAAACTAGATCCTGTTTTTTTTTTTTGTTTTTTTTTTAAACTCCAGAAGTCAGGAAATGCAATTTCTGTAACAGCGCTTAAACATACTCATCATTTTTTCATAACCTGAAGGCTTGTTGTGTTGGGGTTTTTTGACTGATATTTCAGACACTACATAAAACCTAATGGGCCCTCACTGCAGTGTCGGATAGTGTTGCTGCCCCTGCCCGCAAGTGTAGCTGTTGAGTGGGATGCTCGGGGATTGGCTTGCTTTGTCCTTCCCGGCCGACCTTGGAAGCTACATAATGTCTTGTGGCATTTCTTCATGTGCTAATCCTGAAAATGAGAATTGTTTCCATTGTAGACTGGTCAAAAAGCACTATCTTGCAAGAAGACATTGAAGAAGAAAGAAATGTTCTTGATAACAGCTATGTGGAAATGCCAGAATTTTATTAACCAGTTTTCTCTTGTTGGTGGCAGCTGGGGCAGGAGTTTACATTTTATTCAGAAAATGGAGCCCTCCCCACTGTGACCTGGCCTGGGCACTGCAGCCTTAGTGACACAGCGTGAACAGAAACAGCCCCAGCCCTTCCCGGACCCTGGCTGGACACCATGAGGAGCTGTGGAGTCTCTTCCATGGTGGCATTATTAATGATCATTAGTAACATTATGTAATGAACATTACTGTGGGTTCCATTCTCCTTTCATTTACCGCCTCTGAACAAAGAAGGGAATGAACTCACCCCATGGTGCTATTATGCTGTTTAAATGTGACAGTAAGGCACTAAGCATAGGGCCTGGCAGAAAACAGAGGGCCTCTATAGATGGAGCTGCTGTTGTTGCCCCCAGTTATATGGTCCTGGGCAGCATGTGTAAATTATTTAATCTTTCCTTTCCTCTTTGCAAAATGGGATAGGGAGAGTTTCTCTGGTGCTGAAATGTGGTCATACTGGCACAGGAACTAGCACACGCCCAGCACAGGGTAGCTGCTCAGAGCTGCTTCTCTCATTGCTGATCCATGTCCTGATTCCTTCCCGGCTTCCTGACACTAAGGATGAGTACAAGATAGACCCTGTTGTCATCCCTGTTTTACAGACAAGGACCCAGGCTCACAGAGCTTAGGTGACTTGTCCATGATTACAGAGCCCTTAATTGATGGAGCCTGGAATTGGACCCAAATATGGCAACAGAGTTCTCTCTGCCTTTCCAGACCTGTTGATTTTGTTCTTTGAGATGTTGCTAGGAGAGCCCAAGTCTGTAGGAGGACGTAAGAGCAGGGCCTAGTTGTGTTTGGCCCAGTCTGAGAGGGCCTAGTGTCAGAAGGTGGAGTGCACTTTCAGGAGGTTGTGGGCTGTGGTTTGCTCATCCCTCCCTGGGATGAGGAGTGATCAGTCAGCAGCTGAGCCGGGAGAGGGAGCTGGTGGGCTGGGGCACTGTGGTTGTGTATGAAGCTGAAGACTTGGGCTCAGGGGAGACCAGGGAGTGGGCAAGGAGTGCCGTGAGCTGGGTGGGAGTTGTGGCACGGTGTAGGGGATGCTTACGGGTACTGTGTCCATCCTCCCTCCAGAATCTCCTGCTGTATGTCCTAACTGTGGTAGTGACCATGTGGTTCTCCTGACCACATCTGGGGGAACGCCCAACAGGGAGCGGAAACAGGGAGAGCAGTCTCTGGCTCCCTCTCCATCTGCCAGCTCTGTCTGCGACCCTCCTGGCCATGGTGACCACCACGGCAGGGCCAAGAGCAGCCCACCTCAGGCACTGAGCACCCGTGACTGCAGCAGTTGGAGCCTCAGTCCCCGTGAGTGTAGGCAAAACAAGACCTAAGTGGGGTTGGGGGAGGGAAGGGGCACTGATGGGGAGGTGGAGATGGAGCCCAGGGGCTGACTGATGCCCCCTATTGCCTTCAGCCCCTGAGTTCTGTGGCCTCCGCTCTGTGGACCACCGACTGCGGCTCTTCCTGGACGTTGAGGTGTTCAGCGATGCCCAGGAGGAGTTCCAGTGCTGCTTCAAGGTCTGTGCTCCCTGGCATTGCCCGCCACATGCCCCTAGCTGGCCAGGTTTCCATCACAGCCAACTGAGTCAGATCAGGCACTCTGGAGTCACCTGACCTGCTTCTGGTTTCAGCGCCAGCAGCTTCTTGCTGTGTGGCCATGGATCCATTGCTTGGTGTTGGAGTCCCAGTTGTTACCCGTCTGTGAAGGAGATAATGATGCTCCCCTTACACAGTGGCGTGCATCAGAGCTCGTGGTGAAGCTGCCTGGCTCAGCACCTGGCGCTCATCAGCAGGGCCTCCTAGCTTTATTATAAACAGATGGTGTTGCTAGGCCTTTGTTGAGCACCTGTTGTGCTAGACACTGAGGAGCTACAGATCAGTCTTGCCCTTGATGTTGCAGTCTGGAGTGAGAAATTGATGATGATTGCGAAACGTGCAGGTGCTGTCATCAGGCTGCAGCCCTAAAAGGGGTGTCTAGTGCAGCTTGAGTGGGTCAGGGAGCCTTCCTGGGAGGTGATGTCTAAGCTAAGTCTTGAAGGATAAATTAGGGAGTAGGGAGGAAAAGAATATTTTAGGTAAAGGAAGCAGCAAATGCATGGAGGCCCAAGAGTGTCGCCGGAGGGGAGAACTGCCCAGGATGAGGGGACAGGGTACCTAGACCTGCAGGGCAGGGGCAGGGGTCCCAAGAGGACTCTTGGAGGCTGGCAGGGGCCAGGTCAGGAGTTGTTGCCTCCTGTGTCTGCCAGGGAGTTTGGAGGTTTGGTCAGGAGGGCCACCGGGAGGGCCACTGAAGGATTTGAAATGAGGCAGTGACGGTCAGTTCTGTGCCTTAGAACAGTGAGTCTGGCGGATTGTGGAGGGAGCGAGGCGACAAGCAGGGAAGCCAGCTGCTGAGGCTCTGAGGCGGAAAGGGCCGAAAGACAGAGCAGTGGTGGATGGAGAGGCTGTTGAGTGCCAGGGAAGCTGCATAGACGGGTGCATGGGTGGTGGGAGGGTCTGGCCGAGGGTGCTGGCACCAGGAACTCGGCTTTCAGTATGGCCCCACCTCCCCGGGCCTCTCATCAGGTTCCTCACCAACTTCTTCCCCAGGTGCCAGTGGCGTTGGCAGGCCACACCGGGGAGTTCCTGTGCCTTGTGGTTGTGTCTGACCACAGGCTGTACCTGTTGAAGGTGACTGCGGAGATGCGGTGAGTGAGCTGGGAGGTGGGGTGAGTGAGGGGGGAGGTGGGTGAGTGAGGGGAGAGGTGGGTGAGTGAGGGGGGAGGTGGGGTGAGTGAGGGGAGAGGTGGGTGAGTGAGGGGGGAGGTGGGGTGAGTGAGGGAGGAGGTGGGGTGAGTGAGGGGGAGGTGGGGTGAGGAAGGAGTAGGGGTGAGTGATGGGGGAGGTGGAGTGAGGGGGGAGGTGGGTGAGTGACGAGGGAGGTGGGGTGAGGAAGGAGTTGGGGTGAGTGAGTGGGGAGGTGGAGTGAGGATGGAGGTGGAGTGAGTGAGGGGGGAGGTGTGAGTGAGGTGACAGGTGGTGTGAGTGAGGATGGAGGTGGGGTGAGTGAGAGGGGAGGTGGGTAAGTGAGGGGGGAGTTGGGGTGGCTGAGGGGGGAGTTCGGGTGAGTGAGGAGGAGGGGAGATGGGGTGAGTGAGGGGGGAGATGGGGTGAGGGGGGAGGTGGGGTGAATGAGGGGGTAGGTGGGGTGAATGGGGGTAGGTGGGGTGAGTAAGTGGGGAGGTGGGGTGAGGGGGAGATGGGGTGAGTAGGGAAAGGTGGAGTGAGTGAGCGGGGGAGTTGGAGTTGGGGGGGAGATGGGGTGAGTGGGGGGAGGTGGGGTGAGTGAGGGGGAGGTGGAGTGAGTGAGGGGCGAGGGGGAGTGAGATGGGGTGAGGGGGGAAATGGAGTGAGTAGGGGGAGATGGGGTAAGTGGGGGGTGAGGTGGGGTGAGTGAGGGGGGAGGTGGGATGAGTGATGGGGGAGGTGGGATGAGTGATGGGGGAGATGGAGTGGGGGGGGAGATGGTGAGGGAGGGGGGAGATGGGGTGAGTGGGGGGCAGATGGGGTGAGTGGGGGGGAGGTGGGGTGAGTGAGGGGAAGGTGGGGTGAGTGAGGGGGAGGTGGGGTGAGGGGGAGAGGTGGGGTGAGTGGTGGGGGAGTTGGGGTGAGTGGTGGGGGAGGTGGGGTAAGTGGTAGGGGAGGTGGGGTGAGTGGTAGGGGAGGTGGGATGAGTGGTGGGGGAGATGGGGTGAGTAAGGAGGGGAGATGGGGTGAATGAAGGGGATGATGGGGTGAATGAAGAGGATTATAGGGTGAGTGGTGGGGGAGATGGGGTGAGTGAGGAGGGTAGATGGGGTGAGTGAGGAAGGGAGTTGGGGTGAGTTGGGGGGAGATGGGGTGAATGGGGGAGATGGGGTGAATGAAGGGGATGATGGGGTGAGTGGTAGGGGAGATGGAGTGAGTTGAGTGATGGGGGTGTGGCTGGGGCAGGGCCTCCCTGGTACTCTGACGTCACTCTCACTCATCTTCATCACTGTCCCCTCTCACCACAGTGAGCCTCCAGCTAGCTGGCTGCAGCTGACCCTGGCGGTTCCCCTCCAGGATCTGAGTGGCATAGAGCTGGGCCTGGCTGGCCAGAGCCTGCGGCTGGAGTGGGCAGGTGGGGCAGGCAGCTGTGTGCTGCTGCCCCCAGATGCCAGGCGTTGCCGGGCCTTCCTAGGGGAGCTCCTTGGTGAGAGATGGAATGGGAAGGCGGGAAGGCGGGAGGGCGGGCAGGGCCCTGGGGCCAAGCTCCCCACCTGGTGTCTGTAGCAGAGACAGAGAAGGGAACAGGACTCGCCTCTTGTAGAAGTTCCTGAAATCCAGCAATGTGGAGAACAGGAAGGGATTGAGAGGTGGTGAGTTTGGGTGGACGAGAACAGAGCCATCTAACGTTCCTGGCCTGGCTCTGTCTAGATGTCTTGCAGTCTCTGCCCCCTGCCTGGAGGAACTGTGTCAGTGCTACGGAGGAGGAGGTGACCCCCCAGCACCGGCTCTGGTGAGTCGATAGGAGGCAGAGGTGGGGGGTTGCTGCCGAAGTCTCTTTCCCCAGAGCCCCAGACACTCCTGTGCTGAGTAGGCCCTGGATAGCCACCTGTCCTCATGCCATGCCCCCCATGGGCCCTGTGCCTCCTTCCAACCCACCCACAGGGCTTTCTTCCTCCTCCCCTCCCTGGAAGTCCTTCCCACCCTGCGCTGATCTTCCTGTGCCTGCCATGTTCCCCCTAGGCCACTGCTGGAGAAAAACTCATCCTTGGAGGCCCCCCAGTTCTTCTACCTTCGGGTGTTCCTGGTTGAAGGTGAGGCCCCTGTGCTGCTGATGCTTCCCTGGACTCTGTACCTGCCCTTGTCACAGACCCCGGCCCACCCCCAGCAGCTGTACAGTGCCCCTATAGCAACTGTCAGTTCCTGGAACTGGACTTCTCTCACTCGAGGCCATAGCCAAGTAATGGCCTCAGCTTGTCCTGCCTCAGGGTGCCCTTTGTCTCTGGGTGGGGTCAGGAGGCTCCCGGGGTCCTCAGGTACACAGAGCCTTTGCTCTTGGGCCCAGTCTTTCTTGAAGTGGAACAGCCATGCTGAGTCGGCCCTGCATCATCAGTCAAAGGTGAGGGCACAGCCTGGTTTCTGAGTAGGGTGGGGGTGGGGCAGTGGGAGTGGTAGGCCTGAGATGTTGGAGACTAGAGATTCCTGGAGCTTGGGAAGCGAGCGTCTCATCCCCAGGGGCACAGGCTGCTCTGGGGCCCAGCTCGGAGTGTGGCTCCTGTCTCTTCCCAGCAGCACTGGGACGCTGGCCCCAGGGATCCGTTTCCTCCATGACCTTCCACTCTGGGTGCCTCTCTTCCTCCAGGCCCTTCCACCTGCCTTGTGTCTCTGTTGCTGACTCCGTCCACCCTGTTCCTGTTAGAGGAAGATGCTGCAGGGTCCCCAGCAGAGCCCCCTCTTCCAGCAGCGGCTGTCGAAGCCTCAGAGAAGGTGCCTCCCTCGGGACTGCGCCCTGCTGTGCGCATCCGGGAGCAGCAGCCACTCAGCAGCCTGAGCTCTGTGCTGCTCTACCGCTCAGCCCCAGAGGACCTGCGGCTGCTCTTCTACGATGAGGTGTGTGTGTGTGTGTGTGTGTGTGTGTGTGTGTGTGTATGACTGTGTGTGTCTGTGTGTGTATGACTGTGTGTGTATGTGTGTATGACTGTATGTTTGTGTGTCTGTGTGTGTGTGTGTGTCTGTGTGTCTGTGTGTCTGTGTGTATGTATGACTGTGTGTGTGGCAGAGGGAGGAAGGGGAGATGGTGAGCACAGGTGGAGGCCGAGGGCAGGGTGGGAGATGGGTCTAGGCACCCTGCCATTCATGGCAGAATGGCAGTTCTGGAAGAGGGAATGAGGGCTGGAGGAACTGGGGGACTCTGGGCTTGGATGAGCACCAAGTCAGGGAGGGAGGCAGCTGTAGGCTGGGGGGACACCTGGACTGGGAGCCCAGCCATTGATGAGCCACGAGGCTTTCAGTGAGGTTTCCAGCTGCTCTGAGTTGGCAGGATTGGGCCAGCTCAGAGCTCTGTGTGCCAGCCGTTTGGTCTTTGTGACACCACCTGAGGAGCTACTGTTATTGGTCCCGTTTACAGATGAGGAAACTGAGGCTTGGGGATGTTAACCAGTTTGCCCAGGCCACAAGTGGTGGAGCTGGGAGTTGAATCCACACAGTTCCTTGAAATTGAGCCCACATCTTCTGTACAACAGGGGAGATGAGAGAGATGGGTCCTCTGGAGGCTTTCAGTAAATGTGGACTGGCTTCTGTTTACAAAGCTCAGAGTCAGGATCTTTGATGGGAGTGATAGGGGCCAGGGGAAGGGGAGAGGCGCTGAGCCAAGGCAGAGACAGTGAGGCTTCCCGGAGACCTTCCCTGCACTGCCCTCCCCGAGCCCACTCCGTGTGCCCCCCGCACCCCCCGAGCCTTGCATTGCTGACTGCTTGGTCTGCCAGGTGTCCCGGCTGGAGAGCTTTTGGGCACTCCGTGTGGTATATCAGGAGCAGCTGACAGCCCTGCTTGCCTGGATCCGGGAGCCGTGGGAGGAGCTATTTTCCATCGGCCTCCGGACTGTCATCCAAGAGGCTCTGGCCCTTGACTGATGAGGCTCCCATGGTGACCTTGGTTCTGACCTCAGGAGCCATACTGCAGACGTTCCCGCTACTGGTCTCTGGGTTTGGCTGTGGACTTCTCCAGCCTCTGGGTGCTGTCCAGTAAGACCCCAAATGACCCAGGGTTTATGGGAGAGGTGAGAGAATGGTCTGGCCTCGGAACAGGCCACGTTGTCAGGAGGAATCGTTTTCCTGCACTTTTTCTCAGGTATCAATAAAGTTATTTCCAACTCATATGTCACTTGTGGTACTGAGATGTGTCACTCTTAAGGCTTGCGGTTCCCTAACCTCTTCTGACAGAAGCTGTCCTGCCCATCACCTTTCCTGAATGGGCAGCTCCAGGCAGCCTTGTTTGTACCATGAGACCCCATCTGCAACCCAGCTGTGGTCCCAGCATGGAGGAGCAAGTAGAACTGACCCACAGGCACGCAGTCCCAAGCTGGCAGTGACCTGTCATTTGGCATGGCATGGAATTGCTACTAAACAAATAGCCGGGCCAGATGGATTCCTGCTCTCTTGAATTTTACATGGGAAGCAGTGAGGACTTCAGGCCATCGCAGAGGATGTCTGGGGAGAGGCTGTGTGGAGTCGAGCAGTGATCCCTGGTGCTTCCTGGTAATGTTTTTGCCCCGGCCGGGAGGCCTGGATGGGCAGCCCCACTCCCTCACCTCTTGTCTTCATGTCTGGCCACAGTGATGGTTCAGGGATACTCATGTGACTTGGTTTAGCTTACGAAGGCCCAGCGCAGGCATTTGACTAGAGCAACCAAGAAAGAGGCAAGTTTCCTCTCGGTTGCTAAGAGAATTGGCCTGGAACTGCTAGCTGTGAGGTGAGCGCTTTCCTGAACGTGGAACCCTGAGAGAGAGGACGGCAGGGCTGGGTGGAGAGAGCATGGCCAGATCCTGGGAATATCTTTGGAGCCCCTGGATCTAGTTGTGCCGGAAGGCAGAAGCCCCTGGGATTTAAGGTAACGTGAGCTAAAGGAAGCCCTCCCCTCTTTGTTTCTATGGCTTAAGCTAATTTGAAGCAAGTATGAGCCAACAAGAGTCCCAACCAAACAAACCCCGACTCCACCTTGAGCTGGGCTGAGATCTGTTTCTTTTGCCCAAGAATGAACACAATGGAAATCATGACACCCACATAGTTGTGTAGAGAGGTCCTGGTTCCTGGTTTCTATTGTGAAGTGAGGTGGAATAATTAATCCAGCTCACTCTTTGTGTCAGGCCTAAGGCCTTGACCACTTTGTGACTCGACTGCTTAGTGGGACAGCAGGACTGGGGCTGTGTCACTGTGGAACCTTCCACCTGGAAAGGATGCAGGGAGGGTTGCCTGGCCTATCCAGCCCACTACATCCCTAAATCCATGGGGTAAAGTATTTAAAAATTAAAAGGGGTAATTTAAAATCCTGTACTTGGCTGGGTGTTATGGCTCACGCCTGTAATTCCAGCATTTTGGGATGCTGAGGTGGGCAGATCACGAGGTCAGGAGTTTAAGACCAGCCTGACCAACATGGTGAAACCCTGTCTCTACTAAAAATAGAAAAATTAGCTGGGTATGGTGGTGGGCACTTGTAGTCTCAGCTACTCAGGCGGCTGAGGCAGGAGAATCGCTTGATCCTGGCAGGTGGAGGTTGTAGTGAGCCAAGATTGTGCCACTGTACTCTATAGCCTGGGTAACAGAGCGAGACTCTCTCAAAAAAATAAAACATCCTGTACTTTTACATGTATTTAAAGTTACTTAAAATTTATTTAAAAGATAATATGTACAGGAAAAATTACGCGGCACTGAAGAATGTAGAGTGGGTTGCTCTCATATGCCTGAGCCTCTAACTCCGATCTTTAGATTAAGGCTTTCTTTTTTTCTTTTTTTTTTTTTAATTACATAAATTAACCCATTTATTATAGGCCAGTGATGTCTCAAAGAGTAGAGGAGTGTCTACTGGTCTTTCAATTCCTTCAGTCTTCTGATGACGGACCGTAACAGTGGAAGTGGTATTGTACGTCCAGGCACCGCCAGCCACTGTCTTCATGCAGGAACCACAGTGCCAGATGCCCACAGCTCATCTCTTCATCTTGGTTTTGCCACAGAAAGAGCAAGTGTACTTGGCATGCTGGCCGATTTCAATTTTCTTCACCATTTTCCGGAGGGAGGCCCTATAGCGAGTTCCATATTTACCGACGATCCCAACCTTCTTGGTACGTTTGGCCATGTTGCTGGTCCGAGCCCAGAAAGGACTAGATTAAGCCTTTCTTACCCATTTTGTGTGTATATGCTCAGAAATCTCAGTGTATATATATATTTTTCCGCAGAAAAGGGTAATTAAGCCACTCAATTCCATTAAAAAAGATTGATTTCTAAGATTAGTTTCTCTCCAGCAGGTCTGGTCTGTTTTGGCAGGAGAATGGAGCGGAAATGGTGGGAGTCATGGAACCGGCTATTTGGGAAATGCTGGCTGGGGTCGAGGCCCCTTGAAAATGCCTGCAGAGGCTGGGGACCCAAAAACATCTATACAGAGGCCCAGAAAGTAAATTCACCTACTTCTGTTTTGTTCAGAGCTGCCCTCAATTTTTAATTGAAGCAAATTAAAACTTCCCAAAAATATTAGTCCACTTTCTTGGCAACGTGCACATCCCTTTCTCGGTCAGTGATTTTGCACCATCTGCAAACAGGAGCCAGTGCTGGTCCCGAGGAAGGCCTTCCCTGGCCAGAAGCTGCCCTTCACACCAGGCCTGTTTGCAAGCACCTCCCCAGAAGCTGGGTCAAGTCAGGCCATGGCGCAGATGGGGCAGAATAATCTCCAGTCATCCAGGGTGATTTGCAGAGGAGTGTGAGGTGGGGCATGGGAAGAGAAGTGCCTTCCATTTCCTGGTGCTTATCATCTCTGTGGTGAAGTGTTTTCTTTAACAATTTGGTGGGGTCTTCTGCCTTTATGCAAAAGTGCTCTTCCTTCGGTGACCCATAAGACAAGAGGTCAAGGGTGAGGCTATCCCCACTCCTGGAGGTGTCTGTCCCTTTAGTTCTGCACCTTGCCAGGGGCAGGTGGCCCAGATGTGCCTGCCCCTCCGACCCTTCCGCCCTCAGAGTGAAGGTGACTGCTTTCCTACTGGCTCTCAGCACAGGTGTCAGAAGGAAACACTCGACACTGGACGACTCCCAGAGATCAATTCCTCCTTCCGGCGAGTGCTTATTGATCCATCGCCTGGCCTCTGGCCTTGGGCTTGCTGGCATGAAGGACAGAGGCCTCTGGCTCCTGGAAAGCAGTGGAGAGAAGATGTCCTCTCACCTGAAACTAAATCCCAAGGGAGAAGCAGGAAATTGGTGGTGAGGAATGAAGAGGATGAGGAAGAAGGGGCGCAGAGATGGGTATTGAGGGTTTTTTTGTGTGTACTTAAAAATCCTGTAATACACATTGAAAGATTATATTTAAAAATTTATATAAGGCCGTATGGGGGTTAGTGACTTAACTGAGTGGTAGAAAAATCAGTGACTAAGACTTCAGAAGCTGAGAGCAGGCCAGCTCAAAGGACCCATCTCTTTTTCTCTCTAGGAGAGGGTCTGTCTTTGCTAATGAATCATGTCACGTGGAGCACAGGGTGACATCCTCCACCCTTGTCAAGATGCTGCGGTAGCTTCTGGAGGGACTCTACCCAGATTGCTTGGCTGTGGTTGAAAATTCAGCCATGGTTCTGTGTGTTATGTTTTCCGATTCACTGAGTACATGCACTATTTTACATTTATTCATCTACTCGAGGGGTGGTGTGGCATGGCTGTGGTATAGGAAAAGACACGGTGGATTTAGATCTAAAATATCCAGGGCGATGCCTTAGTTTTGTGGCTCCATATCTAATCAAAGGCACAAGGCTCACCCTGGCTCTGTCATCTACTGCATGGAGATGAGACTGATCAGTAAATTCCCTAGTTCACAAAATTGTTGCGTGTAATCATGTATAGGGAGGTACTATGTGGACCATAAAACATGAAATAAGTGCTGGTTAAAAACCTGCCTAGGCCAGGCGCCCTGTAATCCCAGCACTTTCGGAGGCCGAGGTGGGTGGATCGCCTGAGGTCAGGAGTTTGAGATCATGGCCAACATGGAGAAACCACATGTCTACTAAAAATACAAAAATTAGCTGGGCATGGTGGTGCGCACCTGTAATCCCAGCTACTTGGGAGGCTGAGGCTGGGAGAATGGCTTGAATCCAGGAGGCAGAGGTTGCAATGAGCTGAAATTGTGCCACTGCACTCCAGCCTGGGCAACAGAACGAGAATCTGTCAAAAACAAAAACAAAAAACCCTGCCTAATACTTATCACAAGTTGCTTTGTTGCCTGGGAATACTCTTTGTAATCAAGAGGGAAGGACTGGGCATGCTGGCTCATGCGTAATCCCAGCACTTTGGGAGGCTGAGGTGGGTGGATCACCCGAGGTCAGGAGATTGAGACCAGCCTGACCAACCTGGTGAAACCCCCATCTCTACTAAAAAGTACAAAAATTAGCCAGGCATGGTGGCAGGAGCAAGACTCTGTCCGCTCCCTGCCCCCCCGCCAAAAAAAAAAAAAAAAAAAGGAAAGCCTGAATTTTATTGCCCAGGTGTTTCTAAGTGGATATTTCCTCAGTGTGTTTTGGAAGGAACCTCAGACACTTCTGGGGCTAGGAGTGAACCATGGCATAGTTGTGTATTTGGTCCATCTTGTCATTTGATAGTTTTGGACTCGGTAACTTCTCCATCCTTCACAAAAACATTCTTCAGTTTATTAGTTACTGTAATTACTTGTGCACTTGCTTTCAATGCCACAGACATTTATTGAGCTCTTAAAATGTGCCCGGCTTCTACGGGAGAAGATGGGGGCAGGGATCCAAGAGTGAATCAGACATGCTCCTGCCTTCAGGGAGCTTATGGTCCAGGGAAGGAATGGGGAAAGGTGCCTTGGAGATGGTCATGAAGGCTGGGTAAGGTTACAGTGGGAGAATATTGCAATAGTGACTATTTCTGAGCACCTGCTCTAATAATTTTGTTCACATTATTTCACTCAGTATGATCGCCGTGAATGAAAAGTGTGATCTCCATTTCACAGGTGAGGAAGCTGAGGTTAAATATAGGGAATCTCACCAAGGGGATATTAGATCTCAAACTTAGCCCATTTGTCTAGAATCTGTGCTGTTTCATCTCAACTGTATTGCCTCTCAGGCCTTCCAGAATGCCCACCCTGCTTCACTCTTCAGTCCCTTTCCTTTTATTTATTTATTTATTTTTTGGACTGGAGTCTGATTCTGTTGCCCAGGCTGAGGTGCAGTGGCATAACTTTGGCTCATTGCAAACTCCACCTCCCAGGTTCAAGCAATTCTCTTGCCTCAGCCTCCCGAGTAGCTGGGATTACAGGTGTGCACCACCATGCCCAGCTAATTTTTGTATTTTTAGTAGAGATGGGGTTTTGCCATATTGGCCAGGCTGGTCTTGAACTCCTGACTTCAGGTGATCCACCTGCCTTAGCCTCCCAAAGTGCTGGGATTACAGGCATGAGTCACCGTGCTTGGCCCTTTAGTCCTTTTCGGTTCACCTTCTTATGGCACCGACTTCCAGGGAAACCACATTCTTCCAGAAAAACACAAACCAGATCATCTACATATCCAGGCAGACTGTTCCTGCCATAGAACATTTCCAGGCTCTTTGTTCTGCCTAGAATGTTCTCCTCCACCGACTTCTCCAATTCACCCTTCATGGCATGGCCAGTTCTTTCATTCCCTTCAGGGTTTTCCTCTTTGTCAACTCCTTACAGAGGATGTCCCTAATCCTGCTTCCTGAATGTTCAGTGTAGCTGGCCCTTCCCTTCATGCATTTGCCATGTTTCTTAATTATAAATTAGGTGTTTGCTTGTCTGTTTTCTGTTAGGTGCTCAAGAACAAGGACAAAGTCCAGATTTTTTCACCAATGTATACACAACCTGGCATGGAGCTTATACAGTGGGTGCACAAAATGTTACTACAACATTTGCAAAAGAGCCTTTTATTTCAAACGCTCATCCGTAGGGTTAGCAGGTCTCACCGACTTCACTCTCTTCCCTTTCTGCACCTTGGGGAACCACCTGCTTTGCTGATTGGGGAGGTCAAAGGGTCTGCTCCTCCACTCCTCCCCACCTTCCAGCTGAGACACTGTCTCTCTTGCTAACCCTTTTCCTCTTTCTTCCTTCACAACCCTCCCTTGGTTCCCTAAAGCGTTGGCTCTGAAAGAACAAAAGGCAGAAAGGCTCATAGGTGATTTCTGCTTTGTGTCCTACCCATTCACCCCAAATAACAAAACTCAAAGCAGGCTACCTGCTTGGGTAGGGGCAGAAGAGGAGCATGCAAGGACATAGATCCACATCTCAAAATTCTTTGTTAAACAAACATCAGTAAAGACGGGAGCTGAAAGGTGGATTCAACAGGGGTGGGAGAAACTTCAGGGACAGTGGTGCTGTCCTGGATTTATTTCAAAGCTAGTTCAAAATTTACCAATCAACCCATGGATTATGAAGGGATAAACCACCACAGAGTAACAACAATAGTAAATAATAAGGATGGCATTTATTGAGCACCTATTTTGTGCCAAGCATTGAACTGGCATTTTATATATAGTATCTCTAACTCCAGATTCTGGCTCTTTCTCAATGCCACGTTCTCTCTTGTGTAAAAATAAGATCTTACTCACCACCAGGCCAGTCAGCAGCAAATGGCACTGGGTGCTCTGCTCTGGGGAGTGGGGAGATACTTTTGGCAAGAGTCTAAGTGAAACTGGGGCTAGCTCAATCCATACCCTGCTGTATTCCAGAAACTCCCCAGCCTGCCAAGTTAGGGTTACCAAGGCAAAGACTGATCCATGACCAGAGTGTTATGATCTACCCTGGTGGGGATAAAAGTCATTCTGGATCTCCTCGCCTTCTTAGAGTTTGCAATTGTCATCTTTTTTTTTTTTTTTTTGATGGCGTTTTACCCTGTCGCTCAGGCTAGAGTGCAGTGGCATGATCTCGGCTCACTGGGGTTCAAACAATTCTCCTGCCTTAGGCTCTCAAGTAGCTGGGATTACAGGTGACTGCCACTGTGCTCAGACAATTTTTGTATTTTTAGTAGAGAGGGGGGTTTCACCATCTTAGCCAGGTTGGTCTCGAACTCCTGACCTCGTGATCCACCCGCCTTGGTCTCCCAAAGTGCTGCTTTGGGATTACAGGTATGAGCCACCATGCTCAGCCACAATTCTCACCTTTAATATGGCTCTAAGAATTATTTCTCTGGTAAGAGCAAGCTTTTGCTTATTTTATGTGTGTACATTTCACCATTTTTCACATTGCAAGTTATTTGAGGACTTTTTGGTACTTGTGTCTCTTCGATTTGTAGTGGTATTGAAACTAGCTAACACTGTTGAGCACTTACTATGGGCCAGTCATGGCTTTACACAGATGAACTCATTTTAGCCTCTCAACAACCCTGTTATTATTGCCATTTTACAGATAGGTAATCTGAGTTCCAGAGAGGTCAAATAACTTAATCAAAGTTACACAATTGTCAAGTGGCAGAGCTGTGCTATAAACTCAGGCTGCTTGGCTCTAGATGTCTCACATCTATTCCTCTATGCAGATGCTAGTCGCAAAGATGCAGTCTCCTTGAAAAGTCGATCTGGGAAGTTAGTAGTATATTTCAATTTGTGCCCATGGCATGGAAGGTCCAGCAGCTGTAGGAGGGCAAGACATGGTGGGAGGCCAGGTGCCATGACTCATGCCTGTAACTGCAGTGCTCTGAGAGGTTGAGAAGGGTGGATCACTTGCGGTCAGGCGCTCGAGACGAGCCTGGCCAACGTGGCGAAACCCCGTCTCTACTAAGATTGCAAAAATTAGCCGGTTATGGTGTCCACCTGTAGTCCCAGCTACTCAGGAGGCTGAGGCAGGAGAATCGCTTGAACCTGGGAGGTGGAGGTTGCAGTGAGCCGAGATCATGCCATTGCACTCCAGCCTCGGTGACAGAGCAAGACTCCTTTAGGAAAAGAAAAAAAAAAAAAAAAAAAAGACCCAGTGTGGGGAGGTACGGTGGTATACAGGGATAAACATTAGACATAAAGCCGGAAGCCCTTGCATCTGCTTCTTGACCATGCTGCCTATGAACCCTGAACCTTGGACAAGCCAATGAAACTTTCCAAGCCTCATTTTCTCACTTGTCAAATGGGATTAAGCTGTTCTTCCACAGAGATGTTGTGAGGAACCAATGAGCATGTGAATATTAAAGTGGCTTGTAAACCGGAAAGCACTACCTGTATTTTAAATAATGAAGTTATCATTGTTACTATCCTTAAAAGTACAGGATGGAGCTGATGGGGGATGAGAGTAATCATAAGAGAAGCAGGGGCTACCCAGGCCTGTTAATGGGAGGGCCATTCCCTCATGTCCTCTCCGCCAGCTCCTTGATGTTGGCACCACTAATGCCTGGTGTCTGCTCATCCCATGACCTGGACTGAGAGCTCATTTCCCTGATTCTAGCAGTCAGGATGCCTAGCTGCCAGCAATAGCCATTTTACGCTGGCAAGGAATTTATTAAAGAAATAATGATTAGGTAGTATTCTGGGGAGGAACAGAGAGCAAGGGCCACTGAGCAGCCACAGTACGAGAACGTCTCTCCCTTCCATGCTGTAGAGGTCTGAGTCTCCTGTGCACATTGTTCCCTTCTACATTCAGGTCTTGCACAGGTGAGTCTGACTGGTGGAATCGAGGTCAGTATCTGTGCCCTGGCTGCAAGGGTTTTCTGGCTTCTACCTTGGCCAGAGAGGATTTATGAGAAATGACCAAAATGTAAAAGTACATTTTCAAGGCCGGGCGCGGTGGCTCAAGCCTGTAATCCCAGCACTTTGGGAGGCCGAGGTGGGTGGATCACAAGGTCAAGAGATCGAGACCATCCTGGTCAACATGGTGAAACCCCGTCTCTACTAAAAATACAAAAAAATTAGCTGGGCATGGTGGCGCGTGCCTGTAATCCCAGCTACTCAGGAGGCTGAGGCAGGAGAATTGCCTGAATCCAGGAGGCGGAGGTTGCGATGAGCCGAGATCGCGCCATTGCACTCCAGCCTGGGTAACAAGAGCAAAACTCCGTCTCAAAAACAACAACAACAACAAAAAAACATGGGTTTTCAAAGATTTGGGTGGCCATGGATGATAAAATCTTCCATACTGGCCTAGTTCCCAGCATGCTGGACCCCAGAGAACAGCATGAGATTCCAGGAAACAGCACGAGAGGAACCCACCAAGGGCTTCTGGCCCATTCATGGGGAGCCCAGAGAATGGTGTGCTTGCTTGTGCCCCCAAATCTGGGTGGTGTGGCAGGATGGCTCCTGCTCCCTTGGACTTAGGGGACAGGCTGCTGTACTGCTGCGTGTGCAGACAAGTGTCCTGGGGTGCCAGCATGCAGGGTAGGGACGTTCATGTGAGACTGGACTGTGGGGAAGGGTGTGACAGTTGGCTACTGTTCTGATCTGGCCTGTCGCTGGCTTCTGCCTTTGCTGTCACCTTTCCTGTCACTTCAGTGTCTCCAGGCTCTAAGATAGGAGCTGACACATACCCAGAGTGACCATCCTTTGTGCATGCAAGGAGTGCTCTTTTGTCACAGAAATGCAGACCCCAATCGGAAACACACCGTAGGGGACTGACAGTTGCAGGTGCGCCGCAGGCAGGATGTCAGGAGACGAGCGGGCCTAACGAACGCATACGTTTATTCTAATAGGATGAGTTGGTACGAAACAACTGGTGGGTGTCAGCACATCTTACTCCCTCCAGCCTGGAAGGAAAGAGATAAACATGGGTTTCTAAAGGCTCTTCAAGGGGAGATTTTACTTCGTCATCTCAGAAGGGTGGAGGAGAGAGGAAGGTCTGCAAAGGTAGAGAACGGAGCTGCAGACTCTGGGTGGGGTGTGGGAGTCTCTAACTGAAAGAGGATGGGAGTCTGGAGCTCCCAAACGATGAGGACCTGTGCTCAGCAGCTTCCCTGGGGTGGGTGGAGCCTCAGAGGCACAAGTCCTTTGATACCCTATGGTAGCTTGGTGTGCAGGATATACATGGCCTGGTACCCCAGGGGTCCCTGGTTGGCAAGACCCTCCTCAGGCTGTCTCAGTATTAAAGTAACTGATGTCTGACTTTACAGGCTAGAGGAGCAGGGCTGGGAACGCAATGCCAGGGTAGACTGAAGACCAGAGCCCTTGTGAAATGCCGACCAGGAAAGATTCCAAGGCTCTTGCGTATCTCTAAGGACGTGAAGGCCCTACCAAAACAAAACTCAAGCTAGAGACTTGGAACCACATTGCCTGGCTCAGAGAAATGAAGAATTGGGATAGCCCTAGTTTGCTAGGGCTACTGTAACACAGTACCATCGACCAAGTGGCTTAAACAATGGAAATTGACTGCCTCACAGATCTGGAAGCTAGATGCCAGATATTGAGGTGTCGGTAGGGCCAGGCTCCTTCTAAAGGCACTAGGGAAGGATCTGCTCCAGGCCTCTCTCCCAGCTTTGGAGGTTGCTTGGCTTGTGGAAGCAGAACTTCAGTCTTTACTAGGTGTTCTCCCTGAATGCGCCTCTGTGTCCAAATTTCCTCTTTTTATTTTTATTACATACATATATGTGTGTGTGTGTATATATATATATGTATATGTGCGTGTGTGTATATATATGTATATATTTGAGATTGAGTCTCACTCTGTCGCCCAGGCTGGAGTGCAGTGGCATGATCCCTGCTCACTGCAACCTCCACCTCCTGGGTTCAAGTAAGTCTCCTGCCTCAGCTCCCGAGTAGCTGGGATTACAGGTGTGTGCCACCACACCCAGTTAATTTTTGTATTTTTAGTAGAGACAGGGTTTCACTATGTTGGCCAGGATGGTTTCGAACTCCTGATCTCAAGTGAGCTGCCCACCTAGGACTCACAAAGTGCTAGGATTACAGGTGTGAGCCACCGCGCCTGGCCAATTTCCCCTTTTCATAGGAACACCCAGTCATAATGGAGGAGGAGCCCACCCTTATCTTAACATCTACAAGAACATTATTGCCAAATAAGGGCACAATCTGATGTACAAGGGGTTAGGACATCAACATATAAATTGTGGGGGACACAATTCAACCCCCAACAGCTGGGTCTCCCATTCTGAGTTCTAGGGCATGCTTCACATGCTCTGCCTGGGCCCAGCTGATTCCCACCCTGGGAATTCCCACCTTGGGACTCACCCTGTGAGACTTCGGAGGACAGCACATCTCTTTCAGTTAAAAATTTTGTCTGTGGCTTGGAGAATTACCTTCAATATACAGATAATGGTGCCCAGACCTGTTGGCAGCTTGCCTCCCAGCTGTGACCATGGCAGGTAACCAGCCTCCCTGAGTCTTCACTGTCCTCTGCCGACCAAATGGGAGTCCTAATAGCTCCTCTTATTATTATGCCTGAGACGCGGCAGCCAGTTGGAGAGGGCCTACCTGGCGGAGGGGCTGTGAGCACACACAACACAAGTGGGCAGCCAGCAGATCGTAGCTCCCTTCCCCTTGGAAGGCTATACACACAGAAAACTTTCCTTGGGTTGAGCTGGGATCTAGATGAGGCCAGGTGTCAGACAGGGTAAAGTACCAAGGTCACGGGGCTGTTATAGGTATGGCACTGTGTAGAAGTCCAGTTTCACTGATCTCAGGAGAGGGGCTGATTGGGGTCCAGCGGCTCCTTCCAAAGACCTTTTGCCCTTGGAAAATGAGATGTGACCTCAGGGATGGGGGAGGAGGGAGAGGAAATGTGAAAACGGAGCCACAGAATCTTAAGAGTTGGATAGAACTTTGGAACAGCCCTATTGCAGGCCCCTCTTGCGACAGCTGGGGACGCTGAGGCCGGAGGAGGGGAAATACAGTGTCAAGGTCAAACGTTGGTTGGGTGGTGCCTGGTGACAGAGGCCAGGGCTTTGAGGGGCATAAGCTGTACTGGAGCTGAAAGGGGAGGTGGTGGGTGCTTCCAGGGGTCTGTGAGCTCCGTTCCCAAGACTGGAAGGGCCTGTGTCTGCGGAGGGGGTGGTTTCCAGGGCTCTGGAGGGGAAGGAAGGGGAGGCTAAAAGCAGGTGGGGGAGTGAATCTGGGGATTGTGGGAATTTCGGGCCGCGCCCCCGCCCCCAGCCATGCGGGGGGCGCCTGGAGAAGGGGCGCGCGGGCAGGTGGGGTGCTGCGGGGCCCGCGCGTGGGGGCCGCGCCGGCCGGGGCGGGGTGAGTCACTGCCCGCCCGCTCCCATTGTGCGGCCCGGCGGCGGCGGCGGCGGAGGTGCGGAGCCGAGCGCGAGGAGGTGGAGCCGCGGGCTGCGGGCTCCGGCGCCTGCGTCCGCCCGGCCAGCCCGGCTCTGCGCCGCGAGAGGCCGGACTGGAGCCGCGGCTGCGCTCCAGAGCGAGCGCGGGGGACATGGGGCGCGGCGGCCCGCCTGGGCCTCGCAGGCTCCGGAGCCCCGAGGTACCGCGGGGCGGGGCGCGCCGGGCAGGGCGGGGGCCCTGGGGTGTCCTGGGCGTGGCTGGGCCTACGCGGGGCGCTAGGGCCGGGTGCGGGGATCCGGCTCCCGGGTGGGGGACGCCAGCGCGAGGATCCTGACCCCGCCCTCCTCCCCCAGGGCTCCCCGCTAGGCCCCCTCAGTGGCCCCTCCTTCTCACCCGGGGCTCGGGTTCCTTAGTGAGCGAGAGCGTCCCCAGCCACCTCCCCAGCCATGGCCAACGGAGTGATCCCGCCGCCCGGGGGCGCCTCCCCCCTACCCCAGGTGACTGGCGCGCGCGGGGGTGGGGGAGGATGGGAGAGGAAAGGGTAGGAACCTTAGGGTGGGCAGAGGTGCCCTCTGGCCGACCCCAGGACCCCCCCCCCCACCCCCGAGATCCATGATTGAGCTGGGCTGGGGTTATGGAGAAAGAGGTGGCTTTTGGTGTTTTCCAGATCTGTAGCCTTCTCTCTCCTCGAGCTCTGGGAGCCCGGAGAGGGTGGTTTGCGAGATGCTGACACAGGCCTGGGCTCAAGGGGAGGGGGCCTGATGGTGCGGGAGCCTGCTGAGTTCCCCCAGCTAGGGCTTGGAGTTGGCGTGGGTGTGGGGCCTTCATGGGTCAGGGGTCGTTAGCAGAGGCTGTCTGGGCCTGCAGGTCCGGGTGCCCTTGGAGGAGCCCCCTCTAAGTCCAGACGTGGAGGAGGAGGACGATGACTTGGGCAAGACCTTGGCTGTGAGCAGGTTTGGGGACCTCATCAGCAAGCCCCCGGCCTGGGACCCCGAGAAGCCCAGCCGCAGCTACAGCGAGCGGGACTTTGAGTGTGGGTAGCCTGGGGACCCCTAGTGCGGCCGCCCTTGCCACCATCACCATCATCGCCACCATCACCGCGCTCACCTTGGGCTTGGTCACCCAGTGCCATCCTGTGCCGGACACTGTGCTGGACTCTGTGCGGGGCCACATGCCGTGTTCGGTCATCCTGCCTCCCCCACCCATCGCCTGTCCGCCTGCCAGGGGAGGTGGGCCCCAGACCAGGGGAGATCTAGGGAGCCAGGCCTGGGCCCTTCCATGGTGACCTTCCACTTCCTCTTTGGCCCCAGTCACTCCCTCCTTGTCCCCCCTTGGCTCCTTCGACTCTGCGTTTCCCCTCCTTGCTGTATCATCTCCCCTTACCCAGTCCCCTTCATGACCTTCCCTTTCCATCCGTCCCCTCCTCCCACTCCACCGGACCTCATCAGTGACAGGCACGTGGACACAGGTGTTGGGGGGTCATGGCCCTGGAGGAAGGACTAGGGTGCCCTTGTTTGCGGCCTTGAGCTGGAAGGTGTGTGTCCCTTGGGTGGGGAGGACCACCCTTTCTGCTGTGGGGGCCTCAACTGGATCTCCTGCACCCCCAGTTCACCGGCACACATCCCACCACACCCACCACCCGCTCTCAGCGCGCCTGCCTCCACCCCACAAGCTGCGGCGGCTGCCCCCCACCTCTGCCCGGCACAACAGGAGAAAGAGGAAGAAGGAGAAGACCTCTGCTCCCCCCTCCGAGGGGACCCCTCCCATCCAGGAGGAGGGGGGAGCTGGAGTGGATGAGGAGGAGGAGGAAGAGGAGGAAGAGGAAGGAGAATCTGAGGCAGAACCTGGAGAGCCCCCACCCTCAGGGTCCCCACCGAAGGCAAAGGTAGGGGCTTCCCTTGGAGAGGTGGCAGGTTAGGGGTCAGGGAGGGGTGCAGTGAGGAGGGGAGGAGCACATGATGGGGACCTGTGTGAGACCGGAGGCTGGATGGGGTTGGGGCTGCATGGTGGGTTGGGGCAGGGCCCCAGGGCACATTCTGTGTCTGCAGTTCTCCATTGGAAGTGATGAGGATGACAGTCCAGGCCTCCCCGGGAGGGCTGCTATCACCAAGCCCCTGCCCTCGGTGGGCCCACGCACTGACAGGAGCCCCCAGCACTCTGGCAGGTACTGGCCACAGCCCCCACTCAGCAGGGCCCTGCCCAGAGCCGCAGGGTCCAAAGCCCTGGCAGTCACCTCCTTCCTGATCCGGAGGAGTGTCCTCAACTCTGTCCCTGAGAGAAGGGGAGCAGGGTGATAGGAGGGGGGTGGGGATCTCTTCTCTGTCCTCATGATTTACGGGAAGGAGAGAACAAGGTGGGAGAAAAATGGAGAAGAGCAGAGTGAAGAGGTTAGGAGTTCCTCGGGAGAGAGTGACAGAGTGGAGAGGGCGAGGAGAAGGGTGGAGGAAGTGGGGAGCCTCGGGATGGGAAGAGGGGGCCTGGGTCAGTGTCCTTTTCTGCCCAGGAGGGGCCTGGGTCTTGTGCTCAGGGTCCACTCCAGGCCCTACTCTGAGCTGGGGGACGGTGACGGAACCACCGACCTGGCCCTGTCAAGTTCAAGGATATTATGTTGCCTCCCCAGCTCCCCCAGCCCCCGGGCCAGGGCCTCCCGACTCGCTGGGGAGAAGAGCCGGCCCTGGAGCCCATCGGCCAGTTATGACCTTCGGGAGCGACTGTGCCCAGGCAGTGCCCTGGGCAACGCAGGTGGTCCAGAGCAGCAGGTGCCCACAGATGAGGCGGAGGCCCAGATGCTGGGTTCTGCAGACCTGGACGATATGAAGAGTGAGTGAGACCTCGTGGCAGCCCCTATGGTTCACTGCGACTGACTCAGCCTGCGAGTGACCTTGGGAGGCTGTGAGCTCTCCCCCATTCAGGGTTGAGTCCTCTCTGAATCCCTGTCTGCTGGGATGTGGCCAGTGATGGGGAGCTCACTACCTTACCCAGCCACCCTCTCTGACTGCCAGAGCTGAGATTTCCTTTCCTGACACTTCAAGCCTCAGTCCTGATTCTGTCCTCTGAGTCACCCCTAGAAAATGGCAGCTCTCTTTTTCATAGCCTTGTATCCCTCCCCAAGGCCTGTCTTCTCAGGGCGAACCCTTTATCTCCTAGTTCTTTGATCCCTTCCAAACCAGACCCTGAGTCTGTGCCACTTTTCTGGACCCCTGCCTCTCCCTGTCAGGACCCCTTACTCCCATCCCACCACCCTTGGCTGGGCCTGGCTGTGATCTCGGCACATTCCTTCCATCTTATCAGTGCCCTGGTTTCTGTGCCACCTGTCATCACCCATGGGGCTCTGTGCCCAGGCCAGGGGCATCATTGATCCCTCCTCCTCCTTGGAGCCACAGTATGTGGGCGGGGTAGGGGGGAAGGGTAGGGCTTTGAGCTCAATACGTCATGGAAAGTTGCCAGGGCCTGAGGACAGGGACAGGAACAATCCGATGGCAGCAGTAGCAGTGGGATGGGGGGTGGGGGAGGGCGTGTTTACAGACCCAGGGTCGGGGCTGGACACTTTGGGGAGCAGGCTTGTGGACGTGGGGAGTTGGGGTCGGGAGGCTGTGCCACCTTCGGCTCTGGTTGGACAGAGGCTGCTACCTTGTCCAGGCTCCCACCTTCTAGGGCAGACGAGGGGTCTGGTAGGGAGCAGGGGCCGAGGTATCGGCCACCTGGAGAATGACGAGCCCACTGGAGGAAGACCCTGAGCCCCATGGGGCACTAAGCCCTGGGTCTGGGGACACCGGAGGCCAGGGCCCTGGGAGGGATCCAGCCCCCAGCCCTCGAGACTCACTGGCCTCAGAAGACTTAGAGATGTTTGTGCTGGACTTTGAGGATGGTGGCCTGTGGGAGTCCATCAGGGGCCAGCTGGGCCCCTTGGCAGGGCCACTAACTTGTGAGTAACGGGCCTGCTGGCCTTTCCCTGACTGCTGCTGACCTGGGCGGGGCAGGTGGGAGGAAGGGAGCGAAGCCCTGCCTGAGTCCGCTGGGCCGTGTACCTTCAGGGAGGGGACATGGGCATTGAGAGAGGGCTCACGGAGTGTTGGGGGCTCAGTGCCTGGGGACTCTGGCTCAATGCCAGTCATGGGACCGCAGAGGGAGAGCGAGGCGCAGCCGCCATGGCAGGGGCTGGAGGGTCTGGCTGGGGCTGTGGACAAGCTGGGTCTACCTTTGGGTTGCACCTTGGCTGGTGGTCCTGGGTGACCATGGGGCTGTCCTTCCTGCATTCTGAACTTCATTCTTCTTATCAGTGAAATGGCCCCATAGACTTAGGTGGTTCCTGCCGGCATGGTTCCTTGGTGACTATAGAGCTCACCAAGTAGATGGGTTGGGTAGAAGGAGCTGGGCCGTGACCCTGAGGCCCCCAGCTGCCCCTGTGGGACCCCCAAGCCCATCTTCTCTGCAGGTCACCGACTGGAGGACAATCCTGGTGTGCGGCGACACTTAGTGAAGAAGCCGTCCCGGACGCAGGGTGGGAGGGGCAGCCCCAGTGGCCTGGCCCCCATCCTTCGCAGGAAGAAGAAGAAGAAGAAGCTGGACCGGAGACCTCATGAGGTCAGAATGCTGAGAGGGTGGGCCTGTCGCTTCCTGACACCCCAGAGCCCTCCTCTCCTTACCTTCCTGCCTTGCCTCGTTGCCGTGTTCCCTACACCTGGCGGCTCCCGGGCCCTCACCCATGGCATGCCCCCCAGGTGTTTGTGGAGCTGAACGAGCTGATGCTGGACCGCAGCCAGGAGCCCCACTGGCGGGAGACGGCCCGCTGGATCAAGTTTGAGGAGGACGTGGAGGAGGAGACGGAGCGCTGGGGGAAGCCCCACGTTGCCTCACTCTCCTTCCGCAGCCTGCTGGAGCTCAGGAGGACCATCGCCCATGGTAGGGATGCCCAGGCCTGGCCTGGGGCTGCATGCCCTCTTCACGGCCACAGAGTTCAGTCTGTGCCAGGCTGCTCAGCTCCCAGGGACACTCCCTGGAGTCCTGGGCCCAACCAAGATCCAGCTGCCACCTGGGACCATGGGGTCCAGTTGTCTGGGCAGCCCGTGAGCCCCAAGGGGCAGTGCTGTGTTTGGTGCATGCAGTCAATCAACACGTGGCTTCCCCTTCCTTGGTGAGGAGGGGCCGTGCCCTCGTTCCTGTGCTGTTTTCACAGCCCCTCTCTGGCTGGCCTGTGGCAATATGGAGCTGTGTATCTGCCTGGGCACACTGGCCTCTTTCCTCTTACAGCACATTCGCCTGCTCTTGGGGATCAGGCAGAGTGGGGGGAGATTTTTCCTGCCTGATGGGATTGTGCCCTCTCCCTGGACTGTCCCCTAGGAGCCGCCCTCCTGGACCTGGAGCAAACCACCTTGCCAGGCATCGCACACCTCGTGGTGGAGACCATGATTGTGTCCGACCAGATCCGGCCGGAGGACAGGGCCAGCGTCCTGCGTACCTTGCTGCTGAAACACAGGTGCTGGGGTGGGTGCCTGGGAGGGGCCTGGCTGGCTCAGCTGCCCTTCTAGGAGCACAGCCTTTTCTGAGTGGCTCTCAGCCTCTACTTGAATCAGTGACAGAGAGCTCACGTCTATCTTTTGACACTTCCAATCATTAGAAAGTTTCTTCTTACACTGAGGCAGAGGGACGGAGGCCCTGACCCTCCCCTACTCACCTCGTGACCTCAGTCTACCAAGAGCCTCTCCTCTCCTAACCTGCCTCACCCTGCGCCTTCCAGCCATCCCAACGATGACAAGGACAGTGGCTTCTTTCCCCGAAACCCATCGAGCTCCAGCATGAACTCGGTCCTGGGGAATCATCACCCAACTCCCAGCCACGGCCCTGATGGGGCGGTGCCTACCATGGCTGATGACCTGGGGGAGCCAGCCCCACTCTGGCCACATGACCCGGACGCCAAGGAGGTCAGTGCCCTTGCTCTGGCTTGGGCCCGGGGACTGAGAGAGTGTCCAGTTTCCGTTGAGGTCATCAATGACTTCACTGAGTGGGTTGGGAAGGTTGGATTGCTGGCACCATGCTGGGCACTGAGGGACCTAGAGAAGATGAGCAGGAGGGGTCCCTGCCCTGAGACACAGGCGGTTTGAATGTGATGATGTGGCAGACCCACAGGAGCTGTTTAAACAAGAGAAGGTGGCAGTGGGGGGCATTGAGTCAGGGTCCACACCCCAGCCGGTGGCTCCCAGTGTGGGGCCACAGTGCCGTACCTGCCCACTCTGGGAGGGAGAAGCAGGTCTCAGACCCAGGCCTGGAGCCAGGGCTGGGAGGGCCTGCCACGGCCTCCGGTCTGGGTCCCAGCCCTATTCCAGTTCTGCGTCCTCAGAAGCCCCTCCACATGCCTGGGGGAGACAGTCACCGGGGGAAAAGCCTGAAGCTGCTGGAGAAGATCCCCGAAGATGCTGAGGCCACCGTTGTGCTTGTGGGTGAGGAGGGCTGGGCACTGGGGGCAGGGTCTGCAGCATGTGGGTGCCTCTCCTGGGGGCCTGTTTTTCTGAGTTGTGGCCTGGAGGCCGCCTCCTCCATCTCCCTCCAGTTTCCACCTGGCCCCTGCTCTTCCTCACAGCTGGTCTTGGCCCACTTCCTTTCCTAGTCTCCTGCCTGCTTCCTGTCCAGTTTTCTGCTATCTTGGACTCATGCAAGTCCATGTAGCACCACTGAGAATTAGAAACAAGAGCAACCCTTCTTTAATACCCTGAGTTTCCATCTGCTGGTGAATTGTCATCAGTGTACATATAGACACATAAGTGAATGGCACCCCTTTAGACCGTGTTTCTTTGTGCAGTATACAACCTGCTCAACTGTACCTGATAGTCCTAGATATCCATTCCAGGGCCTGCCTTGACTGCTGCCTTTTGCCCAGTGCCCTGTGCTTTCCTCTTTCCCTAGGTTGTGTGCCTTTTTTGGAGCAGCCGGCGGCAGCCTTCGTGCGGCTGAATGAGGCTGTGCTTCTGGAGTCTGTGCTTGAGGTCCCTGTCCCGGTCCGCTTCCTCTTCGTGATGCTGGGGCCCAGCCACACCAGCACGGACTATCACGAGCTTGGGCGCTCCATTGCCACCCTTATGTCTGACAAGGTTGGCTGCAGGCCTCTTCTCCTAGGACCTGCTTGCCCCCGTCCCTCTCATTGTCCACAGTGGTGCCTATAGAGGCCCCTGGGTGGAAGCCATGCCCTGGAGTATGGGGGAGCTGTTGGCCCAGGGGGAAGCGAGAGCCCTGAGCTGTAGCTGTGGGAGGGGGTGGTGACATAAGGGGAAAAGCTTAGACTCCAGAGCTTTAGATGTGACACGAGACTTGAACAAGACGGCTGGATGTGCTGGTCTTTGCTGTAGCTTCTCCTGGGATTGAATAGGAGGGTCTTTTAGCCAGGGGCAACGTTCACAGTATTATCAGCCTGTAAGGTGTGGCCGATCCAGTTGGAATGGCTCTGGAAGCCCCTGCTCTGCCAGCCGCCACATGTGGCGGCATGTGGAAGGCTGGCATCTCCTGGGGGAATGAGGGCACCTGGGGCTTCAGGACGGTGGCTTGCTGGCCTGCAGGGCTGGGTGTCAGTGTCACAACAGCCGACACTGTTGGACTGGCCCAGTATCTATGGCTGAATGTTCCCCCTGCCCATAGCTCAGTGACAACACCCCTCCCACCCATGTCTTCCTCCTGGAGGCTCCCTTGGCCATCCCTGAGAGTCCTGGCCCTCTCGTTGCCCCCAGCTGTTTCATGAGGCTGCCTACCAGGCGGACGACCGGCAGGACCTCCTGAGCGCCATCAGCGAGTTCCTGGATGGCAGCATCGTGATCCCCCCATCTGAGGTGGAGGGCCGAGACCTGCTGCGCTCCGTGGCTGCCTTCCAGCGAGAGCTGCTTAGGAAGCGGCGGGAGCGCGAACAGACCAAAGTTGAGATGACCACACAGGGTGGCTACACGGCCCCTGGGAAAGGTCAGACCCTTGGGGGCTGAGTGTCCCTGACACACACTCTCCCATCCCAGGGCCCTGAGGCTGTAACCCCAGCCCTGTCCTTCTGACTTCTGGAGTCCTTTGCATCCCTGATCCCAAAAGCTTGGGGCCTCCAAGCCAGAGGGAGTGGTCTGCCCCAGCAGCCCCTTGTTCCCCCAGAACTGTCTTTGGAGTTGGGGGGCTCCGAGGCGACCCCTGAAGATGACCCCTTGCTGCGGACGGGCTCGGTATTTGGGGGGCTCGTGCGGGATGTGAAGCGCCGGTACCCGCACTACCCCAGTGACCTGCGAGACGCCCTGCACTCCCAGTGTGTGGCCGCCGTGCTCTTCATCTACTTTGCAGCCCTCAGCCCTGCCATCACCTTCGGGGGGCTGCTAGGTAAGGGAAAGGGGCTCGGGGAATTGAGGGGCTCCTGCAGTCCCTCTTGGTCCCAGTGTCATTTGTAGGTTTCTGGGTCTGGGTGTGATCGTGTTAGGGGACAGTAGATGTGCTAGCAAAGGTGTGAACGCCTTAGAGACATGCTGGGTCAGGGAACCCCAGGGATCACCTTTGGGGGCTATAAAGTGAGAGTGCGTGAGAGAGGTGTAAGGGGTGGGAGTCCTGTGATCACCACTGGGGGCTAGTGGGGAGGGTCTGGGAGCAATGGGGTATGGGGTATGTCTGTCACTCTAAGGGGCTGCTCTGCTTTTGTTGGGAGCCCCAGTTTAGGACAAGCTAGATGAGGAAGGGGGCAGATAGACAGAGCCAGGCTAGGGCCATCCTACTGGCCTTGCCACCGCAGGAGAGAAGACCGAGGGGCTGATGGGCGTTTCCGAGCTGATCGTGTCCACCGCTGTGCTTGGCGTCCTCTTCTCTCTGCTGGGGGCTCAGCCACTGCTTGTGGTTGGCTTCTCTGGGCCGCTGCTCGTGTTTGAGGAAGCCTTCTTCAAGGTGAGGGGAGCCTTGCTCGCTGTATCCATCCTGCCCCACACTCTTCCTTACCCAGGGGATGAGTCCCTGCATTCTCCCTCCTCTTCCTTGGAGTTCACCCGCTGCTCATTCCAGGGGCACTGACGCCCAGAGCAGTGGGTAACCACCACTCCCAACCCCCCCAGTTCTGCCGAGCCCAGGACCTGGAGTACCTCACTGGCCGGGTGTGGGTTGGCCTCTGGCTGGTGGTCTTCGTCCTTGCCCTGGTGGCCGCTGAAGGCAGCTTCCTGGTCCGCTACATCTCGCCTTTCACCCAGGAGATCTTCGCCTTCCTCATCTCACTCATTTTCATCTATGAGACCTTCTACAAGCTGTACAAGGTGGAGGGCCAGAGAGGTCTTGGGGATGGCAGAGATGGGGGTGGACATTGCCCTGGGGAGGATACCATGGGAGGGGGAGGTATGGAGAATTGAGGAACAAGGAGAGGGACTGTGTTGGGAGTGAGGGGTTCTAGGGACACCCTAGGCTAGGTCTGAGCTGAAGGGGAGGGAGTCAGACCCAGAGGGTAGGTGCCAGGTCACAGCTCCAGGCACGTGGTTGGAGGCTTAGTAATAAGGACTCACCTGCACAGGTATGTGATGGGGAGGGTGCTGCCAGTGCGAAGGGGCTGGGTGTCCTTGGGTCACCTTTTGTAGAGGAGTGTGTGTGTGTGTGGTATGTGAGTATGGCGTGGTGTGTGTGTGCGTGTGTTTTATGATGTGTGTGTGGCGTGTGATATGTGCATATGTGTGTGTGCATGCTGTATGTGTGTTGTGTGTATGTGGTGTGTTGTTTTGTGTGTAGTATGTGTGTTGTGTATGTGTTGTATGTTGTATATGTGTGTTGTGCTGTATGTGTTGTGTGTTTTCCGTGTTTCATGTGCGTATGCGTATATGTGTGTGTGGTGCAGCTGGATGTCCGTACGTTACTGCTATTGAGGGGTCACCCTCTCTCTCAGGTGTGCTGATGACGATGAAATCAGGTCACCTGCCAGGTGAGTGACAAGGCATCCTTGTTATCCACACACAGGTATTCACAGAGCACCCGCTGCTGCCGTTCTACCCCCCTGAAGGGGCCCTGGAGGGGTCCCTGGAGGCTGGTCTGGAGCCCAATGGCAGTGCCCTGCCCCCCACCGAGGGCCCCCGAGGCCCGAGGAACCAGCCCAATACAGCACTGCTGTCACTCATCCTCATGCTCGGGACCTTCTTCATCGCCTTCTTCCTGCGCAAGTTCAGGAACAGCCGCTTCCTGGGGGGCAAGGTGCGCAGCTGCTGGGTGTGGAGCCCCCAAGAGTTCCCCGGTTCCTGCTGTCACTGCTAGGCTCAGCTCCCCAGGGAGTCTGCACCCCTTCCCCAGTCGGCCCTTGGACCAGAACCCAGCCTGGGCAGCCCCTCGCCCCATCGGAAGCCTCTTCTCTGGGAGTCTACTTGCCCTTTGCTCAGGGAAGTCCAATCAAGACAACAACCTCCCAGGCTGTGCTGGCACCTGTGGGGTTGAGAGGCAGGTGGGGGGCCTTCTGGCTCCAGCTTGGACCCAGGCACGGCCAGGGATGGCAAGTCCCATGTTAGTCTGCTGACCTCGCCTCCACCTTCTGCCCCTTCTCCGACCGGCCCCTCTCCAGGCTCGCCGCATCATTGGGGACTTTGGCATCCCCATCTCCATCCTGGTGATGGTCCTGGTGGATTACTCCATCACAGACACCTACACGCAGGTGAGGGAGCCTGAGCCTGTGGCAGCTGCTCTCACCCCAAGGCTAGGAGAGGGAGCCCCTCCTTGGGCCCTGGGGTTGGGATCGGGCCTGAATCCAGCTCTCCTAGTGGAGTGGCTACCCTGGGTGGTGGGGCTGGGGCTTCCGGCTTCCGGCATTGCCGCCTTCCTGAGTGAAGAATCCAGCAGAAGCCGGTGTGGATCTGGGAGCAGAATGACAGGTACCCGACACAGGTCCCAGGAAGCTCTGGGGCTCAGAGAGGAGGCGCTCCATTTCCCTGCCCTCTACTGGATTCTTGGAAGGACAGTGACTTTTAGAGGATGCGAAGCTAATTTCTCCCTAACCTGTTCACACCCCAACTCCCTGAAGTCCTGGTATTAGAGATGCAGGTTGGTGGTAGCAACTGCTTCATGGGCTTCCTAGCAGGGGGAGGCTGTGTCCCTGAACCCTGTTTTCCTGCCATGCAGAAGCTGACAGTGCCCACAGGGCTCTCAGTGACCTCTCCCGATAAGCGCTCATGGTTCATCCCACCCCTGGGCAGTGCCCGTCCTTTCCCGCCCTGGATGATGGTGGCAGCCGCTGTCCCCGCCCTCCTCGTCCTCATCCTCATCTTCATGGAGACACAGATCACGGCGTGAGAGGGCTGGGAGGAGGAGATGGGAGGGACGAGGCCAGGCTCTTGCCTCTTTGGCTTGGTTTCAGGGTTATAGCAGAGACATCATTATCAGTATCGGGGGGCCGGGTGGGTAGGAACTGGTGGCAAGCCTTGAGGAAGAGAGTGTGTGTCGAGGAGCTGGCAGGGGTGAGGAGGGGGTGGGGGAGGAGCAGAGAGCAGTGGCATCCCGGGCAGGGGCATGGCTTCCCCGTGATGGTTTGACATGACATCTGCCTGTTGCCACCACTGTTTGCAGCGTGGCACTTGACAGTCTTCAGAACACTCTAGCAGTCTAAGCTTGCACCCAGGGATGCTCTCATGTATCTAATTTTGGTTAAACCACAATAACGTGGTAAGATCTGGCATCTGGCTTTTGTGGTGTTTTAAATATTCACAGTATGAGAATTTGGCTCACATTTGCTTCAATGTGAGAACTTCAATTTGGGAACTTGAAAGAGGAAGCTGGCAGTCCCGGGAGAACTGTTGTCTGCATGTCCTCTCCCCACCCTCTGGTCTCTGTGTGCCTGCCTGTTTCTGTCCCCTACCCCCGCGGGGCCAGCCACACCCAACCCCTCCCCACCCTCTCTCTGCAGGCTCATCGTCAGCCAGAAGGCGCGGAGGCTGCTTAAGGGCTCTGGTTTCCACCTGGACCTGCTCCTCATTGGCTCCCTCGGGGGGCTCTGTGGGCTGTTTGGGTTGCCGTGGCTCACGGCGGCCACAGTCCGCTCTGTCACCCATGTCAATGCACTGACAGTGATGCGCACTGCCATCGCGCCTGGTGAGAAGCCCCAGATCCAGGAGGTGCGGGAACAGCGGGTCACTGGTGTGCTCATCGCCAGCCTCGTGGGTGAGAGCCCACCTCCACCCTGCACACCCCACTCCTGGGGCCCCATGGTCTTATATCTTCTCTATCCCAGGCTTGACCCTGAATCTCCCGATGTGTCATGTGTTGCCCTCAGTCTGACCCTCAAACCTGCTTCCCAACACTCCCCCAACTCCTTCCTCCCTGAGCCCTTTCCTGGTTCTGTCCTGCTCCCTCTTCTCTTGTTCAAGGTGATGAGACCAAACTGATTGGTCTAGTGGGTTCGTGTCACCCACCCACCAGGCCTGTCCATCCCCAGGGGCTGTCTGAGGGTCAGGTGGGTCTGTGTCACCTCTTCCAGGCCTGTCCATCCTCCCAGGGGCTATCCGAGGGTTAGCAGGTCTGTGTCACCTCCTCCAGGCTTGTCCATCGTCATGGGGGCCGTGCTGCGTCGGATCCCGTTGGCTGTGCTCTTTGGGATCTTCCTGTACATGGGGGTCACATCCCTGTCTGGTATCCAGCTGTCCCAGCGTCTGTTGCTCATTCTCATGCCGGCAAAACACCATCCCGAGCAGCCCTATGTAACCAAGGTAGGGCCAGGGAAGCATGGGGTAGGGCAATGGGGTGACGGGAAGGGGATCCAGAGGGATCTGGGTGCATCAATGGATGGGATGAATATGAGGGAGAAGTTGGGACCTGGGAGCCAAGTTCCCCATGATGTGGGTGGGAGCAGGCCGGGGTGCTGTGCGCTGAGGCCCACTGGCCGCTCCCCCAGGTGAAGACGTGGCGGATGCACCTGTTCACCTGTATCCAGCTGGGATGCATCGCGCTGCTCTGGGTGGTCAAGTCCACGGCGGCCTCACTCGCCTTTCCCTTCCTGCTGCTGCTCACGGTGCCTCTGAGGCATTGTCTTCTGCCCCGGCTCTTCCAGGACAGGGAGCTGCAGGCAGTAAGTGGGTGGCCTGGGGTGGCAGTATTCGGGCAGATGGGCACTGGGTTGCAATCTCTGTCTGGCCACCCACTAGTTGTGGGTGTTAGTTATGTAACTTCTGTTGCAAATTATCTCACCTTCCAAAATCTTATTTTCACCTGTATGATAGGGGTAATCATAGATCCTACCTTGTAGGACCATTGCGAGGGTCAAGTGCTTGTCCAGATAAAGGCCTGAGGATGGTGGTTTTGTACAGGAGCAGGCACGGAGCTGCTGCACACAGCTGTGCAGGCGGTACCTGACCCAAAACACACAGCTGAGGCCACAGGGGTGATGTGGCACTGGTGTCCACCCTGAGCCCTGCTTTTGTCTAGAGGAAAATACATCTTTTTTTTTTTTTTTTTTTTTTTTTTTGCGATGAAGTCTCGTTCTGTCACCCAGGCTGGAGTGCAGTGGCGCAATCTCAGTTCACTGCAACCTCCACCTCCCTGGTTCAAGCAATTCCCCTGCCTCAACCTCCTGAGTAGCTAGGATTACAGGCGCATGCCACCATGCCTGGCTAATTTTTTTGTATTTTTAATAGAGATGAGGTTTCATCATATTGGCCAGACTGGTCTTGAACCCATGACCTCAGGCAATCCTCCCACCTTGGCCTCCCAAAGTGCTGGGATTACAGGCATGAGCCATTGTGCCCAGCCATGAAAAATCCTTTTGCAGTGTATCCTACTCAAACATGGTGTACAAAGGTACCACAGCTACTAGAAGTGGCCTCAGGAAAGAGATTCATAATAATTATTATCACCAGGAGGGGCCAGGTGTCTGGTCTGGGAGGTGACCTGAAGGCTTTGGCCAAGGGCAGTGCTGCCACCCGGGGTCACGGTACTTGCAGACAGGCCCAGGAAAGGTCGGGGAGCAGGGAGGGCTGCAGGTTGGAGGAGAAGGTGGAGCATGGGAGGGGATAGGGATGCTTCCCTGCCTCCCGCAATCTTCTGTTCCCTCTGCAGCTGGACTCAGAAGATGCTGAACCAAACTTTGATGAGGATGGCCAGGATGAGTACAACGAGCTGCACATGCCAGTGTGACCCTTGAAGACAGTGCCCCTCAGAGACCCCAAGACCTTAGGGATGGACACCTGGGCCCCAGGCAGGGCCCAGCCCTTGGCCAGGGGGCTCCTCAGGACCCAGAGATGTGCCTGGAACCACACCTGATGCCACGGCTAGAGTGGCGCCCATGACTTCTGCCTGGGGCGTTGATCACGCCTCACCTTTCACAGACCAGACCGGCACAGGCTTTGAGCTCATTATAACCACACTCCTTGTCTCGTGTCTGCCTCACTCTGTTGGTTCCATCTTTGGTTTCTCAGGTCATACTTATCCATTTGGAATTGGAGGAATTCTATTTTCAGGGTCATCAAAACCAGGGAGCGGTTTGAGCCAAGGACAGAGTCCTTGGGAGAACAAGAGAGAATCAAGACCACAGAAGGCCAGAGCTGGGCTTTATCAACACTTCCCAGGCCCCTCAAGTGCAGCTGAGGAGCTGGTGGTGGCGGGGGGCACTCAAGGTCTGCTCAAGGTCACATGCCCATGAATCCAGCCCCTGCTTAGCAAGGGGGGAGAACTGGGGAGGGGAGGGAAGGAAGTTGCTTCAGTGTAGCCACTGGGGAAATCAGAGCATCTCCAGGGGCTGTGTGGCCACAGAGGGAATGGAAAATGTCTCTCTTCTTCTTCTTCTTCTTTTTTTTTTTTTTTTTTTTTTTTGAGACGGAGTCTCACCCTGTTGCCAGGCTGGAGTGCAGTGGCACGATCTTGGCTTACTGCAATCTCTGCCTCTCGGGTTCAAGCCATTCTCTTGCCTCAGCCTCCCAAGTAGCTGGGACTTACAGGCATGAGCCACCACACCCAGCTAATTTTTTGGTATTTTTAGTGGAGGCGGGGTTTCACCATGTTGGCCAGGCTGGTATCAAACTCCTGACCTCAAGTGATCCACCTGCCTTGGCCTCCCAAAGTGCTGGGATTAAAGGCCAGAGCCACCGTGCCAGGCCTCTCTTCTTGACGTCTGGCCTTTGATGGAACAGAGATAGCAGCTCAATCCCCTAGACGCCAGGGTGGTGCTGGATTTGGGGTCCCTGGACCATTTTAGATTCTGCTGGCTTAGAGAGGCAGTTTTGGGATTCCTGAGGCCACTCCTTGTGCAACAGTCTCCGTTTTGCCAGAAATAACCTGGGAGACTTGAGGGGAGCGGGAGCCCATTGCGTCATAGTTGCTAGGCAACCTCCAGAGCGAAGGAGCACATTGTCCCCCGTTGCCCTCCGGTGGCCGCTCTGGCATGCTGCAGGCTCTGTCCTGACTGAGGAATAGCAGCACTGCCACCTGGTGGATCCGCGGTGCTCAGAGAGCCCATTCAAGTGCATCCAGTTCCTCCGGGGGAGACCAGCCAGGTCAGGCAGGTTCCCTGTCCCACAGCCCTGGGCAGCTCAGAGCATCCAGGGCCAGGGATCCCTCAGCCTCGCGTTAGCAGTTTCCTCCCGAGCTGGTGCTGCTCCTTCTCTTTTTCCCGTTTTGTTCCCCAATGTGCAGAACCCCTATCAACTCCAGTGGGGAAGGCACCAAGAGGTAGAAGAGGAGACGGAGACCAGCAAATGAGACATGGGGTTTTATTTGGACTTATATACAGGGGAGAGAGTCCAGTAGCAGTGAGTGGTTCAGGAGAAACCACAATCAATTGCAAAAAGCATTTTCTATAGCATTTCCACTTAGCACCTTTCCCTAACAACCTCCGCCTGGGGATCTTCATTCAACCCAGACTTGGGCTTTGATCCCCTGTATGGCCGTGCTTCACGGTCCAGGGCTCAGATGTTCTCAGACAACGAATCTCCAGGTCGGCCACTCCCAGATTCCCTAGTTTGGAACACATATTCAGGTGCGTCTGCCACGCAGGGCCATTCTCAGGCTGTGCTTAAGTGTCTGCGGTCAGGTGCGGTTACCACACACTCCCAGGTGTTCAGGCCAATGGCAGGTGCCCCAAAGCTGGTCAGGAGAGAAGAGACAGGCCACTGTGAGGCTGTTTGTTGTGTTCCTAAGGAAGAGAAGAGCCCTCCAGCTGCCCTGGATTGTTGTCCGGGTGTAAGCATTTATTCCAGTCCACCCTGTCTCCCTGGGTCTCGGGTGCCATGGTGGCTTCTAACTACATCAAGCCTCTCCCCTGGTGTATGTGAGGACAAGATTCCTTTTCTTTAGTTTGGCCAAGGCTGGGTGGAATTTCAAAAGAACTGTGCCAAGGAACAAAGTCAAGGTCAAACGCAAAACCTAGAAGGGACATTCCAAACACAGATGGCAGGGGCCACTCAGACAAGTTTGGTTGTGAGGCTTTGCACGTGAGAACCCTGGTTCCTTCCCAGAGCCCTGCTCCTCCTTGAGGGCCTGGATGCGGGCAGGCACCCCTGCTCGATCTCTGGGATTCCTAGACCCCACAGGAAGAAACCTGCACTTTTTCCAGCCCCTGCAAGGAAATGGCAATGTGGGCTCAGAAAGCTGGATTCCTTATTGGACACAGATGGTGTCAGTCATCTCTGCTTGGCAAATCGCTGTGAACTGTGGGTGTTCCTCCACTGCAAAATGAAAAGAGGGGCAGGTCCTTCTGAAACAGGGAACGCGTCCCGGTCCTGGCTGGTGGGTCAGGGTGGCCTCCAGCAAAACTAGGTCTTGAGGCCTCAAAGCAATAGGTGAAACAACTTCAGTGAGAGAGCTTGACAGGCTTACTCATTTAAAGACCACCCTATCCATGCCAAAGGAGGGCAGCTGTGGTTTAGGACAGGCAGGAGGGAGCCAGAGTCAGCTAACATTTTGAGCTCACCCAGCTCACTCAGGGGGAATATAGAGGGTTGAGAAGATCCAGAACGCTGCAGCAACCCAAAAGGCTGCCAGGGCTGGAGACCCAGGGGGATAGGAGAGGAAAGAGAGACCCAGCTTGGGTGTGTGACACGGGGGATGACAAGACATACGGGGAACCCATAGAAAGGCAACCGGGCCTGGCCCAGGGCCTGGCTGGTTAGAAAGCATGTCATCTGGGGACATTCAGTGTTTGTCCTGAAGCCCTTTGTAGCCCCTGTGTTTCCTCTTTCTCTTCACCAGTTCTCTCTGACCTTCTCCTCTCTTGGAGGGGCCCTCAACTGGGGCCCTCTTCAAGGTACAGAGGAGAGTCAGTGGAGGGAAGCCCCTGATGGCCCAGCTCTGGGGGGCTGGACAGGACAGTTACTAAACGGGGGACAAAGGCCATTGTATTTTTGGACATCCGGCCTCTCTGCCATCTGCTCTGGACTGGAAGCGGCTTTGGGAGCGTGCACGTGCATGGGCCCTTCAGTAAGGACATCTGGCCTGTCGCCATTTCCCCCACCCCTTGCTGCTTTCTAAGTGGGGTTGTGGCCACATCTTGGGCAGCTGTTCAAAGCTTTCATTACTCCCGGACAAGTTCAAGCCCACTTCAGGTCCTGAGGAGTGCTAGCTCGTTCTTTTACTTTGGGCAAAGAGGGCGGCTGTCACTTTCTTGTTCATGCTGAGGATTCAGCTCACTCAAGATATCTGATGCCCTTGTGACAGTGTCTGGCTGTCAGAGCTCACAGACCATCTGCTGGGATTGCCCTGGGCCCCTCCTTTAGGGCACAGAACGTGGCAATAATGAGTCCCGTTTGGCAGCCTGTGTGACATTTCTTCTTGTATCTTATCAGGTGACTCAAATAATGATCATGCCTGTTGACACTTGGAGGTCTCACAGGGAATTCTGAGCAGCTAGGGGAAGGTGACATAGCACTCAAGGGCACCTGCGCCAAGTGCTGCCCGTGCAGCTGGTGATTAAGCCATTGCCGAAAACAACAATAAAACAGATTCTGGGCAAGTGGGGAATGGTGGATTCAGTCCAGTGTGGCAAAAAAGGAAATGCAAAGTGAGGAATGTGGTTTCCAGATAAATAAATTATATAATTGTGATTCACCACTTGTGCAAAGAGCAGACTAGTGTTTGCAGGATTTATGTTCTGGAAGAAAGATTTAATATTTGAACCTGCTGCTGAGATTAGTTTTAATTTTGTTGGAACTCTTTCTTCTTATTGAACAATGCTTTATTAAGTGCTGACTAAGCTGACAGCCACTGGGATGTTCTCTGGATGGTGGATGAGTCACAGTTGGATTTGGGAGACGGGGAGGAGGAGCAGGGAGCTCTTTAATGCCTGTAATTCCAGGGCCAGGGCTCAGGACCATGGGAGAGGAGGGACAATGAGGAGTTGGGGCACAGCTGGAGATGGGGAAGGGGCTGGGAGCAAGAGCTCAGAGCTGGTGGGAAGGTGGAGGCAAGGGGAGTATGGAGGAGGGCGCAAACCAGACTTTCATTTGCGAGTCCCTAAGCATACCCTGCCACGCCTCCTCTCTCACTGCATCTCACCATCGCATGTTTTTGTCTGTCTCCCTCTAAGCTGTGAGCTGGACAGAGACCTGGCCTGGGTCTCTTTTGTACTCTTTTTTTTTTTTTTTTTTTTTTTGAGACAGAGTGTCGCTCTTGTTACCCAGGCTGGAGTGCAATGGCACGATCTCGGCTCACCGTAACCTCCGCCCCCTGGGTTCAGGCAATTCTCCCGTCTCAGCCTCCTGAGTACCTGGGATTACACGCACGCGCCACCATGCCCAGCTAATTTTTTGTATTTTTAATAGAGATGGGGTTTCACCACGTTGACCAGGATGGTCTTGATCTCTCAACCTTGTGATCCACCCGCCTCGGCCTCCCAAAGTGCTGGGATTACAGGCTTGAGCCACCGCGCCCAGCTCTTTTGTACTCTTAATGCCTCCCACAGTGCCTGGCCACAGGGGTCCATGGAAGGCAAGGGGTGAGCAGGTGGCAGAGAAAGAAGGACCAAGAGGTCGCAGACTCCACCACATTTAGATCCAGTGAACTGTGCATCCTCAACCAGTTATCGTTTAAGAGGGAACACAGTTGTCCTTGCGCTCTAGGGCCACCGGGGAGCTCATGCAGCTTTTCTGGGCTTGGGAGAGAGAAGGTGGGTGGGGGATGCTTAGGAAGGACACATTCTCAGGAAGTGGTGTCTCTTCCAGGGACATCCAGCCTAGACTGTAAGGCCCGGAGCAGCTGGTCAGGATATCAGGCTCTTGAGATTGGTGGAATTTTCCCACGAATGTGGTCCACACAGCAAACACCATTTTAAATTTAATTTTATTATTTTTAATAGGTTTTTGGGGAACAGGTGTTTGGTTACATGGATAACTTCTTTAGTGGTGATTTCTGAGCTTTTGGTGTACCCATCACCTGAGTAGTATACACTGTACCCAGTGAACAAACATTTTAAAATAACCAAGTTGTGTCAACAAATATGAAGCAGCAAGTCTTCCAAACTACTGAAAAGAGCCCAGAGCTGGGGAACATTTCTCTGAGATCAGAGGAGTACCCAGGCAGTGTTTCCCCAGTGGGGAGGGATATCAGTAGTGGTGTGTGCGATGATGTTAGATGTGGTTTGGACAGTTTAGCTGTCATAGTTACGTATTTTCATGTGTTTTAGAAAAAAATGCAATGAGGACTTGAGCCCCATAATTTTGTGGACAACTCACTTAAAAATAGTGAGTTGATTTAAATAAAAAGTACTAAGTTAGGCTGGATGTGGTGGCTTATGCCTGTAATCCCAGCACTTTGGGAGGCCGAGGCGGGCGGATCACAAGGTCAAGAGATAGAGACCATCCTGGCCAACGTGGTGAAAACCTGTCTCCACTAAAAATACAAAAATTAGCTGGGCGTGGTGGCATGTGCCTGTAGTCCCAGCTACTTGGGAGGCTGACGCAGGAGTATGGCTTGAACCTGGGAGATGGAGGTTGCAGTGAGCTGAGATTGCACCACTGACTGCACTCCAGCCTGGTTCAGAGCGAGACTCCATCAAAAAAAAAAAAAAAGAAAAGAAAAGAAAAGAAAATTAAAAAACAAAAAGTACTAAGTTTATAACTGTATAGTTAGTAGGCATATGATATGGTTTGGATCTGTGTTCCTGCCCGTATCTCATGCTGAATTGCAATCCCCAGTGTTGGAGGTGGGGCCTGGTGAGAGGTGATTGGATGATGGGGGCAGATTCCCCCTTGGTGCTATTGCAATAGTGAGTGAGGTCTCATGAGATCTGATCATTCAAGTGTGTTGCACCTCCCGCCTCTCTCTCTTGCTCCTTCTCTGGCCACGTAAGACATGTCTGCTTTTCCTTTACCTTCTGCAATGATTATGTTTCCTGAGGCCTCCCCAGAAGCAGAGCCACTATGCTTCCTGTACAGCCTGCAGAACTGTGAGCCAATTAAACCTCTTTTCTTTATAAATTACCCAGCTCCAGGTATTTTACTCTCTCTCTCTCTCTCTCTCTCTCTCTTTTTTTTTTCCGAGACAGAGTCTCACTGCATCCAGGCTGGAGTGCAGTGGTGCGATCTTGGCTCACTGCAACCTCCGCCTCCCAGGTTCAAGCAATTCTTGTGTCTCAGGCTCCTGAATAGCTGGGATTATAGGTGCATGCCACCATGCCCAGCTAATTATTGTATTTTTAGTAGAGACAGGGTTTCGCCATGTTGGCCAGGCTGGTTTCGAACTCCTGTGATCCATTCACCTTGGCCTCTCAAAGTGCCAGGATTACAGGTATGAGCCACTGTGCCTGGCCCCAGTTTCAGCTTTATAGCAGTGCAAGAATTGACTAACACAGCATATACAGGAAGAAATTGTGACAATGCCAGGGAAAGGACTACAATATTAGAAATCATGGCTTCAAGCCAGAGCATCATAGCTCTGGTTAAGCAATGGAATCACTGGAGTGTTTCAAAAAGCATCAGTGTCTGAGCCTCATCTCTATAGGTTCACAATGGTATTAATTAATTTTTATTTTTTGTATAGATAGGGTCTCACTATGTTGTCCAGGCTGGTCTTGAACTGAGCTCAACTGCTTCTTCAGCCTCAGCCTCCCAGAGTGCAGGGATTTCAGGTGTGAGCCACTGTGCCAGGTCCACACTGGTATTTTATTAAACATTCCCCTCCCCTTGCCTTCCCCTCAAAATCCCAGAGATTCTCATATGGAGTCAGGTTTGAGAATCATCATCCTAAACCAATATATTCTTTCCTATGGTTGATTTCCACCACAATTTTCACTGTGGTTGAACGTTATTGCTTATTATTGCTTCTCTTTGGCATGGAAATGCAAATATTTACTTCATATGCATATTTATTTCATAAAGTAAGCTTGAGGGCAATACCCATGCCTATTTGTATTCTGTTTATCAAGCAACTGAAAGGGATGTAAATGCATGGACTCAGGGACCTGTTGAGTTGGTGGGGGCCTGTTGGGTTGATGGGGGGCGAGGGGAGGGAGAGCATCAGGACAAATGGCTAATGCATGTGCGGCTTAAAACCTAGGTGATGGGTTGAAAGGTGCAGCAAATCACCATGACGCATATATACCTATATAACAAACCTGCACATTCTGCACATGTATCCAGAAACTTAAAGTTAAAAAAGAAAGAAAGGGCTGCACGTGGCACATTCTAATGTTTAGGCTGCTTGTTTGGGGCTGTCATCTGTGAGCACCTCTCTTGCTCTTTTGGCTTTTTTGTTGTTGATGGCGTTGCAGTTGAATAGCCAGAACATCGGGATTGGCAGTCAGGAGTCCTCGGTTCTGGCCTCACCTCAGGCACTAGCTGGACTTTGCTTAAGTTGCCTCATCCTTCTGAGACATTAGGAATTTGGCTCCCACACTTCCTTCATTGACCTTGTTCTTTCAATAGACTCTGATCACTGTAGTGCTTGCTCAAGAAGCAAGGGGTTCAGGAGCGGGGAAAGCATTGTCTGTAGTGCTACAGGAACCCCCAAATAATCTCTCAGCAGAGTTACT
This sequence comes from Saimiri boliviensis, assembly GCF_048565385.1. Lineage (NCBI taxonomy): Eukaryota > Metazoa > Chordata > Mammalia > Primates > Cebidae > Saimiri > Saimiri boliviensis. Next base: position 21,551,108 of record NC_133453.1, on the reverse strand, counting down.
AGGCTTAGGAACTGTCTCCTTTAGTCTTGCCAGGTCAAAAGGTGCATAGATCCTGGGGGAGTCCATTTTTGCATTTCTAGGGGAATCAGGAACTCAGAGATACAGTATATGGGGTGGGTAGGATAAGGGGGTGGGGCTGAGCAATGGCTTGGAGAATGATTTTGGGATCTTCGACAGAGCTGTGAGGGATCACCAGAATTCAATTAGGTGACATTTCAACATCTGTAGGAGGTGTGTGGTCCTATCACATAAGAAACACATGAAAAGGATGCAGGATTCTGTAGAGGTAGATAGACAATATATAGTTATAAGCCTTAAGGGTCACATAAATACACAGATATAGAACCTGGATAGGGAGTTATGGACTCCACTCTGACTTGACCATTAGTAACTGATCACTTGTAATCAAGGGACTAGTCTACTAAGCCACCTCCATCTTTAAGTTAAAAAGTTAGAAACTGAGGCTGGGCGCAGTGGCTCACACCCGTAATCCCAGCACTTTGGGAGGCCGAGGTGGGTGGATCACCTGAGGTCAGGAGTTCGAGACCAGCTTGGCCAAGCTGGTGAAACCCCGTCTCCACTAAAAATACAAAAATTATCTGGGCATTATGGCAGGTGCCTGTAATCCCAGCTACTCAGAAGGCTGAGGCAGGAGAATCACTTGGACCTGGCAGGTGGAGGTTGCAGTGAGCCAAGACTGCACCATTGCACTTCAGCCTGGATGACAGAGCGAGACTCCTTCTCAAAAACAAAACAAAACAAAACACAACAAAACTTAGAAACTGGAAAGAGGGCTTGACAGGTCTATAGAGTCAGCAGCTTGGATGTAATCAGTATCCCACCCGGAACCTCTGGCTGATAAGCAACCTCAGGTGGCTGAGAAGGGAGAACCTCTCTTGTGGGTAGACAGTTTAGTAGCCCTGGGAAAATTTATTTTCATTTAATTAATTTATTTTTAGCCTTGGGAAAATTTAAAATTAAGCACACAAACATTTAATGGAATCAAAACTATAGTTTTCATAGTTTCAAGTTAAAGAATTTGTGCCTATATAATATTTATGTGGGCAAAATTTTAGAGAATTTGACCTATTGGAATACTAGACTACCTTCAATATTTCATTTTAATGTATGTACTTGAGTAATTGATTGAAATTTTTGATAAAGTTGAAATATTTCCAAGTTTACATATAGTTTGGACATTTAGAAGAATTTAAGGTTCACTGTCTCTTGTATGCTGAATTTATTAGATCTGTAAGAATTACTTTTGTACTTGGGAAGGTTTGTCAGTCAGATGAAGTACTTAAAAAGGAATTGCATTTATTAAATTTATTAAATGCCATTTAAAATGTTAACGAGGTTTAATTAACTAAGTGTGTAAATGGGGCTAAGCATTAATCAAAACCCTCTCAAAGTGATTGTTAATATTTGCTAGACTTATAAATAGGATAATAAGATTCCTAAGGTGATTTTAAAAGCGTAAGGAAGAGCTATAAATTTTTAAATCTAGAAATATAATAAATCAAATACTAATTTTCAAAACCCAAGTAAATTTCAGAGTGGTCTTTTCAGTGTGCAAAAGCCGCCCTCAAGGATATAAAATACTTTCCTAACCAGTGAGTCTTCAGCAGTGCTGGGGGAGGGTGCGGAAATGGGAAGAAAAGAAGGGAAAATAAGATTTTAGTGTCATTGGATTGTCTTGTTCCCAAGGTCAGGCTAGATGGTGTATTCTGCACCATGCCAAATTGCTCATCTCACAGGAGACTATAATTAAACACACGCTCACTGTATGGGGGATCAGAATTGCTGAGGAGGGCATTTGGCAACTAAGAAGGTAGGTTAAGTCGTGATGGCTTTGGGCTCTCAGCAGTCCCTCTCAGTAAGCCCTTCTAAGTTATATTCCACTGTTTTGTTGCTGTTAGTTACTCGTCAGATAGTTTCCCCTGAGCAAGAATAAGAATATTCTACGGTAGAGGCTGAGGTTTTTGTTTCCCAGGGGTTTGCTGCTGAGAGCCAGTCGGAATGTGTATCAGTCCGAATTCTCTCTCTCTCTCTCTTGCTCTCTCTTTTTTTGAGATGGAGTCTCGCCCTGTCACCCAGGCTGGAATGCAATGGTGTGATCTTGGCTCACTGTAACTTCTGCCTCCCAGGTTCAAGGGATTCTCCTGCCTCAGCCTCCTGAGTAGCTGGGATTACAGGCATCCGCCACCATACCTGGCTAATTTTTATATCTTTAATAGAGACGGGTTTCACCATGTTGACCAAGCTGGTCTTGAACTCCTGACCTCGTGATCTGCTTGCCTCGGCCTCCCAAAGTGCTGGGATTACAGGTGTGAGCCACCACGCTTGCCCCCCAAATTCTTATTTTCAGCCAACAGAAGCCAGCTTCAGCTGATTTAAGCAGAAACAGGGCTGTTGAAAAGCCACTCACAGAATCACTGGGAAGGTAGGAGACTCCAACTCAGAAGCAGTGTTGGTCAGAACCATGGTCACAGACACATCACAGAAAAACATCTGGTGGCAAGGCTGCTGTTGCTGTGGAACATGAGATGCCACAGTTGAGCCCCTGGTGGGGGATGTCACCCCTGAAATGGCTACCAGGAAGATTCTGCACTGTTCTGCTTCTCTGCATTCATCACCAGCACCTGCATCCATTACAAGGTCTCAGGTGGATGTGCCTGCGTCCAAGTTGCTGGAAGGCTGAGAAGGAGGCTTGTGGCATTTCAGCTTCTGTGGTGGGAGCAGCTCAGGCTCTGACAGGAGTGATGTGTTGGAGCTAGTTTACAAGGGCTGCTTGTAAAAATTTCAGGGACTTGTGAATTGGTTGTTAAACGTAGTCATTGTTAAAAAGTAAATTATAATAGATATACTGTCTCTATTCCTCTTACAACATCTAAAAGAAATATAAGACTGTTAATGGAGGCAAGAAGAAGGCAGATGAGCTAGGGACCTTGGGACCCGAGGAATAATACATCAATGAGTTCCCTATATTTTCTTTTGTGTCATATATCCCAGACTTGGAGCTGAAGAAGCTGGCAATGCAGAAATGCCAATAGGTGTAGGCAAAAAAGCTCCAACCAAAGTCTGGTCTCTTTAGCCAAAGGAGTAGGAAAGAGGGAACGTAGCAGGACAGAAAACTTTCAGACACTAATAGCCAAATGCAGCAGAAAAAACTGTGACCCCCTCACCCCATCCCGACTCAGGCCAACAAAGGCTAAATTGGGAGCCTATACTTCCAACCTTGAGAAACTGTCAAGGCATCTCAATATTCATGACAGAGAGATGTCATAGGAGACCAAGTAGAACCTGGACTTCCTGCCCCACCTAGCAGTAATAAGGTATCCTTCATCCTTTCCACTGGATGGTGTCAGAGGTTGCCTAGTAGGGAGTCAGAACCTTTGTAATCATTTAGCAGTAAGAGACAGAGAGGGTCCGGGCGCGGTGGCTCAAGCCTGTAATCCCAGCACTTTGGGAGGCCGAGGGGGGTGGATCACGAGGTCAAGAGATCGAGACCATCCTGGTTAACATGGTGAAACCCCGTCTCTACTAAAAATACAAAAAATTAGCTGGGCATGGTGGCACGTGCCTGTAATCCCAGCTACTCAGGAGGTTGAGGCAGGAGAATTGCCTGAACCTGGGAGGCGGAGGTTGCAGTGAGCCGAGATCGCGCCATTGCACTCCAGCCTGGGTAACAAGAGCAAAAACTCCGTCTCAAAAAAAAAAAAAAAAAAAAAAAAAAAAAGAGACAGAGAGGGACACTATATAATGATAAAAGAGTCAATTTATCAAGAGTCAATTTTTAAAGAAGACATAGCAGTCCAAAATATACATGTACCAAACAACAGAGCTGCAAAATAGGAGAAGCAAAAACCAATTGAACTGAAAAGAAAACCAGACAAATCACAATTATAACTGGAGACTTCAAAACCCCTCTCTCAACAATTGCTAGAATAATTGATAGCTAAAGTTAGCAGGAATATAGAAGAACTCAACAACAATATCAACTGAGAGGATTCAATTGACATTTATAGAACGCGAAGGCTAAACCATCAGAATACTGCACACATTCTTTTTGCATGGTCATGGAGCATATACCAAGGTAGACCCTATTCTGGGCTATAAAACAAATTGCAACAAACTTAAGAGAATTAAAATAATATAGTTTGTTCTCTGCCACAATGGAATTAAACTAGAATAACAGAAAAATAATAGAAAAACCTCCAAACACTTGGAAACTGAACAACATGTTTTAAGTAATTAATGAGTCAAAAAGGAAGACTCAAGGAAAATTTTAAAAAATATTGAACTAAATGAAAACTAAAATATGGCACATCAAAATTTGTGGGTCACAGCCAAAGCAATGCTGAGAGAGAAATATACAGCATTAAATGTATACATTAGAAAAGAGGAAAAGTTTCAGATTAATAATCTAAGCTCCCACCTCAAGAATCTAGAAAAGATGAGCAAACTAAACCCAAAGCAAATGGAAGGAAGGAAATAGTAAAGATAAGCGTACATATGAACAAACTTGGAAACAGAAAAACAAGAGAGAAAAATCAATGAAACAAATAACTTGTGCTATATTTTAGTTTTCATTTAATTCAGTAATTTTTGTTATGAAATCATTATTTTATTATTGGATCATTACTGTGATTGAAATGTTCTTTAATTTTGCCCTGCCAATGTCACTGTTCTGGTTGTGACACTAATCTCCAAATAAAATGTATAATTAAAAAAATAAATACATTATATTCAAACACAGGTAAATACATTATATTAAAAATAAAGGTACTAAATACTCAAAATTCATGACTTCCCAATTATTTTATTACTTTTTACTATTGTCTATATTCTGGGTGTTATTTATATCTGTTATATCTGTATGTTGGCACATTTCTTCCCAATTCTGCATTCGGTGACATCGTACTAATAGCTTGAAATTGGCTATTGTGGGAGTATTTACACCAGAGAAATGAGCAGATACTACAAATTAGGTCCTCCCCTTCTTTTTTTTCATAGATGGTTTTTAAACTTTCACTGGGACACCACTGCTTATAAGGTAGGGAATTTCTCAAACATAGGAAGTGGGTTTAGATACTGGATGACTCCACTTCCCAAAGAGCAAATGTCAATCAAAAAATGGATAATGTCTCAGATCAGTTATAGAGGAGGAAGAAGCTGGCTTTTCCTAAGGCTACTTCCTCTCTACCCCATTGCTTCCCTCATTTTATAGAAGACTGTCGTGAACTGTGGTTGAAGCAGAGTTCAACTGTGGTTGAAGCTGGAGGAATGGAATCCTGGCCGTTTATAATCTCATTTCTTTAATATTCAGCAGAGAAATGGCAGGATGGTAAAACTACAAAAAAAAAAAAATGGAGCTTCATGAATGCCCAGATCTCTTTTATGCTTTTCCCCAGGCAATGCCATTTCTGCTTTCTCTCCATCAAATTCATATCCTTTTGTCAGCATCCCAATCTAGGGACCATGTAGCTGGCTATTAGCTTTCTCCTCTGCAAGCTTTTCCATCTCTTGCATGTCTATTTGGCCATAAATGAGAAGGAAGCAGTAAGAGATGGACCTGTGGAAATGATGAACCATCCTATCCTATGTTACAGCTATGGTGATAGGTACAAAGGTCAGGTCTGTATAGACAAGAGGACACACGGACATTGGTTATAAGGCATTCTCTTCACCCACTAGAGTTGCTAAGCTGGCACTGGCAGCATTCGGAGTCCTTGCCTCACAGAGAGGAAGGACCTCTCTGTAGCCAGAGTGTGACCAACACCAAACAGAACTAGGCAGAGACGAGACAGGATCTTTTTCTTCATTTATTTTCCTTTTTTTTTTTTGAGACGGTGTCTTGCTCTGTTGCCAGGCTGTAGTGCAATGGCACGATCTTGGCTCACTGCAAGATCTCCTGGGTTTAAGTGATTCTTCTGCCTCAGCCTCCTGAGTACCTGGGACTACAGGTGTGCACCACCATGCCTGGCTAAGTTTTATATGTTTAGTAGAGATGGGGTGTCACCATATTGGTCAGACTGGTCTTGAGCTCCTGACCTCGTGATCTGCCCATCTTCGCCTCCCAAAGTGCTGGGATACAGATGTGAGCCACCATGCCCGGCCAGACAGTCTTTTTTGGGCTGCGTCCCTGGCAGCCTTTGAATTCCTGGTCCCTGCAGCTTGGTCTCCCTAGCTAAATTCCATTTTTGGTTTAAGCAAATTCTAGTTGAGTTCTTTGGCACATGCAGCTGAAAAAATTCCGGAAAAACACACTCCATACAGAGCGCTCCTGGTCCGTACAGCCTCTTTTTCCTCCACTGGCTCTAATCTGGAGATTATAATTGTGATCTAAAACTTCCAACTGCAACCTAAAACCATGGAATGCCTCCAATCCATCTAAAGATTTGGTTAACTTTTAAAGATAGGCTTCAGAGGTCCCCTGAGAAGGCTGCCTTTCTCTTCTGTGCTGCATCGAGACACAGAGTTAAGTCAGAGGCAGGGAAACAGCACGATTCTGCTGTTTTATAGCCTGAAAGAAACATTTGGACAGGAATGCACTTTTTTCTTTTTCAGAATACAAGGAAACTCCAAAAATCAAGCCAAATGTTTTTGAGAAACATTTTGTGGTGGTAAACGGATTGGGTGCTAAGACACCTCCGTCTTTGCTTCCCATAGTCCCTGATTTATTTTGGCATCAGAGTGTCTGCAGTGCTACCATTCAGCCACATGTTAATTTTTTGTCTACGCAAGGGTGTAAACTGCATATGGTTTATTTCAATTAGCTTAATTGTTTTTGGTATTTAATAGCTAATTGTCTTAATTAGCTTCCAAAGCACAACAATGCCAAGAACGGTAATGACTACATCTTATCCATATGGTTACAGAAGACAGATGACTCAATTTCCCATCCTCAGGCTGTGTGAGTCTCAGGAGGACAGGGCAGATGTTCAAGGAAGAAGATGGAAGTCCTCGAGAGAGCTGGCCCGCCTTGAATGCAAAAACCTGAATATTAAGAATAAATGAGGAGGTGATGGACAGGGAAATAAAGCAGGAGAACGAAGGATTTATGGAGGACTCAAGTCATCTGTTTTCTTAATGTAGATACCATGCAGTGATGCTGGGTGAATAATAATACGAATAACAACAAATTTCACAGTGCCAGCAGACTGTATTGGCTCTGATCTGAAGAGGCAATGTTTGAAGACTAAATTGTGGGACACTGAGAGTAAGAAATGCCCCGTGGTGCAATCAGTCTTAGGAATAGCTGGTAGCAGTCAAAGCCTGGGTGACATTTCTCTGGCAAATATGGCTCTCAGAAGTAGTTCATAGCTAGTGCCTGGCCTATATTAGGAGCTTAATATATATTTTTAATCAGCATCTGCTAGGAAATCCTGTGGGCTCAACCTTCAAAATCTATCTCTAACCTGACACTTAGCATCTCCTTCACTGCTGCATCCTGGTCTGATCCACCACTGTCTTTCACCTGGCTGCCTCTCCCAGGCTCCAAACTGGTCTCTTTCCATCTACCCTCAGCCTCTCTGTGTTTACTCTCAAAGCACAGCTAAAGGAATCCTTTAAAAGCAGAAATCATATCACACCCGTGCTCTTCTCAGAACCCTCTCATGGCTCCCATCTCACTTGGGATAAAAGCGGAATCCTTGGAATGACCAACAAAGTCCTTCCCCATCCTGTTGTGCCTTTCTGAGTAAATCTCCCCCTATTCCCCAGCCCCCTCCACTGTGCCACACTTAATTCCCTCACCTGTTCACGATTTAGGGCTGCACTACCTGATTCATTTCCACTAGCCACATGCAGCTACTTAAATTCAACTAAAATTAAAAGTTGAAGGCTGGGTGTGGAAGCTCATGCCTGTAATCCCAGCATTTTGGGAGGCCAAGGCGGGAAGATTGGTTGAGCCCAGGAGTTTGAGACCAACCTGGGCAACTGTGTTAGTCCATTTTCACGCTACTATAAAGAACTATCTGAGGCTGGTTAATTTGCGAAGGAAAGAGGTTTAATTGACTCACAGTTCCACATGGCTGGGGAAGCCTCAGGAGACTTACAGTAATGGTGGAAGGTGAAGGAGAGGCAAGCACCTTCTTCACAAGGAGGCCAGAAAAAGAGAGTGAGGGGGGAATTGCCAGACACTTTTAAAGCATCAGATCTTGTGAGAACTCACTCACTATCATGAGGACAGCATGGGGAAACCACCCCCATGATCCAATCACCTCCCACCAGGTCCCTCTCTCGACACATGGGGATTACAATTGGAGATGAGATTTGGGTGAGGACACAGAGCCAGACCATATCAACAAGACTCTGTCTCTACAAAAACTTTTAAAATTAGCTGAGTGTGGTGGTGTGTGCCTGTGGTCCTAGCAATTGTGAGTCAATTAAACCTCTTTCCTTCATAAAGGTGGGAGGGGAGGCTGAGGTGGGAGGATCACCTGAGCCCAGGAATTTGAGGCTGCAGTGACCTATGATCGTGCCACTGCATTCTAGCCTGGGTGACAGAGCAAAAACCCTTTCTTGAAAGAAAGAAAGAAAGAGAAAGAAAGAAGGAAGGAAGGAAAGGAAGGAAGAAAGAGAGAGAGAGAGAAAGAAAGAAAGAAAGAAAGAAAAAAGAAAGTTGATTCCCTCAGTTGCACTGGTCACGTTTCAAAAGTTCAATTCCCACAGGTGACCGGTAGCTATTGTGTTGCACAGCACAGGTAGGAAACATCATCCCAGAAAGTTCCATCGCGCAGTGATGCTTTAAAGACTTTAAACTACCTGGAGAGCTCTTTCCAAAGATAGCCGCTTGGCAAACTCGCTCAACTCCCAGATCTTTGTTCAAATGTCACCATTTCCCGGAGACCCACACTGACCACTCAATTTAAGCCCAGCTCCCCACTGCAAGCATTCCTGCTCCCTTGCTCTGCTCACTTTTTTCTATAGCACTTAACACATTACAGTGTCTTATACAATATAATCATTTAACACACTCCCTGGTTACTATCAGACTCACCCTGCTCCGTGAAAATGTGTGCTCCATGAATTGAGGGTTTTTTTGGGTCAGTTTTGTCCACTGTTGTATCCCCAGCACCTAGAACAATACCTTGCACAGAATGGGCACTCACCAAACATTGTTTGAAGAGTTAGTTAATGGATCAACACATTTGTTGGGCACCTGCTGTCTTCCAAGCTTTTTGCTAGAAACTGGGGATACACAGAAAAACAAAAGAAATTGTTCCCACCTTTAGGAGTGCCTATTCTAGTGGGAGAAACAAGTAAACAGGTTTTACCTAATGCAAATTTTGGAAAATCCTCTGAAAGAAACAAATAAGGAGAAGTAGAGAAGTGTATGTGTGTGTGTGTGTGTGTGTGTGTGTGTGTGGCTGGGTAGGGAGGCTCAGATGAAGTCAAGCAAGCTTTGTAAAGAAAATACAAGTATTGAAGAGTATTCTAGAGGAAATAGAGACCCTGATGTGTGGGGAGACCCTGATGCAGGCAGGAACGCATGCATGGGTAAGGGAATGCTGCTCAGAGATGATTGGTGAATCAGAATCATCACAGATCAGTCACCAAGTGGGGGCTGCCCTTTGTGGCAGTGCTACTTGAACTGTAGTCTTGAATGGGCAGCATTACATCATCTGGGATCTTGTTAGAAATGCAAATTCATAAGGCAATTCTAGCCCTGAGAATCTATGTTTTCCCAAGCCTTTCAGGTAATTCCGATGCACCCTGTTCTAGAGCCCTGTATCTCTCTATAGAATCTAAGCACATGGTGAGCACCCCATAACTATTGTTTGAATGAGTGAATGAATGAATAAATGAATAAATGAAGGGACAAGTATAAACCCACTCCCTGCCACTGTCCCCCATGCCTGTTCTCCTTCATGTTCTCATTCTTTGAAGTGCAGATGATCATTAGCATGAACACAAAGCCATGCTTTCTTTGTTGAGCCAGAGGGCAATCATTAACTACAAGAATGAAGAAAGAAATACCTGAGTGTCACAGGAATTCAGAGATCTGGATTTAGAAAAAAGGGTGAAAGGCATTTCTGGTGGGAGAAAGCAAAGGCTGAGGCTGGAAGGAGCATGGCTTGACCTGGGGAGAGAAAGAGGCGCTCAACCAGAAAGGGCTGTTTGTGTGAGAGGAATTGGGGAGTACGCTGGAAGGTGGAGTGGTTCCTGCCTGGGACAGGTCTCTACTGCTGGTATAGGAAATACACAGTAGGCGAGGGGACTTGGTCTCTGAATGCTTTTAAGAAAGATAGTGTTATCACCTGCAAGCTACTGGAGTGACAAAATATACAGTGGGCTTGGCATTGTGTAAAGCAGCGGTCCCCAACCTTTTCGGCACCAGCGACCAGTTTCGCGGAAGACAATTTTTCCACGGCTGGGGGAATGGTTTCTGGATGAAACTTTTCCACCTCAGATCATCAGGCATTCATTAGATTCTGATAAGGAGCATGCAACCTAAATCTCTCACATGCACAGTTCACCATAGGGTTTTCGCTCCTAGGAGATCTGATCTGACAGGAGGCAGAGCTCAGGCGGTAATGCTCCTGCCTGCCGCTCACCTTCCTAACAGGTTGCAGAGGGAGGACCGGTACTAGTCCTTGCTCTGGGAGTTGGCGACCCTTGCTGTAAACAATACCTTAGCTGTGCATTTCATGTTTGACAAAGCAGGGAGGTACTGTCACCTGCTAGTGCTCTCTGTGTGCCGCACACTGGTTTAAGCATTTTACGTGCACAATGCTCATTTGATCCTCTCAATCCAATGAGAGACACCTACTCTTTATTACTTGACCAAGGACAGGACTGTGGCACAGAGAGGCTAAGTAACTGGCTTAAGATCACCCAGCCAGTAAGTGGTAGAGCCCATATTGAACCCAGGCAGTCTGATTGCCCTACACCAGGCTGCCTCGACTATCCTGAGTCTAAAAGACCTTGGGAAGCAGTTCTCTGCCTTGCTCCTCACCTGGCCTGGGGGAGGCCCTCGTGCTTCTTCCTTCCTGGCTCTTTCTTTCTCTCCTCTGGCTCTGTCCTCTCCATGGGTCAGATCGCTCTTTCCTTTACTTCATGGTTTCTGTGGTTAGTGTGTCAGCCAGTTAGTGTTGGCAGGTGTGTTAGTCTGTTTTTATGCTGCTGACAAAGACATATCTGAGACAGGAAGAAAAAGAGGTTTAATTGGCCTTACAGTTGCACTTGGCTAGGGAGGCCTCAGAATCATAATGGGAGGTGAAAGGCACTTTTAATATGGTGGTGGCAAGAGAGAATGAGGAGGAAGCAAAAGCAGAAACCCTAGATAAACCCATCAGATCTCAAGAGACTTATTCCCTATCATAAGAATAGCATGGGAAAGACTGGCCCCCATGATTCAATTACCTCCCCCTGGGTCCCTCCCACAACACATGGGAGTTCTGGGAGACATAATTCAAGTTGAGATTTTTGTGGGGACACAGGCTAACCGTATCAGCAGGAAAACTTCATGTTATGCAAAAGGAGGAGGGAGCTATGGGCATAGTCCCAGGTCTGACAAGGGTAGACTCAAATTTTGTGGAGCCTGAAGTTCATACTTAAAGGTCTTCTTTTTTTTTTTTTTTTTTGAGACGGAGTTTCGCTCTTGTTGCCCAGGCTGGAGTGCAATGGCGCGATCTCGGCTCACCACAACCTCCGCCTCCTGGGTTCAGGCAATTCTCCTGCCTCAGCCTCCTGAGTAGCTGGGATTACAGGCACACACCACCATGCTCAGCTAATTTTTAGTATTTTTAGTAGAGACGGGGTTTCACCATGTTGACCAGGATGGTCTCGATCTCTTGACCTCGTGATCCACCCGCCTCAGCCTCCCAAAGTGCTGGGATTACAGGCTTGAGCCACTGCGCCCGGCTTAAAGGTCTTCTTTAAGAAAAAGCAAACAAAAATGTCTTACTGCTGCAAATTTTACAAAACCATTGACCAGGTGAGTCATGCTGCACCCTACCCAGGTTTCAGGAGGGGGCTTCATTAGCTTCTCAGAAAACCTAACCTGCCTCTGGGCCTGGGCCTGGCTTTTCTAGTCACCCAAGCAGGGAAAGTCTATAGGGCAAGCATCTTTTCCTTGTTAACCATGAGCCCCACTCAAAGCAAAAGTCGAGTGCATTAGGCTGGGTGCAGTGGCTCACGCCTGTAATCCCAGCACTTTGGGAGGTCAAGGTGAGAGGATCACTTGAGGTCAGGAGTTCAAGACCAGCCTGGCCCACATGGCAAAACCCTGCCTCTACTAAAAATACAAAAGTTAGCGGGTGTGGTGGTGCATGTCTGTAATCCCAGCTACTTGGGAGCCTGAGGCACAAGAATCGCTTGAACATGGGGAGTGGAGGTTGCAGTGAGCCAAGTTCACGCCAGCCTGGGTGACAGATCAAGACTCTGTGTAAAAAAAACAAAAACAAAAACAAAAAAAACAAAAAACCACACACCACATTAATATGCTCCCGGAATCTCTTTTTGCCTCCCCACCGAAGCCTTGGGGTGGCCCTTTTATCACTGCAGCTTGGAAAGGGCAAGAAAACTCCATCTGCCTCATTTAGGAAAGTACTGGTTTATTAAAGCGCAAGGTGGTGGGTGGAGGGCTCTGGAGTGTTTGAGTCCAGTTAGGACCCCCACTGCTGTAAATTGAGACGTGTGAACTGCCTGCCGAAAGAGGAGCTGGCGTTTTCCTGGCTGCACTCCAGGGGACAGGCTGTCATCGGCTTCGGTGAATGATCCCTTTGCTGGCTTTGTACTTCTTTTAGTCTGTTCTGCATGCATTTCGTAAATAAGGTCCAATCAGGGAGTGACCTGGCTTCTGCCTCAGCAAAGCCCTGGATTTTTTTTTTTTAATGTAAGTAATTTATTAGTGCAAAACTAAATATGAGCTTCTGTAAACAGGTCTTTTCCCAGATCGCCATTTAGGCTGGCAGGGCCAGCATGCCAGAAATGGGTTTTAGCCTGTCTTTAAGAGGCAGCACAATCAGGGTGGCTTTAGAAACATTAATTGGGAAGTCTCATAGGATAGCTTCAGCCAGGAGGGGCAGAGAGACAAATCAGGTGGTGGAGGAGAAACTTGAGGGTGAGGGGATGAGGGTGAAGTGGGGGAGTCACGGGTGGGGAGAGGGGACTCAAGCCCATGTGTTTTCTATCACCATGACTTCCTAGCTTTTTTTTTTTTTTTTTTTTTTTGAGATGGAGTCTCGCTCCAACGCCGGGCTGGAGCACAGTGGGGCGATCTCCGCAACCTCTACTTCCCGAGTTCAAGTGATTCTCCTGCCTCAGCCTCCTGAGTAGCTGGGACTACAGGAACTCACCACCATGCCCAGCTAATTTTTGTATTTTTAGTAGAGATGGAGTTTCACCATGTTGGCTAGGATGGTCTGGATCTCCTGACCTTGTGATCCACCTGCCTCAGCCTCCCAAAGTGCTGGGATTACAGGTATTAGCCTTCTCACCCGGCATGACCCCCTAGGTTTTAATGAATGAATGTGCCACTTCAAAGCGGGTGACGATGTATGGTCCCAGCCTGGCTGCTGTCGGCTTCACTGTGTGGTCGTCAACTTACACTGCCAACTTCACCAGGATTCTCCAGGGGCTAACATAGGCATTAAAAGCACTCACTTGATATTCAAATATTCCCTCTTTCCTTTTTATTCTCCCTCTGCCTCAGAGGAGATTGACTGTAAATGACAACTTCACAGACCGTCCTGAGCTGCACATTGAAGCTAAGCCAGCAGTTCTGGGATTTACAATCGTAACCTCTTGGAACTGAACTATTAACGAATCCAAACACGAGTATATTAAGTCACCAACCCTGGCTTGAGCAATTACCGAAGTCTCCTCTTCAGTCAATAATTCTAAAAATGGTTGGAACTGCTGCTTCTTTAATCAGATCTCAAGCTTGGAGAGGCTGTGTCTTCCTTTTCCCTGAAGAAATCGCAGGGGCAGGGGTGAGATGTCTCCCTTGTTCCCTCCGCCCCAGGAATCATGTGACTAGTTTGAAGGCTGAAGATGGAGAGGCTGAAAATTAAGTGTTAAATGTTCAAGTTTCTTGAAGTGTGTCCAGTCTTTTAAGAAGTACCATGTTGGCCAGGTGTGGTGGCACACACCCATAATCCCAGCACTTTAGGAGTCTGAGGCAAGAGAATTGCTTGAGTCCAGGAGTTCAAGACCAGCTTGGGCAACAGAGTGAGACTTTATCACTACAATTTTTTTTTTAATTAGCTGGGCATGGTGGTGTGTGTCTGTAGTCTCAGCTACTTGGGAGGCTGAGGCTGAGGTGGGAGGATGACCTGAGCTTAGGAGGTCAAGGCTGCAGTGAGCTGTGATCACGCCTCTGCACTCCAGCCTGGATGACTTAAAAAAAAGAAAAGAAAAGAAAAACCACATTATTTGAACAAGAAGAAGCAGAAGCAGCAGAGCAACAGGCAGAGTTCACCTAGAAACTGAGATGATAAGTGAGTTGTAAAAGAAATACTTGCTGAAGGTAACAAGTTAATAAGGCAGACAGACCTTGAGAGCAGGATTTGTTCTAATCCAGGCCACGGTGCAGTGAATACTGGTCCTGACTCTGAGTGTGTGAGCCTGGCCTGGCACATCTCCCTTCTGCGTCAGGCTGCTCTTGATCAGTGGCCGCTGAAGAGCGAGGGTGGGGTTGTAGGTGATGGATGCACAACGTTAAGCAACATCATGAGAAAGGGATTCCTTCCTTTTTCAGGCGGGGTCTTGCTCTGTTGCCCAGGCTGGCGTGCAGTGACTCAATGTCAGCTCGTTGCAACCTCTGCCTCCTGGGTTCAAGCAGTTCTCCTGCCTTAGCCTCCTGAAGTAACTGGGATTCCAGGCACCTGCCACCAAGCCTGACTAATTTTTGTATTTTTAGTACAGATGGGTTTCATCATGTTGGCCAGGCTGGTCTCAAACTCCTGGGCTCAAGTGATCCACCTGCCTCAGCCTCCCAAGTAGTTGGTATTTATTACAGGCATGAGCCACCGTGCCCAGCCAATGTTTGGTGCCAGACTGGCTGGGTTTGAATCCTGGCCTTACCATCTAGTATGTAAGAGACTATGGGCAAGTTACTTAATCTCTCTGTGCCTCAGTTTCCACATCAAGGTGATAAGATTGATACCTGCCTTTTGGGGTTGTCATGAGAGCTGTGCTTGGCACAGAGTTCTGTGTAAGTGTTTCTTGTTAATGATGATGAATTCACTTTTAATTCTGATTTAATAAAGAGAAGGTCTCAGCTTGGTGCTAACGTTTTCAACAACCTCTCTTAGCACTTGCTAATCTCCTTTTAACAGAGAGCAGGGATTAATTTGTGAGTTTTTCATTATATTTATTTTTATGGTTATCCCATATTTTGGACTTATATAGCAAGTGAAATTGGTTTTCCCTGGCTTCCTAAAAAAATCCTAAACTGGGAGGATGAGAGGAGAGCTCGATAGCTGTGGACTTTAATTCACTGAGTGCCCAGATGGCCAAATACGTGAAAGTATGAGTCTGCAGCAGCTGAGGAGTGAAGTTATTGTGGGCTCACCCAAGATGCCTTGCCTTACCTCTTTGATTTTCAAGGTAATCTATCCCGTTTTTTTTCTTTAATCAGTTGGCTTTTCAGATAATCTTTTTCCATTGGGAGGATATAAGTATTTTTAGTACTAAAGGTAATTGACAAATCATATGGAAATATTTATGTATCCAAATTCAGTCCCTGTATGAAGAAATACCTTCACGTAAACGGGGCGCTTTATTCTAGATAGATATATTTATTTCTTGCTCATTGAATACGTAATCAGACAATAATGCTGTGAGTGCACATTTGAGTTAAGGGGAAGAAGCCTCTTAACTTTCCATGATACAGCTTTCAATAGAATCCTCTCATGGTAAATACTTTTATTCTGGAATAATATGCCTTAGTGTTTATGAAAAGATTTCTTATTTAACAGTAAAGTGGTTGTATTATTTTGATTACATTCTTAGTCCTTGGTAATTGTCTCATTTTTCTTTCATAAAAGGGACTCAGACACCTAACACAATTGTACCTCGACACCAATTCAGCTCATTATGAAGAATTCTGCCGATAGAATTCAGTGAGTTGTGAATATCTTATTTGCCCACATTTAGTTTTCTTAAATCGTCTGTAATTCATAGGTAGCACAGATGTTCCCAACTGCTGGAAAATGAAGCTTGAAGTTCAGGCGGATAAGGAGAAAAATATCTAATTCAAATTCCAAGAATTATTTGACCTAAATCAATTTCAGCTTGAGAAAATGGGGTCAACTCTCTTTACCCCACAAGAATCACCCTGGTGATTAAAAAGTAAATGTTGAAGAATTAAATTATGTTGCTGTTCAGCTTTCATATGCACACTTAGGAAAAAAACCCAGAGCATCAAAGGCTGTTGGAATAACTCAATTTAGTGATGGTGGCAGAGAGCTGCTGAAAAAGAGCTTTCTAGGCAGTGAGCTTTGCTCGGGGGAACTGCTGCACACTTCAATTTGTATCTGAGAGAAAAGGAGAGGTCTTTCAGATGAATAATTTTATGACTTTCAACCACACACATACAGCCTGAATATCAAATTATTTTAAATGAGAACTTCAAAAAGATCCACCTGTCAAAGAGTAAAAAGCCCCAAAACAGTTGCCTAACAGAACAAAGAGATTTGAATTCAAATGCCAAACAGAGATGGGACCAAGTGGAACTCTATTGTGCCAGCATCCACAAGACACGTGTACAAGGTAGAGTTTACCCTCTGATGGATGTGGGGTCTCTTCGTCCACTTGGGCTGCTATGACAAGATACTTTGGGATGAGTAATTTATAAACAACAGAAATTTATTGCTCACAGTTCTGGAGGCTGAGAAATCTAAGATTAATGGAAGGGGTAAACAGATTCTTCCTCTCTCTCTCTCTCTCTCTCTCTCTCTCTCTCTCTCTCTCTCTCTTTCATATCTCTGTTGCCCAGGTGGGAGTGCGGTGGAGTGATCTCAGCTCACTGCAACCTCTGCCCACTGGGTTCAAGCAATTCTGCCTCAGCCTCCTTAGTAGCTGGGATTACAGGCGTATGCCACCATACCTGTTTAATTTTTTTTGTATTTTTAGTAGATACGGGGTTTCACCATATTGGCCAGACTGGTCTTGAACTCCTAATCTTGTGATCTGCCCGCCTCAGCCTCCCAAAGTGCTGGGATTACAGGTGTGAGCCACGGCACCTGGCCTTCCCATACCTCTTTTATAAGGCCACTAATCCCATCCATAGGAGCTCTGCCTTCATGACTTAACCACCCCCTAAACAGGCCCCATCTCTTTACACATCACACTGTCAATTAAATTTCAACATAAGAATTTTGCAAGGATCCATTCGGACTATAACAGGGGGCATTAGGTCTCAGGATTTCAAAGATCATCAAATCCATTCCTGTTTCGAAAGTGAAAACACAGAGGCCAGAACACAGATGTCTTGCCAGCAGCAACCCCACCCCACTCAGTGAGTCTAGACACGTTCCACGTTAGCATTCTCTGAGTAGCATGAAGAAAAATTAGTGATTGATAAACTGCTCTGGTCTGTGTGACTAATGAAAGACAATGATTTATGTGTCACTCTTCCTAGATGATATTTGCATTTTAAAGGAGGGCTTCAATACCTTCAGCTCAAAGGAATGAGCTAAGGCAAGGATTTTCAGGCAACTGAATCAGGTTGAGAAATTCCTCTCCTATCTTCCCCTCATATGTTTCGTATCAAACAAGCAGATATGTATATATCAAGGTATCTACTGAGTGATGTGCAGAAAGAACTGCTGTGGACTGCAAGATTCTAATCTTGTCCTGTTCTCATTTAAAACAACCTGAGTATGATTCATCCACATAATCCAAGGCCAGTTGTACCCCTAAAGCTACTGAAACACAATTTTTAAAAAACCAATTTGATATTCAAGCAGTATGTGTATAGTTGAAAGTCATGCAATTATTCCTTTGAAAGGGTCTGCTACCTAATGAACCACATGCGACCTGGGCGTCTGATGTGGTTTTGCTGTGTCCCCACCCAAGTCTCATCTCAAATTATAATCCCCAGATGTCAGGGGAGGGACCTGATGGGGAGGTGATTGGATCATGGTGGCAGATTTCCCATGCTGTTCTGACAGTGAGTGAGTTCTCACGAGATCTGATGGTTTAAAAGTGTGGCACTTCCCCCTTGCTCTCTCTCTCTCCCGCCGCCTTGTGAAAAGGCACCTGCTTCCTCTTTGCCTTCCTCCATGATTGTAAGTTTTCTAAGGCCTCTCTAGCCTTGAGGAACTGTGAGTCAATTAAATCTCTTTTCTTTACAAATGACCCAGTCCCAGGTAGATTTTTATAGCAGTGTGGGAACGGACTAATACAATATCCAAGTTGAACTTCAGGAAGCTAGGCACAGGGATACTTGCCCCAGGTTTCTTCTCTCTCAGGGAAGTCAGGAGCAAGGTATAGGCTCATGAAAGTGCAAATGCTCTGTGAATTGGAATCTGAGATAGGGGTTCTGATTTTCATCAGCTGGAATGGGGTTCTGCTTCTGCCAACAGCAATGCCTCTCCTGCCCAGTAGCCAGCTTGGCTGGCTTGCTCCGTGTCCAGTCTGCCCCTAAATCTTGGGGTGCAACATGACTCCAGGGGAGGAGGAGTGCCTCAGAGATTTGTGGTGGTCATGCAGGTCAGTTCCTCCTAACTAGTGCCCAGACCATGGGCCCCCCGGAAAACGCCTGCAGCCTTTCTCTCGCTGGTCCAAGAAAAATGACAGGTTTGGTTTCTGACTCTCTCCCATGCTTCTCTTTTATCTGGTTCCTCTGATCTCTATTCTCCAGTACCATATGTCTATTCTCCCACTCTGCCTTCTTATCTGCTTGTCTTTAAAAATTTATATAAGGCCTCATTAGAATTTAAAAATTTTTTCTTCTGGGTGTGGTGGTGCATGCCTGTAATCCCAGCACTTTGGGAGGCTGAGGTGGGCAAATTGCCCAGGGGTTCTAGACCAGCTTGGGCAACATGGCAAAACCCTGTCTCTACAAAAAAAATACAAAAATTACCTGGGCATGGTGGCATGCACATATGATATAGTCCAAGCTATGCAGGAGGCTGAGATAGGAGGATCACTTGATTCCAGGAAGTCAAAGCTGCAATGAGCTGAGATCGTGCCTCTGCACTCCAGCCTGGGTGACAAAGTAAGACCCTGCCTCGAAAAAAAAATATTTTTTTTCTGCATATAGATTCTGTACATTTCTTATTAGGTGTATCTGTAGCATTTTGGTTTGTTTATTTTCACTTTTTTGGATTGCCACTTTTTTTTTTTTTTTGAGATGGAGTCTTGCTCCATTGCCCAGTCTGGAGTGCAGTGGTGTGATCTTGGTTCACTGCAACTTCTGCCTCCTGTGTTCAAGTGATTCTCATGCCTCAGCCTCCTGAGTAGCTGGGATTACATGTGCTCACCACTACACCCAGCTAATTTTTGTGTTTTTAGTAGAGACAGGGTTTCACCATGTTGGTCAGGCTGGCCTTGAACTCCTGACCTCAGGTGATCTGCCCACCTTGGCCTCCCAAAGTGCTGGGATTATAGGCATGGCCCATAGGGCCCAGCAGATTGCTGCTTTTTAAATGGGATTTTTTTTTCTTTCATTATATTTTCAAATCAGTTGTGTGTATATAGCAAGCTACTGATTTTTATATATACATTTTTATAGCTAGCCGTCTTAATGAATTCTCCTAATGATTTTAACAGTTTTGTTTTTGTTTTAACTCAGTTCTCTTTGGTTCTCCAGGAGTAGAGTCAAAACCAGTTGCAAATAATTATAATATCATCTTTTCTGTTATGTTTCTGACTTTTATTCTCCTACAGCAATGATGAGTTTCAGTGCATCAGCATTCTTCTCTTGTCTTCTTGGGTTTTCCATTTGGTTTCTTCTGAGGATTCTGCTTCTCTGATTTTGTTTATGATTTGGGATACTGAGCCTGAGTTCTGACATGGGCTCTCATTGGTTCTGGGGAGAAGTAGAGGTCACGAGCTCAGGGGATCCTTTGGATTGGGGGCCCACAAGGCTGGTGGGCTGTTTAATCCTCTCCCCCACATCCACAACTCGAATCCCCATCCCATCGTTCCTCCTCCTTCCTGGTGCTTCCTCCAGCTTGGCTTGTGGTCTTGAGAGTTTAGCAAGTTGATTTTAGGGGAAGGAAAAACAAAACAAAACAAAACAAGGTTTCAAAACTCTAGCATTATTTCAGCGCATGGATTTTGTAAATAGAGAAATACATTACGGATGTATTTCTAAGTATATTTTTGCACTGGAAAATACAACTCAAGCCCTTTTTAGGGGCCATGAACAGAAATCAATCTCAAGCCAGCTTACATCTGGAAAAGGCAAATTCATTGACTCCTATTGCCAAGTTTCAGGAAGGCTGGGTTGTTGCTCAATTTACTCTCATCCCTGCTTCCTCTGAGGATGGACTTAACTGTCTCAGGTCAGCCAGTCCCCTAAAGTCGGTACCATGGCGTGGGCAGCTCTGGGGCTGCGATCTTAATTCTAAGCACCTGAATTGCTTATCTCATTTAATCCACAGGATGAACCTATGAGGTGGGTCTCGTTATCCCCGTTTTACAGATAAATACATAGAGCCTCCGTGAGGAACTTTCCCAAATTCACAAAGCTGGTAAAGAGCTGGAGTCAACTCTGATTGAAGAGCTTGGGCTCTTAGTCCTGTGCATTCTCTTGCCTCTCCTCTTGAGAGCAGAGAGGAAAGGGCTCTTCCAACTCACTGCAGTTGGGCTGGAATGGGCTCTAATTGGCCTGGCCATTTGCCTATCCCTGGACCAATTACTTACATCAAAGAGAATACTATGCAGCCATAAAAAATGATGAGTTTGGCCAGGCGCGGTGGCTCAAGCCTGTAATCCCAGCACTTTGGGAGGCCGAGGCGGGTGGATCATGAGGTCAAGAGATCAAGACCATCCTGGTCAACATGGTGAAACCCCGTCTCTACTAAAAATGCAAAAAAATTAGCTGGGCATGGTGGCACGTGCCTGTAATCCCAGCTACTCAGGAGGCTGAGGCAGGAGAATCGCCTGAACCCAGGAGGCGGAGGTTGCGGTGAGCCGAGATCGCGCCATTGCACTCCAGCCTGGGTAACAAGAGCGAAACTCCGTCTCAAAAAACAAACAAACAAACAAACAAACAAAAAAAACCGATGAGTTTGTGTCCTTTGTAGGGACATGGATGAACCTGGAAACCATCGTTCTCAGCAAACTGACACAAGGACAGAAAATCAAACACTGCATGTTCTCACTCATAGGTGGGTGTTGAACAATGAGAACACATGGACACAGGGAGGGGAGCATCACACACTGGGGTCTGTTGGGGGGAAATAGGGGAGGGACAGTGGGGGTGGGGAGTTGGGGAGAGAAAGCATGGGGAGAAATACCAGAGATAGGTGGTGGGGAGGAAGGCAGCAAATCACACTGCCATGTGTGTACCTATGCAACAATCTTGCATATTCTTCACATGTACCCCAAAACCTAAAATGCAGTAAAAAACAAGTGCTAAAAAAAAAAAAAAAAAAAAGGAAAAGAAAGAAGCCAATCTCTAGGATTAGCCCAGCCAGGGCTATAGAGAACCAAATGGAAGTAGAGCTGTTTCCCAAATGAAGCAGTGATGTTGTTGTGGGAAGGCAAAATAATAAATGGCCCCTACAACTCCCAAGCCCAAACTCTCCACTCCAGGTAGACCAGCGATTTCAATTCTCTGGGAATGAGCCAGACACATTCCTTTCTCCCCATCTTTGTGCCTGCCATTCCTTCTCTGAAACACCCTTTTCGCCTACATCCTGGGTCATGTGACCCTTCTTTTTGTGTGTCCTACTGTTCTTTAGATAGCATCAAGCTTCGTCCTTTCTGCTGAGTTTTGGGGAGCAGCTCTACAGATTTTTGCCACTATTTTACTAATGAGAAGGTGGCTTTATTTTCCAGAGGAAAAAAGGAAAAGCTTCCTCTACTGACTTTTCCATGATCTTGCTCGCCCCTTCAAACTTTCCAGCTGATGGAAATTTGCTGGGGGAAAAAAAAGCCGCTCAAGGTGCCTGTGCCAAGATATTAGCATATACTGCCCCAGGCAAAGGCACCGCTGGCGTGCTCCATCTGTTTTTGCCAAGTTCTGTTACGTAAGTGACAGCTGAGGATATCTTTTAAGGAACGTAGTGTTTGTGAATGATGTGTCTTAATAGAGGAACAATGAGGCGCACCAGCATGCACAGCGTGCTTTGTGGGAGCAGGTTTTTTGCTGGAGGGTAATTTGGAGGTGAAAAGATGTTCAGGAGGAATAGTAATTAAGGTGGGTGGGGGGTAATAGTGACAAGAGGGTTCTTTTCATTTGTGAAGGGCTGCCTGCGGGCTGAGCCTCCTCTGGGCATCTCTCTTGGGGAAGGCGAATACACTCTTGAGAAGCAACCTTGAGGAATTTGTTGGAGTGGCCAGCACCCGCTCTTCTCCCACCTAAGTTAGAGACCAACCCATGTCTAGCCCCCTGGGGACTCTAGATATTATCTCTAGGCTTGGAAGCAAGGAATTCACTTGGCCAGTGTGGTGGTTGTAAAACATATCTCCTAAATTCTTTGGCACTCTTCCTATCCGGGATGAAGTCTATGACCTTTCCTCTTTTTTTCTTCTTTTTTTTTTTTTTTTTTTTTTTTTTTTTTTTTTTTTTTTTCTGTTGCCAGGCTGGTGTGCAGTGGCCCGATCTTGGCTCACTGCAACCTCCGCCTCCCAGGTTCAAGCGATTCTCCTGCCTCAGCCTCCTGAGTAGCTGGGACTACAGGCACACGCCACCATTCCCGGCTAATTTTTGTATGTTTAGTAGAGATGGGGTTTCACCAGTTGGCCAGGATGATCTCGACCTCCTGACCTCGTGATCCACCTGGGATTACAGGCATGAGCCACTGCATCCGGCTGATCTTTCCTCTTAATTCTGCTTTGGCCAATAGAGTATGGTGGAAGGGCTAGGACTGAAAGACCACGCGGCTTCCACTTGGTGCTCTGAAACTGTTTGCTTTCCAGAGACCCCCTTCTTAGCAAGCCTTTTCTCTAACTCAGCTGCCATGTTGTGAAAAGTCCGGCCCCCATGGAGAGGCCATATATCAGTGTTTTGGCCAGTCACAGTCCAGGCACCAGACCTGTAAGTGCAGAAGCCACCTTGGAAGCCCCAGGTACTGTGGAGAAGAGAAGAACCATCCCCACTGTACCTAAATCCCGTAGGAATTGGGAGCAAAATAAAATGGTGGTTGCTTTCTGTCACAAAGTCCTGGGCATACAACAAAGATGACAGAAACAGCCAGAGTTGCTTGATGTCAGCTACAACCGAGGGTCCCCGAACCCCCTTCAGCTTTCTAGTGACAGAGAGTCAAGAGTTGTGTGATGTTCTGGGTAGAGTGGGGTTCTTGGCAGGGAACTGGGATTCTGGGACATCTGATGTTATTTCCTCAGGCTTCCAATGCATATAAAAATGATGCCCTCTTGTTCAGGAGTGTCTTCCCAGTTTGGAGTCTGCTTCACTTCCCATGGCATTTGGGCACTCCGCCCTACCCTACCAGCGTTGATGGAAAATTCTGATGGACCTTTTTCTCTACAGATATATTTAGTCTCTAAGAAGCAAGTTCCAGCACCCTATCCACAGGGGTTTCCAACCATCCGGAAGGTTTGATCTCAATACCTTTCTGCCTTCTGCCATATTGTTGTTTCCTGATCACTGATTGTGATACTGGGTTTAACTACGGAAGCTTGAGGGATTTCTACCATCCAGCAAATCAGTAAGCAGTGGTTGAGTGACTGACTATGCTTTTTAAGGGCCTGTGGAGGAAAGGAAGAACTGACTGTATGACTCAGTCTGTGCTGTCAAGAGCTGGTAATTTATTTGGGGGAAATAAGACACAAACATGTAAAGTGAAATGGTACAAAGATTATAATATTTCCAGCATTTATATAGCACTTTAACCTAAGAGAGTGAGTAGCAGGTACGCGCCATTTTCTGTGTGCGTCTGTCTGTTGGAGGTTAGGGACCTCTTTTATAAGACATAAGATTATAAAGGAAGCTGATCATATTGTAATGTGTCTATCCAAACACTAAAAAACAAAATAAAATCAAATCTGTGAATGTAGTAACAGTTTATCTTTTGTGTTAACCCATTACATAATAAAACCTAGCAATGGTTTTATGATCACCCTAATATGGAAGTAGTTACGAGTATAAACTATAAACTCTCTATTTTAGACACTGCAACAAGTGTAGTGTGATAAGAAATATCTGTGGTTCTGTTGGTGACAAAGTCTCAAGTCCTGTTAATATCTCCTTGTGAGTGCCTACATTCATAATTGAGAGAAATGCTAAATTTTAATTTAAAATGCTAAATTTTAATTGAGCGGTTAATGCAGGCAAACGGGTACATGGATTGCAATCAATTGAAAAACAGTGAAAAAATTGAAGTTGGTCTTGCTGTCTTTTATTCTATATTGTACCATTGCACTCCAGCCCAGGTGGCAAGTGAGACACAGCCTTCCCTCTGTGTCTTCAGTTGGTACAAGGGGTGGAGGAGCCCTCTGGAGCCTCTTTCATGAGGGCACTAATTCCATTCAGGAAGGCTCTGCCCTCATGATCTAATCCCCTCCCAAAGGCCCCGCGTTGTAAAACCATCGCACTGGGGGTTAGGTTTCAGCATAGGAATTTTGGAGGACACAAGGATTCAGACCATAGTGTCAGAACGCAGCCGAGAGCTTAAAGTCCCCGATGCACTGGCTCTGTACCCAGGGATTAAGATTTAATTGGTCTGAGTGGGGTCCCTAAAACTGGCAGGTGGTTCTGTCCCATCACCCCTGACTGAGAACCACTGCCTTACTCCAATGCAGAGGTAGCCCAGGCAGCATGGAGAGTCCCTGCTCTCCCACCCACTATCTGTATGATCCTGGAAGTGACTCGCCCTCTTTGAGCCTCAATTTCCTCATCTGTAAAATGAGGACAATGATAGTGCCCAGCCCCTAGGGAGGTTGAGGAAATTGAATGAGACAATGTGTGCAGTGCTCTTAACATGTCATAAATCCTCAGCACATGGTAACTGCCATTATTATTATTTTGTTGACACCGATGAGTGAAGGTGGAGGAGAACCTCTGGCCATAAAGCTGTCCCCGTCTTGACTCATTCCCTGTGCTTCATGTAGGTCTGGGTCCAGCATCCCAGCACACACGAGCACCTGTGCCCAGGAGAGGGCTGCTTGGCTGTCCCCAGCTCCTGTACCCAGCAGGCCACGGAAGTTTGAAACTATGACAAATCATTCATTATCCAGGCAGGAGGGATGTAAAGGGAGGGACTTCTGCATTTAAAGCACTTTTACTTTATTAAGAGCCTTTCTAATGTAAAATGTGCTCACACAGTCACTTTCCAGGGCAACTACATTACCATCATTTTCAGCACTCTGAGGACAAAATGAGATTAGGTGTGGGAAGGGGCTGGAGTAGGGTGAGCATTCAAGTGCTGGGTTTAAATGCAATTCTGCAGGTTGAGCCTGTGTTAATGCAATATTACAGGATTTGGAGGCAAGGACCTCTGTGGCTTAACCCAAGGTTTCTCCAACATCTGGGTCGTTGGCAATGTCACTGCTGCTTTTATTCTAACTACATCGAGAGAATAGTCAGGGTGAGAGCTAATTCTTAATTCCCACAATTGCTTGCCTTTAAGGCACCAAAGAGGCATTCCTGCCAGCAGACCTTCCTTGATCACAAGAGACCTGAAATAGAAATGGTTTAACCCTTTCTGGAATGATTAGACAAGGCAGGGGAGTCCACATCCCCAGTATCTTTCCACTCCATTCAGATGAATTTCAAACGAGAGAGCTTAGAGATCAAAGAAGGATGCACATTTAATTACTCCTCTGCAGCCACAATCTGCTCAGCCTGCCAGGAGGCCCCACGAGCCTGAGCAAGTAGCAGCGCCACAGTCACCAGGTATAGATTTATCAAAGTCTCATGTGCTAGGCTCTGTGAAGGCTGCAGTGATTGAGAACTCAGCCCCTTCCCAGAGGGAGCCTTAGATCTTAGCATGCAAAAAACTGTAATAAAAGGTGCTACTATGACCAGGGCCTTGAGCAAGCGGGGCAGTCACTATTCTTAGGCTAACCTGATAGCCATTCTCAATCTCCTTCCTGTTTTCCTTGTCTACTCTAGGGGACTTAAATCCTCATTTCTTTCCCTCCATTTTAGCTAGTCAGTGATGATGTGGTTTGGGGTCATGAATTTTAAGTGGAAGTCTGCTAGTGGCTTCCAGAAAAACTTTTGTTCTCCTGATAAAAGAAGAGTAAGCAACAGGTCCTCCTACTTCTCCTTTATTCTTGCCTGGAAAGCAAGTATGATGCCTGGATGTGTGGCAGCCATCTTGCAACCATGAGGCTGAGAAACAGGTTCACCAATAACCAATCACAAGAGAGGACCCCCAGTGCTTGGAGAACAGCAAAGACCATCACTATGCCAACCACCATGACTAAGAGTCTGAACTATTCTGCCCACTGCATTGCGGGCTGTAGTTTTACCAATTGCCTGAGTCCTGTGAGATACTCACGTGAAACAAGTTACATGAAATGGATTTATTGCTCACCAAAAGTCAGCAAGGGACAAAGAAGACTGGGATTCATTGTGAACCAGTCCCCTAAGGAGTGTGAATGTGTTCAAGAAAGCTGCCCAGGATAGATGGAGTTTCCACTGCTTGTGCCCCACTTACACGGCAGCTGAGGGTCCCTAAAACATAGCTCACTTCCAGTTAAAAGCCTCAGGGGCTCCACGACTCACTGAGCCAAGCTTGGAAGAACATCCGGCTTCCAGGGCAGAGAAGAACAAAGCGTGGGCTGTCCCGAACAGTTCCCTCTAACTCAACATCTTACATTCCCCAGGAAGAACAGGAAAAGGGCCACGCTCTTTTAGGCAGTCCTATCTCAGGATGTTGCATTCCAGGACATTCTAAAGTTATTCTGGGAACTACACGCAGGAAGGAAGGGGGTAGGAACTGGATCTTCCAAGTCCATCTAGGGACTGTCCAGCAGAGGTGACAAGTCTAAGACAAAGGCCACTGGAGAGGCTGTCCCCGATGTTGTCAGGCCTCCAAAGCAAAGCTGGCAGCTGCTTTCCATGAGAGGACCTCTTATGTGAGGAAAATAAACCCCTATTTATCTAAGCTGCTGTAGTTTTCTGTGCCCCGAGGCTCAATGTCATCCTGATATAGGCACAGAAAAGTACAGATAAAGTGTCAGGAGACTGTCTGGGTGGGAGAGGTGAGCTGGCACATGAGGGGTAAGGAAAGACTTCATGGGGGAGGTCATGGCATTTGAGTTGAGACTTAAAAGACTTTAGGGTTAAACATGTAGAGATGGGAGGAGAGTAAGCCATGGCGTGGGCAGAGGCTGATGTGGGAAGCAAGAACCGCAGGGGAAGAGAGGTGAGCAGGTTGCAGAAATGAATCCCAAGCCAGAGTGAACAACAAATACTCATGTGATTGATTGGGAAGCTCACGGATGGACTTACTTCAGACAGGTTTGAATCCAAGAACATACATTTTGTTTTTTTTCTGAGACAGAGTCATGCTCTGGTGCCAGGCTGGAGTGCAGTGGTGTGAGCTCAGCTCACTGCAACCTCCACCTCCTGCGTTTAAGCAATGCTCTGCCTCAGTCTCCCAAGTTGCTGGGATTACAGGTGTCCGCCACCACGCCCAGCTAATTTTTTTTTTTTTTTTTTTTTTTTTTTTTGGTAGAGACGGGGTTTCACCACGTTGGCCAGGATGGTCTCGATCTCTCGATGTTGTGATCCTCCTTCCTCGGCCTACCAAAGTGCTGGGATTACAGACTTGAGCCACTGCGCCTGGCCAAGAACATACATTTTATCATTGGAAGTTTGTTGCCTTTTTGGCTCTTCTTCTGCCTTTGTCCTTGAAGAGTTGCCTTTGAGCAACAGATAAGGCGACCAGTAGTGGAGTCAGACTCACATCCTTCCAGCTTAGAAACATGTGTGGAACGAGAAGGTTGGACTCTTTTTTGGTTTGTTTTTGATGCACCAAACACATTCACGTTTATTTTCTTCTTTTGAAGCAAATAACAAAGTCCCTGTTGACTGGCTTTACTTTTTTAAACCTAAGCTTAACATGACATATGTAAACAGTTGTCAAAACTAAGCCCCCCGCACTCATGCACAAGAGAAAAACATCCTTAATTTATATTAAACCAGAAATGTATTACCATTAAAGCATGAATATCTTTCACTACTAAAAACTGGATAAAATCAAAATGATTTCTGTGAAAGATTCATCCTGGCAATGTTAATGTCAGGCAGGCTGACACAACTTGACTCACATTTCAGACACAGTGGGAAAGCAGGTCCACACTGGTGTTAGTGTATGATCTTGTCCTACCACTGAAGAGTCAAGGCTCACCTTGAAGTAAGTTTAATAAAAAAGCCAAGTGCAGACAGAGATTTGCAACAATTTTAAAGACAAAAAAATGGTCCCTGTTATGGTTTGGCTCTGTGTCCCCACCCAAATCTCATCCTGTAGCTCCCATAATTCCCACATGTTGTGGGAGGGACCCGGTGGGAGATGACTGAATTATGGGGGCGGGTCTTTCCCATGCTGTTCTTGTGACAGTGAATGGGTCTCATGAGATCTGATGGTTTTAAAAATGGGAGTCTCCATGCACAAACTCCCTCTCTTTGCCTGCTGCCATCCATGTGAGATGTGAGTTTCTCCTCCTTGCCTTCCACCATGGTTGTGAGGCTTCCCCAGCCACGTGGAACTGTTAGTCCAATTAAACCTCTTTCTTTTGTGAATTGCCCAGCCGCCAGTATGTCTTTGTCAGCAGCGTGAAAATGGACCAATACAGTCCCCAAATAAACTCAAAAGTCTTTGACAAATAGGGTCTCTGAGATGCTCGTTTTAAATACTTCAGGTGCAACTATACTGAAAGGCAAGTGTGTTCAAAATCGTCAAAAAATTGTTCCTGTTAGTCTTCAAACGGTGCTTGTTGTAGTTGAACATTTCTGTTAAATGCATCCATTGAATTGCTTGTTATCCAAGTGCAGCTGCTGCCTGCCCCTCACCGTGTATTGTTTTTTTTTTTTTTTTTTTTTTTTGAGACGGAGTTTCGCTCTTGTTACCCAGGCTGGAGTGCAATGGCGCGATCTTGGCTCACCGCAACCTCCGCCTCCTGGGCTCAGGCAATTCTCCTGCCTCAGCCTCCCGAGTAGCTGGGATTACAGGCACGTGCCACCACGCCCAGCTAATTTTTTGTATTTTTAGTAGAGACGGGGTTTCACCATGTTGACCAGGATGGTCTCGATCTCTCGACCTCGTGATCCACCCGCCTCGGCCTCCCACAGTGCTGGGATTACAGGCTTGAGCCACCGCGCCCGGCCCCCGTGTATTGTTAAGAACTTTATATAACTGGCTGTCATCTTCAGCTTCTTCGCTTTCTTGACAGTTCTCTTTGTTGTGGTTTGTCTGCTGTTAACCATTTTAGTAGAAGTTGATATCAAATTGAAGGTGCCCATCTCACTACCACCAAAGGTCAGGAAGAGAACGAAGTGAGTCCCCCGTGACCTGACTGAAATACGTTCTGTATCAAAAGAAGAAAATCCACTTCCAAAAGATGGAAAATCCAGTTTAAGGTAGAGAAAAATGACCACATCCCTCGGCTTCTGCTTCCTTGGGGATCTCCCCAATTCCCAAAAAAGTCCTCAAGTGAGTCTTCAAAGGAGTTGAATGAAAATGGGTCCCTTCCACCAAACAGTTCCCTGAATACATCATCTGTGTTAGGGAACGTGAAGCTAAATTCAAAGGGACTGTCAAAATGACTTCCATCTCCTACCTCCATCATTTAATACTTCTTGGCTGTATTTGTCATTTTTTTTTTTCCTGTGGATGTCTCTTTTTTTTTTGAGACGGAGTCTCGGTCTGTTGTCCAGGCTGGAGTGCAGTGGCACGATCTTGGCTCACTGCAATCTCCACTTCCCAGGTTCAAATGGTTCAGCCTCTCAAGTAGCTAGGACTACAGGCGCCACCACCAGGACCGGCTAACTTTTGCATTTTTAGTAGAAACGGGGTTCCATCATGTTGGTCAGGCTGGTCTTGAACTCCTGACCTTGGGATCCACCCGCCTTGGCCTCCCAAAGTACTGGGATTACAGGCATGAGCCACCGTGCCTGGCCTACTTTTTTTTTTTGGCTGCGGATGTCTCTTTTTTCTAAAAAAGGCATCTGGTAGCACCTCATATGGCTCAGCTACTTGTTTGAATTTTCTCTCTGCTTCTTTATTCTCAGGATTAAAAAAAAATCTGGGTGCCACTTCAGTACCAGTTGCCAGTATGCCTTTTTAATATCCTCAGGTGAGGCATGTCTCTGCATGCCTGGAACTTCTTGGCAATCCATCGTACTTTAGCAGATTGCTGGAAAGGGAGGCAGGGAGACAGCCCAGGTCTCCTCTGGCAGCCCCTTACGCTCTCCTTTCTCTTTGGCCTCTTATCCATGTATGGGGCCTTTGCAGGACCACTATTGGCCTGGGTTGGCTGATTCCGATCAATTCACCACAGACAGGTGGGGGCCTCTGAATCACAAGCTTCAGCAGGTGTAGCCTGGGTTGGCTGATTCTGATCAATTCACCACAGACAGGTGGGGGCCTCTGAATCACAAATTTCTACCTGCAGCGTCACCAATGTGTTTGACAGCCTGGAGGGGACACAGAGTAAGGGTAAGTTCCCCAAGGGGTCAGGAGAAGACAGTGGGTAAAGCATCCTGGGTAGACTAAACCACAGTTTTCTACAAGCAGATAATGTCGGTACAACTGAGACAGCCAGGTAGTGAGGGCTCCCGGTAGCGTCTCCTACCCGCCTGTGCTGGAGGAGGGTGGGGCCGTGGACGCTCACACCATCTGCAGTGGGGAGGAGGCTGGTTTCTCCTGTTCCGGGTTGGTACCCCGGGGATTTAATCTGTGAGGCGAGAAGCCAGCTACTAGGACTTCAGCTTTGCTGACTCCCTATTTTCTTTTTTTCCTTTTTGGCCAGTAAATTCAATTTTTCTCACCTTTCAAAGTGTCTGTGAGCCTAATCTGCCTTGGCCATGTGACAAAGACCCTGTTTTCAGCTGAACTAAGGAGAAAGTCCTACAACACAACTAGATGAGGGAGCAGCAGGTGCCAGATCTGCCCCTGAGTGCTTGTCAGCCTCTCCTGATCTGCTGGACTGAGATGGTGAGCAGCAGCCAAGGCAGGGCTTGGCACAGGGTGCAGTCAGCAGCCCCTCCGGGGACATGCCAGGGTTTCCATGAGGCCAGTCTTTGCTGAAAATTTCTCAATGACCACTTTTCTTTCTTCCTTCCTTCCCTCCCTCCTTTTCTCTTTTTCTCCTTCTTTCCTCCCTCCCTCCTTTCTTCCTCCCTTCCTTCCCTCCCTCCCTCCCTTCCTTTCCTTCCTTCCTTTCTTTCTTTCTCAGAGTCGCACTCTGTCACCCAGGCTGGAGTGCAGTGGTGTGATTGTGGCTCACTGCAACCTCCCTGGTTCAAGCAATTCCTCTGCCTCAGCCTTCCGAGTAGCTGGGATTACAGGTACATGCCACCACACCTGGCTAATTTTTTTTTGTATTTTTAGTAGAGACAGTTTCACCATGCAGGCCAGACTGGTCTCGAATTCCCGACCTCAGACAATTCGCCCACCTTGGCCTCCCAAAGTGCTGGGATTACAGATGTGAGCCACCACGCCTGGGCTTCCCCCTTTCTTTACCTGCCTTCCAGTTGGATGGATACATGGCTACTTTCTTACTGTTACAGACACATATTCTCCATCTCTCTCCCTTATATCTCTCTTCTTCTCTCTCTTTCTTTGTCTCTCTCATTAAAGTAAAGAACATAGCAGGAGAAATGGGAAAAGTAGCAAATCCCAGGCTGATCTGATCACTCCTGGGCTGAAGTGGAACCACCTGTGGTGTGTGGAATTGTGGCGTCTGGTGTCTGGCATGCCACGTTCCCTGCTCCCTGTTGTCCTGCCCTGTCTGTCTTCTAGAATCACCTGGAGCTCCTCCCTCAACCAAGACATCAACAAAAGAAACAAAACTGCTTCCTCTGAACAGCAGGAAACTTCCAGGCGAACACACTCAGGCTTAAATAATTAGGCAAAGAATGTGGCTTTGTGTAGCTCTGGAGAGACTCAGCTTGCTTGCTCTTAGAGTCTTTGTTTCTGCTCAGTCCCTGGAGTGCTGCTTCCGCTGCTGTCCTTTGCCATTAGATCAGGCATAAATCTGCCTTTTTCCTTCCCTTCCCTCCCTCCCTCCCTCCCTCCCTCCCTCCCTTCCTTCCTTCCTTCCTTCCTTCCTTCCTTCCTTCCTTCCTTCCTTCCTTCCTTCCTTCCACTGCTATTGATTTAGCTCCCTTTACATACCAGGCACCTTTCCTGGTTCCATTCTTGGGCCAGGCAGACTCCTTCAGAATTTTAAGGCACCAAATGCAGCTGGCACCTCTTAGGCTTGCTTTGAAAAGATACGAGGTTAGTGCCCACCTTCCTGTCTTCTGAATCCAGTCCTTTCCTTCTTTCTTCCCTAATTCCTGTTCTTTTTCTCTCATGACCCCTGGCTACCCATTAGCCTTTGGAAAAATTCTATTATGTTTGCCTGTGTGTTTTTTCTTTTAAATGTGTATGTTACCAGAAAGGGGTCTCAATCAGAGCCCAAGAGAAGGATCTTGGATCTCACAGAAGAAAGAATTTGAGGCGAATCCACAGAGTAAAGTGAAAACATGTTTTTAAGAAAGTCAAATAAAAGAATGGCTATTCCACAGAAAAAGTGAATGCAAGGGCTGCTGGCTGGCTATGTTTATGGTTACTTCTTGATCATATGATAAACAAGGGGTGGATTATTCATGGGTTTTCTGAAAAAGGCGAGGGTCGAGGGTCGGGGGGAGGATTTCCTAGAACTGAGGATTCCTTTCCTTTTAGACCATATAGGGTAACTCCCAGAGTTTGCCATGGCATTTATAAATTGTCATGGTGCTGATGGGAGTGTCTTTTAGCATGCTAATGTATTATAATTAGCATATAATGAGCAGTGAAGATGACCAGAGGTCACTTTTGTCATCATCTCGATTTTGGCAGGTTTTGTCTGGCTTCTTTACTGCATCCTGTTTTATCAGTAGGGTTTTTGTGATAATGGTCCTGCCAACATCCTATCTCATTCTGTGACTAAGAATGTCTAACCCCTCAGGAATGCAGCCCAGCAGGTCTCAGCCTCATTTCACCCAGCCACTGTTGAAGATGGAGTCACTCTGGTTCGAATGCCTCCGATGTCTAGAAATCCACTGTGCTCACTGAAGCCTGCCTTTTTATACACTTCTTGGTAGGCAGCAAATGTAGCAGAAAGAACAGGCAATTTTGAAGCAAGAAGAGGGATGTGGTTAGGCTTTGTGTCCCCACCCAAATTTCACCTTAAATTGTAATCTCCATAATCCCCATAGGTCAAGAGAGAGACCAGGTAGAGGTAACTGAATCACAAGGTGGTTTCCCACATGCTGTACTCGTGAGAGTGAGTGAGTTCTCATGAGATCTGATGGTTTCATAAGGGGTCCCTCTTCCTTCATTCAGCACTTCTCCTTCCTGCCACCTTGTGAAGACGGTGCCTTGCTCTTTCTTGGGCTTCTGCCATGATTGTAAGTTTCCTGAGGCATGGTGAGTCAACTAAACCTCTTTGCTTTATAAATTATGCATTCTCAGGCAGTTCTTTATAGCAGTATGAAAACAGATTAACATAAAGAGTGTTCTGTTTTAAGTCCTGGCATCATCACTCACTATTGTGACCTCGGGCAAGTTAAGCTCTCTGTGTCTGTTTCTTCATCTGTGCAATGTGTATGATATTAATACCTACCTCACAGGTCTTTTTTTTTTTTTTTGGTCTTAAATGAAATGATTCATTGGAAAAGCATGATGTATGCTGAAAAGCACCACGAAGACATTTCATATGTATGGACGGACCTAATGTATGTGGACCATGCAGAACGCAGCTTTAGTTCTGACTGCAGTAAAGGATTGTTTACATGTGTGCTGGGAACTGGCCTGAGCACTCAGATTCCCAGATCCAGGAAAACCTGTCATTTTCAGTGCTTTTCGTCCTTGCTCCAGAGGCAGATGTTAGAAGCTGGCTGAGATGTTTTCTGGATTAATTGTCCCCAAACATTCAGGGTTTTATGTTTCAGAACGTCTGGACAGGTTGGAATTTGAATCTCCCTTCTGCTACTCCTTGTCTTATTTTGGAAATGCACTTAAAGTCACATTTTTGAGATTCTGACTATGTGATGCACTGAGCTATTTGGAGCGTTGGTTTGCGGCTGTTTCTAAGCCTGGACTCTTGACCCCAGCTTTGCCTGCAGCTCTGGATTCGCCTTCAGGCTCCAGGGCTCTCTGTGTCCTTGCAGTGCTCTGGCCTCTGGTTTTGTTCTCTTGTGGCCTCTTGGCTTCTGAGTTAGGTTGGGCATCTCTCAGATTCCTTGGCTACTGAGTCTGTATATCCTATGACTCCTGGCCTCCCTCTCCTTCCACAAGCTGGTCGGTGACCACGGAGCCTTCTAGGTGGTCCAGCCTTCTGGAGCTTTCTGCTGGGAAGACCCTGATAGGCCTAATCTCTCCTTTAACATTAAGCAGAGCTGCCCTCATTCTTTTAACAGAAGCAGATGAACTCCAACTGGATTCTTTGTGCTCCAGTGAGGCTTGCTGTATTTACTGCTGTATAGGATACATTCCCCACTTTTCCTAAATGTTGTATTATATATGCAGCATAAAATTTTATGCTTTATATATGAATAATATGATAATATATGAATATAAAACATAAGATATATTACATATTATATAATACTATACATGTAACATACATCATATATAGCTCTATACAATATCTAGTTGTTTATTAGAAACACAAGTTTTCTTGTCAGTCTTATACGTTTTATCAGGGACAGCCAGAAGGCTGAGAAAGAGGTAAAACAATGGGGCATGCTACCCCCTAGTGGCAGAGCATGGCAACATACATCTCTGCAAAGGTGAGTGCTTTTCCATCCTGTATCAAAAAACAAAATGAAACAAAACCAGTAAGAGACCACACAGATAAATATAAAATTTGAGTAATTCCTCTACGTTATAAATTTGAGTGTTTTTTCACTGCAACTTGCATTCATAAATACCAAGGTATTTCTTTTTAGTTCTGTGATTTTCTTTTTAGGCATAATAGACTATCTATCAAAATGATACTTTAAAAAAATGGAGTCACAATGCTGTGTACTGTATTTATAGGAAGAAAATATTTTCCATTACAGCTTCGTCTTTACTTATTTTTCTAAAAAACTTTCTGAAAAATTGACATGCCAGCATGTGAAATGCTGGCAAACATGGCATTTACTGGCTCTGGTGCACAAAAAGCCTTTGAACGCTCACCAAATGCTTCTGTGAAGTCAAGGGTTTGGAGCAGGCTGACTCCAGATTGCTAGGGAGCCTCTCTAGGAGATCAGTGGGCTGCTAGGTGGCCCCAGCTAGGTTCTGCTGTGGCGTGTGCCCTTCTCTGCTAGCGCTGCAGCTTCCTCCAGTCCCTTTACTTGCATTCCTTTGAGCATCTCCATCTGGGGCTCAGGTGGGGGACTCAGGCAAGAGGCTTACACGGTCCCCTGATACTGGGCATGAGAACAGTAGCACTGCTGATTGTATGGGGTCCTGGCCACACTAGAAATATTTAACGCACAACACCTTAGAGTGGAGGTGGGCAGATTTATTTTTTCTGAAAAGGACCAGAAAGTAAATATTTAATTAAATTAATTAATTTAGAGACAGAGTCTCACTCTGTTACCTAGGCTGGAGTGCAGTGGTGCAATCTCAGCTCACTGCAACCTCCACCTCCCAGGTTCAAGCAATTCTCCTATCTCAACCTCCCAAGTCACTGGGACTACAGGCATGCACCACTACTCCTGGCTAATTTTTGTATTTTTAGTAGAGATGGGGTTTCACCATGTTGCCTAGGCTGGTCTTGAACTCCTGACCTCCAGTGATCCGCCTACCTTGGCCTCCCAAACCGCGGGATTAGAGGCATGAGCTACCTCATCCAGCCCAGAAAGTAAATATTTTAGACTTGTGGCCCAATACAGTCTCTGTTGCAGCTCCTCTGTTCTGCTGTCATAGTACAAAAGTGAAAGGGTGTGACGGTGTTCCAATGAAACTTCATGAACACAAATATTTGAACTTCATATTATTTTAACGTGTCTTGAAATAGTACGCTCCTTTTGATTTTTTCAACAGCTTTAAAATGGAAAATCATTCTTAGCTTGGCAACAGCATAAAAACAGACAACAGGCTGGAAGTGGCCCGAGGTTTGCTGACCCTTGTCTGAGTATTCCATCATCCCTTTCTAGTTAACGACAATTTTTTTTTTTCTGAATAATCACAAACAGCTGGATTCACAACTCTATTCTATCCAGTTTCCTGGATAAAACACAGTTCATAACCGGTTAAAATTTCTGGGCAATTCCAAACAGGCACACATTTATTTAGATATATAGAACTGCTTTACGGAGCCTGGCCCTTTATTTCCTCAAAAGAATTTGTTGATCCACTGAAAATTTTCTTTGAAAACCAACCTCATGGATGTTTTGTAAAAAGTCTCATTTAGAACGTTTGGGGCCTCAGTCAGTCACCCCTAATCCTCATCTTTCCATGTACACACCTCCGTCCATTTTTTCCTTTCTTCTTCCTAATTAGGTGCCTGTATAATTAAACCTTTCCTCATTTAGAGGTTCTGAGCCCTCACCAATGCGCTAATCACCCCGTGGCCCTCCTGTGGCCTCGTCTATTTCCTTTTGAGATGGAGTGCCCAGCACTGAACGGCAGTCAAGGTCGGGCCGCCCGCATTTGTATTACACACTAGTTTGCCATTACCATGGTGTTCGCTCCTTAATACAGACTAATAGCTCATTCTCCTTCCTGACCTCCAGTGAGCACTGCGCAGCCATATTCAGTGCTGGCTTTGTGATAATCTCAAGATTTTTTTCTTTAGGAAGTTATAACTAATTCAAGGCCTATCAACGATCATAAATAGTTTAAATTGCTCTTTCGAGTGTGAACTGCCTCCCATGGGCCATTTAATTTACTGAACGTCCCCTGGCTGTGCTTGTTCTGTGACCAGCCCCTGTCCCTGCCCTTATTAACTCTGTTTCCATATCTCACTTTGGTCCAGTTGGGAGAGGTGGCACTTATATTTGGGAATGAGCTTGTGCTTGGCTATTGACCTACCTAGCAATGCATTAAAGATGGATTTGATCTGATTTAAAGTTTTATAAGCCCAAGGGGGTTGCCTCTGGAGGATTTTTAGAGGCCACACTGATCCTGTAATTGTGCTTAGAGGTGGTTTGCTTTTGCTTAGAGAAAATCTAGGAATTTTACTTTACCTGAAACTTTCCTTGTTTTGGGGTTTGTCTGGGTATTAATAATTTGCCACCTCTGGAAAATTTCTAAGACAAGGTTTTGCCCAGTTGGCTAGACTAAATATTTTAGCTGTGTCCAATCGGTAACTGTTTAAGAGGTTTAAATACACAAATTAAGTTGGTAAAATTTGAATATGTGAATCTGGGTGAAGGATATACGGTGGTTCAATGTACTATTTTTGCAGCTTTTCTGTTGGGTTGAAGTTCTTTGAAAATGAAAAGGTCCATTAATTAAGAAGGTGGTTCAACATTCGGTCACAGCAGCACATGCCATTTGTACACTGCTGGCCTGGCCCGTCTTCCTTCACGGGACTGTTGGTGTGTGCTTGGATTTATATCAGCCTCGTCCCACTGAATGCTCCTGCTCTTCTGGTCCCCATCCCCACTTTCCTGCCCCATCTCAGCCAAGAACTCATCAAACGTAGGTCAGCACCAGTATGAAAGGGGAGTGGGAGTAAACAGACATTGTCCCCATCCTCAGGATGCTACAGTCTAACAGAGAAGACAGAAACTAAGCAGAAAAGCACAAAAGGCTGTAAAGGAGAAGTGCAGGTTGTAGAAGGGTCTAACTCATGGGGAGCTCAGGGAACCCTTCTTGGGAGAATTGGTGTATTAGTCTGCTCTCATGCTGCTAATAAAGACAAACTGAGACTGGCTAATTTATAAAGAAAAAGAGGTTTAATGAACTCACAGTTCCACGTGGCTGGGGTGGCCTCACAATCATGGTGGAAGGCAGAGGAGAAGCAAAGTCACATCTTACATGGCGGCAAGCAAGAGAGAGAGTGTGCACAGGGGAACTCCCTTTATAAAACCATCAGATCTTATGAGACTTAGTCATTATCATGAGAACAGCATGAGGAAGACCTGCCCCTGTGACTCAATTACCTTCAACTGGATCCCTCCCACAGTGCATGGGAATTATGGGAGATACAATTTGAGATTTGGGTGAGGACACAGCCAAATCCCATCTACTGGTGTTTGAGCCCAGAGCTGTAGGATGGTGTAGTCTCTTTGCCAAGGGATTAGCTTGGCAAAGAGAGGGTGCAGGTGTGCTGTAGGTAGGGAGACCAGCATGTGTGTGGGACTCCAGGGGCATGTCAGAGGTGTTGAGAGAAGCCCAGCCTGGCTGGAGCAGAGAGTGCGGGAGGCTGGGCAGATGAGGTAGGAGGGGCGGGCAGGGTCTTGCAGACTGCTTTGATAGCTTATTTTTCTTTATTCTGAGAGCCCAGGGAAGGAGTAGGCAGTAACGTCATAATGAGATTTGCATTTTTGAATACAAGCCCTCTAGCTGCAGTGTAGAAAATGAATTGGAAAAAGCAGCAGTGGTGACAGCAAGAGAAGCAAGGAGTCTGTCACAGCATCCAGCAAGCCATGATGCTCTCCTGGTCCTGATGGTGGCTGGGCCAATAGAAAGAATTGGGTAGATTTC
Organism: Saimiri boliviensis; assembly: GCF_048565385.1. NCBI lineage: Eukaryota > Metazoa > Chordata > Mammalia > Primates > Cebidae > Saimiri > Saimiri boliviensis. The sequence goes on along the minus strand of NC_133453.1, from coordinate 21,512,172 downwards.
AGAGTTAAGTAGGAGGTGGACTCACAGACTTGGTGATTAATTGGGCTATTTCATTCTGATATTTTTTTATTGAAGAATTTCTCTATTTTTCCTTTTGCTTTGTAGAGCTGGATGGAAAATACTTTTTTCCCCCAAGCATTTGCAAATATACCCATTTACATGGCACTGACTAATTGTCTTGCTTGTGTATGTCTGAGATGAATATTCCTCCTGCAGAGATGATGGTTTATCTTGCCCAATAAGATTGTGCTAATTAGAAATTGGGACTTATCCATCTCACATGTTCTAGAAATTTAAGCTGTAGGAGATGGAAATTAACGTAGTTTTTAAACAATCTATTGAAATTACGAAATTGCAATTAGACAATAGGATTTGTATTGGAAGATATGAATTTTGACAGGAAAGAGGCCCTGCATGATACAATCACAATACTGACAAATAAATGCCATTGTACTTTTCTGTGACAAGGATGATTTACAATTATAGTAGTACATGGTTCTCTTTGATTTATGGCATCCTGTTAACCATGGAATTACTTAGCAAAATCAGTTTGGCTTGATATAAGATTTTTTCCTTGCCTAGAAAAAATTTTAGCCTGAGGAAAAGATGACATTAATTTGGGAATAGTGGAGTTATCATTGAGTTATCAAAATAAATCTGAGGACATAAATCAATTCTACTGCATGGAGAATGCTAAATCAATAAGTCCAGAAAGACTTTATTGATTCTATGGCCATCATTCAAGCCTTCTTCATTAGATTCCTCAGCCATATGTTTAATTGAAATGATAAGGAAGATAACTTTGGGTAAATCCACACATCCCGACTTTATTATGGGGTTGTTCAAGGTAATGAAAATGTTTTGGCCAGGCTGGCTGTCTCCTTCAGAGTCAGAGGGTACACACGGGAAGACTTCACATCTTTCTGTCTCCTGTAACTTCCACTTCAGGCAGATGCTAGCTTAACAGTCTTAAGTCACTCTTTTAAAATTCAATTTAAAAACTGTATGACAAACTGATCATAATTTAAGAGAAGATGTAAAAAATTACTCATAGCTAATACCACCCTGAACCTATTGGCAACAATTGTGCTGAACTGTATTGTCTATTTCTTTTCTTTTCTTTTTTTTTTTTTTGAGACAGAGTTTTGCTCTTGTTACCCAGGCTGGAGTGCAATGGCACGATCTCGGCTCACTGCAACCTCCGCCTCCTGGGTTCAGGCAATTCTCCTGCCTCAGCCTCTGGAGTAGCTGGGATTACAGGCACGCGCCACCATGCCCAGCTAATTTTTTGTATTTTTAGTAGAGACGGGGTTTCACAATGTTGACCAAGATGGTCTCGATCTCTTGACCTCTTGATCCACCCGCCTCGGCCTCCCAAAGTGCTGGGATTACAGGCTTGAGCCACCGCGCCCGGCCTTGTATTGTCTATTTCTATGTCTTGTCTCTCGCACTTAAATGATTGTGAGCAGTTGAGGGCAGGAAGCTCTTATCTCAGTATCTCTTAAATCTTGTTCAATGCATAAGTAACTTTATATAGCTGCAGTAAGAAGTGTATTAGTTAGCTGTTGCTGCAAAACAAACAGCCCTCAAATTTAGTGGCTTATATCAAGAACCATTGTATTTGTTCATGATTCTTGGAGTTAGCTAGGTGGTTCTTCTGTTCTGGCCAGCTAAGCTGGGACTGAATAGTGTAGGATGGCCTCACTCACATGTGTGGCAGCTAATGTGATGACAGCTGGGATGATGACTATCTGACTATCTGCCTCTGGTGATCCAATGGGCCAGTAACATGACAGCAAAAGTGTTCCCATCAGCAGAAAGGGAAGTAATTCTCAAGTACTTGTGCAAGTACTTAGCAAGTTTTTGCTTGTGTCACATTTGCTGATATTCCAGTGGCCAAAGCCAGTTACATGCCAAGCCTGTATTTGAGGATTACATAAACAGATTTTACCACTTGATGAGAGGAGCTGCAAAAGATTGTGGCCATTTTTCCTGATATACTACAGAAATGTAAATAAATCTGTATTTTTCTGCATTAAAAAAAGACAACTATAGGTGCTTCCTCTTGTTACTATTTTTAAAGCTAATATATTAGATATTTACTGTTTACTAGAGGCTTTAAATATATATATTTAAATATATATGTGTATTATATATTTTATATATAATATACATATCTATATTATATAAAAATGTATACATATATAAATATATATTATATATAATATATATATTATAGCTTCCTTACTAGTAACATGGGAATAATAATTTTACTTACATTTTGGGGTTGTCTGCAGATTTTATGTATAAATATAATATATATTATATTAAATATATACATATTATATATAATCTATATTATATATTTTATATATAGTATATGTATATATGTATAAATATATACACATATATAAATATATATTATATATAACATATTATATATAATATATATTATACATATAATATACATATTATATACATAATATATACATAATATATAATATATAATATATGATATATATTATATATTTATTAGTTTATATATAATATATATTTTAATATATATTATATATTATATTATATACATAATTAATATACATAATATATATTATACATATAATATACATATATATTATACTATATAAATATAGAATATAGATGATATATAATATGTATATATTTAATATAATATATATTATATTTATATATAAAATCTCCAGATGACCCCAAAATGTAAGTAAAATTATTATTCCCATGTTACTAGTAAGGAAGCTCACTGAAGTTCACACAGCTAGTAAGTTGGGAAGTAGAGATTTTAACCTTGATCTCTATGAATCTACTTAACTCTTAGCAGACTTTTCATCATGATTCTTCTTTCCCTCTTGTGTGTTCAGACGTTCATAATTTTTTGAAGTTGTAGGAAATATCAGGAGGATTTCCCCAAGTTATGTGTGAGTCTACCCCTCTACTTCAATGCTTTTCTGACCCAAGGGTGACTTGGACCTTACAGGAGAACCATGTCAACTTTCAAGTGCACCAAATAAGATACCTCTGACTTTAGGTAATTTTGATGTTTGCATTTCCCCTAAGCCATGGGGGCAAAGGAGTGGTAGCAAGATTTCAACAAACCCTAAATGAAGGGTCTGGGTACTAACCCATGTGACTGCTCACCGTCTCCTCCCTCTTCTCAGGCAGGCATACTATTGCATTCAAATGTGGTCCAGCAATCTTTCTTTTCCTGCCTCCTCTTCTTAGATCAAGTAGCTTCCAGATGATTATCGTGAACTTATTCAGGTATCCTTTAGCCTTTCCCTGGCCAGTCATCTTTCTGTGATTTATCAGCTGATGGTTGGTTCCTGGTGGAGCCAAGCTGATCAGATTTCAGGCTCAGGATGTGCTTTGGAGAAGGCTGTGCTAGGTTTGGTAATCCTACTTGTTAAATGGGTGATACTCAGAAGAAAATAAAATAGGTATAATTAGTTGGACTAGAAAGATCATACATGAGAATTAACACTGACATCTAGGACAAACCTTCAAAGCTTGGCCAGGAACTCAGTTGGGCTTCTTCTTATCCTAACCACCACTTCAAGAACTTAGGCTCAAAATTAGGCAACTTCCCTAAAATCTAGAACCCATGTATATGAATGTGTCAAATGTTCGGCCTCTCAAAAATTCCCAGCCCACACAGGTATGTTTTGGGCATTTTCTAGTGGTGTCCTGGAGTGGCTCATACCAGCTCATGAGAGCTGATTGTCAAATTTTCAGGAAATTTGAAAGCCAGTTCTTAAACACAGCCATTCTTAAAAATTAAATTATGTAAGCTTACAATTAAATAAATTACATGAAAAAGACAATAAATTCTCAAAACTCATTAATTCTTTTTTTTTTTTTTGAGACGGAGTTTCGCTCTTGTTACCCAGGCTGGAGTGCAATGGCGCGATCTCGGCTCACCGCAACCTCCACCTCCTGGGTTCAGGCAATTCTCCTGCCTCAGCCTCCTGAGTAGCTGGGATTACAGGCACGCACCACCATGCCCAGCTAATTTTTTGTATTTTTAGTAGAGACGGGGTTTCACAATGTTGACCAGGATGGTCTCGATCTCTTGACCTCGTGATCCACCCGCCTCGGCCTCCCAAAGTGCTGGGATTACAGGCTTGAGCCACCGCGCCTGGCCTAAAACTCATTAATTCTTATTTATTCTATTACCTTTTTACTATTCTCTATGATCATGATGTTATTTCTACCCATTTCATCGGTATGGTGGAAACAGTATGTCACAGTGTGCTACTGTACATTTCTTCCCAATTCTGCAGTCCATGAAATCAAAATGGTAGCTTGGAATCAACCCTGGTGGAAATATTTATACCTTGGAAATCTGAAAATGCTATCAGGGCTTGATTTATTATCTTGTTGATTGCCTAAACTTAAGAAAGTGATGGGGAAGATGTAAATAATGGATATTAAACTTAAAAGTGTGTCATGTCTGTAACTGTTACATTGTGAATAGTACAGAAAGCTTAGGAAATTCTTCTGGTATTTGAAACTATCATCTGATTCAGCAAGCACTCATGTCATTGAAGAACAAGTGAAAATATTGACATACACCTTTATTATCTCACTTCCTCTTTTCTTGTTAATGTAAAGAAATATCAACCAACATTCATGTTGTAACTACACTCATTTGTCTATTCCAACCATAGATTGAGTACAGATACAAGAATTTTGCAAAAATCAACAAAGCCTTCTGTGAGAATCTATTGGTTATATGGAGTTTATAATAAAGAGTATTGTATAATTTGTTATCTGTAAATTGGGTGCTATAGATCCTTTATATTGGTAAGATTTATATCAAATACCCATATGCAGTATATCTATATGTGCATTCATGTTTCCCCAGAAAGCAATTGTTAGATGTTTACCAACTCCCTTTCTGAAGATGTTGAAGTGTGAGGAGTGGTGGGTCCTCCTACATGAAATCCTGGATTTCCCTGGGTCTTCTGGCAGGAAAATGATCAACTGTGCTGCTCACACAGGAGTGAAAAATCTGTATATCATCTCTGTGAATGAGATCAAGGGACAGTGGAAGTTCCTGCTGGCATGCGTAATGCGGTGACGACCATGGTCAGTAGGTGAGCCAGAGCTCAGAAGGAAGGTGCGTTCAGCAGTGATCATGTGACAGCAAAAGTCATACCAGAGAAAAGATGGCTTGTTTCTTTATTTTGAAGAAAATGCCAGGGTCGCAGTAAACAATAAAGGTGTGATGAAAGGTTTTGCTATCACAGGGCCAGCTGCAAAGGAGTATGCAGCTGTGTGGCCCAGGCTGACGTCCAATGCTGGCAGCACTGCATGAATCTTTAGTATATCTGTGAAACATTAAAAAAAAATTGAATTCTGCCCCTTTCCCAAAACACCCAACAAAAACCATTTACCACCACACTATCGTCATGTTCCCACTACTCTCTTACTGGTCACATAGAGGTTAGGGGGATTTTCCTCCTTGATCTGCATACTTGAGAATACCATTTTTCCTTTTATCCTTGGCTTTCCTCAGTCACAGAGGTCCCTATAAATGAGCACATTCAGTCAGCTGGGGACGTCCAAAGTGAAAAAAAACAAAAAACAAAAAAACAAAAAACTTCCCTGCAATCTGAGGCTTTTATAAGAAGGGCTGAAACCCCCGGGTCTCATTTTAGGTCTCCTGTAAGTGAACGTCTTGTTCATCACTGAGGGCATTTGAGAAGTTTTGCAGTTACATTTGTCAAAGTAACAGGAACAACAAACATGTCTCTGCTTTATCATTTATAGAACACATCTACATTTATTAGTTTATTTCATACTTTTCAAGATTTCTCTGTTTCGGGCAATTCACACGCAGCCGGAGAGGGGGCTAGTTACCGTAGACACTGGCTCGCTCTCCAGGGTGTAGCAGCCTCTTGGACATGGTATTAGAGGAGTTTACTTGCCATTTCCTACCCTCTTTATTATCCCCAGTCTGCAGTGAATTCAGAGCAGGAAACAAAACCCCAGGAAGGAGTTATTGACGGTTCCAGTAGAGAGTAATCCCACTTGCCAAAAGTATGTTATGATGTGGTTACCTTTACATTTCTTTCTCTCCCCAGGGACCGTGGGTGTGGGAGAACTCTAGTACACAGAGGGCAGAAACCAGTTGCTTCAAGCATTATGGGGTGAGTCTCTTAGCGTTTCCTAAATACTGTATCTGCCGTAGCTTTCCTCATACGGTACATGAAGAAACACATTGATATTACAATAAAGGAAAATACCGCCTGACCTGGTTATTTTGTTTTGTTTTGTGATCCACATCATAGCATATAAGATTTGCCCTGGAAAACCCTTCATAGGGTAAGGTATGAATGAAGACAAAAGTCCGTGGTGACTCATTGGTAAAATAATTCATGCCTGTTAACAATAACTAGGAGAGGTCTTTACCGTACACAGGGCTTTGGGAGTTTGCCTATTATCCAGTTAACATGATTGACTTTTCACAACTGTGTGAGACCCCCTCTGACCCACAAATGGTCATTTTCGACCAAAGGAACTGATTTCATGGCCTCCAATGACCAAATTAAACCAGACTGTTACCAAATCTTAACTCCACTTCATGCTGCATGAGCTTGGATTGTCTACAGTGGCATCCTTGGTACACTTTAGAATGAAAACAATTCAATTTTGAAAGTAAACACAGAACAAATATAGTTCAGAGGGCAGCTTACACAGATAACAAAGCCAGCAAGTACAGCTGAAGGTTGCAGGCCGAAGCAGTATTTCACATAGCCAAGGGTTGCCAAAGATGTTTTTTCACCAAGATCTGCTTTTTTCTCTTTAGTTATTGATTACCTTTGTGAATGAGAGAATATTGACATGTGCAGAAGACCGTGACACGTTGAAATAGTTTTAGATAGAGTATTTTTGGCAGGTCTTCGTGTTTAGATTTAAGTGGGAACCACTGTGCGTTCTGAAATAGCTTCTATAACCAGTTTCATCACAGACCTAATCATCCAAGACATCATTCCCTGTAATTTGACTGAAAAGCAGTGAGACAGCAAAAGCTTCAGTTCTTGAAAAGGATTTAGCGGCCAGCCATCTTATGGTTATTAAAGACATTCTTGTGCCGTCTCCTCCCCTCTCTCTTCACTCCAGCCATGACTAAATAAATCCAGAGGCTTGAATTAAACATGGAAAGGGGGAGTGACAAGCAGAGGACCAGAACAGATTCCTGGGAAAACATTTCTGTTTAAAAAATGGTAAATGAGGCTTTACTGTCCTACAGAAGTTCTAGTCTCAAAGGATTGAGAACCTGAAAAGTGAAATATTAAAAAAAATTTTTTTTTCAGAGGACAAGTAAGGACATTCTCAGGTCAGACTGTAGTGGAAAGAACCCAGCATTAGCTAAGTGAAGACCTGGCTCCTGGAGCTTCATCTTCATTGTGTGACATTGGACGAAGGCTCTTAACCTCTCTGAGCCTCGTTCCATTGGTTTGAGGCCATATGTTTGCTTTTAACCCCTTTGTACTCCTCTGATTCTAAAGCTTTCCCTTTTTTTTCTTTTCTTTTTTTTTTGAGATGGAGTTTCACTCTTGTTATCCAGGCTGGAGTGCAGTGGCGCGATCTCGGCTCACCGCAACCTCCGCCTCCTGGGTTCAGGCAATTCTCCTGCCTCAGCCTCCTGAGTAGCTGGGATTACAGGCACACGCCACCATGCCCAGCTAATGTTTTGTATTTTTAGTAGAGACGGGGTTTCACCATGTTGACCAGGATGGTCTTGATCTCTTGACCTTTGATCCACCCGCCTCGGCCTCCCAAAGTGCTGGGATTACAGGCGTGAGCCACCGCGCCCGGCCAGCTTTCCCTTTTTAAGGTTAAGATTCTTTGAATACTTTGCTCTCACATCAGGTTGTTTTAATTCTTATGCTATGGATTTTTAGCAAACATCATGGTATTTAGAAACTATATAAGCAATATTTGGGAAGGTCAGACATTTTTGGAATGTATAAACCAAAATGTAAGTACAGTACCACCCTCCAGGTAAGCCTACATCATCACAAACTAGCCTTTATTTCAACTATGTATATTATAGCATTACTTCTTTTGTACTTAAATCTAACTTCTTTTTAAAAATTATTTTATATTCAAGGGGTAGATGTACAGGTTTGTGACATGGGTATATTGTGTGATGCTGAGGTTTGAGCTTCTATTAATTCTGTCACTCAAATAGTGAACATGGTACCCAATAGTTTTTCAACCCTCCTCTTCTTCCCTCCCTCTCCCTCCCTCCTTCGTTTTGGAGTCCCCAGTGTCTTTCGTTCCCATATTTATATCCATGTGTACCCAATGTTTAGTTCCCACTTACAAATAAGAACATGCGGTATTTTGTTTTTCTGTTCCTGCATTAATTCACTTAGGATAATGGCCTCAAATGCACCCATGTTGCTGCAAAGGACAGGATTTTGTTCTTTTTTATGGCTGTGTAGTATTCCATGGTGTCCGTGTACCTCATTTTCTTTAGCCACTGTTGATGGCACCTAGGTTGATTCTATCTCTTTTATAGCAATACATTTTAAAAAAAGCAGATAGAAAGCTAGGTGTAGACATGTTACCCAGTGTCCGCCTTCTCCTTTTGCAGGGTCACCTTCCTCTGGGACATTAGTGTGTTTTTGTTTTGTTTTGTTTTGTTTTGTTTTGTTTTAACAGAGTCTTGCTCTGTCGCCAAGCTGGAGTGCAGTGGTGTGACCTTGGCTCTGCCTCCTGGGTTCAAGCAATTCTCCTGCCTCAGGCTCCAGAGTAGCTGAGATTACAGGCATGCATCACCATGCCCAGCTATGTTTTGTATGTTTAGTAGAGATGGGGTTTCACCATGTTGGCCAGGATGGTCTTGATATCTTGACCTTGTGATCTGCCCATCTCTGCCATCGTGCCTGGCCAGATATTGTTCTTTTGCTGTGCTGGTGTTGACCTGTGTCCCTGCCTTTGTCTTCATTGTCATTCTCTCCTCACCTTCATGCCATTTCCTGGGACTGCCTTCACTTCTTACTTACCTGCTTCGCTCTCTATTAGGAAGCACTGGTCCTTATTCTTTCAATACAGTAATGACAAGGCCAGGCAGAGCAGGTTTGCACTAAGAGCCTGGAGATATTAGAGGGTGGTCATGGTGTAGGACAGGGGACACATTCAATTCAAAGACTGTTAGAAATGATCAGCCAACCCCGCCGTAGTGGGCTTGTGGTAATAATGGAAAGGGAAAAACTAAATGGAACACTTAAGAGTTTCCCTTTCTTTCCCTCTCTCTTCTTAGGTCTGGAATAGGACCTTTAGGACAGAGATGGAGAGAGCATTTCAGGACAAGCAAAGGGAAGGGTGGGAGCTGCAGAGAGCGAGTTGCCACTGCACAGTTTGCCTGCAGCTGGCTCTGCCAGCAACAATGCCCCACCCAGATGAAGGTCTTTAAACACTCCTTGGCTCCCAGCCTCTGGGTGAGCCGACGATGCTGCAAGGCGAAGTCTGCTTGCTGAGGCTGGCCGAATTCCGCATTATTCTCTGCTAGCTCTCTTACGGGTCTGTCTTTGTGAATGCTCTTTGGGGGTGTTTAACCACCTAGTGACAGATGTGGAGTCTTAACAGTTTTTAGGCCCCTTGATTTTCTTGGTGGGATAAAGAGACGCTTCTGTCAACTCCTCTGATCCAACTTGTCTGCAGATCATGTTGAAACTCCTTTTTGTCACATCCTCCAGATCACAATGAAAAGGCAGATTAACGTGATTACTGGGGTCCATCAACTCAAGGCTCTTGGTTAAATGATACCCACCATGAACCACAGGGCAGAGCTTTGCAGCATTAGCCGGCTGCCTTCTTACAATGACTTCATTTAATAAACTTGCCGTCAACAGCTTAATCCTCACTCAAGTAGAAGGATGAAAATCCTTGTTCGCCATGATTAGGCAACATTGAGAGTTAAAAAAGTTTTCACATGCCCTGGCACTTATTTTCATTGAAAGTCTAAATGAATTAAAAAAAAAAATTCCAACAAGAGCACCTGATTGGCAGCGACTTTTTGGGTTTTCACCATGAAGTGCTGTTGCAAGTAAGCCATTTTAATTGCTCAGCTTGAGTCTACATTTGGGTTTTTGCTTTTGCTGGCAGGGTTTCCTATATGTTTTCTCATCTTTCAGGCTCCTCTTCTGCCTTACCTGTACTTGGGTCCTGTCAATCAAGCTGGCTAGGTGTCCTTCACAACTGTGCCATTCTGTTAGGGGTGTGAAATATTTCCCAGAGGGGGTGGTGTAAGGAAGGGTTTTCTATCTTTCCTCCTGTTAGCGTCTGAGATGGAGGCATGCTGAGTTCTTGGTAGTGCCCAGGGCTCTCTTCAGACTGGTGGATTATGACTTGACTATGAGCTCCCGTTCCCAATCTGCCTCTTCCTGGAAGCGCTGCCTTCGTACTCTCCCACCCCCCGCCCCAATGCCAGAAGTTCCTTAAGCTCTCCACGGATGTTTCAGGAGTGAAAGAATAAGGGGCTGGAGGGTCCCAGGTTCCAAATGCACAACTGCTTGTCTCTCTTTTCTGGACAGCTGTGATTATCTGGATCCTTGGAGAAGCAGAGGTCAAGCCAGGATTTGACATGCAAGGATTTCATTAGGGGAAACTCCTATGTGAGGGAAAATGGGGAGAGAGCCGGAAAAAGGTCTGGGTGCTGTCAGGGTGTGATGCAAGACTGACCCCCTGCCCTAGTGCAGGAGAGAGTGGCGAGGGAAGGCTGGGTGGTGGCATCTTAGACTGCTTTGCAAATAAAGCAAGGATAAGCAAGGCTGCTGGGGAGTCTCAGAGCCAACGTGGTCCACCAGCCTCAGACTGACCTGCCTTAGCATCTGGGCTGCGCACAGTCATTGGCCTCAGCACAAAGGTGACATAGCTCTCAGAGTGCAGGCTCTGGGGCCTTTGGGGAATGATGTATGTGGAGTTGGAGGCCTGTGAGGTGAGGTGCGTTCCCATGACTGCCGCACAGCCAGTGGCAAGAGCTGAGCCAGACGCACTGCAAAAAGCAGCACAGCAAAAGGGATATGATTGTACTTAAAATGAAGAGCAAAGCAATGTGGGGAGCACCCTCACTCTGACGTCTCCCAGTGAGGAAGCATGAAAGAACATTTGTGTTGACTGGGCCTGTGACCTTCACTCCAGCAAGGAACTCCCAGCAAGGGACATTCCAGCAGCTGGAACTCCTGGTGCCAACTCTTGTTTCTGGAGATTTGCTGTCCTCTTAGGGGACTGTTTCCTGCTGTCTTCACTCACTGCTCTGAATTCTGTTCTCTGATTACTGCTCTGACCAAGGGAAGACATAGATCTTTCCTTAAAGCACAGCTGAGAAGCAGACTGGCGTGTGATTCTGACATTTCCACAGGCTTACTGGGGGAACAGCAAAGCGGTCTTCAATAGCATTAGCTGGAGGGGTCGTTTTCTTCCCAAAGGCTCTTGCATTCCTGGGGGCCACTGAAAGGTGTAAAAAACCACAGCTGAACAGAGTTGATCTTAAACAAAATAATCATTCTAAGTAGTTTAGCTGGTGCTGGGCAGGAAAGGGAGACAGGAGTTATCAGGGTTCTGGCCAGTCCGAGGTGGGGCTGTCTAGACTGTATCTCCTAGTAGGGGTGTCCTGGGCAGAAGGGACAAGGATGAGGGCCTGATGGGGTGTCTGGAAGTGACAGATGGGGAAAGTGATGCAGGTGCTCCCTTCTACTCCTCATCTGAACCCTGCAGTGTCTTCCTTACCCATCTCTCTGCTTCCTTCTCCCCTCCACATTGCCCTCCCCCGGGCAATCTGTCCTGCCTGCTACAGTTGTTTTCCTTGCACACAAATCTGATCATATTGCTCTTTCTGCTAAAAGTCTTCAGTGGCTTCCCAGACCTTCTGAACTCCTAGCACAGCGTTCAAGACCCTCCTCAGTCTTCCCCCAATGCCACAGACCTCTCCCTACTCCTTGACTCTCACCAGCAGAACTCCCAGTTCCAACTCTTTCTCTGTAGGTTTGTTGTCTATTTGGGGGACTGTTTCCTGTTGTCCTCACTCACCAGCTCTGAACTCTGTTCTTGATTTACCGCTCTGGCCAAGGGAAGACATAGATCTTTCCCGAGAGCAAAGCTGAGACCAGGCTGGTGTGCAGTTCTGATGTTCCCACAGGCTTGCTGGGGGAACAGCAAAGGAGGTACCCCACAGACAGCTGGTGAGTATGGGCGGCCAGGTGTGGCTGCAGTGGGAACAGCTATGTCTCTTGTCTCTGGGGCCTCTCTTGGCAGCCCCCAGCCCCCCTCATCAAAGACAGTTTCCCCATCTCAATGCCCAGAGGCACCTTGAGGATATCTACCTACTTAGAGTACAGTGTAGGAGAGCTATGTCCAGGAAGAGGAAGTCCCCACCTCTTATCTCAAGTCTGCCCACCAAGTTTTAATGTCCTGATTTAGGACAACTGGCTTTGGGAAGAACCTGCCCTTTAGGTAGGTGGCCCACAGTGTCGCTCATAGTATTGTGCCTCACACTGTGGCCAGTGATCCAACCTCCTGCATGGAGATTTGCAGGAGACCTTTTGTCTGCCACATCATCATCTTTTCTCATGTACTCACATTTCAGCCTGAGCCTGTTTAAATGCTCATTGCTGGGTTATGCTTCTGGCAATTCAGATTCAGTGGGTCTGAGGGGCTCTATGGCTGATTCTAACGCAGCTTCCACCTCCAATGCAGCTTCTCTAAGCTTGTGTGTCCAACTCTGTGCTTGTATTAATATTTAGAAGGATGGGTTGGGCTCAGTAGTGCACAGAGCTCAGCTTCTAAAGGGAGAAAGGTAGATGCCAAGGTCGGGTGCAAAGAACAATGGCAGATAGGAAAGCGAGACTTTGGGGTGACATCCAAGTCCAGGGAACTTGGGCAGATGCTGTTACCCGCTTATAGCTACCACTTGGGTATCATTTTTCCCATTTGAAATCTAAATCTGTCAAATAAATTTTTAGTGGAGAGAAAAAGGAGATGGAGTAACTTGGGGAATCAAAAGTCATATCTAGGTTTTCAGGTTTTGTACCAAATTTGATATTCCCTGCACTGAAAAGAACCCCTCTCCTTGGATTAGAGTGAATTTATTTGATGCAAACACACCTTCTACAAATACGAGTATATTTTTATTTTTTAATACCCTGCCTAAAAGACCAACGACGTTCAGAAACAGCAGCTATTAACCTTGTAATCTCTTTAATGCAATTAATTAATTAGTAAATTGCTACCAATTTGAACTGAGACATGTATCCCTAGTCGGTATAAATATAAAGCTGCTGAAATAAAAAATTTACTGTTTTCACATTGGCATTTAACAATGAAGTTTTTAATAAAAGGCAAATTGCTTTATGTAGAACATTTACTTAATTGTATTTGCTCTAGTGGGATTTTATCTGAATTATCTGGCATGTGAAGGAAATGAACTAAGTTCTAACTGAAGAAAAACGAATCATAGGGAGATTTACTACAATGATTTTCAAGGACTGCATGGAGAGGACTCATCAATTTTAGTCCGTATCTCTATAAAGGGGATTAAAAAATTGAAAATAAATATACACCATAAATGGAGCAGTGTGATCTATTGGAGATTAAACCTGTATTTTCCCTCTGTTCTAGCAAGAAAGGGTTGGAAAGATACCTTGTTTTCCCTACTTTTTTTTTTTCTGAGGTGGGGTCTTACTCTGTCACCCAGGCTGGAGGGCAGTGGTGATCTGAGCTCACTGCAGCCTTGACCTCCGAGGCTCAAGTGACCCTCCCACCGCTGCCTCCCAAGTAGCTTCGACTACAGGCACTTGCTGCCATGCCCGGCTAACTTTAAAATTTTTCTGTAGAGATAGAGATCTCACTATGTTGCCCAGGCTGATCTTGAACTCCTGGGCTCAAGTGACCCTCTAGCCTCAGCCTCCGAAAGTGCTGGTATTACAGGCACAAGTCACCATGCCTGACAATATCTTGTTTCTTAGGGAGAATAAATCTTTGAATGGCTGAAAGTACCCTGTCTCTTGGTCCCATGTAGAGGTCTGGGACTCCTGGAGACATGGAAAAAGATGACGGGTAGTTATAGTTTTTCAGAAAAAGAAGTGTGAGCAGACATTTTGGGACCAGGGTCTGGGAGGAGAGACTAATAATTCCTGGGAGGATGCTTGGAGCGGAGATGGTGCCTGGGGCCCTGGACCCATGAGGCTATGAAAGCTGAGCCCATCTGGATCCTGTGTTCTAGAGCTGGCTTACAGTCCACAGAGTCGGGGAGGATGGGAGCTCAGAGAAAGAGCTGTGACAACTGGCATCCTGCCAGCACCTGAGGCAAGAGTGGGGCAGAGGACCCACCTGGCCTGGCCTGGTGTGTCCCCGTGTCCTTGGTTCTTGGCTTATCTCTCCTACTCACCGAGGCTCTGCTCCAGGGTTCTCTTGGCGGCTCCTGCAGTCAGTGATATCCACTAACCAGGTTAGGGAGAGGGGCCCCCGTGCCCACACTTTGAAGGGAGTCTGAAGCATGCAAGTGCCCTCTGGGGAAATGTGGGTGTCAGAAGGGCCGGACATCTCAGTTACATAGGGCTTAGCTGCGAGGCAGAGTTTTCTGATGATGAGGTGCATTAGTCACTGGGATGAAGACCAGGTGCGCTTTCCTTAGGGACCTTTGAAATAGGCAAGTCTCATCCATCTGGGGGTGGATTTTGGATTTTGTGTGGTCTTGCCTGGTGGGGAATAGGGGTTGGGAGATGGAGGAGGAAAGGCAGTCAAGGATAACAAAACAAGTTTGCTTCTCACACTGGGGATATCTACTTACTCAGTTGCTGAAATCCGGATGGGTCCCATCATTGTTCCTGCTTCTCCTGGATTGTTAGCATTTCCCCAGGGTATATTAAAATAAATACAGAAATCAGTTGCATTATCTTTTATGCTCAATTTCATAAAAATTAATTGCAGAAAAAATATATGCTGTGACGTATGCCTTCTGTCCCACCAAGAGAGGAATCGCGGTAGCACTTTCTCTTATGAATAGACCCGATAGTTCTCCTTTGTGTTGTAAAATGGTATTATAGTCATGCCAGATAGTGGCACTGCATATAATTACAAGCCTGTTGAGTTCTGTGTTTCAGCCCAGTTTGAGGGGGATGTGGAGCTCAGCGTTTTTTTTTTTTTTTTTTTTTTTTTTTTTTTTTTTTTTTTGAGATGGAGTTTCGCTCTTGTTACCCAGGCTGGAGTGCCATGGCGCGATCTCGGCTCACCGCAACCTCCGCCTCCTGGGTTCACGCAATTCTCCTGCCTCAGCCTCCTGAGTAGCTGGGATTACAGGCACGTGCCACCATGCCCAGCTAATTTTTTTGTATCTTTAGTAGAGACGGGATTTCACCATATTGACCAGGATGGTCTCGATCTCTTGACCTCGTGATCCACCCGCCTCAGCCTCCCAAAGTGCTGGGATTACAGGCTTGAGCCACCGCGCCCGGCTGAAGCTCAGCGTTTTTAATCACACAAGATTAAACTTGGCTTTCAAGTTTTCATATAAAGCTAGCGCTAGCTGGTAAATGTGCATTCTGACTACCAACGTGAAGAAAAATCAGTTCCATTCGGGGAACTCGGCCTCCAGGCACTGGTGCTGTTGGAACCGTTTTGCGGAAAGGGACACCGTCCTTCTTGCTACAGAGCTCATGCTTGATTGGTCTGTATTTGTGTCACTCTGGCTGTCAAAATATTTTGAACGTTGCTTCTGACTTACATCTGTACCCTTTTTTTCACATGTTGGTTGGATTACCAAGCTGTAACCCAAAATGTCCTGTCCAACCATGAAAATAAACACCAACTGACATGTCTAAAATTTATGGGCAACTGATGAAATGCAGTGGATTTACAACAAGCTACCCCCAGCCTTCATCAAATGAGGCAACTGAGTGCTGTTGAAATAGTTGTTTTATTTACAGCCCATTAAACTTCCAGTGGGCAGACTGCTAAACCAGGGTTGATCATACCTGGAACCACAGGTCAGTGACATCCCTTACTTGTGACCATTTCTCCCTAGAGTCCAGTCTAGTGCACACACTTATCTGGTCCAACCATGACTCTGATGGTTCAGCTTGTGAGGTCAGCTTTCATGGAGTTGTACATGTGCTTTCGTGCAAGATCCAGAAAGTTGATCTCCTGCTCCTCTTGAATCCTTAGTCCTAAATGTTGTATCCTACACTGAATTTCCGAGATGCATCACTGTCTGGCAGGGCTGACAACTGGGAAGAAGATGGGAAAAGGTAAAAAGCTTTGGGAGTTACGTAACAGTGGTGAAGTTGGAGATTGTATTTCTCTCATTCACTTTTCCTGGGCCACTGTAAATATTGCTGGCATAAGCATAAACAGTCATATGTGGTAGGCCAGTCCTGACCTACTATTCCAAATGTATAACTATGACAACAATAATAAGCAGGATGATAATCGTCATGTGGTGGTGGAGCAGCCATGTGCTGAACACAGGGCTAGATGGTTTCACATATATTATTTCATTTAGATTTTGTTTATTTATTTTTGAGACAGGGTCTTGCTCTGTGGCCCATGCTGGAGTGTGGTGACATGACACCATTATAGCTCACTGTCGCCTCAAACTCCTGGGCTCAAGTGATCTTTCTGCCTTAACTTCCTATGTAGCTAGGACCACAGGCATGTGCTACCATGCCTGACTGACTTAAAAACATTTATTTATTTATTTATTTATTTGTAGGGATGGTGTTTTGCTATGTTGCACGGGCTGGTCTTGAACTCCTGGCCTCAAGCAATCCTTCCATCTCAGCTTCCTAAAGTGCTGGGATTACAGATGCAAGCCACTGCCTCTAGCCTCATTTAGTTTTTAGAACAATAATCCTGCAAATAGGCATTTCTCATCTTTTATAGATAAATAACCTGAGGCTCTGAGATACTTATAATGCACCCATTTACTTAGCTCAGCTCTGTCTAGCACCAAAGCCCATCCTTCCCTCTATGTGGCTTCCCAAGGAAACCCAGTGGTCCCACCTGTCCAGTACATTTTCTGAAATCAGGTCCTAGTAAGTATTTCACGTGCTCCAACTTCATATGCAAACTTCATATATCTTTAAAATTCCCTTGCTCACTCCTCTAGTCAAGGTTATCTTGGGCACAGAGAGTTCTTTAAATATTCCAGCCACCTGTCACCCAAGGAATGTTCTGAACCCTGACAGTCTCTGAAACGTTCCTGCCCTTGCATGAAAATGACTCTATCTGGTTTATAATTAGAAGTGAAATGATTTTAAATGGCTTCCACATGGCTTAGTTTTCCAAACGGTTACAGTTACATAGAATCTCATATAAACAGATGAGAGGCTAGAGTTGGAGAGCACAGTTCCTGCTTCCAAATTGGCTTGAAGTGGGGACATCTGCCTGCATGAAGCCTAGGTCAGGCTGCCCCTCTCATCTGTGACCTCCTGTGGTCGGGAGGGACTTGCCCTGGATTATATAAAGACTTCACAAGAGTATTGGAAGCTGGGACAGAATCAACTTGAGCAAAAAACCTAATTGGTTTGAATCTTTCCTTGACTATTGGTAATTATTTTGAGATTGGTAGCCTATCTTATAATAAAGCTAGAGTTTCTTACCTTGGTTGCAAGTTCAAACAATTTCACTTAACAGGCTTTCACAAAATGACCTAATACGAGTCTAATGACTTTTCCTACAGTGAATTATGCAGTTTGGAGGATATTTACTCAACAAATTTAATTCCAACCTTCCCCTCCATATTCTCAACACACACGCATAGCCTCTTATTATTTTTAATTCCAAAACTGGATGGAGAATGTGGGAGTGGAAAAATTGTGCAAGCTGTAGAGCCTGAGTCTGAAATTTCCCTTGAAACTGTCATTGGTCTTCCAGAAGACCAGCTACCCCAGATGTATTAATAGTAGACACCACGGTCCCTGAGACACCTGACTTCAGAAATACTCGAGTTTCCAAAGTCTGCGTAGAGCTGGAGGCTCCCCTGCATGAAGCTTGGAGGGCCGGTTTGTGCTCATGAGAGAGACAGAGGGAAAGTACTTGCAGAACATCGCTCTAGGGTCCTAGCAGCCCCTATGCAACAGTGTTTCTTCCTATCCTCAGGGAGTCCAAGTGGATCCCTTCTTTGAATGATGGTTTTGAGCTCTGTCTTTTCCATAGATTATTTCTGCCAAGTCTCGTCTTCATTGATGCAGTTAATTAACAAATCTCATCTATTTTAATTTAATGCTTGAATGAGTGGCTACTCATGCGAGGTATTGGTCTAGGTATGCTCGATAGGGCTGCAAAGATGAACCAAGTTTAGATTCTTCCCCAAGGCATTTACAGTCTACCAGGAGAGAAGTCAAGTATAGCTGGAGATGGGAAGGGATGCAAATAAACACAGTTACTAGAGGGTGTGTTCAGATAGAAAGAGACAAAATGTAATGAAAGAAGATGGGAGGAAATGCCCCCAATGACTCCTTCTCCTAAGGGGCAGAGAACCCCTGAAAAGGCGGTCTCTAGTTCTCTGAGATATGTAATGTCTACTTGAGCTAGGAGAAATCTACGTTGGGTTTTTATTTCTATTTCTTTCCTAGCTTCTGGAAAGAGGGCCTTCAAGAATAATGTTGACAGCAGGTTTAAAATGGGTTGTGTGTGTGGTTTGGGGGGTTTGGTAAATTTCACCCATAGATGTGAAACCAGAGGGAGGAAGCCCAGTGCTGCTATGGCTTCCTGCTCAAGAAGATGCCAGAGCCTCTGAGCAGGGGCTGTGGTCAGAGGAGGCTTGTGACTCTCTTGTTTAACTTACAGCTTTAAAGGAAATAACATCTTTGTAGCAAAAGTCCACCAGAATTCGCATTTGTATTTCTAAAAAAAGAAGACGACTATACAAAAACCTGTAGACAAATATTGATTGACAGCAGCTTCATTTGTAATAGTTAAAGAATGGGAATGAGCTAGATGTTTCTCAGCGAGCAAATGGTTAAATAAACTATGGTATGTCTATATCACTGAATACTGCTCCACTATAAACAGGAATGAGTTACTGATACATGGAACAATTTGGATGAATCTCAAGGGAAATGTGCTGAGTGAAAAAGTAAGTCCAAAGGGTTACATATTGTATGATTTCATTTATATAAATAATAACACATGGTAGAGAAGGAGAGCAGATTAGGGATGGATGGGGTTAGCAACGGGAGTGTGGGGTGGGAGTGAGGGGTTGTATGTAGGCAGTTATAAAAGGGAAGCCTCGGAAGGGTTCTGTATCTTAACTGCAGTAGTAGATATGCTAATCTACACATGTAATAAAACTGCAGCAGTCTAAACACACACACACATCTACACACATAAAAATGAGAAAATTTGAATAAAATTGGTGGATTGTATCAATGTCATTTTTCTGGCTTTGATATTGTACTACGGTTTTGAAATATGGTGTGGCTAGCAAAACTGGGTGAAGGGTACAGGAGATGTCTTTGTATCATTTCTTACAAGTGCAGGTGAATCTATTATGATCTCAAAATAAAGAGTTTAATATAAAAAGAAGAAAAAGAGCCTTGTGAGCTCCCTTAAGCCTGTGACTTGCCTCACATATATCATGTTTGTTACTTTCCCTGCCACAAGCAGGAAGTGAACGCTGGGGAGGTTCTGAGGATAGAGAATTATTCCTGGCATAGGGGTAGACTGGCTCCATGGAGGAGGCTGAATGGCATCTGAATTCTGAAAGACTGTCCAGATTTGGGCACATAAAGTCTAAAGGGAGAGTGTATAGGTAAAGACAGCGGCAGGAAGAAGTGGGATTAGAATGTGAAATGAGACGTAATTGGGTGTGGTTGGGAAAGGAGGGAAGGAGTAGGGGTAAGTGTGGAAAATAAGATGGGGGGCAAATCATGGTAGTTGAGAAAACTGGGCAATGGGGAGGTCATTGAAGCCTCTGTGAGGGTGCTGGGCTGTGCTTCAGGGAGATCAGTCTGACAGCTGTGTAGGGAAAGAGGTCAGATGAGAATATAGAGGGAGAGAAATTAGGAACCCATTACTGTAAGCTGGGAAACAGAGAGGTGATTAGTTAGGATTAATTTCCTCTACCTGTATTCGGAACATTTACAAGTTAAGTTTATTTCTCTCTCACGTAAAAGAAGTTATGGTAAACAGTTCAGAATTGATGTGTAGGCTCCACAAAGTAGGATCTAGTCCTCTTTCAGCTCTCTGCCATCCCTAGGGTGCTGCTGTCGTTCTGAAGGTCATTCCAGAAGCAAAGTTGAGGAATGGGGTAGAAAAGCATGTTTTTACAGAATGACTTCCCAGAAGTCCCACATGATATGCTTACCTACTTCCCATTGGCTAGAACTTAGTCACATGGCCGCACCTAACTGGAGGGGAATCTGGGAAATGTATTCTTTTAGCTGGGTGGCCATGTGCTTGGCTAAAATGGAGGGTTCATTTATTAAGGGGGAAGGGGAGAAAGGATGATGGGGTAGGCAAATGGTAGGTTATGCCTCAGAGTCTGAATTCAAGTAGTGGTGAAGGGAATGGAGAGGAGAGGGAGAATGTGTGAGACACCTGGGCACATCATGACCAGGCTTGACAAGTAATTAGAAATGGGATGGAAATAAGAGAGGTTTGCAGCCTGAGTAAAGTGAAGTGGTGGAAACCATAGTTAACATGTGCCAGGCACTGGTCTAAGTGTTTTCACATGTATTTCACATTGATTCCTCATGACGGCACTGTGAGGTAGATCCTGTTATTATTGTCTCCATTTTGCAGATGGAGGAAATGGACATTGAGATAATTTGCTTGCCCAAGTGTCACCGTCAGTAGCAGAACCAGACTTTGAACTTGGTCAGCTGGTTTCAGAGACTGTATCCTTAACCATTGCTGTAGACGGAATCTTTCTGTCCCTTCAAAATTCATATGTTGAAACTGAATCTCTAGTGTGATGGTATTTGGAAGCAGGAGGTCTTTGGAAGGAGATTAGATTAAAAGAATGGAGTCTTCATGAATGAAATTGTGCCCTTATAAAAAAGAACTCAGAGAGCTCCCTGCCCCTTCTGTCACATGAGGACTCATTGAGAAGACAGCCATTCGTGAGCCAGGAAGAGGGCCTGATATGGTTTAGATCTTTGTCTCTAACCATATATCATGTTGAGATGTAATCCCCAGTATTGGACGTTGGACCTGGTGAGAGGCGATTGGCTTATGGGGGTGGTTTCCCACAGTTTAACACCACTGGCCTTGATGTTGCTGTGATAGTGAGTTCTTGTGAGATCTGGCTGTTTAAAAGTGTGTGGCACCTCTCTCCTTTCTCCTTTCCTCCTGCTCTAGCAATTTGAAGTGCTGGCTCTTCTTTGGCCTTTTGGCATGATTATAAGTTTCCTGAGGCCTCCCTAGAAGCTGAGTATGTGCCAGCATCATGCTTCCTGTACAGCTTGCAGACCCGTGAGCCAATTAAAACTTATCTTTATAAATACTCAGTCTCAGGTATTTATTTATAGCAATGCAAGAACAATCTAATACAGGGCCTTATCAGACAGTGAATCTGCTCACACCTTGATCTTGGACTTCTCAGTCTCCAGAATTGTGAGAAATAAATGCTTGAGCCACCCATCTATGATATTTTAGTTATAGCAGTCCAAATGGACTAAGACAACCACTACGCCTGTGGTGGCACTATGAATAGAGAGGGAACACAGAAATATCTAGATCTGCCTGCTCATACCATTTCTTTTCTCCACATTATTCTCCTTTTTCCTTGATTGTATTTAATTTCTGTAGTGCTCAGTTACAGGAGGTATAGAAAACTTGTTGAGTTGACCTCCCATGTGGGGTTGGAAGAGCATACGAAGAGCTGACAACCTGTCATTTGTTTTGATCGTTGACAATTTCAAGCCTTGGCCTGGGATGGGCACTGAGCATTGGCAATGCTTTGTGGCATCTGGGAATGGTTCTGGGGGCTGCATTCCAGATGTCCCAGTTGGTCAGAAAGTAGATTGCCCAGAGCCTATGTTACCAGGGACAAGAGAGGACGGAAAAGCCAAGAGGCAAGCTGGGGGGACTCAGAACCTTGGGAACCTCATTCCTGGGAAAGCCTGGGTAGGAAGCTAGGCTTAATATGGTTTCTAGGGAGCAGTAGGCAGCTCTGCTCTCCAAGGGCTGGAGATATAGCCCTAGAAAGGACAGAAGGGATTTGTTTTATAGCCAAATGTAACTTGGAAACAATATTCTGTCTGCCATTGCTGTTTTGCAGAAAGCATGATGGAGGCCAAGTCCATGCCAGGGCTGAAGACCAAGAATGGAGTAATGTCTGCAGAGAGAAGGGTAATTAGCAAATTCCTTAATTAGAGTTGGGTTCCTGTTTTTCCAGTCAATTCTAATCATTTGCTAAATTTTAACACAGCTTCTTTGGCCTGCAGAGTACAGCCACAGGGTTCAGAAAACCAGAATCCAATGATCTTGGATAAAGTAAGACCTGGTTTTCCTTCCTGAAAAAAGACTATCAAAAAATTTATTTCTTAAAGCTGTGAGAATCTAAAAAGTAATATATAAAATGTTGGCAAGCTCTCAAGGTTAGTTATTTATTACATTAGTGATAACAATGTCTTATTAGCCACTAATGTCTGTTAGTGAATGCTTCTGTGCTTAAATTTCATGCTTCATTGAATCTCACTGATTTCCTTTTCTCACCAAGGTGCCATTCTGCACTGACACCTGTAATCAAAGCTTGATGATTTATTGAGGCACAAAAAGATTAATCTTGACAAAATTCCTGAAGTTTCTCTTCAGTAGACATTAGCCATCACCTCTGGTATGTGACATCCTTCTCTTATTCTGATGTCTAAACATATATTTAAATATAGGTTAAGAAAGTATCTGTTTCAGAGCTGCAGTAAGTTAACTGGGGGAAAAATGGGCTTTCTTTGAGTAAGAATCTCACACTGGAATGAACCTTGATGTCTTGATATGCAGTGCCTCTATTCTAGTTGTTATGAAATACTTTCATTTTCCATTCCACTTCTCTTTTTCTTCAACCAACATTTAATTGCTGGGGACCAAGCTCATCTGTAATTATTCCATGGTAAAAACGTAGACAGGAATAAGATGTAGTCCTGCTCTCAATAAGCTCATAGTCTTAGAAGACAAACTTGGAAATAAATAATTGCAATACATGAGACAAATGCCATTGAATAAATATAAACAGGGTACAGACGGGGCATCTCAAGAAGAAGGAACAAAAACACATTAGCATTTCAACTGGGAGGAGAAAATACATGTTGGTATCCTCATATTCTAAATGTGTAACCTCAGAATTCACCAACCACTTGGCTAAACTGGATTATTTCTTGCATATAATGTTAGTTTAATCTTTTTAATTCCAGAGATTGAGAAGTAATTTGAGTTTTTATTAGTTCTAGTCTCTTTCTTCTTTCATCTCATTGTACTTCTTAATCTCCAATTTATATAGTTATAATGTAAAATGCGTTTGGTCACCTATCCTGCCCTCAATCTCTCCAATGATCTTTCTATGTCTAGTTTTTGTTTTTCCACCATAAATCTTTAATGTGTATAACTGTGTTCCTTTCCTTGTAATCCAAACTTGCTCCATCATATTTGCAAAAGTTTGCAAGCTTGACAATACACTCATTGGCAAGGCTATAGGGAAACAGGTATTCTTATCCATTGTTGATGGGAATGAAAAATGGCATAATTTTTATGGAGGAGAATTTGGTAGTAGCTAATGAAAGTGTATGTGCATTTATCCTTTGACCCAGCAATTAAACTAATAGTAATTTATTCTGAAGATATATTTTTAATAATACAAAAAAGTGCACAAGGTTATTAATTATAGTTGAAAGCCACCTTAATGTCCAAGCATAGGAAACTGACTGACTAAATTATGGGTACTCACACACAATGGAGTACTATGCAGCTGTAAACAAGAATGAGTGGCTGGGTAGGTGGCTCACAGATGTAACCCCAGCACTTTGGGAGGCTGAAACGTGTGGATTGCTTGAGCCCAGAGGTTCGAGATGAACCTGGGCAATGTGGTAAAGCCTTGTCTCTACAAAATAAAATACAATAATTAGAAGTGGTGACACATCACTGTAGTCGCAGCTGCTTGGGAGGCTGAAGTGGAAGGATTGCTTAAGCCTGGGAGGTGAGGGCTGCAGTGAGCCGAGATCACGCCACTACAGTCTAGCCAGGGTGATAGAGTGAGACACTGTAACAACAGCAACAGCAACAGAATGAGAAGCTACTGTGAACTGATGTGGAGTTATTTCTAAGAGATATTGTTAAGTGAAAAAGCAAAGTGCAAAATAATATATATGGTATGTTACCTTTTATGTAAGAGAGAAGGAAAAATAAGAAAACATACATTTGTTTATCTCTACAAAAGAAACAGAAAGGATAAATCAGGAAGCATTAAATTTGGTGAAGGGAATAGGGCAGGAGAAATCTGGAATTCTGGAAAAGGAGGAATACTTCTCTAAATCTATCTTTTTGCAGAGTTTAAACCTTCAGAAGCATGTTAATGTTTTGCATATTCTAAAGTAAAATGAATAAGGATGGAAAAGGGCAAAATCCCCAAAACTGAATACAAACTGAAACAAATTAGCCAATTGTGTTTCAAATGAATACCATAACCACCTTGAAGAGAAAAAAAGAAAGGACTAATTCTAGTAACTTATGAACATAATATTTGACTATATACCCTTAGTCTTAGGTGAAGAAATACATAGAATTGTAATAAATCCTGAACTTTTTTAAAAAGTAGACTTGTTTTTTATAGTGATAGAAGAAAGCAATTCTTCTTCTTCTTTTGTTTTTTTTTTTTGAGATGGTATCTTGCTCTGTTGCTCAGGCTGGAGTACGGTGGTACAATCTTGGCTCACTGCAACCTCTGCCTCCCAGGTTCAAGTGATTCTTGTGCCTCAGCCTCCTGAGTAGCTGGGACTACAGGTGTGTGCTACTATGCCTTCCTAATTTTTTGTATTTTTAGTAAAGATGGGGTTTTGCTATGTTGGCCAGGCTGGTCTCAAACTCCTGACCTCAGCCTCCCAGAGTGCTGGGATTACAGGTGTGAGGCACTGCACCCTGCTGAGTAAAAGCATTATGAAACAACTTTATATGCGTGAAAGTTGTCACAATCAAAATGAAGTCACTTGTATTAAAACCCTGACAAATGGAGCCAGGGAAGAATATGAAGACAGAGTTCTCATGAATGTATGCCTGACAATGAGAACTATCACAAAACACTGCAAAAACCATAACCTTGCACAAAGGCCACTGTAGCTTTACACAGAAAATACTTCCACAAGGATGTCTGTCCAGCAACTGCCCATCCAACCTCAGACTGACACTGCCCTTGTTATTGATCCTTGTAGCCAAGGATAATGGACTCAAAACAACTTATGTAATCCCCCTCATTTTGCCTTTAAAAACTTTCGTGTGTGTCAACCTCCCTGAATATGCCCATAGTTTACTCTGGCATGTGCATTTCCATTGCAATGCTACTCCTTAATAAATATCATTTTCTTTTAGAGAGTCTCCCATTCCATCTGTTACTTAGGTTTGACATACGTATTATAGGATTGAGCAAATGAGTAAATGTTTTGCTATTGGGAACGAGGGTTCTCATTAAAGAGAAAGTGACCGTACATGGAATAGGGAGAAGGCGAGAAAGAGCCCTGTTGGGATGGATTGTACCTGGGGTATCACCACGTATTATATTTCTAAAATGCACATGTATGTGTGTATGTAAATGTATATGAATATGTATTTATAAATACATATACCTTCGTGTATTACCTAGTTTTGTCTGCTGAAAGGGGCAAGAAGCAATAATACCTCAGTGGCAATGGACATACCTTGCGCCCAGATCTTGGTTTCTAATTCCATTCCTCACCAAAAGGACTCAGGGTTCTTGGGAGAACCAACTGATTCCAGGCTGGGGAAGGGCTGTACCAGGTGAGCCTGGAACTTTCTTAATTTCTAGTATAACAGAATATTCTGTTATACTGATACTAGAAATGAGGAATGAGCTCAAAAAGAGATAGGACCATGTCACAAGGACATAGGATCTAGCCTGAAAGGACTCCCACTGGCTAAATCAGGGACAATGTAAGTAATTAAGTATAATAATGAACAATAAACTATTAAAAATCAGAATTTATGAGTCCATACTGACAATAAATGGATTTTTACTTTATTTACATGGGGGAGAAGAGAGGGCTCTTGCTTACGGTGAAATGCTGAATGCCAACTCGTAAATTGGGAGGAAGGGCCAGAGCTGATAATGTTAGCATTTTGCAACCATCACGGCAAAGATCAGCAAGAATCATCAAGTAAGAATCATCAATGGATGCAAAATCTAGGGAGGAATTCAGACAAGGAGCAGGATATTTGTTTGGTCTAAAAATATCTCCCTGCAGACTGAGTATTAGTTCCAAGGGAAACAAAAAGAGCAATTATACTGCAGAGAAATTCGACAGCTTGACTGGATTTTCAAAATCTGCATTGAGGCCAGATGGATGTTGTGTGCCTCCTGATGTGATGCCCTGGGGAGGACACAATGGCACCTCTGTTGTATTCCAGCCAAGAATGTATAACCTCAGTCATGAGGAAATATTAGACAAACTCTAACTGAGAAACATTCTGTTAGAAACAGGGCAGGGCTCTAGACTTGGAAAATGTCATCATGGAGGACAAAGAAAGGTTCTGAAAGGGCTCTAGATCAATGAAGGATGGAGACAGCTGAATGCAATCCCTGTCCCTGAACTGAATTCCATTCTGGAGGGGAAAATGCTATAAGGACATGATTGGGTCAATTGACAAAAATGGAATAGTAGATTAGATACAATTACCATTTCATTGTTCAGTTTACTGAAGTTGAGGATGGTACTCTATCTATATGAGAGAATGTAATCACGTACAGTGATTCTTGAACAGTGTAGGGGTTAGGGACACTGACTTCTCCTGTGGTCAGAAATCCTCATATAACTTTTAACTCCCTTAAAACTTAACTACTAATCATCTGCTGTTGACCAGAAGCCCTACTGATAACATAAGTATTTGATGAACACATATTTTTTATGTTTTCTGTATCATATACTGTATTCTTGTAAAGTAAGCTAGAGAAAAGAAAATATTATTAAGAATATCATAAAACAGAGAAAATATATTTGCAGCACTACACTGTGTTTACTGATGCTGTAAGTTTGCGCCATCTGTTTACAAGATGAACCGTCCATCTGAAATGGTGGCAACCGCAGCTGCAGATCTCAATCTATGGCACACATCAAGCAATTTAACTTTTTCTTGTAATGCCATGACTTTTCTCTGCTTCTTGGGAGCACTTCCAGCATCACTTGTGGCACTTGGTATGGGTCCCATGGTGTTATTCACAATTTACAGTATTGCACTAAACACGATGAAAAATACATGAGAACCGCGAGAGATCACGTTTTACTGTGGTGTGGGATTTACTGGAGAGACGAGCTGCCCACGCAGAGATGATTAGTGTCGCACCGCATCTACTCACATCATTTGTGCCCACTGCAATAACACTAGGCAGTAGCTACGAAATTATTCCAGTAGTGCAGTATGTACTACAGTGATCTTTATGCAGTTATGATTTCAAACTACATCTTCATGTGTGTTTACATTTCTCTCGACCGTGAATGATACCATGTATGGTCTGGAAGTATTTGTGTGTGTTTGTTTCGATAAACATCATGTTTTAATAATAGATTTGTGTATATTTTATGGTTGTAAATGACAAAATAGACTAGTATCTACATATATTTTTGTAACATACCTAATTATTTCTTAATTTTTAAAGCTATGTGGTTAAAATAGCTTCATCTAGGCTATTTTAGGCTATGTGGTTCATCTGCGAGTTTTTCCAAATTGTTGAAAATCTCCAAAAAATTTTCAATAAATATTATAATTTCAGTAAATAAATATAATTTTTTCAATACATATTGAAAAAAAATCCAGGTATAAGTGGACCAGTGCAATTCAAACCTGTATCAAGGATCAACTATACACACAGCAAAAGAGAGAGAGAGGAAGAACAAATAATAAAACAAATGGGTTAACTGTTGATAATTGGTGGGTCTTGGTAAAAGAAATACAGGCATTCTTTTACTATTTTTGTTATTATAGTTTTTGTCTTAAGTTTGAAATTATTTTCCAATTAAAAAAAATTCAGTCCTGTATGGCCTGCTTTGGATCAGGAACATTTCTCTTCCTGCAGTGCTGTTTGTTGGTTTTGGTTCTGGGGACCCTGTTGACTTCTGACCACATCTTAGAATAGGTAACGCCAGTAATTTAAACAAACTTTTATTTTGGGCGGTGAAACGCTTCCTTTGCAAATGAAATCTTATGTGGGGCATCAAGCTGCAGAGATGACAGAAGCCACTCCGAGGGAAGCATGCATGTGTTTGTTGGGTGTTGTATCAGAGTCCTGCCCACTGCGCCTCTCTCTCCTCTGCCCGCTGGGCAGCTCTGAGGCACCTCCAGGGAATGTTTGACAACCACTGCTTGAAATTAAACTGGCCACCATCCAACTGACCTTAGCAGCCCCTGAATGAGAATGACTGTTCTTGATTGGGTGAAAGCCTCAGAATGGCTTCAGAGCAGTTGACTTGTGCTTTGTGAACATGGCCTCACGCGTGCTTTCAGTGATAAATGTCCAGTTTTTTTCCTGCCTCTCCATGAGGTTACTCTGCCCTTGGCCCATGGTTCACACTTGACAACTATTCAGCCACAGAGCCTGGCAGGTCAAGCCCAGTGTGTGATGGCTTCAGAGTCAAGTTCTTTCTGAAGAAGCATGTATAGATCAGACGCATGTAAATAGAATCACATTTTTTCATAGCTGCTTTATGGTCATTTGGGATTAATTTTCAAATAGCCATGGTGCCTTGCTGCAGGTAGAATTTATATTTATCTATCTTCCTCCTTTCCTTTTCTGCCAGGTAGTTAAGAGCCTTGAACACATTTGGTGGAGGGAGCTTGACATTTAAAGTCCTTGTGAAAGTAACTAAATTCCCCAAATTAACTGCTCTGAAAGTTGGAAACTCCAAAAGTTCATATCTACTTTATAGTTCAAACCCGAGTCAACCTAAAAGGTAAGTGTATTATTTATTCAAGGAGCCTTGGAAGATTGTACATAACAAATTCATTTTGTTGAAGAGGATGTAGCCATCTTCTTTTTTTTTTGAGACAGAGTCCCACTCTGTCACCCAGGCATGAGTGCAATAGCAGTTTCCGCTCACTGCAACCTCTGCTTCCCGGGTTCAAGTGATTCTCCTGCCTCAGCCTCCTGAGTAGCTGGGACTACAGGTGCGTGCCACCACACCCGACTAATCTGTGCATTTTTAGTAGAGATAGGGTTTCACTACGATGACCAGGCTGATCTTGAATTTATGACCTCATGATCCACACGCCTTGGCCTCCCAAAGTGCTGGGATTACAGGCATGAGCCACCACGCCCAACCCTGTAGCCATCTTCTTAATGATTTACCTCGTTTCCATAAAGCTGTTTGCAGGGCCCAAGACCACAAGACCCTTAATGGCTACCCACCTCATAGTTCTTTGCAAGGGAAGACAAGACTCCCACATCATGAACTGCTATAAAGTTGAGGACAGAGAGGGCTCCTGGGTTTCATCTCTTGTGACCATTCCTGTTAATGGTAGAAACTTCTTGTAGTCCTATGTTGAGAAGGTTTCTGGAGTAGCATCTGGCTTGGCGAGAATGAGTGCCATAATCGATTTGTGGTGTCTACTTGGGTGTGGAATGGGGACATTATCCAGGTGTTTGTAGCATAGTGATGTTCCTGGCCTAAAAATAACTCTCAGGGGCTCTGTTTGGAAAGAGCATGCCCCTTCACTGGTCACGAGCATTGGTCTAGTTCATGTGCCTTCTTACTAAGCAGGAAACCCTGGCTGTGATGTCCTAGATTAGATATGGGAGGAACCAGAAAACACTTGCTGAGGCTTTGGGTGATTTTCATGTACACATATTTCCACCCAGAGCAACAAAGGAGCCCTTAATACAGAGTGTGGCAAAATGAAGTGTCCACCCCCACCCGCAGCCTGCACCTTGTTTGGGTTCAACTGGTCGGCATGTCCATATTGAAATTTTAGAATCTTAGCCTTTCTTTTTAGGATTTCAGAACCTTGAAATTTCGTGTAGTTGCACAGACTCTGTGATGTTTCCCTGTAATTTAAGTGCCAAGAAAATTTGACCCTGGCAGACCCAACCTCTCCCAACACCTACCTCAGTACTGAGGCATAAGAAACAGAATAGAATTTAGAGAAAATTTCTGTGTGAAGCTATGCCTCATACTCACAGATGGATGGAGAATTCTCCTCCCTTGAATCCCACAGCATTTTTAACCTCGTAGGTTAGCTGTAGTGCTGTTTGACTTCTTTTTCATTAGGTTCCCCTTCATCCACCTCTTGCCTAGCAGACAATGAAAATCTTCCAAAATTTAATCAGTAAAAATGTTTGAAGGACAATTATGTTTCACTTTTCTTTGTCTTCTCATCACTCCTGAGAGTGTTGCAGAGACCCTTGTAAGACCCTAGTATGTGTTTGCAAAGCGACTTATTTCAAAGACACTTGCTTTTGAAATTATTTTCAGGGTAAGAATAAAAAGGCTGGCTGAGGCATGCTGACCTAGGCAAATTGTGATGGCGCTGTGCCTTCCATCTCTCTTTGCCTTTCCCCCTTCGCCAGGAGTTCAGATTTGAGTTACTTTCAGAAATCCTCAAAGGCCAACTTTCTGAAGCTGCATAGCTGGAGATGTTCTCACTTGGAGGCAGGGTATTAAAGGCAGCACTCAGAAGGATTCAATGCACGTTTTATTCACGAACAGCCCTGACTAAGGAAGACTATGTGAATGTCCTTACATTTCCCAATAGCGCGTGCTCGCCTCAGCCAGTGTGACCCTCCCTTCTCTGAAGCAGAACACAGGTCCTTATCTATGCAGTCCTTTCAGGTCAGACCCTGTTTTCATGGACACTTGCCTGCATATGTTCTAACTTCGGGGCCAGACAAATAAACAGGAGGCTGAAGGCAAAAATACCTCCAGTGAAAGAAGTCATGGCTAGAAGTGGGGCCCCAGAGAGGAGCAGAAGTAGGTGCAAGGACCTGAGGAAGGGCAGCTTAAGTCATACTATTTACAGTGGAGAAGGAGGGTCCGCATTTCTATTTTGAAAATTGTGTAAATTGGCTCTATCTTGCCTCTCCTCCTCCTTCATCCTCCCTCCTTCATGGAGGAATCTGTGAAGATCTTGTAATTAAAAAGTTGAAACTAGAAAAAATAATGAAAATGACATCTCTAGATAGGCTTTGTTTTTTGATTCAAAGAAACTGCAAACACATTCAAATCAGAGTTTCAGAGAATTTTTTATGTGACTCTCCTTCAATATAGTGTCCCGGTTTTATCCAACTGGATGGTCTTGACATGACCATGGTTTGAGATACTTCGAAGAGTCAAAGATAATACTTTTTTTTTGTTTATGGAAGATAGTAAAAAAAAACCCGAGGTATTTTGGAATTTTGAATCTGGGTAACTTACTGATAGTAACCAACTGGACCCTGAATTCCGGCAGATAATTTAAAACTCATGTATCTAAAAACACACATCAACACTCCCCCCGTCTCCCCAAACTCGTCTCCAGTCTGCCCCTGCCTCACCAGGCTCCCAGCCGCTTTCTGCTTCAAGGGTGCTCCAGGGCGTTGTTCCCTGTCCTGGAAGGATATTCTCCTTCCCTCCCTCCTGCATTAGGTGGCCTTCCCTAATTACCCTGATCCCTCAGAGGAATCAATAATAAGAATCTCCTTATTCTTTTTTTTTTTTTTTTTTTTTTTTTTTTGAGACAGTGTTTCGCTCTTGTTACCCAGGCTGGAGTGCAATGGCGCGATCTCAGCTCACCCGCAACCTCCGCCTCCTGGGTTCAGGCAATTCTCCCGCCTCAGCCTCCTGAGTAGCTGGGATTACAGGCACGCGCCACCATGCCCAGCTAACTTTTTGTATTTTTAGTAGAGACGAGGTTTCACCATGTTGACCAGGATGGTCTCGATCTCTTGACCTCGTGATCCGCCTGCCTCGGCCTCCCAAAGTGCTGGGATTACAGGCTTGAGCCACCGCGCCTGGCTAAGAATCTCCTTATTCTTTATTTTAGCCTCCTCTTTGTTTCCTTCAAAGCAGTCATCAAAATTCATACATATTTTATTTGTTTGTTTACTAGTTTTTGGATTCCCTAAAATGTAACCTCTTTGAACGCCGGGCTCCCTCTGTCTGCTTTAGCATAGGACTTCCAGTCACAAAGGACTGGTTGAATGATTGATTAAACTTGTGAGTTGTGTAAAAACCCTAAGCGGAACTGGCAGGAAGGAAACACACTAAGCCGCTTGCTGGCATCGAGATGGTCTTTATCAGCAACCTTCCTGCCCTGGCCAAAGGTCAGCCAGGGACTTCAGGAGGCACTGGTGAGTAAGAAAAGTGGAGTTCCTTTCAACACCTGATCATTGGAAGATGTGGCACACTCGAGGTAGTTCAGTGGCATTTATTATCGAATGGGATTCCAATCCAGACCCCAAAGATTCTTGCAAGAGAGAGTTCGAGGCAAGTCCACAGAGTAAAGTGAAAGAAAGTTGATTAAGAAAGTGAAGGGATAAAGAATGGCTACTCCACAGGCAGAGCATCACCAAGGGCTGCTATTTTTTATACTTATTTCTCCATCATATGCTCAATAAGGAGTGGATTATTCATGAGTTTTCCAGGAAAGGGGTGGGGATTTCCTGGAACTGAGGATTCCTCTTCCTTTTAATCCTTGGCATTTGGAAACTGGTGACAGTGTGTTTTGGCAAGCTAGTATATTATAATCGGTGTAAAATGAGCGGTGAGGATGACCAGAGGTCACTATTGTTGCCATCTTGATTTTGGTGGGTTTTGGCCAGTTTCTTGACTGCATCCTGTTTTATCAGTGGAGTCTTCGTATCTGTGTCTTGTGCTGACCTCCCATCTTATTCTGTGACTAAGAATGCCTAAATTCCTGGCAATGCAGCCCAGTGAGTCTCAGCCTCATTTTACTTAGCCCAGTTCAAGATGTTCAAGCCCAGTTCAAATGCCTCTGTGGCTAGGTCACAAGAGTTAGCCTCAACCTAGGCATGGGCTTGAGGCTGTGTCTTTTTTTGGCAAAAGGTGGGGATGTAGGTCATAGTTATTACTTTCAAAATTATAAAGAAAGACTGCTTGGAATTTTTCCTGGAAAAACTGTGGCCTTTTAATAGCAGACATTCAGTAAACCCTGAAGGCGTCTTCTCAGCCAGGGAGGTGATGGAGTCCGGAGGCACAGGGATGGGAACAAGGGGCTCAGTGTCAAGGGAAAACTGATGCATACATAATCATAGCACAGAGTGACAAGTGCTTCTGCAGAGGGAAGGGCAGGAGCCCTAGGGGAGGCTGGAGGGGCCAGGATACGTGCGGAGGGAGGTCACTTAAGACTTTCCAGAAGGTACAGCCTCAGCTTGCTTCCCCTCACTCATTCCTTAAAAGAGGATTTGGTGACCTCTGCTGGGGGATGAGACCTCCAGCCAGAACTAGATGGTGGATGCAAAGAGAGTGAAGATTTGCATGGAATCAGGACTTTCTAAAGTAAAATTTGTAGGGACATGGATGAACCTGGAAACCATCATTCTCAGCAAACTGACACAAGAGCAGAGAATCGAACACCACATGTTCTCACTCATAGGCTGGTGTTGATCAATGAGAACACATGGACACAGGGAGAGGAGCATTACACACTGGGGTCCGTTGGGGGGAAATGGGGGAGGGACGGGGGGTGGGGAGGTGGGAAGAGATAGCATGGGGAGAAATGACAGATACAGGCGAGGGGACGGAAGGCAGAAAACCACACTGCCATGTGTGTACCTATGCAACAATCTTGCATGTTCTTCACATGTACCCCAAAACCTAAAATGCAATAAAAAATAATAAAAATAAAAAAATAAAAACTCCAATAATGTTGGCAGTAAAAAAAAAAAAAGAAAGAAAGAAAGAAAGACCTTGAGGGAGATTTAATAAAAGAGGGGCATGGATCAACAGCAGCTAGAAAATACTTTACAAGAGCTAGGGAGTGGAGAAAGCTGGAGGGGCTCAGGGTGGGGAAATGAGAAGGAAAAGCAATGCCCCAGGATGGTAAATAGAAAGGGAAGGATGAACAGAAAGTTGGCTTCTGGGATTTGGAGTGAGTGCTTCCACTTCCAAAAATGTATTCTAAGAAACCAATCAGATGTATGTGCAAAGATGTCTATTCCTTTATGGATGGTAAACACTAGAATAGCTAAACACGGGGCTTGATTAAATAATTTATAGTCTACTAAGAATATGGTGATACCATTCAAAATAATGATCTTGTTTTATTTATACTGAGATGAAAAGACATTTGAGAAATGTTGATAAGTAAAAAAAAAAAGTCAAGTTACAAAGCGATATTAAAAACATATAAAGGCCTAGAAGTAAACACAAAATGCTCACAGCCGGGGGGAATTAAGAACAATTAGTTTTCGCTTTACACTTCTATGCAGTCCCACCCCCTGCCAAGAGGAGGCATTAAATTTACAACCAGAAAATCGGTGAAGTTATTTCCGTTTTGAAAGGAAAAGTCCACAGGGTTTTTAAAAGAGACGATTAGGGCCAGAATCCTAATTGAGTAACTGTTAGGAAATGCTGTGTTACTCATTCCACATCCTCCACGGAGATCCTCTCAGCAGGTAGGGGGATTCTGGGGCTTGTAGCTTTGACTCTGAGTGGAGAGAGAAACACTTCCTTGGGTTTACTCCTCGGCACTGATGTGGAACTGGGGCTGTGCTCCCCCTTATATACTCTAGAATACGCGTAGGAGCAGGAAGCCCCTTCCCCTGCTCCCTAAGCTAGCGGCTCTCCATGCTGGCTGCATGTTCGAATTTGGAGAGCTGTAAACAGTACCCCCCTCTCAGACAAATGTGATTCTCCTCCCTGAGGATGAGGCCCCGGGAGTGGGCCCAGGTGATGCTATTCTGCAGCCAAGGTTGAGTCTCTTCTGATTTGAAGAAAATGCATGAAAAATCAACAGCCCACATCGTAAATCCGGACCAGCATTTTTAAGGCCTGCCAGACCTGAGCATAGATCTTTGACAAAATGGATTCCTTGGTCAAATACTTCTGTCCCTACCTCTAGGAAAGTCTCAAAGTACATGAGAAAATAAAGACTCTGGGACGCCATGCGGTAAAGAAATTGATTTGATTTGTTTCAGATGGATTTCCCAGCAGTTTCTGATCGTCGAAAGCTTTGTCTGGAGTAGCCCTTTATCTTGGGTTAGCAGCGTCTGGCCAGAGCCTGGAGTCTCTCTTGCATGCCACAGTTTGGCCACCCCGTGGGGACACTTCTCCACAAGGACCCTAGGACATTGGTAACATCGAAGCAGATATCTGGACAGATAGCAAGGTGAAGGGGAGACGCTCCAATTCTGGAACTGGGGGGTAAGTTTATTGCTTGGTAGAGCACCTTGACCTGAGGCAATGTGGAGGGGACACCTGGCTATAGAATCTGGAAGGGAAATGAAGTCCGAAGAGATAATTGAGCACCTTGTTCCACATCAGGAAGCTGGGCAGGGGCCCTGCAGAGACTAAAGCCTAGACTTTCTGCTTCTCAGTGAGGCCCCTTTCCCTCCCTCCCCAAGACAAAGCTGTGATTTCAGGCATTTTATGATCTTTGAATAAAGGAACACTGCCATGATTAATGGGAAGTTCTTGCCTTCTTATCCCATTTTGTGTTCCTATCTCCATCTGCCAAGAAGACACCCAAAGCTCTAAGTATCATTCGTTGTAAGAAATGTTTAGAATTGAAGAGCTGCTTTGACACAATTAAAAGCTTCCAGAAGGCTGTTACGGCGCCAATTATTTACTTAGCGATAGCGAGCTATTTAAATTTCATTATAGAGTGGAAAATAGGGAGATAAGAACAAAATATGGTCAGGCTGACTGTGACCTCCAAACCCCTGCTCCTTTTGTTCGTACAAGATAGCAGAAGCAGAACATTCTGATTCAAGGACCGTTTTGCTAAACGGTGCATTCTCTTAAACGAAATTGTTTCCTAATCTCTTTGTGGGCTGCTAATGGGCCATTTATCAGGGTGTCCCAAGGCAAAGTGAATCCAAAAGAAATAGGGCTACTGACTTTGGGACGGGTCCTCCTGTGTTGCAGGTAGTTAGACAGTGACTCAGTGACTCCCCACTTCAAGCTAGATGAGATTCACTGTTGTAAAGTCATCGACATGCACCATTCCAAAGCAAACGGAGGAATGAACATGCTCTCCGTTTTCCTGACCCTGTTTTTGAAACATCATTTTAATTGTCAAAATTCTCCTTTTTCTCCTCTGGTCCCCATTCCGGGTTTTCTGTACTTATTTTAACCATAGCATTTCCAATGACACAACTTCTCATTTTGTTCTTTGTAGAGGGATCAGGAAGGGGCTCTAGGGTATGGCAGGGGTGGAGGATCTGGTTTGGGGGATTGTCAAAAGGAGCACTTACCTGATGTGTGTGTATATATATTGATTTAAGTGAGGTGTAATTTACATACAGTAAAACCCACCCTTCTTAGAGTAGACTTTTATGAGTTTTGACACATAAATTCAGTAGTACGACTACTACTGAAATTAAGGTATAGAACAGGTCTGTCACTCTAACGTGTTCTCTCTGGTCTCTTCGTTGTCAACTCCTTTCTTTCACCTCAAGCCCCTGGCAACGTAGCATGTCCGTTTCTTGTCTCCATGGTTCTGCCTTTTCCAGGAAGTCGTATCCATGGAATCACACAACGTGTAGTCTCTTGAGTCTGGATTCACTCACTCAGCGTTCGTAACACATCTGGGGATCCTCCATGTTTGTTGCTCTGTTATTGTTGTGTGTTTGTTGTCATTTGTTGCTTTGTGTTGCTGAGCAGGGTTCTGTTGTGTACCACAGTATGTTTTGCTCTTCACCAGTTAAAGGCCATTGGGATATTTTTCCAGTTCTTGGCAATTATAAATAAAGCTACTGGAAACATTCATATACAGGTTTTTGTGTGGCCAAATGTTTTCATTTCTTTTTAGTAAATATCTAGGAGTTGTATTGTTTGGCCATGTGGTAAGGTTATATACAACTTTATAAGAACGCCATGTTTAATTTCACAAGAAATTTATATACGTTTGTCTTTCTAAATAATACACGAATTTGATTTCGTTTTTAATTTTTTACCAGGTGTCATGCTGAGGTAATCTTTTAGGAATTAATGTTTTTTTTTCACTTAGGATTATATTGTTAAGATTTATCCATATTATGACACAGTTTATTTGTTCCTCTCTCTTCTTGATGGGCATTTGGTTGTTGCCAGGATTTTATTATTGTTTTGTTTTACTACTGACAGTCTTACGTATGTCTCTTGTTGTAATAGTTGTCTATGGCTGTGTAACAATACAACCCAAACTTTTTTTTTTTTTTTTTTTTTTTTTTTTTTAATAGAGATGGGACTTCACCACATTGATCAGGCTGGTCTTGAACTCCTGATCTCAAGTGATCTACCCTCCTCAGCCTCCCAAAGTGTTGGGATAACAGGTGTGAGCCACTGTACCTGGCCAATATAACCCAAAACTTAGTTTTTGTTTTGGGTTATATTGTTATCTCACACATTTGTTATCTCACAGTTTCTGTGAGTCAGGAGTCTGGGAAGGGCTTAGCTGGGTCCTCTGCTTCAAGTCCTCACAAGTCTGCAGTTAAGGTGTCGTCCAGGGCTGCGGTCTAATCTGAAGGCTTCGCTGGGGAAGGTTCGCTTTCAAGTGCATGTGGTTGTTGGCAGGATTCACGTTGCCAGGCCAGGGCCTCATTTTCTTGCTGGCTGTTGGCAGAGAGCACCCTCAGTTCCTTGTCATGTGGACCTCTCCAGAGTGATCACCTGCTTCATTAAAGCCAGCAAGGGAGCAGGCATGACAAACATTATATTCTTAGGTAAAATAATCACAGATGTATCTTCCATCACCATGACCATATTCTATTGGTTAGAAGTAATTCACCAGTCCTGCCCACAGTCAAAGGAAGGAGATGATTGCACAAGGGTATAAATACCAGAACGTAGGGATAATTGGTGACCATTTCAGATTCCGTCTGCCTTGGTTGCTACACATGCATATCATTTTCTCTGTGCTTATACCTGGGAGTGAATTGCTGTGTCCTTTCTTAATAATGCTCTTTACTTAAGGCTATGTTTCGTGGAATTAATATAGCTAGGTCAGCTCTCCTTTGATTAATATTTATGTACTATGTCTTTTTCCATTCTTTTGCTTTCAGTCTTTGCATATCTGTATGTTTGAGGTATGTATTTTGTAAATAGCATGTGTCAGAATTTTAAAAATGAATCCAATCTGTCACACCTTATGTTTTAAGTGGTGAACTTAATCCACCTACCTTTGTTATAATAAATGACATACGTGAACCAATTTTTATCATTCTAAAAAATCTAATTCTAATTTTTATCATTGTTATTTCAACTATGCTACTTTTTCAGTGATTTCTTCTATTTCATTCTTACTCTTCTTTTTAATAATATATTTGTATCTCCCCAATTCTTCTTAATAAGGTAAAAATATAGGATTCCTTGCTCCCGCCGCTGCCCTGTTATGTTGATATAACCTAGGCTTTTAATTCTGCATTATTACAGATATATTTTCTTCTTTTCATTGGTCATAGTTTGCTTTTTCCTTTTTAAGCAATAAGAGTTTATCAGGGTGTTTGATCACCCTTGTTCCATAAAATCTCTTGCAGAGTCTCCTGGATTTTTCTCTCTCATACACAGTACTTCAGCCAAAACAGTTTACAATGCACATCTTTCTGCAGCAAATCTTCTATGCCTGAGAATATTTTATTTGACCTTAATATTTGAATGACAGTTTGGTTGAATATAAAATATTAGGTTCTAAATTCTGTTTCCTTCAATTCTGTCAAAACATTACTCTATTTTTTTGCATCCAATATTGTTGATGCCAATCTGATTCTCGTTCTTTTGTGTGTGGTCTGCTCTTTTTATGACAGCTTTAAAATTTTTTTCTGTTTTATACATTTTTTTTTTTTTTTTGAGTCAGAGTCTTGCTCTGTCACCAGGCTGGAGTGCAGTGGTGCAATCTCGGCTCACTGCAACCTCCGCTTCCTGGGTTCAGGTGATTCTTCCACCTCAGCCTCCCGAGTAGCTGGGACCACAGGCGTGTGCCACCATGCCCGGCTAATTTTTGTATTTTTAGTAGCGACAGGGTTTCACCACGTTGGCCAGGATGGTCTTGATCTCTTGACCTCGTGATCTGCCCGCCTTGGCCTCCCAAAGTGCTGGAATTACAGGCATGAGCCACCGTGCCCAGCCTTTATAAAAATCTTAAGTTTCATTATAATATACCTAGGTGGGAGTTTTTCCTTTCTTTCTCTCTCATGTGTGTGTGCGCATTTATGTGTATTCTGCTTTCTCTTTCTCTTTCTATAGATGTAACAGAATAATTGATCTTAGTTATGTCCTCAAATGTTTTTCCCCTCAATTTTTTTTTCTTTTTTTTAATGGAACTCCTGTCTGGATGTTGGTACCTCTGCATCTGTTTTCCTTGTCTCTTAGCTTTTATTATTAAGATATTGTCTACATCCTTGTCCTTTTCTTCTACCTTCTGTTGTGTTTTTCTTTAATCTGGTATCCCAAATCACTAATTTGTTCTTCAGTAGTATCAATTCTGCCCTTTATTTGCATTTTTATATTTTTATTACTAGTATTTCTGCTGGATTCTTTTCATATATTTTTTGCTTCTTATTAATTTTCCTTCTATCTTTTAAGATATTTACCAGGATGATTAAAAATACTTGATCCGTCTATCCTAATATTTCTGCTTCTGTTGGAATCTGTCATCTAGGAAGCTATCTTCCTTTTGAGATGTTTGTGCTCCTCAAATATCCTGTGATTTTGTTTTGTGTGCTCATTTTTTCCCTAGGGCACTGATTCCACAGAGAGTACATGATGGAAAAGGCAGGTCCAGGCCTGTTAGCTCCAGTGAACTCAGGGTATGGGGCTGGATGAGCCCCAGGGTTAAAAGCCCTGAAAAGTATGTTCTGTTGGTCCTTATTGTACAAAATAAGCCTTTAGGTCAGGCCTTCATCTTTTGTCTCTCAGAGAGAAGCAGATTTGCAGGAGGCAGTCAGAATTCAGTGGTTTCGAACCGTGGGTGCACATTCAAATGACCTGGGAAGCCTGTATAAATCTTGGTGCCTGGGTCATGCCCCAGAGCAATTGCAATGGAATCGCTGGAGGTGGAATCCAAGCAGCAGTACTTTCCAACTTTCCAGGTGATTTCTACATGCAGCCAAGTTTGAGGCCCACCATCAAGACCAGATTGTAATTTTCCAGCCCTGGGAGTTTGAAGGGGAAGGGACATAGAAATAACTTCCAGAGGTCAGTTTCTTCTGAGGATATCTGAGCTTGGCAGGTGAGGTGCAGGCACTGTTTGCCCCAAGGTGATATGAGGTTGGTGAGTGGAAGCAGGAGCCGAATTCCACCAGTTTTTCTATTTTCTCTTCCCACAGCCCTGCTGGGCTGCTTCCTGCCTTGGGACAAAGCCACCACTTTACAGTCCTCTTTTGAAAAAACATCCCCTGTCAACTCAAGAGCTTCTCACAATGTTCTCTTCTTTACTTTTCTGGCTCCCATGGGGCTAATGGGGATGAGAGGTGGGGTAGGCATCCAGCAGTCTTGCTAGTTCAGCATCTTGGCCTGTATTGGAGCTACTCAGGGTATGATCAAGGGACGAGATGCATCAGCATCTCTTATGAGCTTGTTAGAAATCCCGGGCCCTACCCTGGACCTACAGAGGCAGAATCGGCATTGAACAAGATTGCCAAGAGATTCCTGAGCACATGAAAGTTTGATGAGCACTTCTTTACATAGCATAGATGCTGAACAAATATATTTAAATCGAATCAGGCACCTTTTTGACCACTACCTCAGTGTTTGCTCGGTTATATTGTCCCTACAAAATGTTGATTTTAGTTCTTTGATTCGAGCTTTTTCTGCCCTAGGCTAGAATTCAACAATACTGGATTTTCCTACTATGCAGATGGATTTTAAAAACAGAATTCTTTAAGAAAAACAATGCTCCTGTAGCACCATCTACCTCTCGGCGGTAGCACTCCTCACTATGGTAATTTTATATTTACAATCGTGGATGGTTGATTGATGTCTGGCATGATATTATAAGCTCCAGAAGGACCAGAAAGAAATCTGACTTTATTAGAGTTGTCCTCCTAATGCCCAGTGCAGTGTGTGGCATACAGCAGGTGCTTAATAAATATTAATCAAATGAGAGAAATGACTTAGGCCCTTGCAGTGACTTACTTAACTGACGGCTGTCTATCGAATGCTAGTATGAATGATTATGCCTGTAAAGTTGTCTTTTTTAAAAGAAATACGTATGGTTTCAGGAACATGTTTCTTCCATTTTTACTGTTTCTTATTAATATTAGATACAACTACTTGAATTTTTGGGGTCTTAAGTATTTTTTAAAAACTTGATGCATACTGGCATTTAAATAGATATGAACATTTAGAATTCATTTCTTAATTTCTACTTTTTAATCATAAAAGAAAGCAAAAACATCGCCTTCAAGGAATAGTACATCTCGTTGATATTCTGAGGAAAGGATGAATACATTTGTGATATTAGAGAAAAAAGCAAGGGTGTAAAGAGGTCACGGCAAGTGCTGGAATGAGTTCTCTTTGACCTGTTTTCCCTCCTATTCTTTCCTCCTCCCTCCCCACCCCAGTTTAGGCCCAGGCAGGAGCCCAACCAAGAAATGCTAAATCTACACTTTCCCCCTTCTCTGTCCTCTCTGCCCAATTTCCAAAGAGGTGTTGACCGTGAAATCATCTGGTGTCTCATCAGACTGAGGGAAGTGGGAAGGAAGTGTGCACTGGCTGAAGCAAAGCATCTGACAAAGATACAATTCTTGTATTGTGTAGGGCATATAAACAGGCACTTAAAGAAACACTCTATTTACGTTGATTTATTAAATTTTATTGGTAAAGAGAGAGCATGGGTTCCATTACAGCGGGTACTGATGTCTTTTATAGTCATGACTCCCAAAAGACATATGGTTTCCCCAAAGTGTAATAATCCAGTTTCTCTAACTCTGAGTGGGATTCCAAGTCTGCTTTCCTGTGTGTCCCCGCTTCACTTTCTCCCCTGATGAGCCTCATTACACACACATAAGAATTACACTTGCACCAGCATCACACAATTAAAACGCTAGATTTAAAAAGATCTTGCCCAGCTTTTCTATGGAAAACTTGAAATTAGGTATTTTGCTTTTCACTTGGGAAAGCTAGAGACCAAAGTGATGTCTATATTCAGGGAAAGTCTGACTAATAACTGAATGCTGTTGGAGAGCCAGTAGCACAACATGTGTTTTTTTGCTTGTCAAAAGGCGATGAGAGACATGGGAAGGAGTGAAATCAAGCAACATAATGAGAGTGACACAGAAGTGATTTTGTTCTGAGCATCGCTGAGTTTTAAAGCAATGTAATGTATTTCCCGTTTTCCATAAAACATTCTATTGTAAAATGTAGAGATTGTTTGAAAATGTTTTTAATATTTTAATTCCTAAAATGTGGATTTTTCCAACAAATACATGTAGACCTTACTGAGACTTTTGGGGGCTGCACTTTCATTTATTCTAAGTAGTTCTCATATTGAAAAGGCGGTTGCGAATTATTCATTTCATTACTGAAATATCAAAAAAAGGAAAAGGAAAATAAAGCAAATTCTTCAGTTCTAAATGAAAGCATTTCTTTATTTTTTTTCTAGAGAATGATTATTAAACACATAAAAACCTAGTCGAATCTCGTTTCTACACATCATTAAAGTGTTCTTGAGCCAAACAAAAAATGACCTTTTGTTGATGAGATTGTAAAAATTATTAGTGGGGAAAAATGATCATTTGTTTGTGGAGGACACTGTTACATTTCTACCTCCTCCCGCTCTATTTATTCACTTTTTTCTTTCCGGAGTTGGGGAAAATAACGAGATACAAACTCATTTCCCCAGCAGAGGTCACCCTTTCTCCTTTATCATTCCCAATAAATGGCTTCTTAGTTGTGGTTCCTTAGTCTGAGGAAATGCAGGCGTTTTCAGCTTGAAGCACAGCCAGAGGGCTGGTGGAAATATATGCATCATTCACACCCTCTGTATCTTCTTACGTATACACTGTTTAAACATATTACTCTACCTGGACTCTTAAATGGATAACTCACTTTCATATCCTAAGAACCACTAGGTTATGTATTGATAATCCTATTTTTTAGTTAGTGTACTTCATCAAGCATTAGTTTAATGCTTGCTGGTGCTGGCTCAAATTCTGCTCAATTTTCTGCCCCAGGGGCCAAAGAACAGGTTTGTATAACTCCCTGGAGGTGACTGGCACAAGCCTTTAGAGAGAATCCCTTGGCGAATTTCTGTGGGGGGAAAAACACAAATGTGGAGAACATTGGCCGAGTGGAGAGCTCAGGGCCAGGTACTGAAGGGTAAGCTAGGGAGGTGTAAGCCCCAGTCTCGGCTTCTGCGTTTGGTTTTGTTTTGGAAACAAACGTGAATGTTTGAATTTTATTTGCGATTCACATTGGACCACAGAATGAAGTTCTGAATTAATTATATGTGAGTGTGCAGAGTGTAGGTCAGTCAAGAGGTGCCATCTACAGAAGATCGGGGTGGATGGGTGATAGAATTGCTCCACTCCTGTTGCTGTCTGCTGGGGAAAAGCACTCAGCATGTGTCTGGCCAAATCCGAACATGGATTTTGGGAACTCCTTTTCTCTTTC
This sequence comes from Saimiri boliviensis, assembly GCF_048565385.1. Lineage (NCBI taxonomy): Eukaryota > Metazoa > Chordata > Mammalia > Primates > Cebidae > Saimiri > Saimiri boliviensis. Next base: position 21,468,226 of record NC_133453.1, on the reverse strand, counting down.
TCACTTTATGGAGGAAACCAAAGGCATTTTCTTGGGGTCCCTGGGAAAGTTGGGCTCATTGGTTTTACAACAGTTAGTGAAGATCTTATCTAAATCAAATTCCCTTCCTTCCCTTTGTTTTCTTTCTTCTGTAAACTAACGTTCTTGTGGACATGTTGGAAGTTTAAGACTGTGGTGAATTTGGGGGATTCTCTGTGGCTGCCGCTCTTCCCTCAGACTCCAGATGGCACAATCACAGTGTGCAGGGGATAGGTAGCAAATCCCAAAGCACAGAAATGTGTTCTCCCCTCCAGGAAGTGGGGCGGCTGGATGACCGTGACCTCCTGTAGGGCTCATGAAGAGACACATCCCAGAAAGGAGGGTCTGCCTGTGTTCCTGATATCACCCCTGGAGTTTCTCCTCTGCTTTCTGAGGCTCTGGCTCTCCCTGCTGGTTCTGTGCTGGGTCACCTACCTCCTGCCCAGCCGGCATGCCTTGCAGAAGTCAGCTAGATCCAGCTGGCGGTGAGTTGCCAGAGATTCTGGTTAAATAGGAATTTTGCAAGCTGGTTGTTAAACCATTGGTAGCTTGAAATTAGCCTTGGGAGTATTTACAACCCAGAAATTGGCAAAGAGTACAAATGAAGCCCTGCTCCCAGCAGCTTACCAGTACTCCACAGCTTACCTGTTCCTCTTAGTACCAACAAAGACACCCACATCACCTTACTTTAATAGTGACAAACGGGAATTTTTGATGTAAATATTTACTAGAAAAAAAAAGGGGAAAATAGCTTAACTTCTTTTTCTTCTTCAAAAGCTTTGAAACAGAAGTCCTTTCATCAAGCACAGATTTCTCCTCTTAATGTTAATGAGAGGTTTGTTCAAAACAGGCAAATTGTCCCAGCTTTTGGGTGCAGTTCGATTCCCTTCCCTAAGCCCACACTTGGCTGAGAGATTTGCTCCCAAATTTCCTTTTAAAATGTCCTCATTTTCCCCATCCCGGCACCTCCAGCTTTCTGAAGGCAGCTGTTCCCTGACACTGTCCCTACCATAAGGCATCAGACTCTTAATTGGTTCTTTTTTTACTCAAGAAGCCATTCCAGGACAGGTGTGGTGGTTCACACCTATAATCCCAGCACTTTGGGTGGCTGAGGCAGGCAGCTCACTTGAGCCCAGGAGATCGAGACCAACCTGGCCAAATGGTGAAACCCTATCTTTACTAAAAATACAAAAATTACTTGGGTGTAGTGATGTACGCTTGTAATCCCAGCTACTGGGCAGGCTGAGACCCAAGAATCGTGTGGACCCAGGAGCTGGGGGTTGCGGCAAGCTGATATCATGCCACTGCACTCCAGCCTGGGCAACAGAGCAAGACTGCCTCCCCCCCGTGCCCCCCAACCTCCATTTCAGCTGTACATGTTCACATGGGCTGCCTGCCCTTATTGGGTTTGTTTGTGAGCAACAACCGTTTCCCCACAGCATCATCCTCTTATTTCTTGACAGGTCAAATCTGGACCCCTTAGTCAAGCATGGTGGCATGCACCTGTAGTCCCAGCTATTCAAGAGGCTGAGGCAAGAGAATCACTTGAACCTGGGAGGCAGAGACAGAGGCAGAGGTTGCAGTGAGTCGAGATCATGCTACTGCACTCTAGTCTGGGTGACAGAGTGAGACTCCATTTCAAAAAACAAACGAACGAAAAACGGTGGCCGAGTAGGCCTGGAGGTGGCACGTTAGAGAAAAGGACGTGGATTCTAGAACCAGTGGGTCGGAGACTGTGAGGAGATTGCTGCACTCCTGATGGGGTGGCTGCCGTATTTTCTGCTGGTAAACCCAGTGCCTCACCTTAATGACTTTATTTAACCTTAATTACATTCCTAAAGGCCCAGAATCCAAACACAGCCATGCTGGAGATGACAGCGTCAACATATGAATGGTGGAGGGGGGGGTATACATTTCAGCCCATCGTAAATGGGACATAGTCTGTTTAAAAAATATTAACAACAACAACAACAAATCTGAAATCTCCCAATCTCCTCTGATTCTTTCAGATTCAACAACTCTCTCTTTAAAAAGTCTTCCACACGATCTAAATTCTGCTCCATGTGGGACGACTCCAGTTTTTCTTCTGGTTTCATTGTGGAGGGCAGAGAGCTCATTCCAGTTCTGCATATCTGCGGTCTCCATCTGTGTATCTACACATATCCCTCTAAGTCGCTCCACTCGAAATTAATTTTTATTCATTTGAGTTTATAAACGTGCAGTAATGTAAGGAGAGTTGCATGAAGCCAGATCAAACAAACGGTGATGGGGCTTTACAACTCTCCAAAGTGAGAACTTTTATTCCTAAACACACTCATAAGACAATGGGTATGAAAATCACCATTACGTTATCCCTTATCGTTTTCTTCTTTTCCAACCAATTCCTCTTCCATTTCCTATTTCTTTTCCTAGTTGTGGGAGGGCATAAAATAAATCAGGGTGGAAGTCAGATAGCAGGACTATTTGTTTTCTCCTTCTTCCTATCTAGTTTTTCCCCCCATAAATTTAGGTTTTGTGCCTGTCTCTTGGTGGGGGAGTTCTTGTGTTTGCCAGAGGTCTTTGCTCTGGACTCAGGCTGCTGGGGAGTAGTGAGGGAAGCTGGTATATGTTAGTGAAAGGCCAGCATTGGAAAATGAAGTCCAAGGCTGAGTACCTGTGACTCTTCTGTGTATATTTGCATTTAACAGGAAACTTCTGGAAGCAAGATGCCTGAATGCAAAGAATCGGAGTACCTGTGATGAGGATTTCAGGCAGGTCTGTGAGGGAGACAGTTCGGGGGTGTGCAGGGACTCCCTTCCAATCACACCATTCAGACAGGTATCTGCCTCTTCACCGTCCATCTCAGAGTGGCCCAGAGAGCTGGGGGCTAGGGAGGAGGCAGGGCTGGGACTCAGCCACGAAGTGCTGGGGGTGTGACTGTGCTCATGATACACATGCATCCCTCCTCTCCATGTGGTTATATCTGGACTGGAGGTTACTCTGCCCATATGAAGCCCCAGGTGCACGGGCTTGAAAGGGACTGGGCCTGGGCCATGTCAGGGGTGGGGCTGGCAGTTGGCAACCTAGGGCGGTAGCCACCCTTCCTCCAGTGGAATCCCGAATCTCAGGACTTCAGAGGTGGGAGGCGCCTTAGAAGTGTAGTAAGTGCAAGCATTTCATTTCACAGAGGAAGTCACTGAGGCTCTGGGGGCTCCACCCTCTTTCTGGGCTTGTCAGAGGCATTTAAGAAAGACACGTTGACTTGACATGACCCATTGTGAAACAGGTGTAACAAAACTTCCTGCATAGCAGCTGGATTAGGCTGCTAGCAGCTGGGAATGATTCTCCCTCTGTGGGTCTGAGCCTAAGCGGTGGGTGCAGCAGAGGGGCATTCGGGTAGCTTTTTCAGGCTTGGGATGGTACAAGGTGAGCAGGGATTGAAAACCTCCTTTCACAAATAAACTTGAGTTTAACAGAATGTCAGAGCTGGAAGGAACCTTACAAATCATTAAGATCAACCCACCCTGAGGTTACAGATGGATAAACTGAGGCCCAGAGACAGGAGGTGATCTGGCTGGTGAATTGCCGGTCGACCTGAGCCTTGAACCCAGCAAGCAGCTTCCAGATTTATGCTCTCTCTGCTTTGCCATGGGGCCTGTCTTGGCGGCAAGTTGCAAACCCGAGATTGACTGTATTGTTTGGATTCAGGGAATATGTGAAGTCTAAAGAAGGAGCAGGCAGGAATGCAAGCTGATTTTCCTTTATGCCGCCATTTTGTGACTTAAAGTGGAGAGAGAATTATTGTCCCACCAGTGAGACAGAACCATATAAATTAAAACTGCAATGAACTGTCTGCTGAAGGTGTGAACAAGGCAGATAAATCCCTGGGAGCTTAGGAAACATCTGCTCCTTACCTTGAAGGCAGAAACCTCACCATAAAGCAGAAAAATCCAGGACTGGAATCTTTCACTTTCTCTGATGGGATATGTGAAGACTGGGCCCTGCCTTCAGCTACACTCCACACGGAGGGCGACTGTGAACCCTCAGCTAAGGCTTCTCCTTTTCTCCTTGATGACTCTTGAATTCTCCTACTGCTTCCCTGCCTATTTCAGTTCTTCAGTGCCCTTGTGCCATTATACATGCATGGAGGGTAATCTTGAGCTGGTCAAGGTATTTCCTGCTGAGCTCCAGTGATGGGGAGTTAAATCAGGGGGAAGAAAAGAAAGGTGCCAGGAGGAATCAGGAGTTGGGGCAGGTCACCAAGTCTGGGTCAGAATCCCTGGTTGGTTGGAGTGGTTTGGGGGACTGGCAATTGGGAAGAGGCAGAGAGCAACTAAGAATTGAGGTCAAGTGTCCAGGCCGTCACACTGGATTGCTAATCTGATACCAGGAACCCTGGACTCAGAGGAATATAAAGAAGCACCATGATTTACGCTTAACATGTGAAACAGACTTCTGGTAAGAGGAAATGGCCTTGAACACAAAGATGGCAAATAGGTGGCATCTTGCTTGTGATCCCAGGTGGTGGCTACCTGCAGTGTGGTGTCCAGTGTGGAGGATCAGAATTTTTGGTTGGATTAAAGGGCGCTATGATCCATTGATGATATCTGCTATGGACAGGCCAAGGCAGAGTCCGTATTCTAATATTCCTTATTCCACCTAACCCTGGTGTGTAGCTTCTAGCTGTGTGCCCTGTCCACCTATAATCTTTCAGTGTTCTGAACAGGTGCTTCCCTGCCTGTCCACATTGCAGAGCTGCCTTAGAGATGAGCAACCTCTTAATTTACTCTCTGGAGTGGAGTCTATGACTTGTTCTTTTTGTATACCATTATGTTCAATAGCAAGAGTATTGCATGTATGAAATCTTTTAAATAGGAAATAATAGGTAGTTGCAAAACCTAGAGGCTGTGTTGAATGTGGACTATTGTTTTTGTTCCTTTGGCCATGAGGTCCCATCTCTCATGCTGTATCAGAGGAGAGGGAACATCATTAGGGAGGGAGCAAGGTGGTCTATGCCAGGCTGCTTGCTCCAACCGGATGTACTCTTCCTTTTCCAGACTGATACAAAACAAACATTTAATGAACCATCGCTAAGTGAAATGAGCTTTCCTAGGCACAGCAGACCATCATGAGTCCCCTCCCATAAAGGGCTTCTGCTCTAGGGAGTACAGGTAGTATTTGGGTGAGGGAGGAAGGGTTGCAAAATTTATTTAGTTCTTAAGTGATCCTTAAGTGGTTGGTGAGAAGGACCAGCGTAATGGAGAATTTAGTTGTTTTGGTCATGCGTGTGTGGACACAGTTGTGCTTGGTTGGGGTGGGGGGATAAGGGAGGGGAAATCCATATTTCCTCCCCTTGTAGATACATGTGTTCCATTTTATCAGCACACATGAGATTGATCAGAGTTGCAACTTTGAACTTTTTGATATTTCTCTAGGGGCAGGTGTGAAAATCTATTCATCCAGGAAACAGTATGTGTCGAGGTGAGCACCTGGGAGTTAGGAAGTCTGGATGGGACTTGGGAGTTCTCTAATTGCTTCACGGAGTGATGTGGGGCAAATTACTTGATCTCTTTGAGCTTCAGCTTTTTTTTTTTTAATCTATAAGGTAGGGTAACAATGCCTAATTTACCGTCTAATAAGATTAAGAAATATTGACATGTGTGAATGTGTTTTGTAAATTGCAAAGTATTATAAAATGCCAGGGTTTATTATTATGATATTAAGCATGAATAATTGTTAGGTATATATACATACCTATTGTATTAAATGTGAAAAATAGGGCCCCTTTTGAACGGGATATTCACTCCATATTCTATTCACCAATCTAGAATCCACAGTAGCCTTCTCTTCTTTCCATTTTCTGATGATAAGATCCCAGTCTATCCCTTTCAAAAACCCATGAGCTGTTTTAGCAAAGGTAGAGAATTTTTTCCCTCATGCGCTGCAGGCCGGTTGCTCCATGGGGAGAAGGAGCTTGCATTTTAAATGAGTGAATGACTAAGTGAGGGGTGCAATCTGGGACCTCAAGACCCCAGCAGAACTAACTGGTCTTCAGAAACCTTGGTTTCTTGGTTAGCTCATGTACACCACTTGGGCCGACTGACTCAGGAATGGGCAGGTAATTCCAGACAAGAAGTGAGACAGGTTTTTGGAGCTTGCTTTACCCCAGCACCCAACTCTGTTCCCTGCAGCTTTGGCAGGACTCACTGTTTGTCACTAGCATACAGTAGATTAGGAAATTTCACTGCAACTTACTTTTAGCTTACTTGGGCCGAAGAAGGCATTGTCCCAATTGAGTTCAAGGCTCTGCAATTGGGAGCAAGTGCATTTTGAGCTCAAAAGATCAACTGCTGTGCTGGCAACTTGTTTTAATGTTGAATTTCTACAGTTAGGAGGAAAAAAGATTTCAAATGTCATTTGCTGTAATGATTAGCTCCAGTGAGGGATCCTATCTACGATTATTTGCTTCAAAGCTTTAATTGGCTGAAGCCTGTAGGTTTGATCATTAACAAAATGGTCTCCTCTTTCTACCATGTTAATAATCTTGTTTAGTAGAAATGCAGCTTTGATTTCTTCCTGAGCTAGGTTGCTATTATTCTGGCATGGAGAAGTGTTGGTTTAAGATTTTGCCACATCTGAGACATGGTAAAATTCCATCGTGGAAAGCTCTGAGCTTGGGATTGCTCAAAAAGATGGGACTGGAAAGAATATTCTTGGCACAGCTGTGGGAAGCAGTTTGTTTAAATCAGAGCAAACCAAAGAGGTTGGCTCATGTGGAAACTTTATACCTGTTCCACATGTTTTAGACACTTCTGAAAAAACAAACAGCTCCATATTTGCAATTACAGGGTCAAAAAGCCACACGTTGGCCCCAGTGCCAATTTAGCTAACTGAGTCCTCGAGCAGTCAGCACTGATGTTGTTAAATAACAGTTTGTTGTGGCCACTTAACCAATCTCCACACCTGGAAAAAATAAAAATTAAAACAGGAAACAAAGCAAAGTGAATCTGAAACTGGAGAGCAGGCTACAGTGACAGTGTTCAGATTCTGAGCTCCTGAGCTGGCTCTACATTCCAGACTCGGAGGAATATTTGAAAAGCATGCATCTTTATGGGCAGAATCTCCTTAATCCATATCTCAGGGGCAAGATTAACACTGTGCAATACCCCACATGGACCCGGATTTCTGGAAATACGTTCTCATGAAAAGTGTCCCACTGACCGTGTCATCTTTTTCTTCCTCCTCTGTCTTAAGCCAGCTGGTTTATCTCCTGAAATTCAATACATTCCCCGCCCCCCATCTTTTTTTCAGATGTCAGTGCACAAAAGAGGCTCATGAAAAGAAGCAGCTGCACCGATACCAGCAGGAGCTGCTGCAGCTACAGATTTTAGGCATGCACCTGCATGGAGTTAGGTGACTAGAGATTTTTCAGGGAAGGGAATATCACGAAACATCAGGACTCTAAAGCCAGAGGCTCCGGGGGTGGCATACTGGATATCCCACTGCTCACCTGAAGGTCACAGGATCACACCTGACTTGAATTTGTCAAAAGGATTCCAGGAGGAGGGCTAGTTGGTGGTTTATGAATGAAATGATTAGTTGGCTATCACAGTTCCTAATGAACAGATTGTCATATCAATGACATCTATTCATTGAGCTGTGAGCAAGTGGCATCTCTGTAACCCTAATGGCAGACGGGGGCAAGATTGATGAGACTTGGAAAGCATCCTGTTAAGATTTTGCATAGAAGTGAGTGTGCTGGAAGCCATCAGAGGTTCTGAGCAGAGGGATAACTTGATCTGGTGTATGTTTTAATAGATTCGCTCTGACTGCTGTGTTGAGGACAGACAGTAAGGGAGCAAGGTAATGTGATCAAGGGAAAAAAAGTGATGGTGACCTAGAGTATGGGGGTATTGCTGAAGGTGGTGAGAAGCTGTTGGATTCTGGGTATATTCTGAAGACAGAGCCAAACAGAATGTTCTAGTGGATTGGACCCAGAGTGCGAAGGAAAGGAGGAAAGGATGCGTTTGAGGTTTGGGGCTTCAGCAACAGGAAGGGCTGGGTTTCCAGCAATTGAGATGAAAAAGGCTTCATAGAGGAACAGATTTTGGGGTGAAGAGTATCAGGATGTTTACGCAGGTTGGGAAGGATGAGAAGATTTGGACGCATGAGTCTGGAATTGAGACAGAGGTTCTAGCTGGAGATAGAAATTTGAGAATCAGTGGACATATGGAATTTAAAATCAAGAAACTGGATGAGAACACCAGGGGAGTAGGGCATGCAGAGAAGACCCAAATGCTGAGCTGTGGGCCCTCCAGAATGAGGAGGTTGGGGAGATCAGGAGGATCTAATATGGACTCAGGAGGAGTCCATAAAGGAGAATGAGAAGGAATGGCTATGAGATAAGGAGGAAAGCTGGAAGAGAGTGGTGGCCTGAAAATCAAGTGATGCAAGTGTTTCAAGGAGAAGGAAGAGAGAAACCATGTCCAGGGATAAGTAGGATGAACACTGAGCATTGGGAGTTGGATGTAACTGTGTGGATGTTCCTGGTGACTTTGCCAAGAGCAATTCTGGTGGAATGATGAGGGTAATCATCTGACTGAAGGGCGTATAAAAGAGAAATGAGAAAAAGAGGGTTTGGCGAAGCAGTATTGACAGCTTTTGCAAGGAGTTTTATTATATGGGGAGCAGACAAATGGATTGGTAATTGGAGGGAAAGTAGAGTGAGAAAGGTTTGTTTTTGTTTTAGGTGGGAGAAATAACATGCCAAGGGTAATAATCTGCTAGAGAAGGAAAATTTTGATAATGTAAGAGGGAGGAAGAAGGCTGCTGGGACCATGTCCTTGAGTGGGAGTGGGTGGAATCCAGTGTATATAGGTGGAGAGGCTGACTTAACTTCCCCAGTAGCGGGGAAGGCAGAGTCAATGGGAACAGATGCTGGTGGGTGGCAGAAGTGGAGATGGGAGACTGTGGCAGTTCTTTTCTAAGTACTTCAGTTTTCCCAGTGAGGTAGAAAGCCAGGTAAGGTGCTGAGAGTGAGGATGGGAGGGGAGGACCCGGAGGATGGGAGAGGGTGGTTGTCTTGGAAGGTGGCAGGGCCAGGATGAAGTGTAATGTACCCAGTCAAGATCATGGAAGCAAATGTACAGCTTATGTACCCAGTCAAGATCATGAAAGCAAATTACAGGAAGACCAGTGGGTGTGGGTGTGGCTTTCTTCAGCCATGTTCAGTGGTGGGTGCAGGCACAGAGTGGGTGGAGACTTTGAATTCAGGGGTTGGTAATGTAGCTCTACAAAACAGGAGAGGAGCACCCTGAAGATTTCTTCTTCATAGACACTTTTTTTTCTCATTTTCTCAAGACGAAAATATTGGTTACGGACTTACTAAACCACCTAAACTTTATTAGTGAGTTGTGACCCAGTTTGGAAATCACTGGTCTAAATGGTATAGTCATTTTTCTTTCCTTCTTAGCTTCTCAATGTAGAAACGGTCTTAATGCAGATTTCCCTGAAAATCCATTAGGCACTTTTTGAGTGCCCACATTGTACCTAACACTGTTTCCAGTCCTGTGAGGGGAGGCAGAAGAGGCCTAAGACATAGTCCTTGCCTTCAGGGTGATGAGTTGGTGAGGAACTGAGTCAGGCACAAACTGGAGAGTCCTGTCTCATGGTACCCAGGACAGATTTTACTACTCAAAGATGGTAACACCCCATGGTGTGTTATTACCCCGAAACAAGGGGCCAAGCACCACAGATATCCACCCTAATGTCAGTCTTGAAATACCTGTTCTGTACATGTGGCCAGATCACTTGACCCAAAGACTGTTATCTCCTAAAGCCAAGAGGGAAACTCACATTCTAAGATGGTGTTAACTTTTTAGGCAACCTTGTCAAATTGCTGACTTATGCTGAATTTGTGGTCAAATTCTATCCTGAGACATTAAAAAAAATCTTTGATCTCATCAATTCCTTATTTATACGGTAGTTCCTAGGTATCCTCGGGGGTTTGGTTCCAGGAACCGCCTTGGATATAAAAATCCACAAGTGCTGAAGTCCCTTATATAAAATGGCCTAGTATTTGCATGTAACCTACACGCATCCTCCTGTAGACTTTAAATCATCTCTAGATTACTTATAATACCTGATACAATGTAAATACTATGCAAATAATTGTTATATTGTTGTTTTGTATTTTTTTATTGTTATGGTGTTATTTTTTCCAAATATTTTCAATCCACAGTTAGTTGAATCTGCTATTATGGAAACACATGGATACAGAAGGCCAACTGTATACCTGATTTTTTTTCTTTGAATATTTGAATAGAATGAATAGAAAGAATATCCTTCCTTCCCTCCCTCCTTCCTTCCTTTCCCTCCTTTCTCCCTCCCTCCCCTCCCTCCTTCCTTCTATCCTTCCTTCCCTCTTTCCTTCCCCCTCCCCCTCCCCTCCCCTCTCCCCTCTCCCGTCCCCTCCCCTCTCCCCTCTCCTCCCCTCTCCTCTCCCCTCTTCTCTCCCCTTCCCTCTCCCCTCTCCTCTCTTCCCCTCCCTTCCCCTCCCTTCTCCTTCCCCCCTTTCCCCTCCCCTCCCCTTCCCTTCCCCTCCCATCCCCTCCCCTCTCCCCTTCCCTCTCCCCTCTCCCGTCCCCTCCCCTTTCCCCTCTCCTCCCTCTCCTCCCCTCTCCCCTCCCCTTTTCCCTCCCCTCCCCTCTCCCCTCTCTCTCTTCCCCTCCCTTCCCCTCCCTTCTCCTTCCCCCTTTCCCCTCCCCTCTCTCCCCTTCTCTCCCATCTCCCCTCCCCTCTCCCCTTCTCTCCCATCTCCCCTCTCCCCTCCCCTCCCCTCCCCCTCCCCTCTCCCCTCCCCTCTTCCCTCCCCTCTCCCTTTCCCTCCCCTCTCCTTCCCTCTCCCCTCCTCTCCCTTCCCCTCTCCCCTCTCCCCTCCCCTCTTCCTTCCTGTCCCCTCCCCTCCCCCTCCCCTCCCCCCTCCCCTCCCCTCTCCCTCCCCTTCCCTCTCCCCTCCCCTCTCTCCTCTCTGCTCCCTTCCCCCTCCCCTCTCCTCTCCCCTCCCTCTCCCCCCCTCCCCCTCCCCTCCCCTCCCCTCTTCTCTTTTTCCTTTCCTTTCCTTGACACAGGTCTTGCTTTGTTACCCAGGCTGGAGTGCAATGGTGCTATCTCAGCTCACTACAACCTCCACTTCCTGGGCTCCAGCAATTTTCGTGCCTCAGCCTCTCGAGTAGCTGGGATTGCAGGGATACACCGCCATGTCTGGCTAATTTTTGTATTTTTAGTAGAAAGGGTTTTTGCCATGTTGGCCAGGCAAGCCTAAAACTCCTGGCTTCAAGTGATCTGCCCACCTCAGCCTCCCAAAGTGTTAGGATTACAGGTGTGAGCCACCATGCCTGGCTTCAGCTAATTTTTAAATTTTTTGTAAAGATAGGGTCTTGCTGTGCTGCCCAGGCTGATCTTGAACTCCTGGGCTCAAGCAAACTTCCTGTCTTGGCCTTCCAAAGTGCTGGGATTATAGTCATGAGTTACTGCCCCGGGCAAAATGCCCTTTCTATTGGAGGATGAGGACTGTGTGTTTTGCAGCTGTAGATACATACTTACCACATAAGGATAAACTCATGGTGCTAGTGCCCTCAAATTTTGGTTAATCTCAAAACATAAGACCCTGCAGGAAGCAGTATGCAAAAGTTTTTGATGCAAAGAGAAATAAACTTAATTGCTTCATCTTTTGGTTACTGTTTTTTGTCTTTGATCCAAAGGGGAAATGAGTTAGGACAAAGGTGGTGTATTCAAACTCATCTTCTAATCATATTTTAACTCCGTATAAAAGGAGTTCATATCTCTCTGTGATATTCAGTGTTTATGGTCTCAGACATGGCATTTTTGTTCTCTGTTTATGGTTGGATGCTTTGTGCTAACATATTTGCCACTGATGCAGTTGGGTTTGCCTTTCCAGGCAACAGTTAAACCAGCAGGAGACCACTTGTGTGCAATTTGTTGGAATGAAATCTACATTTTGGGATTAGATTACTTAGCAGTGTCATTTTGCATTGAGTTGACTTTGTGGGTGGTCTCCAATAAACCCTGCACGTATAGCCAAGTGTCAACCCTGATTATCTCCAAGCAAGCTTGTAATGACTACACAGCTTGGTATTTACAAGAAAAAAACAGCTTCCCTTACTTTTAATTCAGGGAATGCAGGGGCATGGATGAACCCCCACAGAAGGATGGCAAAAGGGCCATTCAAGGGGCTGTTCTTGCAATGGTGCAACTTAATTTTCTGTCCTTTCTGGAGATTAGAACAATAGCCACAGTGTCACTTGGAGCTCACCAATTAGGACGTTTGTTTTGAACAGTGCCTGAAGGAGTGGTTTGAGCTCAGAATATACAAGGAGTTAAGGATTAGTTGAGGAGGACAGAGCTAACGTTGTGGAGTGTACTATATGGTTGGCTTAACCCTGAGTATGAATAGTAAGTAACAAACAGTGTTCTGGGGCCACTGCCATGTCATTCTGGTGGTAGCAATTCTCTAGGGTAGTGGCCCTCAGTCAGGGGTGATTTGGCTCTCCAGGGGCAATTTGGGAATGTTTGGAGACATTTTTGGTGATCACAGCTAGGTGGCTTTCTACTGTATCTATGCGGAAAGACCAAGGATGCTTCTAACTATACTAGAATGCGTAGACCTCTTCCCTTCGCCTGCAACAAAGAATTATTGTGCCCAAAACATCAGCAGCACTGAGGTTGAGAGACCTTGCTTCAGGGTATTGGTGAACTCTTGGACTTCCCAGTCCTCTCCTTATTTTTTCTCAGTGTCCTCTGGTCCACTTGGATTCCTTCTAACGTTCCTGCTTGTTTGAAACCCACATGGTACTGGCACTAAAATATTAGAGTCTTGTAGTGGAGAGAGCATCATCTTTGGAACCAGACAGATGTGGGTTAAATCCCAGCCTACTGCTTTCGGGTTGGATGATTTGGGGGAAAATTACTTAATCTCTCTGAGCTTCAATTAAAAAAGAATCTGAAATAATGGGAACTCCCATCCTTACTTGGCTGGGTGGTAAGGATGAAATTTATGTAAATTTATCAGTGCTTGGTCTGCTAAGTAGATGCCTCAAAACATTTTTTATCATTGCACGTCCTTGCTTGCAACTACCAAAGTTCAGTTATCCCACATTTAAAGATTATTCCAGCAATTTCTTTTTATTGTAGAAAATTGAGAAAAAAGATAAGCAGGAAGAAAAAAACTAAATCACCTGTTTTCTTACTCCTCAGAGATAATCACTGTGAACGCTTTCTGTGTATGTGTTTCCAGACCTTTTCTCTCTCTCTGTGTGTGGGTGTTCCTGCCGTGGACAGTTTAGTGCTTGCTTTTTAGACTTAATGATGTATTAGGAACATCTTTCCATGTCAATAAATATAGATCTACATCATCTATATCATCGTTTTAAAAAGTTGTCCAAGTTTCACTGTATTGATGAACTATAATTTATTCAGTCAATCCCTTATATGCTTGGACATTTAGATCACCAGGGTCAGTCTTCAAAGCCCAGAGAATGTCTTGCCTAGATTGTATGGAGTTTATTATTTGGAGTTCTAGAAAGCCAGCCCTTTTTATTTATTTGTTTATTTTTTAAATTAAGAAAAAATTTATGGGCACATGGTAGGTATACGTATTTATGGGGTACATGAGATATTTGAGACAGGCATACAATGTGTAATAATCACATCAGGGTAATGTGTTATCCATCACCTCAAGCACTTACCATTTTGTTAGGTTATAAACATTCCACTTATGCTCTCTTTGTTATTTTAAAATATATAACAGTTGACTGTTGACTGTGGTCACACTGTTGTGTTATCGAATATGAAATCTTATTCATTCTATCTGACTATATTTGTATGTCCACTAACTAGCCCCACCTCCCACTTACCTGCTACCCTTCCCAGCCTCTAGTAACCATTATTGTACCTCTATCTCTATGAGTTCAATTGTTTTAATTTTCAGCTCCCACAAATTCACATGACGTTTGTCTTTCTGTGTGCAAAGCCAGCCCTTTCTAGGCCCACTTGCTACTACACAAACGTCCTCCACATAGTTAATTCAGAGGGACAGCTCTCTCCACAGAACACATGTCCTCTCCTCCCACTTTCCGGATAGCCTGCTCCTGCTGTATGGGACAGACAGTAGAGTTAGCACTCTTTTTTTTTTTAATCCCACAACGTAATACAGTGGTTCTGAGCGTAGGCTCTGGGGTCAGGCTGCCTGGTTTCAAATCCCAGCTCTCTTGCTTGGCTGCATAACCTCGCCTACTTGAGCCTCAGTTTCTGCCTCTGTGAAATGGGGATGCCAATAGTGCCTTCATCATACAGTTGTTCTGAGAATTAAATGAAGAAGTATAATGTCAGGTACCTAATGTAAGGTCTGGTGTATTTTAACTTGCATAAGGCAGAAACAAACACCTGACAATCGCAGTGCTTCCTGGAAGTCTGTCTCCTGTTACTCAGAAGTCCACATTGCTAGGTGCAAAATCACTGTCTCACACTATTGAGTGCCCAAGCCCTGAAGCAGCTGCAGCTGAGGTTTAATCTCTACTTGCTGCCTTCTTGGGGCTTTTGTTTTTCACGTCCATGCATTGCTTTCTTATAGTTATTGTAACAAAGAACCACAAACGTAGTTGCTTAATACAGCACAAATTTATAATCTTACAGTGCTACGGGTCACAGGTCCAAAATCAGTTTTCTTGGGCTTCAATCAAGATGTTGGCAGGGTTGTGCTGCTTCTCAAGGCTCTAGAGAGAATTCATTTTCTTGCCTTTTCCATCTTTTTAGAGGCTGCTTGTGGCCCCACATGGCTCTAACTTCTGCTTTTATTGGTCACATCTCCTTATTTGACTCTGACCCCTCCTGCCTCACTCTTATAAGGAAACTGTGATTACATGGGACCAAGTAGATAATCCAAGATAGTCTCTCCATTTCAATATCTGCGACTTTAAATTACATATTCTGAGTCCTTTTGCTGTGGATGTTTCTGGGGATTAGGCGGTGGACACCTCTGGGAGCTTGTTCTTTACCCCAATACCTGCCTTCTTCACACTACTTTCATGACTCACCCTTTTGAACTCAGCCATTGCTGGTAGCTCAGGCTTTGGGTACACCTGACGAATATGCAGCACATCTGACAGGTATTTGAGAGCTGGGATCCTTTCTCAGGACCAAGGTTAGCATCTGAGCAGTGCCTCTGCTGCAGGCAGGAGTGGGAAGCTCAAGACAACACCCCAGAGAGCCATCAGATGCTGGGAGCTGGGCTTGTCCAGACCTCAGCTTCTCTTCTTGACTTCTGATATGGTTTGGCTGTGTCCCCACCCAAATCTTATCTTGAATTGTGGTTCCCATAATCCCCACATGTCATGGGAGGAACCTAGTGGAAGGTAATTGAATCATGGGCACGGTTACCCCCATGCTGCTGTTCTTATGGTCATGAGTTCTCAAGAGATCTGTTGTATTTTTATGAGGGGCTTTCCCCTCCTTTGCTCTACACTTCTCTTTGCTGCTGCCATGTGAAGAGAGACATGTTGTTGCCCTCTCTGCCGTGATCATAAGTTTCCTAAGGCCTCTCCAATCCGTGGAACTGTGAGTCAATTAAACAGCTTTCCTTTATAAATTATCCAGTCTTGGGTCTGTCTTTATTAACAGTGTAAGAACAGACTAATACAACCCCTATGGTGCTTGGTCTCCCAGGATTCTCCTCAATTCTTGCTTTGCTAGCTGCCAGGCACTTCCTCCTCCTAGGGCCTGCCACACTCCTGATTCTTGGCCAGGCTCCCACTGGCCTGGAAGAAGCCCTCCTCCTTTCCCCTCCCTCCTTACTGCCTGGCTTCTGAGCACCCCACAGTCCCACTCTCCCCAATGAATTCTTGGCTGAGTACCTCCAGGCTGTATTCTTGGCCAAAATGTCATTAGGGGAGCTCTGCTCACTGTCACATGCTCACCCTGCCTCCCTGAACAGAAACACTCTCAAGAGCTCTTCTTCCAGCCTGTACTCCCGTCCACCCATTTTCGAATGTTCTATGTGTTCAGTGTGCTTCCTGGAGTCGCTCTACCACCTGGCTAGTCCACAAGGTCTCTCTAGGCTCACCAGTTCTAAGAACTGTGGCCCAGGCAGGGGACTGTGTCTTTTCATGCCATTTCTGGACCACTGGAAGTAGGTCCTCTGAGGAAAGGGGTACAAGTGCCTACTACACAAAGTGGGGCTGGCCTGCTGGTAAGATGCCCTAGGCCCATGGCTGGTACATTTCTTCCTTTGCCATCTCCTTGCTACAAACCATCATAGACAACATTCTGAGATGCGACCTTGGGGAAATGGGCCCCGTTCTGGGTCCTCCCTGCTAGTCCTTCTTCTCAGTTTTCTTAGTTCCCATCCAGACCCAGCAAAAGCCCCGATCTCCTGTTTTCCTGCCGTAATGAAGGAGGATGGAGTCACCCTTTAGATTAGGGCCTGCAATGCAGTGTTTATGCTCCCCACCTTCAAATTCATCTGTTGAAATACTAACACCAAGGTGAAGGTGTTAGAAGGTGAGGTATCTTGGTGGGGTGTTCCCTCATGAATGGAATGAATGCCTTATAGAAGAGACCCCAGAGAGATTCTTTGTCCCTTCTACCATGTGAGGACACAGCATGATGAGGCAGAAAGCAGGTCATCACCAGATACCAAATCTGCTGGCACCTTGACCTTGGACATCCTGGCCTCCAGAACTGTGGGAAATGTTTTTGTTTACAAGCCACTCAGTTTATGGTATTTTGGTTATAGCAGCCTGAAACTCAGACAGAGCCCCAAAACCGTTAGTAACTGATATGGTTTAGCTGTGTCCCCACCCAAATCTCATCTTGAATTGTTTTTCCTCTAGTCCCTATGTGTCTTAGGAGGGACCAGGTGGAGATAATTGAATCATGGGGTTGGTTTCCCCCATCCTGTTCTCATGATAGTGAGGGGAGTTCTCATAAGAGCTGATGGTTTTTATAAGGGACATTCCCCACTTTGGCTCTACACTTCCTGCTGCCGCCATGTGAAGAAGACACGTTTGCTTCCCTCTGCCAGGACTCTTAAGTTTCCTGAGGCCTCCTCAGCCCTGTGGAATTGTGAGTCAATTAAACCGTTTTCCTTTATAAATTACCCAGTTTCAGATATGTCCTTATAGCAGTGTGAGAATGGACCAATATGGTAACATAAGTCTTGTCTTCCCCAAGTAGGGCGTAGCTGGCCACTCAGATGCGTGATGCATTACCTTTTAAGCAGCAAAAAAACAAATTGCATTTTGAGATAAAAAGCAGGTTGACTATTTCTATCCTAATTTATAGATCCCACCTTCTCACCCTCAGGAAAATGAGGATGAGTGACTATCCTCTCTCACTCCCACACATTCTTAAGTCTATTTTTTGTTTTAGTTTGTGAAAATTTGCTCAGCATTATATAACCATTAGCCAAATATAAAGAGAGGAAAAATTCACTCATGACACCACTATCATCCCGGACAAATTAAGCTATGTTGATTTTTTCCCGTGTTCCCTTCCAGTTTCATCCCCATGAACATATAATTTAAAGAGTTGTAATCATAGTGTAGCTAGCATTTTGTGTTCTGCATTTTCCACTTAGCATTAATTATATCATAAGCATTTCTTTCATGTTGCTGCAAAGTCATCGTAATTTATCATTTTTAATGACTATAAGAATTCATCAAGAGGGGAGCAGATTTTTTAACCCTTGTTCTGCCAGGGGGCCCTTTGTGACTCCTTTGATCTGTTTCTCCTTTGGGGTTGGCCTCGATGTCATCTTTACCTGCTTTCCCTGGGTGAGGAAGACTGGGAGCCAAGAGGGTGGGGCTAGGGAGGAGAGAAAAAAGCACAGAGGAAGGAGCAAGCAGAGGGCAGGGAAAGAAACCTTCCGTACACGGATTCACAGTTAAGCCTCCTAAAAGCAATAACTAGAAGGAAACCTGGCCTTTACCTGGTAAAGCCCCTTCACTAATCATTATTTTTGAGAAGACAGTTCTTTGGAGGCACCTTCCACACCTGGTAGAAAGGCAGCTGTTGGAAGCTTACTGCAAAAATATGTTTATATTATCAGTTTTAACTTTCCTAGCCAGCAGAATCAACTCCTAAATGCTATTCTAAATTCCATAAACATAGTTACAATTTTTGTTAATCAAATATTTAGTGCTGATTAGAGCTTATATGATAACTTGAGAAGATTTAATGGTGACAGTGTTTCTTAAAGTTCTATGAGCACCAGCCCCACAAGATGCTCTACAAAACAAGGGCTGCTTTGAGAAACAGTGTTTGGAAATAGTGATCCTCCCTGCTTGATCCCCTTCTTCGATATCCACAATGCCTGTTCGTATATTCAGTGCTCTGAGAAGTTCTGCAGGAAGAAACTGCTTAACTTTCGTTGACCTTGTGTTTCCCAAGGCTGCAGGGCCCTTCTATCATAGGGTACCTCCACCAGTCAGAATCTACTCAGGAAAATAGAAGCCTTCTAGGAAATTCAGATTGAAGACAGAGATATAGTTTCAAAAGTTGATGTCACCTGGAGATTCACAATGACAGGAAGTAGTCAGAGGATGGACATGGAGTTACAGAACCTGGAAACACACTTGTTTCTGCAACCCTGGGGATAATTTACAGAGTGCTGAGACCAAAAAGAGTGATGCAGAGCACGGCAGGACCAGCAGATGGTGGGACAACTGTGGGGATGCTAAGCCTTAGTGCTGTGATGCAGAAAGAGGCTTGAGCAATGATTTCTGGATCTGGGGGAGGCCCCTGGACCCCACAGCCTTCTGCTACTGCTGGAGGAGTGTTACTCTCTGTGGTAGGCAGAATTTTGGCCCCCATGATCTCTGCCCTCTGGTGTTATGCCTGTAAATACATCATGCTACATGGAGAAAAGAGCCTTGTAGATGTAACTGAGGTCGCTAGTCAACTGGAGAATAGGATAGGATGGGAGAATATCCTGGCTGATGTGGCGTGGGCCCAACAGAAGCAATCATAAGAGCCCTTCAGAGTGAGAAAAGAAAGCATAACAAAGAGTCAGAGAGGGTCACAGCATGACAGGATTCAATATGCAATAGCTGGCTTCAAAGACAGAGGAAGGGTACATGAGACAAGTGATGTGGGCAGCCTCTAGAAGCTGAGAAGGACCACCAGCTGACAGCAGCAAGGAAATTCAGGGACCTCAGTCCTACAACCTCAGGAAACTGAATTCTGCCCACAACCTACCAGAAGAGCTGTAAGTAGATTCTCCCCCAGAGCCTCCAGATGGGAGCCCAGGCTGACCAACACCTTGATTTTGGTCTTGTGAGACCCTAAACTGAATACCCAACTGAGCCCACTGGACTTATACAGAACAGTGAGATAATAAATGCATGTTGTCTGATGTACAGGGAGCTGTAAATTTTTACAGCACAACAGAAAATTAATCTATCCTACCATCTAATCACCCATTGTATTAGTCCGTTCTCATGCTGCTATAAATAACTTCCTGAGACTGGGTAATTTATAAAGCAAAGAGGTTTAATTGACTAATAGTTCTACATGGCTTAGGAGGCCTCAGGAAACTTACAATCATGGTGGAAGGGTAAGCAAACACATCCTTCTTCACATGATGGCAGGGAGGAGAAGTGCCAAGCAAAGCGGGAAAAGCCCCTTGTAAAACCATCAGATCTCATGAAAAGTCACTCACTATGAGAACAGCATGGAGGTAAGCACTCTCATGGTTCAATTACCTCCCACTGGGTCCCTCCCATGGTGTATAGGGATTATGGGAACTACAATTCAAGATGAGATTGAGTGGGGACATAGCCACACCATATCACTCACCATTCCCCACCCTCGTAGAATTCAACTGGAAGCCCATTGGCAAGAGGGACTGGGAAATGTAGTCTATGGGGTCCCAGTTCCTCCATAATTAAGTACAGAATGGTAGGAGCGAGGCTAAAAGCACATGGGTGGGTCTCTGGGACAGCATCTGTTAGCATTTGGTGGAATGAATATTGGGAAAACTACTTTGGGGGATTCTGCCTTATGATATGGCAGAGTTGAGCTTTTTAAATAGGTACTTTGAGACCTTCCATAAAATGCATGAAGATGATACATTTATGTTGATTTTATGAGACTGCCAAAGGGGTGCAGTAAGGTGTGAGGGAGAAGGCACCACAGACTGGAGGTCAGATCCCAGCTCTGCCGCTAACTTGTTGGGTGGCTTCGAGTCCCTCACCTGCCTGGGGCTTCTAGTTCTGCTTGTGTGGAGTGCAGGAAGCTAATGAAAGCACCTTCCAGGCAAGCTCTAAAGTTCTGCTGCTTGGAGAATAATTTTACTCTTTTGAATGATGTGTGTTCTATTTAAGTGATTGTAGTCATGGCTATGACTGATTTGATGCTGAATTCTTGATGAGAACAGAATTCCCAATCATGAGATTGTTGCTAGGGGAAAATATCAGTTGGAAGTCATCTGCTCACCATTATGGGAAAAATGGGTAGTGTCAATAATGATTGTCTCTGGTCCCACGTGACTCGAGGGGACTCCCATGTGGGCTGGCATCAGAGCGATTTTCCTTGATAGACAACTGGTGTCCATACGGTGTTACCTCGGTGCTGCCTGCTGTCGGGGAAATTAGAGCAAGGAATTGTATAACCCTAGGCTTCAAGGAGCTTCTCATCTCATTGAGGAGACTAACATAAGGAAATGACTGGATAATGATAGAAATGAATAGAGCCCCGTTTTAAATTACATCACAGGTTTATGTCCACTTCCTGTTCCTGCCATCACTGGGCTTTTTACAAAGGAGACCTTCCCTTTTATCTGTCTAGATCACAGAGAGAGGCACAAATCTCTGAGCAGCAGTGGCCCAGCTCTGAGTTTTACTGGCCTTTGCATTCTTCCTTAGCTCTTACTGGGAACTTCCTGGTGAAGATGTGAACATCTTTCATGACAGTTTCCCATAGCGTGTGAAACATAGCTTGCCACCCACCTAGAGCTGCTTGCTTTTTTCTTGAGGCATTTGAAAGTAAAACAAAGTACCCTGCCATTAATGGAAAGCTAGAATTATTTTCTATCTGCTTGTACTTCTGACAGGTTGGTTGATGCTGTCACTGGCTGTGTGTACTTTTTCAAAATGCATCTATTTAGCTCGTTACTCCTGGGTGGATAAATTCCTAATGCTCCTCTTTGACATGTTCTTTGCTGGTGCCAACAAAGCCATGATGCCATGCGCTCTGTACGGCCTTATTCGGGGTGTGTTGCCCACAGGGTAGAAGTAACAGCCCTGCCTTCCAAGGACTTGCACATCTGCACAGGTGACTGAAACTTTCATTTTGCACCTGGATATCTAGGGGTCACGCGGATATAGCCTGTGTTTCAAGCCTCTTTGATGTCAGAAGCACTGTTATGTACTGCACATTCAACATTTCTTTTTCTTTCCTGGGAGACTGTGTGGTTTTGGAAACATTCAAAATAGGTCATGGAACAAATTTTGTCTTATCTGTCAAAGGGCCACTGGTTCTTTATGATAGTATGGAACAATAGTATGGAATTGGTGGGGGGGTACTACCTGGGTTCTGACTGCAATAGTTCTTTGGACAAGTTTGCTAACTTCTCTAGGACTTAGTTTTCTCAAATGTGAAGTGGGAGGAAAAACGACCTGTTAGGGTTGTTTTGAGGATTAAATTAAATGATGCATCTTAAATAATGCAGCATAACCCAGTGCCTGGTATATGATAAGTGCTTAATACATGTTAGTTATCATTGTCATCATCTTCATCATCATGATCATGATGATCATGATCATCACTGCCATTGCCATTATCACCATGTCCATCAGCATCATCACCAAGATCACCATCGTCATCATTGCCACCACCATCTTTATTTCATCACCGTCATCCTCACCATCACCATCTTGTCAGCAGCAGCATCCTGCCCTCCTCGATCCTCTGTCTAGGCAGCTGATGTGTAGCCATATCTGGCAGTGAGGCAGATCCGAGGCTCCTGCTTTGCCCTAGGCTTGGCTGTAGCCACTGTACCTGTGAAGAGTGTGAGCCCCTTCCTTCCTCCAGCCATAGTACATGATCCCTTCTTTGCTTTCCCTCTTTTCATAGTTCTCTATTTGTCTGGGGTCCACACATTCTGCCTCGCATTGTCCGGCTCCTCTCGAGAGGCTGGATCCTTCCATGGTTCAGTCACTGGTTAGGCTGTGGCTGGAAGGTGGTCCTCCGAGCCTTGGTGCTGCTGCCTGTTGAACTCTGAGAACTGGCTGCTTCCTAGACTCACATCGCTGTGGATTTGGGGCATCCTTGCTGATTTCACTCTTTGAGACACTGGTTGTAGGGAGTTTGAGGGATTCTGGGACTGATCAAGGAAGGAAGGAAGGAAAAAGATATGACTGCCACATGATAGTGGTGCATGAAAGCTTTGTTTGGGTGATACCCTGACAGGTTGGCATGCAGGGGAAGTCCCTCGCAGCACGAGACTGCCCAGAGGCTGTGGCTTAGGGTCATTGCTCAGAAGGGTAGGAGGGCAAGGGAGCTTTCAGAGGAGTGGGGACTTGGAAAGGGGGCTTAGATATCTACGTGAAGTTGCTCAGCAGTCTGGAGGGGAACCTTTGGGTTAGAGAGCTCCAAAGGGTGGCAGTGACTGGGAGTCTTCCTAGCCATGGGGTTTGTCTTATCTATATGCCTACCAGATATTGAATGTGCCTTTGCAGGGCATGCAAAGCAGTCAGGCTCGAAATGGATGCAGATATAGTTATTTAGGTTATGTTGAAAACAATTAAATATATAAAAATGTGAGTTTCTCATCAGCAGGCTTTTGAGCTAACAAGTCTCACCTTCTATGAAGAAGTTGACAGCCTAGGGACCAATATACAGAGGCCGTCTTTGGCTTGTTTAGGTAACACTGGCTCATTGGCCTGCCCCTGGTACAGCTCAGGCTCTGTGGTTTCACCTGCTCCCTGGTCACCCTCATCCACTTCAGTCTCCTCTCCCTAAAGACAATTATTAGGCTGGATGTGGTGACTCATACCTGTAATTTCAGCATTTTGGGAGGCTGAGGAAGGAGGGTCACTTGAACTCAGGAGTTGGAGACTAGCCTGGGCAGCAAAGTGAGGCCCCATCTCTCCAAAAATTAAAAAAGTAGCTGGGAGTGATAGCACATGTCTATAGTCCCCAGCTACTCAGGAGTCTGAATTGGGAGGATTGCTTGAGCCCTGGAGGTAGAGGCTGCAGTGAGCCTTGATGGCATCATTGCACTCTAGCCTGAGTGACAGAGAGAGACTGTCTCAAAAAAAAAAAAAAAAAAAAGTTAAAAAAAATCATATGACAGATAATATGCTATGTACTTTAAGTATATCATCTTATTTAATCCTTTTAGTCCTATGAAGCAGATGCTCCCATTATACCTATTTTTAGGCAGAAGGAAATGGAATCTTAAAGAAATTCAGTGATTTGCACAAGGTCTATCTCTTGGGAAGCACTGTGACTCAAGCTGCTTAATTTTCTCGGTTCGCAGGACACAGCATAAAGATGTCTGATAATTGTGCTCCATGTAACCTGGTGTTCTCTCTGAATTTTTCCTCCATCATCCTGGAGGTACAAAGGCATCACATTCAGTTATCAGCTGTATTTTCTTATTGTTGCCATTACATGTTATATAAGACTCGAGCATATACCATGCCCCTCCTCCCCCCGACCAAAGTCCCCTGCAGGTATTTATGAAAGTTTTGGAGGAGTTTACGAAGGGAGCTTTCTTTACAAGACTGATCAGCTGTGGTGGAATGCTGACCCTAGTAAGGTGCTCTGCTTTTGCTGGGAACCATCACTCCTGCCAGGCTTGTCTTGCTTTTGGGTATCAGGAACACTTCTACTTGCTACTCTAGCTCCTGCTGGGCATGTCCCCACTTCCTCCATCCCCGACCTTGTGTTGAAGTTGTGGCGGGTATCTTGGAGCGCTAGAGGTGCTCCAGGTGTGATGAGGCCCAGGAAGCCTTGGATGGTAAATCCAGCATCAGACCAGGAGGGGCGCCTGATGGCTTCTCTCCAGGGCTTGGTTCTCAGCTGAGCGTGGCATGCTGGACTTTCTCTGAGCCCATCCCTGCAGGCCTGTGACACCAGCTGCAAATGAGTTTCTGGCAGGAGTTTGCAAAAGGAGAAAGATTTTGGTACAAAAAACGCTGCATTATTCAGGCTGACCACCTTCGTGTGGTGGTGATGACGAAAGGCAACGCATTAATATTTGGCACTGAGAAAGAGTGTGCTGATGTCTTCTTATTAAGTTACCCTAATCCACCTTGCCATTGAGGCTTATCTACCAGTAAAGGATCTATGGAACTGTCGAGATCATCTGACCGTCTTAACTTGGTCTGAACCTGCTCTGCTTTCAACCTGCTCCACTCCGTATTTTGCTCTGGAACCCCTGGATCACCCCTCCACGTGCTCTCTCTCTCTCTCTCCCTCTCTCTTTCTCTCTCTCTGTCTTTTTTTTTTTTTTTTTTTTTTTTTTTTTTTTTTTTTCCCAGGCTGGAGTGCAATGGCATGATCTCAGCTCACTGCAACCTCTGCCTCCTGGGTTCAAGTGATTCTTCTGCCTCAGCCTCCTGAGTAGCTGGGATTACAGGCGCCCGCCACCACACCCAGCTAATCTTTGTATTTTTGGTAGAACCAGGGTTTCTTCATTTTGGCCCAGCTGGTCTCAAACTCCTGACTTCAGGTGATCTGCCTGCCTTGGCTCCCCAAAGTGCTGGGATTACAGGTGTGAGCCACTGCACCCAGCTCCTTCCACTTGCTCTTGATATCCACTGCCTCTGAAGGATGTGGATCTAGGCCTGTTCTCTTCATTGACTCTATGGGCCAAACTGGGCCTCTCAATGTAAAGAGGGTATTTGCATGAATACCCAGGGTAAATCTGCTGTGTATTCTTTTGCCAGGGCTGCTGTAAGAAAGCACCACAGGTTTGGGAGCTGAACAGCAGAAGTAGATTTCCTCCCAGCTCCGGAGGCTGGAGTTCCCAGATCAAGGGATCAGAAGGGCTGTTTTTTCTGAGGCCTCTCTCCTTGTTATGTCAATGACCACGGACTGCATAGCATCCCCCTAAATTCATATGTTGAAGTGCTAGCCCCCAGTGTGATGATATTGGGAGATGGGGCCTTTGGGAGGTGATTAGGTTTAGATGAGGTCATGAGGGTGGAGCTCCCATGATGAGCTTAGCTCCCTTATAAGAAGAGACACCGGAGAACCCTCTCTTCCCACTACATGCCCCGTCTACCTGTGTGCACCCAGGTAAGGGCGTGTGAAGGCACAACCAGAAGGCAGCCTTCTGCAAACCAAGGAGAGAGCCCTCACCAGACACAGACCCTACTGGACTTCCAGTTTCCAGAACTGTGAGAAATAAATGCCTGTTGGTGAAGTCCCCAATCTATGGCTTTTCATTACAGCAGCCCAAGCTGTCTTCTCCCTGTATCTTCACATGGTCTTCACTGGTACACACATATCCATGTCCTAATCTCTTCTTATAATGACAGGAGTCGTATTGGATTAAGACCCACCCCGATGTCCTCATTTAACCCTCATTACCCCCTTAAAGATCCTATCATTAAAGTACAGTCACATTCTGAGGTCCTGGAGGATAGGACCACAGCATATGAATTTTGAGAGGACACAGCTCAGCCCATAACCCTGCCATATGCTTTGCCCAGGTCTGTCGGGAGGTCGCCAGGGCCAGGCCCCTGGTCATGGATGACAGCCTATGGCTCCTTTCTCCTAACACAGAAGCCGAAGTGGTCCTGTTTAAACCTGAGTCAGATCATGTTATGAGATCCTCTGTCCAGTGTCTTCCCATCTCATTTATGGTAAAAGCCAGAGTCTCGCAGTAGTCTGTGGGGCTCTATGTGGTTCTCCTCCTCCTCTACCCTAACCTTACTTTCTCCTCTTCTCTACCTCATCACTTCGTTCTGGCCATGTGGGCCTCCTCACTGTGGCTAGAGCACAACATGCCTGAGGCTGCCCCAGGGCCTTTGCAGTTCTGGTTCCCTTTGCCCAGAATGCTTTCCCCCATTCATCTGTACGTGGCTCTTTTCTCTCTCTCCGCTCAGGTCTTTCTTCAAAAAACTTGAAGACTTTCTTTTCTATCACATTTAACTTCACTCTCCCCTCCTGTAAAATTGCATTTCTTACTTAACTGCGTTGTTTATTTCTCCTCCCTTTTACTGCTATCAAACACTAAACATTTATTTCACATTCAAATCAAGTTCCACAGGACAGGGACTTGGATGTATCCACAGTGGTATCTCCAGCATCTGGAATAGTGCCTGGTGCCTGGTGTGTAGTCAACACTCAGTAGATATTGGTTACATGAATGAATAAGTTTGAGCAGAGTGTGAGGGAAATTACAACGTGGCTAGCATTCTTCCTCATGCCATCATAATTCTTGGGATTGTGGGGATTTTTTAGTGGGGAAGGGTCCCAGTCATCATCTCAGTTGTTAAAAGAAAAACATCAGCAGAATTGCATTTAAAGGAGTTTAATTAAGCACTGAACGGTTTGTGAATAGGGCAGCCCTCAGAATCACAGCATATTCAGAGAGACTCCAGGGATGCCTGGTGGTCAGAACAAATTTATACACAAAGGGAAGTGAACTGATGTACAGAAATCGGAAGTGAGGTACAGAATCAGTTGGATTGGTGACAGCTGGCGTTTGCCTCATTTGAGCACAGCTTGAACACTCGGCCGTGTGTGAGTGGTTGGAGCATGGCCACTGGGATTGGCCAACATTCAACCACTGTAACAGCCACATATTCCTAAGTTAGGTTTTCAATCTTGTCTACCTATTAAGTTAGGTTACAGTTCATTCAAAAAGACTCGAATACGCAAGTACTGAGTCCTTCTCAGGTCATTTTTAGTTTGCTTTAACACAGTTATCTCATCCAATTCTTCTGTTTTCCAGAAAACGATCTGACATCTAGGAAGAGGAAGTGAGTTGATCAAGTACACAGGGGGCTTTCCCCTGTACCATCACCCCCGCCTCCCCTCTGGTCCTTCTGTAAAGCTTTTCCATCTCACTATCAAACTCTGGAAGGGTCTTTCTTCTAAGCCTTCTCATTTTCAGATTTTTTTTTTCTCTTGACCTCTAACATAGAACTTTCTTATCCCCACTGGAGATAATAAATGGAAATATAGTTTGAAAAGTGAAGAGCATTATACCAATGGAATAATCTTTTTTTTTTTTTCTTGAGACGAGTCTCACTCTGTTGCCAGGCTGGAGTGCAGTGGTGTGATTTTGGCTTACTGCAACCTCTGCCTCCTGGGTTCAAGCAATTCTCTTGCCTCAGCCTTTCAAGTAGCTGGGACTACAGGCACGTACCACCATACCCAGCTAATTTTTGTGTTTTTGGTAGAGATGAGGTTTCACCCTGTTGGCCAGGATGGTCTTGATCTCTTGACCTCATGATCTGCCTGCCTCGGCCTCCCAAAGTGCTGGGATTACAGACATGAGCCACCATGCCTGGCTGGAGTAATTATTTTTAGTACTACTCGAAAGGTTAACTCCTAGCTAATCACAAATAGTTTCCAATATTAGGTTTTCTTACAATGTAGCCAAATGATGACTTTCCCCGTCTTCCTCTAATCAGCCTCTCTGCTGAACAATGTCAAAGAATGCCAGCCGCCACAGTAAAACCCACACCCCGGTCCCCTCCCCTTCCGTCTGGCAAGAGGCAGGGGAAATCACATATGTCAAGCAGGCTGCAGACGTTTGAGCTGCTTTCCCTCAATGTTTGGGAGGGCTTCTTTGGGATGACAGGGGGACAAAGGGTTGCTGTGTAAATTACCATGCAAATTGCCACAGTGTTTGAACTTCAGACACCTTTGCCTAGTGATGTTTGCCTGCCTTAGCTCAATGAATTCAAGCTTCTGCAACTCCCACGGGTAGAGATGTGAGTGCCTTCCAGAGCTGAGCCGCTAACCCCCTGAACAGTCCCATATGCTTGACGCCAGTGAACTCCTGGGAATATACTTGAGGGCTGCTAAAATATGACAACCCAAATAGGGTGTACCATGTTTCTCTACGCTTCTAGCAGGATTCCTCTTTCAGAGCCAGTTCCTGGTAGGACAGTGAGAAACAGTTCCATGGTCTCATGCTATGAGTGTGTCTGGAGGCACGGGCAAAGTCTACCATATTTAGGTAGGGGATATCGCTACTGTGTTTTTCTTTCTTTTTCCTCCCTGTCTCCTTCCCTTTTATTTCATTCACAGGGTCAGTGCTCATGTGGCAGGTCACCCTCGTCTCTGAGGTTGGCACGCTTGGTATGTTAGTCCTGTCCCTGAGCCTGTGACCAAGAGGAGTGACTTCAGGGTATCTCCTTGTGGGCAGACATCTCTGACTTTTGGGTGCTGCTTGGCCCCTCCATTCCCACGGCGACGCTTGTGATGGTGAAGCCTGCTGTCCACATGCTGAAGTGGTGGCTGTGGTTTCTGAGCGGGGTTGGCAGCCACTGATTGTTGGCTTGCTCAGGGCACTCAGTTCATCTTTTATTTGTAAGAAGTGACTCTATGAGGGCACAGCCCTGTTTCCAGGACAAACAGGGGACCATAGAAAGTGCCCTGAGGCATGTCTGTCGCTGTAAGGAGGTTCTTAAAGAGTGATTAGAGGTAGGTAGGTTTGGTCCTGCTCTTCACAACTAACTCAATGGACTCAATGGCCATTGTGGCATAACAGCAGTTCACATTCGGAGGTTTTTTATTTTAGTGTTAAAAAACCCACAACACTGACAGTTAATATTTATAGACCTTTATGTGCTGGACACTGAGCTGAATACTGTGCATGTTTTATCTCATTTAAACTGGACTACAAAGCTTCAAGGTAGGTGTATAGTCAGGGTTCTCCAGAGAAACAGAACCAATAGGATTGTGTGTATGCCTGCTGCATGTGTGTGTGTCTGTGTATCTGTGTGTATCTTAATTTTTTTTTAAAGAGTGATTGGCTCCTGTAATTGTTGAGGCTCGCAAGTCTGAAATCAGCAAGACTGACCAGCAGCCTAGAGATCCCGGGAAGAGCTGAAGTTGCTGCTTGAGTTTGAAGGCAATCTGGAGGCAAAATCCCTTCTTTCTTGGGCTCAAGGCTAGGGAGGGACAGACGCAGGGAGACAGGAATGAAAAAGAAAAACACAGCAACTGTAATACCTTCACCTACCTACATATGGTGGACATTGCTTGTGCCTCTGGTTATGCTCATAGCATCATGCCATGGACCTGTTCCTCATTGTCTTACCAGGGTTGAGACACATCATATTTTTTCTCAAAAGTTCTTTGACTGATCGAGTGATGCCCATTGTATTATGGAGGGTAATCTGCTTTACTCAAAGTCTGCTGATTCAAGTGCCAATTTCTTCTAAAAAAAACCTTCATGGCTGCATTTAGACTGGCATTTGGCCATGTATCAGGGCACGGTGCCTAGCCAAGTTGACATGTAACAGGAACCATTACAGTAGGTATCATTTTCTTTGTACAGGTGAGGAAAACAAGCCTCAGAGAATTCAATTCACTTGCAATGGTAGTTTGGATAATGGTTCCAAATATGTCCATGTCGTACTGCCCAGAGCCTGCCAATGTTACCTTCTATGGCAAAAAGGATTCTGTCAATGTGACTGAAGCACAGATTGTATTGGTGAGCCTGATGTAGTCAAGTGGCCCCTCCATGAAGATGAAGGAGGGTCAGAGTGAATGGAGGTGGAGACTAGAGCCATGCACTTTGAAGATGGAAGAGGGGGACACAGGCCAGGGAACACAGGTGGCCACCAGAAGCTGGTAAAGGGGAGGAAATGGATTCTGCCCAAGAGCATTTAGAAGGAGCCTGCCCTGCCAACACCTTGCTTTTAGCTAGTGAAACTGATTTTAGACTTACTGCCTCCAGAGAGAGGTCATAAGTAAGAGAATGCATTTGAGTTGTATTAAGCCACCGAGTTTGCTGCAATTTGTTACAGCAGTCATAGTAAGCTAATACACTTACCTCAGGCCATGTAGTTGGTAAATGGTAGAGGTGGGATTTGAAAGCAAGTGTGGCTGACTCCATGGCCTGAAACATCGAATGCTATTGTCATCACCAGTGCTGCTGACCTCTCCGAAACCACGGTTCCTGAGCTTGTTTCTCCTGTCTCCTCCCACAGTCCCTGCCCACACTTAGCCAGATGGCTACAACTTCTGTATCTTAACCTTATATAAAGAGGGTCAATTAGTCATATAGGAGACAGGGACTGGGAATATGAGGCCAAAGGGTAATGGGGACATCATCCTCTACTTACAGGGGTCCCAGCGTGTAGCAGGCACCATATAAACATTGGGTAACATTCTCCCAGCCTCCCTGGAGGTCAGGTGTTACTGTCATCTCTATATCATAGTTGAGGAAACGGAGACCAAGGGAAGTTTAGTAACTTGCCCAAGGTCACACAGCTGTATGGTAGAGCTGAGGCTTGAACCTAGATTAGCCTGAGCCGACATTTTGGATGCTGTCCTCCTGGAGGGTCCTTATCACAGTACATCAGGAGCAGCAGTAGCAGGAGAGGAAAATGTTGGTAAAAAACTAGAGTGAGCTGAAGACTCAGCCTCCCTGGGTTCCTGCTCCCGTTCCATAAAGCTCCATCTCAGATGCACAGGTTCCAGCCCAGGGCCAGCAGTCCCTACAGTGTCTTCTGCACCCTTGGGTGGCCCTGCTCCTCTGGTCATGGAGGAACCACGCCTCTCTGCTTTCTCGCCTTTCATTTCCCCTCTGGCTCCTTGGCTGCCCTTAGCATCTGCTGAGGTGATATTGGCTCCCTCCCTCCCTTCTCCTCCCCCTGCTGCTTTTTTCACTTTTCCATGATCACTGCTACTTTTTCCCTTTCATTCTTCAATGTTGATCGCCTACTGGGGAGGATGGGGAGCTGAGGGTGAGTGCTGCTTTCTGCAGAGATCTGGCCTGACTTCCTTTGACTGTGGAGAGTGAATGTGCAAGCTCCCAGAGGCAGGCAGAAGGGGAGCTGGACGGCCTGTGCACTGCAGACGATCCCTGGCAACGGAGGGGACTGGAGCTGTGCTGCTGCGTCTTAGCTGAACTTACGACTTCACAGAATAGGTTATCAACGACACTGGGCCAAAAATACCACATTTATTTTCAAAGTGACTTGTTTTGGCAGTTATAAATACTCCATGCAGTCGTCTTAGAATGCAGTCTAGCAGCTCTCAGACAACTGAATAATATTTCAGATGTGTACATTATTTTCTACGCAGAATCCAACATGCAATTTCCAGCCAATTCTTCGTTATCCTGAGTAATGGAGGGCGGATTGGGTGCAGATCGAACCAGTGAATTATCAGCTTAGTGCAGGGTGACAGCCTAGGCTTCCAAACTGAGAATCTGACTTTGGAGTAGATGTTACTAGAAGAAAAGTTGAAGAAAGTTTTCTCTGCTTACCAGGGACCCCTTTGCCCTTGGGTAGCAGAGAGCTGAAGCAAGTTGTCATAACTCCTTCCCTTCTTCTCTTTCTGTTTATGTCTTCCCTACTCTTCCTCCTCTCTCCTCAGTTAAGGGCTATTTAAAAAAACACAGTACCATTGTCACACTTAAAAAATTAATAATTTCTTAATATCAGCCTTCATCTAGTTTAAAAAACTATGTATTTGAATCAGGATCCTATTAAGATCCACACATTGCCATTGATTGATATATCTCTGAAGTCTTCTTTAACCCATAGGTTCACCTTTCATATCTCTCTTCCTCTCCTTTTGCAATTAATTTTTTGCAGAGGTCTATGTTTTTACTTGCTGAATAGTATTTCCCAGTGGGGAGCTATCATTTTCCTTCCTTTCTCCTATTGATGGGCGTTTTAGGTTGTTCTCTTCTTTTCTTTTTTGAGGCGATCTCACTTTGTTGCGCATGCTGGAGTTCCATGGCACGATCCCAGCTCACTGCAGCCTCTGTCTCAGTGAGCCTCCCACCTCAGCCTCTCAGGGAGCTGGGACTACAGGCATGTGCCACCATGCCTGGCTAATTTTTTTTTTTTTTTTGATAGACAGAGATCTCACTCTGTCCAGGCTGGTCTTTAACTCCTGGGCTCAAGCAATCCTTCCATTTCAGTCTCCCAAAGGGTTGGAGTTACAGGTGTGAGCCACTGCACCTGGCCTGGTTGTTTTCAAACTCTTACTGGCATCCATATGCTACAGCGTGAGATCTTTGTATACATATGCCAACATTTCTCTAGGGTAGCTATGAAGAAGTAAATAAGCAAAACTGAAGGGCAAGAACACTGTATTTGGTTGAACCATCCGAAATTTTTGTAGGCCAAAGACGGTTAGCTGTTGGCAATTTTGAATGGTTCAGCCTAATACATTTTTATTAAAATGGCTAAATTGCCTATAAATAGAGGAATTTGTTCTCCTTTCATCAATTTATAAGGGTACCTATTTCCCTATACCATTGCCATTGTTAAAATGATCAGTGTTTTACATGTTCTGGGAATCTGATGGGTGAAGAACAGTTTTCACTGTGCTTGCCAGTGACTCTCAAGAGCTTTGTGGTACGTGCAGTTAGAGGGTCCTTCTTCTGGTGGGAGCCAGATCTCCTCAGCATGACCCATGCAAGATGAGCAGTACTTCTGCTGGGCTGTGCCCAGCTAAAGCAAGTGACCCATCAGGTGGACGAACTGTAGGCAGAGAGAGGGATTGGCTATAGTTTCAGGCACATTTCTCCTCCTCTCCTCCTTCCTCTTCTTCCTCCTCCTCCTCCTCCTCCTCCTCTTCTTCTTCTTCTTCTTCTTCTTCTTCTTCTTCTTCTTCTTCTTCTTCTTCCGCTTCCGCTTCCGCTTCCGCTTCCGCTTCCACTTCCACTTCCACCTCTTCTTCTTCTTCTATAGAGATGGGATATTGTTATGTTACTCAGGCGGTCTGAAACTCCTGGTCTCAGGTAAACTTCCTACCTCTGCCTCTCAAAGTGCTGGGATCACCTGTAAGCCACCACACCTGGCTAGGTGAATTCTTTTCACTCCCTAGACTGAGCCGTGACCCCTAAGATAAACTTATACCTGGTTGAAATGTGAAATTCAGCTGAAGCCTGTTGCCTTCATAGTTTGTGGCTACATAGGTAGCCTTCACCTCTGTTAAGGCACCTACCTGCATCAGCTAATGAGGAGTGACAATGGGCTGAATGGGAGTAAATACCCCCGGGTGCAAGTATCCCTGGCAGGATACCTAGGAATTGCAAGGGCTGGGTCCCTGCTGTACCACCGGCTTTGCCCATTCAGGGTCTAAGAGGTTTCTTGCACTTACTTCCCTAGTTAAGAAATCTAGCATGGGGGAGGGGCATTGGAGGAAGCGGTGGTGGAAGGGACACTGGGCTAGAGATCAGGAGACCTAATTTTGAGGGCCTGTTTTGTCCATTAAAGCAACGCAACTGGGCCATTCCCCTCTTCAGTCTATCCCCAGGGGCCCCATCTGGAAAATGGGAGCATGAGGGCGTGTACCCCCTCCCTCCTGTGCCAGTGTTATCACAGTGTCACTGAGTGTGCAAAAGCATTTTGAAGGCGTCTGTAGGCTCTGCAAAAGCAAGGCTTAGTGTTCAAAACCCACAGACTCTGAGAGCTAGAGAAATGCCCCCTTTCCTGGTAATTATTCAGTAATTATTCACATAAGAAGGATTTCATTGTTGCGTTTCATATATTCGTTGCAGCTGATGGCCTTTTAATGGTGACATTGAGTTTGTGTACAGAAAGGTTATTCATTTTAAGGTTTCTGGGCCTTAATTGTTATTTGTTTTGCTTGGTTCCAGTGAACTATAAATTAGTGATATCGACAGAGCATATTTGTCTTGGCAACATGGCGTATTGTCTGTAGTGAGTGCTGTTTGGCCTGGCACTGGCCTGGATTTCCCCATCTGTTTCTGATGTTTACATTGTTAAAGATACGATAGACACATAGGACACGGCCACATGCAGAGAGGGAACTTTTTTCCACTCCAGTGCATCAAACAAAGTCTGAGCCTGTAATAAGCACAGCCCTAAATTACACTTGAGGCTGCCTAACGTCCGGGCCCAGCCCCTGCAACGGAGGATTGATTGCTCGAGCCCTGGGGTATTCACTCCCAGCAGCGTTTTTAGCGGGCTCAACAGCTCAATCTTGACAAACTCATTTTTGCCTTGCATTTGAGAAGGGAAAATGCACAAGCACAAGCTGCCTTCCAGTGGTATTTCTGCGTGGTTCTGGAAAACCACGGTTAGCAAGGACCAGGCATACCCCAGTGCCCTGTCCTTGGTGCAAAACTCTCCGGGAGGCCAGGGACCGTCGAGGGACTGGCGCTTGTTGTCAGCTCTGCTTTTACAAGCCCCATCTCTCTGCAGCAGTGGGAGGAAAGATATCCTGTGGCTAAGCCTCACAGAATTCTCCTACATGTTGCCCACACTCTGCTAAAGTGGGGGTCCACAAGCTTTTGTGAAGAGGCTGTCTTAAAGTTTCCTCACTGTATGACCATAGGAGGGGAAGAAAGGAGGAAGAGGGTGTAATCAGTTGGGTAGGGGAAGGGTATTTGGAGTCTGTTGAGAGCAGAGGCTTTTTCCTCTTTCAACTCCTAAATAAATATGTGTGTGCGTGTGTGCATGTGTGTGCGTGAATGTGTGCATGTGTTTACATAAGGGGACATGGGAGGGAAAGGGAGATTGATTGTATGGGGTACAGGTATTGCTGATGGAGGCAGCCAGCAGCCTTTTGATTAGCTTAAGGCAGGACTTTGACATCTGCTGTCACTTCACTACTGCCAATCTGGTAACCCTCCTCTGTACTCACTTCATCTGTTGCTCTGGAGTCAGAGCAAGATCTGTCCTTGATTATTGCTGAACTGTGATCTCCTTTTAATTCCCTGAAATGAAGGAGCTGGGAGGTTGCTTGCTGGAGCTTTCCCCCTTGCATCTGAGAGGGCACAGAGGTCTGGGTTTTGGAGCTTGGAGAGGAGGAAGAATCTTCACATACTCAGTTCTGTTGGAGTGGAAACCAAGTCTACTTTCCCCACTTGCTTTATGCATTTCTCCTTTTCTAATCTGGTGTCCTATTTGGGTAGGTATAGCTCCCTGCGGGGAAGACCAGAGTGGCAAATTATGTGGAATGATTCAATGTTGCAGGTATATGCAAATATCTGCTCACTGCTCACAGACAAGTGCTTAAATTCTCTAATCCAGGCCCTCTGTCTCATACCAGAAGCACTGTTTTTTAAACAATTCTCCTATTCCTCTCCCCAATCTATCCTCTATCCTGCAGTCCAGATAAACTTTCCAGAACATGCATGGAAGGATGATCTATTGCGGGAGTCATTAGTGTTGTATTTTGCTTTATTTTTTCCCTGTTGCTATGACTCCTGCCCTCTGAAGGAGGTATCCAGACTTTGCACTTAACCCCAGGAGAGGCTTATGTTTTCAAGGGAGAAAGCAGAAGTTACCTGAAGAGAAGCAACACGCTTCTTAGCTTGGCTGCCTGAAAGCCCACTTCTTGAGAGGATTATGCTAGCAAGGACCACAGAGGAGGAGGAGGAAAGGAGGATCACCAAGGGCCTAACCTGCTCAGGGTTATACTCCATCTTTTCTGGCCTGCTGCTTCCTCTTCTGGAAACACTCAAATACTTTCCACTGGTCTTTACAATTCAGCTCACGTGTGAGTGTAAGAACTCATGCCTGACTCCTTCCTGGGAGCTGTCCATGCTCCCTTGAACACCCATGCCACCCTCTGTCTCTCTCATCACAGCACTGATCACACTGGGTATGAGTTGCCTAGAAGATGCTCATCTGGCCAGGTGCAATGGCTCATGCCTATAATCCTAGCACTTTGAGAGGCCGAGTTGGGTGGATCACTTGAGGTCAGGAGTTCAAGATCAGCCCGGCCAACAAGACAAATACCCATCTCTACCCAAAACACAAAGATTAGCTGAGTGTGGTGGCACACGCTTGTAATCCCAGCTACTCGGGAGGCTGAGGCAGGAGAATGGCTTGAACCCGGGAGGCGGAGGTTGCAGTGAGCTGAAAT
Organism: Saimiri boliviensis; assembly: GCF_048565385.1. NCBI lineage: Eukaryota > Metazoa > Chordata > Mammalia > Primates > Cebidae > Saimiri > Saimiri boliviensis. The sequence goes on along the minus strand of NC_133453.1, from coordinate 21,432,157 downwards.
CACACCACAGCACTCCAACCTGGGCAACAGAATGAGATTCCATCTCAAAAAAAAAAAGAAAGATGCCAGTCTTCTCCAGGGCTGGTGCTGGGCAGCAGGGGCCAGGCCGTGTTTGCTGAGTGGCTGGCTGCTCTCTGAGGGTCACTCCTGTGATTCTTTCTGTCTGTGGCATCCTTTTCTGGGCTGACCCTTTTCTGGGCTGACCCAGGCTGACCCACTGCTCTGATATGTTGAGGAGGATCCCTTCACTCTCCCGTTCAGTGAAGGGTCAGATGGTTCCCAGTGCTAATGTACCCAGGGAAGGAGACTGTGGGACCTTGAACAAATAAAAGTGGCCATGCTCATTGTTCCTTTTTAACACCATCATCTTCCCCACCATAACTGTGGCTTCAGTTGAGGTGGCATGGTCGGGAAGGGCATACATGATCTATCTCCCAGATCCAGAACCTTCTCTTTTGAATTGGGTGTCCCCCAGCCATTTGCTTCTTAGTAAACAGCATCACTGTCCATCTGGTTCTGGAAGGCAGGAGCCCAGGAGCCATCCCTCAACACCTTGCTTTTCTTCACCATGGTCCCTATCCAATCCACTACTTGGTCCTGGAGAGCTTCTTCTATCTTCTTTAATTAGACTTTGAGTTCTAGGGTACATGTACAGAATGTTCAGGTTTGTTACATAGGTATACATGAGCCATGGTGGTTTGCTGCACCCATCAATCCGTCATCTATATTAGGTGTTTCTCCTAATGCTATCCCTCCAGTATCCCTCCACCCCCTGGTATCCCTCCCCTAGTTCCCCATGCCCTGACAGACCCCAGTGTGTGATGTTCCCCTCCCTGTGTCCATGTGTTCTCATTGTTCAGCTCCTACTTATGAGTGAGAACATGCAATGTTTTGTTTTCTGTTTTTGTGTTAGTTTGCTGAGAATGATGGTTTCCAGCTTCATCCATGTCCCTCCCTGCAAAGGACATGAACACATCCTTTTTTATGGCTACATAGTATTCCATGGCATATATGTGCCACATTTTCTTTATCCAGTCTATCACTGGTGGGCATTTGGGTTGCTTCCAAGTCTTCATTATTGTGAATGGTGCTACAATAAACATACATGTGCATGTGTCTTTATATTAGGATGATTTATAATCCTTAGCACATCTGTCCATTTCCATCCCCAGACCTGCAACCAGCACTCTGCCAAGACTGCTCCCTTGTCTTACTCTTGCATCCACCATTTTGCACCAGGACTACTGCAGATCCTATCTCCCTGGGCTTTGCACACCAGTTCTGTCTTCCACCTTCCCATTGAGACTCCACACTGCAGCCAGAATGATTTTGAAATTCAATTCTGAGTGTGATTCTCTCCCTTTTGATAGCTTCCCATTGTTCTTGGGGGAAAGAGAAAAGTCCAGCCATAACCTACAAGCCCCTGCCCACCTCTTCTAGCTCTTCCCATACCAGGTCTCTCCTGGGGCTTGCTTATCCAATCGGTCTGGCCTTTGGTCCTTTCATTGCATGCCTCAGGATACCTTCTGTCACAGGGCCTTTGTGCATGCTTATCACCTGTCACAGTTGTGGTTTTATAGTTGTGAGTGAAATTGTTTGATTAATATCCATTTCCTTTAGACTTCTAGACTCAGGAAGGCAAGACCATGCCTAGTTCTGCTCATCATTATATCTCTTTGCCTATCATAGTATTTGGTACTCAATGAACATGCATTGAATAAATTAATTTAAAAAGAAAGAGCGGGGCTGGGTGCCATGGATCACCCCTGTAATCTCAGCACTTTGGAAGGCCGAGGTGGGTGGATCACTTGAGGTTAGGAGTTCGAGACCAGACTGACCAACATGGTGAAACCCCGTCTCTACTAAAAATACAAAATTTAGCCAGGTGTGGTGGCACATGCCTGTCATCTTGGCTACTTGGGAGGCTGAGGCAGGAGAATCACTTGAACCCGGGAGGCAGAGGTTGCAGTGAGCCGAGATTATGCTATTGCACTCCAGCCTGGGCAACAAGAGCAAAACTGTCTAAAAAATAAAAAGAAAGGAAGAGAGGGCAGGTGTAGACACACCTTGGTCAACATTTGGTCAACGAAGGGTCAACATTTGTATACTTACTTTGTTGGAACATATCCAGTTTTTGATACTAGTTGGTAACTACTAACATTAAGGAATAAGAAATGTTACTGGGGAAACCCTGTTTTCTGCCTTTTATTAATCAAAATCTTAATATACTAAAGAGAATAAAGATTTGCTCCATTGTAAAAGGTCCCATATGGCCTTAAGAATTTGTTCTAATAAAATGATGAATGACTCTTCACTCCATTAACAAATGATCATTAATTTTAATTCAAATGTCTGACATCTGTTCCTGATCTTTGTCCTTTCAAGTGTAATTAAAATAATTGTAAATATGCAATTCATCATTGAAAGTTACAGGTGATTGTACTATGTGGCATCTATTCTCCAGCCAGTGAGACTATATTTCCTTGAGGGTGGAATCCATTCCAGCCATCCGCATGGGGGAAATGCATAGGGTTATGGGGAACAGAAGTGGAGTTGGTCTGTGTGGGAGGTGACCATTCAAGGAGATGGCTTAAAAATGAACTTTTCTCTGATATGACCATGAAGCTGTTTCCAAAGGGTAGCTCATGGCTGTGATTTGCTTTTGGGGCCATGTTTGTTTTAGGTATCCACCCAGAAAATGGTGGGAAAAGCTGGAAAAGTCTTTCTTCTCATTCACACCCCCAAAATAGTCTGATCAAATATGCATGAGATTTCTATAAGAAGTGAAATGTTCTTTCTCACACTTAGAAGGGCTATAAATTAAAATGCCTTTGGGAGTGGAGATATTTTAATTCCCACTAAAGTAGAAATGACTGATATGAGCTCATTTCCTAGGAGGAAGCTTTAACCTGGGAAGGATTCTAGGTGCCAGGAATAAGGAAAAGGACACAGAAAGGGAGGCTTACCCATACCCTCTTGCTTAGGCGTTTCCAGAACTCTTCAATTTCAACCCTTGCTCTGCACTTGTTAAAGTAACAGGAGACCCCTGGAGCAGACAGTGTGTGGAAGGGATTACCTCTGGGGTGAGAAGCTTCGTGCTGAAGCTGTCTGTAGGCTCAGTTCTAGGCTAACTCAGGGAAACACACAAATGGTGACTTTCTCAATGTCTGCAGAAATCCCTGGTCCCTATACAAGAAAACTGGCCTTGCTCAGCTGGGTCAGCAACCACCACAGAGCCACTCCCGTACGAAACCTCTCATATCTCTTCCTGGGAGAAAACAGGCTCTATTGTGAACGAAATAAAACTTTTTACTACACTGGGGAAAACTGTGCAAGTGAAGTGTTTTCCATATACCTGGGTCTGAATTGTTATAGGGAAATTTTATTGTAATAGGGCCCATGATCTCAGAAACCAGGTTTTTATCCGGAGGCTATTCTACTTTTATAACCATACCAAATCAGTGGAACGTATGAGCTTATGATGATTTTGTTTCTTAGATATGTTGTGTTTATGAAACCAATTTCTGCTCTTGAACAGGTTCAGCCAGGACATTGTATCAGGAGAAAGGAATGGGCATTTTTCTTCGTCCTTCTGTCCCTCCCTCCCTTCCTTCCTGTTTTCCTCCTGACTCCCTCCTATCCCTTCCTCCCTCACTCTCTTTTATTCTGATCCCTGTTTCTAACCAAAGGGAGGGTTTAAGACTTTTCTGGGGATCTGTTTTCCCCTGTCAAACCCAGGAGAGTAGGTGTTGGCGATGCTGGTCCTGGAATCAGGGAGGAGTCAACTCCTGAACTCATCCCTTTTCCATTCTCCCCATGCTTTTAGGAGGTGGGGGTGAAATGGGGAAACGTCTCCCCTGGTAACAGCCCACATGCAAGCCAAAGAGGTGGCTATGAGGTTGTAACAACTGTGAAGTTCAGATTTGCTGCAGAGGAGGAGGCTTCAATGATAAGAAGCCATAAGCATCTCTTCTGTTTTCTCCTGGGGCCTCTTCCCTGTTGAAAACAAGGAGGCTGTAACTTTCCTTGAGTTAAGCTAGCTATTCCCAAGTGGCTTAGCTATTTCAGTCTTCCAAGGTGGGACTTTCACCATCAATTACCTTGCAAATTTTTAATCCGAATGCTTAAAATATTACCTTTGGACATTCTAGGCATGCTGTGTTTCATGGAAAGGGACAATTATTTCTGGCCTTAAAATGGGCTGAGTTTGAAGCTGTATTTGAATCTTTCTCTCACGTCAACACCTTGTAATCGATGGGGTACATTTTTCCATAGTTTGTGGGAGGAAATAAAATTTATATGTAGAAAGTTGGATGGCTAGGTGAAGAAATAACTATATTTTTCTTTGCAAAAATGTAGTATAGCATATCTAGCCAAATGTCCTGAAAAAAGGAAAGTAGTTTTTCCAGGAAAGGTCAAGTGGGAGAAACATCACCCAGAACTGACCACTGTTGATATTCTTCCAGACTTTTCATGTATGCAAGTATATGTATATTTGTTCAAAAATCATCTCATATTACACTTACTATTGTTTTCATTAGCTGCTTTTTTTTAACTTACCAATGTTCTGTGAGTGTGTTTCCATGACAATACAGTAAAATAACCATATTTTTTAAACAGCTGCATAGACACTAGTTGTATAGATATGGATTAATTTACTTAGTAACTCTTCTATTAATATATATTAAAGTTGTTTTTTTTTTCACTGTTAAAAATAACTCTGGGATAAACATCATTTTTATACCTTTAACAAATTATCCAACTATGTTTATAGAATGAATCTTAGAATTCCTGAGAGAAAGGTATATGAACGTATGCCTGTTATGAAAATTCAAGAAAATGCTCCTCCACCTACAACCCCTTCCTTCCCCATAGAAGATGTGGTATATTTGCATGTGTTTTGTGAAGCTGTGGGACACAAGAAAGATAATGGTTCATTAAACAGTAACAACAGCAAAAACAAGAATTCCTCTTAGGCATTTTTCTTCTGACTTGTCCTATTTCCCTACTCCTTCCCCCTTGTATCATTCAGCTACTCCCTTGAATCTCTTTTACCTCCGTTATTACGGATAGAATGTTTCCTCTTCCATTTGAAACGTTGTCAATGTTTCAGTCATTCATTCATTCATTCAAAAATACTCATTAAGTGCTACCAGGTCTTGTCCTGGTTCTAAGTTTAGGTGTTCAGAGTAGAACCAAAGAACTGGTCCTCCTACAGCTTACCAATAAAAAAGAGAGGGGGAAGGTCGAGAGAGAGAGAGAGAGAGAGAGAGAGAGAGAGCGAGAGTGAGAGAGAGAGAGAGACACTTGTACTAAGATATTGAGATCTATTTTTTATTTGTTTATTCTTGAACCTCTGCTATATTGTTTTATTTATTGTACCTTCATGGTATGTTTTAATATGAGCAGGGCAAAATCCTTAGAACAATTTTTAAGGGAGTCAGTTAAACAGAGATGCAGGGCTAGCCGTGATGGTTTGTGCCTGTAATCCCAGCACTTTGGGAAGCTGAGGCAGGTGGATCACCTGAGGTCAGGAGTTCAGGACCATCCTGGCCAATATGGTGAAACCCTGTCTCTACTAAAAATACAAAAATTAGCTGGTTGTGGTGGCACATGCCTGTAATCCCAGCTACTCTGGAGGCTGAGGCAGGAGAATTGCTTGAACCCAAGAGGTGGAAGTTTCAGTGAGCAGAGATCATGCCAATGCACTCCAACCTGGGTGACAGAGCAAGACACCATCTCAAAAAACAAACAAACAAAAACAGAGGTACACAGAGATACAAGGCAAATATCAGGAGAAAGGGGGGAATCTAAAGGGATTTCTAGAGGGGCTAGGAAACTTGCTTCTGATTGGAAATATTTTGGTACCCAGAGAATTTTGCCCACTTGGGAGGAAGCAATGCTGACTTCACACATAGGAAGCCTGGGGCATCCTCAGGTTCAGTCAAAGCAATTTTCTTCCCTCTCATATCTAAAAAGAATTGAGCAGGCAACAGCAATGTTCCTGCCACTGAAATCATCAGTCCCTGGAGTGCAGCAATGACTTTAGCCAGCATAATGATCAAACTGAATTGCAACATCCTCAGTGCAGTTCATTGATGTGAAATTGATCATGATGAGAGAAAAAAAATAATCAATTTACTTAGGCCATGGCTAACCTGGTTCCCTTGAATGCAACTCAAGTGTGAAATGCTCACATTTCTTAAGCCGATTGTTCTTTTATTTTGATTTCTAGCAATTCTATTTCCTTTTAAAATTCAAATAAATATCGACTTTTTATGGTTGTTGATGAATAACTTGTGATGCAGATTTTTCCCATATTTGAGTTTTAAGCAACTACTGTACTTCCCAGACTAAGTAGAAATTGATTTTAGAAAGTCAAAGGATACAATTCTGTGGAATGGTTTTCATTTTACAATGATAGTGTAGTAGCAAATGAGGACATTAGAATAAACATCATGAAGTCTTGGCTGTGAGCATCAATAGTGTTTTTTTAATAGCTATTAGAGTTATTGAGTTTTCCATTTTATAATATTATTTGTGATTATGCTAGAGTGAGCAGAAAAGATGAAGCTCTGGTAATATAGATTATTTTCTAATGCTTTAAGAAGGCATACTGGATTCAGAATCCAAGATTTTGGTTTTTGATCTAGCCCTAAGTTGTACTAGCTATGTTGCCTTAGTATGCCGTTTTTCTTAGGTAAAATGGGAAAAATAAGACTTCCTTTACCCGTATTTTGGACTGTAGAATGCACTGAAAAAAAAATAACGCATAGCAAGCTGCTTTGTAAAAGGCAAATCATGATCAATCTTAAGATACTATTCAGGGATTGTGCCTATAAAATGCCAAGGAAATATCTAGGGACAGAAAATGTTGGCCAAATTCCCTCTGAGTGGTACATTATAAATAACGCATTTACCCACAAATTAATTTTTGGACCTGATTGAAACAGTCCTAATGCACTCTACTCTTTTTAGTGATGGTCATTTTTAGAACAAATCTAGGGGCACTCTCTCTCTCACTTTCTCTCTCTCTCTCTCTCTCTCTCTCTCTCTCTCTGTGTGTGTGTGTGTGTGTGTGTGTGTATGCATGTGTGTGTTTTCTTTCCCTAAGAACAAATACTCTTTGGTACCTGAGCATGGAGGAATGGATGGTATGGATTAGTGGTTCCTAAACTGGGACCTCCATTAGATTCTCAGGAAACTTAAAAAAAAATGCTGATTCCAAGTTACCACTCCAGGGCTACTGAATCAGACTTCTCAGAGGCTGTGGCCTCCTAATCTGTGCTTTTAACTGGATTTTTTTTTTTTTTTTGAGATGGAGTCTTGCTCTGTTGTCAGGCTGAAGTGCAATAGTGCAATCTCGGCTCACTGCAACCTCTGCCTCCTGGATTCAAGCAATTCTCCTGCCTCAGCTTCCTGAGTAGCTGGGATTATAGGTGCGTGCCACCATGCCCAGCTAATTTTTGTATTTTTAGTAAAGACAGGGTTTCACCATGTTGGCCAGACTGGTCTCAATCTTTTGACCTTGTGATCTGCCTGCCTTGGCCTCCCAAAGTGCTGGGATTACAGGTGTGAGCCACTGCGCCCGGCCCAGATTTGTGTTTTAACCAGTGCTTCAGGTACATGACCAGGTTTAGGGCTACAAGTGGTAGTAGATTTCAGGGATGAAGCTTCTACTTCTTCAGGTATTCTACCTCCTTCTACCTCCTTCAGGTATTCACAGAATCTCTCTGGGCCTTACTTTCCTCATCAGTAAAATGTCTGCGTTTTTCAAGCTGCAATCAAAATCCAAGGGCAGAAGAGTTTCAGATACTTTGTAAACAGCGAAGCATTTAAAGCTAATCTGAAGATTTAAACTGTCCTGAGAACCTCCTCACTGCTTTTATTTCTTTAATATTCTGGGATTTTGAAAGCCTCTGTTTAAAATGAATGCTATGTCTAAGGAAGTTTGGGATCCACTAAGAATCTATGACCTCTGTATTACCTTCTAGCTCTGACAGTGTTTGGTTATATAGCGACACTTAAACTGCTTTCAGAGAAAGGTGGCATAAAACTTCTTTCTTTTGTTTCATGTTCTGGTTATTAAAAGTCAGCACAAATTTTAGCCACGTTGAGAGACCAGCTCTGAGGATAATTTAGATCTTCAAAGAACACTCCTCTGGCACCTTGAAAAAGTTGTGTTAAAGCAATTAAATGTTATTTGAAAGAAGGAAAAAACACAAGCCGACTACTGAATTACAAGAAAAGTATTAACAACCAAAACAATCCTTACCCTGGGATCAAAGCCAGAGAGAGGCAGAGCGATCGTGTGCAGGGGATCAGGGGAGAGGGGAAGAAAGGGAGGTGTTAAAATGGCTTTGGCTCAATTAAAGACGTGAATGTGCAATTTGGGGATAGTCTTTTGAATGCAGAAGAATGGCTGGCAACAGAAACATGAATGGCCCCACGAGAACTTGCAATGCAAGAAACGCTGGATTATACATCTCTGTTCAGACAAGGGGCCAAGTAAAGGAACAAAACAAACAAGTGGACATAATTGTTTGCCATTCAAGGGAGCCACAGACCACTCGGCATATGGTGTGTGGAGATTCTGGAATGCATGGGAGATCTCATTTGGAATGACTATTCTCGTTTCAGAGACCTGGAAGCCAGATGAGAATGGGCCTGACTAGAAGATGAGGTGAATTGTATTCTACATTTTGTATGCAAAACAGTATTTCTCAGTTTCTCAGTATTTCTCAGCCAAGTTATTCACCAAACTTGGCTCTAGAAGACTTTTATTGTTTTCCAAACTCAAATATTTCCACAAAGTACAAAGATATGCCATTATTGAGGATATTTGGAAAACACACTGTAGACTCTGGAGAGAATTCCCAAAAAAGGAGACACAAAACTCTTTTGAGTACTATAGGAACTAAGTGCATTGAGTCCCCAGGTATCTAGTGAGGATCAGCCTCACTGGGGGTGGGAGGGTGGTGCTTGCTGCTTTTTGTGCCCTGTTTACAGAGCGTTCAGGAAATGAGGAAGACTGGGCTGCAGACCTGCAGACCTGGGTCTGGTGAGAGGTAGCCGTGATGTAGTCTGTGGGACATTCCAACTTGTGATGTAAGAATCCACAAAGCACCAGGTGTAGGGAATCTATATCCTGGCAGAACACAGATATGAAAAACCCCCTAGCTCTACAAGTCTATGCATGCTAAGGATGTTAGGTCATTGGTTTTGAGCTAGTTATAAGAAGGGGCAGAAAGAGAAATCCTTAGAGCAAATACATCTGGGACAGTTTAAGTAAAATGGGTTTTTAAAAAGATTTCAGGACTTCTCATAGCTTTTGCTATTCTAGGGAAGGGATATTGTATGCAGCATTTTTCAAGTGTATTTCTTCATGGAACCATTTATTTGCATGCCATCTCCTGGGACTAATGTTCTGTGGAACACTATGGAAAGAAACCAGGTCAAACAGTCTTAGGGACCTTAGTCTGTTTCCTCATCTTAGAAATCGGGTTATAAACTCTGAGACGGAAAATGATTTTCCCAGGAGCACACAGGTGGTTTTTGGCTCACTCTGGATGAGAACCCAGTGTGTCACATGCAAGGTAACAGGTCTTAGCTATCCAGGCATCTCTTTCTACTACATCCTACTGCATTTGTTATCATCACTTTGTGTGCCTCTGAGGAAGGGGCTCAATGCTATTCTACAGTAATTCAGAGATTAGAAGAGCGGTAATCAGGGGTTAGATTTTAAGGGGGTTCAAATGCCAGGCATTTTTGGATTTTATCCTGTTGCATTATTCTTCCATTTTGGTGCTTATGGCATTGCATCATCATTGTCTCCCAGTGGCAGATGCTGTTGAAACAGGAGAGTTCCCTAACCCCCCTTGCAGGACATGTGACAGGGGTGTGGCTCACTTGTTTAGTTACTACAACTGCTCAAACTCCTGATGGGAAGGGGAGCACACAGACGGGCAGGTGCAGGAGCCCAAGTGGGCATATGTGACAGTGTGTCCTTTTAGCCTTGCCATCTGCAGATGGTTTGAGTGTTAACCAGCTCAGTGGACCCTCTGCCTTTCTGCAATAGCAGAGAGCCAGTGTGACAGCTTCTATTCTTGTCCAGCATCCTGGAAGAATTGGGTCACACATAGACTTGAATGATGAATGCATATTTTTATTGAGTGGTGGAGGTGGCGCTCAGTGGGATGGATGGGGAGTTGGAAGAGGGTATGGAGTAGAAGATGATCTTCCTCTGGGGTTTGGCCATCTAGCAGCTGAACTCCTCTTCTACTGCCCCCTGCTAAACTTCTCTTGGTGTTCATATGTTCCTCTTCTCTCTTTCTCTGCTGTGTCATTCTGCTCTTGATCTGCTGTCTCCTCATCTCCTCATCTTCTCATCTGCTTCTGGAGCCCGGGGTTTGGGGTTTATATGGGTAGAGGATGGGGAGATGGCAGGCCAAAATGCAACTTTTTAGGTGCAAAAGCAGGAATGCCTGTCCCTATTTAAAGCCATGGGTCTCCAGTCTTGAGGATGGGGCCTTTGTTGGGGAACCACCCTCTTCTATTTCCTTGTCTCAGGTCCATATCAGTTACTTTGCTCACAGTTCTTGCTTCTTGTCCCACCCTTGCCATGCTGGATGGAGTGTACTTTCTCACCCCATTGATGTTAGTTTGGGCCATGTGTTATGGGCTGAATTGCATGTCCCTCAAATTCATATGCTGAAGTCCCAACACCCAAGAACTTAGAATGTGACCGTATTTGGAGATAGGGTTTTTAAAAGCTAACAAAGTTAAAGGAGGTCATTAGTTTGTGCCCTAATCAACTATGAAGGATGTTCTTACAAGTAGAGGAAATGTGGACACAGACTCGTACAGAGGAAAAACCACGTGAAGATACAAGGAGAAGGCAGACAGCTACAAGCCAAGGAGAGAGGTTTCAGAAGAAACCAAACCTGCTGACACCTTGATTTTGGACTTGTAGCTTGAAGAGCTGTGAGGAAATAAATTTCTGTCATTTAAGTCACACAGCGTGTAGTAGCTTGTAGTGGCAGCCCTAGCAGATTAATATACCATGTGACTTGCGATGGCCCAAGGCACGTGGGTGGAAGTGCCAGTGAACCAGCTCTGAGTGCAGCCCTTCAGAGGCATTGCTTGCTTCCACTTGCCCCTCTTGGGCTTCTGCCGGCCCTCTAAGAAGAGCATGCCCTGGACAGTGGCTAATCCTAGAAAGAGAGCCACGGGGAGCAGAGTAGACGCAAATCCAACTTGTAGCTTAAAGCAGAGCCACCCAGCCAATCTAAAGACCTGTGAGGAAGAAAAATCAACCACTGAAATTCTGGGATTGTTGGTCATGCAGCATTTTTGAGCAATAGTTGACTCATTCATTCCTCCACATTAGTGTAAGCTCACTAACGGCAAGACTCACTTGTGCTTGATTGTAGTCCCAGCTCCTAGTGCAATGCCTGGCATGCAGTAGGTGCTCAATAAATGCTTTATAATTTATACACAAAGAGGGATGAGCCTAGGAAGGTTTTTGAGCAGTTAGATGATGTGAGTTTTGAGCAATTTAATTTGGCAGTGATACATAGAACCGATTAGAGGGATGGTGACCAGTTGGGAGAAGGTTGTCTAGGGAGGAAGTAATGAAGACTTCGACCAGAGAGTGGGTGGATTCAGATCCTGTGGAGTCTGAATCTTAGATCATTTTGGAGGCTCTCTTAGACCCTTTTGGAGAGAGGTCAGTGAATACAAACTTATGAGTATACAGTTAAGGGCAGGTCCGTGGAAGAGGCCTGTGGAAGACTGGTGCCCTGAAACTTCAGTGTTACTAGATTCACAGTAAATCCAGCTCTGCCAGAGGGCCGTAGTAGCAGCCACTGTCTGTCTGAGTAAATGTAATTTGTACAGCACTGTGCTATATGTTTGATGTGTATTATCTTACTTGTTTTAGTTAATGAAATGCTGGCTTCTGTAAGAAATAAACCACAAAATCTCAGGGACCTAACACATGATATCTGTTGGGGGTTCAGTCTCCTCAAAACTCATGTTGAAGTCACAGCTCCCAGTACCCCAGATTGTGACCTTTTTGGGAAATAGGGTTGTTGCAGGTGAAGACATCAGAGTGGTTCCTAATCCAATACGATTGGTGTCATTTAAAAAAGGGGACACTTGCCCATACGAAAATACACACACACACACACACACACACACACACACACACACACACACACACAGAGAGAGAGAGAGAGAGAGAGAGAGAGAGAGAGAGAACACTATGTGAAGATGAAGGTAAGAAACTGGGTGATGCTTTTACAAGAAATGCTAAATATTGCCAGCAAACCATCCAAGATTAGGGGAGAGCCATGGAGCAGAGTCTTCCTCACATTCCCCAGAAGAAATCAACCCTTCTGATACCTTGCTTTTGGACTTCTAGCTTCCAGAACTGTGAGACGATATATTTCTGTTGTTTAATCCACTCAGTGTGTGATACATTGTTATGGCAGCCCTAACAAACTAATACAACATCTGAAAGAGTATTCATGATGGGTAGGTGGCTGTCATCCTGGGAGTTATTAGTGACTGAGGCTTTTCTCATCTTACGGTTCTACTATCTTCAACACATGGCTTCCAACAGCCCTGGGTTGGTCTACCAGAAGATGCTGGAGGAGGAAGAGCATGGAGGATCATAAGAGAATGGTGTTATATGCCACATCTAGGAGCAGTAGACACCATTTTCACTTACATTCCACTGGTTGAAATGCAGTCACAGGGGCACACCAGAAGCAAAGGATGCTGGAAAATGTGGTTTGACTATGCCCCAAAGAAGAAGAGGAAATGGATGTGGAGATCATACAGCTTGTCTTAGCCTTATCTCATAATGAGTATAAAAGTAAGGGCAGGTCTGTGGAGGAGGCCTGTGGAAGTTTGGTGCCCTGAAGCTTCAGTGTTATTAGATTCACAGTAAATCCAGCTCTGCGAGGGCCATAGTAGCAGCTGCTGTCTGTCAAAGCCAGGCCCTGGGGAGACTGGAGTGTGAGCCCTACATGGCAGATCCCTATGGCCTCATTTGCAGGATCATACACCTGCCAAGGTGGTTTGACTGACTTGAGCCAGGTGAAGAATCATTCTGGTGCTCAGGTAAACAGTGGCATGAAGGGTATGTCTCTTCCCTGATACAAAAGTCACCTTCCCTGCCCTGCAGGTGCTCTGGTTGAGAAACTGCACTGATTTCTAGATGGAGAACCTACTGGCTTCTCCATTTCTGACCTGTGTTTATGTGATGATGCTTGACTGAGCCTCAAACATGGTTAAGAGGTTAGAAAAGCATCAGATCATTATGACTGAAATAAGTTAAATATTGGCTAAAGGAAAAACCTAGACACACCCTCAGAAAAAGTGCTTATTCTTATTTTTAATGTTAATAGCCTGGTTTAATTTTCTTTGCTGAATAAAAACATGACTTCCACAGCAGCGCCATCTTTGCTATCATGGTGGTCTTTTGACTCCTTTGCTTTTCCCTTTATATTGAAAAATGTTGATTCTAACTCAGCTCCATTTGCGCCTAGGGCGATTTAGCATTTTATTTTCTCCTTTAACAAAGAGGTAAATTTAGTTGGATTATTTTCAAGTCAGACCTAATGGGGAGATTTGTGCTAAGCATAGGAATACCCTCTGGTTTTGCTGTCCCTGACATTTGGCAATACCTTTGTTTTCGGCCATACAATTCTCTTGAGTGTCTCTTATCTCCCAGGAACACCCACCTTGTTCAAGTGCTATTGTCTTGTTAGAAAATAGGTTTTAATTCTCTTCAGGTGAAACATTTCTCTTGTTTACTTTTCATTCAACAAACATTGAATGCCTTGCAGTGCCAGGTCCTCAGGGTACTAGAGTGAATAAGGCAGTCTCTGCCCTCCAAAGACCTAGTGTCTAGTGGAGTTGGTCCCATCGTCCCAGGAACTTGTACTGTGTGTTGTGGGAAGCCTGGTTTTCATATTCTGTGTTCCAGGGGATGGTTTAACAGTGGCTGAAAAGATTGAGCACAATTTTGATATTCTTAAGCTCCTACAGGGTATATTCCTAGACATAGACATAAATAGAAATAATTTTCCTTACTCTGTAGTCAGGCAGAACATGAAGATGGTCTCTCTGAAAAACAGCATATTGCTCAAACATGATGAGAAATGAGTCATTGAGTTTTACTTGATTAGATAGTAGCTCCCTTTTCAATGAATTATTGAAATATATTCGGAAAGAACCTGATATGGGTTGGCTGTGTCCCCCACCAAATCTCATCTTGGACTCCAGCGCCCAGAATTCCCACGTATTGTGGGAGAGACCCAGTGGGAGATGATTGACTCACACGGCAGTATCCCCCATACTCTTCTTGTAGTAGTGAATAAGTCTCACGAGAACTGATGACTTCATAAGGAGAAACCTCTTTCACTTGGTTTCATTCTCTCTTGTTTGCCGCTGTGTAAGATGTACCTTTCACCTTCCACCATGATTGTGAGGAACCACAAGTCCATTAACCCTGTTTTTCTTTATAAATTACTCAGTCTCAGGTATGTCTTTATCAGCAGCATGAAAATGGACTAATACAGAACCTGATAGGAAATAGTCTATATTTGTTTATTTATTTCCTTCTCTCTTTTTCTCCCTCCCTCCCTTTTCCATCTTCCTTTCCTCCTTTCCTTCCTTTCTTCTCCCTCCCCATTCTCTCTTCTTTTTTCTGTCTTAATTAATTTAACATTTATTGAGAGAGCTCATAAGAGAGGGCGTGGGGATACAGAGATGGGTAGGCCCAGCCTTATTATAGTCTTAACAGGAGACATGAGGAGGAAATCCAAGTCTCTTATTAAGGCATGTTTTGGTGAAGTGAACATCACATTCCTCATCAACTTTTCCCAGCCAGTTCTAGGAAGGGTATAAAACGTGAGAGATTACTTCATCCACTTGATTTTGTCTCAACCTCTCTTGACAATATGTTGCACAATAACTGGGTTTTTGTTGATTTGATAAAACCCAGTTGCTTGACTCATTGAGAGAATTTCTGACTTCCTCTGTTGTACATTGTGGGCATCAGCAAACTATGGCCATCTGCTTTTGTATGGCCCATGGTCTAAGAAAGGATTTTAAATATTTAAATGGTTTAAAAGAAGTCAAAAGAAGAATATTTTATGGGATGAGAAAATTATATGAAATGCAGCTTTCTGTGTCCATAAATAAAGTTTTATTGGAACACAGCCATGCTCATTAATGTATGTATTGTTCATGACTCCTTTTGCTACAATGGCAGATTGAGGAGTTGTGATCAAGGCCATATGGCCCAGAAATAAAGCTGAAATGTTTCCTATTTGGCTCTTTAAAGAGGCTTGCTAATCCCTGATAGTATATTGTTTTATTTGCTAGTGGAAAAGTGTTAACAAAAATGGCATCTTCACTCTTGGCTCCAGAATCTCTTGAAGGTAGGAAATTGTTTTTGTTTAGAAAAATCTGGCTGGACATGGTGGCTCACACCTGTAATCTCAGCAGTTTGGAGGCCAAGGTGGGTCAATCACTTGAGGTCAGAGTTTGAGACCAGTCTGGTCAACATGGCAAAACCCTGTCTCTACTGAAAATAAAAAAATTATACAGGTGTGGTGGTGGGTGCCTGTAATCCCAACTACTTTGGAGGCTGAAGCATGAGAATCACTTGAACCTGGAAGTTGGAGGTTGCAGTGAGCCACGATTGCACCACGGTACTCCAGTCTGGGTGACAGAGTAAGACTCCATCTTAGAAAAAAAAAAATTTTTTTTTGGATGGTTCATTTGATTCTGAAAGGACAGGCATGAAGGTGCATTGGGAGCAGCACTCAGCTGTTCTGCCAGTTCCTTGTCAAGGTGGAAAGACGGCTCTTATGACAAGACACACACAGGTTTGAATTCCAGCTCTGTGTAACTTTGGGCTAGTCATTTAACATTTCCGAGCTTATTATTTGTCATAAGGGAACAAAAATAGAGTTAATTTCTCAGATTTGTATGAAGAGAAAATGAATTAAAGTCTATAAAGCACTTAGCATAGGGCCTGGCATGCGGCAAGCTTGCAATCTCTCCTAGTTATGAATTATTATTAGTATTATCATTATTATATTTCTAGGGTATAGGAGAATTAAGTGAAATAATGTGTGTGAAGTGCCTAGAATACTGGTTAGCAAAATCTCTTTCATGATCCAGTAGAAGATCCCATGATACTCAATCCTCCTCAGAACCAGGCCTATGATCCAGTCTTATCCACAGTGTCAGACTGGTACAAATGTGCATCTGAAGCTAGAACTGATAACAGGGACACCTGAAGAGACTGGGTCATGTGGCCTTTGGATGTGAAGGATGAGGGTGATTAATCGTGGGATTTTAACACAGCAGTATAGTTGCATAGAGCTGACCGTGATTATAGCGGTCATCTCCTTAGGGGTTTGAGCAGGAAGACATGGTTAGTGGTGTGGTGTGAGGTACAGTATTTAAAAAGAATCTAGTGATAGTCATAATGATGGCTGTTAGATTAATCTGGAAAGAAAGTAAGGAATTTGGCTGGGCATGTGGTTCATGCCTGTAATCCTAGCACTTTGGGAGGCCGAGGCGGATGGATCATGAGGTCAGGAGTTTGACACCAGCCTGACCAACATGGTGAAACCCCGTCTCTACTAAAATTACAAAAATTAGCCAGACATGGTGGCATGTGCCTGTAATCCCAGCTACTCGGGACGCTGAGGCAGGAGAATCACTTGAACCTGGGAGGCACAATGAGCTGAGATCATGCCACTGCACTCCAGGCTGGGCAACAGAGTGAGACTCTGTCTCAAAAAAAAAAAAAAAAAAAAAGTCAGGAATTCCTAGGAAATGGAATTAGTTTACCTGAAACAACAGAGGCCAGGAGATGCTGAGGAGTATTTTATGATGATGCTGAGTAGTTTAGAAATTTTTATCTTCAGCAAAACTTTCCCAACAGCTATTAATTTAGAACAAACACGATTGGCTGACCTATACCCTGCTTTTGAACCATGTGTTAAATTAAATGAGTGGACACTTTTCTCTGTGTGTGAGTAGTTGTTAAGAGCTTGGTTTCCAAAGCCAAAATAACTGGGCAGATTCAAATCTTGGCCCTTCCATTTATTAACAGTGACTTTAGGCAAGTGACTTCATCTGTCTGTGCCTCATCTGTAAATCAGGAATAATAATAACACCTATCTCTAGCCAGCCTGGCCTGCCACAGTCCACCGACTGGTATTCACACCCACGCGTTGTTCCTGCTATGTAGTATCAGGTTATTTTGTGTGACCCATAGGGCACAGCAGAAGTGGTGGCATGTCACTTCTGATAATAGGTTATAAAAGATATTGCATCTTCAATTTTGTCCTCTTTCTTTATTCATTGTCTCTCTGTCCTTTTTTTTCTCTCTCTCTCTCTTTCTGATCATTTGCTTTAGGGGAAGCCAGATGTCATGCGTAGTGAGGTAGCCTGTAGAGAGGCCCCTATGGTGAGAAATTGGGACCCCACTAATAGCCACCTAAGTGAGCTTGGAGGAGATCATCTAGCCCCTTATGACTGCAGCCCTAGGCAGTAGTTTGACTGTCCCCTTCTGAGAGACCCTATGCCAGGACCACCAGCTAAGCCTTTCCGAAATTCCTGACACACAGAAACTGTGAGTTAGGTAAGTCTTTGATGTTCTAAGTGACTACTTGTTAGGGTAATTTGTTATACAACCTAGAAAACTCATATAGTACTTGTATGGTTGTCATTATTTTTAAAGCTCTGGAGCAATACCTGCCTCACAGGAAACATCATATCATGACAGACAAATACATCCATAACTGGGAGTCAGGGTAGGGGAAGGTAGCCCTTGACCAGATAGTCAAGTCTTGGCTGTTCCCAAATCAAAGGCTTCTGTTTTCTTTAAGGCCATCTTGCCTGGTTTCATAAAGCTCTGAAATACAGAGAAGACCCTGATTGATATTTTCCGCAGAAGAGAAGAGAGATTGAGATGGTAAGTGCCAAAGAAATTAAAAGTCATTTTGGTTTTTCAATTCATTACTTCTGGAAAAAAAATTCAAGCCTATCTTCATTACTAGCACTCTGTTTTAGTGCTGATGATAATTGCAAAGGCAGTATTTTAAATTAGAATGTATAAGACCACATGTAATTAACCTGTACGGAAGGGCTGAGACTTCATATTAGACTATTAAATCAATCCCAGCAGAATCACTAACACTGAGCAATTGATTTGGAAATACTGTATGGGCAGAGTAAAGAAGCGGGATGCTAATTACCATCAATGAGAATTTAGTACATTTCTCAGATGCTGTTAGAGTGGCAGGCTTTTTCTTCTGGCCCTTAACCCACTCAAAGCTGAGAATTCAAATTAGTTCAGATTGAATACTTAAAACAACCTTGACGATGTTTAAGGCAAGAGAGGATTTTCTGCCATTCTGAGTGTGGTGATCATAAGGAGACTCTCAGACCGTCTGGTACTGTGGCTCTCAGTGGACTTAGCTTCTGTGAGATGCTGGTGAGAAGTCCCAGGAAGGGTCTGGCTGTAGTGTTTCCTCACACAGCGGACATGGGTTGCCCCCACAGCCCGGCATTGTGTGCACCTCCCTTTACACAGTGCTTTCCATCATTGCTCATCCGTATTCTCATTTCTTGTTTCTGCCCTGCAACATCCATTTTTTTCTTTATTCTTTCTTGTTTCCACTGAATCCTTCAAGCATCCAACAAGTGCCCTCTGGCTACCTAACAAGAAAACAATAACAGTAATAGTTTACATTTACTGAGCACTAGGGCAGATAATGTAAGCTCTCGATCAGAATCTAGTCCCTGCTTCCCCTAGAGTAATATGATCGTAACCAGACACAAGGCTGAACTATTACACATTTCCCAGACTCTCTTGCAGTGAGGTATGGCTGGGTCCTCTCCATGACAATGTGAGGGGAATTGACGTGTGCCAGTTCCAGGTGAGGCATTCAAAAGAATGGATGTATATCCTCTGATTTTCCTCCACTCTCTTTTTTTGCTGGTTGAAGAATGGCCCTAGAGACACAAGTTGGAGTGGGAACGGGCCCTTGAATCACCATGTAGAGCAAGGACAACGTCAACCAGGTTCACTTTCCTGGGCCTATCAGGCAAACAGGAAATATTTTGTGTTTGAGGTGTTACACCTTCAGGGTTTATTTTTGTATCCCTTTAGCTTACCCCTATCATGCTTACAAGAATTATCTCATTTTGTCCACATAACAACCCTATGAAGGGTGCTATTATTTTTCTACTTTACAGAAGAATCAACAAAGGCTTAGAAGATTAAGTAACTTGCCTGAGGGCACCAAGACAGTAAATGACAGGTCTAGGATATTGTTTTAACTTGGCACTTAGGAAGTGACAAAGAAGTTTAAGATGTTGTCTTTGAGCCCTGGGAAACTGCAGGCTATAAATGGGCATCTTCTTTGACCAAGAACAATTAGAGAGCCACAAGATACTGGTTGTTCACAGCTGTCATCTATTCTAATTTTAGTGCCTATGCCATGCTGTTGTTTAGCTTTTGAATATTACACCTGCTTAAGGCAAAGCATGGTAGCTGGTATGTTTTCTCTGTGGCTTTTAAGGTTCTGTGGAGCTCTGGAATGAAGAGAATGCCAACCTTGTAAAACTATTCTAGTTATTTTAATGTACCTTGGTGGTATAGGTGCAAATGTTTCTGGATATTCTTGCTTCAGTATGGTAAATCTTCTTTCTTTTTAGGGGGAGGTGTTGGTGGAGCTGGGTGGAGGTAGAAGGGTGGTGTGGTCTGAATGTTGATGTCCTTCCAAAATCCGCATGTTGGAACTTAATACCCAGTCTGATACAGAGGTGGGGCTTTTGGGAAGTGATTATGTCATGAGGGTTCTGCTCTCCTAAATGGGATTAGTGCCCTTATACAAAAGATGTTGAAGGGAGGTGCCTTCCACCTTCTGCCATGTGAGAACACAGCAACGAAGCACCAATTCTCAATCAGATTCCTCACCAAACACTGAATCTGCGGGTGCTTGATCTTGAGCTTTCCAGCCTCCAGAACTATGAGAAATAAATTTCTATTGTTTATGAATTACCCAGTCTCAGCTATTTTATTGTAGCTGCCCCAGTGGAGTAAGATGGAGGGTTAGTAGAGTCAGTCTTATGCTGATTTGGTTTGAGGTTACTTATGCCTTATTAGGCTAAAGTCAAACCAGAAATGAACATGGGCACATTCCTCATGGTTCGGGTCCTACTCCTAGTCCTGAGATGAGGGTTTGTGTGCAGTGATAATGAAGGGTGTGCTTTCAGGGGAGATAACAAAGGGAGTGGGAAGCAGCACAAGGGAGGGTGAGCAGGAAGCTAAGCAGGGTGAGATTCCAGGTGATCTTCTAGCCTCAGCCTCATCTGTGAAGTGATCTGGAGCATAAATCACCCCACAGAGTTTGCACCAACTAAAGGGAGGGTGCTGGGCTTTCATATTCCTTCACCAATCAGGTGTTGGCTATGGGCAACCCCCTGTAAGCTCCCAGGTGCTTCTGGGTCTCCAAATATGTGGCCATAATGGTGCTAGGAACCCAAGGGCTGTCACCTGCAGGTGCAGCCAACCAAAGCACATGGAAGCTGGGGAGGAGCACACAGAACCTACGTGAGATCTGAGGGCATCTGGGTGGCACACCAGCAGGTGCTATGATATCTCAGAAGAGAGCCTTTGTCCACAGAAGCTTGGGGCCTGCCTCATTTATATTTCTTGACCAAATTCCCCTCTTTTCTGTGCCTATCTGTGCTCTAGTCAAAGGCATTGCTATACTATTATCTACTTATATCTTCCCTTTTATCCCGGTATACTTTTAGTCTCTTTGCCGGGAATGACTCCTCCCAGCCCCCTCTTCTCTAACTCAAAGACTCTGCATCTTTTCTTTGCCTGTTTATATGCCAACTTTGCAAGAATGCCCCCTTTTTTATACCTCCTTAGTCGGAGGCATCTTCCCATCTGTACTCCCCAGAACTTTGCACATTCTAGTGGCATCACTACCTACTGCAATGCGGTGACTACATGCTCCCTGCCCTTCCTCTTATCATTCACACAGCAGTAAGTTTTATCGGAACATGAGAAACTAGAAAGTAGATGGCAATGGATGGCGGAAGTCTCTGAGAGCGAGCTGAGCACACTGGATTGCTAGCCTATGTAGTACCTTGGTACAAATTAGGCACAACAGCCTCTCTGTATGGATGTTGCTCTGAGCAAGGGGTGAGACTAGACAAGGGCACACAACTTGGCTGGTTGCCTTTGTGCAGTGTACAATCTTCACAACTGTATACTGTGGTGCTACCTGAAACACTCCTCCTTGAGCTGGGTCCAGGGAGGGGATCAGGGATACATGTGATTGAATTGTAGAAGAAAGGAACTATTGCCTGGTTCCCAGAGACAGCCAGGAGATTGTTAGGTAACACAGTACGTGTAGGGAAGGATGGAATTGACTAAGAAAGATGCAGCCCAGGCCCGCCCTGCCCTCAGCATTGGTGCCATTACTTCTGATAGCACTGTAGCAGATTTAAAGACTTGCCACAAATTCTTTGATGCTTCTCAAATGGAGACACAGAACACGTTCCTCTCCCCTTGAATCTTAGTGGCCTCAGTGACCTACTCATAGCCATCAGATTGCAGTGAAAGTAAAAAACATGACTCCTGAGTTTAGGTAAGAAGAGGCTGTATACCTTCTGCCTTTGTTTCTTGAAACATTTACTCTTGGGATGCTTCATTTCAGAACCCAGTTGCCATGGTATGAGAAATTGAAACCACATACAGAGGCCACGTGTAGGTGCTTGCTACAGACAAGGGCCCCAGCCGAGCTCCCAGCCAACAGCCAGCACCAACTGCCAGCCATAGGAGTGCATGATATCCAGCCCAGTTGGGCCTTCTGATGACTGCAGCACCAGCTACCCTCTGACTGCAATGGCATAAAAGGTATTGAGCTGATCCTTTCCCCAATTCATGATCCATAAGATTATGAGCAAAAGATCTTACTGGTTGTTTTAAACCACTAAGTTTTGGGAGATTTGTTATGCTGAATAGGTGCTTAAAGTTGCCTTCCTGTAAACCTTTGCATCGATTTAGGATTTTAGGTGGGTAGAGAGAATCAGCTTTATGCTGCTTTGATTGAAGGTTACTTTGGATGAATTAATTTAGGAAAAGGATGCACTCAACATGAGGGGTTAGCGTGAAAATCTCAGGTCATAATAAAATGTTACTTTACTTTGCCAAAGTGTTTTGTGTTGGGTCTGGATAGAGAGAATATAAATTTTCAACAAAGCTCCCCAGGGTTTCCACACTGGTTTCCCCATGTTTTTGCCTAGATGTTTTCTTGTTTATGTTTTTTTGTGGTATTTCACGAATATTTGAGGCTGTGAAGGCTCAGATGTAATGGGTTAAATTTTGCTTACATTGTCAATAAGAAAAGCAGCTCTTTAAATACAGTTTAATATGCCTTTCAATTATTCAAAGTTGGTTAAAGCCATTTGAGGAATGTGCATAGCAATGCCATGTTAAAGAGAAAAAGTAAGTGAAGGAAAAAAAAGTCCATAAGTTCTTTAATAGAGTCTGAGTTACTGTTTTTAAAAATTCTTGGCCAAGATGTTGCTGGATTGTGTTACATGAAATTATGTTTATTGTCCAGAAATCTTCCATGGAACTTGGAGAAAGACAAAAGGGAATCCCATCTGAAGTCTTCAGTTAGCTCAAAGTTGCCAAAATATTTGGGGTTTGAAGTTGAGCAATTTCACTTTCTTCCTTCATTTGTTGAAAACTGATAACTAAAAGTTAGATTTAGGGATTCAAAGAGATTATTACCCAAACAAAATTTTTATTCAGTTTTGTACAAATACACTTTAGGAAATTAATGAAACCTGTTAAGTTTTAATATTCTGTGGGGCCACAGATTTATTTGGAGGAGTTCTCACATTGGAGGTATGGTTATTAACATGTTCTGACTGGCTGCTGCACTAGGTAACCTGTTCATAGCTGGCTGATTTAACATGTCGTCCGTGAGGGAGCCACTGGTCACTGCAGATCCAGTTTTTGGACTTAGGGAGATGAGTCTGATTCAGAAGTTGTCTCAAATAGATTCATTGACCCCCATTCTTCAATTTCCAGGTTGTGCATGTTTTTTACGCATCTTTCAGAAGACCAGTCCTCCTGCATATTAATCCATGCATGTGGGAATGGAGCAGGGAAGTAGGATGTGAACACAAAATTCCGTTTTTTGAGTTCTTTACCTCCCCAGGGCAGATTGGGGTACAGGTAACAAGCCAATTTAGTGAGTTTGTTTTCTAACCCTTTTAGGAATCAATGGATACCTTTTGTCCCTTTAATCTTTCATGTGTTCTTCCCTTCTTCTCATCCCATTGGGTCAGTCTAACAGAACTCTGGCTTCGAGAATGGACCCTTAGGCTGGGCGCGGGGCTCATGCCTGTAATCCCAGCACTTTGGGAGGCTGAAGCAGGTGGATCACTTGAGGTCAGGAGTTTGAAACCGGCCTGGCCAACATGATAAAACACCTTCTCTACTAAAAATACAAAAATTAGCCGGGCGCGGTGGTGTCGGCCTGTTGTCTCAGCTAATTGGGAGGCTGAGGCAGGAGAATCCCTTGAACTTGGGAGGTGGAGGTTGTAGTGAGCCAAGCTTGTACCATTACACTCTAGCCTGGGTGACAGAGTGAGACTCTGTCTCAAAAAAAATAAAAAATAAAAAAAAGAACACTTAGATATTCCTTATACAAATTATACTTTACAGCCTTGAGCTTAAAGGATAGAGCAAAAGAGACGGGCTGACATCAGGTTGGGTTCTACCATGAGAGAGGTACTCAGATGGTGATGATGGTTAGCTCTATCCACATGGAGATGCCACAGCTGGCAGAAGCTCTGAAGCTGGGCTTTTGTAGATTCCTGGGCTCCCATCCACACCTCCCTGAAATTCTAGCCTCGTAACAACTTTTTAAAGCCAACCATGTTACCTGGGATTTATTATTATGACTCTGGGTATAAGCCCATGCTATGTGAAATGTGCCGTATTTTTGCATTAGCCATAGGCTATACACTTGCACTAATAGAAAGCGCATGTGCCTGGTAGCATTGTGATTACATAACGATGTTTGGTCTGTTAGCATACCCAGTCATTTACCTGTGGTAGCAAGAAGCTGGGAGGACTGTGCCCCATAGCCTGGTGTTGGCATACCATACATTTCTATCTCCTTCTACCCACTGATCAGCATCTTTTTGGGAGAATAAATGTTACTGGTTTTGCATGAATTTAACAACATTCATGAAGAACCTATTATGCCCCAGGCATCATGCGGGGCATAAGTGTAGGATGGGTGAGCAAGATAAATGTGATCTCTTTCCTCAAGGAGTTTAGAATTGAAGGGGGAGTAGGTATTTATACCCAGAGTGTGGCCCAGCACAGAGGGGCATGAAGGACGTGCACAAGGAGCTATGATTAAGATTCACAGACCTCTCTGAGCCAGTGGCATTTAACCTCTAGCCTGAAGGATTAGAAGGTTCTGTCTTTGAGAAAAGGCAGCACTGCAGGAAGGAGAAGACAATCTCAATGAGGAGTGGTTTACGCTTCACAGTGAGTGTTTCAAGGGAGGTTTATTACATCTCCTTGGTGGATTGACCACCTGAGTCTTGGCTCTCATTGGTGGATGAAAGGCTATGTCTCATCTGAAGACATTTCCAGGCCCTGTGGACTGGGGGAAGATGTTTATTTGGCAGCTGAGGGCACTTACTCTCACCTTTACAGGCAGGTCGAACTTGGAGTAGTCTCCCGGGAGTTCTTGAAGTATAGCAAAGGTCCCTAATGCCTGCTGTTTTTCAATGTAGGCTGACTGTAATTCTATAGGAGAAAGGAGCCAAGAAGCTTTGGGTCCAACAGGTGCCTGCAGGACACTGGGGCTGGAGGGGCTCCCCATGGTGTCATTCTGCCACCCCAGAGCTTGGTGGAAGGGGGCGTAGGCCTTATGTGGAGAACCCTGAGAAAGCAGGGCTCTCTAACCCTATTGCTGGCTCTGGTATCACTAAAACCACCTATTCCATTTCCTTGAGTCCCATATATGAAGGTTCAGCAAGCCAACCCACCACCAAGAAAAAGAGGTGTGGCCCACATGCACATGCATGTGTGCCTGCACGCTCATTAATCTAGCCAAGGTGGGGCAGAGATAGTGCCTACAAACTCGCCAAGCTCATTTAAAATTAAGAAAATTCCTCAAAGTCTTCTTTATCTATTAGAAGGTCAATTTCATTCAGTTGTTCTATGTCAAGGTTATTTATATAGAATTTGCTGGAGGGTAATGCTTTTTCTTCTCAAGAGCTTTTGACACAACTCAGCATCCATCTTCTTGGAATCTGGTTCTGGACTCTGTGCCTCATGTCTTGATTACAGTGGCCTTTTGCCCATAGCTCACCCCAATCCCTCATGTCCTGGGAAAAGCATGTTTTTGCTTGTCACTCTGTCCACTAGGGACTCACAGGACATCTTATTGTGAATAATGTCAGATAAGATTTAGGGAGTCTTGCCAACTGTAAATCAGTGCCTGGAAGCTTTGGGATTATTCCTACTCATTTTTTTCTCTTGGAATTAGGCAGTTTAATCCCCGTGGGTATGGTTTAGCAAGATCTCAAAGTAGAAATTTATTGAAAATAATTTCCAACGCAAGTCCAGACTTTCTTGAACATCTCTATTAGCATAAAATCTAGTTTTTTCCTCTCCAATAAATAAACATACCATTCAGTTCTCCCTTCCACCCAAATTTGTGAGAGAAGGAAGTGTTATAACCCTAGGTTGTGATCATATTTGTTTGTCACTGAAAGTTCCTGAGATGCATGAAGTCATGGTTTTACTTCACAGGATGTGCTGAGCACCTCCTCTGTGCCACGCCCTGTGCTATGCATTGGGTGTGTAATGCTGTTCAAGATACAGCGTCTACTTGGGGAAACTAAGGTCTGCCTTGAGAGACACACAGGTAGAGAATTAATCATAGAATGAAATGACAAGGCCTATATAGGAGATATTTATATATTAGTTGTATACACTACAGGAATGAAAAGGTAGAAGAGAAAATCCTTCTGCCATCTGGGGTGGAGAAAAGGCATGGAGGGGAGGGATTTGGGCCTTTAAAGGACATTTGGCAGTGTCTGGAGATGTTTTTGTTATTTCAAGTAGGGGAATGGAATTTGTTACTGGCATCTAGAGGCCAGGGATGCTGCTGAATAACCTTCAATGCGTGGACAGTCTCCTACAGGAAAAACTTATCTGGTCACAAATGTCAGGACTGAGAAAGAGTGCTATAAGGGGGATGCTTGAGTTGAGCCTTGAAGATGACTGGAGTCTGCTAGGCAGCTAATCGGGAAGCCTTTGCTCAAAGGCTTCATTCCAGTGCTAACTGTGTGGGCCAGAGAGGAAACAAGACCAGGAAGAGACGAGACTCTGGGTTTGGAGGGTCAGTTCACAGTGATGGTGTTCCTGGGTGGCTCAGCGTTGGCTCCAGGTGGTCCCTGCTCCCACTATGGTGCAAATTAGGGGTAGTTGGGTAGGAGGATGTCATTTTCTCCTTTGTTGTGGTAGTTTATAAAGGAGAATTGAGGAATTTGTCCTTCTCTTGATTCTGAAGAGGGTGGGTGGCCAATGTTCCAGGAAAGGCATGCAGGAAAGAGCAAAGAAGACATCTCCCATTATAAGTAAACTGATTTAGGCCTGTGGCTTGCAACAGTATATGAAGTGGCCAGACCACTGTATATGAACACTCAGAGGTAGAGACTTAGGTGCCAGTCATTAAACCTGTTCTACCCCAAAATCTGGAATGGAAGGACTAAGCTGTACCATTGATTCTGCAAAAGTATCTTTGGATTGCTATCAGAAAAATGTTCTTAAGTGAAGCACAACATTATCTAAATGCACCTTCTCAATAACCCTGTGAGGCTGGCTGATAAAGGCGATAGCACATTGAAGCATAATAGTACAATGAAGGAAACAAACCGAGGGCAACTGAGAGTGCTGCTTTGTCCACGAGTATTACTGATTGGGAGAGTAGAAGGCCAGAGTCCCACTCTGGCTGGTGGACCAAGTTGAGCTCTTTGCAGGGATGGTCTCTAGTCCTGGGCCAGTCCTGCCCTTTGTCCATTGGACTGTTCCTCTCATCCATGCTGGCTTTTGTTTGTTGTTTTTCTGTTTTCCCACATGTCTTAGTTTTTTGCTGCTATAACCGAATACATGAGACTGGGTAATTTATAAACAAGAGAAGCTTATTTAGCTCAAGGTTCTGGAGGCTGGGAAGTCCAAGAATGAGGGGCTGCATTTTGCAAGGGCCTTCTTTCTGCATCATAACCTGGAGGAAGATGTTACGTGGTGAACATGTGAGATCAAGAAGGGAAATCAGGCAAAACTTGTTCTTTTTATGAGGACCCCACTTCTGAGATAACTAACCCACTCTCACAAAAATGGCATTAATCCTTTCATGAAGGTGGAGCTCTCATGACTTAATCACCTCTTAAAGGTCCTGTCTTTTAACACTGTCACAATGGCCATTACATCTCAAAGTGAGTTTTGGAGAACACATTCAAACTGCAGCACCCCAACATTGATTAATCATCACAATGAACATTATGAGGTATAAGGAGAACAAGAGCTCCCACAATTCCTCTCCCTAGGACAGTTGTTTGGTTTTGTTTCCTGCCATCGTCCACACGGATCCATAGTTACAAAAATAATGTAATTGCCATTGAGTTCTTTTTCGTGTAATATGATGTGCTTGTTCATGTTCTCACATAGAGCCCCATGAATCATTTCAGTGAACCCCTATTATCCATCAAGGTCATGTGCCATCATTTACCTATCAATTCTCCTTTTTGGTCACTGTGGAGATTTTCAGAGTTTCAGTATCACCAGTAACATTGTAGTGAGCATCTTTGTATAAATAGGTTTTTTTTTTTTTTGCTTCCTTTCAAAGATTTCTTTAGGATACATTTCCAACAGTGGGATTAATGTGTCAAAGGGTATGAATATCTTCATGGATCCTGATATATATTGTCAAATTGCTTTCCAGCAGAGTGTAGCAATTTATATACCTGACATGAATAAATGAGTGTAGCAGGCTTGCAAAATATTGCCAGCATTGGATGTTATTATTTTATTTTCAAACTTCTTTTGCTGGTTTAATAAATGTAAAATGATACCAATTACACATAGGTAACATGCCTAGCAATGACACACAGGTAGAGACATGATACCAATTACACATAGGTAATATGCCTAGCAATGACACACAGGTAGACATGATACCAATTACACATAGGTAACATGCCAGCAATGACACACAGGTAGGTTGTTTTTGCTAGAGTTTCCCTGCAGCTTATGATTCCTATCCTTATCCTTGGACTACAGCCTCAAACTTCTGTTTGTCCTACGTGGCTCCCAGCCTGATCTTGATTGCTATCGATCTCTAGGGAGCATTTGGCCTTGGCTTGACCTAGTTTAATGATCATGCTGAGTGTCTAGATAGAGCCCACAAGTAGCATTGTGGGTTAAAAGAAGGCCATATTTATCTTTTGGCTCCCCAGTTTATAAGCTGTGTGACCTTTGATAAATTTTAATTTCTCTAAACCTGAGATTAATTGAGATCGTGTATGTTAAGCAAGTAACACTGTGATTGATACAGAGTAAGTTATATTAGTCTTGATAAGAGTAATAATAATAATCTATCTTAATAACTCACAACCTTTGAGATAGGTGCTGATATTATCCTCATTTTAAAAGTAGACAATTGAGGCTCCAAGAGGTTAAGCTCTTTGCCCAATATGTGCAGTCTAATGCAGAGTGACTTTTGTCCTCTGTCCCCAGCTTTGCAACATGGGTGAGTGGTTCCAGTGAGTAGTAGGTGTACTCATGAAAACCATTTCTGTACCAGGACAGCCAGCACTAACTTACCTACACGCAAAAGTGACTATATATTGCATATATGTAGACCTCCAAACTCAAAGATGAACCCTTAGCTAGATTCCAAAAATGCCAGCAGCCACTCCGCAGTCTGAGGGGAAGTAGGCTGGAGGAAAAGTTACAATGGCAAGAGAGGTGAGTCATAACCAATTGTGGTTAAAATGTCTTTCTGTTGAAAAACTTACAAAAACCTGTGACCATGTGAACTTATTTCTTGGGGCCCTGGAGCTGGAGCCTCATTAGCTTCATAGTAAATTGGACACTGTCCTGAACTCATGACTAGCAGTCAACCAAAAATGGAACGGCTAGTTACTTTTGATTGCTTGTTGCTTTTTTTCTGAATTAAAACTTCATTATTAGCATAGTTCAGTCTGAGAGTTACTGCCAGGGTGGAATTACTATAATTAAGAGGAAAAGAAAAATATGTTGCTAGTCATTAATTTTTCTTGATTTTAGAGGGTGACCCAGTTTGAGGTTAAACGAAGAGGACTGAGGTAGTAATTTAGCACTCTGGGGGGTTCGCGGAGATTTTTGTGAGCTGGAGAAACAACAGCTGGATCCTGGGGTTGCCACCATATTGAATTCATAACTAGTTATAAAAAGGTGTGTAAGAAGTCTTCAGGAATGTGATGCTTATTTTTAAAATGAATAAAAACAAGGATAGGGTCAGGGCACAGCACTATAATTTAAATGCTACCAGGGCTGCATCTGTATCCCAATAAGTGAATGAAAGCTTTTTCTGTGTTAAATGTGAAAATATCATATTATCTTGATTTAAGGATACTGGCTTTGACTTGTCAAATTCTGGGGAAGCTAGAAATTTTACCTTTGGCATATGCACATAACACTGAATATATGTTAAAACAGGTATAATATTTCACTCATTTAAGTACACATTATTTGAGGTTTCTGTGATGAAAGCAAAGTGCTCTTTAGTGCAAAGGGCACAGACTTGGAGCCAGAAGACCTGGATGTGAGTCCTGCCTTTGCTAGCCCTGTATTTTGAAGGTAATCTTTTTGAGCCTCTGAACTAGTTTCCATATGGTAAATTGTAAGTATCCTCACTCATATATTATATACCTTGTTTAATAAAACATATGGAAAAATAAAGTGATACATAAATGTTATTAGGCTATCATTGACTTCTCATATCACTTGTAAGTTGGGACTTTATATAGTATCTTTGAGAAGGCCAGGGGAGGAAAGAGTGAAAACCTTGGGGTGGCTTCCAGACTGTAGAAATCATTCTTTTTTTTTTTTTTTTTAAGAAAAGCTTTATTGAAGTATAATTGACAAAAACTGTGTATATTCAAGGTGTACAATATAATGTTTTGATATACATACATACTGTGAAATGATATTCCTAGTGAAGTTAATTGACATGTTCATAAACTTAAGATCTACTGCCTTAGGGAATTTCAAATATTCAATACAGTATTGTTAGCTATAGTCACCATGCTGTACCTTAGGTAACCAGAAGTTACTCATCTTATAACTGCAACTTTCTACCCTTTGACAACATTTCCCTTACCCTGCAACCATTGGTAACCACCATTCTATTCTCTGCTTCTATGTGTCAACTGTTTTACATTCCACATATAAGTGAGATCATGCAATATTTGTCTTTCCATATTTGGCTTATTTCACTTAGCATAATGTCCTCCAGGTTTATACATATTGTCACAAATGGCAAGATTTACTTCTTTTGAAAGGTTGAATGGTATTTTGTTTATAATATATATGTGTATGTATATGTATCATATATATGTATCAATTTCTTTATCCATTCATCTATCAATGAACCATTAGGTTGTTTTCATATCTTACAATGCTACAGCAAATATGGGAGTGCAGTTATCTCTTTGACACACTATTTATTTGCTTTGGATATCATATCCAGAAGTGAAATTGATGGATTATATGATAGTATTATTTTTAACTTTTTGAGAAGCCTCCTTACTGTTTTTCGTAATGGCTGCACTAATTTACATTCCCACCAGCAGTGGACAGGGGTCCTCTTTTCTCTGTGTTGTCACCAATACTTGTTATCTTTTGACCTTTTGATAATAGCTAATTCTTTTTTTATTATATTTATTAATTTTTTTATTTTTCATTTTTGTGGATACATAGTAGGTATATACATTTATGAGGTATATGAGATGTTTTGATACAGGCATGCCATGCATGATAATTACATTATGAAAAATGGGGCTTCCATCCTCAAGTATTTACCAAGTTGTAGAGTTTATATCCCCTTTGTGTTACAAACAATCCAGTTACACTTTTATTTATGTAACTTATCCAGAAGATTCAACACCAATTCAATGTAAAATATATTATGTAACTAAAAGGTGTAATTGGATTGTTCATAACACAAAGGGGATACAAACTATATATATTTTTCAGTTATTCAAATTATTATTAACAGTTGGTCACCATCTTGTGCCATCAAATTCTAGGTCTTATTTATTCTTCCTATTTTTTTGTACCCTTTAACCACCCTGTCTTTTTCCCAGTCCCCACTACCCTTCTCAGCCTCTAGTAACCATCCTTCTATTTCCTATCTTCATGAGTGACTTCAATTGTTTCGATTTTTAGATCCTACAAATAAGTGAGATCATGCAATGGTTGTCTTCCTGTACCTAGCTTATTTCACTGAGCATAATGACCTCCAGTTTCATCCATATTGTTGCAAAGGATAGGATCTCATTCTTTTTATGGCTGAGTAGTACTCCACTGTGTTTACATACCATATTTTCTTTATTCGTTCTTCTGTTGATGGACACTAATGTTGCTTCCAAATCTTGCCTTTTATGAATAGCGCTGCAATAAACATGGTGGTGCATATGTATCTTCTTTGATAATAGCTATTTTAATGGGAGTGAGGTGATATAGTTTTAACTTGCGTTTCCCTGACGAGTAGTAATGTTGAACATTTTTCATATACTTGTTGGCCATTTGTATGTCTTCTTTAAAAAATGTCAATTTCCCTTTAAAAAATTGGTTTATTTACTTGTTTTTGCTCTTGAGTTGTAAGTTCCTTATATATTTTGGATATTAAGCCCTTATTGGATATATGGTTGGCAAATATTTCATAGGCTGCTTCTCATTTGATTGATGGTTTCCTTTGCTGTGCAGAAATGTTGCAGTTTGATGTAGTCTCATTTGTTCATTTCACTTTTGTTGTTTGTACTTTTGGTATCATATCCAAAAATATCATTGCCAAGACCAATAACATGAAACTTTTCCCTTTTGTTTTCTTCAAGAAGTTTTATAGTTTTAGGTATTATATTTAAATCTTTAATTCATTTTGAGTTGATTTTTGTGTATAGTATAAGATAGGACCCAATTTTACTTTTTTTTTGGCATGTGAATATTCAATTTTCTCAACACTATTTATTGAAGAGACTATCTTTTCCCTGTAGTGTATTCATGGTAACTTTGTCAAAGATTAGAACACCAGGTATGAATGGGCTTATTTCTGGGCTTTCTATTCTGTCCCATCAGTCTATGTGTTTGCTTTTATGTTAGTAGCATCCTGTTTTGATTATTATAGATTTGTAATATAATTTGAAATGAGGAAGTGTGATGACTCCAGCTTTGCTCTTCCTGCTCAAAATTGCTTTAGCTATGCAGTGTCTTCTGTTCATTCCATATGAACTTCTGGATTGGTTTTCTATTTATTTGCAAAATGCTGCAGAAGTTTTGCTCTGTAGATTGCTTTGGGTAGTAAGGACATTTTGGCAATATTTATTTTTCCAATCTACAAACATGTACCTTTGCATTTCTTTGTGCTTTCTTCAATTTCTTTCCTCAGTGTTTTCCTTTATAGTTTTTATGTACAGATCTTTCATGTGCTTAAGTTTTTTCCCAGGTATTTTATTTTTTGATGCTATAATAAGTGAGACTATCCCCTTAATTTCTTTTTTCGATTGTTTGTTGTTAGTGTATTGAAAGGCAACTGGTTTTTGTATGTCGATTTTGTATTTTGCAAGTGTACTGAATTAATTTATTTTAAATAATTTTTAAAATAAATAATTTTAAAAATATTTTTTAAAGATCTTGTCATGTGCAAACAGACATAGTTTTTTTTTTCCTTTTTCCTTTCCAATTTGGGTGTCTTTTATTTCTTTTTCTTGCCTAATTGCTCTGGCTAGGAGTTCTAGTACTGTATTGAGTAGAAATGGCAAGATTTCTGATCTTAGAGGAAAAACTTCCAACTTTTTATTATTAAATATGAGGTTAGCTCTGGGCTTGTCATATATGACTTTTATTGTATTGAAGTACATTACTTCTGTAACTAGTTTTTTGAGAATTTTTATCATGAAAGGATGTTGAATTTTGTCAAGTGCTTTTTCTGCATCTGTTGAGGTGATTGTACCATTTTCACCCTTCATTCTGTCATGTAGTGTATCACATATTTTGACTGGCATGTATAGACTCATTCTTTCGTCTCACCTGGTGATGGTGAATGATTCTTTTAGTATGGTGTTAAATTCAGTTTGCTAGTATTTTGTTGAGAATTTTTGCTTCTATTTTCCTTAGGGATATTTGGAAAATAGTTGCAAATTTTTGGAAATAATAATAATAATTTTATTATTATTTTTAGTGTCTATATCTGGATTTGGTATTAATCTGGCCTCTAATATGAGTTTGGAAGTATTCCCTCCTCTTCAGTTTTTTGATGGCGTTAGAGAGGGTTGATATTAATTCTTTAAATATTTAGTAGAATTTATCAGTGAAGCCATCAGGTCCTGGGCTTTTCTTTCTTTTTTAAAAATTAAAAAAATTTCTTGACACAAAATTGTACATATTTTGGGGGATACATGGTGATATTGCAATACGTACAATGTATAGTGATCAGATTGGGGTAGTTAGTATATCCATCATCTAAAACATTTATCATTTCTTTGCTAAATATCCTCCAATATTCAATATCCTCTAGCCAGATATTTGAAACATACTATTGTTAACTATCATCATCCTACAGTGCTATAAAACATTAGAATGAGATTTTCTTTAATGGAAAATTTTTGAATACTTATTCAGTTACTGCTCATTTTTGTTCTGTTTAGATTTTCTGCCTCTCCATGATTCCATCTTGGTAGCTTGTATATTTCTAGGAGTTGATCTGTTTTTTTCTAGGATATCCAATTTGTTAACATATAAGTGTTCATAGTAGTCTCTTATGATCCTTTGTGCTTCTGTACTATCAGTTATAATGCTACCTCTTTCATTTCTGATTTTATTTGAGTCTTCTCTGTATTTTCTTAGTCTTGCTAAAGATTTGTCAGTTTTGTTTATCTTAAAAACTCAGTTTCATTGATCTTTTCTATTTTTTTTTTTTTTTTTACTATTTTATTTATTTTTGCTCTGATCTTTGTTACTCTTTCTACTAACTTTGGGCTTAGTTCTTCTTTTAGTTCATTGAGCATAACATTATTAGGTTGTTTGAGATCTTTGCTCTTTTTAATGGGAGTGTTTTCACTATAAATTTCCTTTGTAGAACTGTTTTTGCTGGGGGGATGGTGGCATATGCCTGTAGTCCCAACTATCGGGAGATTGAAACAGGAGGATTACTTGAGCCCAGGAGTTCAAGTATAGCCTGGAGAACATAGTGAAACCCAGTAACTAATTTTTTTTTTTTTTAAGTCCCCTTTAGGACAAAAGCCTGGATAACTGTTTTGCTGGATCCCATAAGTTTTAGTATGTTGTGTCTCCATTTTTATTTGTCTCATGATTCTTTTAAATTTCCCATTTGATTTCTTCTTTGACCCATTGGTTGTTCAAGAGCATGTTGTTTAATATCCACATGTCAGTGAATTTCCCAGTTTTCCTCCTTTAATGATTTCTAGTTTCATATCATTGTGGTCAGAAAGGGTACCTGATATGGTTTCAATCTAAAATGTGTTCACACTTGTTTTGTGGCCTAACAAATAATCTATCCTGGAGAATGTTCCATGTGCACTTTAGAAAAATGTATATTTTGCTGCTGTTGGATGGAATGCTTTGTATGTCTTTTTAGTCCATTTTATCTATAGTGTTGTTCACATCCTCTATTTCCTTATTGATTTTTTGTCCAGATGATTCATTGATGCTGAGCATGGGATACTGAACTTCCCTACAATTATTGTATTGCTGCCTGTCTCTCCCTTCATATCTATTAATATTTGCTTCAGCTAGTTAGGTGCTGCAATGTTGAGTGCATACATATTTACAATTGTCATATCCTTTTAATGAATTGATTCCTTTATCACTATATAATGACCTTCCTTGTTTCTTTTTAGTTTTTGAATTAGTCTATTTTGTGTAAGCATAGCTATCTCTGCTCTCTTTTGGTTTTCTTTGCATAAAATATCATTTTTTATTCCTTCACTTTCAGTGTAAGTATGTTCTTAAAGCTGAAGTGAGTCTTGTAGGCAGCATATAATTATATATATATATATATATATATATATAAAATATATATATTTAAATTATATATATATAAATATATATAAAATATACATATATATTTATATGTATATTTTTAAATCTATTCAGCCATTCTATGTCTTTTGATTGGATAATTTAATTCACTTACTTTAAAAGTAACTATTTTTAGGTAATAACTTACTGTTGCCATTAAAACTATTTTGTGGCAGTTTTATAGATCTTTGTGTCTTTCATCTTCTCTTATTGTATTGTATTGTGATTTGCTGCACTGGTATGCTTTGATTTCCTGTACTAGTATGCTTTTATTTCTTTCTATTTTTCTCTTTTGTGTATCTACTAGATTTTGCTTTGTGGTAACTTTGAGACTTACAAATAATACCTTATAGTTATAGCAGTGTATTTTAAGCTGATAATAACTCAACTTTGACTGATAGAAGTCTACACTTTTACTCCCTTTCCCCACATTTTATTTTTTTATTTCACAATTTACTCTTTTTACATAATCTGTCAAATAGAAAATTATTTTCACTATAATCATTTTCAA
The DNA here is from genome assembly GCF_048565385.1 of Saimiri boliviensis. Classification (NCBI taxonomy): domain Eukaryota; kingdom Metazoa; phylum Chordata; class Mammalia; order Primates; family Cebidae; genus Saimiri; species Saimiri boliviensis. Next base: position 21,396,182 of record NC_133453.1, on the reverse strand, counting down.
TAGTTTTGCTTTTAACCTTTATATTAGAGACACAAATGATTTACATACCACTATTGCAGTATCTGGGTATTCTAAATTTTACTGTATGTTTACTTTTACCAGTTAATATAATACTTTTATATGTTTTTATGAAACCTATTATATATATTTCATAAACATATGCTACTAATTAGCATCCTTTTTTTTCAGCTTGAAAATTTTCCTTAGTATTTCTTGTGAAGCAGGTCTAGTGGTGATGAACTCCTTTAGCTTTTGCTTGTCTGAGAAAGTCTTATTTCTCCTTCATTCCTGTAGGATAGTTTTGCAAGGTAAAGTACTCTTTGTTGGCAGACTTTTTTTTTTTTTTTTTTCAGGGCTTTGAAAATATTCAATTTTTTCCTGGCTTGCAAACTTTCTGCTAAGAAGTCTGCTAGTCACCTCATGGAGAATGCTTTATATGTGAGGAATTTCTTTTTCTCTTGCTGTTTTCAAGATTCTCTCTTTGTGTTTGATGTTTGACAATTTGTTGTAATATGTCTTAGTGAAGTCTTCTTTGGATTGAACCTTATTGGAGACCTTTGAGCTTTGTATACCCGGATGTTAATATCTTTCTTCAGATTTGAGAAGTTTTCATCCATTACTTTTTAAAATAAACTTTCTCTTTTTTCCCCCCTGTATCTTCTCTTTCTAAAATTCCTGTAGTGCAATGTTAGCTCTCTGTGGTATCTCATACATTGTGCAGGCTTTCTTGTTTCCTTTTGGTCCTTTTTTCTTTTTTATCCTCTGAATGGATATTTAAAAATGTGCTATCTTTTCTTTCTTCTGCTCAGTCAAGCCCACTCTTGGTGCTATTTATTTTTTATTTTATTAATTGTATTCTTTCAGATCCTGAATTTGTTTGGTTCTTTTTAATTATTTTTTAAAATCTCTGTTGAACTTCTAGTTTTATTTATTGTTTTCCTGATTTTTTTTTTGAAGTTGTCTATCAGTGTTTTCTTGTAGCTTGGTCCTAAAGTAATTACTTTGAATTATTTGTACGTATATTTCTGTTTCTTTGGTATTGGTTACTGGAAAATTATTGGGTTTCATTGGTGGCGACATGTTTCCTTAGTTTTTCATAGCTAGTTGCCTTGCATTGATGTCTGTGTCTTTGATGAAGCAGTCAACTCTTTCAGATACTACAGACTGGTTTTAGTAGGGAAAGAACTTCGCCAGTGGGTGGGTACGAGGGCACTGGCTGGGTAGGTTACAGTGGTTTCCACTCCAGTGAAGGTACAGTGGCATAGTATTCATGCAGCTCTGTCAGATGAAGTTGGCATCAGCAAAGCATCCAAAGACCCTCAGTGGCCAAGGCTGTGGTGGGTCTCCAGTTATAGTGAGGGTTATTAGGATCTCCAGTATTAAAGGCTGCTGGAGTTTTTCTGATCTCTTTCTCTTACATGGGGAAAGTTGTGGCTGAGAAGATTCCTCTTGGCATTGAGCCTGGCTCACAGTGGGCTCATGGTATGGGAAGCACTGGTATCTGAAACTCAGTGCCTATGGAGCAGTCACAGAGCCAGAGTCTGAAGTGTGTGCTCGTGTGGAACTGATAGTGGCTCCAGGGTCTGGAGTGTGGGCATGTGCAGAGCTACCACTGCTTTAGAGATCAGGGTAGCGGTTGCTATGTTGCTACAGTGATTGCTATTGCATCTGCAGTGCTGGTGCTCACAGAGCAGCCACAGAACCAGGGTCCAGAATGCTGGTACCCATGGACTGATAGTGGCTCCAGAGTCTGAGGCAGGGCTAGCCCATAGTGGTGGTGACTCTGGTGCCTGAGCTTCAGGTGTGAATGGTACAGCTATGGATTGGGATCTGGAGTGCAGACATGCACAGAGTAGCTGCAGCTTTGGGCTCTAGGGTGCAGGCAAGGTTGGGAGGTGGCAACCCCAGTCCCAGGGTGGCACAACATGGCTTTTTCTTGATGGGAGTGTGCAGCAGTGTATCCCTATCCCAGAAGTTCTCAGTGGTGATGGCTGTTGGTTGCTTCAGTGGTGAAGGCTGCCAGTGTCCTCTGCAGAGCAGGCCACTGGGGAGCAAGGTGGCACCTGCCATATGGCTGATACTGATAGCCTCTGCCCTTCTTTGTTCCTAGCTATCTCTAGATGTCTCAAGTATGTCTATCACCACAGAGATTCTTTCTGTGTGTCAATTCTTTATTTTTTGCTCCACTGTGTTTTTGCAGGTTCTTTTTTGAAACCTTGAGCCCTCCCAGGACTATTTTCATTTGTGGACAGCTGTCTAATTGTTTTTTATAGGGGATTAAGGCTGGTATCTCCTACTCTGCCATCTTGCTGACATCCCTCTCAAGGACCATGAATATTTAGTTAATGTGGAAGAACCTCTTTTCCCTGCAGTTGAGTTGCCACAGCACCTCTGTACTGGTTGCCTGTTGGTTCTATTAATGTCTCCTTATTATTCTATTTATCTTTCTTCTGAATTGCAGTGTCCAATCTTTCAAAGAATAACTATTGCGTCTCTATATTAAGTGCTTCCAGAGACATTGCCTCTAGTCTTGGCCATAGTAGTGGTCATAAAATCCAAGCCTGGTCAATTACAATGTTTGCCATGGGATGGCAAAAGTGAGCCAATCAGAATGCTTCTTGGGGACTTATATGGATACTAGGCAGGAGAGCCCTTTCTTTCTTCTAGGACTGACAAACTGAAGTAGCATATGCCACACAATACAAAGAGAAAAATAGACAACACTTTTTGAGACCTTGCTGTCTCTGAGAACCAGCTCTATCTATTTTCAAGGTTTAAAGACAGTAAAGAGAGATTTGGTTTTGGGAACAGGGATCTCTTTTGCTCCTTAAATCACATGACATTGTGGGTGGCTTCTGAAGAGGCCACAGTAATTTCCCAGAACCTCACATCATCCTCTGTTCTTTATATGGACTCCTTCTGTTTACACAAGAACAAATGGGACAACAACATCATCAACAACAACAACAAAACTGAGAGAAGAGAAGGAACTGGTGACCTAATCCAGACTTAGGTGCCTCATTTAAGTGCCTTCATGTTGTGCCACATCAGAAGTGCCGTAAGAAGCCACAGAATAATGACAAACAGGTTCTTCACGTGGTTATTAATGCAATAAACATTTACTGAGCATCTGTTGTGTTCAGGTCCTTCTCCAAGGACTGGAACTAACTGCAGCGAATAAAATGGACAAACACCCCTCCCCTCAGGAGCTTACTCTTGGGGGTGGGAGACAGGGAGGATGTATATGTGTGCATGTGTGTGTGTGTTTGCGTGCATGCATGTGTGTAAGGGGGGCGTTTGGAAGGTTGCAGTTTTAAATGGGGCAGTCAGAGAATACCTCACTGAGAGGGTGATAATTGTGTAAAGATTTAGAGGAGATGAGCAAGGGGCCCAGCTGGTGTTGGGGGAAGAGCGTGCAGAGGGAACAGCTGACACAAAGGCCCTAAAGCAGAAATGCACCTGCTGTGTTCTGGGAATGGGAGCAGAGCAAGGAAGGGAGATGTCAGGGAGGTCGGCAATGGGAAAATGGTGCAGAACCTGGTCGGACTACTGTGAACATTTGAGCTTTGGCTCTGAGTAAGGTGAGAAGCCTGTGGCAGTTGCCAGGCTGAGGTTTTATCAGGTTCATGCTGGCATCTCTGCTGAAGGTATTCTGAAGCCATGGCCATCTGCAGCCCATGCTAATCTAAGCTGCCTCCCATATAGAGCCAAAGTAGATGTGAAATAAGCCAGTGTATGGGAAGTCCCCAGCATGGAAGTGATTGGCTTCCAGTACGCTCCTCAAAGCAGGGTTGAGGGGGCAGGGAGAGAAAGAGAGTTTGTCATTGACAAGAGGCAGGGAGAGAGAGAAAGAGCAGCTCCAAGAGAGTAAGTGGAGGTCGGGCTGTTCCCTACCTATCCCAAATTTTCTAAGGGCTGGTCCAAGAGCCTGCTTAGATCTTCATGCTACCCCGAAGTCCTTATGCCATATGCAATATTGCCTGGCACAGAATGGATCTTGATAAATCAGTGTTGAAAGAATGAATGAATGCAATCCAGTTTTGCAGTTTCTTCACTGAGTCTCCAGTCACATCAACCACCCATGCCCTGAGCCACTGAGTCACTAACTCAACTAACTCAAGAACAGCTGGAAGAAAAGTGAGGTCTCCAAGATTGCATCTGAGTACTAGGAACATGTGGTAATGGTTATTATGCCCATGTTCACTTCTAATCTGAATATCTGTTGCTATCTGTTAGCTTCTAAGTTTCATTTTAAGGGCAAAACTGCAAGAATCACAAGATGTGGAGGCATCTCTGAGCTGCAGAAATAGGTCGCCCAAGACCCCTGGGACCACACACCTTCCTCTTTGATCTGCAAAGTCTCCTTTGGCCCCGGAGACTGTGCACATTTTGGAGAGATGTAACTTCATAATATTTTTATGGTCTTTGGGGCTGAGTTTAAAGAAGAGATGGTGGCTTATAAAGTTTTTTTATTTATGAGATAATTTTCAGAATTCAGTGTTCACAAATACTGGCAAGGTTGAATTTATGAAAGCAGAGGCTATTTTAATATGTTATCTTCCTAGTTCATAAAACGTTGCCTCTGAAGGGGATGTTAGAATTGGATGCAGTGAATAGCATCGTGGGAGCTGCTTGTCCTCAATAAGCACGTTCCTGAAATTGTATTATGACCTGCAGTTGAAAGGCTAAACAGTATGCATTCAACTAGTAATTCACATATAGATTTCAATTTGGCTGAAGAAAGTTTTGTTTTCCTGGGTCTGTTCTTAATTAGTAATTCGATTCAAGTTTAATTAACATTGCCTAGTGATTGTTTTTGCTTCCTTAGCATTCTTCAACCTATTAGCTTTGAAATTTGAAGTAGCTATCTCAAGTGGATAAAGAACATTTTTTTTCTTAAAGACAATTTCTTCAGTAGGAAATATTGTGATTCAGTTATTTGCAATTGGTAGCAACTGGTGGAACAGAGACTAGGGGTTTCAGCAGAAGTTGTGGTAGTGACCATCCCCTGAGACCCCCGCTGCCCACCTGCCTGCTGATGTAAACACAGGATTGGACCGACTCACAATCAAAATCTTGATCCAGTGCGTAGACGTAGAAACCTTCCTGGCATATTTTTGAAACCCGAGCTGCTCTTTGCAAAAGAGGCTTTTTGTTTGTTTATTTGTTTTTTAAAGGGAAAGGCTGAGTATCTAAGTATCTAAGAGGCATGAAAATAATGAACCATTTTAGAGAGATTCTATATGACAAGGGAAATGGAAATAAATATAATGTCATGCATTCAACTTTTCTTTTTAAAAAAGGCTTTTCAGAAATGCGTAGAGAAACCCAATTATGGAAACAATTGATAATTGCTAGAACTGATTTTCTTTACGACAGAGTATATTCAGAAAGAGAAACCTAGGAGAAAATTCATTAGCTTGATCTACAATGTAGAAAAAGTGTTGGAAGAAAAGCAACTCCCAAGTGAAAGAGAATAGGCTGTCCCAGTTGTTCAAAGCCTCTTAGGGACTATTCCCAGAGGCCTTCCTTCAGGAAGTGGAGGATGACAATATACATCTGAGCCCAGGCTAAAACAGTTGCCCCATTGACGACTTTTTTTTTTTTTTTTTTTTGAGATAGAATCTTGCTCAGTCACCCAGGCTGGAGTGCAATGGCACAATCTCGGCTCACTGCAACCTCTGCCTCCTGGGTTCACGCAAGTCTCCTGCCTCAGCCTCCCGAGTAGCTGGGACTATAGTCATGTGCCACTGTGCCTGGCTATTTTTTTTTTTTTTTTTGTATTTTTTGATAGAGATGGGTTTCACATGTTGGCCAGGCTGGTGTCAAACTCCTGGCCTCAAGTGATCTGCCTGCCTCAGCTTCCCAAAGTGCCCGTTGATGACTCTTTTGTGGCAGGTCTTGTAAGTTAGTAGTAAAGAGCTCAGATCTGGGCTGGAATCCTGGCTTCACCACTGACAGGTCATATGATCTTGGACGAGTCACTTAATCTCTGGGTCTATAAAAGGGGGATAGCAATCATGGGTAGCTCTTACGTGGTTGTGGTGGGTTAAATGAGATCATGTATGACAAGTGCCCTAGCCTGTGGTTCCCTCCTAGTTTTAGCCACTGAGAGCACAATTGGTCAACCTCTCAGTTAGAAAGACAAGGGGGGTTATTCTCAAGAGAGACAGGACAAATCAGCCTGCTTTAGAGACCCTGGTCCTTCACTTGGAGATGTTCTCCTTTTGGCAGAGGCTGGCATTTTGTGGTCACCCACCAGCAAGAAGAGGCTTAGGCTAGGACATAGTATAGTATCTTGGCATTTGGATTCCTCCTCTGGGTCTCAGATGAATGGCCCAGCAGATAAATACTCATGATTCCCTAGGGCCTGGGAGGTGAACTGGGAAAGGTGAAGCATTCTGAGAGCAGACATACACAGGGGGTCACCTGGTTCCTGGGCAGCTCACTCTGGCAGGGAATATAATGTGGCTTAATCCAGGTATTGTTTCTGCACCAGAGCCAGATAGACATGAACACGCCTGAGTCTCACTGAGCTATGTGTCTTGTCTTCCTCATTTCTGAGGAAAGCCTGGGTTTTTACAGATTGGAAACTCTTGGGGGCTGGGTATGGTTGCCCACAACTATAATCCCAGCACTCTCAGAGGCCAAGGTGGATGGATCACCTGAGGTCAGAAGTTCGAGACCAGCCTGGCCAACATGGTAAAGCCCTGTTTCTACTAAAAATACAAAATTAGCCGGGTGTGGTGGTGGGCATCTGTAATCCCAGCTACTCAGGAGGCTGAGGCAGGAAAATGGCTTGAACCTGGGAGGCAGAAGTTGAAGTGAGCCGAGATCATGCCTCTTCACTCCAGCCTGGGTGACAGAGCGAGACTCCATCTCCAAAAAACAAACAAACAAACAAAAAAAAAAACTCTCTTGAGGAGTTTTATAAGTTCTCTCTGGTGGATGTGTGATTACCCCATGTCCTTGCCTTGCTGATGCTTTTATATCAGTCTCTCAGCTTTAAAGTGTGAGAAGCAAAGGAAAAAGATTCAGATATTTAAAGGCTTAATTTCTAATTATTTTTATAACCCAGAAGTAGATGATTCTATGTACATTGTCGAGTGCTGGTTTGACTTTCCTCTGTGTTCTTCCTTCTTCACTCCTGCTGGGAAGTGGAAGCAAACAACTTTTGGTGACTCTCCCTACTTTTTCTGATCTCATCTTTCCATGTATTTAGTTTTATCTTTCTAAAAGCAAGTGATGAGCTCGAGATAAGGTACCATCATATTGTGTATGTGTGTGTGTGTTTAGAGATTCTATACGTGTCTTTTCTTCCCCACAAAATGAGTAATAATGGAAGTGCCAAACCCAGGTTCCATTATTGTAAACACCAAAAAGGGCAAACTGAATGAAAGATCAAAAGCAAGTTCTTCATTGCTCTTTCCTTTCCATCTCTGCCCTGGAATGTCCCAGTTTCCAAGAAGCACTCTGGGGGACAGTGAATCACAGCTGTCTCCATCCTAGTCCACAAAATAACAAATGAAAGGAAAAGAGCTAATACAGAGTTAGCACAACGAGAGCCGCCTGATTGGCTCATGCCACTCTGCTGACCATATCTCATTCCTCTAGTTCCAGGAGGGCTTTCCTGAGGCCTGGGCAGTGGGGAGTATGAGATGCAGCGCGCTTGAAGCCTTTATGTTAAAAAGCTTAGCTTTGTCCTTTGAAGGTGGGAAATGGTTTCAAAAGAAATCACCTTTTTTGTCAGGATCAGACTGGAGAGACTGTAACCTTCACAGAACTTTAGAATTTCAGAGTCGGATGGATATTGTCCAATTTCCTTTTTCAAAGGAGGAATGGGAGCCCAGGGATATTAAATGTCTTCCTGCGTGTCCCACCACACCCACCTTATGCTAAATCTGGCTTTGAGGGAGTGGAGAGACAGTGAGGACCCGAAGTGCACGCTGTGAAGAATAAAGAGTAGGCAGGCTCTTGACTGGAGCTCTTTGTTCCTTGATAAGGAGATGATTGCCACTGTTTCATTCACACAGTATCTTGTCTGTGGAAAAAAGTTTCTAAAAGCCAAATTTGAGCATACATTGCTGAATATTCATTACCTACCTAGTGGATACCTGCTATCAGTATGGTACCATAGAAAAAGTTCCGGGGGCTGGGCACGGTGGCTCATGCCTGTAATCCCAGCACTTTGGAAGGCTGAGGTGGGCAGATCACTTGAGGCCAGGAGTTCGAGACCAGCCTGGATGACATGATGAAACCCCTTCTCTACTAAAATTACAAAAATTAGCTGGGCGTGATGGCTCATGCCTGTATTCCCAGCTTCTTGGGAGGCTGAAGCATGAGAATTGCTGTATCTGGGAGGAAGAGGTTGCAGTGAGTCAAGATCATGCTACTGCATTCCAGCCTGGGTGACAGAGTGAGGCTCTATCTCAAAAGAAAAAGAAGAAAAGTCCTGGATCATTCTGGGAATGGGTGGGGAGGGGTCAGAAGACCTGGTCTAGTCTAACGTGTAATGGGAAAGTCAGTTCTCTCTTCTGGATCACAAAATCCTCATTTGTACTATGCAGGGTTGGACTGAATAATTTCTAAATTATATAATAACACTAAAGTTCTGAAACATTATGATTGTACAAGCAGTATTTGTTAGGACATGGATATGGGGCTATTTGCTGGAATATGGGTATTATTATAATACTCAGCTCAAAAGTGGTGGGGTGCCATGTTTTGTCACGAGTATGGGAAGTCAGAGCAAGCTGGTTCTGGGACAGAGAGGGATGAAGCAGGTGTTCAGAAACAGCAGCCCCCAGACACTGCAGGGTCTGAGGAGATGGGGAGGGGCTGTCCCCTTCCTCATGGCTCTGCCAACCATGATTCAGTTTCCCTTAAGGCTAAGGTGCTTTTAGATTTATTAAAGCTCTCTTAAAAATACAACGTGTAATATAGGGAAAGCTTTTTCTTTTTTAAAAAGGATTCCTAAACAGTTGAGTTTTTTCTAAATTAAAACAGATCTTAAAATCTTGTGTACCATCTTAAGAGCTAATGGCTTGCAAATTTTAATTTTCTGCTTGTCACTAAAAGTGACAACTCAGAGGAGACTATAGAAATTGATTCACCTAGCCAAACTTATCCAAAGTGGGGAAGCTAAATAGGTCAGTCAATGGAGACCAAAACCCACAGTGTTGTTTTCCAAATAACACAGCAAGAAATCCACATGGGAAGGAACAAAATGCAATGCCATGGTTCAGAGAGGATATTGGAAACAGCTCCTCTTTATTTTAAAATATCTTCCTCTAACTTAACTGAACATGTGAATTTGAAAAAGATCATAAGTTGGTATTAGAAGACAGCACTCACTATACATTTATAAGTTGACTTCAAAGGAAAAAATAGATAGGCAAGTCATCCAATTGCTTAAATAAAATTTAAGAGTGGAGATTCTAATGAGAAAGAGTTCATGCTGTGAATCTCCCTGTATGAAATATGAAATCTGCTAAAAGAAATATATTAGAGAGTAACATTTCAATTAACTGGAACCCAATTCATCAGAGCTTTCAATTATTATTATTTTTCTTAAGCCCACTTAAATCAGGGATGTAATAAAACAAATCAAGTCCTAGGGGTTGTCCTAGCATTAGGCCTTTGTAATTTTTTTAACCTCTGATACATATCTAGAACCAGATAGAATTGGCTAAATAATTGGATTTTTGAACTAGTAAGACTTGAAGGCCATCTAGTATAATGGTTTTCAACCTTAGTCACACATTATGGTCACCTGGGGAGATTGGAAAAAATCCTGATGTGCAGGCTGCACCCAACACCAATTAAAGCAGAATCTCCGAGAGGTGGGACCAACCTGTATTTAAAAAAAAATTCCAGATGATTCCAGTGTGCAGTCAAGCTTGAAAACCAGGGGTCTTCTTCTGCAACTGTCCCAAGAAGTGAAGTGACTACCCAGACAGCCAGCTGGTAACAGAACCAAGCCTGTAATCTGGGACTTTCCAAAGAAGTCCAGTCTCTTCCCCCATTGTACTACTGAGGCCCCTAGCTACACAGGGCCAGCACGCACCATCCCACGCTGACAGATCAGCCCGTGCTACGCTAACTTTGATGTGTGTCCCACTCATCTGGAGATCTTGTTAAGGGGGCAGCTTCTGATTAGTAGCGCCTGTAGTTCTAACAAGCTCTCAGGTGGGGCTGATGCTGCTGATCAGAGGACCGTACACACTGAGAATTTGTTCTAAGCTGCAATGGGGCTTTCTCTTCACCCACAGCACACCCGCCTAGCACCCGCGGGTAGATCCGAACTTTTCTCATTCTGGTTCAAGGACACCACTGCTGTTTGTTGAGGCATCTCCTTATTTCTCCAAAAGCCACTCTGTTCACCCAGAAGCTCGGAATCATCCACAGCTGCACTTTCTTATTTGTGGAATTCTCCAGCCGTTGTGCTTTGCTGAATAGCAACATTTGGCTGCAGCATTCCTGAGTAGGTTTTTATTTATTTATTTATTTTTTATTTTTTTATTTGCTTAGCTTCCCCGAGGGAGTAAAAGATGTGCTTCATAATGGGCGACACCAAGGAGGTGAAAGTTCACTGACAAGGACCATTCGTTAGGTGGGATGAGTGTCTAGCTCCGCTTATCAGCCTGCACATGTGGCTAAAGATGGGAAACTGGCAGGCAGTAGAATGCAACCTGGGCACCTGAGGAAATCCAGGCCTAATCCCCTTCCATAAAACAAAGTGGAAACGGTTGAAATCTGAAAGCAGATGGCTGAGTTCCTCCATATTGTGCTATAAAGGTGGACTTTTGTGATAGGGTATTTATAGATTTGGGGAAACCTGACAAGGTGTTGCTATAAATGCCAAGAAATACACAGCACAGTGATTTTGTTATTGGAACACATCTCACGAAGACTGCAGTAAGGATGGAGAAGATAGGTGTGTGTGTGTGTGTGTGTGTGTGTGCGTGCGCGCGCGCACGTGTGTGTGGGTGGAAGTTGCATTCACTTGATTCATGCTGCTTTGAGCAAGACTGATTTGGTGGTTGTGGGTGATGGCTGCAAAGGGAGACCCGTTCAAGGGCATATGCAGGGACAAGATGAGCATTTGGTCACAGAGGGGCTAATGTGGGGTCTGAAAGTGGGAGCTGGAGAGTTGGGGCTCATAGCTTTAGTGTTCAACTTGAAGAGCTGCTCAAAAGAAAACTGGGTCCAAAGAGCTGCAGAATGAAGCAAGTACGAGTTTATATGGCCCTTCCTGTCCCAGGTGGTTCCATTACCCCATGAGGCCACAATCTTGCCTTACGCATTTCGGAGCAACGCTGACTTCTGTGTATAGGTATTGAGCTGTGATGACTATCTTTCACTGGTCAGTCAGTTATTCCTCATCTTTTAAGGTTCTATCCTTGTTCCTGGTCTGACCCAGAGAATACCTGTGATAGATTAAAAAAAAAAGAAGAATAATTCCTTAATATACAAAGGATTAGCTAGCTGGACCTTTGAAAGCTATTCTCTGTTTTAAAAAAAAAAAGTACCATATGGACTATTTAGAAATCCACTTTTGAAATCCAAAGAGCCCCTTCGAATTGCAGTCCTGAAACCATCCCACCGACCATGTAGTTTGGGAGAAGGGGCGGCCCTTTTGTCTCCAACTCTGAGGAACACGTGCTCTCTCTGTTTCAAAGTGGATGCATTAAGGAGGATTTTTGGTTGTAGTTTAAACCAAGTGGACCCTTCGGACTTTCCTGGAGCTTGGCGAAGTTCTGTTTCTGGGAAACTGCATTGTGATAGAGAAAGACAAGAGGGGGGAGGGGGAATCAGAATGAGAAACACGCAAAAGGAAAGCAGATGTCTCAAAGTCACATGCAGAGCCTTCATTTGCAGTGCTCGGGTAAACAGAGCCCAGTCTGGAGAAACAGCTTTAGACGTGAACAGTAAACATAAACAAGAAGGGAGCAGTGGCCCGGGAGCCCCACTGTGGGATCACTCTACACCTGCCAAGCCTGAGTCCTCAGACAGCAACCGTAGCTGCCCCCATGCGGGGAGCTCGCTCACAGTGTGGCCTCCTGGCAGGGAAAAGAAGCAGGGGTCCTTCTACTTCTTACCTGAACCCCCAGTGAGTTCCTCCTCCCTAGAGCTGGCTGGTGTAGGTTGGATCCTTGAGCAAGATGAGATGTGCTGAAGTGGCACCTTCCCTCTGTTTATCTTTCTTAGCATCCACTGTTGAAATTTGCAGCTCCAGGGTCAATATTCAGAAGCAATATTCACAGCAAATATGGCTCCTAAAAGTCTGTATGGGTGGTTCTCAAACTCCAGGAGGAATCCTCAGAAGGTCCATTAAATCCCATGGTGCTGGGCCCTACCCCCAGAGCTTCTGGCTCAGTAGATCTGTGGTGAGATCTAATAATTTCCACTTCAAGTCCCTGCAGCATCTGCCCTTGCCAAATGGCAGATGCCAGTTCAGTGAAACCATCAGCGTCTATTAGTGTGGGCTAGTGGTTCTCACACTGTGGTCCGTGAGCAGCAGCAGCACCACCACCGGAAACTTGTAGAAGTGGAAATTCTCGGGCCTCACCCCAGATCTACTGAGCCAGACGCTCTGGGGGTGGGGCCCTGCACCTTGAGATTGAATGTACCTTCTGATGATTCCTCCTGGAGTTTGAGAACCACCCATACAGACTTTTAAGAGCAATATTTGCAGTGCAACAGATGAAATCATCTATGGGCAGAGATGAATCTCCTGATGGGAATTTGGGCATTGCAGCACATCAGTGGAGGAGATAAAATTTAGGGGAGCAGCTGGGACCCTTTTTAGCCTGTTAGATGGCTACCTATTTTTCCCATGTGTTAGACCCACCATGGGGCCATCCTTTGTGAAGCCGGCCTTGGCTAGGCGATGCTCCACTGATAACAGGGTCATTATGTCCTTGAGAGGGCTCCCCAGGGAGCAGGTTGCCTGCTCACCCACTGCCCACTTCCTGTCACTCCTCCTAATTCTCCAGCATGACTTGAATGTGTTCCCTCTTGGGGCTGCCTTCTTTGAAATTGCTCTCACTGCTACCCTCACATGGTCCCAAATGTGCAAACGCACACACGCACCATACATACAAGTTCCACACACCAAATACACACACACTCCCTCGCGCACACACTCTTACACTTGCTCTCACATACACTCACACGCACATTCATACACTCTTACACACACTTTCTTACACACACTCTCTTGCACTGTCTTTCTTACACACTCACAGTCTCTTACCCGCACACATGAAATGCTGAAGACACAGAAGGTATTCTGCATGCTTTTACTTCCTTTCCTCCTGGGAAATGAGCCCAAAAGAGGTAGGCAGCAGAGTTTCTCTGATGAAAACGCTGTGAAATGTTGCTCACAGAGCCGCTTTCCACACGTTTTGGCTATAGAATTTCCAGTCGCAGATTAAATAGTGCATGTGTCTACTTAAATTCAGTCCTCCTTGCTCTCCATCCTCAAGTCAACCATGCTGTGTTACTGGTTTTCCCTGCTTGCTGCGTGGATGCTGATGGGTGATTTAATGTGACATATTTAGCCGAGTCTTTGGCTTGGACACCTGTCATCCGTGGTGCTCTCTCTGTCTCTCCTTGGGACTCAGGGGTTGAGTCTGGCTTTTGGTTTCAAGGGCCAACCTCCTCTTGCATCCTCCACACATTCTGGGCCTTTTTCTAAGTGTCACTGGAGGAGGCTGGCTACACCCTTTCCATCTTCCATCCAACTCCCTGGAAGGAGAAGAAAATTAAATCCTGACCCTTCTAGAATGATCCATTATGCTAATCAGGGGGCAGCCATCTAAAGATAAGAAGGCCCCTTTCCTCTTGAGTTTGGCTCCCAAGATGGAGCTGAGAAGAAACACTCCTGCATTTCTTTTTGGATGGTGCTGGGGGAAGATTTAACTTATGAAGAACTTAAATTGGTCCTCTCTTGTGTCATATTCCCTTTTGCAACTTGTCCTAACTCTACAGTAAAGAACCTCCCAAATCCCTGCCCAGCCTTATATGGATTTCTAAGAGAGAGAGGGAACAGAGTGTAAAGGGGCAGGGAGGCTCCCCACTTCATAACCTTGGAGACTTCAGTGAGGGGAGCATAGGAAAAGGGTACAGAACCCTCAAGTGGTGGCCCACTGAGTCCTCGGGGAAGAAAGTCCTAGGTGGGGAGAAGAGGTCCTGTGGGGAGCACCAGAAGGGCAGTCAAGGTGACCTCGTGCAGCATGGTATTTAAGGGATGATGTCATGGGAAGCCAGGCAGGGACCAAAAAGTCAGGCCTTGAGAAGAGCAGGATTGGAGGTTGAGCTCAGAGCCCTGAAGGTGGCTATGGGAACACAAGCATTTGTGAACGTGGACCTATGCACCATCATTTCAGGCACTCTGCTCCGCTCACCGTCGGCTCAGTTTGTGGCTCTCTTTCCTCTGTTTGCCCAAATAGCTTCATTTAGCCCTCCAGATCCACCTTTTGCCTTTCCTTCCCTGCTCTGTGCCTGGGAGGTTGGACCATGTAAAACAAAGACCATGAGAAGCCAAGACATGCAAATTGAGTTTATTTACTCGCCAGACAAATGAAAACACACACCAGTGAATACATCCACTGAGTCGTTCTCAGAGGATGAAGAATCAAGTTTTGTTTGTTTGTTTGTCTGTTTTTATTTTTAAGGCTTAGGAAGAGGGTTTCAGGGTGGCTATCCCAATTAAGGATGGAAAACTACCACTCTTGATAGGTGTGAGTCAGATTGGTTAAAACAAGTTCTATTCTTTATTGGTGAAGAAGGAACCTGTAGAAGGGTCCAGTAAGGGCCTGGCCTACCTGAGTCATTCAAAGGTCACAGTCGATTCTCTGTTTCAGCTCATCAGAACCAGTTGCAATATAACCCAAGCCCGGTTTTGCTATGTCCTCTGCAAAGAGCTGCTATAGAGGGAAAAGTTTCCCTCTGCACTTGAATGGATTGCCCGCTGGCTCTGGTTTGGTTTGACCCATAGAGGCAGGGCAGGAGAAAAGGAGGCAGGTGGAGGGTGAGGTTGAGGTGACATTCCCCCAGCTCCTTTCCTGTGGGGTTGCTGTGGGTGAGCTGCAGCCCTCTGCCCAAGGCAGCTCTCTGAGTTCAGCTCCTCTCTCAAGGTTCTGATACTCTTCCCTGCCTGGCCCCTGCTGTGACTAGCTCTCAGGCAGTGTGTCCTCCTTCATTAGTTCCCCTAGCCCCTGCCCCCAGCTCTGAACCTGCGCTCTTCATCCAACCTTTCTCAAATCGCCTGGTTTGAGTGTGCAGTCCTTTGCCTGCCAGGACCTTGACAGGTAGGTTGACAGGCACAACCTACAGTGGTTAACTTTTTTCTGTCTTCTTATTAATACTTTTTGTATCCTTCAAACTTTAGATTGCACATGGTCTATCATGGTCCTATCTTCTACATTATGACTTTTCACCTTTAGCTCTTACTACAAAGGACCTCCGTTTTTTTGCATTTCTAGTTAAAAATTTTTCAGCAAATATTAGATGGGCTGTGTATTAGTCTGGGTTCTCTAGAGGGACAGAACTAATAGGAGATATATGTATGTGTATATATACACATATATATATCATGTGAATTAATACTACTTAATAAACTCCCATATATATATATATATATATATATTTGTGAGTAACCTTCATCCGTTTTCTCTAATGTCTGTACTAATTTACATTCCCACCAGTAGTGCACAAGGCTTTCCTTTTATATATGAGAGTTTATATATATATATATATATATATGGGAGTTTATTAAATAGTATTAACTCACACAATCACAAGGTCCCACAGTGGGCTGTCTGAGTCCCAAGGCTGAAAAACTTGGGAGTCTGATGTTCAAGGGCAGGAAGTATCCAGCACCGGAGAAAGATGCAGGCTGGGAGTCTAGGCTAGTCTAGCTTTTTGATGTTTTTCTGCCTGCTTTATATTCCCTGCCAGCTGATTAGATGGTGCCCACCTAGATTAAGGGTGGATCTGCCTTCCTCAGCCCATGGACTCAAATGTTAATCTCCTTTGGCAACACCCTCACAGACATACCCAGGATCAATACTTTGCATCCTTCAAGCCAATCAAGTTGACACTCAGTACTAACCATCACAAGCTCAGACCCTGTTCTTACATTTGGATCACATCATTTATGCCTTGTGCACTTATAAATTGGCTCATTTGTTCAACACTCTTGGTTTCATCTCCTGTGGCTAGGGGTGGAGGAAGTAACAAAGGGCAGAAATGTGTGAGGTGGGGGTTGTCTGGGGGAGTAGCCTTGGCAGGTGCTGTAATGGACATATACCTTTTAAAAATTGGGCTAAACTACATATAATGTAAAAGTTGCCATTTTAACCATTTCTCCCCAGCTTTATCAAGGTATAATTGAAAATTTAAAACTATATATATTTATAGTATAAAACATGATGTTTTGATATAGGTATACATTGTGAAATAATTAATTCAAGCTAATGAACATATCTATGACCTCAAATACTAATTTCTTTGTGGTTAGAGCATTTAAGATCTACTCTCCTGGGAATTTTGTAGTGTATAAAAATAGATAGTATGTAAAATCTATATGCCTGTAGATTACAGACATGAGAACTCATTCATCCTGTCTAACTGAATGTTTGCATCCTTCTTTGACCAATGTCTCCCGAGTCCTCCCATCCCCCACCCTCTTTAACCCTGGCAACCACTATTCTACTGTCTGCTTCTATGAGTTCACCTTTTTTTTGGTTCTGCATGTAAGTGACATCATGCAGTATTTGCTTTTCTGTGCCTGGCTTATTTTATTTTGCACAACATTCTCCAATTTCACCCATGTTGTTGCAAATGTCAGGATTTCCTTCTTTTGAAAGGCTGAACAGTACTCCATTGTGTGTGTTGATTGTTTGCTGGGCAGAAACATTTGTGTGTGTGTGTTTGTGTGTGTGTGTGTGTGTGTGTAGTCCACATTTTCTTTACCCATTCGTCAGTGAACACTTAAATTGATTTCATATCTTGACTATTGCTAATAATACTGAAATACACACGAGAGTGCAGCTGTCTCTTCAAGACAGTGATTTTATTTTCTTTGGATATATACCCAGAATTGGGATTGCTAGATTACATGATAGATCTATTTTTAATTTGTGAGGAAACTCCATATGTTTTCTGTAATGTCTGTACTAATCTAAATTCCCACCAATAGCATGCAACGGTTCCTTTTTCTCCACATCCTCACCAACATTTGTTATCTTTTGACATTTTGATAATAACTGTCTTAACAGGTGTGAAGTGATAGCTCATTGTGGTTTTGATTTGCATTTCCATGATGATTGGTGATGTTGAGCATATTTTCATATAGCCACTGGGCATTTGTATATCCTCTTTTGAGAAATGTGTATTTGTGTCCTTTTGCCTGTTTTTAAATTGGGTTATTTGTTTTCTTGCTATTGAATTGTCTGAGTTTTAAAAATATGTTTTGGTTATTAACCCGTTATCAGATGTATGATTTGCAAAAGTCTTCTCCCACTTTGTAGATTTTCTCTTCACTATGTTGATTGTTTGCTGGGCAGAAACATTATTAGTTTGATCCAACCCCATGTTTATTTTTGCTTTATTGTCTGACCTTTTGAGTCATATCCCAAAAATCATTGCTTAGATCAATGTCAAGTAGCTTTTTCTTGGCTGGGCATGGTAGCTTAGGCCTATAATTCCAACTCTTTGGGAGGCCGAGGCAGGAGGATTGCTTGAGGCCAGGAGTTTGAGACCAGCCTGGGCAACATAGCAATACCCTGTCTCTTTAAAAATGTTTTTTCAGAAATAGACAGGTGTGGTGGTGCATGCCTGTAGTTCTAGTTGGGAAGCTAAGGCAGAAGAATTGCTTGAACCCAGGAGTTAGAGGTTACAGAGAGCTATAATTGTGACACTCCACTTTGGCCTGGGTTACAGAGGACAGAGTGAGACCCTGTCTCAAAAAAAAAAAAAAAAAAAAAAAAAACCACCCAAAAAAGTGAGGGTCCAGTTTCATTCTTCTGCATGTGGATATCAGTTTTTCCAATATTATTTATTGAAGAGTCTCTTTTTTTCCTATCATGTGTTCCTGGAAACTTTGTAGAAGATCAGTTAACTGTAAAAGTGTGGATTTATTTCTGGGCTCACTGTTCTGTTCCATTAATCTATATGTCTGCTTTCATGCTACTGCCATGTTGTTTTGATGCTGTATTGATATCAGGTAGTATGATGTCTTCAGCTTTGTTCTTTTTGCTCAGTACTGCTTTGGCTATTTGGGATTCGCATGAATATTTGTGGTCCCACATAAATTTTAGGATTATTTTCTTTTTAACCATTTTTAAGTATATAAATTCAGTGTCATTAAATACATTTACAGTGTGTGCAACTATCACTGCTATCCATTTTCAGAACTTTTTCATTTTCCCAAACAAAAACTTTGTACCCTTAGAGGGTTTAATACAATAATTCTTCATTCTCCCTCTTCCTAGACCCTGGTTTCCTCTATTTTATTTATGAATTTGCCTGTTCTAGGTACCTCTCGTAAGTGAAATCACACAATTGTCTTCTGTGCTTGGCTTATTTCACTTAACATAATGTCCTCAAAGCATAACCACATTTTAGCATGTATCACAATTTCATTCCTTTTTAAGGTTGAATAATATTCCATTGCACATATGTACAACATTCTGTCTATTCATTCATCATTCTTGGACATTTGTGTTACTTCCACCTTTTGGTTATTGTGAATAGTGCTTCTACAAACACTGGTACACAAAACAGATAACATTAAAAAAAAAAAATTTAAAAACTGTTTTGTAGAGATGCGATCTTGCTATATTGCCCAGGCTGGTCTTGAACTCTTTGCCTTTACTGATCCTTCTGCCTTGGCCTTTCAAAGTGCTGGGATTACAGGCAAAAGCCACCGTGCTTGGCCAAACAAATAACTTTTAATCCATATCTTTCTCCTCTCTCTGATTGACTTGTAGGCTCCTTGGGGGACAGAACCATATCTTTCCTGTCCTTGTATCCACCAAAGCACTTAGCCCAGTTCTTTGCCTATGGGTGTTCATGGAGTCTGGGTGAGTGGGGGGGCCTTTGTAGAGACCCTCTCCTTCCCTGAGGAAGGGAGCCCTGGCTGGCTGTCCAGTTCAGTTACAAAGAGGGAGGAATGGCTTTGAAAACTGTCTGTTCCCATTAGCTTTTCACTTTCTGAAATGCCTCAATCATCTTTCTCAGGGTTGGATCCAATTTCTCTTCACTCCGAGGCAATTTTCTTTCTGCTCAGCCCTGCAGCAGTGAGCAGGTAAGCTGACAGGGCCAGAGTCGGCTGGGGAGCTTGTCTGCCCTTGTACCAAACACGACGGCAGGGAAGTAGAGTTCGTTTTCTCTGTGCCAGCCTTGAGCCCTTACTAATGACATTCTTCATGAAAAGAGAAGTAGCTGACAATTTTTCAGCAGCTACTTGGCTTCGGGCACTCTAGCATTCTACCTATAACTTTAATCCTCCCCACACTCCCATGATATAGGTATTATTCTCTTTATTTTACAGATGAAGAAACTGAGCCCCAGATAAATTAAGTACCTTGCCAAAATCCAGTGGCATGACCAGGACTTGGACTCTCATTCAAACCCTTGCCATTTCTACTCAGCCACATTTACAAACACCTAGTGTGTGAATGACGATGTCCCACAGCAGGCGGACCCTCCACTGCCTATCTGCAAGGGGCCTCTAGCAGCTACCAGCTGCCTCTCTCACCCTGATTTGGCTGGATAGTTTTGGAGTCACCTGAGTGAGGGACCTGTCATAAGCATTTTCCCCACTACCTGCCCTGTACGGCTCCACAGATAGGAGGCCCTCAATGAGTTTACAGAAAATTTGAGGTGCAAATGAAAACAATTAGAAGTAGTTTTGATTAGGTAATTTCCTTTGGAGGGGGACCAAGGTGGAGGAGAAGTGGCCATAAAATAAGTTCCCCTGGCGATCATGCTGACATTGTTTCTTACTTTTCATCCCTTTGTCAGAGCCTTGTAAGAGTAGACATTTGCTGGCCTCCATAAGTTGGAATCCAATCAAAGCGCAGCAAAACTCAGCCCTCTGATATCCTCTGTCAGCAGACTATAATTTTGAGAATTGCTTTTTTGATTGGCTATTGTGGCTAGGTAAGAAGAGGCTGGTGCTCAGGTAGGGCAGCAGAAAATGCTTCTGGAATTCCAATGGAGATACGCTCTGAATGCTGGCTACTTATTCATGAGAACTCTTTTACACAGAATCACACTTTCCTCACAAATGAAAATATTTATATGATGGAATTCATGCAATTTGAAAAAAAAATTGCAGCCTGCGATGCTTCCCTTTCCTCTGTGCCTGGCATCTCAGAGTATTTTCTTTCCTCCCCCAGTATCAATGAAAAAGAAATCAAACTTTTGCAGGCTTCACTAAGTTCCTGACTTTCAATCAGATAAATTTGTGACCTGAATATTTCCTTCTCGTCTTTCAGTATTCACGAAGGATTGTTTGTGGCTAGACCAGTGGATTTAAGCATTTGTGTAGTTCAGGAAAGACAGATTTATTCCCTAGGAGTTGTGTGTAACTTACAACCTGCATATTTCTGCCCCCTCCCCTGCTTTTCCCATCCTTTTTCTGTCTTTGGATTTAGAAGGCATCATGTTTTCCCCCCTGGTTTGCTGGTAGTATAACATTAAGGAGTTTGCGTTTCAAATATTGATCTAGCTTCTCCCACAAAGACTTTCGTTGTTGAGTTTTGCAGCTTGCTATGGCTGACTGAGAGTAGTCTGGGTTGAATTTGCTTAATAGGATGTTCCACTCCCCTGAGAGTCCATTTTTATTCACTTTATCAAGTTACTTATTGATTACAGCTCTTGTCATGTGCACATTGGTTTGCTGGGAAACTTAAAGATATGTTTTGTTTCTTGCTTACAGTAGGCTGGGAATGTCATGCAGTCTAGTTCACCTGGCACCCCAGATGCCCTAATATTTAAAGAGGACTCCATTCTCTCTTAGGCACTTGGCTCGGAATTAAAAGAATGACATTAGTCATCTTGAGTAGGAACACAAATAAGAAGTTTCTGGGTTTTAGTTTTCATTTTACTTTCTGATAATGTGTAGAGGCAATCTCATTCTTCTTCTTCTTCCCCTTCCCCACCCCCTTTCCCTTTCCCCTCCTTCTCCTTCTCCTCCCCCTCCTCCTCCCCCCTCCTCCTCCCCTCCTCCTCCTCGTCCTCCTCCTCCCCCTCCTTCTCCTCCTCCTCCTTCTCCTCCTCCTCCTCCCCCTCCTCCCCCTCCTCCTCCTCCTCCCCCTCCTCCTCCCCCTCCTCCTCCCCCTCCTCCTCCTCGTCCTCCTCCTCCCCCTCCTTCTCCTCCTCCTCCTCTTCCTCCTTCTCCTCCTCCTCTCCTCCTCCTCCTCTTCCTCCTCCTCCCCCTCCTTCTCCTCCTCCTCCTTCTCCTCCTCCTCCTCCCCCTCCTCCCCCTCCTCCCCCTCCTCCTCCTCCCCCTCCTCCTCCTCCTCCTCCGCCTCTTCCTCCTTCTCCTCCTCCTCTCCTCCCCCTCCTTCTCCTCCTCCTCCTCCTCTTCCTCCTTCTCCCCCTCCTCTCCTCCTCCTCTTCCTCCTCCTCCCCCTCCTTCTCCTCCTCCTCCTCCTTCTCCTCCTCCTCCCCCTCCTCCTCCTCCTCCTCCCCCTCCTCCTCCTCTTCCTCCTCCTCCCCCTCCTTCTCCTCCTCCTCCTCCTCTTCCTCCTCCTCCCCCTCCTTCTCCTCCTCCTCCTCCTCCTCTTCCTCCTCCTCCCCCTCCTTCTCCTCCTCCTCCTCCTCTTCCTCCTCCTCCTCTTCCTCCTCCTCCTCCCCCTCCTCCTCCTCCTCCTCCTCTTCCTCCTTCTCCTCCTCCTCCTCCTCCTCTTCCTCCTCCTCCCCCTCCTCTTCCTCCTCCTCCCCCTCCTTCTCCTCCTCCTCCTCCTCCTCTTCCTCCTTCTCCTCCTCCTCCTCCTCCTCCTCCTCCTCCTTCTTCTTCTTGACAGTCTTGCTCTGTCACTTAAGCTGGAATGCAGTGCTGCTATCTCAGCTCACTGCAACCTCCACCTCCAGTTCAAGTGATTCTTGTGTCTTGGCCTCCTGAGTAGCTGGCATTACAGGCATGTGTCACCATGCTGGGCTAATTTTTGTATTTTTTTGTAGAGATTGTGTTTCACCATGTTGGCCAGGCTGCAGCAATCTCATTCTTGAGTAAAGGAAATAGAAGGAATGTACTGGAGCAGAAATTTTGGACTGGAAAAGAGGAATAGAACAGAAACAAATAAAGCTCACTGGTCAAGTTCAGGAGAGGATGGGGCTGCATGTTTCATGCCTAGGAAGAAAGTGATTTGGAGAAAGGAAGGATAATAAGCTTTCTGCTTTTTTACCTTGGGCCTGGCCAGCTTTTCAAATATCTTTACTGTCTTTGATTTGCTATCAGATGTGGAAAAGTCTGTCATGAAAGCAGTGGACTCTAATGAGCTTGATTTGGAAGATTTGGAATGCCTTAGTAAGTCATGTATTTCCCTAATTATCGGGGTTATTGCTGCCAAAGGAACACAGAGCACCTAGGAACACACTGAAAATGGAAACTTAGTTTTCTCTTGAATCTCAGCTATGTATGTGCCAATGTTGTTTCTAAGCCCAAGTCGAAGTAGAATTGTAAAGTTGCCTTCCGTGCTATCTTATCCCCATTTCTTTCCATATGGAGATACGTAGTGAATGATGTCACCCAGAACATATATAATTTGACTCATTTTTATTTAAGTTAAATTAAATTAGTTTATATTTTATGCAACAACTCAGAGTAGTGAATGATGTCACCCAGAACATATATAATTTGACACTTACTTATATTAAAATGAAAAAACATCATTATTATTATTTTGAGATAGAGTTTCGCTCTTGTTGCCCAGGTCTGGAGTGAGATCTTGTATCACTGCAACCTCTGCCTCCCAGGTTCAAGCAATTCTCCTGCCTCAGCTTCCCGAGTAGCTGGGATCACAGGCACCCACCACCATGCCTTGCTAATTTTTTTGTATTTTTGGTAGAGATGGGATTTCACCACGTTGGCCAGGTTGGTCTTGAACTCCTGATCTCAGGTGATCTACCTGTCTTGGCCTTCCAAAGTGCTGGGATTACAGGTATAAGCCACTGTGCTTGGCCTGAGAAAACTTTATTTTATATGTTATTAGTTTTTTCTTCTATCAAAGTGTCAGCAACTAGAAGGCAGGCTTTGTACCTAGGAGGTACCAGCAATGAATAGTCACTGTTATGGGCTGTCCAGTCTTTTAACACCTTTCTTTGTTTTGGAGAAATCCAAGTGTAGTAGCCAGGCTCCGAGAAAGCTGACACTGACCCCTGTCCCTTGTCTTCATGCCCTTGTGGTGGCTCTTCTCACATTGTGCCGGGATTATTCTGTGTGACCAATAGCAAATGGCAGAAGTGACGGTATGTGAGTATGAAGCTAAATTATAGGAGACATTGTGGCTTCTGCTTTGCTTTCTCACACCCCTTGCTCTGCGGAAAGCCAGCTGCCATGTTATGAGTGCACCCCAGCAGCTTGCTGGCCAGGTCTAGGTGGTCAGACACCAAGGCCTCCTCCCAATAACTAGCTGGCCATCTGAGTGAACCACCTGGGGAGTGCATCCTTCAGCTTCTGTAAACTTCTAGATGACCACAGCCCCGGCCAGCATCTTATCTGCAACTTCATGAGAGACTCTGAGCCAGAACTATCCAGCTAAGCTGCTCCCAGAGCCCCAGCTCTCAGAAACTGTGTAAGAGAATACATACGCATTGTTTTAAGCTGCTAAACTATGCATTGATTTGTTGCATAGCAATAGACAGCTAATACATGAAGGAAGGCATGTCCCATCTCCCACAGTGCAAGCCAGAGGAGGGTAGAAATTTTCTCTCCCAGCTTGGCACTAATTGGGGCTAACTGGAAGTTAGTGCTTGGGCATGCAACCTTAACTAAGCCAATTAGATATTTATGCTTGGGTTTGTAATCTACAGTGGGCCAATCAAATACTTGTTTTTAAGAATTTGACTCAGTGTTATAATAAAACAGTGGCCAGTTTAGAATTCTATCCTCCAGCAGCAGCCATAGCAGCGGACGGTGTCTCTGGTTGGTAGGGCCCTCGGGTGGTGCATGATGTCTGTAGCCTGATTTTTGCCATGGCGTAATTTTGGATGTTATTCTGCCTGTTTGGCCTCTGTTTGTTGCCCCTGTTTTCAAAGTTGCATACTCTAGCCTTCCTAGTAATCCCTCCAATGAACTCATTTTTATTTAAGTTAAATTAAATTAGTTTATATTTTATGCAACCAAGAGCCGTGACTAGGGCAGCATAGACGTACATTTTTATAACGATGATGGGATCTTCTTTTTCAATACATACATTGCACTGAACGCAGGCTAGGCACAAAGCAGGTGATGAGTAGACCTTTGTGGATTGTACTTCTAGTTAGTGAGTATCTTTTTGTGTGTGTGTGACTCTATAATTTACTAGTGGCTTTGTGGAAATGGCAATGTGGTACTTGCTTTAAAGGAGTTTAATCTAGACTAGAGATTACCTATTGCCTGTAGCAATCTGTTCCAGTGATTTGTGAGAAGAAGTCTCTCTCTCTGGAGACTGAGCCACTCCCCCTATGAGCTGTGCAATTTAGGGAAGGTTGACATCTCAGGGTCTTGTTTATCTAAATGGCAAAATCACAACCCTTGCGATGCTAGCTTGCTGTGAGATTAGATCAGGTAACACGTGTGAGTACACAGTAGTCAAGGAAGGTCATTACTGAGCATTTACTGCTAAGCTCTGGTTAAGGGCTGGGCTGCCTTGCTCTGATAAATGAATGGTGAAACCTTAGTCATTCCTCACCTTTACATCTGCTCAGTTTCCTCATCTGAAAAATAAGCAAGTTGGATTAAAACTGTGGTTTTCAAACCTTTGTTTCTTTATTTTCTTGAAAAACAAAATTGTATATAGACTTCAACATAAAATAAATGGTATTTTATTAGCATGGATTTTTAAAATAAATTTGCCTATTGTAAACTGAGTCATGGAGAACGATGGGGGCTATTTTGATGAATGTAAACATTTGAAATTAGGATTATAGATAACATTTTCAACCCAGGCTTAAGTATTAAATTTAATTCTGCAAATTATTTTGGATGTACGTCAATGAGAAACTCCTGTTTTATCTACATATGTGGTTGCAAATGGTAATTGTTTTCAATAGCATGTTTTGTAGTTTCAATCTAGTTCAACGGAGAAGGTAGGAGAAGCTATGGTGTGGAGACTGCATGAACAGGAGCTCCTGGAAGTACATGCTGATGTGCAGTGGGTTTAAGTGTGGTCTCTGCCCCATGTAGGTGTGTCTGTGGAACCCTAGGGAAAGCAATTTACAACCCCCTGGAATAGATGATGCCACGGCTCATTTCCACTCCCGGGTTTGGAGGATCTAAGGATTGACACAATGTTGATATCTACATAACACTGGTCAGTCATTTCTTTAAGGTACAAAAGTAGTATGCGAACATATGCTCACTGCAAACAATTCAAGTAACACAGAAGCATAGAGCATATCCTTTGGGATATAATAGCTTTTTAAATTCCTAATTGGTATCTCATGTCTTTTAATCACAATTTGATAGCCAAAGCTATAGCCAACACGCCTGGTTAATTTTTGTATTTTTGGTAGAGACAGGGTTGTGCCACATGTTGGTCAGGCTGGTCTGGAACTCCTGATCTCAAGTGATCTGCCTGCCACAGCCTCCTGAAGTGCTGGGATTACAGGCATGAGCCACTGCACCTGGCCTTATATCTCATTTTAATTTACCCTTCTCTGGTTCCTAGTAAAGCTGAGCATCTTTCCATGCTTACTAGCCATGTATGTTTCCATTTTGATGCATTGCCTGTGACTTTGGTCTTCCCATTTTTCCATTGAGATGTAATAGCTTTTTAAATAAAAAAGTTTAATCCATGTGACCACTTCCCCTTATGTCCAGTTCCTTTCCCTTTTCTCTGGGTCTTGTCAATTGCTGTGCAGTCACACACATACACACATGGGTTGTTTCTGTTCACATAAATGGGATCATACTATACATGTTATTCTGTTACTTTCTCTCTCTCTCTCTCTTTCTCTCTCTCTCTCTCTCAATAACATATCTTGGCAGGCATTCTATGAAAAAAGCTCTACCTTATCATTTGAATCTCTTATTTAATATTTTATAATACAAATATTTGTAATTCATTGTGTTCTTCTATTAACAAATATTTAAAATATTTCCTATTTTTGTTATTATAAGCAGTGTTCTGATAATCACCCTTGGGTAGATATCTTTGCTGGTCTCTCAGGAGAATAAGTTCTGAACATTGAAATTGCTCCATCAAAAGGAATGTACATACATTTTAAAATTTGATATATGGCCCAATTTCCCTTTCTGAAGTCTATGCCAATTTATACTACAACAAGGATACATGAGAGGGCTTTTTGCCTATATTCTTGTCAGCATCGAATATGTTTCCTCTTATTAATTTCGGCCCATCTAATGGGTAAAAAACCATATTTTATTTTTTTGAGACAGAGTCTCACTGTAATGCCCAGGTGAAGTGGTGCAATCTTGGCTCACTGCAACCTCTACCTCCCGGGTTCAAGCGATTTCTCATGCCTCAGCCTCCCAAGTAGCTAAGATTATAGGCACACACCACCACACCTGGCTAATTTTTGTATTTTTGGTAGAGACGGAGTTTTGCCACACATTGATCAGGCTGGTCTGGAACTCCTGACCTCAAGTGATCTGCCCACCTTAGCCTCCCGAAGTACTGGGATTACAGGTGTGAGCCACTGCACCTGGCTCCACATCTCATTTTAATTTACCTTCTCTGGTTCCTAGTGAAGCTGAGCATCTTCCCATGCGTACTAGCCATGTATGTTTCTATTTTGATGCATTGCCTGTGACTTTTGTTTCCCATTTTTCCATTGGGATATGATAGCTCTTTAAATTCCTAATTGGTATCTCATGTTTTTCAAGCAGTATTTGATATACAAAATTATTCCAGAGAACCCACAAATACGAATGGATTTCTTGGAACTTGATGGAGCCGCAATTGATCATATAAGTAAATGTTTCTATTCATTCATTAATTTACTCAATGAACATTAAAGAGTTATTATTATGTGCTAGGTATTAGAAAAACTAAAATACCAAAGATAGCTTGCTTAAGCTTAAGGTGCCCACGTTTACTTGAAGATAGATACTTTATCAACTACAATACTCTGTGATAAGTACCCTGACAGGTATATCTGGGGAGCTGTGGGAGTACCAGGTATGCCAGGTGTGGGTTATATGTATAGCATCATACCCTATTAACCCTGAAATTGAGCAGTGGAGGTAGCCATACTTTTTTTTATGTTAACATTTTTTCAGGGAATACATTTGAGAAAGCTGAAATTTCAATAAATGTTTGAAAAGCTGGAGAGGGAAGCTTAGCAGGCTTAGGGGAAAAAAAAATAATAATAAAAAAAGAAAATGGCATGGGAGAAAGCCTCGAGTCTATGATGGGAAAATCACTTGAGTAAGGGAGTGAGTAGGAGAGATTGGGAGTAATAAAAGAGAAAGTGAGGAGTAAAGA
Organism: Saimiri boliviensis; assembly: GCF_048565385.1. NCBI lineage: Eukaryota > Metazoa > Chordata > Mammalia > Primates > Cebidae > Saimiri > Saimiri boliviensis. The sequence goes on along the minus strand of NC_133453.1, from coordinate 21,368,511 downwards.
AAAAAAGATGATGAATAGTTCCTGAAGTTAAGAGGATCTTAATATAGATATTCATGGAGTTTGGGGACAAGGAATTATAATGTCAAACAAGTCAAGAAAGAAGACTTCATAACTGCCACTGAAGATTTATGAATGCCGACTATTGCGGGAGGAGGCTGAGTCCCTGAGGGGAATTATATCAGCTCTCCTAGGAAGCACTCAAGAGCACGGCTAAAGAATTTGGTTTCGGACCGAGAGAAATAAGCACTTACACCTTTTTCCTTTTCTTTCTTTTTCTTTTTTTTTAGAGGCAAGAAGGTAACATTTAGTGTTGGAAAATCGTAGCATAGGATTAAAGCTGAGAATCAAGATAATGGTTGTCTTAACCTAGAGTTTTCCTAGAGTTCTCTGAAACAAGAGCTTGAGACAATGGTTAAAGTGTTGACACTGTTTGGGAGGCTCAGGCTTAGGGCAGTGAGGATGAGGAAAAAAAGGAAGCGAGGCAAGGAAAGTCGTGAAACGCCAATGTGCAAAGGATGATTACACTGGTCATTGCTTCTCAATGAACCTCAACAAAACACAGACATGGCGGATCACTCAGCAGGTGTGTTTGCTTGGTAGTGGGACTTTTTAGGGAAAGAACTGGAAAGAGAAACTACATGTTAAGGAGAAACTGCATCTCAGAGTTGTCCATAGAAGAAATAGAGGGAGGGGAGTTTAATGGCCTGCCTCTTTCTTCCTCCTATTTTCCATGTATCAAATTTCACTCCATGGGCCGTTGATTGCCCTGTGCTCCAGGTTGTGACATTCAGTATTTTATCCGTGTCCAGAAGCTAAAGTGCTGACCAAGAAATGAAGGAGGCAGCTGAGGCAGGATGAGGAGGAATCCAAGGTGGGTTTTTGTCCTGGCTAATTCTCAGGTTCTGGTCTCCAGATCCCTTAACTGTAATGAACCGTACTCATGTATGTCAGATCGGGACAATAGCGGACCTGGACTCCTGTCCGAGTTTGCCACCTCCTTCGGGAGGTGACTTGCTTCTGCTGATCTCAGGCTCCTTGTCTATAGAATGAGGGCTTGTCTATAGTAGAGATCCTCTAAGATTCCTCCAAGTGTCAATGTTCTTGGTATATCCCTGCTAGCCTTGCCTATATTTTATTTTATTTTATTTTTTTGTAGAAGGTAGCCAGGTACATTGAAGAGAACCTTGCATTTGTAGGCAGAAAGACTTTCTTTGAAGCTTAGTTCCGTCAAATACTAGCCATGTGACCTTGGGCAGGTCATCCAATTTCTTTGGGCTTCAGTTGTCTCATCTGAAAAATGGAGAACTAATACCTGTTCCATAGCATTGCTGTGACAATGAGTGTGTGAGCATAGTAACGTGTACAGGCATAGTAGGCACTTGATAAATATTGGTACAAAGTTTCATAGTGCTGTGAAGGTAACAATAGGTTCACAATGGACAGAATTAAATATGGAACAGCAGGAAAAATAGTCTAAGGCTTGGTATGTAGAAAGCCAAAAGGATTTAATTAAACCAATGGTTAAACTCCAAATAAAACTATGCCATATTGATTTGTCAAGCTCTGGAGTGAACTGAAATGATGAAATAGTGCATTTTCTTGTTGTTGTTATCAAGCTGCTGGGCACTAATATTTTTGGATTTCCAGTAATTTTTGATACACACACACACACAAAATGAGGAACTGGTCATATAACTGTGGAGGCTGAGAAGTCCCATGATCTGCTCTCTGCAAGATAGAGACCCAGGAAAGTAAGTGGTATGGTTCAATCTCAGTCTGAAGGTCTGAGAACCAGGAAAGCTGATGGAATAAGTCTCAGTCCAAGGTTAGGAGAAGACCAATGTCCCAGTTCAACAGTTACACAGAAGGGGTAAATTCTCCCTTCCTCTGCCTTTTGTTCTATTCAGGCCCTCATGGGGTTGGATAATGCTCACTCAAACTGGGAAGACAATCTGCTTTAGTCAGTTCAAATCTCACCTAATTCTATTCGAATGTCAATCTCTTCCAGAAACACTCTCATAGACACACCCAGAACAATGTTTAACCAGATATCTGGGCACTTGTTGATCTAGTCAAGTTGATATAAATTTGACCATCATGCCTTGTCAAAACTCAGGGAGATGATGGCTATCTCCAAACCAAAAAGAGATGTCTCAGAATAAACCAACCGTACCTTGATCTGGCACATCTAGCCTCCAGAATTGAGAGAAAATAAACTCCTGTTGTTTAAGCCACCCAGTCTGTGATACTTTATAATGAAAAGCCAAGCAAGCTAGCACAGAGCCCCATTTTCTCAAGATAGGAACGTGAAAAGTAAATTTCCTACTTCCTTCACAGCCAGAGCATAGGCTGGTAACCTCAGTTTCACCCACCCAGAGGTCACAAAGGTAGACTTCAGCTTAGTCATGAGCAATGTGAGGACACAGCTGGCTTAGACATGAGCAACGTGAGGACACGTGTGAATTCCACTGGTCGGGGAGGGTGGCAGTAAAGACATCTGCTTGTTGAGGGTGGCAGTGGCTACAAGTCAAACTTGCAAAGCAGACGTGGGAGGCTTTCACCCTGGGCAGGGGATGGTCTGTCACAGTCGTGTTTGCACTCAGGACTTGGTAGTATCAGTGTCGGAGGGAGGCACAGGCTTTTTTTTTTTTTTTTTTTTTTTTTTTTTTTTTTAACCAGGAAAAATCCTGTATCTTTGTGCATGGTTGAATGTCATTTCTGAAAGCTTAGCCTAGAGCTGTTTCTCCAGCCTACTCAAGGAGTTTATAAGCTGTTCAATACTCTTCTAATAAACTCCTTTGCTTCATCCACCAGAGTCAGCTTCTGTTGCTTGCAATGAATGACTCTGACAGATCCAAACGCTGATGACCTGATGGGTCCCCATCTGCATAGTTTGCCTCTCCCTATACTTGATTCAGCCTGTAGTTGCCAGGACCAATGGCGTCCTTAGGAAATTGAATTAGCTGAGGTGACTCACCATCAAAGTGGCCATTTTCTAGCTGGTCCCTCTCTGATCATAGGCTCTGCCTGTGGAAACTCCATTTCTAGCTGTTCTGTAACCAAGTCTCTATCCTGTACTCCATGGTTGGTTCTATGTCTTATCCCTGCATCCCTTCCTTATAACCTAGGTGAGATTTACAAGGAAGTAGGTTTGAAATTAATATAACTCAACCCCAAACTGGGCCTCATGTGGTACAGCCTTGGCAGAGAATTGCACTCCAAGGAGCACAGTCCAGCAACCAAAAGCAATTAAATTAAATGAAAACTATAGTGATATCTCTGGAGAGAATATCAAGGGAAGTAAATATAATTTTAATGTACAGTAAAACTTTAACATTTCCCCATCTCTGATACTTTCTCTATCCCTCATCCCGTCCAACTTTTCTCTCCTCCATTCTGATTCTAAACCCAGAATTACCCCCATCACTCTGATTTTGTAGGTTCCTTTTTTCTCTCTTCCACCTTTTCCTCTACGTTAATCATTTTTTTTTATTTTCATCATTTGAGAAAGAATTGGCTAACAATCAGAACTGCTCAGTGATGGAATGGACTGCCTTATTAGGTAGTGATTCTCCTATCACTGCAAAATCAAACCAAGGCTGATGCTTACTGCTCACAGATCTTGTGGGAGGGCTCTGTTTCTGGGCAAGGTTCAATCAGATGATTTAGAAGCTGTCACTATATCTAAGATCTCAGGTTTAGGGTTGTGTCTCTGTTTTAAACTGTATTGGGATTGAGTTACATTACTTTTTCCCCTCTTTAGAAATCTTTATGTCAGTGATGGGGAGTTCTGGACCTTGAGCTTGATGTAACTCTTGTCTTGGTTTTAATTTCTTTGAGAAGATTGAGTTACATTACTTTTTCCCCTCTTTAGAAATCTCTGTGCCAGTGATGGGGAGTCCTGGACCTTGAGCTTGATGTAACTCTTGTCTTGGTTTTAATTTCTTTGAGAAAAGTTGATCTTTTCTGCATTCCCACCCTTTCTGATGTAATCAGTGAGCACAGTGACAGATGTGTTCAAGTTTAGATTCCCCATCACTACATCAACTTCACAACCTAGCTGTGCCAGGTCCTCACTCAAGGACTCTTTGTTTTGCTCTGAGACAGCATTTTCCAGGGAGGGGATGGGCACTGGCAGATGCTGAAGTAGAGGGAGGCAGCAGCCAGGAGCGGGGGTTTCCCAGGTGAGGGGATGGGGCAGGATGGTGGGCTTGTCAGGCCCACCGTGGTCTGGGGTAGCTGTGTTGGCGGAGAGGAAGTACATGCACTTGGGGACAGGTGGCTCTGGTCTGAATCTGCTGCTCCCACGTGAGGAGTATTAGTTTGGACACCTTGGGTTGCAAGTGACAGAATTCAAACTGGTTTGAAAAAAAAATTAAAAGGGGAAAGAGATTTCTTGGCTCCCCAAACTGGGAAGAGCAGCCACTGCCGTGTGCAAGAACTCCAGGGGCTTGTGAAGCCTTCCTTGTCTCTTCCTCAGTCTCTTTCGGTCTCCCTGCCCTTAGCACCCCCTTCTACATTATTTCATTTTCAATCCCAGTGAGAAGAAATCTTCTTTCTGAATAGCGCAAACTAAATTCTCAAGAGTTGAATCTCACTGGCCTGGATGGAATCACATGTTCGCCTCTAACCCAGTCTTGGTGGCTGTGGGATAGAGTGTGCCGAGTGGCCACTTTCCCCAAAGAGAAAGTTAGATTTTGTCACTTAAGACGGGGAAACGGATTGTTGACTGACAGAAACAGCTCATATCCACTACAATATAATATTAGCAGTTAGTCATGTCTCTGAGCCCAGTTTCTTCCTGGGTAAAATTCCCACTTCATAGCACTGTGGGGAAGACTGTAAATAATAAATGCATAGCACCTGTCACATAGCAGGCCTTTGATAATTAGTAGCAATTTTTATTGTTAGGTGCAGAGAACCAGCTGGCAGGAGGGAGAATTTTTTTTCTTTAAAAAAAATTTTTTTTTGAGATGGATTCTTGCTCTTGTCACCTAGACTAGGGTGCAGTGGCACGATCTTGGCTCACTGCAACCTCCACCAGAAGGGGGAATTTTGCCCAATGGGAAGATTGTGTGTGTGTGTGCACTATTGTGTGTCCATGTGTGCACACCTGTGTTAGCTATCAGGGAGGAACAGGTGAATAAAACTTGATTTCTACCGTCACAACCCAACTTTTCTTTCTTTTCCTTCCCTCTTTCCTCTCTGACTCACTCTTTATTTTTCCATCTTTCCTCCTCACCCACACTCTCCCTCCCCACCTTCTTTTTCCTTTCATTAGCCATATACACACACACATATATATATATATATATATACACACACACACACACACAGAACAACATGGTATTTTCTTATTTGTGACATGGATTAAATTTTTTAAAACATATTGACTTTATAAAATGATTTGAGATATACACAGAAACATATGCCATAGAATAATATAAATAGCTTCAGAAATTGGAGTGGAGAGAATAAAGAGAAAAGCAAATTAGAAAACAAAATATAAGCCACCCTATCTTATATAGTTGCTACAGGTATGCTCTATTTACTGAAATAAAGCTTCATGTTCTCTAGTCTTAATTTAAAAATGGAGCAAGTTGCAAATTTTCTATTTTCTCTAAAACAAGCCAAGCAATAAAGTCAATTGCACGTGACCGTGCCTGTGTAGCACTTGATCTTGTCCATGGGACGGTGGCTCTTGATAGCAAAAAGGTCCCACCCTAGTTTGTAGGCACCAGAGAGGATGTTAAAGATAAATCAAGATGGGGGCCTAACCAGCCTCCAGGCAGGCAGGAGAAAGAAAATAGCAAAAATATCTTCTGAGGTCTATAGACTTTTAGAGAGGAAAGAGATCAGTACAATGGAGGTATCTGTTGGAATGAAAATGTAAGTAAAAATGAAGACGAAAATCTGCCTTGTTAAAACCCACCTCCCAAAAGAATTAGACACATGAGTTTGCTTCTGTGCGGAGGCCACCTGTGGCCAGCAGGCTAGCTGTTTTCAGACTGATGCTTTTTGTGAATGTTATTGTTGCTGGGAAAGATAGTCCCATGTCAGAGCTATCAGCAGAATGCTGCCATCTGGACAGCCACGTATAACCAACTTACTGCTTCTTGAATGCCACCCACAAGCGTGGCTACTTATCTTTTCTTGTTTGAAGGGGCACCAACAATACTTGGTAAGATGGAAAGAAGACAGGACATTAAGGTGAAGATGAGGAATTCTGCCTTGCCTCATGCACTCCATGGAAAAGGGAGGAACAGTAGCTGGGAAAGCTGTTGAGCTTGAGCCGTGGATGGTCTGATGGGAAGGGGATGTGCACAGACCAGAAGCAGGAAGAGAGGTTTGGGTATAAGGTTAAGTCACAGTTTACCAGATTGCAAAGGACCTTAGCCTGACTGTGAACATGAGAGTGCGTGAGGTTGTACACTTTCTATCCACTGTCATGTCGTCACAGGAGAGTGAAAGAAAGAAGGCTCTATTGATCTCAAAACTCACCCGATCCCTCACATCCTGGCTGAGTCTGAGGTATCTTCTCTGGGCCTTGCCCTCCTCTTCTGTAAGCGAGGACCCTAATCCTTGCCTCAAGTCTTCCATGGAGCTGTTACGGGAATTCCTTTATTTGGAAAGAATTCACCAAGCTCCGACCCCACATTCAGAGCTGGGTCAGACACTTCGGGGAATAGGGCACAGGGTTAATTCTCAGCCTTTATCCTTAAAGAACTAGCAGATATGAGGGACTTTCAGGAGTGGTTAGGGATGTCTGTAGATGAGATACGCTAACTGAGGTCAGTAACCCACCCAGCTAGGCCTGGGCTCTGTCCTGCTCTGGCCCTCACTGGTGGGGCTGGGAACCTCGTTTCTGGGCTTCGGGGACAAAACAAGTGGGTGGGAATAGTTCCCCTAGGGGGTCTCTTCGAGATCTGGCCTACATTAACCTGACCACTCAAATCCTTCACTTGTGAGGTGCAGAGTAGGAACAAAACCTAACACCTGGAGGTGCTAGGTTGTTTTTTTTTCTTTCTGATGGAGTCTCACGCTTGTCACCCAGGCTGGAGTGGGGTGGCTCACTGCAACCTCTGCCTCTAGGAGGTGCTAGGTTTTTTTGGCAAAGCCCGTTCATCTTCCACACCCCAAAAGTTTCTTCAAAGTACTGCAATCTTCCAAGTGGGAACTGTGTGAAAGCAGCCTGGTCGTTCTAACCCTGGTGCCGGGGGTGCGCTGGCCTGTCCTGACAGGTAAAGGTGTGAGCCTGACCTGCTGGCTTTGCTTGCGGAGGGACAGGGGAACCGGCTAGTGTCCTGGTGTCAGGTGGAGGGTGTGTGGCCGTGGGCAGTGGGTGCCTCTGCCTTTGGTACAGGTGCCATCTTTGTTCTTTTCTCCTTACGGGTCTGATCAAGGCAGCTGGATACTCGCGGGGCCTTTCCACAGCCACGGGTTTTCCTTTTTGTCTTGGCTGGGCTCCTGGTGCTGTCACTCTCAGCGGCTGCGGTTCCAGGAACGTTCTGTGCACCCCGCGGGTCTTCTCCAAGAGCCACCTTCGTGGGGAGTTGAGGGCATTCCCCGAGCTGGAGTCCACACTGCCACTGACTCACAAGCCAGAGGCAAATGCCCGCACCTCGCCCTCCACACAGCGTGTGCAGCCCTCCTCAAGCAGACGCTCCCCAGGCGTCCCGCTTTAAGACAGTGTAAAGAAAAACAGGTGCCTGCTGGTCTAGTCACATCCCCTATAAAACGGCTGGAGTCTCTATTTTTTGTAGGGAAACAGCAGAGTGGGGTTGGGCTAATTAGTTACCTCCCAGGAATCTGAGGAAGGGAAGGTTAAACAGTGTGGGAAAGAAAAGGGAACGGCTCTGAAGAACTGTCACCAAGGAGAGGGTTTGAAAGTTAATGGCTCCCCAGAGGCAGAGGAACTACCTGGCCCAGGCCCTGCTCCAGCAGGGGCTGCAGCCATCTTGGGGAGGAACGGGCACAGAGGTGGCTAATGAACTCGGCAGAAGTTGGCGTGGAAAACCACGAAGGTTGGCATTGACTCTGAAATTGTTGCAAAGCTGAGATCCAGGAGAGAGGACAGCTTTTCCTCCTATTTCTACTCTCATGATTAGCCAGGCACCAGGATTTTGACTCTTATAAATGCCTCTACTCCTGGCAGGGCGCCGTGGCTCACGCCTGTAATCACAGCACTTTGGGAGACCAAGGTGGGTGGATCACCTGAGGTCAGGAGTTCGAGACCAGCCTGACCAACATGATGAAACCCTGCCTCCACTAAAAATATAAAAGTTAGCCGGGCATGGTGGTGGGTGCCTGTAATCCCAGCTGCTTGGGGGGCTGAGGCAGGAGAATTGCTTGAACCTGGGAGGCAGAGGTTGTAGTGAGTCAAGATCGAGCCACTGCATTCCAGCCTGGGCAACAGAGTGAGACCCTGTTTCTAAAAACAAACAAATAAATAAATGCCTCTACTCCTTTTTTAAAAACATTTTTTTATATGGTAAAATGCACATAACATAAAAGTTGCCAATTTGACCACTTTTAAGTATACAGTGTCATTAAGTACATTTGCATTGTTGTGTAATCTCCATCATCTGTCTCCAGAACGTTCCATCTTCTCAAGCTGAAACTCCATACTCGTTAAATAAGAACTCCCTGTCCTCTCCTCCTTGGCCCCCAGTAACCACCATTTTGCTTTTGCTTCCATGAGTTTCACCACTCTACGCACCTTGTGTAAGTGAAATCATACAGTATTTATCCTTTCGCGACTGGCTTATCTCACTTAGCACAGGCTTCAGGGCTCACGCATGTGGCAGCCTGTGCCAGAATTTCCTTCCTTTTGAAGACTGAAGAGTATTTCGTGATGTGTCTATAGCACATTTTGTTTATCCACTCGTCTGTTATTGGACATTTAGATTGTTCCCATTTTTTGGCTATTGTCAATAATGTTCCTAGGAACATAGGTGTACAAATATCTGAGTCCCTGCTTTTACTTATTTTGAGTATATACCCAGAATTGGAATAGCTCAATCGCGTGGTCATTCTGTTTGATTTTTTGAGGCACTGCCATGCTGTTTTCCACAGCAGCGGCACCATTTTACGCTCCCACCAGCGACACACCAGGGTTCGGTGCCTCTCCTCTTAATGAGCCCCTTTTTCTTCAGTGCCCTAGCACTCAGAGGAAGTCTGATAAGAGATGCGCCATTGTGCTTGCCTCTGCCAGGACCATCAAAAGGGAAGCAGAAGGGCAGTCAGCGCCATCTGGCCTCAAATGCCAGAAAACTGGAAGGTAAAGAACCCTGGAGTATTTGGACTGCATGAAGCATTTTACAGGAAGGGTCCAGTCACCATCACAAAGGTAGAAGAGACCTGGGTCCTCTTTATTCCTATTCTAAGGAGCATCTGTGGCTCTTTAAGGCAAGGTTTGTTAATTTCATGGGTCTCTATGTCTCTTTCAGCGCAGGTATCAGTATTTGTGTGTTTTTTTTCTCTTCTCCTACAGCTGTAACAGAGCCAAGCACATCTTCAGGACCCAACATTTATTGAACACTTACTACACACCAGGCATTGTAGAAGTACTTTAAGTTCATCTCCTCCTGAATCCTTGTTAACATTTGGAAGGCGTGTGTCCTGAGTCACCAAAATCAAAAGTACCTCTGTAGCCTAACCTCCCTCCCCCCAAAAATGCATAGAGTATGACCAAAGTTTCAAGTGAGCACTGAAGACCATTAATGAGGGTTTCTGAGAGTGCAACAGTAGGAAGACAATAAACTTCCATGTAGATTTGGAGGCTGAACTTTTGGACTCTGTCTGACCTTAGGCTGTTTGCCTTTTAATTTTCCTGCTTAATGAATCTTCACTGATTATCTTGCTTCTACAGTGACTCAAAGTCATGTCAATTAGCTGTTTCCTCACCTGAGTCTTCTGCCTAATTGTCAACTCAAGACAAAGATCTAAGTGATGAATTTATTCTTATTCCTCTCTGGAGTCAGAAAGTGGGTTATAGAGCTGCCTTTCCAAATCCAGAATGGAAAAGCATTTTTCTCTGCTTTCTGGACTGGTAGGTCCATCTCGGGCACCCTTGATTTAGTAGATGTGGTTTGTGTTTGCTCTTCTTCCTTGGCTCTCACCTTTACCCTCTCTCTTTGCCCGGGTCTCCCAAGGGCACCTAAAATCTGTCTTCCTAAGCATCCTGGCATCTCCAATGCCCATGGTCATCAGGGGCATCCTGGCCTTCTGAGCCTTCAACCTTGGAGTCACCTTTGACTGCTTCCTCTCTCGGACTGTTTCTTTCAGAATGGGCTGGCAATTCTGTCTCTGGGATCTGACCTTCTCGAGCCAGTGACACAGCCAAGCCTCCCGCGGAGTCCAGGCTCCGATCTCCTCACATGCTGATTTCTGGAGCAGCTTCCTTCCTAGAGAGTGTTTTCACCTGCAGCCTCACCCCTCCTGGTACATTCTGTAACCAAAAGCTAGGCTAATTTTCTCCAAGTGCTATTTGGATTTTGTCACTCGTCCATTCCGAAATCGGCAGGAGCTCCCATTTGCCTCCTACCTTTAATCTAAACTCCTCAGCATGTGTTTCAAGACCTTTGCAAACTTACATTTAACTACCCTCATCTTCTGCAACCTTCTGGCTTCTCATCTTAACTCATTGCACACAGGTTGCTAGTTTTGGGGCATGACTCTGCCCTTGTCCCTGAGTAATGTCTATCCCTATTAAGACACAACAAAGATATTATGAGCAGGGACCCACCAGGTTTGTTTGACATTATATCCCTAAGTCCTCGCTTGTCACATAATAGTTGATCAATAAATATTCATTTAATGAATGAATGTTAAAAACACATCTCTTTGAATAACACTCCTTGCATTAATAAACACATACATAAAAGACTTTGAGCTAAGTGTTTAGGCCACAAAATGAATAAGCTTCTTCTCAAGAAGCTTGCATTTTAAACCTAGAAACGTATGCCACATTTCCTTGATTATAAGATGGATTGAGGCCAGGCATGGTGGCTCATGCCTGTAATCCCAGCATTTTGGGAGGCCAAGGTGGGCAGATCACTTGAAGTTAGGAGTTTAAGACCAGCCTGGCCAAGATGATGAAAACCAAACCTGTCTTTATTAAAAATACAAAAATCATGGCAAGGTGTGGTGGTGGGTGCCTGTAATCCCAGTTACTCAGGAGGCTGAGACAAGGGAATTCCTTGAACCCGGGAGTTGGAAGTTGCAGTGAGCCGAGATCACACCCCTGCACTCCAGCCTGGGACACAGAGTGAGATTCTGTCTAAAAAAAAAAAAAAAAATGGATTGCTTGTAAGATGCAGTGTTAATTTAAAAGGAGATTTTGGGGATAAAAGAAACATTACCACTTTAATTACACATAGTGAATGTTGAGCCTTCATTTCAGAAACTATGAAATGAAAAAATGCAATATGTCACGGAATGGAAAATATAAAGTGTTGCCATATGGGGCTTTGGTGCTGTAATAGAGGGATGTACAAGATTCAGGGAAGGACCTTTTGTACTCTGTCTGAGCTGGATCTTGATTGGTTTCCCAGGTAGGCTGGGGACGGAAGTAGACAGTAGGCTTTGAACACTCTCATTTCGACCTCTCAAAGCTGTGTGGCCTAAGACAAATGACTTAATCTCTTTTAGCCAAGTTTCCCCTTCTGTGAAATGGAGATAATAATAGAACCTACCTAGTGTCCAGTAGCTGCCATTTACCAAGCAGCTACTATGTACCCAGCCTGGGCCAAGTGCTTTATATGTATGTTATTTAATCTTCAGTCATAGAAACGATTAGCCTAATCCTGGCACATGGTAAGTACTCACCAAATGGATTAATTTAGTGGATATGAGTTTTGGTTGTTGTAGATGTTGTGGTATCTGTCTGCTCGGTGTTCATTCACCCTTTTTCTGGTAACAGCACTCAGAATAGAATACCCTTTGGGGAAACACCTCTCCCACTATGGGCCCATATCGGTGAGGCTGCTCCTTCTGTTCCTCCTTGTGGGGCCCAAGGGTAGGTATATGACCCCATCTTGGCCAATGAGACTGTTGAATCTCTAGGCAACAGTGATTGGTCCAGAGATGGTGCCTGACCTCAGGCTCTTGGAACTAGGAAGAGGGAAGAGGATGCTTCTGTCTGTTGGGGTGGTAGATTGGTGGGAAGTGAGCTTGAAGGAGCAGGGGGCATCTTGTATGATATCCTGAGTACCTGGCTAGTGGGAGGGCTGCCAGGGAGGAGATGGATCCTGCTGGGGCATTCGGATTCAGCTGCACCAGTTCACCCCAAGGATTTTCAGGGAACATCTCAGTTACTTGAGCCAATACCTTTCCTTTTAAATTTTTTGGCTTAAACTTGTTTTGCTTGGAATGTTATACTTTACTTAAAAAGTCTTCTTTGATCCAAACAGAAATTCTTCTAATAATTATATAATCACTATAATGATCCTTAGTGTGTTCTTGGAGGGTGAGAAGAAACTCAGTGTAACTGGAGCATAGGGTTGTGTGTGTGGAGCGGAGCCCACGTCAGGCACTTGAATATCTTAGCTGCAGTAAGCTTAGCTACCCACGAACAGCTTATGGGTTAAGTCATTGCACAAGACTGGAAATATGTTCAGAGAAAGAGTGGGGCACCTGCGAGTTGTTGGAAGACTTCCAAAGAGGGAGGGAGCTTGCTGGGTGGCTGAATTTTTTAGGACTTGGGAAAGGTGAGATTTGAGCCTGTTGGGAAGACTGTGTCCTAGTAAGGAGGAGGGGCTGGCGCTACAGGGATCTGATGAGCTGTGCACACAGAGGACAACACAAATGCATATGGGGACAAAGGGAATAGATGGGAGAGGAGGGGACGCAGAGCAAGCAGACCAGTCTCAGAGCTGACACCAGGGACTTTGGGTCTAGCCTGGAAGTGGACGCCAGGTCCCCCCCGCTTCAGTAGCCCCTCATTACGGAAGCACCACACTTTCTTCTGTGAAGCAGGATTGTCAAGCAGTTGCCTGTGTGCTTTCTTTGCTCTTCTCATATGTCTTTCACTTTTCTCCATGAGGGTGCGAGCTCCCCTGGTAGGAAGCAGTTCTGCCTTTTGTTGCCATTTTAGCATGGTGGTGGCTCATGCTCAGCCTGTGGAGTGGTCTGCCTGGGTTTGAATCCTGGCCCAGCACTTGCCAGCCCGGACCCCTTGGGCAAATCTCTTATTCTCTGGGTGTCTCGATTTCCTCATCTGTAAGATGGGAATACTAAGAGTATCTTTCTCAGACACGTGCTGGGAATATTAAATGAGCCAGCACCTGGTACGTAGTAAGGGCTACATAGTGTAAGCTATTCATGATTGTTATTATTATTTCCACTCTACAGTGTTCATTGGAGAATATTAAAGTTTTCAAAAGAGGCAGCCCAGGCAGAGTGGTGAAGTCCCTTGCCTAAGGCATTAACTGACTGGGGGAGGATACATACATTTTTGCAGTCCAGGGAGGAACCTTAACATCTCTCATGAAAACCTAGCTTGAGGGCGTTTGTGGGGGAATTGGCTATTCTCCTGATTCCCCTGCCCATTCAATCCTTTGGGGTTCCATCATTGATATCATCTGTCTGGGGGCTGCTGGCAGGGCAGAGGCCCTGGTTGGTGCTGCAGTGAAATGCCCCCTGGCTGTGGTCTTGCCTTGGGATTCCTCTCCTCCTCAGGCTGCTTTTATTTTGAATGCCAGGAGCATCTGTTTGCAGGATTTCCAGCACTCCTGGGCTCTCACAGCAATGGGGTCTCACTGACGTACGGCCCCTCGTTACTACATGGAAAGACAATTTACCTAACAGATGGACTCTTTTGAATATTTATATCTGGACACATCTGTTCTAGACTTGAAAGTTTAATAAAGCTTTTCATTTTCTGACGCGCTTGTGAAGCCTGTCTGTGGTGAGCTGACAGCACCCCCTGGGTCAGCTCCTCTGTCGTGACTCTGGGGTATGGGGTCCAGCTTGGGTCACCCCATTGGCAGGCAGCCACCCTCTCCAACCCCTCCTTTCTCTCCATGGCAAAGGAGGGCAGGGCTGAGGGGACAGAGACAGGTGGTGGGGTGCTAACTCAGTGGTCCAGTGGACTATGTCCACAGAGAGGGAAGTAGCAACAGTTATTTGCAAAGGGGAAAGTGTTTTTGTACATTCTGTTGGTCCCCGGGAAGGCAGGTTCTCTGTGATTGGGTAAATCATGGAGCAGCCTCGCCCTGTCTCTTTGCCCCTACAGCATCCTGGGGGTCCTGGGGGTGTCTACACGGATGTGGAGAAAGAGGGCTTGGACAAGAACACTCTCCAAGCTGGGATGTCAGGGGAGTTTGTCTTGAGTACCTCGGCTTCTTAGTCCTTACAGCCCATTCAGTCCTCTCCTGACCTTGGTGGCGCGCCCTAATGGCTCCATCCAAATAGGCCCTGTTCCAGTCCAAACAGGCTCCCAGGAGAGAATAATAAGGGAGTATCAAAACATGCCGTGCAAACATGCATTGAGTTCTCAACTGTGCCCAGCACTGTGCTAAACTTTTTAGCTTTATTATCATTCTGGTTATCACCACACCACCAAAGTAATAACTCTTATTACCTCAATTTTCCAGATGAGGAAACTGAGACACAGAGAATTTAATTGATCCGCCTAAAGCCACGCAATTGCTAAGTAAGGCGGCCAGGATTTGAACCCAGGCCATCTTACGCCAGCATCTAAAGTGTCAATGCTTTATTGCCTGCTGATTGGAATCTGTCGGCCAGTATTTTGTAAAGCGTTGTTTTCTGGAATGTAAGGTGCAATGATCAGGTAACTCCAAAGGCTATTTCTCTTCAAGTGAATTTAAAATATACATCAATCTCATAAAGCCTCTGAGGAGTTCTGCTGTAAAGAAACTTTGCATAATGATGTTTTCAGAATTTCTTTAGGCACAGAAATTTCTTTTCCTTAATACCAATTAACAAAGCTACTTTGGGAAACATTATTGAAAATCAGTATTGGCTTAAAGTCTTCTCTCTCCAAGGTACGCTTGCTCTGAACAAAATTCAAAACCTTAAGTCCGAGAAAGCAGGAGAATGGTAGTGGGTAGAAATAGTTGTTGATGGGATTTTAAATACCATTAGGTAGAAAGAGTTTTCTTAAAGGGGATACTTTAAAAAGCACTGGATCACTGTCTATATAAATTTTTAATTTTTATTTTAAAACTGTTTTAAGCTTATAGAAATTTGCAAAAATAGCACAGAGAACTCCTGTACATCCTTTGCCCTGAGACCCCACTCACCTTTTGCCAATGTCCCAGAGACATCCTTTATAGCAATGGATCTGTCCTGGGGTCACAGGTAGCACTCAGTCATCGTGTCCCTCCAGCATTTTTCAATCTGGAACTGTTCCTCCTCTGTTTTTCTTGGACTTTTATGACTTTGAAAATTCTGAAGTCAACAAGACAGTTATTTTGTAGAATGTCCCTCAGTTTGTGTTGGTTCGTTGTTTCCTCTTGATTAGACCGAAGTTATGTATTTTGAGCCCAAATATCAGGAATGCTGGGTTCTTTCCATTGAAATCTATGGGTGGTAGGCACAGGATGTGCATTTGACCTGCTGCTGGTGATATTAACTTTGCTCCCTTGATTAAAATGGTGTCTGCAGATTTCTCTGCTATAAAGATACCCTCCTCCCTCCTTAGTATTTAATAAATGTTTTGTGGGAGGTATTTAAATATTGCATAAAATCCCATCTTTCTCTCCACCTTAAGCCAGCAGTTGTAACCTCTCTTGATGTTTCCTGTCTGAACTAATTGTTACTATGGTGGTTGTCAAGGGGTGAATTTCTAATATCAGGAGTCCTTCTGCATTTCGTAGTTCTCTTTCTATCACAAAAAAGCTTTCCTTCTCCCCATTCATTTATTTGTGTAAAATGTATACTATGTATAGATTTATGGATTTCGATTTTATTCTATGGCTATAATCTGTTAGTATAATAATTTATTTTGATACTCTAAGTTTTCCAGATTTGGCCATTGGGAGCCCATCCAAACTGGCTCCTATATTTTTGACATGTCCTGTCATTCTCGAAGCACTTCCTTACTTTTTGGCAGCACAAGATGTTCCAGCTCATCTTCTGCATTCCCTGCCCCAGCCCTGGAATCGTCGATTTCTCCAAAAAGCCCTGGCTCCTTTTAGGGAAGAATTATTTTTAGAAATGAAAATTTGGGTAATAGATGTGCTCACTGCCGGGGGATATCACTACCCTTGGGCGCTATCAATGGGTAGAGCTAGGGTATTACATATTATATAATACATATAAATTTACATCTCTATTTATTTCACATAATATAATCTTTTTCTATATATTGAATTCCGTGAATGCATACCGATGCTTCCAATTCCAATCCAATATCAGGGGGTACATTCTAATTTTCTTCCTTTCTATATTCGCACCATCTTTTTTGATTGTGAGAAACCCGGCTCCTCCTAGCTCAGTCTCTCTCTACATAGTTAATCTCTCAGTTCGCCGATTCCTGCCTCCGTTGCGTGCGGGCCCTGACACCAGCGTGGGTCTGCCTCTCCCAGGGCTGCTATCTCATTTGGGCCTGCCTAATGATGATTCAATGGAAAAAGAAAAAGAAGGAAGGAAGAAGGGAGGGAGGAAGTGAGACAGGGAGAGAGGAAAGAAAGATGGAAGCTAATAAAAGAACAGAGAGGAAGAGAATGGGAGGAGGAAAGCTGTATGGATTTTGAAACTTGATTTTTATACTCAAGATGAAAAACTTGAAATTTGTGGTCAAATCAGTATGCTTTGATACTCTGAGATATTAATTTATTGTAGTCTTAGTATTCTCATGGGCAGAACTGAGACCAGTGAGTAGAAATTAATGGGTGGCATATTTCACCTTAGTATAAAAAACATTCTCTAGTCAGAGCTGCTCAACAATATGGCCTTGGTTGTAAAGGAGTGAGCTCACTGTCAAGCGATGAGTTCATTTAGGGACCACAGTCCATCAGCAAGAGTGACCTTACACTGGAAAAGAAGTTGGTTAAATGTCCATGGCATTCTATGCTGAAGTGGTGATAGCGGCATAGCTGGAGGTCAGCATTTGACCAGGCTCCCCAAGGAGCAGTGACAGCAAGCACCCCATGGGTGGCTGAGGAGGCAGCCAGCCAGCAGTGAGGGGGTCTCCTGGAGTCCTCTGGGGATACAGCTCCGGAGCTGCACGGCATACGCTGCACCCACGTGAAGAGATATGTGTGTATTTGCAGGATGAATTTGCATCTCGAGATGAAACATAGCTCCAGATTGAGACAGCTCTTAGTTCCAGTGCCAGCAATCTAACGTTGGCTTCAAAGAAGAAACTAAAAATGTTCTTGGAGGAGGTTCTGGCCCTGGTAGTTCTTTTATTGCTCCCAAATGGACCACAAACTGGGGCGCCTTTGTGATTGCCTAACAACAGTAACCTGTCAAACACAACAAGCAAAGTCCTAAACGGCTTCTTCTCAGGAGCAGACCCCAGCATCAGATGCTTCTATTCTCTCACCTCCTCATTTTTACAGCCTCTGCCCAGTCAATCTCCCTAGAACTTTACGGTAAAGAAGCTAGAGTTTTGACATCTTTGAAATGTTCAAACAAACTGAAGTCTAAAAGCGTTTTGGTTGTTGTTGTTGTTTTGAGATGGGGTCTTGCTCTGTTGCCCAGGTTGGAGTGCAGTGGCCCGATCTCAGCTCACAGCAACTTCTGCCTCCCAGGTGCAAGCGATTCTCCTGCCTCAGCCTCTTGAGCAGTTGGGATTACAGGTGCCCACCACCATGTCTGGCTAATTTTTGCATGTTTGGTAGAGATGGGGTTTCACCATGTTAGCCAGGCTGGTCTTGAACTGCTGACTTCAGGTGATCCGCCCGCCTCGGCCTCCCAAAGTACTGGGATTCCAGGCATGAGCCATCCCGCCCAGCCTGAAAATTTTATATACTGCCAGAACACATGCCATCAGCTGCCTAGCACCAGCAACAGTTCAACAAGCATGAGTTGAGGGTCTTCCTTGTGCCCAGCTGCTACGCAAGAATGAAACAAGATATCCAGGGTCCCATTTCATAAAGGAAAAAACTGAGGCAGAATCACAAGCAATGGCCAGCAGTGTCAGGCTGTATCTTCCCTTCTCACTTCCCACAGAGGGAAGTGGTTGCCTTATTGCTGGGGAGGGATGGAGGGGGCTTACCCACATTTCCCAAAGTAAAACTAAATGGCAGCTTTCATGACTGTCTTTTGTTTTTCCAACGAAGGGACTGCAAATCAGAACCAGTTTGGACTGGTAGTCGAATCTTGTAACACCCTGCATCTGGGCATGTCTTTCATACAGAGTCTGATGCTTGTTACCTGGTTTGTGTTGCTAGCTGGTTTACGTAAATGTTTATGTGCATATATATTTTTCAGTACGAACTGTTTGTGCTTTGGATGGATCTTTTGTAGGCAGGTACACACTTTAGTCACTGTGACTCTTGAAGAACAAGCTGTACCATCAGAGAATAGCAATAATAGTGGCTGTTTATTGAGCAAATTGCTGCACACTAGGCCCGTATGTGCCTTATTGCCTTAAACCCTCACAACAGCAGAGTGAGGCGGGTTAAATTGCAGATGAAGAAACTGAGGCACAGAGAGGTTGTCGTGTATTTCACCCAAAGCCCCACGACTAGAAAGTGGGAGAGTCAGATTTTAAACTCAGAGTTCTCTGACTCCAAAGAGGCAGTGCCCACCATCCAACACTGCCCCTTACAGAGCACTGCTCCCAAAACCAGTGGGCAAACATTGGAAGCAGTTATAATGGGTGACAATGGGCCACAAAGGGGCCTGAAGATATAGGGCACATAAGAGTTAAAAAAAAACTTCTGCCAGGGAGGTTTTTCATGTGTCTTTTCCAAAGGCCAGAGTTCAGATGTATAATATTGGAATATTTATGAGTTGCTGCAGTGTGCAATATTAGGGTACTAGGGAGAAAAGTTTCCTGTGATAGAAGTTAACCTAAGGCAAGGGCTTCTCTGAACTAAGGTTCAGACAAGGCAGAGGTGATCAAAGCAACCACACATCCCCCCTAGGAGGCTGGAGATTCACGTCTTAAAATGGTAATTAATGATTTGGAACACGGCAGTTCCTATTTTCATCTGTCTGCCCAACCAACTGTCTAACCATCCATCCATTTGTTATCAGCTATTTGTAAAACCTGTTACTGGAGCCAAAGACGTATACCAAGACCAACCCAAACCAGACCAACCAAACGAATCCCTCATAAGTAGCTTTGGATCAAGGTGGGAAGAGATAGATACAAGCAAGAAGAGATAAACCATAGGGCAAAGATGTGTCTGTTTCAGTATCAAAATGAGTGATCCAGACAGCAGATGTTTTGCATTCAGAAGAGGGAGGTCTTTGAGGATGTGGTATGGTCTGGCCATGGTTGCCTTCAGGGATTATTGTGGCACTCTTGAGACTGCCTGGAGTCCAGTTAGTTTTCATCTCGATACAAGATGAATGGAAAAATTGGATTTATGCTCTGCCCACTACTGAGATACAGTCTGGGTCTCTTTAGTCCTGTCTGGAAGTGAGATGCCACCTTTAATCTTGAATACCAGTGTGATGGTTCTAAAAGATTGAAAGAAGATGAAACAAGCAGGTATTCATTTGAGAAGGATTGCTACTCTTCATCCCCTGGTTTGACTGCCAAAGTACAATGAGAGTTTGTATGTCCAACCATAGCCAGAAAACACAGGTACAAAACCAGCTTTCCCGCAGCAGACTCCCCTGGCTTTTATGACCTCAAGGGCTACAAGGTTGACAGTAGGGGACCCAGACACTGAGGGGGCCTTGAATGCGAGGTGCAGACATATGTGGCATAATTAGGCAGCCTTTATGAGGCAAGCAGGGAGAAGTCATTAGGGCTGCTGTTTAACAAAGGGAAACTTCCTGCTCCCACCACCCCTATTAAAGAGCTGCTTTTCAACTGTGTTGGGCTTCTTTGATCCCCGAAGGCTCCTGATGTTTTGCTCACATCCTGTCATGATATTTAATGATGCTTCACATGTGCACCAGGAGCACGGCCCAACTTAGCATCATTTGGGGAAAGGGCATTGTAACATGACAAGGTTTTGATGTGGTTCCTTGCACGGCCAGGTGAGTGAGGCGGCTATGCAGACATCAGTGAGTGTACTGTTTCCACTTGGCGGCGAAATCAGTTGAAAGAAATGATGGAGAGATCAAGATATTGCCAAGTTCTTCTGCATTTCTTTATTTTGGGGTCTATATATCAGCTGGTACTCTGCTCAGGAGAAGAGAGAAGGAATTTGGTCTTGGACAGTCTTCTTTCAAAAGGCTGGGGAGTGTTCTGGAGGAATGGGTCTTCTTCCAATCTGTGGTCATAAGCATGAACAGCTGCTAAAAGAAAGACGAATAGACCCTTAGGGACCACACAGCTCAGGCCAGATGTATGAATCCTACAAAATGCCTGGTAGGCACTATTCAGTGTTCTGCTGTCTGCCTAAATACCTCTGGAGAAGAGGAACTTACCACCGTAAGGAAGCACAGCTATTGTACGTGTTCTGTTGATTTAAAAGCTCCTCTTCATTTAGTTGTTTTTGTAGCTTCTAACATGGGCCAGAGTGCTGTGCTTGGTGACTGGCTACGCAGAACTGGGCTCTTGTTGGTCAGGGTTCTTAAAAAACTGAAAGGCACTTGGGGGAGGGGGGCGTCCCCTGAGTGTTCTCATTTCCGGGTAAGAACCCTATTTCTGCTATTGT
This sequence comes from Saimiri boliviensis, assembly GCF_048565385.1. Lineage (NCBI taxonomy): Eukaryota > Metazoa > Chordata > Mammalia > Primates > Cebidae > Saimiri > Saimiri boliviensis. The sequence continues at coordinate 21,347,755 of NC_133453.1, read as the reverse complement.
TCCTCCCATTCCCCGGTTTCTACACCCTTATAGCTGATGGTCCTTGGAACTTCCTGGTAGGACAGCTTTACCACCCTTGTTCTTGAAATGCTGATTAACTTTGCTTTGGCCTTTTCGGCAGATATTAAGCCCAAATCTCCGAAATGGGGCAATAATCTCAACATACGAAGGCAATAATTTGGGTTTCCTGTGAAGTTCCAGCATGAATCCCAGTTCATATTTCAAGTGTTGGCATGTGTGAACATTTATTTTCCCTTCCAGACTATTTGGGTTAAAAGCATATCAAAGGCTAACTGCTTGGACTTCTCTCTTTGGTACTGTCACCCAGAGGACAGTCTGACTGCCTCCTAAGTGAACACGCAGTGGACTGAAGCAACCTTTCCTAGCTGCCGTGCAGGGGAGATGCTACTCAGTCCATCCACTTCCATCCATCTGCATTGTTACCACCTTGTCCGGGCCCTGTCACTTCTCTCTTGGATCACAGCCAGAGCATCCTAATGATTTCCTACACATATTCCTGCCCCTTTCCAATCTGTTCTCTACACAGCCTTGGAATATATATATATATATATATATATATATATATATATATATATATAACATAAATTGCTAGTAAAACCCAAACATGTTATCATGGCTTTCAAGGTCCTGCAAGATCTGGCCCCTGCTTACTTCTCCAGGGTCATTTTGTACCTCTCTTCCCCCCACCCTGCACTATTCACAGGGGCCACCTTTCAGTTCATTGGGCCTGCTGGCTTCTTTTTCCCACATTGAGCTTTTACATGTGGTTCCCTTCACCTGGAATGTTCCCCTTTCCCACCTCCCTGCCTGGGTGCTTTCTTTGTATCTTCAGACCTTAAATATCATCAGCTTCCATACTGCATGAAGAGAGAGACCCTCCCATATCTCAGATTTCCTGTTATTATTATTATTTTTGGTAGAGACAGGGTCTCACTATGTTGCCCAGGCTGGTCTTGAACTCCTAGACTCAAGCGATTCTCCTGCCTCAGCCTCCTGAAGTGCTGGTCCCCCTGTTATTATTATCTGACCCTACACTATTTACTTTATGGGAGTGATCACAGCTTGTCATTATATATCTGTTGGTTCACTTGCTTATTTTCTGTCTCCCCTTGCCTCCCCCACCACTACCTCCCTCTAGATTCTAACTCTATCTAGAGTTAGGGGTCTCTCTGCTCTGGTCTCATGTATATCCTCAGCCAGAAGCTTAGCTAGTGGTGCATGATGAAGGTTCATTGTATAGTTGTGGTTGAATGAATGAATAAGTGAATGGATGAATAGATGCAGTGGAGTATTTGAGTGTTACCTGTCCATCAACTTGAATAAAAGATTTATTATTGAGTTAAAGCCTTTACATTTTAAGAGAAACTTTTAAAGACAAAACAGTCTTGCTGAAATAATCATCGCTTTTGATTTCTTTATTCTTCGTGTCCCAATAAAATGGAGTTTTATTAGAATGTCATCAACAATGCAAATGCAGGCCCCAGTTGTCCTGACCAAAATTACAGACCTTCCTCTTAGATTTACATCACTTTTATTTTTGACAGGTTGAGAATATTTTTAAAACAGCCCTTTCTGAGTGCTTTAATACCTCATCCAGATGAAAAAAGAACAAGAATTTGAGACTTTGGGCACCATTCCTCTAATTCCAAAGTAAATGATTCAGATGTCTTTATTTTTTATGTAAATTTAATTTCCCTGCACCTCCACCCAAAAATCACACAATGAAGACGGATGATTGTAATCCATCTAATGCTTTTAGGTGTAATCTCTGAACTGGAAAATCTCTCAAGGCTGCTGTAACAAAGTACCACACACTGGATAAAAACAACAAAGTGTATTCTTTCACAGTTCTGGAGGCCAGTCAGAAATCAAGGTGTCAGCGGGCTGGTTCGTTTGGAGGCCCTGATGGAAAATCTGTCCCGTGCCTCTCTCCCAGCTTCTAGTGGCTGCCGACGGCCCTTGGCATTCTTTCGCTTGTAGATGCGTCAGTCTCGTCTCTGTCTCCATGTCTCCCTTGATTTCTTCTTATAAAGATGCCAAGCACTGGATTTAGAGGCCACTGGATTTAGAGGATGATTTTAAGATCCTTAATTTCATTACATCTGTAGCAACTCTATTTCCAAATAAGGTCATGCTCTCAGATACCAGGAATTAGGACTTGGACATATAATTTTGGAGAGCACAAAAAACTGGGTCATGAGATTCAGAGGGGCAAAATGACCTGCCCAAGACACGTAGGTTCGTACTGATACAATCAGAAGCACAACAAATCTTTTGACTTTGTACTGTACTGTATTATGTATTATCGCTCAAAAGAATGCACTCTTTTGCTTCTAAGGCAGTTTTTACATGTATATATTGATATGGTTTGGCTGTGTTACCACCCAAATCTCATCTTGAATTATAGCTCCCGGAAGTCCCAAGTGTTGTGGGAGGGACCCAGTGGGAGATAATGGAATCATGGGAGTGGTTTCCCCCATACTTTCTCACAGTACTGAAGAAGTCTCACAAGATCTGATGGTTTTATAAGAGGTTTCCCTTTTCACTTGGTTCTCATTCTCTCTTGCCTGCTGCCATGTAAGATGGGCCTTTTGCCTTCTGCCATGACTGTGAGACCTCCTCAGTCATGTGAAACTGTGAGTCCATTAAATGTCTTTTTCTTTATAAATTACCCAGTCTCAGGTATGTCTTTATCAGCAGTAAGGTGGCTGCTGGCAGCTCTTGGCATTCTTTGGAGAACATACTAATACAGTAAATATATATTTATATTTTATACACACACACACACACACACACACACACACACACACATTTTCTTTATTAGAACTCCTTTCATCACCTGGAAATCAGCTGTACAAGCCTCTATAGGCCCAAACCACATTAGTCAATCTAGTCCACATAATAAACTAGTTTGTGAAGGTGATTTTTTCTCTGTTTGGAAAAGAAGATAAAGGATCACAAAATAAATTTCTTATTGAGCTGATTATATCTATCTGGCATAATTATATTTGTTGATGATCAATGGCAGCCACTAAAGTCCTTGTTAATTATAATCTCCTCAACCTTGTCTTTGACTGTACAGGCTGGAAGCATTTGGTGCCTCTAGCTACAGCCTAACAGGTAGCAGCCATGGTTGGAGTGGTTGTTTGGCCACAGGTGGGATAGTGGCTCTTGGCCGTGTTCTGCCCAAATACCCACCCCAGATGATGGGCAGATAGAGTATACACTCCAATCACTCCACCTAGTTTTTCATAGGATTCAAAGCATTTTGCAGGAAAATAAAGCAAATAGAACCACAATCATTTCCTTTTTCTCATTTTCTTTTCTGTTTTTGGTGGGGGAGGAGTGTGAAGAGACTTGATATTCATGAAAGCATTTTACAAGCATGTGAGTAATGAAATCCATGTTTTAAAGATGTAACGCATTTTACAGGCTCCCTTAATCTGCCCTTGCTTTCCTTCTTCCTTATAAAAAATTTAGTGATGATTAAATTAAAAGAAAACGGAAGTCATAATAAAATAAAAACTCACAAGCTCCACAGTAATTTGTCATCGCCACAAGTATTCATGGTACATTCTTAACTGGCACCCACTACTCCTGCGGTCTGGATAGGATACGAGTGTTAAGTTCCTTTTATTTGGCTGCTGTACTACCCCTTCCTGTTCTATCCAAGAGTATTTGGAAGGCAAGCGAGTGGTTAGAAAACTAAAAACAATTAATTCCTAAACTATAAGGCTAAAGATTATCATTATACAGCCATATAATAGAAAATCCAACTTGAAATCCCTTTAACAATAAAGATTCACCAACCTCAGCACCTTAACTTTGCCCTGAGACCACTGCCCCTCATGGTGGCAAGACGGCTGCTGCAGTTCCGTGTAGGTGACATCCAAGCAAGAGGACTTGCAGTAAGTGTGTGAGTCTGTTTTTATACTGCTACAAAGACATACCTGAGACTGGGCAATTTATAAAGGAAAGAGGTTTGATTGACTCATAGTTCCACATGGCTGGGGAGGCCTCAGGAAACTTACAAGAACTTACAATAATGGTGGAAAGCAAAGGGGAAGTGGCACCTTCTTCACAAGACGACAGGAAGGAGAAGTGCTGAGCGTAGGAGGAAGCGCCCCTTATAAAACCATCAGATCTTGTGAGAACTCACTCACTATCTTGAGAACAGAATGGGGGAACCACCTCCATGATTCAGTTACCTCCACCTGGTGTCTCCCTTGACAATTGGGATTATGGGGATTACAATTTAAGATGAGATTTTGGGTGGGGACACAGGCAACCCATATCAGCAGGGAAAGAAAAGTCCCTCTTGTGTGTTTTTTCTCTTAAACAAGAAACTTTTCTTAGAAGCCCCCACAGAAACCTCTATCTCCATTTCATTAGGTCACATTCGCACCCTAAACCAATCTCTGGTAAGGAAATGGAACTTCCATCATTAGTTTACTTATCACATTAGTTCAGTCAGGGTATAGGTTACCCAAACAAAATTGAAATTCTATCCCCAGAAACAAGGAGGTATAGCAGGACGATTTTGTTTACAAGTGTTAGGACATCCAGGTAAAAATGGCCTAAACAGTAATAAAAATATCATGATCTCACATAACAAGAAGACCGCAGCAGGTGACTTGAGAACTGGTAGCTTCAGCCGTGCAGGGATGCCAGGATTCTGCTGGCCTCTTGTAATTCCCTTGGCTTTATCTTGGTTTTACTTGTGTCTGCCACAGCTCAAAGCATTGCCTACATTCAAATGCAGGAAGAGGCCAAAGTCCCAGGCTTTTGCCTTTTTAGAGAACTGGAAACTTTCCCAATGACTCACAACTTTCTCCTTGTATGTTAAGGGTCAGGGTTACATCACAGGCCTAGGTCTGTATCTATCACTTGGGGTGGGGGGGGGGTGAATGGAATCAACAGGATTGGCTTAAATAACTTAACATTTAACATTTACCCTTGGGATGGGAGGGGGTGTCCTTGGCTGAAGACCCAGGGAAGGAAGGGAGGCTTGCTGCAAACATCTGGAGAATATTCTAGCCTCTGCAAGGAAGGAAGAGGCTGGGAATGTCTTTTGGGGAGTGCGCCACACGTGAGAGTCTTTATCTCACTAGTGGGAAGGATTATAGCATGTATCTAACATGAATGAGGGATGCTGATGTTGGATTGGAAAGATTTAAGGGCCACAGACTTCTCAGTGAGAAAGATACAGAATGTCATAGTCACCTCTAACTCATGGGAGCAGAAGCCAGGAATGCTATTTTCAGGATTTCTTCTTTGGGTTAGAAGCCGAAAGTACTGAGCCTTTTTAGGAAATATGAGAGATACTGAGATGGGCTGCTCATGAGAACCCTCCTGGCGGGCCCCTGGCAGAGGTGCTGACGTCCTCTTGGTTCAGCTTCTTGATTTATATCTGGGAAGAGAGATTCAGCTCCTCTCTTCTGATGCTCCTGATGGCCTTTTATCTCCTGTTTTCTCCTAGTTGTCTAGAATATCTCTGGAACCTGTGAGTTTTCTTCCTCCTTGACTTTTCCATGGGACACCACTGAAAAGTAGGCAAAGCAAATCAGGGGGTTGTCTCTTAGAACTTTTCATCAGGATACAAGAGAGCTGTGCACTTTTACTGTTCCAGGGGGTCCGTTTGGAGGGCATCCTCACTAGGCTCCGGTCTCCACTCTGCTACCTTCTAGCTTCGTACTTTTAGCAGTTTGTCTTAACTTGGTTCCCCCGCTTTGTCACTGGCTGTTCTGCAGGCTGGAGTGGGGTAAAGCCTTGTCACTGCGGAGTGGTAAGGCCCTGAATAAGTCTCCACAGTTGTGAGGCCTAAGTTCTTTGTCTCAAAAATTGAGACGATTACCCTGGCTTGGTAAAAGTGATGCGTACTATGCAATGGAAGATGTTTATACTGAGCAAGAATCCCATTTTTTTCTCCTCTGAAGCTTGGCTACTGCTCCTTTGCATTTTAGAATCTGCTTGTTTGTTTGCTTGTTTACTTATTTATTTATTTATGGCGGTGAGAGCGAGAGACCCCTTTACCTGATGGCCAGGCTCAACAGCAACTCCTCTGAACTCATCCTTCATTAATATTCACCCGGTGCAATGCAAATCGCTCTGGAGGCCTCTCCTCTATGGGACGCTTTAATGTGGCAGTTATGAAAGCAGCTCAGACCAAGTTCGATTAGCATAATAATGAGGGTTTGGCAGCAGTGTTCCCATCCTCAAAGGAAATAGCTGGAGTGGTCACAGAGCCTTTAACAAGTACTGCTTTAGGATAAAAAAAAAGACAGGGTGGGAGATGATGGATGGCAAATGTGGACTATGGGAGGGGACTGGGAGGGGGGTGGGAACTAGCAGGGGAAGGGGGAAGAGATTGTTTGCTTTTCTTTTGCCTGGTTCCTAAGAGATGTCATCTGCAATGACAGAACTTCCATTAGTAGTGACCCTTTAGAAATGCATAGGTTTCTGCATTTCCAGAAAAATGTAACATTAGTGCCTCTTCCAGCTGTAGAAAAAAAAAATACCCAGCTTACAAGAAAACCGCACTCTGTCAGATGTTCAATAACTCTCGAAAATAGGTGGGTGGGCATTATTATCTTCCTTTGATAGATGAACGCCCATCCATATATCCATCTGTTCGTCCACCTTCTGTCTTCCTCCAGAAGTGATTTAAGGCAGTTTCCAGATGAAGTACCCAAATTCTCAATGCCAGGCAGAGGCAGTGCTCCCATTTGAACTCGAATCTGCTACCACTCTTCTCCAACACCACGATTCTCTTAAAATCAGTTCAGAATTTGAGCCAAGGGCCCTACGTTCCCAACCCTTGCAGTTAATTGCCAAGAAAGAGGCTCAGCTGGGTTTCAGCAGATCCACACGTCTTGCCTCCCAGTTGTTTTTGTGGCAGAGGGATCCTCACCTGAGTATGGAGTGTGCCTCCACAGGGCACCTGAATTGGCCATTGACCCAACCTGGGCCGGTGTGGTAACTTCCATTTGCTCATTTAAGCTGTTGGCTATTTTGCTGGATTTTTACATATCGGGGATCAGCTGTTCTCTCATTATACGGACATGGGAACAAGCAGGAAAACTGAAGCACACCTAGGCCCTCTCCAGCCATGAAAAATCAAGCACTAAGTGGGAGGAACAGACTGAAAAATTCAAGAAAATCTAAAGGCCCTTGCTGTTCTTCACCAGCGCAGGCGTATGGAGCAGGAAGAAAGAAAATCTCTGTTGAAAACAAGAACGAAGCGGCTGAGCATGATGGCTCACACCTGTAATTCTAGCACTTTGGAAGGCCGAGGCGGGCAGATCACTTGAGGTCAGAGTTCAAGACCAGCCTGGTCAACATGGCAAAACCCTATCTCTCCTTAAAATACAAAAATTAGCCGGGCATGGTGGTGCATGCCTGTGGTCCCAGCTACTGGGATGGCTGAGGCAGGAGAATCACTTGAGCCTGGAAGGTGGAGGTTGCAGTGAGCTAAGATTCCGCCACTGCACTCCAGCTTGGGCGACGGAGTGAGACTCCATCTCCAGAAAAAAAAAAATGCCAAGGGCTGCGGCTGGTTTTCTCTGCCAGGCCAATGGCAGGCTCACTTTAGGGAGATGGCTCTTTGTTTAGGAAATGACCATAATGGCCTATTTGGTGTGAAAGATGAAGCCTCTTCTCCCTCCTGCCTCAACTCCAGAGGATGATTTGAAACAGACAAAGGGAAATCAAGACGACTTTGCATAATGAAAGTGAGAGAGCACAGAGCAGAAGTAGATGGCTAGAGCAGGGGAAATGATGCCCAGACAGAAGCCCTTTGATGGGGGAGTGGGATGCGGAGAATGACCAATGTCCAGTATGAGAGGCCCTGGGGTGGGAATGGCCCAGAAGCTCTAGTCTTAGGTAGTTTGTAGAGTTCTGATAGAACTCTCTCTATAATCCCCAATTTTCAGTAAAGGTCTGTCTGCAATATGCAACAACTTTGAAGGGTCAACAGACATGGGTACCTCAGCTTGGTTCAGGACAGAAAGTAGAGGGTGGTCGCAGACGGGGAGATGTGACAGTGTGAGAGATCACCAGGACAGGCAATCTGAGCCAGAGGTGACCCTGGAAGACCCCGGGGAGTCAGCCAGAAGCCTTTCAATTCATGGGATGGGGTTTAAGTCATGTTTCCTCCCAGATGGAAAAGCAATGGGTCCCCAGTGGTTTACCTAGGCAGAATATATTTGCTTCTGTTTTCATGAAGTTTCAAGAGAAGTCTGAGTTACAGTGATGTCGCTGCTTCAGGCCTCTGTATCTTTTTTGCAATTTGCCTTCCACGATCAGTTGTCAAGATGTCACATTCCTATAGTTCTTTACAGTTTATGAGCACTTTGCGTTATTTTACTTAATCTTCACAGCCACGTTGGGAGGGAATCTGAAAACTTAAATCGCCTTGGGAATACTGGTCTATTGTCATTAACTTAGTTTCACAATACACAAGCCATTGTGTATACAGGAAGATAATAGCACTGCAAGGTTCTGGGTTGATGGAGGAACAGGTAAGGGATATCGGTTGCAGCAATAGAGCAATTTCTCTTCTGATTTCTTTTTAAGTTTCTCAGTTTCTCTACAAGTTTTACGTACAAGCGAAGGATTAGCCCACGCAACCGTACTGAAGCTGTGACCACATGTGGTCCAGTTTCATAGCTGTAGTTAGTTAAAAACAAAAGCCTGAAAGGCAATTTTATGAAATCTCTAGTTCTTACAAATTTTGTAATCATGAATTGGATACAAAGCCAAGAGCAACACTTCCAAACATTTGCCATTTCTGTTTGATTAATTCTATCAGATTACCTTGGTTCTCCAGAGTGGCTCTTCCTTAAACTTTCTGAAAAATCATTCCCCCAACATCAGGCCCAGCCTTGGTGTCTCTATTCTTTCTATCCCTTGGTCTTCCCCACCCATCCCCTAAATTCTGCTTCACAAAAGCTCCAAAGAACAAACCTGGCAATGGTGGAGCCCTCCTTAAAATGAAAGGAGGGGAGGAAACTGAGTCAGCAAAGTTAGAATATGTTTTTGTGGTAGGGGAAAGAGAAGGGCTAAAAATGTTACTGATAACTGTATGCCATTACATTTACACAAACATTTCAGGATTGTAAGAAATAAATGTTAAAAGCTAACACAGCATTTACTAATATTCACGCTTTTTTTGTATATTAATTAGGTCATAAATGGTCATGGTTTATGCCAATGATGGTACTATTTATTTTTAAGGAAGAAACTGTGTTTTTATAGTTGTTTTTTTTTACTGGCTTTGCAAGTTCTTCAGTGTTTTTAGATAATGCTATCCTGTCAGTTCTTTGCCTGACACCATGTAGTTTGATTCTCATCTCAGACACCCAAACCAAGCATACTCACTGACACAAGACGTGTCAAAAGACAGATACTGACTTCTAATTCCACAGAAATATCAGTTCCATTAATATTTCTTTCTTTCTTTTTTTGAGACAGTCTTGCTCTGTTGTCAAGCTGGAGTGCAGTGGCCCCATCTTGGCTCACTATAATCTCCACCTCCTGGGTTTAAGCCATTCTCCTGCTTCACCTCTTAAGTAGCTGGGACTACAGGCGCGTGCCACCATGCCCAGCTCACCTTTTGTATTTTTAGTAGAGATAGGGTTTCACTATGTTGGCCAGGATGGTCTCGATCTCTTGACCTTGTGATTCATCTGCCTTGGCCTCCCGAAGTGCTGGAATTACAAGTGTGAGCTACTACACCTGGCCAATATTTCTACTATTCCTTTATTGCCTAGGGCTGCAGATTATTGTGCAAACATTTCTTTATTTCCATAATATTTTAAGCTGGCTTGTCTTTAAGATCAGCCTTATGAGGTGATGTACACACAGGTGTGATGTCATTTTGAGGGCAAAAGGAAGGTTGTTCTTTTCCTTTCCCCTGGGTCACCTCCCACTATGTGCTGAAATTATTTTCAATATTCTGAGCATTCCATTCTTCTGAGCTCAAGGAGAGGTAACACTTCTCCCTGAAGTGGGGCTGAAGTCATTCTCACCTTTTCAAATAAGATGAGTTGGGAGGTGTTTTAGGTGCTAAAAGGGTAACTCTTACCCAGTTTTGAGGGCACCACATGGTAAGATACCCATGTCTGACTTTTTGGGAACTTTGAGTCCACACTTTTGCCTGTCAATGAAGAGTCAAACTCTGTAAAATATTTGAAGGTGTTTTATTCTGAGCCAAATATGAGTAACCAAGGCCTGAGGACTAGTCCCAGGAGGTTCTGAGAACATGTGCCCAAGGTGGTCAGGCTACAGCCTGGTTTTGTACATAGGGAGACATAAGATACCAATAACATACCAATCAATACATGTGGGGTATGCATTGGTTTGGTCTGATAAGGCAGGACAACTTGAAGTGGGGTGCTTACAGGTCAGAGGTGGATTCAAAGGTTTTCTGATTGCAAACCAATTGCAAAGGCAATTGGTTGAAAGAGTTATTATCTAAAGGCCTGCAATCAATAGAAAGAGGTGCCAGGGTAAAGATAAGGAGTTATGGAGACCAGGATTCTTATTATGTAGATGAAGGCCCTTGGAGAAAACGGATGGTAAGTGTATCCTGTTCAGACCTCTAAAAGATGCTGGACTCTCAGTTAATCTCTCTCCAAGATTGGGAGGGCCTGGAAGGGGAAAGATCTAGTTATGTTAAAGGAGATTCTTTATAGGTGCAATTTCCCCACACAAGAACCACTTTGCAGGTTATTTTAAAATACGGTAAGCACTTTGGGAGGCTGAGGCGGGCAGATCACGAGGTCAGGAGATCGAGACCATCCTGGCCAACATGGTGAAACCCCGTGTCTACTAAAAACAAACAAAAAATTAGCTGGGCATGGTGGTGCGTGCCTGTAGTCCCAGCTACTCAGGAGGCTGAGGCAGGAGAATTGCTTGAACCCGGGAGGCGGAGGTTGCACTGAGCCGAGGTCATGCCACTGCACTCCAGCCTGGTGCCTGGTGACGGAGTGAGACTCTGTCTCAAAAAAAAAAATATGGCAAAGAAGCATATTTGGACATAAAATATTTTGATTTCCTTCTTCATAAGTAAAAGTTCGATGCTGCAAAAGAAATAGCACTTGAAGATAAATCCTCTCAGCAAGGCAGTTTATTTCTATAGAAGGGTGCAGCTCACAGATGGAGCAATGGTGGCCACATGCTTGGACAAGGTGGGGAGGGGTACTTATACCTGATGGGGGTTGTCCCTACTGCTGTGTCATTCCCCTATTGGCTAGGGTTAGATTGCACAAGCTATACTAATCCCGATTGGCTATTTTAAAGAGAGCAGGGGTCTGAGTTGGCGTGGCAGGGTGGATGGTTTGGCAGGAAGGACAGTTATGGATGGGTCAGCAGGTAGCCAGGGGTGACCTAGGTCAAAGGTGACCAGAGCAGGTGACTGGAGCAGGTGACCAGGATGAGTCAGGATGGAGCAAGGGGCTGGGAGAACAGATGTGAAATACTGTGTAGAACCAGTGGAGAAGGTTGTTTACTGGAATTACAAGGAAGTTAAACTTTAAAACAGAGAAAGAATAAGAGAGCTGAACATACTGACATACTGATTTTTGAAGAGAAGCTTGGGGTTCACTATAACATTTATCTGTCATGTGATATTATGCCCAGAGTCAGGTTGGAAATTAAGCTATGTTATATATGGTTAAATACTGATTCTTTGAAGAGAAGTTGGGGTTTACTATAACACTTATCTGTCATGTGATGTTATGCCCAGAGTCAGGTTGGAAATTAAGCCATGTTTTATAGGGTTAAATGAAACTGTCACAGGCATGCAAACCAGAGCAACTCCATCTTGCATAGGGGCTGGGTAAAACAAAGCTGATACCTACTGGGCTGCATCCCCAGACAGTCAGGCATTCTAAGTCACAGGACGAGATAGGAGGTTGGTATAAGACACAGGTCATAAAGAACTTGCTGATAAAACAGGTTGCAGTAGTAGAGACGGGGTTTCACCATGTTGGCCAGGATGATCTCGATCTCTTGACCTCGTGATCCGCCTGCCTCAGCCTACCAAAGTGCTTACCACATTTTTAAACCACCAAAACCAAGATGATCATGAGATTGACCTCAGGTCCTCCTCACTGCTACACTCTCACCAGTGCCATGACAGTTTTCGGATGCCATGGCAATGTCAGGAAGTTACCCTATGCAGTCTAGAAAGGGAAGGCACGATTAATCCACCCCTTGTTTAGCATATCATCAAGAAATAACCATAAAAATGGGCAACCAACAGCCCTTGGGGCTGCTCTGTCTATGGAGTAGCCATGCTTTACACTTTTACTTTACTGATAAACTTGCTTTCATTTACTTTATGGACTCATCCTGAATTGTTTCTTCAGTGTTTCAAGAACCCTCTCTTGGGGTCTGGATTGGGATCCCTTTCCTATAACAAAACCCCTTTGATGAGACTTTATGGTTTAGGGTGTGACTCCCCAGGCACCTTTTTTTTTTTTGAGATGGAGTTTCGCTCTTGTTACCCAGGCTGGAGTGCAATGGCGCGATCTCGGCTCACCGCAACCTCCGCCTCCTGGGTTCAGGCAATTCTCCTGCCTCAGCCTCCAGAGTAGCTGGGATTACAGGCACGCGCCACCATGCCCAGCTAATTTTTTGCACCTTTAGTAGAGACGGGGTTTCACAATGTTGACCAGGATGGTCTCGATCTCTTGACCTCGTGATCCACCCACCTCGGCCTCCCAAAGTGCTGGGATTACAGGCTTGAGCCACCGCGCCCGGCCCCAGGCACCTTAGATAGGAATTTGGACAAGAGAAAAAAAGATCAGAGCTCAGTCCCTAGCCAATTCTGCAAAACAGGCATGGAAGCACACAACTGCCACACTGGGTTGTGTAGGTGGTTAGGTCAACATGACCAGCAGGAAAGGGAATTTTGGTGAGATTTTCTACAGCTCGTAAGAGACTTCTCCCAAGGCACTTGGAAGTTGACTGTAGATGTCTTGCAGGCCTTGACTGTTCTTTCCCCCAGCTGTAGGCAGGGGAGCTTGTATTTCCCTTCCAGGTAAGGATGGGAAGGGAATGGTTGTCCATTTACCATGATATTGTGGGGTTTTGGGTCCTCTTGTAAGAGGTCTTTGGACCAGAGTGACTCCATCTTGAATAGGGGCTGGGTAAAATAAGGCTGAGACCTACTGGGCTGCATTCCCAGGAGGTTAGACATTCATAGTCACAGGATGAGAGATAGGAGGTTAGCACAAGATACAGGTCACAAAGATGTTGCTGATGAAACAGATTGTGGTAAAGAAGCCAGCCAAAACCAAGATGGTGACAAAAGTGACCTCTGGTCATCCTCACTGCTCAAAATATGCTAATTATAATGCATTCATGCTAAAAGATACTCCCACTGGTGCCATGACAGTTTACAAATGCCCTGACAAGGTCCAGAAGTTACCCTATATGGTCTAATTGGGGAAGGAAACTTCACTTTGGGGAATTGCCTGCCCCTTTCCCAGAACTCTTTTGAATAATCCACCCCTTGTTTAGTATATATCAAGAAATAACTATAAGTATATTCAGTCGAGCAGCCACGTTGCTGCTCTGACTATGGAGTAGCCATTCTTTTGTTTCTTTACTTTCTTAACAAACTTGGTTTCACTTTATTCTGTGGACTTGCCCTGAATTCTTTCTTGGGCAAGGTTCAAGAATCCTCTCTCGGGGTCTAGACAAGGATTCCTTTCCAGTAACACTATAGTTTTTGACCTATAGTTTTTGAAGCATAAAGAGGAGGAAAAACAGCTGAAAGTCTTACCTGAAGCCCAGTCTGGCTGTAATTTTCTTATTTTTCATTCTATCTTTAGCTCTTCTTTCTTCTCTGCAGGTAATCCAAGGCTACTCTCCCCCACGCTCTTCCTCTCCCAAGTTGTTATTTAAAGTCCAAAGGCTTCTGGATACCTCCTCTTTGTCTCTGAGCTGCAGGGAGGGCGGGCAGGGATCGAGGGGGCAGGTGCTCACTGTCATTCTTCCAGACAAGGTGGGGCAGGCTCTCTCCTCCAAAGCCTCAGAGGTAGGGTTGATAAGTGGCTGTGTCAACTGCTTTCTGCCAGAATGGTCCCTGAATCTCCCCGGAGTGAAACACCTGCTCCTTGGGTGGGCGGCAAGCCGGAAAGGCAAGGGGCAAGAACATTGCTGGAGGTTGCACTAGTCAATTAATTAACATCATATAACCAAGGGGAGAGGCAGCTCTTGAACTTGATATGCAGACTTATGCAAAATAATATGTAGATTTTTTTCAGGTTTGGCATGGAGAGTTCTGGAGTTCTGGCATTTTTTTAAAATAGGAATTTAGTACTGCTGAAGCTCAGAGAGAACAGGAAGTGGGCATATTTTGAGTTAAACAGTTAAGTCCTTCCTAACTCAAGTGCATAATAATACCCACTGTGTATAATTGGGCAAATATAGATAAGGCTCACTCCACCTGTTTAGCTATATCACCCTATTCCCCCAGAAAATTCAGTCCTGAAGGCTCCAATTGACCTTTTGTCAGAGGTGTGGAACCAGAGAAACTCCATCTTGAATAGGGGCTGGGTAAAATGAGGCTGAGATCTGTGGGGCTGTATTCCCAGGAGGTTAGGCGTTCTTAGTCACAGGATGAGACAGGAGGTCAGCACAAGATACATGTCACAAAGACCCCACTGATATAACAGGATACAGTAAAGAAGCTGGCCAAACCCCGCCAAAACCAAAATGGTGATGAAAGTGACCTCTGGTAGTCCTTATTGCTCATTATACGCTAAAACTTTAACATGCTAAAAGACATCCCCACCAGTGCCATGACAGTTAACAGATGACATGGCAACGTCCTGAAGTTACCCTATATGATCCAAAAAGGGGAGGAACCCTCAGTTTTGGGAATTGCCCCCTGTTTCCTGGAAAAGTCATGAATAAGCCACTCCTTGTTTAGCATATAATCAAGAAATAACTGGGTAATAATTAGTTGAGCAGCCCATCCTGCTTTTCTGCCTATGGAGTAGCCATTCTTGTTTTTATTTTTATTTTTTATTTTTAAGTTCTGGGATACATGTCCAGAATGTGCAGGTTTGTTACATAGGTATACACATGCCGGTCGTTTGCTATACGTATCAACCCACCATCTAGATTTTAGACCCCACATGCATTAGGTATTTGTCCTAATGCCATTCTTTCATTCCTTTGCTTTCTTAATAAACTTACTCCCACTTTACTCCATGAACTTGCCCTGAATTTCTTTTTTGCATGAGATCCAAGAACTTTCTCTTGGGATCTGGATCCGGACTCCTTTCCGGTAACACTTTTCAGTGACGCTGGGCCAGTATATTCAGTGCTCCCGGCCACTATGTGTTTCCATCTCTGAGTTTTGCTTAAATCTTTACGAGTATCAAAAAGCCATGCAATATGTTGTGGGGTGTGGGTTTCAGAACTAGACTTGGGTTTGAAATCTGACCTTGGACAACATTACATAACCTTAATAAGCCTCAATTTTCTCTTCTGTAAAATGGAGATAATACCAATCCTACCACGGTTTGGTGACAATTAAATGAGACCTGTTGCTAGGTACATATAAGCTCTGATGATTATCCAAATCTGATGCAAATTTTAAGGCCCAGCTTGAGTTCTACTTCCTTCGTGAAAGTTTTCATTTCCACCACAGCTTGAAGTAATCTCTATGTTCTCTTGAAGTATTAGCTATGCAATGCATCTGGAAATTAAAAATGCATTGCTTTATGATTTGTCTTTTGTTATTGTCTTATTAATTAACCTTGTATTGTTCTTTAATTAACTCTTCGCTTCATTTCTTGTCTTCCTAACTTGACTGTAGGTCTTTGAGGATGGAAACTATGTCTTATGGTTTTTAGCCTCTCAAGATATCTGGAATACACCTGCGCAACAAATACTTGAACATGTTCCTTTCCACAGGTTAAGAACCAGAAACAAACACATCGTTAAATACTCACAAGTGGTCACCTAGACCACAGAAGCTTTCCTCCACAAGGAGCTTATACTCTGACAACATGAAAAGCCCCCGTTTGTGCTCCTACCCTTGTTTTCCATCTTGCATGCATGATTTTAATGAGGAACAATAACGTCTAACGCCAGTCCACAGTTTCCAGCAGAAGTTAATAGCAGTGGGCAGAAAACTCATGAAAAAACCAAAGGAAGAGATGGGAAGTCTTCTTAATTAGATCCTGCTTGTTGAGAAGTGTGGCATCAGGAATAGGACTTATCAGGCGTTGCACCTCTCCATCTGATCTTATCAAGCCTTGAGAGAACTAGCTGTGTGTGGCTCAGCTACTGTAGCCCTGTTCTGAGCCCCGGGTGTCTGGGTTTTGGGATTGGAGCATTGTCATTGCAGAATTCCTACTTTTCCCTGGACTGAAGCCGATGCTCTCAGTGAGGTTCAGGATATCATTTACAGAGTGAAATACGTTGATATGTTGCTTACAGCTCTGGAGAAATCTTAGGGAGCAGATAAGAAGGTTTATGTAAAATTGTTCAGTGTTTTAAAAGACACACACACACATGCACACAATTTTCCACTTTAACCACACTATGATAAACAGGGTTATTCTGTAAAGTGAGACACTCTATATTTGGGGTTATGTTTATTAGACAAGGCCTCTTATTTTCTATACAAGTTCACATGAGACCAGAAAATGTGTACAATCGTAAGAGTTTTATATTTCTCCCAGGGTCATTGTGAGGATGAATGAAATCTGCCAGACCCTCAGTTTTATATCCTTGGTAGAAACAGTTGAATACAAAAACATGTTCTGAAAACTCTGTGTTTTCCTTTTGAATGGCATGGTTAATACTAAATACTCCAGGCACATTTGTTACATTTGCATATAAATGTGAGTTTGTCTGAGGATCTGGGTGTTCACAAGAATTCAGACCAAATAACAAAGCCATGTAGATAAACCTGGTGTCTTCAGTACCTTGTCTTGGGTTGGCTATGCACTTTGCTCTACTGGGGGATGGTTGGCACCTACCCTCAGGGCACTGCCCGGTGGGTTCAATGTCTTCTTCCTTTTTGATCTTCTGCTCTTTCTTTTATTATCTCTTGCTTCTCTTTTTCTACCTCATCTTTTCCTTTCTACCCCTCTCCCCCTTCCACCTCCACCTCTTTTTCTGCCTTTTCTTTCTCCCTTGACCAGTTTTTCCCCCAGTGAAAGACCAGTAAGTTATACATTGAGTAAGTGATATCTGGCAGGCTCTTCATTCTTAAAAAGTACTTGCTGGGTATAAATAAACAGGTTTCAGATATAACAGAATTCTTGTAAAAGAAAAAAATAATAAACAGGCCAGGTGGCCCCTGCCTGTAATCTCAGTACTTTGGGAGGCCAAGGCAGGAGTATCACTGAAGACCACGAGTTCGAGACCAGTCCCGGCAACATAGTAAGATCCTGTCTCTAGAAAAAAATTAAAAAAAAAAACAAAAAAAAACCGATCCAGGCATAGTGGTATATACCTATAGTCCCAGCAACTGGGAGGGCTTAGGTGAGAGGATTGCATGAGCCCAGGAGTTTGGGGCTGCAGTGAGCTATGATCGTGCCACTGCATTCCAGCCTAGATAGCAGTGAGACCCTGTTTCAAAACAAAACAAAAAATAGGCATGACATTGATAAAGATTATCTTCTTAAGAAAATGTAGTCAGGCACTCCTGGACTTTTTTTTCCTACTAGGTGCCTGCGTTGTCCAATTTTACTAAGAATTCTGCTAAGACAATTTAACCAGAACCACCCCCGAGCATCTTACCTCCTCTATATCTGATCACCTTCAGTATCCATTATGTAATCAGATTTCTCATTTTCCTTCGTTCCCCAGGGTGATTATTGATCACTCTGGTTTGCCTTTGAAAGAATTTTATTAGATTGGTTTAGCCAGAATTGCCCCCTTTCCCCTGGTATTTTCTTCCAGTAATTTTCCTTCCACTGACCTCCCCCTTCCTCCTTGGCTGTAAAATTCCCACTTGTTCATGCTGTATTCAGAATTGAGCCAAATTCTATACTGAGGTCTCTTTTCCCTTGTTGCAACAGTCCTGAATAAAATCTGTTTTTACTGTTTTAACTACTGTCTAGCTCTGATTGATAATATCCACAAACAAACTGCACACACGATTTTGCTCTAGTGGAATTATGGAAAGGATAATTTTTTGGTGATTAATGTGATCCAGTGAGCCATGTTTCCAGACTCTCATATAGGTACAGGTGGGAAGGAACCGATTCAGTTTTTAGCCCCTTTCTTTTCTTTCTTTTTTTTGAGATAATATCTTGCTCTATTGCCCAGGCTGGAGTGCAGTATCACCACGTTGGCTCACTGCAAACTCTACCTCCTGAGTTTGAGCGATTCTCATGCCTCAGCCTCCTGAGTAGCTGAGATTACAGGCACGCATCACCATGCCCAGCTAATTTTCTTGTGTGTTTTTAGTTTTTATTTTGTGTATTTTGTGTGTTTTTAGTGGAGATGGGGTTTTGCCACATTGGCCATGCTGGTCTCAAACCCTTGACCTCAGATGATCTGCCCATCTGATGGCTGAACTCAATGGGAGATGGAAGAGTAGCCATTGGATCTGGGCCCAGGAGGAGACCCAAAGATCCATAGGGTCCTTTTCCTGCTATGAAAAGGAATTGAGAAAACTTGCTGAAGGTTGTTAATGGTAGGCAATTGAAACTCTATAGTAGCATAAAATTTTTTAACTGTTATGTTTTGATTTCTAAACTTAGGTTTTGGGATGAATCTACCACGGGTTTTAAGTTGTGAGTCCTGAAAATTTGAATGCCCAAGCCATATTAAATCTATATATTTAGCCTATATAGGTAGATGTATGGATATAAATTTATATGTAAATTTCTCTTTATATATGTTTTATTTATTTATTTATTTATTATTTATTTGTTACCAAAAGAGCAATAAGAGGAAGTACTAACTAGGTTGTTTTAAGTGTGTCAACTTATTTCTGTTTAGAAAGTTAGAATACTCCCTGTCCATAAAATCACAGTTGTGGGCCATTATTATTATTATATTTTATTTTTTATGAAACATTTGATTTATTATTTTCACAATAATTTAAACATGTGTACAATTTGCCAATTTTGTGTATTTTCTGCTTTTCAGGTCTCTGCATATCTCTTTAATATCTTTTTTCAAAACATTTTTATTTCCATACGTTTTTGGGGAACAGGTAGCATTTGGTTACATGAGTTCTTTAGCTGTGATTTGTGAGCTTTTGGTGCATCTATCTTCCCTGGGACACTATTTTTGAAGATATTGAAAAATACTATGTACGAGGTCCTGTTCTGTTTTTGATTTTAGCAGTGTTCTCATAATGTCCCTAGATTTTCTTTTACAATGAATCCCACTGGAGTTCTAGATCTGTGGTGTAATTCCTTTTATGAATTTTGTAAAAATCCCAGTCACCATTGCTTCAAATATTGTTTCTTCCCAATTCTTTCTCCTGTCTTCCAAATACAATTACACATATATTAAATCTCTTCAGCATATTCTTTATGTGTCTTACCCTTTGCTGTTATATTGCTCATTTTTTTTAGTATTTTCATTTTTATTCTTCTATCTTCCCGGTCACTAACTCTCAGCTGGTCTCATCAGTTGTTAAATACATCCATTGGATTATTAATTTCTGTAATTGTATTATTTTGTTCTAGTATTGCCACTGAATTATTTCTTAGTTTCAATTCTCTGATGAAATGGTACATTTTATAATTTAATATTTTGAGGATGGTAGTTGTAGTTATTTATTTATTTTTGAGACATCTCACTTTGTTTCCCAGGCTGGAGTGCAGTGGTGTGATCTTGGCTTGCTGCAACCTCTGCCTCTTGGGTGCAAGCAATCCTTCTGCCTCAGCCTCCTGGATAACTGGGATTATAGGCACACGCCACTACACCCAGCTAATTTTTGTATTTTTAGCAGAGACATGGAGAGGTGGTGGGAAGGATTCACCATGTTGACCAGGCTGGTCTCAAACTCCTGACCTCAGGTGATATATATGATATATATATAAAATATATAACATATGTTACATCATATAACATATATAGATCATATAACATATAACTATATATGTTATATCCTATATATCATATGTATGGTATATATTATATAACATATATATTACATAATAATATGTATAATATCTAAAATATGTATATTATATATGATATATAAAATATGTATATTATATATGATATATAAAAATATATATCATAATATATATGATATATATATATTTTAAGATGGAGTCTTGCCCTGTTGCCCAGGCTGGAGTGCAATGGTGTGATCTCAGCTCACTGCAACCTCCATCTCCTGGGTTCAGGTGATTCGCCTGCCTCAGCCTCCTGAGTAGCTGGGATTACAGACGTGTGTCACCACACCTGGCTAATTTTTTGTATCTTTAGTAGAGATGGGGTTTCACCATGTTGGCCAGGCTGGTCTCGAACTCCTGACCTCGTGATCCACCCACCTTGGCCTCCAAAAGTGCTGGGATTACAGGTGTGAACCACTGCGCCTGGCCCTAGATATTGTTTTTAATTTGTTCAATTTTTCTGAGTCATCTCAGTGGGAATGTTGGTCCATAACAACCACCCTGTCATTGCCAGAAATGGAACTCTAACAGGCATACATTATTGTTTTGGTTATTCCTCACAAAAGCTGTATAATGAAAATAGTAGTATTATAATCCTCTTTTACAGGTGAAGAAAATTCTCAGAGAGGGTTAGGTAAATAGTCCAGGTCACTTGATTAAGACGTCCTGGGGCTGGAAATTGAACCTGGGAAGTCTGACTATAAAGCCTCCTCAATCTGTTTCAAAGATAATTGCCTCTGTATACTGTAATTAACAGTTTATTTGTATTTATTTCACCTGCTTTATTTTACATTTTACTTTATCTCATTATCAATACCATAATACTTGCCATTTCCATGATGTCTAAGTTATGTATGTTCTTCAGGGCTGCCCTGATGCCAGATGAAAGTTTGGTCATCAAACTCCTTTTTCTTTTAAATTTTATTCTTTTTTGTTTTCTTCCTCTCTGCCTCCCTTTCAGCCTTCCAACATTTAGTGGTTTCAGTTCTGGAATTGTAATCAGAGATCTCTAGTTTTGAGGGTTAGCTTTATCTAGAATAGAAAGGCTTTGGCTCAATTCTCCATCCCAGGTACTTCTGGAGTCCAGAGCTCCACTGGTATTCCTCCCTGATATTTTTGCTGACTTGTAAAGGATGCACGTTCCTGTGGTTGCCTCTCATTCTGATTTCTTGTTCCTGCTGAGCTTCTTGCTCTCCTATATGTCCTGCTGCTTTTATCTCATTTTTCTGTCCTGCATCATCTTGAACGTTGTATGTAGCCCCCACTTTTTTCACAAAGTTCCCCCAAACCCAGGCCCTTGCCTATAGTATATGTTACCAAAGGGTTGGGACCACACTGCAAAGTAGAGATGATATTTTACTGACAGTTACACATCCCTTGGCCCTTTCCATCATGGGAATTTCTCTTTTACTCTCATCCTTAAGTCTCTGAACTCTTTCATTCAGCTGGGGGTCCTGTCTATCTCAACTTTTTTCTCCTTTTCGTATTCCCCAAATCTCTTCCAGTAAGCAGCCAACTTCCCAATTCTGATGACTTTACCTAGATAAAACAATTTACCGCTTCTTTGTGCAAAGCTTTTCAGGGGCCCTCATCTTCCAAATAAAATGTTTTGATACTTTTTTTTTTTTTAACCGAAAGAAAAGTTTGCTCCTCCAAGAGAAATTTTGTCTTCCTTCTAAATCTCCTGGCTCAAAATATACTTTGCTTATAAAAAAAAATAGTTTAGTTTTCTTCCTTCCTATTACATCATCAGTAGGAGACTCACATCCATGCTATATCATTTTATTTTATTTTCTGTTGGCTTCTAGAAATAAGGTGATATATGGTACAGAGTTCTCATAGTTATTCAGTTGGTATTTAACGCTTATTTGTGCATTATTACATTTTTCTTTTTAACATCAAATGAATTGTTTAGGATCAATGATTAAAATCATTTTGATCTTAGAATCAAGTTGAAATCCACACTCTAAGATGAAACTATAAACTGAAGCAATCAGGTTTCATAGCCCCTTTTTTATTCATTTGCAGTTCTATATTTATGCTCCCACAAGTGTGGAAGAGATTGTAGGGCAAAATAAAGCAATGCTATCTGATCATAAACCCACATGGAGCCTAGACTGCAGGTCACAACATTTCTTTACTTCACCATCAATTGGAGTTTCAGTTGATATGGATTTATATTGGTTGAGCACCTGAGTCTCTTCTCTCTTGGTCTTGCGGCCTTTCCTTCCTACTGCCCACCCTCAAGTTATCGCCCCCCCCAGGGTCCTGGTGTCACCCCAGTTTACCAGGCAAAGTTGAGGGCTCCTTGATGTTGTTCCTGGCACCATCCTAATGGCTATGGCTCTGTAGAGTCCCCTAGGCTTATGGGGAGAAAGAGCTACATCAGTGAAGGAAAGAAAACCTCCTCCAGGCATGTATCATTCATGAACGACATGGGTTTGTAGCTGGGTAGCAGTGGGCTGAGGGAAAAGGTGATACAAAAGCCAAGATCTGGGTTTCTAGGGCTTTGCCCATAGGAGAAGCTCATGATCTGATCGGTATTGAGAACACTGATTTTGGAACTGTGTGGAGTAGTGATCCTGTGCATTTGTTGGGGTGCTTGCATTGATCAAACTCTCTGATTTTTGTAACATCCCAACAATTTTCCTCTCTCCACTAGTAATTACTATGTAGGATTCTAATTTTGCTTGGTGTCCAGACTGGCTTCTCCCTCGGGCAGTGTCCATGTTTACTGTAATTGGATGATGCCACACAACCCACTGCCATTGCCAGATTTCATTATGACTTGGTGTCTTCTGTGTTAATTCCCCCACTTTGGGGCTGTTTTGCAGCAAGTGAGACCAATTTCCTTTTCAATAGCGCAAATCTGCAGACTCAATTTGAGCTGTGAGCTAAGTGGGTGCATTTGCTCAGCTCTGATTGACTGACAGTGTTTTCTTTGTTTGATTTGATTTTTTTTTTCTTTTTAATGAGAGCTTGATCCTGAGAGGCAGCTGGCACTTGCTGGAAGCCAGAGGACCCATCCTTGGAAAGCCCAGCAATACATTTGGGCAGCTGGCTTTGCCCAGAATTATTTTGTTCTAGTTTAAGTTGTTGAGGAATGGGACCTGAGGTCTGCAGTTCTCAGGTCAGGGCTGCTCCTCTGCAGCTCTCACCCCAGGAGATCAAGAGGCCCTTGTGGTCCAGTCACTGGAGGAATCTCGATCAGAAGGATGTAGGAGGCTATGAATAGATTCATCGAGTAAAATATAAGATTCCCAGTTAAATTTGAATTCCAAATAAACAACAACTAATCTTTAGTATATCTCATGCAATATTTGACCAATACTTTTAAGTATAGGTATGACCCTTGCAGTTTCTGGGAAGGATTGCCTGGTACATGTTTATACTAAAATATTATTCATCAATTATCTGAAATTCAAATTTAATTGGCTGTCCTGCATTTCTATTTGCTAAATCTGGCAACTCTAGGTAGGTATAATATGAAAGAGTAAGTGTGGTTGGGATTACTGTAAAAAGCCAGGAGGATGAAGGGATAAAATCCAAACCAAAGGGAGAAAGAAGGTTCCAATGGACTATTTGAAAAACAAGAGCACACGTATGAAAAACTCACTTAATTGGCACAAAATAAAAATAAACACAGCTCATGGGAAGCAAATTTGCTATTTTAGTTTTCCTAGCAACGGTAAAACAGGAAGAGTTAGTTTCTTAATGATTTATATACCCACTTAGACATTGGTGAAGATTAAGCATTTGTGATTTGGCAGGACATTGACCAATAAGTGTGCCTCACACTTACTGGGAGGGCTTGTGAACACACAAATCGCTGAGCTGCAGGCTCAGTGTCCAACTCAGTAGTTCTGGCGTGGGCCTGGGAATTTCGTGTTTCTAACAAGTTCCTGGTTGATGTGGATGTGGCTGGTCTGGGCACCACATTTGGGCATTTTGGTTTAAATGTGTGCTGTCAAATACAGTGGCCGCTAGCTCTTGAAATATGGCTAGTCTGAATTGAGATACATGGTGTAAAAACACACCTGGTTTTGAAGATGTAATATGAGAAAAGAATGTATAGTATCTCCTTAGTAATTTAAAAATATTATTATTTTGACTATGTACCAAAAAGATATTTTGGATATACTGGGTTAAGTAAGATATATTATTAACATTAATTTTACCTGTTTCTCTTTTTTAAAAAAAATACGGCTACTAGAAAATATAAAATTACACAAATGTAAATTGCACATTTGTAATTTAACTGGGCATCATATTAACACAGCTATTTCCATTGGCTGGTGCTGTTTCAGGCCACCATTTGGGTCTAAATCTGGACATCCTTTCAAGACAGGTAAGAATTCCTTGAAATTTTGTGACTCATTCTTGAGTTTAGTCTTTTCTAAGACTTACTAAATTCTCTCCCTTGGGTGTATCTTTTGAAAGGTTAATCATATTCCAGCAACCGGTGTTTGATGCAAGCAGGATTTGCGGGGACCCCAAGTGGTGGTAGAGTGGGCTGTGAAAGGCAGGCTTTATCCTAGGGGAGGGGATGCGAAAGAGGGCCAGCTGTTACTGCTGCTCAGGGACCTCTGCTCTGATAAAGGGGAGATGGTCACCATCAGGAAAGTGACCACTTCCATCCCTGCAATTGCCTCCTTGCCCTGTTTTGGCTATTTGCTGGATTGGAAAAAGAACTCAGTGATGGTGGAAACTATAAATAAATATGGGATGCTCAGTGCTTAAGAGGTCCCCCTTTTCTCCCTTTTTTCTCTGCAGTCAAAACTCAGCAAGAAGCCTGGGTCCAGGTCTGGGTTCTACAGCTAATAAGGATGTGCTGAACTTGAACAAGATTAGAAAGCAAGCCCCAGAGAAGGTTAAAGCATCAGAAAATTGAATTTCTGACAAAAGGCCAACATTGGACTATTTCCTTTGGAAAAGGAAAGCCTTCAAGTACCTAAAAGGTTACTCTACAGAGGTTGCACATAATTGTTCTGCCTCTACCAAGAATAAAACTGGTAGAAAAACATTTAAACTGCTACACGGGGGATCTGGTTTTCAGGCAAAGAAGAATTTCCTGACATTGAGGATAGTTTATCACTGGAAGACTTTCTGTTATTGTCTACCCAGCCCTTTGCCTCAAATTTCTTGCCTAGACTGCATTGACATTCGTGGGTGATCTCTACTCCCTCAGTTTGAGATCAGGAATTGTACCCTGAGATGTAGTGGAAAGCCTGGTGTCATTTTGGTCAGGGAAGAGATGCCAGAAGACATACCTATTGTACATACTTTTGATACAATACCACTGGTCTTTGCCCAATTTCTGATTCCCAACCTTTGTAATCTTCCCTCTTGCAGTTGATTATAGTTACCCAGGTTTTTAGTTTAAAACATTAAGTGAGCTTAACCAGCAAAGGAATTTATTAAAAGATTTTAAGCAGTGGTGGGCTGGAGCCAGTATAAGCTCCAGAGCCTCAGATGGGTGGACTCAAGTTGTTAAAATTTCAGAAACTTTGTAAACTGGTTGGTGTTACATTGTTAGCTTGAAATCAGCCATAGTAGGAATATTTACACCATGGAAATTGGCAAACAATACAATTCAGAGCCCTCTGCCTCATCTTTTCCCAGGAAAGCCGGTTGTTAAATATTGGCACCCACAAACAGAGGTTCAGGAGCATAACAAATGCTTCTTGTGCTCACGTCGTGTCTCCTTGGGTGACTTCTGTCTAATGTTAGCTGTGGCTGTCTAGTTGGCTCAGCTGCCCACGAATTGCATCTCACCCTGTGTCCTCTGTCTGCATGTTCTTCTCTGACTCAGGGCTTCTCCTGAGGCCATGAAGTTTGCCCAGTTCTTACAGAGGACGGCCTGGCAGTACTGGGGAGTTAACACTTCCAAGTGCTACCTCAACAAATGGAGTTGGAAGCCAGGGGGTAGATGCTTCAAACATTTATCCTTTGGAAGGAGAATTTTGCGTTTCATTCTACATGATTCTTCAGTGGGTCCCCACTAGGACTGAGCTCCAACAACTCATTAACTTTTCTTCCTTGTTTTACTCTCCTCTTTCCTTTACTCCTGATTCCTGGGATCACCAAATAAATTACTTGCATCTGTATCCTGGGCTTAGGCTCTGCTTGAGGGAACTTAAATTGAGACAGTTAGATCAGAGAGTTCCCAGAGAGGCCAGAAAACTAGGCTGGAAGCCACATAGCCAGAAATGATGACCCACATTGTCCACAGAGCTGGGTGTGGACACTGCTGCCCCTCCCACTGGGCCACAGAGATGTCACTGCTAATCCTGGGCATTAAACATTACTGCTAGAGGCTCTGCCACTGCCCTCTGGAAACCAGACATAGTTGCTTCTATTCTTGACAGGTGCTTCTTTAAGCCATTAGCTTCTGGCGAAAGCCTACAGTGAATAAAGGCATGTGTCTAATTGGTGGGCCTTAGATCACATCACATTTACACTTCCTTTCTAGCTGTAAGAAAGATTGGGATGTGTTTTAGTCATTTATTGCCGTGTAACAGACTGCCCCCAAGTGTAGTTGCTTGTAACAACTATTTTATTTGCTCATGATTAATAAGTAGCAGGTTGTGCTGGGCTCAACCGGACAATTTGTTCACCTTTCTCACCTGGAGTCACTCATGTGGCTGCATCTGGCCACTCTCCCAGGCCTGAATGGTCTATAGTGGCCTTACTTCCATGACTGGCAGTTGGCCTTGCGGTCTGGGTCTCTCTTTCTCTATTGGCTTTCGTCTTCACGGAGACTATCCTAGGTTTCCTCCCATGGCAGCACTGAGTTCCCAGAGGGTGATAATGGCAATTACAACATCTCTTGAAGCTTAGGTTCCAAAGTCACAAAACATTACCTGTGCCCAGACTTGAGGAGTCATGTAATAGATTACTAGCTTCTGATGGGAGGAACAGCAAAATCACACTGCAAAGGGACAGGCAAATGGGGATAAGATTATTGTGGTCATGCTGCTAACAATTAGTGTCTTCCTCAAGGGAAGACAAATTCACAGGGTGGAGAATGCCCCGCTATAGAGAAGGCATTCAAAGGCACTGGGTGGGTCAGAGGAGTACACATGTTCACTATAATTGGCTTTCTCCCCAGCTGGGTGATTGCATCTCCCATTCTTATGCCCCAGACCTCTCCTGTGCTATTGATCTGCTAGGGGGACCCCTTCCTGCTTCCAGTCTCATAGGTGCATAACCAGGGAGGGATTGATCCTGGCTTTGTGACCCATGTGGTCCTGAGTGGATGCAGCATAGGAACCGTACAGAACTGGAGTCTGATGATGAATTTCACTTTTGAATAATTAAGACGAGAGTTCTTAAGAAGGCATTGTTTAGAAGAAACACACTGATTTGTATAGGCACGTACTGTTTATTAACATTTAGTAATTCAAAAAAATTGTGGATATTGACTCTTAGAATCAGACCAAGGCTCATACCAGTGATAAATCTTGCTTAAATTATTGACTTTCTTCAAAGGAGAGTATGATAATTAGACGGGAAGAGGGAAGAAAACGAGGAAGGGAAGCTAATGTTTCTGGGGGCTGATGCTGTGGCGGATGCTAGCCTAGATAACGGCTCATGCTTGCATTGCTATCTCCTTACCTTCCCTGAGATGGGGAAGCCGAGGCTCAGAAAGTTAACACATCTTGACCAAAGTCAAGACTCACTAAGACTACCTGACACAGTGAATCAAGATTTACGTTTGTCTGACTCCAAAACCTTTGGTTTCTGCAACTACTGTGCTTTCTACCAGGGTGTAAAATTTCAGCACCTGCCAGAGGTTTCTCTAAAGAGCTCAAGCATCTGCTGGTGTGTTTGCTGTTTAAAGGCTTGTGCCCTAGATTTGGAACAGACCTAGACATTCTAATACTGATTTTGCTACTCAGGAACTCTAATTGCAACTTCTTAGATCCTCAGTTTCATCATCTGTAAAATGGGAATCATAACTGTAAGTCTCTACAATGTTAGTAAGCATACAGCATGGTGCCTGAGCCAGTACCTTATGGTAATACCAACTGCTATTGTTAATAATTATTAGCAAGTAGTTTCCTTTCCTGAATGTGTTTTATGCTCTGTTTATACTATTTAGTCAAACTGAAAAAATATTGTTGATTTACTTGTTGGGGTAATTATAAGTGCTGACTATGGTACAGTTGGTAGGGTTCCTGCATAGATAATCTAATTTAGTTATTAGGTGCTTAAATTCTTGTCGAAATGAATTGTGAAAAAAAATCCTGAAAGCATTGTTTCGGCTGTTTAATGATATGTTTAGTAGAGATGTGATAATGATGGAATTGGATTAATTATGGGGTCTTTCAGTGGACTGATTTTTAGTAAATTTGCAGGTATCTTTTCAGATAAGTCCAGGTGTCAGATGAATGGTTTGAGTTTTAGGTTTACCTGTAGCAGCATGACAGATGGAACAGGTCATTTCTGAAGAAAGACTTGTAAAAACAAGTATCTTGAGTCTTTCAGGATGTGGAAGTTGATATCATTAAACTGCAAAGAAAAGAGAAGGAAGAGTTGTGTGTTGCTGATTTACATTTATTTCTCTCTTGGCAAAACTCACACCGGGCTTCGTGGGAAACATTCTGCATAATCGTAATCACCAGAATCTATTTAGTGCTCGCTGGTTTCCAGGCACCATGCTAAGTTCTTTACATGTATTTTCTTATTTATTCCTTGCATGAAACCTAAACCAGTAGAAACTATAAGCTTTTCCCTGTCTATACCCAAAGAAAGTAGTCTTTTACTCAGAGAGTCTAAGTAACTTGCTCAAGATCACAAAGCTCAAAAAGCGATAGGATGGATGTAAACCCAGGCCAACTGACTGCAAACCCCTCACTCTTATCTAAACAAAACTTGTGAATGAAAGTCCTTTGTTTGCAATGAGATTCCTGTTGACTGAGGAAAAAGGAATGGCCTTCAGTATGTATAAGCACAGTTTAATTAGTCTATGCTTACAAGTGGCCCCATACTTCCTTGCTCTTGAGAGAGATGGACCGGAAGCCAGACTCTCCTGCTGGATACGAACAGGAGGCATGTAGCCTAATTGCTATCAGAAGCTGGCCATAAAATGGAAGGGAGCTGGCCTTAGGCTGAAGCCAATGCTGCAAACAGCGGAGTGGGGAGATGGGAAATTCCTGGGTCTTTGATAACATCACTAGATTGACCCAGAAGCCAGCTCTGTTTCTGAGCTTTGGCTAATGTAATCTATTTCCTTATTGAATGTGGCAGAGACAGCTAGTTGCCTCTCCAATGTCATTCTTTCCTCTAATGAAACCCCAATTTTGTTCATTGTGGCCATTGCCAGTTACAGCCTTGTATTTCCCTGTCCCTTTTGTGTGGGGTGGCTGTGCAAAATAGTTTGGCCAATGAAATATAAATAGAAACCCACGCTGGGCATTTCTAGGAATGTTGTGTTTTTCTGATAAAGACACTGCTTCTTCTTCCTTCCTGATTCCTGGAATACTGGTGGTTGGAGCTGGGTGTGTGAGGAAAAATAAGAAAATTGCAGAGACCTGGGCTCTGGGCTGCCAAGGTAATGCCGGGAGGCCTTACCTTCATGTTATGTGGGAGAAAAGAAAATCCTAGTATATTTAAGGCGTTGTTTCCCTGTCTTTGATATTGGCATACAAATGCAATTCTTTGTGGGTTTTGTTTGTTTGTTTTGAGACAGGGTCTCACTCTATCACCCAGGCTGGAGTGCAGTGGCATGATCTCGGCTCACTGCAACCTCTGCCTCTGGGGTTCAAGGGATCCTCCCACCTCAGCCTTTTGAGCATCTGGGATTACAAGTGCCCACCACCATGCCTAGCTAATTTTTTTTTTTTTTTTTTTTTTGTATTTTTACTAGAGATGGGGTTTCACCACATTGGCCAGGCTGGTCTCAAACTCCTGACGTCAAGTAATCTGCCTATCTCAGCCTCCCAAGGTGCTGGGATTACAAGCATGAGCCACTGCACCTGGCCTACAAGTGCAATTCTAAGCCCAGACAGTGAAATATTTCCTTAACGTGAATCCTTTCTTGGTGTTCTCGATATCTATTGCTGTATAACAAACTATCCTAAAACTTAATGCCTTACACTTATTATTTTTCATGTTTCTGTGGGTCAGAAATTTGGAAGAGCCACAGAGAAGACAGCTCGTCTCTGTTTCAGAATGTTTTGGGCCTCAGATGGGAGGACAGGAGTAGATGGACCGGGAAATCCAAGGTGGTTTCTTGATTTACATATGGCACTTTAGTGATGTCCTCACTCTATCAGCAGAGCCTGGTCTTACATGGTGGCTTAGGGCTCCAAGAGGGAGAAAGTAGATAGTGCCAATCCTTTTAAGGGCTATGCCCAGAGCTGGTACTGTGTCTCCTCCACCCCATTTGATTGCTCACAGCTGCTCAGGTTGAAGGGAGTAGAGATCTAGTTTTCACTTCTTGTTTGGAGGAGGGAAGAAACTGATGGTGGCTGTCTTTGAAGACGAGCATCACACTTGGTAAACTGAGAAGGAAGGATTTGTGGATTTGTAGGCAACTCCCCCTTTTTAGATATAAAGGCTAGTCTTAGAACTTCACCTCTATCTGCAGAGTTCAGTGCGCCCTTGTGGGTTATATGGTGCTATTTAGCTCTTTATAATTTTCATTATTAGGCAAGACTGACAATTTGCCATTTTGCTGTGGCACCTTTGCAAGGTTGGCAGAGAAGACAGTCATGCAAAGACAGGAGAATGCCAGTGGTGGATTAGAGCATGAGGGTTTGGGAGGGTGTGTGTGAGTGAAAGTGGTCTTTCACTAAGAAGGAAAGAGATCGTTTAAAATTGAGTGTGTTGAAGTGAATTAATGAAGAAAGAACCTGCTAGTTGGTATTTGTGCCCAGAAATAATGGGGACTTGGTTGCCATCTGAGAGATGTTGAATCATTTACCTACCACCAGCCTGGAACTGTGCAGCTATGAACATGGCAGATGTAGGTCCCTTTACGTTCAGTAAGGAAATGGGGTCTTCACAAGATGAAGAGGTCAGAGTTATTTCCAGTTATGGGGGTTTCAATAGATTACGAAAGGAAGTAAAGCCAAAAACTGTAGTAGATTTCAGTGCTTTCATTCAACAAATGAGTACTTTGAACATCAACCCCCTAATCAAGTAAACCCGAACCCGACTAAGCCAGTGACTGTGTGTGCCCTCATGCAGAGGAGGAACTAAGGCTTTTGGTCTCAGGCCCATGTGGCAGGCCTCACAGATTCTAGACATGGGTTTCTAGTGCCAGAGGCAAAAGGATATTGGAACTTTATAAAAAGTTGGCCCCAAAACCTGAGGGTCATGTGGTAGTAGAAAGGTTGACAGCAGTAAGAATGCAGCCTGCACTGCCCATGGAGCAGCTGTCCTGGCGGACTCCACTCCTGAACCAGGGGTTGGTTGAGACTGATGCAGGTTGATATGGTTTAGGTTTGGGCTTCTGCCCAAATAGCGTGTTGAATTGGGCAGAGACCCAAATCTAAACCATATCAACCTGCATCCCTGCTATGCAATCACCTGGTGATAGGTGGTTGTAGTATCACAGGGATGAACTTCCCTCTTGCTGGTCATGTGATAGTGAGCGAATTGTCATGAGATCTGGTTGTTTACAAGTGTGTAGCACTTCCTCCTTCACTGTCTTCCTCTTGCCCTGGCCGGGTAAGATGTGCCTCCTTCTATGCTTTCTGCCATGATTGTAAGTTTCCTGCGGCCTCCTCAGCCCTGCTTTCTGTACAGCCTGTGGAAATGTGAGACAATTAAACCTCTTTTCTTTATAAATTACTCAGTCTCAAGTAGCTCTTTATAGCAATGTGAGAACGGACTAATCCACCGGTGTTGTCACAAACTGACCATGGGAGACCCTACGCACAATCTTGTGACAGAGCTGGAGAGGGTCTTGGGAGAAGATTATAATGGTTGGGATTAGACTTTTATAAAGCCACCCTTCACGAGTGCCTATTTATGGTCACTCACCATAAACATGTATTCAATTTCTGCTGCCAGGCACTGGGTAGGAGTCTCTTCTTGCCTGTGGTTTAGAGAACACAGAGTGGATGAGAAACCTCTCTCAGTCTATTTTCTGTTAATCAACCCTAGAAAGAGACTTATGTGTTTGTTTATAGGTGGGGAGGGTGTTTATTTATGATACCAGTTTTCTTCAGGTTTAAACTAGAAATTCTGGGCTCATCCACAATACCTCCATCTTTCAAAAAATTTTATTTTATACTACCCACCCTAGAGGGAGCGAATAGGGAGGTAGATTGATGGAAAGATGCATGGGTGGTTGTAGGTTGAGGACAAAGGTGCTATGACGAGGGTGTGTGGAGATAAATTGGCATTAGGGCTCCCCTGCCAACCACTGAGCTACATGGCATGGCTTGTGCTTCTAAGAAATTACTCCTGCTGGCCAGGCCCAAAATCCTTTGGTTTACTGTACATTTTGGTTTTGTTGAGGCATGAGGCAGGTAGATAGCCTTGAATAAAAATGGAGGAGATGGCTGCTGATGTTTGTGTCAATCAGGAGAGCATCTGGAGGCAGTCTGTCAGCATCTATCTTATTTCAGGTCACAGAGGAACCCAGGGAAAATTGGAAGAGGGTCTGGGGGTACTCCTGGCTTCCCTGTATGAAGAAGGGAAGATTAGTCTATTTTGTGTTGTTGTAAAGGAATATCTGAAGCTGGGCAATTTGTAAAGAAAAGTGGTTTATTGGGCTTATGATTCTTCAGGCTGTACAAGAGGCAGGACACCAGCATCTGCTTCTGGTGAGGGCTTAGGGAGCTTCCAATCATAGTATAGGGGTAACGGGAGCCCGTGTGTCACATGGCAAGACAGAAAGCCAGGAACAGAGGGGATGGAGGTGCCAAACTGTTTTTAACAACCAGAACTTGTGGGAACAAACAGTGAGAATGCACCCAATCCTCCAAGAACGGCATCAAGCTGTTCATGAGGGAGGTACCCCCATGACCTAAGCATCTCCCACCAGGCCCCACCTCCAATGTCAGGGATCAAATTTCAACATAAGACTTGGAGGGGACAAGTGCCTAAACTGTGTCAACTGGCAACTCATTGCTTACCTCTCCTGAGCTTGAAAGAGGGAAATAGGTTCATTTTAAGAAAGATACTCTAAGACCAGGATTGGCCCAGAGGCCACATCACTGTAGAAGGTAGAGAGGAGAAAACAGGGTAAATACTCTCTCGGAAAGCACCAGCCTGATGCCTGTCTTTCCACCATTAGAGATGCATTCCTCTGACCCTTCCAGTTTTTTCCCAGCCTCAGGAGTCTTCTGCTGAAATGCAACTACCTTCATAAACAGATACTTTAAATTTGTGCCTCTCCAATTGCCATGTGCATGGTATAAATGGGGGTGGAGAAGCCCATGTGTTAAAGGTAATGCAGTCGCCTGCCCCAGAAAGTTGCCATTTGCCTGGTAAGAAATGCACAGTATTCTTTCCATATTAAGATTAGCACAGATGCGGTGTGACACAGCACACATTTGCATGAGTGTTTGAGATGTATCTTTGAAGAATCCAGAACACCGTGTCACGGGGTCAGCCTTTTTTGCAATAAGGGGTATGCAGTCAGGCTTATGTGATTAGAGCAATTGCATCTTAAATTAGTCCTCTGCTGAGATCAGGGCTTTGTGGGAATCCTCCAAAGGCCACAGTGGTAGGGGGTGGAGGGGGACATCAGACAGAGTTGCCTAAGTGGGAGCCATTGAGGAAATGATTCTTAACTTTCCTTTTATCATCTGAAGTAAAGTTCACAGACTTTCTTAGGACTAGTCCAGACTAGGACTGTGCATTAGTTTTCAAAAACCCAATTACCTGGTATTAACTACAGGCATATGCCAGGAATATCATGAATATCACAACGAAGCAAGCCACCTAATTTTTTTGGTTTCCCAGTGCATACGTACATAAAGATTATGTTTATACTACACTGTAGTCTATTCAGTCTGCAATAGCATTATGCCTAGAAAAACACTTTATTGCTAAAAAATGCTAATGATCATCTGAGCCTTCAGTGAGTTGTAATCTTTTTGCCTTTGTGGAAGGTCTTGCCTTGATGTTGATGGCGGCTGATTGATCAGGTGGGTGATATCTGAAGGCTCAGGTGGCTGTGGTAATTTCTTAAAACAATGATAAAGTTTGCCACATTAAAAGACTTTTCCTTTCACAAAAGATTTCTCTGTAGCACGTAATGCTGTGTTAAAAATTCTTTCAAAATTATTTAAAAATTCTTTCAAAATTGGAGTCAATTCTCTCAAATTCTGCCATTGTTTCATCAACAAAGGTTATATAATACTCTAAATCTTTTGTGTTCAACAGTGTTCACAGCATCTTCACCAGGAGTAGATTCCATCTCAAGAAGCCACTTTCTTTGCTCATTCATAAGAAGCTACTTCCATCCATTCAAGTTTTATCATGAGATTGCAGCAACATCTTCAGGCCCCACTTCTAATTCTTGTTCTCTTGGTATTTCTATCACATCTGCAGTGACTTCCTCCACTGAAGTCTTGAATCCCTCAACATCATTCATGAGGGTTGGAATAAATTTCTCTCAAACTCCTGTTCATATTGATATTTTGACTTCTTTCCATGGATCACAGCTATTCTTAATGGCATCTACAATGGTGAATCCTTTCCAGTTTTCAATTTACGTTGTCCAGATCCATCTAAGGAATCACTATCTATGGCAGGTATAGACTTACATAATTTTATTTATTAAATCATCAGACTTGAAGTAGAAATTACTCCTTGCTTGAGGGTCTGCAGAATGGATGTGGTGTTAGAAGGCATGAAAACAAGATTAATCTCCTTTAACATTTCCAGCAGAGATGTTGGGTGACCAGGTGTATTGTCAAAGAGAAATAACATCTTAAAAGGAATCTTTTTTTTCTGAACAGGTCTCAACAGTGGGCTTAAAATATTTAGTAAACCATGCTGTCAGCAAATGTGTTGTCACCCAGCACACAAATGGAATGTGTCATTTCATTTACAGAGCACAGACAGAGTGGATTTAGCATAATTCTTAGGGTTCCTAGGAATGGTAAATGAGCATTAACTTTAACTTAAGGTCACCAGCTGCATTATCCCCTAACAAGAGAGCAGCCTGTCCTTTGAAGTTTTGAGGCCAGGCATTGACTTCTGCTCTCTAGCTGTGAAAGTCCTAATGAGATTATCTTCCATTAGAAGGCTGTTATGCTTCCCTTGAAAATCTTTGTTTAGTGAAGATGATGATCTGAGCTAGATCCCCTGGAAAACTTGCTGCAGCTTCTCCATCAGCACTTGCTGCATCACCTTGCACTTTTATGTTATGGAGATGGTATATTTCCTTTAACCTCATGAACCTTTGCTACCTTCTGACTCCTCTTCTGCAGGTTCCTCACCTCTTTCAGCCTTCATAGAATTGAAGAGAGTTAGGGCCTTGCTCTGGATTGCCTCCTTTGACTTAAAGGAATGTTGTGGCTGGTTTGATCTTCTATCCAGATCACTAAGACTTTCTCTATATCAGCAATAAAGCGGTTAGCTTTCTTATCATTCATGTGTTCACTGGAGTACCACTTTTAATTTTCTTCCAGATTTTTTCCTTTGCATTCATGATTTGACTGTTTGGTGCAAGAGGCCTATCTCAGCTTCTGACATGCCCTTCTCACTAATTGTAATCGTTTCTATCTTTTGATTTAAAGTGAGAGATGTGAGGTACTTCCTTTCACTTGAACACTTGGCGGTCATTATAGGGTAATTAATTATCCTACCTTCAGTATTGCTGTGTCTCAGAATTTAGGGAGGCCCGATGAGAATGGGAGAGACAGAGGAACGGCCGGTCAGTAGAGCAATCAGAACATACACATTAAGCTCTCCGTCTTGTGTGAGCACAATTCATGGTGCTCTCCCTGCAAAAAAATTACAATAGAAACTTCAAAGATCACTGATTGGATTACAGATCACCGTAACAGACAGAATAATAACAAATTGTTTGAAATATTGTGAGATTTACCAGAATGTGACACAGAGATGGGAGGTGAGCACATACTGTTGAAAAAATGGTGCTGATAGACTTGCTCAAAGCAGGATTGCCACAAATCATCTGTTTGTAAAAAATGCCATATTTGAGAAGTGCAATAAAGTAACGTGCAATAAAACCCGAAGTGCCTGTATTTGAATACGTGTATGTGCTATCTAACTGCCTAACTTTCAGTAGTCTCACTGCTTTCTCCTTCCCCTTTTAGAATCTCAGAATCTGTTGTCTGACCACCAGCCTTCCTTCTGTGGGACTTTCTTGCGTGGTTGGTCTTTGTGGCCATCACCTGGGTGGCTGACCTGGGGCTCATTAATTCTGACACCTTGACACCTCATTGATGCTGCTTATGCTAATTGTAGGTGCTGCTACAGCCTCAGTTCTACTTGTTCCTTTTTGCTCTTTTAGCTGAAACCTCAGGGGGACTGGTTTTGTCATGTTGCTCATTTCCATTTTTCATTGCTTTTCATTATTTCTGTAGTGGACACAGTGTCAGGCTGAAAAACGTGTGTTCCTATTTTTAGCACAATCTAGGAAAATCCAGAAGGAAAGAAGACATAAGCATGATTTTTACTAAAACCTATACAGTTCTTCATTTTTCCCTGTGATATTTATTATTTATTTTTAAAACAAAGACGTTGGACAGTCTTAGGCAATTTAAACACACACACACACACACACACACACACACACATACACACACACAAACAAAAACTGTCATACCTGCTCAGACATTCTCCAGCCTGTGGTGTGAAAACAAAATGAAGCAATTGCTTACTCCAGCAGATTCCTACACCTTGCTAAATACCCTAACAACCTGGATCCAAATATGACTATCGGGGACGAAGGGGACGTGGGCTGAACAATGACAACAAATGAACCCTGTTGACTGGTTGGTGAGATGGAGGATAGATGATTACACACACACGCACACACCCCACCACAGGGGGATGTGCTGAAATAACACAGAACCACAGTGGGCAGTGGTTCCCAGCTCTTACTGATTTTTTTTTTTTTTTTTTATGAGACAGAGTCTCACTCTGGTGCCCAGACTGGGGTGTAGTGGCACAATCTTGGCTCATTGCAACCTCCGCCTCCTGGGTTAAAGCAATCCTCCTGCCTCCTGAGTAACTGGGATTACAGGTGCTCACCACCAAACCTGGCTAATTTTTGTATTTTCAGTACAGATGGGGTTTCACCATGTTGGTCAGGCTGGTCTCACACTTCTGACTTCAGGTGATCCACCCAGCTTGGCCTCCCAAAGTGCTGGGATTATAGGTATGAGCTACCACACCTAGCCCTCTTGTTCATTTTTAAATTACTAGTCTGTGGTTGTTTGGTAATGTGCACAGGGCACTGTGGGGTGCTGACATCCGGAGAGAGTGTCAGAGGCGTTGGAGTGGGGGTGCTCTGTTGGGGAGAGCCGCAGTCTGGTGACAACGGTGAGTATGTTACTGTATGTTTTTGCGTGTCTTTGGAGCGAGTGAATATGGTGGAAAAAGACCCTGGAAGGGGAGGTTGAGGTCAGACAAGAAAGGCCCTGAATGCTACATCAACTTTGCCATGGGCCCGGCATTCTGGTGACATTTGTGTTAGTCAAGGTTCCAGGAGACTCACTGTAGGATAAACTGAGGAGAAGTTAATGAGAGGAGCATTTGTAAAGGGGTGAGCATGGTGTGGGGAAACAGCTCAAGGTTAGTGCAGTGCCTGGATTTAAGAAAAGAGAGTGCAGCTATCACCTGTAGGCCCGAAGGTATGAGAAGAGGGCGTGGCTCCTCTACCATGAAATGGCTGGGGCTGTTTGCAGACCCCACAGGGAAGGAGCTAGGAGATAAGTACTTCTTCCCTTTCTCCATCTGGTCTGATTTCCTAGCGTTACTGCCCGTACTAGTCAGGGTGCTTCGGAGAAACAGAACCACTGTGGTGGTGGTGGTGGTGGTGGTGGTGGTGGTGGTGTGTGTGTGTATGTGTGTGTGTGTGTGTGTGTGTGTGTGTGACAGACAGACAGAGGGACAGAGAGACAGACAGAGAAAGAGAGAGAGATTCATTCGTTTATTTAAGGAACTGGCTCATGCGATCGTGGAGGCGTGGTGAGTCTGAAGACTGATGGGGTAGGCTGTGAGGCTGGAGACTCAGGGAACACTCGCAGTTTCAGTTCAAAGGCTGTCTGCTGGCAGAATTCCTTCTTGCTCAGGGGGAGGTCAGTCTTTGTTCTATGAAGGGCTTCTACAGATTGGGTAAAGCTCAGCCTCCTAAGGTAGGGTATTGCGCTTCAAGTCCGCTGATTTAAATGATATTCTCATCCACAAAACAGCTTCATAGAGTCATCTAGAATAATGTTCGACCATGTATCTGTGTACTGTGTCCGACCAAGCTGATACATTAAAATTAACGATCGCATTGCCCATCGGTGGATCTCAATCAGGAGCCAGAGGGCAGGGAACCTGGATGCTTTGGGGATGTGCCAGCCTCCGAGGCAGAGTGGTAAAGACTGGACATCGAGGGGCAAACCACTTACCCCAATGTGATGTGGAAGAAAGTAAGGGGAGGTTTTGCCTTTGTACGCTCTCTTCTGTCTAGAAGCTTGGATTGGGTCGTGGGTCTTTCTGAAATTTAAGTGTTTCCAGAGACCCTGTATAATACAAGCCTTCCTCTTGCCTCCCTGCAAATGAGTATAAGCTTCAGGTAGAAATGAAATCTCTTAAAACACTGCTGGTTTTCCTTTATACTTTTATTCAATTTTTTTCTGAAATTACATGAATGGCAGTATAAGACATGTGCGATTTCAAAAGGCAGTCAGTCTGGAGAAACAGCAAACTTTAATCTTGAGATCTGTGTGCCAATTTCACTGTAATAACCCCCCACACCCTGCACCCTGCACCCTGGCTGTTCTGCACGTGCAGAGGATGGCACAGAAGGACTTAAGGTGTTTCAAGAAAGATTTAAGTGAGATCTGATAAGCAGCTTTATTACCCAGGCTGTGGAATACTGGGAGGGGTTTTCTCCATTGGGCTATTTTAGATTTTGGACTTTACTGGAAAGCAGATAGGCCAGGGTCAAATTCACATCAGAGCAACACGTGTAAAATGGAGACTTGAAGAGTTATTTAGCTATTCCAGTGAGAAATGGTTTTTAATAATTGGATAATTGCCTTAATTCTCCACTTCATTTTGTATGATGCAATGTGTTTTGAGTTCTGCAGTGATGTTCTACAGGAAATGACAAGAATTTGAAAACTATTATCACAAACAGATGACAAACTGCTGTCCTGGAGATACCATAGGTCTAAATTCAGGGATGGCTTCTGAAGCAGAAAAGCCATGACTGCAGGGGCCACCCGGGTAGTGGGTGCAGGCCGGCTTCCGCCCTGGTTAGCAGGGAAGCAGCCGGTCGCTGCTGCCTGGGCAAGTCTACTTCCCTCTCTTGGGTCTTCCTTCCTAAAATGAGGGTCTGCTCATGTCCCAGAACATGCAGCAGAGCTGTGAGCACCATCTCCATCAGATGACACAGCTCAGATAATTATTCACATGCATGTCATGTATGGCATGGCTTGTGGGTGGAGGGAAACCAACCTTTCTATTCTGGCTATAGCTGATTGGACTGGGCGGATATGCTGAGGCCACAGAAGGGCTGTGTCTGGGTTGGACGTAGGGGATGTCAGAGGACCCCAGGGTTCCTGGGGGAGAGTCTGCCTAATCAAGGTGCCCATTTGACTAGTAGAAATCAAATCAAATGAAAGAAATCAAACAAGTGTGTTATTATCTTTTAAGTTAATGCTAAGAAATCTGGCAGGTCACTTGAACTTGCCATCACCCCGAAATGCCAAGTGATGAATCTGTCTCCATGAGGTCGCTGCATGTTTCAGAACTGGGATGCAAAGTTCAGCTTCTCATGACACCCCATTTTCACAGGTATCCTTGCAATACATTGCCATAATTCCAGGTGATCCAAGTCCCTCTTTCTTGTCCGCTTGACTGGTTTGACTGACTTGACCAGTACAGTCCCATCGAGCTCTAACAGTGTGACATTCCAATTCGGCTGTGATGCAGTGTGGTGGCTGGGAGCCAGGGTGGTGAAGGAGCTAAGCTAATGGGCTCTGGGGTCACACTACCTGGGTCCATTTTGAGCTCTGCCAGTTAGGTTGGGGTAAGTTCAACTCCTATAGCACAAACACCAAGTAAGAATACCTTCAACAAGCAAGATGAACGTTTATTTCATGATCACATAACGGTGTGGGTGTAAGCAGTTCAGGACTGATATGGCAATCCTAAAATCTGTGGGATCCAGGCTCTTCTTATCTTGTGGCTTCACCATTTTCAGGGTGTTTCTCTCACCCCTATGTTTTAGGTGCCTTCCTACAACCATAATCCTGCCAGAAGAAAAAGGAAGTGGGGAAGGGAAGGCACATAAGGGAAGCTGCTCACAGGGCGACACCAACTGCAAAGGCATTTGGGAAGTGTAACCTGCATTAGTTTGTATTGCTGTATACCAGATGAGCATAGACTCAGTGGCTTAAATGACACAACTTTATTATCTCTCAGTTTCTGGGCATCAGGAATGCTTGTCCTTTGCTCTGGGTCTCATCAGGCTGCAATCAAAATGTCATCCAGGGCTATGATCTCATCTGAGGCTCAGGATGCTTGTCCAAGATCCCTGGTTATGGGCAGGATTTAGTTCCTTGTGATTGCAGCACTGAGGTCCCACTTTCTTGCTGACTGTCACTGAGTCCATTCCCAGCTCCTAGAGGCTGCCTGCTAGTCCCTGCCCTGTGGCCCCTTTCCACAGCAAGGCATTCCACCTTCCAGGCCAGCAAGAACATTCCTTTGAATCTTTCTCTTCAGCAAAGGCCCAGTTTGTTTTAAGGGCTCACCTGATTAGGCCAGGCCCATCCAAAGTCATCTGCCTTTTGACTGACTCAAAGACAACTGATGCAGGATCTTAACTCCATCTGTAACATCCCTTTACTGCTGTCATATAATACAGCCTAATCTAAGGGAACGATCATTTCATCCTATTACCAGTCCCACTTGTACTCAAGAGAAAGGGGTTTAAAGGATATATACACCAGGGGGTAGAAATCTTGGGGACCATTTAGAATTCTGCCTACTTCATAATCATTATTTGGGTGGCTATATGCCCAGCCAGTAGTAATCAATACAATTCTGATTTCTGAAGTTCTATGACTGGAGAACGGGAAAAATGATATTGGGGTTAACGAGTGGTCTCTGCTATAATAACTTATTATCCATGTTACCTTGTTATTTAATTTTTCTGTGCTTCAGCTTCTCCTATAAAACAGGGATAATGATAGTACTTCACTGATAGGTTTGTCACAAGGCTTAACTTAGCTTGCATGTAGAGCAGTGCTCTACACATATGAAAATACTCATTAATGGTCAGCAATAATTCTCTTCTTCCTCCTCCTTCTTCTCCCTCTCCTCCTCCTCCTCCTCCTCCTCCTTCCAAATCATGGATGAAGCACAGAAATAAGGGAAAAAATTCAAGAGTCATCAAAAAATACAACCATATCTTAATGACTGAGAAGTACACAAGGGGCTTGTTGAAGTCTTTCCAATCTTGACCTTTTTTAGGCAAGTGCTAGACAGGTGGAAATCTGCAGAATATTTCCAGCACCTCAAACTCACCATTGCATAACACATGATGTCACTCAGTGGAGATGCCCCTAGCTGACATCACATCCTGGGTGGAGGAGCTGCTGGGGCAAAAACTCTAGAACCTGATGTGCATTTTGCCAGGGAAACCAGAGTTGCACAATTTCTATGAACTGAAAAGTTAATCATGCCCAGTATGGAGACGAAGCAAGAGCGTGCAAATGTGTGTGGCATGCCTGTGTGTGAAATCAGCCACATATTGATTATACTTTCCTACATGCTGAAGGGATGGGGTGGTTTTGAGAGCCTCTGGAAGAGACAAAGCAATGAATTTATCATGTTGCTTGACTCAACGAGCTCTGGGATTTAGAAATGAAATCTGAGCCATTAGCATGTGGCCGTACTTTTTTAATAGGAAAGTGTTCCACACAGGTCTAGCGGCGTTCATGTTAGGGTTCTTAACACTTTTGTATGCGTCTCAGATAGCCAACCTGGAGTGGTCCTTGAGTAACGCACAATACAAACAATTATTTCAGACATTTCAAAAATGAAGTGCTACCAGCTTCATTGTGTCCCTCAGCTCTGTCGAGTAATGAAAGACATATTCTTAATGTGAAACAAAAGAGGATTGTGAATATTAAAAAAGCAGCCCAGCCAGCTAGAGTTAAACCGTCGGGATAAGATATTAACTTAAACCACATGTGAACTGCAGCTGTTTCTGGTGAAGCTTTCATCAGGCTCAAGTGGAAAGATTGGTGGGTTTTAATATGTGGTTTCCAGCCAAGCCAATAGGAATCTGGGGAAAATGTGTGTGAAATCAGGCCTCTGCCAGGGGGGTCTCGGGCTCTGGGCTGGCTTTTCTTTCTGTGAACATAAACAAAGGTAACCCAATGCTGAGGGCAAGGCCTGTTCCATCCAAAGGTTTAGCTGAAAGACTCTGGAGTGACCAGCCAGCTGTGGAGTTTCTGGACTCTTCTTCTCGCTTTCAAGAGGAATGCATTAATAAGTCCCATGGTGTTAGGAGTAGGGATGAAGGAGGAGTCTTCTTATATCTGTCCACTGCCACTTCATCTCAGAAACATCTAGAATTTGTTCAGCTCCGAATTACTGACAGCATCAGAAGGTGCCAACTGTACTCAAACTCACTGGCATGCTGGTTGGGTTTCACCTCTGAGGATTTAAATTTGCTAAGCAAAGGGGTGCTTTACACGATGCAGTACACACCTGTTATATGAACATAAAAATACTAGAAATTAATGAAAGAATATGAGATGAGTGCAAAAATAAGGATTCATTGCACGCTACTTCTTTACAAAGACTAAATTAGTTAAATAGCTTAGAGGCTGGCTGGGCTGCGGCCTGATGTCCAACCAGTTCTGGAGGCCCTAGATGATTGCTTCTGGACTCACTGCTGGGTGACGCTGTCAGCCTCCCACTGTGCACCTCCAGCATCACGATATCGCTTTCTGCTTCAGAGGTGTGGAACAGAAATAATCTTTCTGGGCCCACAAATTCAGGAGTTGTGGGAGAAAAGTGGAAATGTCTGAACTGTACTCATTGACCTTACGAAAGCAGTTGAAATATTACCATTTCTATGCATTGATTCATGTGTTTAACATTTATTAGGCAGCTAGATGATTCAAGAGACTTTGCAAAATGCTTTTGGGGATGCAAAGATGTGTAAGAGGGAAAGGAATCGACATTTATTGAGAGTATACTATATGCCAGACATCGTAGAGGCTGTTGGATTACATTTTCTCATTTAATTCCCAAAACCTTGAAAGGGAAAGATTAAGATAAGATCTGTGCTCTCAAAAGCCTTCCAGTCTGTGATTAAATAGTAGGTAAAAGACATATTCAAACATCCATGAAATAAGATATTCTAACTGTATGCCAAAGGAGAGGTTTTAATGGGAGTTAAGAGTCTGGAGTCATTACTCGGGGAATGAAAGAAAGTTTATTGGAGAAGACCACATTTGAGCTGTACATTGAAGGTTGGGTAGGATTTAGATTCAGAGAGGGAAGACAAGGCACGACCCAGGTGAAGGAGAGGAAGAGTACAGGGAAAGCAAAAGGAAGAAGCAATCCCTATGAGTCTCAGAGGTCAAGGGAAAATCACTTACAGAAATTTCCCTTATTATCACGTCATGGGTCTTGTACCAGGTAAAGTCCAATACCTTAAGGCCACACTGTATAAAAATGCAGATCTTTAAACTCTTGATGCACATTCAGTGTGGTGAGATGCTGACACCGTCAGAGGCCTGATCAGATTAAGGCTGCTGAGGGCGGTGCAGATCCTCCTTTCCAATCTCATGCGCACTCTGGGGCCCAAGTGCGTGAAGTGGGATGGCTGGCCCGGTGGCCAGCACCGTTTCATGTGTGGTCGTCTCTCTGTCTAGTTATGATGGGGCAGTGCCATTGAACTTCAAAGGTTAACTTCACTTAAAATTTGGTTATGAAGACTGCGATAGGGACCAAAATAGAGAGTCAAGTCACTGTGGGTGAGTGTACATGTGTGCGGAGGTGGGAGACAGTATTGGAAGGTCAGGGTGTCGAG
The DNA here is from genome assembly GCF_048565385.1 of Saimiri boliviensis. Taxonomy (NCBI): domain Eukaryota; kingdom Metazoa; phylum Chordata; class Mammalia; order Primates; family Cebidae; genus Saimiri; species Saimiri boliviensis. Next base: position 21,303,403 of record NC_133453.1, on the reverse strand, counting down.
CAGGCCAGCCCTAGGGGTGACAGGGAGCCAAGGATGGGTGTTTGGACTGCATTCGGTGCAAAGTTTGGTGGGAATAGGGTGTGAGGAAAAGTTTCAGGTAAGCTTGTTTCAGTACATTGGGGCTATTGGATTGCAGCTAAGAAGTAGAGTTGTATTCTCTGAGAATTAGTTTCCCACATTCTACTTCATCATGTTGTGGCAAAAACCGCAATTACTTTTGCTCCAACCGAATAGAACTTGTTGAATCTGAGAAGGAAGTAAGTGCCTTTTCTAAAGCAGCCCGATTCCTGATAGGATGTTGAGGCTGAATCTTCATGCTTGAGGCTAATTCAATCAAGTCACTAGGCACCAGGCTCCAGGGAGGCTGCAAGGAAGTTTGGGGGACAGTTTCTATCCTCAGGCAGTTAATTGGCCTATAATATCCTCCTGAGAAGGTGACCTGTAGTATATGGCGAGTCAGGTGCCTATAAGCCCAACCAGCGGCCTGAGATGTTGTACTGGTCTCCTAGGGCTGATTTAACAAAGTACCCCAAACTGGGTGGCTTAAACAATGGAAATTTATTCTCTCATAATTTTTGAGGTTGGAAGTCCCAGTTCAAGTTGTCAGCAGGGCTGCACTCTCTTTAAAGGCTCTAGGGAAGAATACGTCCTTGCCTTTTCTGGCTTCTGGTAGTTTCCAGCAATCCTGGGTTTGTACCAGCATAACTTCAATCTTCTCTATGTCTTCAGATCTCCCTCCATAGAGGGACACAAGTTTTTGGATTTAGGGCCCACTCTGATCCAGTCTGACTTTATATTAATTCTATCTGCAGATACCCTATTTCCAATTAAGATCACATTCATAGGTATGGGGTATAGGACTTCAGCATATATTCTTGGGAGACACAATTCAAGCCTCAGCAGATGTCAATGTGCAGGCTGGCTAGATAGAAGGACCCTATGAACTGGGATAGTCGCGGGTGACATCTTGGCATGATGGAACTTGAGCTCTTTCTCAAGGATTTGTGGTATTTGGATGGAGAAGTGGTGGCCTGGACTCCAAGGTGGGTGGAAGGGGAAAAGGGAAGGGATTATATGGCTGGGATCACAGAGATTGATGGAAGCAGATTAGAGACTGGCAAGGAGGCAGTTTGGCAGGGACAGAAGAATGAACTTGGGAATGAACTTCATTGAGAACTCATTGAGAGTTCTTGGGAAGATTGAGACTGGGGGAAGAAACTGGCACCAGATTGTGGAGCTACCCAAGAATACTGGAAAACTGAATGGCTGGGCTGCAACTGTATTTCCCATATTCTGGAAAAACTTTATTCAACATCCCCAAAAAACCTTCAGAAGACAGAGGCGGTCATACATGAAGAGCCTTATGCCCAATCTGCTTCTGAGTATATCCCCAGACATCTTGCAAAAGCTTATGGGCCACCCAGTGAAGTGGGTGCCTTGGGTTTAGCCTGAAGAAGATCTATCAGCTCTGGCAAGGGCACTCATGAGGTTAGCTAGTATGTCATTAGCAAGGCAGAGCAGCAAGCAAAAGACCTGGGATCCGCAGTTCTTCTCTTTGGGGATCAGTTTTCCCATCTGCAAAAGCAATGGCTTTGCCTGTGACATGCTGCAGTTACTTGACTCTATAACAAAATGGTGTAACTTATATTTGAATAGATTTAAACTAAGTTCATCTGCAAATATTCCTTCATTTGATATAGTGTCTATGAGATGGATAGAGAAAAATTTTTACCACATTTTGATAGATGAGGACATGAATTCAGAGGAAGTTCACTGACTTGCAGAGACACTCAGCTGGTTAATTAGTGGAGCCAGAACTTGAACACAAGTCTTCAGAATGCTATCCAGTGTTTTCCATTCCACACAATGCCTCCTTTATAATCAGAATCTCTCCATTTGCTCATTCATTCAACAAGCAAACATATATTAAGGGTCCAATAGGTGACAGGTACTCTGATAGGCCCTAGCGATACATGGATAATTAAAGCAGGGTCTCTACCTCAAGAAGTTCACAGAGTGTTGGTCCAATGCAAAATCTTATACATAATGGTTGGGCAGAGACTAGAATTCAGGTCGAGTGTCCTCATCCCACCAAGACAAGCCTACCATGAGATCAAGGGTCTACTGGGCAATGCTCTTGGGCCAGTTTTTTAAAATTTCAGTATAAACATGGAGCTGCTACTGAAGGCACATCTGACTTCTTGATTAGTTTAGTCAGTATCTACTATATCAGCAACACTTGACATCAACTAGAGAGAGGATTGTCAAAAGGGAGCGTCTGAAGTTGAGTCAATTACTCTTACCAAACCTGTAGCTGCTGGGAAATCACTCTCAGGCCACGGCCTCTTAGATATGCCTTGCATCTCTCAGTTTACAGAGCCTTTTAATATGTGGTAGCACTTTGGTAGGTGTTACAGTCTGAGACAGCATCTCTTTTAGGATCAGGCAGACGTCAGACCCCACCAACTCTAGGTGACTGACCTTCGCAATTGCTTAGCACAATGAAACCTCCAGCTCCTCATTTGCAAAATAAATGATAACGGTGCCAGTCTCATAGGGTTTCTGTGTAGGAGGATGTGTGTGAGGTGCCTGGTTGATCTTCTAGAAATCCGAGTTCTTTCCCCAGCAAGGCAATGAATAGCTCTCTTGAGTGAGGGGAGCATCCCAGAATGCTCAGCTGACAGGCTGTTCTCCACATATGGGTTAGACGATGCTGGCCTTTGAGGGAAAAGAACGTTGTTCTTCTTACACCTGTCTCTGCTAAGATTTTCACATAGTTCCGTAGATTAGCTTGGTGCAAAAGTGATTGCGGTTTTTGCCATTTGCTTTCATTGAAAGTAATGGCAAAAACCGCAATCACTTTTGCACCAACCTAATACAAATCAGTAAGGTAGACAAATCAGTGAGGTATAAGTTGGGAGACCTCTGACTGAAGCTACCATTTTTAGTTGCTTTTAATTTTATCAAATTCGTGTCCAAATGCTTAGAGTGATGTGCCCCAGGTCATGGTCAATGGCCTGTGCCTTCAAACCCGGAGTTCTTTCCATTAAGCCACTTGTCCAAGATACAGCTCTCAGAGGTGGCAACATCCTCAATGTGTACAAGAAAGGAAATCTTTGGAGATGCTGGATTCAGAGGCTACGCTTCTCAAAGTTCAGCCGGGAGATGTGGAATGAAACACAGGGCTTTGTTTTACAGCTAATATTTTAACTTAATTTGTTCTGTTCAGCTTGTCTGAATTCCAGGTTGCTAATAAATCAGGATGATGGCTCACACCTACCAGGGATAAAAGTGATCCAGAAATATGTGGAAGCCCCAGGAGCATTTAGATAGATTCCTTAAAATATGATTCTCCACCCAGTTGCCTTGCTAGGGTTAGAGTGTCACAGGCGTAAAAATACGACTTAGGGCGATGAACAGTTAAAGTCTAAGAACTTGCAAGCAATAGAAGTAGGAATTATTCACTCTTACCAGGGCTGGCTGTGTGTCTAGTGTCTGCTCGCCATCTCATACATCTCTTCAGAAGGAAAAAAACAACTAGAGCTTGCCACTGGGACACATGTATTCTTTCCTGCGCTGGAGCCGATGGAGCTGTTGGAAACACTCTATAAATCTTGTCTCCTGTACCGTGACCTTCAGCCCTTGGGGGCAGCTCTCACTTTATGTTCATCCTGCAAACTGCAGTAGATGAGACTTGTAGCAAGACCCAAGGGCTCTGTATCCAGCATCCTTGCCAGGTGAACAAAGGGAAAGGAGCTGCCGAGGCCTGGGCTGTTGTTAGGGGTTGGGCTCCATTTCCTAGCCAGAAATCAAGCTCACATTCCAGCCGCCAGAGAACAGCAATGCACTAAATGAGGTCACTGTGCTCGGAAGGGGAAAACAATTATGTGCTTTTCCTCTCACACTTATTTATTATTCACAGTACTTAATAAGGAGGACATAGCATCTTTTTTGTCTGCCCCTGAAGAAGGTTTACAAAATAAAACTGGGTGCAGAAAGAGGCTGACTTTGGAAGAAGGTGCCTCATGTTTTATTGGCTAGAAGGTAGATTCCTTTTGATTTTATTTTCCAATTTAATACAAGGTGTGCCTTGAGAAATGCTTATGTTAATTCAAAACAGGAGTAAAACAGTGCCAGGCCCCTGTGTGGCAAGGCCCCGTCTGTCTGATCGTGCTGGGCACCTGGTCTATAAATCCACACCAGGGCTTAGACTGGAGGCTAGCTCTCAGGGCTGGGGGAAGCAGGGCAATGCTGGGAGTTGTCTGGCTGCATGGGACCAGCCTGCCTTGCTCTTTAACCATGCGGTGTGACATGTTATCTGGGGCAGGAGATTCAGAAGGGAGACATTGCAGAGAGATTTGTAGAGAGGACAGTAGCCTTGCCCTAAGATGAGGTGTGGTGTTGAAGGGTGTATTAGTCTGTTTTCATGCTGCTGATAAAGACATACCCAACACTGGGTAATTTATAAAGAAAAAGAGGTTTAATGGACTCATATTCCATGTGGCTGGGGAGGCCTCACAATCATGGTGGAAGGTGAAAGGTACGTTTTACATGGTGGCAGCAAAGAGAGAATGAGGGCCAAGTGAAAGAGGTTTCCCCTTATAAAACCATCAGATCTCATAAGACTGATTCACTACCAGGGGAACAGTATGGGGGAACTGCCCCCATGATTTAATCATCTCCCATTGGGTCCCTTCCACATGGGAATTATGGGAGCTACAATTGAAGATGAGATTTGGGTGGGGACACAGCCAAACCGTATTAAAGAGGTTCAGAGGTGGCTCTGTTTAAAATTCTGTGTTGCATCAGGAACTTCTGAGTGCAGCCCAATCATCAGAATGGTCACGATACACTCCCCAGTGATCACTGTAGGGCTCCCTCTCATTTCAGAACCTTTGACAAGCTCAAGTTTGGTATGGTACTTCATTTTGGCATATAACTTTCTTCAGCTATTGTCTGTGACTTTTATTTTTCCCCACTGAGACTGCCCAGTTTTTGAGGGCCCCCTGGAAGTTTCCTGCCCATCTCTTACTTTAAGCAGACCCAGACAGGAGAATGAAACCCACACCAGCACAATCCTGCCTCGGCCTCTACTCTGCCCTGTTGATGGTCTGGCCCTTTTGTTAATGATTCTGCATTCTCAAGGCTGAGAGGCCCAGGAACTGAAGAATGGTCCACGGCAGAAAGAGGAGGGCATCCTTTCTCTGCATTATGCCCTCTGGCCAGGCTTGCACGGTTCCCAGGGAGGATGGGCTGTGGGAGAGTGGGATGCAGGAAGCAGAGGTGCTTCATGGCTCCTCCTCGAGAGTACGTCTGCAGTGGCTGGGTGTGTCAATTTTTGTCTTACATGGCTGCCAGCTCTACCTTTGCCCAACTTCCTGCCTCTGGGCACCATTGTCTGGGGAGACATTGTCATGTAGTGCAGCCATGAGACACAGGTTGCAGTACTAGCATTGGCAAATCCAATCTCTGACCCTGAGCTTGACTCAATGGCCTTATCTGTCAAAATCAAGTAATAGCATATACTCTCTGAATCTTGGCCAAGCTAAGATCCAATGCCAGATCTGCCCGGTTCTGAGGGCTGAGCCCTCCTCACTGCCCTGAACTTCAAGGGGCTAAGCATGCAGTCTCTGTGGAAGCACAGAGTGGGGATGACAGATGACACCCCTGAAACTGTCTACAGAGCCACCCACCCGCTGGCTTGTCCAGACTGTCTTCATTTCAGCTCTTGTGTGAGTAGCTGGTGTGGGGCAGGACAGAAGCCAGCACCAGCGAGGGCAGACAGACAGAACTTACGGCTCCCTTCTCAGTGTCCCAGATCCAAGGCCCTGTCTTGGCCTTTGAGGAGTCTCAGTTAGGACTGCACTATTCCACAATGATGTGCTCTTGGGCATCTGCAGATGGTTGGAGAGAAGATATTTTCAGCATTTTCTTAGGCATAGCAAGCAGACGTGTTTGCCTGTCATTTGCAGGGCTAACAACAACAAAAATCCCCCCACGAAATCAAAAACAAACCCAGGTCCCGTGCTGGCTGTTTCTCAGCTCTTCCTTCATTACTACCACCATCCTGGCTCATGAGAGCCAGTGCAGATCTTTCAGTTTTCTAAAAGTTTCTGAAAAGTTGTAGGGTGCAGCTTTAGCACAGACAGTCTATCTTTCTAGCCTGTATAATTTGCCTTAGAGAATGCGTCTATGTGAGCTTGATTTCCCTCCTCCCTCATTCATGTTGGCTGTCTTGATTCTAGTTTAATGATTTTGGGGGTGAAGTGGGGAGGGGGCTGGGGATGAGTGACTTTGCATAAAAATAATACTAAAAGCTCTGTCTCTGGGATCACCTGACATTTACTTTTTCTCAGCAATCGATAAAAGTACAATATTTTCTTTGGTTTCATCTTTCTGATAAGTTTGATGGTGGTGTGGTGGACGGGGATAGATTTTGGAATCAGTGAGATTTAGGTTCAAACTGCTCCTCTGTCACTTATAGGCTATTTAATCTTGCACAAGTTTGGAAATAACTGGAGCTTCTGTAAGAGAAGGAAGGGACATTTTGTGACAAAGGAGGGCTGTGGGATAGCTGCCAGCAGCCCCCAGGTTTGGGGGGGAGTGCTCACTGTACTAAGAATAGATTACTTATTGATTATTATTTTTTTTCTAGTAATGTAGACAGAAGAAATAGTAATTAAATGCCATTTACTGCTTATCAGGTGCTAGAAATAGTCTATTCATGCCTTTGGTCCTTACAATGAGCCTACGAGGGAGGTATGATTATTATCTCCATTTTTCAGACATGGAAATTAGTGCTCAAATAAGTAATTTGTCCAAGGCAACCCTGCCTGTAAGTGGTAAAGCCAGGGCTTACATCATGGTGAATTTACTTCTTGTTTTAGAAGATTTTCCTTTGAGTTCTTCCATTTTGTTAAATCTCTTTTAATATTAAGTTCTACTTTCACCCTGTGGAAAGAAAAGTGTTAACAGTAGAGAAGATGCGGACTCACTGGTTAGAAAAGACATAAAGGAACAGAAACCCACCACCCTGCTGTGTATCCTCAGAAAAGCAGTGCAGTGTGGATTATTCGGTGGAATGGGTCTCAGCTGTGGCAAGAGAAGGGAGAACAAAGTTTGAGGATCGAAGACACTGTGGCCACCCAGTGAGTTTTATCTTAAGCATTACAAAAAATTAAGTGGCTCTTCTGAATCTTGGAACTTTGATTCTATCATCTCTGCCTTGAGGCACCAGAGATGTTTACAGTCTTTCTCTTCATCATTCATCATGGAGGCCAGCTCAGACTTGGTTGAGTTCCTTTAGCTACTGATCCAGAAAAATGGAACCCAAGTTGGCTCCCTGTTCAATGAGCCAGATAATAAGCACCCACAGGGCTTGTCCCCGAATTATGGTGACAGTGCCGTGTGAATTTCAACAGGGAATTTGTATTTGAAGCCTCTTTGTAGCTCTAAATGGATAAGCAAATACAAAGACGTATTATTACAAGTGTAGTGGGTATTGAAGGTTGGAGGGTTGGGGTTGTGAAAGGAAGGGAAACTGTTCAAGTTCTCTGTTGGAAAGAAACGGTAGGTAACTGGATAGAAATTATTTTAAGTAAGCAATGTTCAGAGGCAGATTAGAAATTGGGCCCCTACAAGGCTAACTGTGAGTGGGTGTGATGCTAGGAAAAGATAGAAGGGCCTGAATTATTGGAGGAATTTAGGAAAGGGTTGGTAGAAAAGCACCTGAACATTGTGTTAAAATAAAAATACGTTAATGGAGTATGGGGTGAGATCAAGGAGAAGAGAGTTCTTGGCAGAGATTGCTTCTGTAATTTATCCCAGACCCTTTAATTCCTGACCGTGACCCTGGGGAGGAGATTATCACCTCCCCCAGCTAGCACAATTGGTTGATATGGAGGTTGTTAACTTGAGAAAATCACCAGAGATAGTACTGGGCAACTTCAAAAGTCCACTGTCTCTTTCAATGAGCTTGTTGTGAAAGGGCTTAAACAGAACACTAATAACAGCTAAAGATCTAGCTGCAGGTGGCTGTCTAATTCCAATCAAAATAATCTTCCCCCAGTCTTAGTGGATAAAGGAGGGCAGAATTAAAAAGGGAACCGAGAGTGATTTTTGGCACGGGCACCAAGTCTGTTGTGGAGGAAGACTATTGGTGTTGGCAGTGCACAGTTAGGTTTTTTCCCCAGCAACCAATTTTTCTCTTCCCTTGATGGCTTGGAAGGTCTGTACACAAATGCCTTTGTGTCAGTTGTATACAGCTGCACACACCATGTGGTATTTGCTTTAGTTAACGGTACAGTGGAGGGAGAGTAGGTTGTTGGTTTTTGTAAGAATCAGAATTACTGTATACAGGCATCTTTCTCCCTTTCCTAGAAGCTCCCATGCTGACTTGAAAATATAATGTTTTTGAATTACAGATTTAATGCCCTTAGAGCTTCTTTCTTTGGGGTAGTTTGTGTTTAATCAATGTTCTACTAGACTTTCCAAGACACTGATCCTTGGTAATGGACGTTACTTGAATAAGGTTTTCTGTAGTTAGAAAAGATTGCCAAATGCTAGATCTCACAAATTTTAACAGGTATCTTTATTGCAGGACTTTCCAGAGTCTTCAATGTGCAAATTAGTTTCAAATCATCTACTAAGTGGTATTTTTAATCCCCAAAATAAAAAAAAAAGTTTGCTCCAAATACCAAATTATCTGGCTTTGTTTCACAGATGCATCCTGGGAAATACTGCTCTCTTTAAAACTGCAGGAGTGGCCTCCATTGAGATACACGTCGAGCAAGCATTTCCCTAGAGTCCTGTGGTCCATAGCATTTCCACTAAGATGTCAGGCTGTCCTGGAGCTGAGACTGGAGTCAGGTTCAAATGCAGCATCTGGCAGCACATGGCACAGGTGTGTGTGTGTGTGTGTGTGTGTGTGTGTGTGTGTGTGTGTGTCATGTGTTTGAGCCAGTGGTTGGAATGAGGACTAGAGAAAAAGGAATTTGGAAGAAAAGCCTGCTCCTCCCCTTAGGAACACCCAAACTTGTGCATTCCTCAAAGAATCTTCCTTCCTGGGCCTCAAGTGTCAAAGCCTAGTCATAGGTGGAATTGTTGTAAAAGTCATTCCCAAGTGGCTCCGTATTTATAGCTTGTCATTGACGTGAGCAGATTTCTGCAGCTGAAAATAGTGACATCCAGTCATTTGGGCCAATTTGTGAATTTTCCTCAGGGATGTGAGCTCAGGGAGGTAATTTCATGCCAAGAAGAAAGTCACTGGAAACAGTTGTTTTCCTGAGAAGACATGCCCCCTATTTCCCTTAAAAAGAAGACAGGAACTCTCAGTTGGTGAATAATCCTCCATAGCTTCATGAATTCTCATGGGGTTCCGTCATGTTGCCAGTCTTCCTTCTTGTTCCCTAAAAGGGTTTGAACTCAAGGTTTCTGGAACTGTGAAGGCTTCCACCTTTTCCATCGAAATCATTTTTATTTTGCTAGATTGCAAGAAAAAACCACACCAAAAGGACTCTCTCCTTATCTCTCAGACTTCATGAGTGAAAGGAGAGCATGCCAGTAATGGCAGAGCCAGAAAAGCCAGAAAGATACGTTTTTTTGAACAAAAATCTGGAAATGGAGCTTACAAAGGTTTTTGCTAAGCCTTGATCATGCCAAGTGAATTCTCTTTCAGTGATTAAAGAAGGAAACCTAGCCCCCTACGAACTGAAGTTAGCAGCTACATCAGGTCAAAGGAACTTGGGAAGAGAACAGAATTGTTTATTAATCTTATAGTATCTCTTTCCCAATAAAACCACAATAGTCTGCCTTATGCATGTCACCGTAACACTCAAACCAGGTCTGTTGGTTGTTTATTTATTTATTTAAGATGTTTGGCCTGTTTGGAAATTAAACACTTTCTTGGATTTCATCTCTTTGGGCCAATGGCAGACCTGCTGGGGAGTGATCCTAAGAGGATACAATAATAAAAGCCTTAATAGGGTAGCACGACGGGAAAAAGCCAAAATGAATTAGCTTGCTGTGACATGGCTAACATCATTGCATTTATATATGTTTCATTAAGTGGGGGCTTGACAGCTTTATGAGGAAACAGTGGGGTTTGCAATGGAGGAAGGCCCTGTAACCCTGCCAAAGCTGATCTCGGCCTGTGCCATGCATGCTCTTTAATAGAATAATATTTGCACAGTGAAAATGTCATTTTAAATGACTGGTTTGATAATCCCTTAAGCTTTTAAATGATCTGCAAAGTCTGGAAATTCTACCCCTGTTTGAAATTGATGGGAACATTAATGAATGCAAACATTAAAGGATGGTCTCCAGCTTTGTTTCCTGAGTCAGACATCACTTACTGGGGTTTCTTTCCTTTTTGTCCCTTGTGCTCTTTCTGTAGCACGAGAGTGTTCACTGAGCGGCTGCATCCCTTTCACGGCAGAGATGTCTTTGGGGAGGGAGAGCTCAGTCCGTGGTGGGACACGGACTTACCAGGATTGCTGCTAGCATGCAGATCTTTCCTGCAGAGTAGAAAAGGCATCCCCTCTGGGAGGGAGGCTGCAGAAACAAACCCCTTTGGACACAACAATTAGCAGAAGGCATGTGTCTCTTCAGCTGGTGAGTCCCAAGCCAGGGTCTTAGCCTGGTGAGCACAGAGTAGGAAGAATTTAGCCCCAACTGGAGCCCTCTCAGGGAAAGTCCTGCACAACCATCTGCAGCATCCCTGGTGATGTCTGCCTTGTTTTGTTCAAATGCCCTTTCTCCCATTTGGAACAGATGTATTTATCCAATGCCTGTACCCCATTGTATCTGGGAAGTAACTAACTTGCTTTTGATTTTACAGGCCCATAGGTGGAAGGGACTTGCCTTGTCTCAGATAAGACTTTGGACTTTTGAGTTAATGCTGAAAAGAGTTAAGACTTTGGGGGGCTGTTGGGAAGGCATGATTGGTTTTGAAATGTGAGGACATGAGATTTGGAAGGGGACAGGTATGGAATGATATGGTTTGGCTGTGCCCCCCATGCAAATCTCATCTTGAATTATAGCTCCCATAATCCCCACATGTCATGAGAGAGACTCAGTGGGAGGTAATTAAATCACGGGGGCAGATCTTTCTTGTGTTGTTCTTGTGATAGTGAATAAGTCTCACAAGATCTGATGGTTTTATAAAGCGCAGTTTCCCTGCACACACTCCCTTGCCTGATGCCATGTAAAGCATGCCTTTGCTTCTTCACCTTCTTCCATGATTGTGAGGCCTCCCCAGCCAGGTGAAACTGTGAGTCCATTAAATCTCTTTCTCTTTATAAGTTAAAAAAAATAATAAAGTTTTATTGGAACCCAATCATATCCATTTATGTATTGTCTGTGGCTGCTTTCCTGTGGCAATGGCAGTGCTGGATAGTTGCAATAGAGACTGTACGGTCTACAGAGCCTAAAAGATATGCCATCTGGCTTTTTACAGAAAATTCCTGCAGATCTCTGCCCTAGAACACTGGACAAAATGAGGTAGAATCCCTGTCTGGAGTCCTGGCTCTGTCAATTTTTGTATATCCTTAGGCAAGTTACTTAATATTTCTGTTTCTTAGTTTTCTCAGAAGTAACATGGGGATATTTCTGCTCTGCCTACTTCATGCAGCTGCTGTGAGGATTTAATGGTTAAATGGAAAAGCACTGTACACGTGTGAGTTATCCATCTGAGGTCTGTCAAGGTCTAGCTATGGGATCTTGGGGAAAGCCTCTTGACCTCTTTAGAGCTATTTCTTCATCTGTAAAACAAGAGAGGTGCTCTAGATTAACACTCCTCAGACTTTAATGCCCATATGTTCACCTGGAGATATTGTTAAAATGCAGATTCTGATTTGGTAGGTCTGGGGTGGGGGATGAGATTCTGCATTTTTTACCATCTCCCAGAAGATGCTGCTGCTGCTGGGCTGGTGTATTCATTAAGGTGCTCCAGAGAAACAGAACCAATAGAATGTATGTATATCGAAAAGGATTTAAGGAATTGGCTCACTTAATAATGGAGGCTGGCAAGTCCAAAATATACTGGGTGGGCCATCAGCTTGGAAACTCAGGAAAGAGACTTAATTGCTGTTCGAGTCCAAAGGCCATCTGCAGCAGAATTCCGTCTTACTCGCAGAGGTCTTTTGTTCAATTCAGGTCCTCATCTGATTGGACAAGGTCCAATAGGGAGGGCAACTGCTTTGCTCAAAGTCCGCTGATTTAAATGTTAACTTTATGTAAAACCACTCACAGAAAGATCCAAAATAATGTTTGATCAACTATTTGGGCACCCTGTAGCCCAGCCAACTCATAAAACCAACCATCACAACTGGGTGGGTACCGCACTCGGAGGAGCAAGGGGCCTGATGATCTTGCTGGTACTCTCTGCTCGTGTAATTGATGAGCAACCTGCAAATGCTGTTGTAACCATAACAGACACTTTCCCAGGCAGCCCTCTCCCACCACATGCCTCAGCAGAGGGGTCCTGCACTTGTCCCAGCCCGCAGCCTAACCCTGCATCTGCTGAGAAGAGATGGTTATTTTCCCACTTCCAGGAGGGCTCTGGTCAAACCCTTCTTCTGGCAGCCAGGTGGCTTGACAGAGCAGCTGGTGGCTGGCTGAACCCTTCCTGGCTGGCTCCAGCCTGGATGCAGCTGGAAGGTATCCCACCTCCCTGCTTTCTGCCCCAGAAAACAAAACTAGTTAGTGGCAAGCTGGCATGTGGAGATTGCAGAATTTGAATCCTGCATTTCACTGAAGTGAAATGTCTCCCGTGCTCCCACTGGCTGCTAGCGTTGCTGGAAAAGTCTCTGAGGCTTTTGTTTCAGATCACATTTTCCACAGGCCAGAAGAGGCTACTGGCTGTCCCAATTGCCACTTGAAGCCAGTAAGGCCTTTTAAGGAGAGGATTGTCCTGTAGGCAGGGTCAGAGCCAGGGTTTCTGTCTCTATGGGTGGAGCAGGTGAGAAAGGAGGGAGCGGAGAGATGGGTCTGCGGGTGGTGGTGGAGAAACACATTAAGGGGATTATTTGTCACCAATTGCCCATCAGGTCAGAGTGCTAGATTAGTCCCAAATACACTGGTCAGCAGTACAGGACTATGATGTAAAAAGATGCAATGTTAGACTCAGACAAACCTGGGTTTAAATCCCGCCCTTGCCTCTTTTCCCAGTGGCACTTGGGCAAGATTTCTAACCTCTCTGTAGTTCCGTTTTCTTATAGCTTTGTTGTGAGAATAAAAGAAATGATACTGATTTTTCCATTCCGAAACCTCTGGGGCTCTCTGTTTCCTTCTCGTCAGCTTCCAGATTCCCTCTGACTGGATCTGGGATCCTACTTAGCTCAGTCCCTGGCACTAATAGAAATCCAGCAAACATTCAGCCAACAAATATGTGGCCATGAAGGCCATATGCACAATATACATTTTTTTTTTTTAACAGAGGAAAATGAAGCAGACTAAAGCACTAACTTGATCTCAATTCACATTTCAGTCCTTCAGCTCATGAGATCTGGAAACTTCAGCAACTTTCTGGACTTGTTTGCATTTTGGTTTCTTCTGTAACAGGATAACCACTGGGCTTCTTGGCCAGGATCGTTGTGAGGTTTAGATGAGATAATACAGCCAAAGCTTTAGTGCAGACCTGGTACGCAGTAAACCCTAGCTCTTGGCTTTTGTTGCACCTGTTACTTCAAGATCCCCAGATGTGCTCAGCTGTGTTAAGAAAGGGTTTGCAGAGTCGTGGTTATGGATTCCCTGTGCAACTATGGCCTTCAAGGTGCTTTAAAAACTAGCTGGGGGATCAAGCCTAAATCTCTGGGCTATGCTTCCTCACAAACCTCGGGTAGAGAAAACTTAGGGTAGACCTGTCCCATGGTTTCACTTGAACTGGACTCTTGAGCCTTCTTTTTAACCCTTGCCCTTTTCGCCCAGCACACTAAGGCTGTTTGAGGGCTTTATTGCTCATTTCTTGAAGCCACCTATATGCTTTCTTCTTTACACCCTGAATCTAGTTTCTCATCAGGACCCTTGAGTCTTTCTCCACCATGTTTCACGCCAGCGCTTCTTTGCTATTTCTATTAGCCCACCTTGCCTTGGCCTTCTTTCTTGGCCATCTGGCTTGCTGCAATAGCTGGAGGCCAGCAGCTTTCAACCCTGGCCACAGCAAAATCACCTGTGGTAAGTTTTAACAAGAGAATGCAGTCCTAAAGCACCAAGCCCCAATATTTTGATTCAGTGCATCAGGGATGGAACCACATCTGTGTTTTAAAGTCTCCCCAGGTGATTCCAATTTGGAGCCTGGGTTAAGAACCTCTATTAGAGGCTTTCCTGTGTTCAGCTGCAAAATCAGGCGCCCAGAAGCTTTTAGAACTTCGCTTTTCTCACCTGCAGAGGATAAAGTCCTGCTGTTCACCCAATGAGATGGACAGACACTTCAACCCCAGCTCAAACGACTCTTCTCCCATGAAACAAATAAACAACCATGCTTCTCTCTGATCATGTTTTGCCTTACATTGTATTTACCTGAGCACTTATGTGCTTCATTAGACAGTAAGCTGCTTGGGAAAGGATCCACAGCTTGTTTAACTTTGTACCTCCCATAATGTTTAGTATAGGGCTTGACACATAGTAAATATTCAATATTTGATCATTGGATTGATTTTCAGTTGTTTTGTGTGCCCTGCAGGGCCTGGAAGAGTACTGAGAGCATAGTAAACACTCAATAAACACTGAGTGGTTGATTAATGTATCTATTCAAAACCTATATAGAGAAAATGGAGGGCACAGAAACAGACCCAGCCCTATATTAACTGAATAGCAGTAGGAAATTAATTTGATTCAGAATGCCTTTGCATTTGGCATGGGTAAATGCAAGAGCCCATGGAAATATGTGTACACAGCCACTGACATTAACACACATATACAGAGTTCTTGGAAATTCAAGAACTGATCATCTGCTTAGGCGATCCTATCTGCTACCACCTGGGAGAAACTGAAATGTCAAATGAGGACATTGTCAGGTTTAGTTTAGTCATGCTTATGGTATTACAATAATTTAATATAAAAGTATTTTGGAGAGCACCAACACATGCAAGTTATTACAAATGGGTTAGGAACCAACAGGCTGGGGCTGCGGATGCTTGAGCACCACTCACCTGTTGGACAATATTGGCCATATCTCTTAATTCCCATGAACTTCCATTTCCATGTCTGGAAATAAAGCTTTAGATTAAATCAGCATTTCTTATGTTCTGAAATGCAACCCAAAGAACACTGATTTCTGAGAATATTAAAGATGTTAATAGATCTTCAAAACAAAGCAACCAATAAACAAAAACTCTGGGAAACAAACAAAAGTTGTTTCGGATATTCTATTGTACTTAAGCCAAATGAAATAACTTTTTCTAGGACTTCTCAGAGACGTTATTTTTTGACTGTGACTCACCAAGGGGATGTAGACAGGTTGCTTGCAAGCCATTTGGCTCTGAAACACTCTCCCTCCACCCCAGAAAGCTTATTAATGATCAGAGGCATTTGCAAACCGTCACCCAGCAATGGCTGGTCCTCAGTATACTCTGGTATTTTGCTAGCATAACCACCTCACAAGTTGCCTCTAGGCGCTGGCTTATTACGAAGAAAATCTCCTTGTCTGTGATGCTCTTACCTCAGTTTCGTTGGTATATAGTCTTACCTGTCCTTCATTAATTCACTCTTTCAGGAAGTCTTCCCACCTTGCTCCATCCCATAGCGATAGCCCCTGGCTTGAAAGCAATTAATGCAGCAGAGTGAAAACAGGAAGGACTTCACAGTCACACAGCCAGGGTTTGAATCCTAGCTCCACCAGCTGTGTGGATGCCTGGTCAAGCCACAGACTCTCTGAGTCTCATTGCATTTGGCTCACTGCTACCTCTACCTCCTGGATTCAAGCAATTCTCCTGCCTCAGCCTCCTGAGTAGCTCAGATTATAAGTGCGCACCACCATGCCTGGCTAATTTTTTGTATTTTTAGTAGAGATGGGGTTTCACCATGTTGACCAGGCTGGCCTCGAACTCCTGACCTTGTGATTCTCTCACCTTGGCCTCCTAAAGTGTTGGGGTTACAGGTGTAAGCCACTGCACCCAGCCTACTTGGCCTTTTTTTTAGTACATTAGGCAAAATTTCTCTCCGGGGCCCATCCCAGCCATGCTCTGAGCCCAGGTGTGGGTAGGTGGCCAAGCCCTAGGCACCATGGTTTCACATTCTCCTGGCCATAGCAATGGACCTAGGACACAATCAGGATCCATGAAACATATCATTATTTTGCTAATATTTCTGAAAAAGAGGCTCTTGCTTTTTTTCTACTGGATTTGAAACTTAGGGATGACAAAGCCTGAGGATGCCACAATCATCTTACAACTATGAGGGGAGAGCCTTTCTAGTAATAGAATCAACACAGTAGAATATAGGCTTAATGGCTGGAATTTCAGCAGCCATCTTGGACCATGAAGTGACGTTGGGAATGGAAGCCATAGAAGATGCCCAGGTTCCTGCCACCATGAACACTATTCCGGTTTTGAACTATTTCTTATCATTTCAAAGTGAGAAGTAAATATCTATTACATTTAAGCCATGGTCACTTTTTTTTGTTATTCACAGCTGAACCTCTCTTAACGCATAGTCTGAGTCAGCTTATTTTATTTTATTTTATTTATTTTTAAACACAAAAGGTCCTATCTGACATAGTCTCCCACTCCCTTGGTAGGACTATGTTATGGGTTGAACTATATCACCCCCAATTTCATATGTTGTAGTTCTAATCCTTAGTCCCCAAATGTGACTGCATTTGGAGACAGGGTATTTAAAGAGGTAATTCTATTAAAATTGGATCTTTAGTGTGGGCCCCAATCCAATATAACTGGGAGATTTGTAAGAAGAAGGAATTTGGACACAGTCATGTGTGCTGAACAGAGGAAGGGGAAGAGAGAGAAGGTGGCCACATGCAAGCCAAGGAGAGAGGTCTTGGGGTAAAACCAGCTCTACCAAAACCTTCATCTTCGACTTTCCACCTCTGCAACTACGATGAAGTAAATTTCTGTTGTTTAAAGCCAACCAGTCTGTGGGACTTTGTTATAGCAGTCCTAGCAGACTACTACAGAGCAAATGAAATAATAATGTACAGTAGGCATCTAGCTCCATGTTTGTAGCTAGGAACCCTCAACAAATGTGACTTCCTGTTCCCCGTGCACTAACTCATGCTGTCAGGAAACTCTCTATGGGGCAGTGTGCTCCATTTTCCTAACTAGATCCTTGAAGGCTCCAAAGCACCTGAGTCAGGGCTATTATGCACATTAGAATGCTCAATAGATGCTTATTGATTAATTAAGACTCCCTAGGCCATGCTAGGCAGGCAGAGATGGATTAAGTTGTTTAATAAAGTCTACCCTAATGCACCATCCTTCTCTGGCAGCCTTTTTCTTTAAAGGGAGAAAAGACGGAGAAGGCAGATTTTACAGCTGGTTGAAATATCCTGGAAAGAACTGTCGGGGGAAATAGTCGTGGAGATGAAGTTGACAGAGTGATGGCCAGACAGCCCTTTACGATTAGTTTCAAGCTACCAGTTATGTCTGTTTTAATCTGGAGGACTTTTCAGTAATGAAGCGAGTGCGTGAATCTCAATAATGCAAAGATAATGTTGTGAGCACTGGCCACCATCATGGCTTCACTTTCGTACAAAAGGGATTTTTTTTATTATCCTCCTTCAGAGCTGTAATAGGATGGAAATATTCTCACTCACTGTTATTTTTGAGAACAGTAAGTGAATGTTAGCCCTTCTGCCCCTTAAATCCATAGCAACAAACCTATTCCTTTTAAAACCTAATTTCAAAACGGTGGCTAGACCTAGAAATCTATCCTTTTAAGCTCACATGTGGTATGGCAGAGGTTATATCTTCTCTCCTGTAATTTTCCTCTGGGCAACGACTAGACCTTTGCTAACAAAGTATTGGTTAAATTTCACCCACTGGGAAAAAGAAAACTGACAAAAATGTGTCACATTGCCTGGGTGTAGGGCTACAGACGATTTTTGTTTTCCTCCTGTAACTGGTAAAGATGTAATGATGTTATTTGATCCTGTGCCCTTCTCTGGGTAAAGTGGAAAATAAGGTATTTATCTGGATAATTAAGCAAACATGAAAAACAGAAGGAAAACCAAACAAACAAAATACATATTTTGTCTGGGCTCTCTGAAGTTTTTCCTGAGATAAGAGCAGGGAGGAAATGTGAGATGAAATTATTCAGATAATTGCCTCACTTCTCTAGTTCGCTTTGTGTGGGAAGATGATCTCATCCTTGGAGGTCTAGCCTTTCTGTGGTGCTGGCTCTTTTTGAACCGTTATCAGGATAAGCTATTTGAGAGTATCCCCTGTAAAACCATGCAATTTTCTTCGAAGGGATGCCACAGAAGGTCCCTTAGACAGCTAACTCCTAGTAAGTACTTTAGAGGAATAATCTTGTCTCATCGGGGCTACTGGTTGAACTGATACTTCTTATTTTAAAAATTTCCTTGTATCTGATTCTGTCAAAAGGATATTATTTTAAGAAATATCCTGATTACTAAGCATTCTATTAAATGCCTTATGGCTATTTTTTACCCTTACCAATTAGCATTAGATAGCATCAGATTATAAAGGCGCTATTTCAAAAGAAAGTTTTGGAAAAATTCACCATTATTTCTGCATTTCAACCTTGACTAACATAAGGAGAATCTCATTGTTAACTGTTAGTTTTCGGATGTTTATCCTTGGTTGTCTATAGTTTGCAAAAAGAGTCTGTAGACAGGTGTGTGTGTGTGTATGTGTGTGTGTGTGTGTGTAAGCAGAAAAAGAGTCTATTTTTGATTCTTAGAGATACCTGGAAGGACTACTGGTTTACCTATGGTCAGCAAACCCTGATGGTCTGAGACAGGGAGAGATTCTCGTCCTGCCCTGGATACGTAGGGCATCCTTGGAGTCGTTGGGCAGGTCTGCTCCAGTTACCCCCTTCAGTAAGAGTTCCCCTCTCTCCCCAGCATCATCCTGTGGGTGACAGACTGGGCTCTGTGGGTGGGAGAAGGGTTAGCCTGGAGGCAGCAGCCAAGGGCATGTGATGGCAGCCTCTCCCAAGGGGGGTGATGGGCACTCAGCAGGTGTTACATAAATGGGCCAAAGATAGTCTCTGTATATTGGCCTCTGGATTTATTTCTTCATTTCAGGCTGAGACTCATTAGCCTATTGGTGCCAAACTCACACTTTTACATGTCCAGTTATTTTTAAAATAGCCCAAACAAACAGATTTTTAGCCACCTAGGACCCGCTTGCTTTGCATATCCTGCAAAGCCTCACCTCCCGTTTGCTGGCCTTGGAAAGGCAGGGCCCTATGCTTGTAAGGCCCGAGCGGCTCCCAGGCTTCTGTTCTCTGACCGATGCTCTCCACCGTCCTGCTGAGCAACATCTCCTGGACGTAACCCTCCTCTTTGGTCCCCCGTCTGGTTCCCCTCTCTCCCAAGACTTCCCTGACTCTCTTCCTTTTCTGAGCAGTAGTTCCCCCTGGATGGTCTCATAATATGAAGGGCTTCTCCTCTAATGCAACCTTGTCCAAGTGTCTCCCAGTAAAACTCACTGTTTCCCCCCACACCTTTATTAGCCCTC
The DNA here is from genome assembly GCF_048565385.1 of Saimiri boliviensis. Classification (NCBI taxonomy): domain Eukaryota; kingdom Metazoa; phylum Chordata; class Mammalia; order Primates; family Cebidae; genus Saimiri; species Saimiri boliviensis. Next base: position 21,283,745 of record NC_133453.1, on the reverse strand, counting down.
AAATTCTTCGAATCCTCACAGTATATTACAATCAAGGTCCTGTTACTCTTGGCCATCAGATTCATATCCTGGGTGTCCTTGAACCAAAGGGTTATACATAGGTTTGACTGCACTGTTTTTTTCCTTTGTGTGTGTGTGTGTGTGTGTGTGTGTACCTCTTCTAATTGGGACAATGTTCAGTCTTCCAAATCCTGTCTATTCTGAAACACCCAGAGAAATAAATTATCTTACCTACTAAGAGGCAATCATTGGTAATGTTATTGCTGCTTAGGTATAATGGAAAGTACATAGATGTCATTTTATTATTATTCTATAAACTGCAGTGGATATTTCAGCCTTTGTGATTATACACACACACTACACACACACACACACACACACACACACACACATATATAAAAGGAGTCAACTTTTTTTTTTAACAGAAGAGAAGGGAAAGAGTGGAGTTTGTGGTGGAGAAAGAATGAGACATAGAAATAAAATTAGTATTCAATGATTTAAGACTGCTTCATGTCATTTGCTAATCTTGTTTAAATAACTAGATTACAAACTTCCTAAGATTGTGGTTAAATGTCTTATTCCTTTACCATCTGTGTCCTGCTGCAATATTGGATTGGTATTTGTTGTCAATAAATTTTGTGAAGGCAAAGATAGAGAAGAGGGAGTTGACTGGGGGAAAGAAGAGATGGAGGGAAATAGAGGACAAGGGCTTAGCAAGGAAGAGAGAAAACTAGAAAAGGAAGCTTAACCAAGTGACCTTAGGCGCGTCTTTGAGCTTCAAATTACTAGCCTATGCATGAGGATAAGATGGCATGTGTGACTGGATAGGGATATGAAATGACTTTTTTTTTTTTTTTTTTTTTTTGAGATGGAGTCTTGCTCTGTCACTCAGGCTGGAGTGCAGTGGCACGGCCTCCTCTCACTGCAACCTCCACCTCCCAGGTTCAAACGATTCCCCTGCCTCAGCCTTCAGAGTAGCTGGGACTACAGGTGTGTGCCACCGTGCCCAGCTAATTTTTTGTATTTTAGTAGAGATGGGGTTTGACCATGTTGGCCAGGAGGGTCTCCATCTCTTGACCTCTAGATCCGCCCGCCTCGGATTCCCAAAGTGCTGTGATTACAGATGTGGGCCGCTGCGCCCAGCCTGGGATGACTTTTAATGGGACATAGATACACTTCTGGGTTGCCTCTTTTCCTATGCCAAAAAACCCATGAAGGTGACCCTCAGAAGAGCAGGTCCCCTGGACTCCGGAATCACCTGGAAAGTTTCAGAGCATTAGTTAGGAAGAATGTGCCAGGGGACCAGTTTAGAAGAGTAGCCCCTTGGTCTGGGGAAGATGTTATCTAGTTAGCCTTCTTGCAGTTTTAGGGCTCAGAAGGCAAAGTCCAGACCTCTGGGCAATGGATCCTAGGGGGAGGAAAGGAGCCCTGGGACTAGAAGCCCTGGGACTCTGTGTTGGTAAATCCTGGTCCCTCCTTCATCAAGCGCTCTAGGCTCACGTGGCAGCTGGTTGTGGTCACTCCGTTTCCACCTGGTTTACAGCTGGATATAAAGCAAAGCTCTCAGAGCTAGATTTGGGGGCCCAGCCAGGAGGCTTCCTCAGAGAAGCTGAGCACTGAGGGAGTGGTTGATGTTCCTAGAAAGGTTTAACCACCGGTTCTGCAGAAATGTTCACAGCCAGCATGGATTATCAAAGGGTGAGAGGAATCTGAAAAGGGAGACATCAGATTCCCTGCTAATAAGGCCTGTAGAGAGTTGGATGATTGATTAGAAGAAGAGACAATGGGATTCACACTTGGCATTTACAAAGCAGTTCCCACCAGTTATACTGTAATTAGACATGCCGCCTGCCTCCCCTCCCAAGGACAATTAGGAAAAGATTTAGGAAGATGCCAGGGTTATGGATTGGAAACCTCTGTTGTTTTAAATTGTGTGGCATCGCTTGGGCTTTCTCCCTGGTGCAATTATGTTACAGAAAATCACGTTCATGCTGGTGTCCACAACATGTGGGTAAAATCAGGAAGTTTAAAAGGCCTTCATGGTTGAGGATCTTGGACTGAACCCCATATAACTGGCTTCAAAAAGTCTGAAAAAAAAATGGATACTTGAACATTTATAATAACTTACCTAAAGGATCACTTGATTTTTTATTGAAGGTAATTAAAAATAAAGTGACTTCTTGATTCAGTTTGTTATTCTTCACCCTCACCTGCCATTGCCAAAAGTTATCCATTTCATTGAAATTTACTAATATGTTTATATACTGGATACATTTTTTACTTATAATTTAAAAATCTCCTCTGCATTCCACTATCATCTTTCATTCTTAAATGCATTTATTTATGATTTTGCTTTTTATATTTATTGATTAGCTTATTCAGAGGAATTTTACTGAATTTTCAAGGAAACAATTCTTGGTATCATTTATCAACTTTGCTTTTCTATTTTTAATTCATTTGTGTATTTATTTATCTTTATTATCTTCTTCCCTTGCTTGACTTTCATTTTGCTATTTTTTTTTGTTTCTGGAGTTGAAGACTTTATTATCTTACCATTAGTAGCAAGTATTTGTGGTTATGTATTATATGAAAGTACAGTTTTAACCATATCCTATACATATGTGTGTGTATAGAAATATAAATATGTGTGTATAAATGAAAATAAATGTAAAAACAAAAACATTACACAATATTGCAGATATCTGCTGGTAAGGCCTGGTAAGGCCTCAGGAAGCTTCCAATCACAGTAGAAGGTAAGGTGGGAACAGGCATATAACATGGCAAGAGAGGTAGCAAGAGAGGTGCCAGGCTGTTTTAAACAACCATCTCTTATGTTAACCCACAGAGTGAAAACTCACTCATTAGCATGGGGAGGGCACCAAGCCATTCATGAAGGATCTGCCCCCATGACCCAAATACCTCCCACCAGGCCCCACCTCCGACACTGGGAATCACATTTCAACATGATATTTGGAAGAGACAAATATCCAAACATATCACATTTGTTATTGATTTCCAGTTTTATTGTGTTACATTCAGAGAATGTGGGCTAATCACTTCTAATTTTTAGAAAGCATTAAGGAGTTTTAGTACAATATTTAAAAAGCAGGTGTGTTCTCTGTAAGATAGAACATACACACACACACACACACACACACACACACACACACAGACACACACACGCAATGTAACCTTATAGATTCAAAACATCATTTTTTCTTGTTTTCTGATTTCTTGACCTGATTGATACTGTATAACAAAGTCTTTATTTATAAGTGTGTGTCAAATGCAGTGTGATGAATTAATGCTTTGGAATTAGACAAACCTGTTTTCAGATCTCAGCTCCATCATTTAGTAGCAAAGACTTTCCCAAAAGCCGTACCTAAGACAAGGATTTGAGTACAAGTCAATTATTCGGGAGGTGACAGGAACACTGGTCAGGAAATTAAGAAATGAATGAGAAAAGATGAGGCAGCACTATTTTAGTAAAATAGGTCCTTGTGTTGCTTGATATTTATTTATTCTTTTAAAATTGAGGTTTAATTTACTTGCTGTAGAAACCATAGATCTTAATTATACAGTTTGGTGAATTTTTATAAATATAAACATCCATGTAACTCAATCCTATTAAGGTATAGAACATTTCTATCACTCCAGAAAATTCCTTCCTAGTCAATTCCGTTATACTCTAGAGGCAATCATTATCCTGACTTCTATCCCATAACTTGGTTTCACCCACTCCACAACTGTACGTAAGTGGAATCCTGTAGTGTGCACTCTTTTGTATCCGACTTCTTTCACTCAGCATGTCAGTGAGATTCATCATGTTTTTATGTTTCAGTGGTTAATTTTTATTGCTAAGTAGTACTCCATTGTATTAATATATTATAATTTATTTTTCTATTGTTATTGATAGCCATTTGCACTGTTTTCTGAAGAATATGAATAAAGCTGCTGTGAACATTCTTGTATCTTGTTTTCTTTGGGAAATTTGTCTTTATTTATTTTGAGGAATGTTGTGGTTTGAATGCATTCTCTCCAAAATTTAGGTGTTGCCAATGTGATAGTATTAAGAGATAGAGCTTTAAAGAGGTAATTAGATCACAAGGGCTCCCCCACCTGCTGCATGGGATTGAATAGAAGAGGCTTCAGGCAGTCTTTGGCTCACTTGCCCTGTCACCTTCTGCCAGATGAGGGCACAGCGTTCCTCCCTCTGCAGGGTGCAGTCCTCACCAGACAGCTGCACCTGCTGGTGCCCTGATCTTAGACTTCTCCGCCTCCAACACTGCAAGAAAGAAATTTCTATTCTTTATAAATTAACTGGGCTCAGGTAATCTGTTGTAGTGGCAACAGAATGAATAAAGACCAAAGTTAGTACCAGAGAAGTGGGGGTGTTGCTATAACAAAAACCTAAAATTATGGAAGTGGCTTTGGAACTGGGAACTGAGTAGAGGCTGAGACTGTTTTAAAGTGAATGCTGGAAAAAGCCTGTATGGTTGTGAAAAGACCATGAAGGGCAGTTCTAGTGAGGACTTGAAGAAGAGAGGTGTAGGAATAGTCTCTGTCTTCTTAGTGATCACCTAAATGGTTGTAACCAAAATGCTCACAGTAATGACTATCTTGATGATGCCTCAGATAGAAGTGAGGAATAAGGTATTGGAAACTGGAGGAAAGGCCACTCTTGTTATGATGGCAGAGAACTTGGCTGAATTGTATCCATATCCTAGGACTTTTAAAAGGCAATAAACTAGGATATTTGGCAGGAGAAATCTCTAAGCAGCAAAGTGTTCAGGGTGCTGCATGGCTTCTCTTAACTGCTTACAGCAAGATGTGACAAAATAGAAATGACTTAAAGACAGAATTTATAATGAAAAGGGAAGTAGAACATAAAAACTTGAAAAATTATCAGCCTGGCCATTTAAAGAATAAAAAAGCATGTTTAAGAGAGAAAACCAATGGTATGACCAGGTGACCATTTGTAAGGGAATTAGTATGGATAGAAGGAAGCCAGATGCTCTTCATCAGGACAATGGGACAATGACCCCAAAGCTTTTCATAGATCTTGAAGGCTGTCTGCCCATCACAGGCTCGGAGTGCCAGGGTATTGAGGGCATAATGGTTTCAACAGAGGAGTACAGGGCACCCATGGAACCTTGGATCTCATTGCTCAGCCACCTTATGTCTCTGCTCCCTGCCTTCCAGTGCAATGCTCCATGGCTGCCCCAGCTGTGGCGCAGGCACACCCAGATGCAGCTCAAGCTGCTGCTCTAGAGGGAACAAGCAATGAGCCTTGGTGGTGTCCATATGGTGCTAATTCTGCAGGTACACAGAGTGCAAGAACTGCGGAGGCATGGCTTCCCCCACCTACATTTTAAAGGATGCCTCAGAGAGCTTTAGGACTTAGGCGGAAACCTGGTGCAGGTGCAGAGTCACCATCACGTCCTCACTAGGGAAATATCCGCATAGCCATGGGGCTGGTGCCACCACAGAGAGTAGTTACTAGGGCAATGCCTAGTAGAGTCATGGGAATGGGGCCACTCCTGACATCCCAGACATGCAGAACCACCAGTGTGTAATACCAGGCTGAGAGAGCTGTAGGCAGTGTACTGCAGCTCATGAGAGGGGACGCACAGGCTGTTCCCAGCAAAGCCCACGGGGCAGAGTCCCCTGGAATCTTGGGGATCCAGCCTCCACCCCAGTGCATCTGGAAGGTAGGACATGGAGTCAGAGATTATTCTCAAACCTTCAGATTTAATTTTGTTTGTCTTGTTGGGCTTTGGACTTAATCTAATACCGGTTACCCCTTTCCTATTGCCCGTTTCTTCGTTCTGGAACAGAAATGTCTGTCCTGTGCCTGTTCCACGGCTGTATTTTGGAACCAGGTAACTTGTTTGATTTCACAAGTTTGCAGCTAGCTGGAGGGCAATTTGCCTCAGGATGAAACACACCTTTGAATCTCACCTATATCTAATTTAGATGATATCTAGATGAGTTGCTAAACTTCAGACATTTGAGTTGATTTTGGCACAAGCTAAAACTTTTGGGAGGCTACTGGAATAAAATGCATGTGATTTGCCTGTGAGAATAACATGAATTTTGGAGGGCCAGGGGCAGAATGCTATGGTTTAAAGATGGTCCCACTAAAATTCAGGTGTTGCCAATGTGATAGTGTTAAGAGGTGGGGCCTTTAAAAGGTAATTAGGCCACGAAGCACGAGTGGGATTAAGGCTCTTATCAAAGAGGCTTCTTGCAGCATTTGGTTTGCTTGCTCTTCTGCTTTCTGCTGGGACGTGGTGTTCCTCTACTGTCGTGGATGCAGCCCTCACCAGACGATTGAATCTGCCAGTGCCTTGTTCCTGGACTTCCCAGCCTCCAGAACTGTGAGTAGTCTAGTTTTGTTCTTTATAATAATTACCTAGTTCCAGGTGTTCTGTTATACCAGTGCAAAATGGATGAAGACGGGAAAATATCCAGGGATTAAATTGATGGGCCATAGGGTAGATGTATGTGTAACTTCATAGAAAACTACCAAATAGCTTTTCGAAAACGGCTGTGCCTTGTTATGCTCCTACCAGCAGTGGATGAATGTTCTAGATGTCACACTTTCTCACCCACTTTTGATGGTGTTAGTGCTTTTAATTTCAGCTGTTTGTGGGATGTGAAATAATGTCATCGTGATTTTTAATGTGCATTTTCCTATTGATTAATGGAGTTGAATATGATTTCATGTGCTAATTGACCAGTTTTATAGTTTTCCTTTTGCAGTGCTTAAGTCTTGGGTTGTATCTTTTTATTTTATAGCTGTAGGAATTCATTATTCTGCATACAACTTTTTTGTCAGATGTATGTGTTGAGCATATTTTCTCCAAGTCTGTGACTTGCCTATTTATTTTCTTAAAAGTATCTTTTCATGATCAGAAGGTTCTAATTTGGATGCAATCCAATGTATCAATTTCTCTTTTATAGTTATTAGTTTCTTCCTCTTGCATTGTACAGATCTTTACCTCCTATATTAAATTGATTCTTGAGTATTTCATTTTCTTTTTGCTGGTATTGTAAATGGGATTGTTTTCTTAATTTCTTTTTCAGATAGTTTGTTAGTGTTAGTGTATAGATACACAAATAATTTTTGTATGTTGATTTTTGTACCCTGAAACTTTATTAAATTTGCTTATCAGTTCTAAGATTTTTGGTGGAGTCTTTAGGAATTTCTAGACAACAGGTTATATCATTTGCAAATAGGCAATTTTACTTCTTCCTTTCCAACTTAAGTGCCTTTTATTCCTTTTTCTTGCTTAACCGCTTTTGCTAGGACTTTCATTACTATACTGAATAAAAGAGGTGAGTATAGGTATCCTTGTCTTGTTCCTGATTTTATAGAAAAAACTTTCAGCATTTTAGCATTTAGTATGATGTTAGCTGTGGGCTTTTCATACATGGCCTTTATTGTGTTGAGGCACATTTTTTTTTTTTTAATAACCAGTTTGTTTCGAGTTTTTATCATGAAGGAATTTTGACTTTTTCAAATTCTTTTTCTGCATTTATTGAGATAATCATATGATTTTTATTCTTTATTCTGTTAATGTAAAATATCAAATTCATTGTTTTGTGTACATTAAACCATCTTTCCATCCTAGGGATAAATCCCACTTCATTGTGTGTGATCCTTTAAATGTGCTGTTGAATTTGGTTTGCTAGTATTTTTAAAGGATATTTGCATCTATCTTTACCATGGATAGTGGACCTACAATTTTTTTTCTAGTAACGTGGCTGTCTGGCTTTGGTTTGCAGGTAATGCTGCACTCATAAAATGAACATGGATGCATTTCCTCCTCTTTAATTTTTGGGCAGAATTTGAGAAACATTGACATGACTTCTTTAAATTTTTGATAGAATTCACCGTCAAACCATCAGCTCCCAGACTTTTCTTTGAGAGGTTTTTGACTACTGATTCAATCCCTTTCCTTTTTATTGGTCTGTTCAGATTTTCTACTTTCTCATGATTCTATCTTGGTAGATTGTATGTTTCTAGAAATTTATCTATTTCTTCTAGGTTTTCTAGTTTGCTGGTAACTAATTGTTCATAGTTGTTTCTTATGATCTTTTGTATTTCTGTGATATTAATTATGTTTCCTTTTTATTTTATTTGAATCATCTCTCTTTAGTTATTCTAGCTAAATGTCAATTTTGTTTATCTTTTTGAAATAGCAACTCTTAGTTTCATTGATGCTTTCTGTTGTTATTCAAATCACTATTTCATTTATTTCTGCTCTGATTTTTATTATGTCCTTCTTACTGCTAACTTTGGGCTGAGGTTTATTCTTTTTCTAGTTCCTTGAGGTTTTGTAGTTAGGTTGTTTATCTGAGATCTTTTTGTTCTTAATGTAGATATTTATTCCTATAAATTTTCATATTAGAATAGCTTTTGCTGCATTTTTTAAGTCTCAGTATGTTTTGTTTACATTTTGTTTGTCTCACTATATATGTGTGTGCGTGTATATATATATTTATATTTAATTTCTTTTTGATCTCTGAGCTATTGGTTGTTCAGGAATTTGTTGTTTAATTTCCATGTGTTTGTGAAATTTCCAATTTTTCTCATTTTTCTCCTGGTTTTATACAATAATTTTGCAAAATGCACTTGATACGATTTTCATCTTAAATTTGTTAAGACTTGTGGCCTAACATATGAGCAATCATAGAGAATATTCCATGAGCATTTGAAAAGAATGTTCCCTCCCTATTTGTTTATTCTTATACCAATGTGATACTTTCTTAATTACTGTAGCTTTATAGTAAGTCTTGAAAACAAGTTGTGTAAAAAAAACTATTCTGGGATTTTGATTGGGATTGTATTAAAACTATAGATCAAATTTAAAGAACTGGTATCTTAGCAATATTGAGTTTTCCAATGCATGAACATAGTATCTTTCTTCATTTAAGTCTTCTTTAATTTTTCTCTGCAATGTTTATGGTTTCCAGTGTGGTGTACATGTCTTTTGTTAAACTTATTCTGAAGTATTTTACATTTTTGATGATATTATGTTGTTTTTAAAATTTTAAGTTTTCAAATACTTGTAGCAAGTATGTAGAAATACAGTTGATTTTTTTTAAACATTGACATTATATAGCGTAACCTCTGCTAAATTCACTTATTAGTTCTGGTAGATTTTGATTTTTATAGATTCCTTAGAATTTTCTACCTAGACAACTCATGTTGTCTGCAAATAGATAGTTCTACCTATTTCTTTCTAATATTTATACCTCATATTTTCTTTTTTTATTGCTTGGGTTAAGACCTCCAGGCATTAAATGTTTGGTGGAATTGATGAAAGCAGACATATTTGTTTCCATCTTAGGAGGAAAGTATTTATTCTACCATTACATATGATGCTTGCTTTAGGTTTGTGTTTATTTTTTTCTAGATGCCCTTTGTAAGACTACATGGTTTTTCTTCTGTTCAAAGTTTACTGAGCAGTTTTTAAAAATATAAAATTGAATTTTTAATTTAATGGTTTTTCTTCTATTCAAAGTTTACCGAGCAGCTTTAAAAAATATAAAGTTAGAATTATGAGTGGATACTGAATTTTGTCAAATCTGTATTTATTTAGATAATCAGGTGATATTTTTCTTTATTCTGACTTGTTACATATTTATTGGCTGGTCTGTTGCTGATCAATAAGTCAGAAAATCTGTCAGAGATTATAGCTTAGCAATGCTGAGGAATTTCTGGTGAATTCTCCTTGGGGGAAAGTAACTGACCATGGGAACTCCGTGTCTCTGCACACAGGGCACTGCACCAGAGTGTGACACCATTACAAGTGGCTTAGCTAAAAGGTAATATTGATAATCTACCACTAAGTATTCCCTTGAGAAAAGATTTTATGTGCTTCTGGGCTAGTCAGTTCCAATATTCTGGCAAGTCAACAGTCATAGACCATTAAAGTCCTGTCAGTGTCTGCCAATCAAAAATGGAGAGAACCCCAGAAATGGAGTGTGAAGAAATGTCAGGGAGAAATGCAGTGAGATTGGGACACTGTAATCCTTCAATACAGGTCCATGAACCGGCTGCTTTGGGATTACTGCCACCTTTGTTAAAATATCTATTCCTTGGCTCTACCTCAGATATTCTATACAGGATTCTTGGTCAAGGTGAACTCTGGGAATCGGCATTTTATACCAGTACTCTTGGTGATTCTGACACAGTCAGGATTAGAAACCAGTGAGATAGAAGGAACACCGGATTGGACACTGAATGACCCAGAGTGATCCCACTTGATTCGCTAGCTCAGTTTCTCCATCTGGTTCTCAGTGTCCCCATCTGCACAATGAGGGGATTGTACCAGTTGGCAGTTGAAGCCCCTCTGGGTTTGAGGTTTTTGGTATTATAATCTGCACTAAGATTCTCCAGCTTGGCAAATGGAAGATGGGCTGGCATGCGTGGTACCAGCCAAGTTACATATGCGTCACCACACATCATTTCTGACAATCCCATCAAGGCAAGATAACTGAAAACAGGAACTGCAGCTCCAGCATGGGAGTAATCTCTGAAGGACCTGATGGAGCAGTCATTGGCTAGAAGTTGTCGAGTAGCAGCTGGTTGGTTCTACGAGCTTCTTGCAGCTGTTTGTGATATGTCACATGAATTTTTGTTTCAGTGTTAATGTACTCTGAGCTATTTTACAGTGCATTTGACATTTTACAGTATAGTAAAATGTGTACATGCCTAATTAAAACAGATGTGTATTTGAAAAAATAATTACTGGATATGCTAAAGAAAAATGGCTAATTATATATACAGCATAAACACCTAAACATATGCTATAAATATATACTTGAAGTACTGGAAAGTAGGTATAATTGGCTGCATTCTCTGTTCATGCCCAGACTTAGAGTCATTCCTTTAGATTTTCCTGGCCTTGGAATTCTCCAGTATTAGGATTTTCTGCCCAAAATGTGATCCTCCCCCCTCCCCCATATTATCCTTTTTTCTCTCCTGGAATGAAGATGAAGAAATATCCTCCACTGAAATGAGGCAGAGTTAATACAACCAAAATATTTTTTAAAAAGACAGTTAATGTGTGTTACTATGTGTCAGGCATAGTGCTAGACACATTATCTCATTTAATCTTCACACAAGCCCTGTGACGTAGCTGCTATTCTTCGTCTTTTACAGACAGGGAAACTAGAGGCTCAGAGAGTTGCTAATTTGCCCAAGATCTCTAAACTGGGAAATAGAAGATCCGAGATTCAAACCAAGGTTTCATTGCCGAGCCTATTCTCTTTAATCATGACCTTGTACTGCTTCTCTGAGAACGTCTTTCTGCTCAACCACTGTGTTCTCAGTTGGGAAATATTGCTGGTGTGGGAAACTCATCTCAAATGTCTCTGCTACCACTTTGTACATATCAGAATATCCCAGCTTAGGAGTTCTATGATCCAGGCTGAATGGCAGAGTGAAGCCTGTCTCTAGAAAAAAGAAGAAAAAGAAAGAAAAAGAATATCCCAGACAAGCCTTCTTTAATAAAAGGTCTTCGTGCTTTTTTTTCCGAGTGAGTGGGAAGTCCTCACTAAATGCGCATGTGCCCGGGGTTGTGGTACATGCTCCCAGGGTCCGGGATGCTGCCAGCTGGGTGAATGTGTTGATGGTAGGTGTTTAGAGGCAGAGTGTGACGCCTGTGACTGCTGGAGGAGGTGGGGTAAAAAGTGTTTGGGATGTGAGAAATGTAGAAAATATTGAGAAGCCATTTAAAAACTAAACGAGGATTTGTTTTCTCAAGAGCTGTCGAGCTGATGTGGCCTTTTTGTAAATCCTCCAGTTTAGAGTTTGGAGAAGACTGAAACAGATATCAGATCCCACTCATGGGAAGCAGCTACAATCAACCTGTTTTCTGACATTTTGGGGAAATGGGTTATCCTGGTTCTCTATGACTGCATATAATTCTACAAGGGTCCTGAAAATAACGTAGGTAGCGATGATTCAGGAAATGCCTGAATCAGAAAGTGGCCGTACCGCCCAACACAGCAGGAATATTGAATGTCAGAGAGTGTAAAATGTATGGTTAAAGGCATGAGCTCTTCCCTCCATCTGCTATGTGACCTCTGGTCAATGTTTTCAATAGGCTTCAGTTTCATCTGTAACATGGGAATAGAGTACCCGCCTCACAGATTGTCATGAGGTTTAAATGTGATGATCTCCGAAGTGAGGCACTCAGCACAGTGCGTGGCAGCAGTGAGCAAGGGTGCATTAGATTAGTTTACTGGTCACCAAATTATGATCCTGGGTAGGATTAGAGGGTAGAGGGTTAGAGGATATGGTCAAGAGAGGGTAGCCACACCTACCCTCTCTTGACCATAGTACTTTCATCGGTAAAACAAAACGAATGGATTAGAGGACCCTTTAGGTCACTCTGGCTCTAAGAATCGATGACTCCAGGTTACACATTCTCTAACCTCCTTTGGCCTTCTCAGTTCATTTCTTAGCTTATGAGAACCGTGCATCCTTAGAACCCAAGTGGAGGGAAAGCCTCATGTGTGGTCCAAGAGTAAATGCTGGGAAGATTTGCAAAGGGCCAGTTTTATTGGAAATACGATGTTCTAAGCTGGTTTTCTTACTCTCCTTTAAATTCCTTCTACTCTAGAGTCTCACTTGGCAGGCATGAGAGTGAAGGTGGAGGACCCCGGAAAACTCCCCTGGGCTCCTGTGGTGAGCAAATTCTAGCCAAGGCCTGAGGTCTGCGAGCCTTCAGGGGCTTGGAAGGCTTTGCTAGTTCAATCAACTGGCCCACCAGCAAGCGTTTGTTACAGCCCTGATGGAAGACCTGTTCCAAAGTGGCATGATTACAGCTCTGCTCAAGTGGGGGAAGGAGGCAAGGAGGAAGACAGCCATTGGCACAGGTGGCTTGAGAATTCTAGGGTACTGGCCCACCCTTGTTGTGCCCCAGGCTGTAACCCTTCTTGGGCTCTGCATTGGCAGTTCACTAGGGCAGCATGAGCTGAGTGTCTTCCCTCATCCAGTACCCACAGGTGGACTTATTGTTAAAGGGATTAACCATGTTTGGACATATATGTGATATTGGGAAAGCATTACTAATGCATGGTTTAAATAATTACCATGTGTAGCGAATTTTTTTAAAGAGCAAAATCAGTGCCTCTGCTTATTAAGATGGTACTTTGAGCTGTAAGAATGCTGTTTTCAGATTCCCTCACGCCTCTGCTCTTTGCATTGTGAATTTGGCTTCAAGCAGACCATTTTTTTTTTTTTTTTTTTTTTTGTCACAAGAGGGCACAGCTACATAAATGGGTTAGACCATGTTTTTCTTTTTCCTGTGACTGCAGAGATGGAGGGAATAAAGGTTAGCTCATGAATGGTTATGAGGCTGGTGTTTTGGAGTATATTGGAGGTGGCAGCAGGGGTAATGATTTGGGAGTTAAAAGGTCCTGGGGCTGGATCTAAAGATGGATTGTGGCAAAGGACTACCATGAGAAAATAGAAAAGGAGGCAAGCTGTAATTGTGTTTGTCAATCCTTTTGAATTTTACAACTTCAATTTCCACAAAAGAATTGATTGATGGATGTCAAGAAAAATGTGTTTGGGGACTCCTTGTGGGAGTAATTAACACGTAAGTGAATGAAATACACTGTTATCATCTGATACTCAGTCTGTTTCTTTAGCTAAATCTTATGTTTGGATTTAAAATGGCATGTCTCACATTGGAAAATATTCTTGTTAAGAAATAAATTAAGCATTTAATATTTATAAAAAAGGAATATTCCCCTTATCCTAAAGGTGGAAACTGAAATCTAGATTGATACAGATGTAGTTACCATCACCCATGGTTTATGAAAGAGAGTAGATACATCCAGAGTCCCTGAAAGAAAGAGTAATTCATTTCATCCTAGCCATAATTTTGTACCCACAGAGTCACAGTGTGGGTGGGCCAACTAAATTTGTAATCGCCAAGCAGATGTAAGTACAAATTAAGGTTACAGAAGGAGATGATGCAAATTAATGGATCAATGAATTTTTGCCTCAAGACTTTTTTTCTTCTTTTCTGATGAAGAGCCATAAGGTCATTATATAAATTACTTCTGAAGTGACTTCTTGTTTTGGAAAAAAAAATCCAATTTATTTAGCTTGATTCTCCAACTTAGCGGTTGGAGAGCAAGCTTTACAATATACAGTTGGAAGAAAGATGAAAATTGGCAGGAGAGACTCAGAGCCTATGCTAATTTCCAGTGAAGAATTTGGAAGGGTTATAGAGAGAAGTAGTTCCCTAGAACTTCTTTTCAAGATTCTTAGTGATGGAGAGGATAATTGTGTAGACTGATTTTATTCTTTTCCTAAGTAAAGAGGTAACATTTTTGATGTCCTGAATATGAGTAATTTACTGTGCTTTAAGTAGATGGGAAGCTACATCTCATAAAAAAAAAAAACTGACAAATAACACATTTTCTACCAAAACAATATTCTCTCTCATAAGAAAAAAAAAATCTCTGGTGGATGTTTTGAATCCCACCTAAAAAGAATAAGATGAAGAGAAAATTGAATACTATAAGAGACTAACGACATGTGTGGTACAGCTTAACATTTGGTTCTTTTGAGAGGTAAATTTAGTGTTCTGAAGCCGTCACATCTCATATGGCCATCTGATAGCTAGTGATGTGCTGTGTGGGGGTGTCTAGTTAAGGCTGTTAGGGAAGGAACTGCTGCACCATTTCCAGATCTATTTGTGAGATGAGAGTTTTTCCTCTTTCCCCCACCCCACCCTCTCTCCTAAGGAAGAAGAAACAGATAATTAATCTGGCCTTTAACTATCCAACTTTAGTTTTGAAATATTGTTCTAAAGTATGGATCCCTTTTAGGCTTGTATCTTTTTCTAGGTGTGGTTTATCTGAAGTCGGTCGTTCTAGACTCTGCCCAGCTCTGGGATTACAGGTGGCTATGTTCTGGAAGAAAATGTTTGACCCTTCTGATGCTGTTCTTAATAATATACATAAAACCTAGCGATCAGAATTAATCTGTCAAGCACATGAAGAGGTATTTCATGACTTTCATCATTAGGGGAATTCAAATTAAAACTGCACAATGAGATAGCACCAAGAGCCATCAGTATTGAAGAGGATGTGGAACAAGCAGAATCCTTATACACTTCTGGTGGGAATGCAATTTCTTATAAAGTCCAACACATACTTATTCCATGACTTAGCAATTTTACTTCTAAGAATTTACCCAAGAAAACCTAAAACATGACCATACAAAGACTTGTATTTCCCTGTGCATAGCCATTTTATTCATACTGCTCAAAACTGAAAACAATCCAGGTATCCATCAACTTTGGTACATCCGCACAATACTACCCAGAAACGAGAAGGAATCAGGCACGATGGCTCATGCCTGTGATCCCAGCAAGCTGGGAAGATGAGGTGAAAGAATCACTTGGGGCCAGCCTGGGCAATATCATGAGATCCCATCTTTATCAAAAAAAAAAAAAAAAAAAAAAAGCTGAGTGTGGTGCCTCTCATCTGTAGTCCCAGGCACTTGGAGGGCTGAGGTGGGAGGATCTCTTGAGCCTAGGAGGTTGAGGCTGCAGTGAGCTGTGATTGTGACACTGAACTCCATCCTGGGTAACAGAGCAAGACTCTGTCTCGAAAAAAGTTTTTTAAAAAATGAGTTGTTGATACAACAGTGTGGATAAATATCAAATGCATTATGTTAAGTGAAAGAAGCCTGACACTATTATTAAACTTACATAAATTCTAGAAAACCTAAAACAATAGTGATAGACAGTGGTTTCCTGGGGTTGGGGAGTAGGGAGATGGCATTGGTGATGAAAGAGCAGGAGAAAACCTTTTTGGGGTGATGGCAATTTTTTATGTCTTGATTATAGCGGTAGTTACATGATTGTAAACATTTGTTAAAATTCCTCCAATTGTACTCTTAAAATTGTTGAATTTTATGTAAAATTGTAGCTCAATAAAGCTAGTTTAACAATATATAGCCACTTGTAAACATAGCTACTTGTAAATCCAGAGCTTAGCAATTTCTTATAAAGTCAAACGTAGTTACCATATGACTTAGCAATTCCACTTCTAAGAATTTACTCAAAAAAACATAAAACATATGACCATACAGAGATTTGTACTTGCCTAACCATATGAACCAGTCAACATGTATTTGTAGAGAGGCTAAATGTGCCACCTTTGCTTGATGCAATGGGATACATGTCGGATCCCTTTCTAAAAAGAAAGAGGTTATGGCCTGATTGATGGGAAAACAATTTTCTCTCGTTTCATTATAGAACAAGACCATATGTTAAAACATAACTTCACATACTCGTAAATTCATTCATCCCAAATGTATATTGAGACATGATTAAAGCCTAGCACTAAATAGGATGTAAGTGATTGCTGCAGACATATCTGTTGCTCAAAAAACTACAAAACTGAAAAATCTGGATGTCTCATGAAAATAATATAAGGGTTTACAAAGTAGATCCTCCTTGAATTCACTGGCTATGTTAGGTTCAAATCACTGGGCTGTTTGTGATGAGAAAACACTGGCATTGACTGAACTCTTGATTTCAGTTTCACTCTTGAGCCAGAGAAATGGAATTCTCCCCTGATTGCAATTCTCCATCTAGTCTTCAAAGACTGTGGGCCCTCCCTAAAGGACAGCTCTGGTGATTAGTGAGAGGATGAGGTAGACGTATTTTCACTCTGTGTATATTCTTAGAACTTTATGGTTAGTTTTCAGTGTAATTATATAATCCCCATGCAAATGCCATCTGCCATATTTGGCACTTATAAAATATTTGAGATATTTATTCATTTTGCTTGAAAAACAGATTTTAAGAAGTCAGATCTCCCCCTTCCTGAGAATACAACTCTGTAGAGAGTTTGTACAAGTTCTTTCATGCATGACTATGATTACTATTTTTATTTATGGCTTAGCCTATCAACTTGGTGTAAAATTTTTGTTTAAGTTTTTGTTTGCCATTTGGAACCAGAAATTATAAGATCAGCTTTAGGGTTTGCCTGCTTTTTGTTTTCTCATTAGTATGATTTTTTTACTGTTATTTTTAAAAGGCAGTTGTACTTTTAGAATAATATAATGAAGGCTATCTTCTAGACTTGGATGACTAAAATCTAAAAGAAAAAAAGAAAAAGGGAAAAGACAAAAATCGATCATTATTTGGGTTAAAAAGGAGATAGTTTTTTCCAACATAGTTGATCTCTGATGCATAAGCATGTAACTTACAAATGATCTTTACATGTAAGTAATTGATCCAATCATTCAGAGAGTTGATTGCTGGCCCCTACCCACATCCTAATTTCTTCCTTCTATTCCTGGATTACTGGGAAGAAGAGAAACAATAAACTATGAGGTTGGTGCAAAAGGAATTATGTTTTTTTGCCATTAAAAGTAATGACAAAAACTGCAATTCCTTTTGCACCAACCTAATATAGCAACACATCTTGGGTATTTGGAGCTGTGGGTTCAGCAGTAGAAGAGGAAATAAACAATGGTAATGCCTGAGGGAATGGGATGCAGGAGAGCTTCCAGGCCAGGCCCACCTCCCTATGTGCTGGATTCCTTAAATGAAAACAATGATTTCTTCTACATTCTCCAGAAAATTTTATTTCACTTTCCCTCCTACTGATTGCAATTTTATCAATCAGTAGGAGATCAATCAAATTAATGGAATTTTATTAATTTGATTAATCAGGACAATTAAAATTCTAATGACTCACAAGGGTTCTACTTAAAACTTTAAAAATTTTTACTTTATTATTTATATATATATATATATATATATATATATATATATATATATATAATTGTACTTTAGGTTCTGGGGTGCATGTGCAGATCATGCAGGATTGTTGCATAGGTACATACATGGCAATGTGGTTTGCTCCCTTTATTCCCCCAGCACCTATATCTGACATTTCTCCCCATGTTATCCCTCCACAACCTACCTACCTCCTGCTCCCCTACTCTAGTCCCCCTCAACAGACACCAGTGTGTGTTGCTCTACTCCCTGTGTCCACGTGTTCTCATTGTTCACCCACCTATGAGTGAGAACATGCAGTGACTGATTTTCTGTTCTTGTGTCCGTTTGCTGAGAATGATGGTTTCCAGATTCATCCATGTCCTTACAAAGGACAGGAACTCATCCTTTTTTATGGCAGCATAGTATTCTATCCATGGTGTATTTGTGCCACATTTTCCCTATCCAGTCTATCATCGTTGGGCATTTGGGTTGGTTCCAGGTCTTTCCTATTGTAAACAGTACCGCAATTAACATACATGTGTATGTGTCTTTATAATAGAACGATTTATAATCTTTTGGATATATACCCAGTAATGGGATTGCTGGGTCAAATGGAATTTCTATTACTAGGTCCTTGGGGAATTGCCACACTGTCTTCCACAATGGTTGAACTAATTTACACTCCCACCAACAGTAGAAAAGTGTTCCTATTTCTCCACATCCTCTCCAGCATCTGTTGTCTCCAGATTTTTTTTTTTTTTTTTTTTTTGAGACGGAGTTTCACTCTTGTTACCCAGGCTGGAGTGCAATGGCGCGATCTTGGCTCACCGCAACCTCCGCCTCCTGGGTTCAGGCAATGCTCCTGCCTCAGCCTCCTGAGTAGCTGGGATTACAGGCATGCACCACCATGCCCAGATAATTTTTTGTATTTTTAGTAGAGACGGGATTTCATCATGTTGACAAGGATGGTCTTGATCTCTTGACCTTGTGATCCACCTGCCTCGGCCTCCCAAAGTGCTGGGATTACAGGCTTGAGCCACCGTGCCTGGCCGCCCCCAGATTTTTTAATGATCGCCATTCTAACTGGCGTGAGATGGTATCTCAATGTGGTTTTGATTTGCATTTCCCTAATGACCGGTGATGATGAGCATTTTTTCATATATTTGTTGGCCTCATATATATCTTCTTTTCAAAAGTGTCTGTTCATGTCCTTCACCCACTTTTGAATGGGCTTGTTTTTCTTCTTGTAAATCTGTTTTAGTTCTTTGTAGATTCTGGATATTAGCCCTTTGTCAGATGAGTAGATTGCAAAAATTTTTTCCCATTCTATTGGTTGCCAATTCACTCTAATGATGGTTTCTTTTGCAGTACAGAAGCTCTGGAGTTTAATTAGATCCTATTTGTTTGTTTTGGCTTTTGTTGCCAATGCTTTTGATGTTTTAGTCATGAAGTCCTTGCCTATGCCTAAGTCCTGAATGGTTTTGCCTAGGTTTTCTTCTAGGGTCTTTTATGGGTTAGGTCTTATGTTTAAGTCTTTAATCTATCTGGAGTTAATTTTAGTGTAAGGTGTCAGGAAGGGGTCCAGGTCCAGTTTCTGTTTTCTGCACATGGCTAGCTGGTTATCCCAACATCATTTATTAAACAGGGAATCTTTTCCCCATTGCTTGTTTTTGTCAGGTTTGTCAAAGATCAGATGGTTGCAGATGTGTGACATTGCCTCCAAGGCCTCTTTTCTGTTCCATTGGTCTATAGCTCTGTTTTGGTACCAGGACCATGCTGTTTTAATTACTGTAGCTTTGTAGTATAGTTTGAAGTCAGGTAGCCTGATATCTCCAGCTTTGTTCTTTTTGCTTAGGATTGTCTCAGCTTTGCAGGCTCTCTTTTGATTCCATATCAAGTTTAAGGTGGTTTATTCCAGCTCCGTGAAGAGGGTCATAGATAGCTTGTTGGGGATAGCATTGAATCTACAATTTATTTTGGACAGTATGGCCATTTTTACAATACTGATTCTTCCTAACCATGAGCATTAAATGTTTTTCTATCTGTTTGTGTCCTCTCTTATTTTGTTGAGCAGTGCTTGTAGTTCTCCTTGAAGAGGTCCTTTACATCTTTTGTTAGCTGTATTCCTAGGTATTTTATTCTCTTTGCAGCAATTGTGAATGGGAGTTCACTCTTGATTTGGCTCTCTTTTAGTCTGTTATTGCTGTATAGGAATGCTTGTGATTTCTGCACGTTGATTTTGTATCCTGAGACTTTGCTGAAGTTGCTCATCAGTTTCAGGAGATTTTGGGCAGAGATGATGGGGTCTTTTAAAAATACAATCATGTCGTCTGCAAATAGAGACAGTTTGACTTCCTCTTTTCCTTATTGAATACCCTTTATTTCTTTTTCTTGACTGATTGCTCTGGCTAGAACTTTCAATACTATATTGAATAGGAGTGGTGAGAGAAGGCATCCTTGTCTAGTGCCAGTTTTCAAAGGGAATGCTGCCAGTTTTTGCCCATTCAGTATGATATTGGTTGTGGGTTTGTTGTAAATAGCTTTTATCATGTTGAGATATGTTCCATTGATACCTAGTTTATTGAGAGTTTTTTAGCATAAAGGGCTGTTGGATTTTGTTGAAGGTCTTCTCTGCATCTATCGAGATAATCATGTGGTTTTTGTCTTTGGTTTTGTTTTTGTGGTGGATTGCATTTATAGGCTTGTATATGTTGAACCACTCTTGTATCCCCAGGATGAAGCCTACTTGATTGTGATGGATAAGCTTTTTGATGTGCTATTGCAATCAGTTTGCCAGTATTTTATTGAAGATTTTTGCATCTATATTAATTATGGAGGTTGGCCTGAAGTTTCCTTTTTTTGTTGAGTCTCTGCCAGGTTTTGGTATCAGGATGATGCTGGTCTCAGAAAATGATCTGGGAAGGATTCCTTCATTCTGGATTGTTTGGAATAGTTTCAGAAGGAGTGTTACCAGCTCCTCTTTGTACATCTGGTAGAATTTGGCTGTGAACCCATCTGGATCTGGGCTTTTCTTGGTTGGTAGGCTATTAATTGTTGCCTCAACTTCAGCCCTTGTTATTGGTCTTTTCAGGGTTTCAACTTCTTCCTGGTTTAGGCTTGGGAGGGTGTAAGTTTCCAGGAATTTATCCATTTCTTCCAGGTTTACTGGTTATGTGCATAGAGTTGTTTGTAGTAATCTTTGATGGTAGTTTGTATTTCTGTGGAATCAGTGGTGATATCTCCTTTATCATTTTTTATTGCATCTATTTGATTCTTCTCTCTTTTCTTTTTTATTAATCTGGCTAGTAGTCTATTTTGTTGATCTTTTTAAAAAAAAAAAAAAAACAAAATGGTTTCTGGATTTATTGATTTTTTTTTTGAAGGGTTTTTTTGTGTCTCTATCTCCTTCATTTCTGTTCTGATCTTAGTTATTTCTTGTATTCTGCTAGCTTTTGAATTTTTTTGATCTTGCTCCTCTAGCTTTTTCAATTTTGATGATAGGGTGTCAATTTTAGATCTTTCCTCACTTCTCTGGTGGGCATGCATTGTTATAAATTTCCCTCCAGACAGTGCTTTAAATGTGCCCTAGAAATTCTGGTACATTTTGTCTTCATTCTCCTTGGTTTCTAAGAGCATCTTTATTTCTGCCTTCATTTCATTGTTTACCCAGTCAACATTCAAGAGTCGGTTGTTCAGTTTCCATGAAGTTGTGCGGTTCTGAGTTAGTTTCTTAATCCTGAGTTCTAAATTTGATTGCACTGTGGTCTGAGAGACTGTTTGTTATGATTTCTGTTCTTTTGCCTTTGCTGAGGAGTGATTTACTTCCAATTATGTGGTCAATTTTAGAGTAGGTGTGATGTAGTGCTGAGAAGAATGTATATTCTGTGGATTTGGGGTGGAGAGTTCTGTAAATGCCTATTATGTTTGCTTGGTCCAGGTCTGAGTGCAAGTCCTGGATATGCTTGTTAATTTTCTGTCTTGTAGATCTGGCCAATTTTGACAGTGGAGTGTTAAAGTCTCTCACTATTATTGTGTGGGAGTCTAAGTCTCTTTGTAGGTCATTAAGAACTTGCTTTATGTATCTGGGTGCTCCTGTATTGGGTCCATATATATTTAGGATCATTAGCTTTTCTTGTTGCATTGATTCTTTTACCATTATATAATGCCCTTCTTTGTCTCTTTTGATCTTTATTGGTTTAAAGTCTATTTTATCAGAGACTAGGATTGCAACTCCTGCTTTTTTTTTTTTTTTTTTTTTTTTTTCTCTCCATTTGTTTGGCAAATCTTCCTCCATCCCTTTATCTTGAGCCTATGTGTGTCCTTGCATGAGAGATGGGTTTCCTGAATACAGCACACTGATGGGTTTTGACTTTTTATCCAATTTGCCAGTCTGTGTCTTTTGATTGGGGCATTTAACTCATTTACATTTAAGGTTAATATTGTTATGTGTGAATTTGATCCTGCCATTTTAATGGTAGCTGGTTGTATTGCCAGTTAGTTGATGCAGTTTCTTCATTGTGTCTATGCTCTTTACCATTTTGTACATTTTTGGAGTCACTGGTACTGATTGTTTCTTTCTATGTTTAGCGCTTCTTTTAGGAGCTCTTGTAAGGCAGGCCTGGTGGTGATGAAATCTCTCAGCAATTGCTTGTTTGTAAAAGATTTTATTTCTCCTTTGCTTATGAAGCTTAGTTTGGCTAGGTATGAAATTCTGGGTTGAAACTCCTTTTCTTTAAGGATGTTGAATATTGGCCCCCACTCTCTTTTGGCTTGTAGTGTTTCTGCTGAGAGATCTGCTGAGTCTGATGGGCTTCCCTTTGTAGGTAACCCAACCTTTCTCTCTGGCTGCCATTAGCATTTTTTCCTTCATTTCAACCATGGTGAATCTGACAATTACATGCCTTGGGATTGCTCTTCTTGAAGAATATCTTTGTGGTGTTCTCTGTATTTCCTGGACTTGAATATTGGCCTGCCTTTCTAGGTTGGGGAAGTTCTCCTGGGTAATATCCTGAAGACTGTTTTCCAGCTTGGATTCATTCTCTCTGTCACATTCAGTTACACCTATCAAATGTAGAATAGGTCTTTTCACATCCCATATTTCTTGGAGGCTTTGTTCATTTCTTTTCACTCTTTTTTCTTTAATCTTGCCTTCTCATTTTATTTCATTGAGTTGATCTTCAGTCTCTGATATCCTTTCTTCTGCTTGGTCAATTCAGCTATTGAAACTTGTGTATGCTTTGCAAAGTTCTTGTGTTGTGTTTTTCAGCTCCATCAAGTCATTTATATTCTTCTCCAAGCTGTTTATTCTCATTAGCATTTCATCTAATCTTTTTTCAAGGTTCTTAGTTTCTTTGCATTGGGTTAGAACATGTTCGTTTAGCTCAGAGAAGTTTGTTATTATCCACCTTCTGAAGCCTTTCTGTCAATTCATCAGACTCATTCTCCATCCAGCCTTATTCCCTTGCTGGTGGGGAGTTGTGATCACTTGGAGGAGGAGAGGAATTCTGTTTTTTTTTTTGTGTGTGTGTGTGTGTTTTTATCCTTTTTGTGCTGGTTTCTTTCCATCTTCATGGATTTATCTACCTGTGGTCTTTGTAGTTGGTGACTTTTGGATGGGGTCTCTGAGTGGATGTCCTTTTTGTTGATGCTGAAGTTGTTTTTTTCTGTAAAAATATGGAATGCTTCATGAATTTATGTGTCATCCTTGCTCAGGGGTCATGCTAATCTTATGTGTATCATTTCAATTTTAGTATATTTGCTGCCAAAGCGAGCACTACTTAAAACTTTTAAATAACTTTGAGAGGGTTGAGAAGTTGTTAGCTGATCAGATATTGGAGTAAAATAGTTCAGTTAGCTTGCCTTTGATCTATTCCTACCTTTGACCAATGAAAGCTTTTAAAAAATTTCAACATTTTAACATGAAAATTTTCAAATATACAGAAAAATTCAAATAGTTATGCAATGTACAGCCATATGTGTATTATATTTATGTATGAGAGTCCTGTTGCTCTTATACAAATTACCATGAATTTAGTGGCTTAAAAAAACACAAATGAATTCTCTTACAATTCTGATGGTCAGAGGTCTAAAATGAGGCTTATAAAAAATCGAGGTACTAGCAGGATGTGTTACTTCTGGAAATTCTAGGGGTATCTATTCCTTGCCTTTTCTAGCTTTTAGAAGATGTGTATATTACTTGGCTTGTGGCAACATCATCCTTTGCTTCTGCAGTGATACCACTTTTTCCATCTCTGTCCTTCTCTCAGGATCCTCCCTCTTTAAAGACCCTGAGATTACATTGCCTTCATTCTGATAGTCCAAGATAATCTTTGCATTTTAAGATTCTAAATCCCATCTGCAAAATCCCTGTTGTTGTGTAAGGTAACATATTCACAAGTTTTAGGGAGTAGGGTGTATACACGTTTGGGGATCATTATTCAGCTTACTGTAAGCTACCTCCTATGTTTTAACATTGGCATTTTGCTTTATTACATAGCTGTGTCTTCATTCCCGTGTTTGGCTGTGTCCCCACCCAAATCTCATCTTGAATTCCTATGTGTTGTGGGAGGAACCTGGTGGAAGGTAATTGAATCATGGGAGCAGGTCTTTCTCCCATGATTTGGAAGGTATATGAGCATTTAAAGCAAAAATCTAATGTCCTATTTATTGTGTGGTTTATGACACACAGCACTCAGCATTCTCCTAAGCAAGACTCCCTCTACCCTCCTCTATTTTCTCACTGCTTTGGTGAGTTTCTAGGGCCTTAGGGTTAATTTTTATATTTTTAAGAGTTTATAGTTGTTTTCTATGAGAGGGTTAGTCTGGTAGGAACGTCTCCTCTATTCCCAATGGAGCTCTGATTTAAACAGATAAAGATGAGTTTTTAGCACTGGATGAAGAGAACATAGGCCTGAGTGCTACTTTGATGAAGCACTGGGAATGTAGTGCAAAATGTGAGATTGAGAAACGTCAAACATAAACGTTTATTACTTCAGAATTTTGTTTCAGGCCAACATATTTCTCTATCTCTACCTTCTACTTCTTCCTCTATGTCTATCTTCTTCACTTCCTCATTCTCTTCCCCCAGTATTATGTCACCTACCTCATTTTAAGGCCCAGACCTTAGCAAAGCTAGTGTTTGGGTTATTCTCCAAGAACATTAAGGACTAAATAAGCATTTCTAGGCTACCTAGGGAATGTAATAACCACCTGTGAATTTGGGTTCTGAACATTTAGAAGCCAGCCTCTGAATAAAGCCTGCTCATACTTCAGCATGCCACTTCTAAGTTTCAGTCCGGGGCCAGGAGTTTGTTCTGTGTTCCATCCCCTTCTTTTGCCAATAGCTCCTGAGAGGTTATCTCTGTCAGGCCCCTAGGATATAACTGCTGCACTTGGTTGCTAACTTGTAAAATATATTACTTTTCAGTTCTCTTTCTAAAAGGAACACTCTTCTATTCTGAAGTCCTATGCCTCTGTTTATTTCTCTGCCTGTGGTAGAACCCACTAGATCATTTCAGCCCAGTTAGGTTTTTCTCATGTTACTAACAGCAGATTACAGAACATCAGTTGGGTTAGGGATGGTCCATGCTGCTGTTTTAGCCAACCAAGTCACCCCAGCCTTTCAGCAGACAGTCAACCCATCTGCCACAATAATAGAAAATGGATGACAGAAAGGCCACTTAGGTCGGGTGGAGAGAGATAGTCTTAAATTATATTAGATTCAGACATTCTTTTAGGAAGAAATGACTCAAATTTTGCAGCTGGAAAATTGAGAGAGTGAGGGAGCTTAAAATTTCCTTATTATTACGTTAGAGGGCAGAGTTTGAAAGCTTACTGCTCCTATTCAGAACACTTATTTTCTTGAACCTTCTCTTATTTACTCATACACTCTTTGGGATATGCATTGAAAGCAGATTCAGTACACTGGGAAAAAAATCAACTCTAAAAAAACAACTAACTCACAAAACAGCTACATTAAGAGTTCAGTGTTCACAGCACTAAAGGGTTATTTGTTTTTATAAAATGTTTCTCTGAAGTGTTCAAATGCCAAATTCCCTTGGTGCCTTTAAAGTGAGAATCACATTACAAAAATCCTATTTAACAGAACATTCTGGGAACATACAAGGTGTGATTGTAAAATATTATGGCTGATTTGAAGAAAAATTCCAGAACTTACACATTCAAAGGAGCGGCGTTCCCTTCAAAGTAATCACCGTGTGGGCCTTTACACTTACCTCATCGAACATGAGGATGACAGTGTCTCCCTCACAGTGTTGCCCTAGAGGCTGATGTGAGATAACTAAGAAAATGCATGGGTGCAGTAATGTTCAAGAAAAGAATAGGTTTTGTTTTCAATTCCAAGGAAACTATAATTACTCATTCATCACTAGAATTCCAATGTGAAAATCATTCTGTGTGCCCCAATGACGGTTTATCTCTGGTCTGGGATGAATTTGGAGTCAACCATGGAGAGTAAGGTGGCTGGTTAATGGACTGTGTGTGTGTGTGTGTGTGTGTGTGTGTGTGTGTGTGTTGTGGGTGTTTACATGCTGCAATTTTTTTTTTTTTTTTTTAGAGACTGAGTCTTGCTCTGTCTCTACCAGCCAGGCTGGAGAGCAGTGGTGTGATCTTGGCTTACTGCAACCTCTGCCTCCCAGTTTTAAGGATTCAAGCAATTCTCCTACCTCAGCCTCCCTAGTAGCTGGGACTATAGGTGCACGCCACCCAACCTGGCTCCCGGCTAATTTCTTTTGCATTTTAGTAGAGTTGGGGTTTCACCATGTTGCCCAGGCTGGTCTCAAACTCCTGAGCTCAGGCAATCTGCCTGCTTCTGTTTCTTATATTTATGAGGTTTTAAATTCTAATCTCATAGGATGTGTGTGTATGTGTGTGTGTGTGTGTGTGTATGTATGTGTGTGTGTGTATGTGTGTGTGTGTCTTGTAGACAAAGTAACAAATGTAAGAAGCCATGTTTGGTCATTTCTGCTTGCCAGCATAATTTCCCAAAGCCCTGACTCTGTGACAACCTGCAGCTTTCTGGAAAGATGCTTTGAAGACAAAATAGGGTAAGGCATGTGCTTCCCATGTCTCTTGCCTGAGTCAACACTTAGCTTTGCCTTTTCCTATGCAGAAGGTAATGTCCAATAGGGTTGGTGACTATGCCTCTGTAATCTATGTGTACTCTCACACATAATCCTTGATGTGATCTTTGCTTCGATGTAACATCTGAACAAGTTGGAGATGAATTTGCACATTCAGAACCTCTACTATCTGTATATAAGCAATGGGCTAAAACACTGCCTTGGTAACAGTCTGGCAGGACTGCTCCATGGCTGGAGGACTCAGTATAGTCTTACTGTCCACTGTAAGGTTTTCAAATGAAACTAACTTTAATTCTTTAAAAGCTTGACATCTTGTTCCTTTAGCCAACAGTGTGTATGCATACATAAATATGTATATGTAATATATAACATAGTCGTATGAGTTATTTACATATTTAATTTGGCAGGGTGGTGGAGTAAAGGTGAAACAAGTGCCATGTGTCCGCAGCATGGGATAAAAACTTAAATGCCCATAGTAGTGGATCTCAATCTTTGCCATATATTCAATTGCCTAGTAAACTTAGTCCTGATCTGCTGCCACACCCTGTGCCAATGGATTCAGAACCCGTAGGAAGAGACGTCAGTCATTTTTAAATCTCGCCAGGTAATACCAATGTGCAGCCAAGTCCCAGAGCAGGAACCCAGATGGTCCTCAGTGGCAGATGCCTCTTAAAAGCACCTGCAGAGCTCTCAGAACTTACCAGTGCCTGGGCCCCACCCCTCTCACTTATCTGGGGTGGAGCCTGGGATATGATTTGGGGTATTTTTTGAAAGTTCTCCTGCTGATTCCAGTGTGTAGCTCTGAACCCCCAAAATTTGAGACAGGTCTCAGTTAATTTAGAAAGTTTATTTTGCCAAGTTTGAGGACCTGCAACCACAACACAGCCTCAGGAGGTCCTGATGACATGTTCCCAAGGAGGTCAGAGCACAGTGTGGCTTTATACATTTTAGGTTGACATGAGACATCAATCAACATATATAAAACGAACATTTGTTCAGTATGGAAAAGCAGGACAACTCAAAGCAAAAGCGGTAGAACCTGAAGCAACTAGAAGTAGGAAGGGGGCGTCTAGGCTGCAGCTAGATGAATGACAAACAGTTGCATTCTTTTGAGCTTCTGATTAGCTTTTCCAAAGAAGCCAATCAGGCATGCATTTATCTCAGCAGAGGGATGATTTTGGATAGAATGGGAGACAGGTTTGCCCCATGCAGTTCCCAGCTTGAATTTTGCCTTTAGCTTAGTGATTTTGAGGGCCCAAGATATTTTGCTTTCACATAGCCAGGTCTGGGAACTGGTGGCTGCAGGTGCCCAGCTGGTAAGGGAGAGGAATGAAAAGGGCATAGGCGGTGGCCACACAAAATGGGACAGCATCTTCTCTAAGGGGAGCAGCTGCTGTGCAGATTTCTGTGGTGATGCGGGCCCATTGTCACCAGCTCTTCTATTTTTCAAGTGACACTGGAATTCTGGGTATTTATGTAGAAACATCTAATTTTTTTTTTTTTTTTTTTTTGAGACGGAGTTTTGCTCTTGTTACCCAGGCTGGAGTGCAATGGCGCGATCTCGGCTCACCACAACCTCCGCCTCCTGGGTTCAGGCAATTCTCCTGCCTCAGCCTCCTGAGTAGCTGGGATTACAGGCACGCGCCACCATGCCCAGCTAATGTTTTGTATTTTCAGTAGAGACGGGTTTTCACCATGTTGACCAGGATGGTCTCGATCTCTTGACCTCGTGATCCACCTGCCTTGGCCTCCCAAAGTGCTGGGATTACAGGCTTGAGCCACTGCGCCCGGCGAAACATCTAATTTTTAAATTGTGATAAAATGGATATAACATACAATTTACCATTGAAACCGTCTTTAAGTGTACCTTCAGTACATTCACATTGCTATGTAATCATCACTACTGTCCATCTCCAGAACGTTTTCCATCTTCCCAAACGAAAAGTCCAAACTGTTAAACAGTAACTCCCCATTATTGGTCGCCAATGTTCTATTTTCTGTCTTCATGAATTTGACTACTCTAGGTCCATCGTGTAAGTGGAGTCATACAGTATTTGCCCATTTGCGACTGGCTTGTTTTACTTAGCATGGTGCTTGCAAGGTTCATTCACGCTGTAGCATGTATCAGAATTTCCTTCCTTTTTAAAACGGAATAATATCTCACTTATGAATGTATGTGCTATGCTTTGTTTATCCATCTCTCTGTTGATGAACACATGGATGGCTTCCACCTTTTGGCTATTGTGAATGATGCTGCTACGGAAATGGCTGTACAAATACCTGTTTTACTGACCTGCTTTGAATTCTTTTGGATACATACGTAGAAGTAGAATTGTGGGAGCACATGGTGATTCTGTGTTTAGGAACCACCATACTGAGCTTTCTAATTGTTAAATGTTTGCAAGTAATTCCAATGTAAGCAACAACAACAGCAAACAGCCATTCTGCTAGACTGGCCTTGTGATCTCAAGACTGGCATTTTCCAGAAGAGTCTGTGAGTCCACAGGTTCCTTCTCTCTGGGTCTCAGTTTCCTTATCTGTAAAATGAGGAGACTGGACTACATCTTTCCTGCTTCTGTTTTGTTCAAAGAGTCCATGGTGTTGGAGTCAGTATTCTAAATTGATTGCAGTTCTTATTCTTGTTTGTGGAGGTTGAGTCTCAAGACCAGCATTCAGTATCCTGGGGCTCAAATCTCCAAAGCCCACACTTTCCCAGCTGTCTGGATAAGATAGAGGGAATCAGACCAGACACATTGTTTGGGTCCAATCTGACACAAGTAAAGTCTAAATCGGCCAAGATATAACCTGCTCGTGCTAGCCACAGAGCAGTTAGCATGCCCTTTTAAGGAGAGAATAATCTATTTTCCAGTCCCAGCAAACTTCAACCACATTTGAACAGAAAAGATCACATTTCCAAGCTGTAAGTAAGACTGCTGAGGTTGTAATATGATTCTTTGTATGTTTGTGACAATCTCTTAGCAGGAGCTCTTTGTTGGCTTTTTAGAGGAAGATGTAGGTCCAGGCTTTTGAAAGTTTGTTTGCTTATTTTTATGAGCCCCTTAAATTACTAACCTCTCAGGACTAAAGCACATAGCAGACAGCTGCTCCAAGAATCCTGTGGGTCCTCCCGACTCTCAGGCAGATTTTACCTCTCCATGTTTTTGTCCCTAAAGGACTTTAGTTTGTGTTTTTATTACTATTTAAACAGGTATAACAGCTTCTTCAGACACTTTCTCTCCTTGCTTATTTTGAATTTGACTCTGATTTTTTTTCATAACATACTCACCAAAAGGAAACCAGTGTTTTTCATACTCTTGAAAAAAATTTATCTACTATTTATTGAGTCATGTCAGGGTGAGATGGAGCATGGACCTGTCTTAGGGGCCTGCTGGCTCCTCCCCAGGGTTGAAAATAAAGAAGTACCTGGAGTTTCTTTAAAGGAAATTCCAGGCATCTAGTTAGCTGGGAGAAGTCAGTGAATGACTTGATAAGAAAGAAAGTAATAATAGTTTGAAACAATAGCCAAAGAAGTTAGAGTCAGGAGATGTTTGGTTCCCTTTAGAAACTAAAGATAACATCTTAGTCCCTGGGTTGCTTTTCAGAATTCCATACTCCCACCTGGTGAATCCACTGGCACACAGACCTCAGATAAGGGGGATCTGAGGACTGAGTTTTGAGCGTCATTCTTTGTCCTAAATTTCTTCCAGAGGGGCCTGGAAGAAGTCACATCTGTGGGCCATATCTAACATTCTTTTCTGCTGACCCCAAGTGTCTAGAGAAAACTTCCCTTCCTTAACCAGTGAGAAAATCTTCGAATCTACATATGACCTATAAGCCTGTACTTCAAGATATCACATCTTTTTAGGAAAAACCAATGTATCACCTCATCTATTAATTTATAATTTTGCCTGTAACTTCCACTTTCCTGAAATTTACCCCTGCCTTTAAAAACCCTTGCTTACAAGCCAAGCTTGTCTAACCCACAGCCCGTGGGCCGCATGTGGCCCAGGATGGCTTTAAATGCGGACCAACACAAATTTGCAAGCTTTCCTAAACATTATGAGATTTGTTTTGTTATTTATTTATTTTATCACCTATCATTAGGGTTAGTACATTTTATGTGGGGCCCAGGACAATTCTTCCAGTGTGGCCCAGGGAAGCCAAAAGATTGGGTACCCCTGTTATAAGCTATTGTGGAGGTTTGGTCTTAAGCATGAACTGCTTGATTCTCTTACACAGTGCCCTGTAAACAAACATCCTCCTTTCTCTTTCCTTTTCTGCAAAAATCTCAGCTGTAGATGTTTGGCTTTACTGCACTGGGTGAGTGGCTACCAGTGTGGTTTGGTAACAAAGGTTTTATGCCATTTGTGATTCATTTCAACAAATGTTTTTGGTTTCTGTTCATTAGGGAGGAGATGATGCCTGGGTGAGAAAGCATGGGATAGGGGGAAAGGCCAGTCTGCCCCACTCACCAGCTCTACCATATTTTTGCTCTGTGACTTGGGACAAATGCCTCCTTTGGTTGAGCATTTGTAAAATAGGGACTATCATCTAAAGTTGTAACAAAGATTCATAATGTATGCACAGTACCAGGGGAGGGATGTGGCACCTAAGAATTCAATAAGTGGAAGCCATTATTAATAATCTCTGACCCCTTTCAGATAGGGACAAGATACAGAGAAATTCTGGGCAGAAAAGGGTGGGTCCCTGGTGAAGGCCCCACTCTCAAACTGAAAAGCCCGATAGTGTGGCCCAAAGTGAGAACGTACATGTCTGTTTTCCTGCTTGAATGTTGCCTTTTCCAAAACCATGAATGGCCCATTCTGCCCCCTACCCTGTGCCCATAAAAACCCCAGGCTCAGCCAGTAGAGAGGATAAGCAGCTGGATGTTAGAGACTGTCAGAGACTGTTGGAGACTGTCCGAGGCTATGGTTGGATGTCAGACAGAAGTGGCTTGACTTCAGAGGGACAGCTCGATGTCATAGCTTTGGAGATTACCTTTCCTACTCTGTTCCCTTGTCAGCTCATCTTCCAGCTGAGAACCAATTGGCAATAAAATCCCCATGCATTCCCCATCTCCAATTTGTTCATGTGACCTCATTCCTCCTGGATGCCAGGTAAGAACTCAGGTGCCACAAATGTGGGTGCAAAAGGCTGTCACACTGACCCTCTACTCAGCTGTTAACACTTAAGCTGTTTGCAGATGGCAAAGCTAAAAGGACACTGTAACACTCCTTCTGAGGCCTCAGGGGTTATGGGCACCCCACAAGAGGCTGCTATGGGGCCTACACAGAGTTTTGCTCCTGTTGGCACCCAAAAATGCTGACCTTACCTCCTGCACCTGCTCATCTGTGCATTCCCTCCCCCTGTGAGGGGTGGAACACAGTGGGGCTGAGCAAATGGAGTCCACCCCTGCTGGCACCAAAGCAGCTGGCTGGTTCTAGCTCCTGTGCACTGCAGTTCCCACCTGTGAAGGAGGAAAATACCCGACTTCATTTCTAGGCATTGAGAAGAAAACACAAGGGGCTGGGAATTGGGAGACTTAGGTTGATTCTGTTCTTAATTAGCTGTGATCTTGGGCAAGAGACAAAACTTGCTGGGGGTCAAACTCTGCATCATTTATTTAACAAGCACATATTAATTGCCTACCAGTAGGCAGGTCTTGCCGTAGAAGTTGAGAGTAGGAAGATGAATGAGATTTGGCCAGCTCTAAGGAGCTCACCAGTTAGTTGAAGAAGACAGGGACTCCAAGGTTGGGAGTAGGCATTAGAAGGGCTAGATGAAACTTTAGTTAGAGCATCGGAGACTCAGCAGTACAAAGATGCATTAACATTTGCCGTGAGTTACAATAATTTTAGGTAGAGGCAGTTATGGTCTCCCGTGAGCTTTAGAGGTCTTGGTTACCATGTTCTGATTGGAATTACCTTCTGTGTACAGGGAATATTTACTAACCCCTGTAGTGAGGCAGAGACCCCCTCCCTGGGCATCAAGGCAGAAAATTAGGTTTTGTACAAACTGTTCTATATAAATTCTTGTTGACTGGCTCTGATAAGAAAGTCAGAGTAAGCCCCCAGTGCTTTGTTATTTGCTTTGCAGCAACTTTGCCACCAAGAGTGACCGGCAGGGTGTCTGTGTTTTACTTCAACTCCTAGTTGAAAGAAAATCATTCTTTGTTAATCGTTGTATTGTAATTGTGAAACACCATGTTTGAGGAAGAGTTTCAAGGCAGAAATAGCCTTAAGGTCTAGAGTTCTCTTGTTTTTTAATTTGGAATGAAGGAAATTCTCTCATCTGAATTCTCCTATAGCCTGCAGACATTGGCATTCTAAGCAGCCTGCACACACAAAAAAAACAGATCATATTTTAAAAGAGTCTTCTTCCTCTCACTCCATTTACCTCTGTGCCATTCAGGAGAATGTGAAAAAATGGGAATCTTCATTTTTAAAAAAGTGCCTTAAAAATAACATCAAAACGTCAGTCTTTGCTATTTTCCAGTGCCTGGGGAATTGGCACATGTCTTCAATGCTGAAAGAATGTACTTTTCATGTTGCTTTGCATTGCAAATGAGCTTCATTCTTGGAAGACCTGAGAGAGCAGGGGTGACACCTTCACCATTTGGTTTCCTGATGCCCAGAACGACATGGGGATTCATGAAGTCCGGAGTGGCTGGTGGATAGGATACTGCTGGCAAAAAGTGGTAGCTCTGGCTCCTTGGTCAATTCTGAGACTCAAGACCTCTGTGCTCATCACACGTTCAGGAAGTAAGGATTTAGGATCATCATGGGGGCTGGCACCACCCCTCCTAAATGTAGGCATGGAAACTACAAGGCAGGCAAGTTTCTGAGAAA
Organism: Saimiri boliviensis; assembly: GCF_048565385.1. Lineage (NCBI taxonomy): Eukaryota > Metazoa > Chordata > Mammalia > Primates > Cebidae > Saimiri > Saimiri boliviensis. The sequence goes on along the minus strand of NC_133453.1, from coordinate 21,250,019 downwards.
GAGAGACAGAGAGAGAGAGAGAGAGCACGAGAGAGAGAGACAGAGAGAGAGAAAGAGAGACTATGAAACTTTGAAAATCATCTGTAGTGATTGAAATACTAGAAAAACACATGAGTTTCTTAAATCATTTTCAAATGATTTAGTTCCCAAATGCCACTCCTCAATGGATCCTCTCCTGAACTCCCATTGTGTGTTCGTCCTCACCCATGGTCTTGAACTTTCCCCTTCTAAGGCCTAGAACACTTGTGAAACTGCCTTTGCAAAAATTGTAACAGTGAGAAAATTATGATGGTAAAAGAGATCTAATAAACCAACCCACATCTCACCTTTAACCTCCACACTGCTCTTGATCATTCCTGGGCTTAGGCCATGCTAACTTTGGGAGCTATTTAGTTTATAATTTGAATGATAATAGTCCTTCTCCAGAACTAAACCACCTTTGTAAAGCTAATGAAAGAGCAGCTGGTTAGGAGAAAGAGGAGTCTTGCCAGCCATTATTCCAGAGGCCACAAGATTTGCAACATTCCCAATTACTCCTGAAGATAACATCACTATTGTAGAACCTAAGATTGGCCTTTTGAAATTTCTTTTCGGGTTTTTGCATTTCTGGCAACCGATGGCTCCAACCGGAAACTGGAACCATCTACCAGTCCTTTGGGCCCACCCAGAAGTCAATTCCCTAGTCTGTCAAACTATCCTTGAGAAATCATAGCCTCTGAATTTTCAGGGAGATTGATTTGATTAATAACTCTGACTCCCAAGTGGCATGGCTGGCCTTGGGTCAATTAAACTTTTTCTTTGTTGCAATGCCACTGTCTCAGTGAAATGGTTTTGTCTGTGAGATGGGCAGGAAGAACCCATAGGTGGTTACACTTGTGCTTCCTTTGGCCTGACCTCCAGCTTGGGAAGAGCAGATGGGCCCCAGGGTCCCTGTGGGGAACTGAGCTGGGCCCTCCAGTTGGCTTAGTGAATGCATTAGACAGCCCCCAGTCCTCTGCTGCCTTTGTACACATCTCCACACATCTTGCTTTCCCGTTACTTCCTTCAACATTTTTTCGCTTAGTGTCCTAGCAACTGTCATGTCCACATATTAACCTGAGAAAAATGTTGAAAAGGCACCACTCTACAGCCTGTGCTCCAGCTCCCCTGCTTCCTCCCAGCCCTGCCTCTGCTTCCTCTGCCTTATGGTACAGTCATTAGTGGCTCCTCGGATTCCCCACTGGGCTGGCTCAGCTGCCTCTCTGCATGCCCCATTCCCATCTTTCTGTGTGCTGCGGTCCTCCCTGTCTCCTCCATTAGACCATAAGCTTCTTGAGCAAAGGGGCTGTCCCTTTCCACTGTGTAGTCCTGGCACCCGCAGCACAATTAGGATGCACCTAGTAGGCATTCAGCAAATGCTTGCTGCATTAGGTTTCGCATATGGTTCACATTTTCTAGGAATGTCTGTTTGTTCTGATTATCTGCCAGCCAAGTATACTCTTGGGTAGAAAAAGGGAAATGGACTAAAAGATGTGGTTCAAGGAGTAGTCAACAGCCTGCTCGTAATTACTAGTGGGAATGGGATAAGCATAAACTTACTTGCATAACTAATCAATATCTTAATATATCTCCATTAGTGGAGGTGTATTTTATGTTATTGATATTAAAATATACCTATTGTGTCAAAAAGGTTTCAGGGTAATTGTTATTGATGGTTAAAATCTTGTCAGCTGCTGAATGTAGATTTTTTTTTTTTTTTTAATGGATGATGATTGGCTGAGATTTATTTTTCCTGTATTGCTATAAGCCAGATTCTCCATTAAGCTATAAAATATTATGATACACTTGAAGCAATGTAATGTGATCCAAACACACAGTTATAACTCATTTCATTATTAGTCACATGTGCCAAGACATTAGCATAGCAGTTTACTAGTCCTGGGATAAGTGTGGTACTCAGGAATATTTTTTAACAATCCAATTGCATTAGTGCCAGTTATAGTTTAACTATCTGATGGTTATAATCACATGCTTAATGATAATTGGGCAATAGAATGCTGACATGGATTTTGGAGGCAGAATCTCTGTTTTTATCTTTAAATACAAAAATCCAATCCAGAGAACAGTGTGATATCTACCAGCATTTGGTAGATTTCAGTTTGTTAGAAGAGGCTCCAGTGCCCTTACTGTCCTCTGTGGTTGGTACCTTAGTTGTAGCTATTTAGAGATGGATTTCTGGAACAGTCTAAATTTTCTGTGCTGTTCTCATTTTCCCCTGTACTATCCCAGAGATATTGAGGAAGGAGAACCCCTTCTCCTGAGCTGCTAAGGCCATTTCCCCTTTAGCCTTCTACACTGCATCTCAAAAGAATTTAATAGTCAGCCAGAGGAGGGACTGGTTGGTAACGCTGGTCAGGTCTAAAGAATCAAACCCCCTACTGCTAACCACAACCCTATCTATAGATCACAGGCATGGTATGGAGGAATTTTCCCCGGAAGGCACTGTTCTTGCTCCACTGCTCAGACCCCCACCTAGTCACATTCCCCACGCTCTCGACCCTCTCACGTGTGCACCTCTCAGACTGTAAGCCTTTAAAGGGCCAAGGTTTTCTTTGTCGGGGAGCTTGGTTGTTGAGGCATCTATGCTGCCACAGCTCCTGGCTGAATAAAATGACCACTTCCTTCCCTGTTCTGTGTTGGAGAGATTTGATGGTGGCCCTCCTGCTTCATTCTTTGGTTCCCTGACCAGGAAGCGAGTTTCAGTTGGTGAGCAGCCGGGACACCTCCCAGGAGTTTTTGTCTTGCCCTGCAGAGCATCCCTGTAGGGGACTCCATCCGACCTGGGCGATGCAAGTCCTGAGAGCCCTCCTGGGTAGGCATTGGCCCTGATGGAATGCCTTGCCAGAGCAAAGCAGGGCAGGCCCCCACAGCGGATCCACCCAATGACTAAACACTGAGCAGGAACGGGTGCCTGGAGTGTCCAGATGACAGAAACACAGTAGGACCAGTCCTGAGATGCTTGCCCACCTTCTTTAGGTGGCAGTGTGGCCTGATCACCCACGTGTGCTGAATTTGGCACTCCTGAACTCAGCTCTCTCTCTCTCTCTCTCTCTCTCTCTCTCTCTCTCTGTAACTAACCTTGAAAGTCTTGCTTTTGGTTTCAATTTGGGTGGCGGGAGATGTACGACTGTGTAAGTGATTGGAAGAGTCCAGTTGAACTCACCAGCTGTGAAATGTGGGAGCGGCAAGTCTGTTAGAGGGGACCACAGGCTCCGAGCATGTTGTGGGGCTGGCTGGGATTAGGGGTGATCCACATATGGCTAGAAGGAGGTGCCCTCGCAATCTAGGTATTCTGGGGGAAGTAACAAACTCTTCAATGCCAAGTATCTGAAAGACTCCTGAGAGGGAGACGGTCCTACTGGACTGAAGTGAAATTGAAAGCAAGTATGTCATGCGGTGCAGGGTGGGAGAAACTGAGGGTGGAGTGAGACTCTCTTTACTGCCTGCGAGTGCTGTTTCTGTGCAAAAAACATGGGTCACATTCATAGCAAGCCTGCTTCTCTGGGGACCATGCTAAAAAATTTCAAGAAGGGCTTTAGTGGAGATTATGGAGTAACTATGACACCAGGAAAGCTGAGGACCTTATGTGAGGTAGACTAGACAGCATTTGGGGTGGATTGGCCCGCAGAGGGAAGCTTAGACAGGTCTCTTGTCTCCAAAGTATAGCATAAGGTTACATGTAAGCCAATATATCCTGATCAATATCCATATATAGATTAATGGCTGCAACTAGTTCTAACCCCCCCACAGTGGCTAAGAGGACAGGCAGCAACTGTACTGATGACAAAGGGGCAGGCAGCCAGGGAAAAACCCCGCTCCACCCGCTGAGGAATGCAGACTCCTAAGATCCTGGCAGATCCAATGGCAGAAGAGCCTTTGCCGATCATACCTCTCCCTTATCAGGAGGAAGGAGTCCTTGCCCCTGAGCCTGAAACCTCAGCACCTCTGCTAGAATTGCATACCCCTAAACCACCCAGGGTAGACAAGAAAGAATGTGGAGGGACTCCTCCCATAGCTGCCCACCTCCCGAGAGGAACTCCTCCTCTAGCAGCTCATCTGCGACCCAAGGCAGCGGTGCAGATGCCTTTAAGAGAGCAGAGGTATACCAGAGTGGATGAGGATGGCCACATGGTGGAAAGACGTGTTTTCACATACCACGTTCCTGCCGTTCACCTCAGCTGATCTTATCAACTGGAAAGTAACAAATAATACCCTGTCTTATACCAAGAAGCCACGAGCTCTCATTGACCTACTGCAAACTATTGTCCAGACTCATACCCCACTTGGGCTGACTGCCACCAGCTGTTTATGTGTTTTTAACACTGATGAAATGTGGAGAGTACTCCAAGCCACTTCCAAATGGTTGGAGGAGCATGTTCCAGCAGATTATCAGAATCCCCAAGAGTATGTCAAGCCCAGCTACTGGGGATTGACCCTCAGTGGGATCTAAACACCCTAGAGGGCATGCAAAGGCTAATCGGGTATAGAGAGGCCTTACTGGAAGGATTGAAAAAGGGAGCCCAGAAAGCTACAAACATCAATAAAGTCTCTGAGGTTATTCAAGGGAAAGAGGAAAGCCCGGCACAGTTCTATGAGAGGCTATGCGAAGCCTATTGCATGTATACTCCTTTCGATTCTGAGAGCCCCAAAAACCAATGCATGGTAAATATGGCGTTAGTCAGTCAGTGTGCAGAAGACGTTGGGAGAAAGCTACAGGAGCAGGCAGGATTTGCAGGCATGAATACCTCAGTTATTGGAAATAGCTAACCAGGTGTTTGTGAACAGAGACACAGGAAGCCATAGAGAAAGGTGTAGAGAAAATGAGCGTCAAGCTCCACGAAGTGCTGACTTGATAGCTGCTGCTATTAGAGGAGCGTCCCCAAAAGGGTGGGGGAAGGGGTGCTCCTGGGAGGCTACCCAGTCTAATCACCTGTGCCTGTGGCATAACCAGTGTGCTTACTGTAAGGAAGTGGGACACTGGAAGGACAAGTGCCCCCAGTTGACAGGAAAACAGGAGATCTTAAGCCCAAGGCATCAGATAAAAGTAAAGGAGCTCTGTTCAATCTAATGAAAGGGCCACTGGACTGAAGGGACTGGGCTCAACTGCCCCCAAAGAGCCCATGGTCAGGATGACAGTGTGGGGCAAGGACATTGACTTCTTGGTCGACACTAGGGTAGAGCACTCAGTGGTGATGCAACCCATGGCCCCTTTGTCCAGCAAGACAATAGACATACTTGGGGCAACTGGAATTGCAGAAAAGCAGGTTTTTTGCCTACCACAGACCTGTTCGGTGAGATTATACATCAGTTCTTGTACATGCTGGACTGCCCCCCACACCTCTTGGGGAGAGACTTGTTAGCAAACTAAAAGCTACTATCACCTTCACTGATAAGGGCTCCTTGCAGCTAAAACTGCCTCAGGCAGGGATTATCATGGCTCTCGCAGTCCCTCTGGAGGAGGAGTGGAGACTCTTCCTGACTGAATCAGGATGATAATTAACCCCTGCTCTAGCCAAGTTATAGCCATGGGTCTGGGCAGAGGACAACCCCCTAGGGCTGGCAGTAAACCAAGCCCCAGTGGTTATCAAAGTAAAGCCAGGGGCATTACCTGTCAGACAGAGACAGTACCTGGTCCCAAGTAAAGCTCTTGCAGGCATCCAAGTCCATCTCAAATGCTTAAAGGACTGTGGAATTGTTCCCTGCCAGTATCCATGGAACACACCCTCTTGCCTGTTCCTAAACCAGGGACCAAAGACTAGAGGCCAGTGCAGGACTTGTGTTTGGTTAATCAGGCTATTGTGACTTTGCACCCAACGGTACCCAACCCGTACATGCTGTTGGGATTATTGCCAGTGGAGGATATTTGGTTCACCTGCTTGGACTTAAAGGATGCTTTCTTTGGCATTAGACTGACCTCAGAGAGTCAGAAACTATTTGCTTTTCAATGGGAAAATCCAGAAACAGGTATAACCACCCAGTACACCTGGAGCCGGCTATCCCAGGGGTTCAAGAACTCTTCTATCATCTTTGGGGGGGGGGGCACTAGTGCATGACCTCCAGAAGTTTTCTGCTAAGGACTTAGGCTGCATGTTGCCCCAATATGCTGCTGAACTTTTATTGGGACACCCCATGGCAGTTGGGTGTGCAAAAGGAACAGATGCCTTACTTCAGCACCTGGAGGACAGTGGGTATAAAGTGTCTAAAAGGAAAGCCCAGATTTGCCGAGAGCAAGTGCGATATCTGGGGTTCACTGTCTGGCAGAGAGAGAGCGCAGCCTAGGAGCAGAGAGGAAACAAGTCATTTGCAACCTGCCAGAACCCGAGACCAGAAGGCAGGTGAGGGAGTTCCTGGGAGCCATGGGTTTTTGTAGATTGTGGATTCCAAACTTCGCAGTACTGGCAAAACCCCTATATGAAGTTATGAAGCAGGGAGACAAGGAATGCTTTGAATGGGGATCCCAGCAGCAGCAGGCCTTTCAGGAACTGAAAGAGAAACTTATGTTAGCCCTGGCTTTGGGGTTACTTGATTTAACTAAGCCCTTTCACATTATATGTGTCAGAAAGAGAAAACATAGCAGTTGGAGTTCTAACACAGTGGGACCTTGGCCCAGGCCTATAGCTTATCTCTCCAACCAGCTGGATGGAGTTTCCAAGGGGTGGCCCCCATGTCTAAGGGCCCTGGCAGCAACTGCTCTGCTAGCACAAGAGGCTGATAAGCTAACTCTGGGGCAAAACTTAAATATCAAAGCACCCCATGCAGTAGTGACTCTAATGAATACCAAAGGATATTACTGATTGACAAATACTAGGTTAACCAAATACCAGAGCCTGCTATGTGAAAATTCCCACATCACCATCGAGGTCTGTAACACCTTAAACACTGCCACTTTGTTCCTGGTGTCAGAGGGCATGGTCAAAGACAACTGTGTTGAAGTATTGGACTCAGTTTATTCCAGCAGGCCCTATCTTTGGGATCAACCATGAATGGTAGCAGACTGGGAGTTGTATGTGGATGAAGGCAGTTTTGTTAATCCATGAGGAGAAAGGTGTGCAGGCTATGCAGTAATAACTCAGGACACCGTAATCAAGGCCATGCCACTGCCTTAGGGTACTTTGGCTCAGAAGGCTGAACTTATTGCTCTGAACCGAGCCCTAGAACTGAGTGAAAGTAAGACTGTGAACATTTATACTGATTCCTGCTATGCCTTTCTAACTCTTCAAGTACATGGGGCACTGTACAAAGAAAGAGGACTGTTAATTTCAGGGGGAAAATAAAGTACCGATATGAAATCTTGCAGTTGTTAGAAGCAGTTTGGAACCCCTGAAGGGTGGCAGTCATGTACTTCAGAGTACATCAGTGGGCCCATATCTCTGTGGCCCTGGGAAATTCCCAAGCTGATTCAGCAGCTCTTAAGGAGGACTCTACTCCCTACTGAGCAGCAGTTACAGCCCCTCTAATTCTCCAGATACCTGACTTAGTGCCCACTTATTCTAAGGAAGAAAAGGATTTTCTCCAAGCGGTGGGGGCGGGGGGGGGGGCAAATAATTAAAAAGGGTTGGGTCCGGCTCTCAGAAGGAAGAGTAGCGGTGTTGCAGTTATTAGGGGCCGCAGTCTTACAGACCGTACGTAAAACCACTCATATAGGCCATGTCACTTGAGAAGTTGTCAGGCTGGTATTTTTACGTCTCACATTTGTTGGCCCTGACCAAAACTGTGGTGCAGCGATGCATTACCTGTCGGCAGCACAACAAGAGGCAAGATTCATCTATTTCCCCAGGCATTCAAGCTTATGGAGCAGCTCTGTTTGAAGATCTCCAGGTAGATTTCACTGAAATGCCCAGGTGTGGGGGACATAAGCATTTGTTGGTCCTGGTCTGCACATATTCTGGGTAGGTAGAGGCCTTCCTGACTAGGACTGAAAAGGCCCATGAAGTAACCCGTGTGCTTCATTAAGATCTCATCCCCGGGTTTGGACTGCAGTTGAGCATCAGTTCAGACAACAGAATAGCATTTGTGGCTGATTTGGTCCGGAATACAGCAAGGGCATTGGGTATCACTTGGAAGCTGCATGCCGCCTACCTACCATAGAGTTCCGGAAAGGTGGAATGGATGAACTGGACCATTAAGAATAGCTTAAAGAAAATGTGTCAGGAAACAGGATTAAAGTGGATGCAGGCACTTCCCTTGGTATTATTCAAAATTAGATGTACTCCCTCTAAGAAAACAGGATATTCCCCCTATGAAGTCTTGTATCATAGGCCCCTCCTCATACTGTGGGTGCTACTGGGAACTCCTCAGGTGTGGGGAGAAATTGAGCTAGGATGACAGTTACAAGCTCTAGGAAAAATCACCAGGATATTTCAACCTGAGTAAATGAAAAATGCCCTGTAAGCTTATTCTCCCCAGTTCACCCTTTCTCACCATGTGATCACTTGTGGGTAAAGGACTAGAATGTTTTCCCTCAGAAGCCATGGTGGAAAGGACCCTGGACCATGATCCTGACCAGCCCCACAGCCATAAAGGTAGAGGGAATCCCAGTCTGGATCCACCACAGCTGTGTAAAGCCTGCAGCAGCTAAAACTTGGGAAGCTAGACCAGACCCAGACAATGACTGCAGAATCACCTTGAGAAGGACAACAAGCCTTGCTCCAGCCACATCCTGGAAGCTGGCTGGTCCACACATGGCTGAAGCATGAGGAAACTCATCATGGGACTTGTTCTTCTTAAAATTTAGACTTATACAGTAGGGAAATTCACTGATTTGGGAGAATGCTCTCGGTATATGCACCAGGTTACTGAGGTAGATCGGAAAGTTACTGCCATTCTTTTGTTCTACAGTTATTATGAATGTGCAGGGACGCAGAAGGGAACCTGTTTATATAGTGGTACTCAGCATAAGGTGTGTAACCCAGGGATTGGACAACCCAATATCTGCTATGATCCATCAGAACCCTCTATGCATACAACTTTTGAAGTTAAACTCATAACCAGGTGATGGAACAGCCCTACTAAGTTAATAGCTAAAACAGAGGAAAAGGGAAGCCTGAAATAGGTCACCTTAGGGTTTGATGCCTGTACAACCATTGATGCCTATCATTCCAGTGTGGGGAAGGGGGGCTGGGGTTCCCTCAGATGGGAACAAAGTTACACAAAAGAGCAGAAGTATATCTGCCAGAGAAACTCCTAGTGCAATGAATGCATTTTTTGGTCATGCCTCATCTGGGCCACATGGAAAGATGATAAAAATGATCCTGTTCACCTTATAGAAAGGAGGGACACTATTCCATGGGGTAATGTTCCCTGCATCTTGGGACATTGTAAACCAGTAGAATTAATAATCACAAACCACCAAGACCCCAAACGGGCAAAAGGGAAGAGTGTAATGTTAGGAATTGATGGAAAAGGACTTGATCCTGGAGTCAGTATCCAGATTCAGGGAAAAATCCAAAAATGCTCATCCCAGCCAGTGTACAAGACCTTCTATGATATATTAAATGAGCCAGTGCTGGAGCTTCCAAAAAAGACAAAGAACTTGTTCCTCCAACTTGCTGAAAATGTAACACATTCCCTTAATGTCACTTCTTGCTATACACGTGGAGGAACTGCTATGGGTGATCGGTGGCCGTGGGAATCTCGTGAGTTAGTACCCTCTGACCCTGTTCCTGACCCTGTCTCAGTTCAATGAATTCAGACCAACAGTTTTTGGGTTTTAAAGTTTTCAATTATTGGACAATACTGTTTGGTTAGAGAAGGAAAAGGCTTCACTGTTCCAGCAGGAAAGCTTAGCTGCTTAGGGCAACAACTGTGTAATGGAACAGTGGACACTGTAACCTGGTGGAGTTCAACTTACACAGAAAGGAACCCCCTTCTGAAATTCCCCAAATTACAGGATGCTTGGAGCCATCCTCGGTATTGGAGAGACTGGACAGCCCCACCTGGGTTGTACTGGATACGTGGACATAGAGCATATGTACAACTGCCTGAAAGATGAACAGGTAGCTGTGTCATAGGCACCATTAAGTCTTGTTTTTTCCTATTACCTGTTAAGACAGGTGAGCTGTTAGGATATTCAGTCTACTCCATCCGGAAGAAAAGAATTCTAAAGATAGGCGAATGGAAAGATGATGGGTGGCCACCTGAGAGAATTATTGAATATTATGGGTCAGCCACATGGACAGAGGATGGCTCATAGGGATACCGGGCTCCTACTTACAGGCTCAATCAGATCATCTGGTTGCAGGCTGTCTTGGAAATACTCACTAATGAAACAGGCAAAGCTCTGTCCATTTTGGCTGGACAAGAAATTCAAATGAGAAATGTGATTTATCAGAACTGGTTGGCCTTAGATTATTTGCTAGCAACCGAAGGAAGAATCTGTGGAAAATTCAATCTAACCAACTGCTGCCTACACATAGACGACCAGGGTCAAGCAGTTGAGGACACTGTAAGAGACATGACAAACTGGCACACGTGGCTGTGCAGGAATAGCACAGATTTAACCCTGAGTCCCTGTTTGGAGGTTGGTTCTCATCCTTGGGGGGATTAAAGACTCGCATCATAAGTGTTGTATTAATAATAGGTGTTTGCTTGCTACTCCCTTGTTTGTCCCCCCATTCCTTCAGATGATTAGAAGATTCATCACTGCTGTAGTTAACCAGAGAACCGCATCACAAGTATGTTACATGAATCATTATCAATCAGTTTCTTTAGAGGATCAGGAAAATGAGAATGAGAGTGAGAACGTTCACTAATGTTATAGGTGAAGTTCTTAAAGTGGGGGATGAGGAAGGAGACCCCCCTCCTCTTGAGCTTCTAGGGTCATTTCTCCTTTAGTCTTCTACATTGCATCTCAAAAGGAGAAGTTAAAAGTCAGCCAGAGGAGGGACAGGTTGGTGCTGGCTGGTCAGGTCTAAAGGATTAAACCCCCTACTGCTAACCACAGCCTTATCTATAGTTCATGGACACAGTATGGAGGAATTTTCCCCTGAAGGCATTGTTCTTGCTCAACTGCTCAGACCCCCACTTAGTCACATCCCTCATGCTCTCGACCCTCTCACATGTGCACCTCTCAGACTGTAAGCCTTTACAAGGGCCAAGATTTTTTTTTTTTTTTTTTTTTTTTTTTGGTGGTGGGGTGGGGAGCTTGGTTATTGAGGCTCCTATGCTGATGTAGCTCCTGGCCAAATAAAATTCCCACTTCCTTCCCTGTTCGGTGTTTGAGAGGTTTGATTGCAACCCTCCTGCTTCAGTATGAAACCACATCATCCAGACTGCTGTTTATACCCAAATGTGATTCAGAAATTCACTTTGTCTGAGCTGTTGTCCAGATTTCTGCTGCAGGTACTTAACACCTCTTCCACAGAATGCTGCTGGGATAGAGTGCATGAATGGCCCCAATCCTTCATTCTCCCCATGCTTGCATCCTCTACAATGTGACTTTGCAGCTTCTGTGACTAAAAAGGAGTGACGTCTCCCTGCCCTTTGACTTTGGGTTTGGCCATGTGACTCGCACTGGGCTGTTAGATGTCACATGACTTATTCTTCACTTCCTGACTTTCCCCACCTGGTGTTCCTTTGTGCTATATCATGCATTTTCCTAGAATGCATCACACACCTTTGCATCACGTATTTCCCTGTTAATAGTTCTACGATATTTTCTCATGCGTCCCCCATACCCACCAAACCCCAAGGACACCACACTCTTTCAGGACACTGCTTTCGTTCTTCAGTCAACACATAGACAAGAATCACCTTCTCCCAAAACCTCCTGCCCTCATCCCCCACGTGCCACGGTGTCCTTTGGGACCACCTTCTGTTGCTGCACTTGTCTTGCTTAGTAATTTCTGCCTTCTTTTTTTGTGAGTTCCTGAAGGGCGGGGACATAGAATTCTCTATATTCCCATGGCCCAACACAGTTCCTTGTGTGTAAGAAGTAAGCCAGCCAGTTTCAGCCCTTTTTCCTTTAGTTGTCACCTGCTTTACTCCAAAATAGGATGAGTCATGCTAAAAAAAAAATGGAAAAACACAGGATAAAAATTAAGTACATGAAAAATTGAGAGAGAAAGGAAATAAGGGGATAAAGAGATGATGAAATAAAAATTCAAGTTGGAGTCCCAACCTGCTAGAAAATCCTGCATAGTTATTATATTTAGGCCTTTAATTAAGCTCTAAGCTTCCAAGTAGCCAAAGCAAAGGAGAAGATATAGGAATAGTTGTAATGTTCACAGTTTATATACTTCACAAAAGAAGATGTATGTATGGCCAATAAGCACACTGAAAGATGATCAACATGATTAGTCATGAAGAAAATGTAAGTTAAAATCATGAGATACCACATTATACTCACTATATTGGTTTAAATGAAAAAGACTGACAATATCAACTGCTATTAGGATATAATGCAACTGGGACTCTGATACATTGCTGGTAAGAGAATCAAAGTCGGGCAGTGTTTTATGAAGTTAAGCACATGCCTATCCTGTGATCCAGCAATTCCACTAAGTAACTGAGGGACTCGGTCATGACTTGCATTCAAAAGGCTTCCACATGAATGACAGCAGCAGATTTATTCATAATAGCTAAGAACTGGAAACAACTTAGTTGTCCCGAGGTGAATAGATAGTTAAATTGTGGTGTATTCACACAATGGAATAGTACTCAACAATAAAAATGAACAAGTTGCTGATATATGCAACATGGATCTATTTCACAGAGGTTATTTGAGAGACAGGAGCCAGAGAAATAAGATATGTATTGTATCATTTATATGAAGTTCTAGAATAGGTAAATTTAATCTACAATGAGAGAAATCAGATCAGTGCTTGCCTGGGATGGGTATAGTATGTGGAGAGTTTACTGTAAAGAGACATGAGACAATTTTCTGGTATGATGGGACTGTTCTGAATTGAAGTTTAGAACAGTTTCTTCTGTAAAAGATAAGATAGTAAACATATTAGACTTTTCCTATCATATGGTCTGTGTTACAGCTACTTAGTTCTGCCATTATAGCCAAAATGCGGCCATAGACATGTAAACAAATGAACATAGCTGTGTCCTAATAAAATTTAATTTGTACATTGAAATTTGAATTTCTTTCTTTTTTTTTTTTTTGAGATGGAGTTTTGCTCTTGTTACCCAGGCTGGAGTGCAATGGCGCGGTCTCGGCTCACCGCAACCTCCGCCTCCTGGGTTCAGGCAATTCTCCTGCCTCAGCCTCCTCAGTAGCTGGGATTACAGGCATGTGCCACCATGCCCAGCTAATTTTTTGTATTTTTAGTAGAGACAGGGTTTCACCATGTTGACCAGGATGGTCTCGATCTCTCAACCTCGTGATCTACCCGCCTCGGCCTCCCAAAGTGCTGGGATTACAGGCTTGAGCCACCGCGCCCGGCATTGAAATTTGAATTTCATATATAGTTTGCATGCAATGAAATGCTATTAATTTTTTTCAACTATATGAATATATAAATCCATTATTTTCTGACTGTACAAAAATAGATGGCAGGCTGTAGTTTGCCAGCTCCCATTCTAAGTCTCAACTAGGGTGGTGGTTACTGGGTATATCCATCTGTAAAACTCATCAAACTACTGTCTAAGTTTTAGTGTTTATTTTGTACTTAATTTTAAGCATAATGTAAATTATATTTAAAAAAGGATTTGAAGTTTACATGTAAGATAAAAAATGTATTACCCAGATTTTCAGGATAGAAATTTCTCCTCTGGGTTTAAACAAGGTAGAGATTGGTAGTTGCTGTGTGGCCACTGGTGGGCTGGCTCTTGTGTGCAGATCGGTTTTGCTTGACCTCAGCGTGTTAAGAACACGTGATTTGAATTGCACTCGCTCTTTGGGCAACCCTCGCTAGTTCCACAGACCCCATCATTCCCTGCTATCTTAATTGGGCTCCTTTTTTTTTTTCAGTCAACCTCTCACTGTTCTTTTTTTAAAAAGACATATTATGATATTTATTATTTATTGAGACAGGGTCTTGCTCTGTCTTCTAGGCTAGAGTGTGTGGTGTGAATGTGGCTCACTACAGTCCTGAACTCCTGGGCTCAAGGGAGCCTCCTGCCTTGGGTTACTGAGTAGCTAGGATTGCAGACACATGCCACATCTGGCTTTTTTTTTTTTTTTTTGCAGAGACAGGGTTTTGCCATGTTGCCCAGGCTAGTCTTGAACTCCTGGCCTCAAGCAGTCCGCTTACCTTGGCTTCTCAAAGTGTTGGGATTACAGGCATTAGCCACTATATTTAAGTTGCATCCCCTGGAAGTATTATATATTTGGAACATGTGCTCATTTTTATTCATTTTTATTTTTTAGCATCTTTAAATCATTTTGGGGAACAAAATGTGAGGGTAGGGACCCTCATGTATAAGTACATTGATGAAAAAGTGTCCTTCAGACAATCTTTACCATGTTCATTCCTCACAAGGGAGTTTTGATAAGAATTAAGATGATGTTGTCTGGTAGGGAAGTAGAGTGATAAAATCAGTAGTTGTCCCCTTCTATGTGTGCACAGTGGGAAGAAAACACAGATAAATAGCATGTGATCTAGACCTGCGTTGTTCAGTATGGTTCACGTGTGGCTATTTAAATTTAAATTAATTAAAATAAATTAAAATTGAACTTCTCAGGTGCACCAGCCACATTCCAAATGCTCAACACCACATGTGGCTAGTGTATGAGATGGCACAAATATAAAACATCTCCATTATCAGAGAAACTTCCACTGGACAGTTCTGATCTAGAAACACACCATTTGTGCTAAACAATTACAGAAAACACAAAAATAGTATACTTAAATAATTTCTAAACCTTCAATATCAGATATTGATATACAGTAGACAAACCGTGGCCCCAAATGCAGTTTTTGTACATAAAATTTTATTAGTACACAGTCCTATTGATTAGATTACATTGTGTCTGGCTACTTTTGCAGTGCTATGGCAGAACTGAGTAGTTGCAACAGAGATCATATGAATGGAAAAGCCTAAAATATTTGTTATTTAGCCCTTTACAGAAAAAAAAAACCTTGCCAATCCTTGACACATAGCATGAAACTGACTTGTATTTATGGCATTAATATTTATTTTAAATGTGTTTTGTCAAAAACTCCCGAAAAGCAATTGGAAGAAAATAGAAATCTTATTTTTCAACACAGATAATCACTGTTAACCTTCTGGCAGATATCCTTTTAGTCTTCCCCCCCATCCCACCCCACCCCACCCACCCCACCACACCGTACCCCATGTTTATATATTTTTAAATCTAAAATACATAATATATAAAATATTATGTTTTTCAAAATTGAGATCACAGGGCACAAACTTTGAAACTCTCACTCCTACTTCCTATACTGTCAACATTTTCTTTCCCGAGACAAAGTATTTTATGATGTGATTTTTTTTAATGGCTGTATTTTATTCCTTTATGATTCTAGAGTAATAGCAATTTATTTAATCAACATCCTATGGATAGATATTTGGATTGTTCATAGTTATTGCTAAATGCTAAGTTTTCATTGTTTTGTCTTTCCCAAGTATGCATTCTCTTTCACATTCTATTAATGGGTAATTTTAAGGTCCTCAAAAAGATTCTTTAACTTGTATTTTTCCAATTGTAAAAATCCAGCCAAAACAGTATCTCTGAATCACTTCTAGATAATATTTTAAATTTAGCATACTGTCACAGTGTTCCCCTTTTCTTCCTCAACTTTGTTTATATAATCTGGATTTCAAATCCTGGTAACTGTAAGATAATGCTTTTTTTTTTTTTTTTTTTTTTTACATTATATGACTTGGCATTCAAGAATAAATTTTAATATTTGTATTTGGTGTTATAGTCACACTTGTCACAATTATCTAGACTTATCTTTATGGTTAGCTGGGTTTAGTGTGCATCACCAGTTCATTTACATCTTGGTATCTTCATTCTTAAAATCTTAATTTTGTTTAATCTCTTCGTTGATTAAATTACATCAAGTGATTTTTTTTTAAAAAGAAAAGCTAGATGAGTAATGTATATTTTTGGCCTTTGTACATCTGAGAATAATTTTATATTGTATTTACATATGAAAGACAAATGGGCTTCTGCCCTTCAAACTCATTAGATACTATTTAATTATTTTTTTTGGCAATTAGTGTTATGGAAGAGAAGTCTGAGGCTCAGTCAATTATTTTTTTTTCATAGATAAACTATTGTTCCTTATTTGGATGTTTGAAGGATATTTTCTTTGTTTATATACTTTTTAGAAATTGCAAAATTTAATCTAGGTGAAATATCCCTTTCCATTGATTTTTTTTTCTGGTTTATAATAAATCCTTTCAAGCAGAATCCAGCATATCCATATTTCTTTTACCTAAGAGAGTTTCCCTTCATCTTTTATTATTGTTTGTGTTTCATTTATTCTGGTATTTTCTTTAGAAACACCAGTTATCCCTATTTTTACTTTTTATTCTTTATTTTTCCTCTTCCATTTTCTTCTGTATTTACTCTCATGGTTCCATCTCTGCCCATTGCATTTTCAGATAGCATCTCAAGTTAGTCCTGTGATTCATTGATTTGACTATTTATTGTATTTTATTACCTTTCCAACTGTGAATTGAGTAAACACTGTTACTGCTTTTGGTTTGGGATAGTCTTTTCCTATTGTATTAGTCCATTCTCACGCTGCTAATAAAGACATAGCTGAGACTGGGTAATTTATGAAGGAAAGAGGCTTAATTGACTCACAGTTCTGTATGGCTGGGGAGGCCTCAGGAAACCAGTTATGGTGGAAGGGGAAGCAAACATGACCTTCTTCACATGGTGGCAGCAGGGAGAAGTGCCATGCAGAGGGGGAAAATCCTCCTCATTAAACTATCAGATCTCGTGAGAACTCACTCACTATCATGAGAACAGCAGCATAGGAGTACACCCCTGAGATTCAGTTACCTCCCACTGGGTCCCTCCCATGGCACATGGGGATTATGAGAACTACAATTCAAGATGTGATTTGGGTGAAACAGTAACGCCTGATTTTTCTCTTAATTTCATTCGATTGTTTTCTTTTGTATGTTGACTTTTTAATAGAAGCCTTGCCTTGTATCCTTTCAAATTTCAGCTTTCCTTAAAATTTTCAGCTTTTCAGGAGTATATCCTATCTCTTAGTCTTCAAGACACTGTCCCCTTTCTCTTGTCTGGCTGCATTTCCCCATAGACCCTATGATGTTTGGTCTTCCTTCCTTGAATAAGGCAAGATCTACATAGACCCAGAGTTTGCCAAATGACAGTATTAGTCTATTCACCTGCCATTCACCCTTTTCTCAGTCCATCTAGCTGATGGTTAATGCTCCTCATCTCTTGAGTGGAAGTATGCTGAAGATACAATTCTATGAGTGAAAATCCCCATATAGAATCCCCATACAGAACAGGCAACTCAGCTTCTGGGAGTCCACTGCCCATTTCATTGGTTGTTTGAAACAGTGCCTACACAAAGAAAATCACAATTCCTAGAATGCTCTCCTCACCCTCCCTGACCCCAAAGGACTACTTTACCTGTGGTGACCACAATTCCCAGGATGCAGTGCGCCACAGGTAGCTTGTGTTATTTTGAGGGGAGGCAGAAAACCAGCTTCTGAAGAGATCATATAAAGTCACTGTTTCTGAAGAAATATGTACAGTTATGAGAAGGTCACATTGTAGCCCAATGAAGGAGGAGCACCTACACAGTTTTATGGTTCATACACACCCTTAATTTCCTAATAGGAAAGAAGGTAGGAGCTAGAGCACAGTGCTCTGTCTTTTTAGCCCCCTCTATCCTAATCTGTCATCCTTTGTTTTATAGAGATAGATACAGTTTGGCTGTGTCCTCACCCAAATCTCACCTTGAATTGTAATAATCCCCACCTGCAAAGGTGAGGCCACATGGTGATAATTTAATCATGGGGGCAGTTTCCCATATACTGTTTTTGTGGTAGTGCATAACTCTCACGAGATCTGATGGTTTTATAAATGGGAGTTTCCCTGTACATGCTCTCTTGCCTGCCGCCATGTAAGACATTTGCTCCTCATCCACCTTCCGCCATGATTGTGAGGCCTCCCCAGTCACATGGAACTGTGAGTCAATTAAACCTCTTTCCTTTATAAATTACCCAGTCTCAGGTATGTCTTTATTAGTAGCATGAGTACAGACTAATACAGAGGTAGATCCTTCATATGGTACAATGGGGAATTTGGGTGTCCAGTTTAGTTTAATATGTGCTAGAGACTCTTTGTGGATTCCAGAATTAGACTGACCTCCACACTGGTTTTTGTTGTTGGGAGTTTTGGCATTTCCCAGTGCCATGATACTCTTTTAGTGGGAAGTTAGGAGAGGCTGTGCTGGGTGGGTGATTGTTAGCTCAAAAATATTTTCAGCTGAATGCTTGACTTATTTTTTTTAAATTAGGATTTCTCTGGCAACTGTGTTGTTTATCATTCAATCACTCTTCCTTCCAAAGCCAGCGGTGGCATTGCTGAGAAGCTCCATGATTTCAGCTTTCCTTTTAATGGGCTTCTGCCTAGGTTTGCCTCTAATGGGGCCACCCTTTCCTCTCATTCTGAACAATTCAAACCACATTTGAAAAGACCATTTGAAAACAGGGTTATAGATTGATTTCTTCAAATCTAAGGAAGCATTAAAAAAAAAAACACCTCAGATAGCAAGTGAAAAAGGTGAATCCTTCTTTCCTTGTCTGGTTTGGTGGCTTGACAAAGGGATAACGAAGCTATTGTTGGTCTCACTGGCAACTCACAACAAGAATTTTCTAGTTGTCCTGTTGAAGTTTTGAAGGACTTTCTGAGTCAAAAAAGGTCAGCTTTGTATTGAGGACTTGCTATTTATTTTAGAATTTAATTACACAGTGTAGTGACATCTTGGCTTAAGAGACCTGGGTGAGTGTACCTAATTTTGAACAAAGTGGGAGATCACTGAAAAAAAAAAAAAAGATGTGAAATGGAATTTAATGGAATTTACTTCATCACTATACAGCACTTACTAGGAAATAATTTTCTCAATGATGCATTAATGATAGACGTTGATGTACAAATGCCCAAAGAGAGATTCCATGAGGTATGGTATTTATAGAAACACATATTATTAATGAGAAATTTGAAGTTATTTGCAGATATTCACACATAGCACCACTTACTGAAAGCCACAGTGGTAATGTGATACTTGACTTCAAAGTTGAGAACGTGAGTCTAATCAGTGGATGAGTTTACTGTTCTTGCTATATCCATGGGTTTTTATTTTGTGGTTATTTTGTCAGAAAAAGGGAAGGACTAACAGCGAGTCTAACCTCAAATCACTGTGTTGCTTTAGAGAATTCATATCATCTCTCTGGGACTCCTTTCTTCAAGTACAGAAAAAGGATGTCTCAGAGGCTCCTCCCAGCCTACATTGTCTGACTCTTTGTTAAATGTGCTTTGCAAGCACAAGGTGGGTTTTGTGTGGTCAGTCCACATTAACTACCCCATGAGCAGCAGGGATCTAGAATTATTTGCTGTGCTTGTTCTCTAGGGCATTCTAATGAGCTATGGCAAATTGGAGCTGTTGAATCTTTCAGGCAAGTCCATTCCCCCAGTGATATGTCCTGAGATAGCACATTACAGAAATGAAGATGTGTTTTCATGGACTCTGTGCTATAAAATATTTATGCCCTGCCTTTGGTTATATAAAGTATTTTGCAGTGTAGGTCATCTTCTCAGCAAAATGTTCTACTCTGAGAACAGCTTCCTAAAGCCCCCATGGATCTTTAGGGCAGGCGCATAACACGGCCCTATAGAACAAGACACTGTCAAGGCTAATGCCTGAATATAAATGGATCATGCATGACTTAACCCTAAAGGAAGATTTGGTGTGAATAGAATTTCCAAGATGTATAATTAACTCTTTTATATTAATGAGAAATATAACCTCCAAAGATGTTAGCTGTCTCAGGATATAGTGAACTAAATTTTAACTCTTTCCCTCCTCCACACGGAAGAGTGCTCCACTATTCAAATCTGCCTAGGTGTGCAGGGCACAGAATGATTAGAATTGCTGTCCCTTTTGTCCTGTGTTTCTTTTTGGGGGGACAGTTTGATGTCATAGTTATTTATTGGGTCTCTATGCTCTTCCTGCCAAGGTTTTGGCTACTCTGCTGGAGGCTGCAGAAATATATAATATGATTGCTGCCCACAAAAACTGTTTCATTGTTTCATTTGGTTGGAGAGTTAAGACATCTCCCAAAGAAAGAAACAAGTTAAAGCAGCATATGATGAAATATGTATTATGTGTGATGGGGTTGAATTCTAATTTATATGATGCTGATAATGAGAACAAATAGTAATGATTAATATCAGCTGTGGGGGTTAAGGAAAGCCTTTTGAGCAGCAGAGATTTTAGCTGCCCTGTGAAAGATGGGCAGGATATGGGCAAGTAGTAAAAGGGGAGAACGTGTGTGGCTCACTGGGTGAGAAGACTTACCAGCTGCTATACACAGAGAGAAGGCCTTCGACAGCTATATCAGCCAGGATAATCCAGGTTATGCTTCAGTAACGAATAAGCCCAAATCTTGGCTTATATCAGAGTTTCTTTTTCACTCGAGTTACAAAACCAGGTTGAGTTACAAAACCAGGCTGAGGACTCTACATTGTCCTCTCGCAGGGATGCAGGCTGATAGAGCCACCACTCCATGGAATGCCTGTGGTTACCATGGTGGAAGGAGAGAAGAGAAGATCACACACTGGCTCTTACAGGCTTCTAACTGGATATGACACATGCAGCTTCTTAGGTCTATGGCTAAAGCAAATCACATATATATGTGGAGTCCTCCTTTGTTCCTAGAAGAAAAAGTATGGGAAATATCAATGAGTATCTCTTAGAGCACTGCAATGGTCTGAATAGGTCCCCACAAGTCCCTGTGTTGAAACAATCCCCAGTGTGGTAGTTTTAAGAGCTGGAGCTTTTTGGGAGATGATTAAGTCATGAAAGAGGGCTTTGCTTTCATGAAAGGATTAGTGCTTTGTGAAACGACTGGAAGGAACTAGCTTAGGCTTCTTCCTCTTCCTCTCTTCTGCCGTGAGAGGACACAGTGTTTTTCCCCTCCAGAGGACCTGGCAACAAGGTGTACTATCTCTAAAGTTGAGATCAGGCTCTCACCAGCTCCCAAATGCCCTCATCTTAGACTTCCCAGCCTCCAGAATGATGAGAAATAAATTTCCATTCTTTACAAATTACCCAGTCTCAGATATTTTGTCATGACAACACAAACAGACTAAGGAACACCAACCACATGTCCAGGGCAAGAGAGGCTGTGTCAAATAGTGGACAGCACAAGGGCATTGTTGATAAGCGCACCTAGATTGGAACATTCTGTCACTTACCAGCTGGGACTGTATCCATGGAATGAGATTATTCTGATATCACAAGGTTGTTGTAAGGACTACACATACTAGTGACTGTTGGTCTGTTTGATTATTGCCTCTGTCTACTAACAGCTAGTTTTTTGTTCTAATCTTACATGATATCTACTATATCTCTTGCTCTTGGGTTTCAAGAAAATACCTCTAATCTTGCAATAATTTTCCCTTTTTTGCTTAAGCTAGCCCAAGTGGATTTTAGCCAAGACCTCTGCTGGTTCATGGGGTGCCTTTGCAAAGTAGAAAAAGGCATACCTTATGAGTGGGGCTGCCTAGGTTTGTAGGCATACAATGACACAGTGACTTTGTATGATTTAAGAAAGCTTCCTTTTCTTTTGATAGTGCTGTGCCAGGATGTATGGTTTGGTAGCAGGGCATGGGTCAAATTTCAGCCTCACTTTTCTTTTTGGGGGATACCCCTATGCAGTGAATATTGTATATAATCTCATGTGTTGGTCCTGGCTTTAGCACCTTTTAACAGATTCCTGAGAAAGACAGTAGTCTATTTACTATCCATCTTCATTTTGTAAGATGAGAGAGAACCTTTAAATGTTATATATTTAGTCTTGCAGAGTGCTACACATAGAATCCCAATATATGAATTCCCAAGAAATAACTAAGAAGCATTATGCTCTCATACTCTTAGAATATCCTCACTTCTCTGCTATGTTTCAACTCAGTAGTATAGTTATTTATAAGCAAATCCCACTGATCTTAATGAGTTTAATGAATAAAGAATGAGTATAATAAATGAGTTCAACTTCACCAGGAAATAATTCCTCATACAAAAGAAGTTTGATATTAAACTACCCCCAAATATAATATAATTAAATCACATTAATTCTCTTAGGTATAATGCAATTGTCTGTGCTGTGCATAGATAAGAAGCTGAAAGCAAATTTCTGGCATGCCTTTGAGAAGAATTTGTATAACTTTAAAAATAACTCAGAGGAAAACAAGGCCAGAATTGAGTTTTCTCGTATTTTTTTTTGTTTAATTTTTTTCAGGCTGGATCTTGCTCTATTGCCTAGTCTGCAGTGCAGTGGCATGATCATGGCTCACTGCAGCCTCAACTTCAGAGCTCAAGCGATCCTCCCACCTCAACCTCCTGAGTAGCTGGGACCACAGGTGCATGCCACCACAGCTGGCTAATTTTTGTACTAGAATTGAGAGCGTTTTCAAAGATTTCGGAGTTGACATCACTTACTGGAACAGTGTCTGGTTTAATGATTATAATTCATAGATGAGATTAGAGGGGTGAAGTTGGGAAAATATTGACCCTTGCTCTGTGGGGAGAGGGGACCTCTTATTGGAGGCAATAAGGAGAGAAGGAAAATCACCTTCTGTGTGGACACAGGGTCTCTGCATGCTCAGTGGGGCCACCTTCTTTCATGTGCACTAACAGTGTGAAAATCTGAACAGGAGTGTAGTTGGCTGAACAATACCCTGCCTCCCCTAGATGTCTGAGATGTCCCAACCTCAGGAACTTGTGGATATTTCATTTTACAAGGCAAATGAGATTTTGCAGCTACAATTATATTATGGATTTTTACACGGACAGATTATTTTGCATTATCCAGTGGGTCCAATGTAGTCACACGAGTCTTCATAAGTAAAAGAGAGAGTCAGTCCTAGGCGATGTGAGAACAGAAGCTGAAGTCAGAGTAATGCAGCCAGAAATGCCCACAGCCTCTGGAAGTTGGAAGAAGCAAGGAACAGATGTTTCCCGGGAGTTTCCAGAAAGAATCATATCTACTGACACCTCAATTTTTAGCCCTGTAAAACTCATGTTTGAATTCTGACCACCAGGACCGTAAGAGATTAAGATTATGTTGTTTTAATCTGCTAAATTTGGGGTGATTTGTACAGAAGAAATAGAGAACTATTACAAGGAACAAGGGTGTAGGGTCTTGTTGAGGAAATAGCTAGGGAGGATGAGGGTGGAAGATACATAGTTAGGTCAGGAGTCAGCAAACTATGGCCCAAGGGTCAAACCCAGCTGGCCACCATTTTTGTACAGCCTGTGAGCTAAGAATGGTTTTTAGCCAGACACAGTGGCTCACACCTGTAATCCCAGCACTTTGGAGGCTAAGGCAGGATTGCTTGAGCCCAGGGGTTCAAGACCAGCCTGGGCAACATGGTGAGACTCTGTCTCTAAAAAATTTTTTTTTAAATTAGCGAGATGTGGTGGTGCACACCCTGGTCCCAGCTACTCAGGAGGTTGAGGTAGGAGGGTGGCTTGAGCTCAGGAGTTTGTGCCTGCAGTGAGCTGTGTTCATGCCACTGCACTCCAGCCTGGATGACAGAGCAAGACCCAGTCTTAAAAAAAAAAAGAAAGAAAGAGGTCCAGGAATAGTGGCTCACACCTGTAATCCCAGCACTTTAGGAGGCCAAGGCGAGTGGATCAGCTGAGGTGGTCAGGAGTTTGAGATCAGCCTGGCCAACACGGTGAAACCCTGTCTCTACTAAAAATACAAAAAATTTACCAGGTGTGGTGGCGGGCAACTGTAATTCCAGCTACTTAGAAGGCTGAGGCAGGAGAATTGCTTGAACCCAGAAAGCAGAGGTTCAAATTTATTTTATTTTTATATTTTAATTATTTATAGAGATGGGGTCTCTCTATGTTGCCCAGGCTAATCTCCAGCTCCTGGGCTCAAAGTGATCCTCCCACTTCAGCCTCCCAAAGTGCTGTGATTACAGGCGTGAATCACTATGCCCAGCTACATTCTCATTTTCAACAAAATTTGTTTTGCACCTTCTGTGTTCTTAGCTCTGTTCTGTGGATCCCTGGAGGACTATTAAAAAGCATTGGCAGGTGCTACAAATTCTCTTTCTTGTTAGTGTTTTGTTTTTCTCATATGGCAAGGAAATGATATTTTTGACCTGATTTCACTGCTACTATGGTTCACATGTTTATGAAATGTAATCCAGTCAAGAGAAAAGCGGACATTTGTCTCTCCGTTAAGGCCTGTAGGTTTGCTATGCTGAACAATAATGATGGAATTTCCAAATTCCTATTAGTAAGAAAACAACATACTCTTAGTGGGGAGGAGGAGGGTGAGTCTTTGAGGGGAGGAAACCTTGGTCAAGAATTACGTAGGAAAATGAGACAGAAAAAGAATACAAATTCTTAAGGTTTTTAATGACAACCCTTCTAATTTGTGCCTAGAAGATTGTGTGTAGATAGATTACTATATTGCGTTTGAATTCCAACACATAAGATCATCCACCCAAAGCATCTGGCTTGACCCAGGAATTGAGGAATATAAAAATTGTTATGGGGAAGTTTTAAAAAAAACCGGAATAGTTTTAAAGTTGGAATGGGATCCATTTGGTCAATGACTGTATTTTACAGGTAAGATCAAATGAGACGTACTTTAATTATTTGCTTTTAATAATTTACTGCAACTCATTATAAATGGCAGGGTTGCACTAGTACGGGTATAGATTGCTTTAAGAAAACCCAATATTTATAACCCCACAAATGTATAAATATTGAATTGTGAATTAGAAGATGAGTATCTCCATTATAAAAGAATTCACCTTCAGGATTCTCTCTTAGAATATTCTATTTAAAATATGACTTGATTTACAAATATGGTTTACAGAAATACATTTGGGAAAAGTAAGAGTACACACATGCAAATGCTCTACTGGGTTTAGATTCTTCATAAAGGTAGACACATGGCATGTTATGTCTCTGGATAACTGTACCTGCTGTAGGCTTGTCCTTACTGCAAACAGCAAGCTCTCTTAACAATCAGAGACTACCTATTGTTGCGAGAGGCAATCCACCATGGAGTCTGAGCATCCCTGTAGTTTTTGCTGGCTATGCTAACAATGCAAAGCTCTGACCATTCTTTACCTGGCCATTTCTTAGGATTGTGTTTACTATGAGCAGATTTGAGAAATATGGTAATGCCTTTATTTGGGATAGGAAACAGGGTTGCTTACTGCTTATTATAAAACAATATGTTCACTAAGCTCAGTGTCCCTCATCTGTGCTGCAAGCCTACTGTGTGCACGGCATCCATCTGGGCCCACAACACTGCTCCAGTAGGATTTGGGGGCAAGGAGAACTGATACACATACTAATGCTCGTGCTTCTTGCTGTGCCATGAGTAATAACGTCTTTTATCTCTGACCCAGGAATCTCTTGCCTTCTGCCAGACCCCATGAAACAGTAACCAGCTAACTTATTAGCTTGTATGCAAGGGTAAAACCAGATCTCAGTCCTGACACTTTTCAGTTTCGCTGTGCTGGGTCTAGATCTATGGATTTGGGATTATCTGAGTACTTTGTTGACTTAGCATAAAAGTATTTAGTACTTTATGTTCTTAACTTTTGTTTGCTTCGGACTGCATGCTATATTATTTTTACCTTTTAATTTAATTTTTAAATTCAAATTTTTCTAGACACAGGGTCTTGCTCTGTCACCCAGACTGGAATGCAGTGGCATTATTATAGTTCCCTGCAGCCTCTAACTCCTGGACTCAAGGGATCCTCCTTTCTCAGCCTCCCAAGTGGATAGAACTAGAGGCATGTGTCACTACATCCAGCTAATTTTTTAGAAAAATATTTTTTGGAGAGCTGGAGTCTTGTTATGTTTTAATTTTTTGTAGAGACAGAGTTTTGTCATGTTCCCTAGGCTGGTCTCAAGCCGCTGGCGTCAAGTGATCCACCCACCTTGGCCTCCCAAAGTACTGTGATTATAGGTGTGAGCCACCACACTCAGCTACTGTTGCCATCTTTATGGTCATGAGAACCCAATGTTTAGCTGGTTTTGAACTCCTGGCCTCAAGCAATCCTTCTGCCTTGGCCTGTCAAAGTGCTGAGATGACAGGTGTGAGCCACCTCACCCAGCCAGCGTGAAACAATAGTAGCTTGTTTCCATGTAGCTTGTATACAAGGGTAAAATTTTATGTCTTAGGGCTAAGCTAGAGGAGCTTAGCTTAGATTTTTGTGGTTGTGCCCTTTTGTATATAGGAAGGGAAAATCACTGACACTATTGAATTAATGTCATATTCTCCAAGTATAACTCCTGATTATACATGGAAGGGAGAAATTGATGGCTATCAGTGAATCATTGAGGGAAAAAAAGTGGGACTGAGCCTGTATATAGGATTTATGAACTGACTTCATATGTATGATGTGTATTTTACAGGTATCTTTAAAATGCTCCTGTGCTATCTATGGAGTGCATCTTACTGGGATGTATCTACTTGGGCCACATGAGATGGTACTTTGTGTTCTGAGGATTAGAATTATAGCTCTAGGAAGAGGTTTCTCTTTTGCTTTCCCTTACCTAGGTCAGGTACCTTATCTCTTAAGCAGGTTTCTCTTCTACCAAAACATCTGGGAAGCAATAAATACTACTCTTAAGGTAGAATATATGTGTGGAGTATGCATGAGTATTTGTAGATCTGATTTGATGCATATATTTGCAAATGGGCATGACAATGAGCTGGATTTGTTTTAAGTGAACATCAGAAATTTTCCAAAGAGATGTCATTTTCTTTAAATCATCACCTCAGAATTCTAAGTGTTATTCCCAAGTTATTTCTAATATCATGGCTCAAACTTTCCTATTACTCCTTTTATGGGAGTGCATTCAGGGTCCAAGGTCCAGTGGTGATCAAACTTTGTGTTTTTTAAAAATTTTTCCAAAAATCATGTAGAGCCAATTCTATGAGCAAAGTGTGAGATCAAATGGCATAAAAAAAAAAAAGACACACAAAGTAGTAAAATTGATTTTCTTGAGTGGTTTGCAAATAGACCTCAGAGGCTCTTGCCAAGCAAACTTCTGAAAATTCTCTCGATCAGGGGCCCCCCACCCCAGGCCATAGACTGGTACCAGTCTGTGGCCTGTTAGGAACTGGCTGCACAGCAGGAGGTGAGTGGTGGGTGAACTGGCATTCCTCCCTGAGCTCCGCCTGCTGTCAGATCAGCAGTGACATTAGATTCTCCCAGGAGCACAAGCCGTATTGTGAACTGCACATGCAAGGGATCTAGGCTGTGTGCTCCTTATGAGACTATAACTAATGCCTGATGATCTGAGGAGGAACAGTTTCATCCTGAAGCCACACCCACCCTGTCTGTGGAAGAATTGTCTTCCATGAAACCAGCCCCTGGTGCCGAAAAGGTTGGGGACTGCTGCTTCGGGTGATGGCAGCCACTCAGTGTATGACTTTTCAATGTTAGCTATGAAGGGACCAAGGAATGTGTTCAACCTATTATACTTTGCTTCATGACTGAACTATGCCAGCATGTCAGTGTCACCATGTGTCTATGTGGGATGGTGGACAAATAAGTATGTGCTTTGTGGTCACCTGCACAATTTGATTAGAATGGGTCCCAGCCAGTTGATTTTCACTATCAATTTATTGCTTTGAGCTCTGTGAAAAGCCAGCTTCTTTAATAGCAGTGAAAAACTATTTTAATGACCAGTGACATGTTGGTCATGTTAGACCAACATTTATGACTTACGTGGATACGTGGTCTGTTTTCCACTTTCAGGATTACAGGAGAGGTGCAGGGACCTGGGGCATCCATCTGGCCCAGTGTTTTCCAAGTTTCCATCATTTTGTGTCATGATTTTGTAGTATGTAGCCAATGATGTTATCTTCTTGAAAATAACTCATTTGAAAAATCATATGTTTATTAAGAAAGGTAACTATATTACTGCTATGAATGAATAAAACAATAGATACAAATACAAGAAAACCATAAAATAAATATTCTGAAATAAAATGATGCTATTAAATTCTTACTAGATACAGATTCTCTGAACCTGAGTTTTGTTTTTGTTTGCTAACAAGAGAGTTTAGTAAGTGCTGGAAAGATGTAAAAGACATAGTAAGCCTGTGGTGAATCACTGACTCTGAATCCGTTTATGCTGTTGTTTATCCACAACTTTGGGCAGTCTCTTTCCACACTGAGTTCATTGTTGGCCATGCGACTTGCTTTGACCAATGGGCAATAGCAAATGTCATATTAGCAGTGACTTGAAAAGTGCTTGCACACTGGGGCTTTTTTTCTCTGGCTCTTCTTGGAACCTTTGACCAGCACATGAATAAGCCAAGGCTAACCTGCTGGATGATGAGAGACACATGATCCAATCACCCCATCCCTCCAGCCAACAGCCAACCAATGAGCAGTCACGTGACTAGGTAGTCACCCCTTGTGAATCCTCCAGCTGCAAAAGTGAGTTCAGCCAAGATCAGCTGAGCCTGGCCCAGGTTAGCAGAACCAATAATCCCATAGATATGAGAGCCCTAATAAATTATTGCTGTGCCACTAAAACATTTCAGGGTGGTTTGTATTTTCTCTACTTGAGTGATTTTCTTTTTGTTTGTTTTTAGTTTTTAAAATTTGTTTGTTTGAGACAGGGTCTTGCTTTGTGGCCCATGCTGGTCTCAAACTCCTGGGGTTCACATGACCCTCTTGCCTCAGCCTCCCCAGTGGCTGGGACTACAGGCATGTGTTACTGTACCTGGTCAGGGTGGTTTGTTATTCATCTAGAATTAACTTGGACCCTAAACTAAGATTTGTGTCAGGCATTTCATAGCATAAAATCTATCAGTACTATTTCTTTAGTGTTGGTTTTGAGTACAACCACGTGGTCTACAATGAATGGTGTATATCTCATACTTCAAGAAACACTGATCTAGTCCAAACCCCACCTTTTAGGTTTAACAAATAAAGTCTTAGAGGGGTGAAGTGACTTCACTCAGACTTTATACTTAGCTAGTAACAAAGATGATACTACACATCAGGTCTTATGTGTCCAGCTTGAGTTTATTTCCAGAACATTTTGCTGCCTTCAGGATTGGTGTGTTTAATCATATTAAAGTGATGAGTAGGATTTTAGGGAGTTATTGTGTCAGCTTACGATATCTTTATCCTCTCCTGAAGGGAGCAGGGATAAAGTTAGCTCACAGAATTGAAAAAAACTGTTTTTAAAGTTTTGGATTATCTTGTGTTGTGGATTGAATTGTATCCCCTTCCCCCAAAGATAGGCTGAAGTCCTAACCACCAGTAACTGCAAATTGACCTTATTTAGAAATAGGATCTTTGTAGATATAATCAAGTTAAGATAAGGTCACATGGGATTAGGGTGAGCTCTAAATGCAGTGAGTGTGTCTCTGGGTCTGTATTTGGATACAGCCACAGGAAGACAGAGGTGGAGACTGGAATTATTCTGCCACAAAATGCCAATGATTGTTGAAAATCATCAGAAATGAGGAAGAGGCTAGAAAGCTTCTTTCCCTAGAGCTTGCACAGGGAGTATGGCTGTGTCTTGGTTTCAGAATTCTAGCCTTTGGAACTGTGAGAAAATAAATTTCTGTTGTTTGAAGCCACGTGGTTTGTGGTACTTACCTTGCTTTTTTATTTTTGTTTGGAATCATGTACTAAGTTGCACACTAATATGCTCGGTACAGAAATTAACAGAGAAAACAGAAAAGTTAGGACCTCAAAACCAAAAACCAACCTTGTCTCTTTCCTAGAAATAAGCCAGCAGATAGAAAATGCCTGCGTGGCTGAGCTGAGTGTGTGCACAGACACAAGTGCAGCCCTGTCTTAGATTTCTTTCCATCAACAAAGAAGAAGGCCCATTGCATTCCCTTGGGCAATTCTGTCTTAGCCCTTGTGCAACAGAGCGAGTCTATCAGACATTATCTTTTCCGGAGTTCATAAAAAATGTAGAAATTCGGTCTTCATAGGGGAATTAACATTCACTAAAGAATTCTCTGTAAATTCATTTACTGGGGGCACGACAGACATCTGTATCTTCTGTCAGCGAAACCATCTTCTAGGAGTGAAAATGGGTATGCACAGAATTGACGTTACCCTCTTTCTTCCCCCTAGTGGCATTGTTACACCAATGCTGGTTTTCCTATTCAGCAGCAAGCGACGTTGGCACTCACTGTGAATTACCACCTCTGCACTTTGTGCAGTCAGCAGCACCTCCTTTTCTTGGTCGCCTTAGTCATAATCCATTTACAGTCGTTTGCATTTTGAAATCCTTATCCTGCTGCATCAAAGCATTAATGAGGCAGCGGGGCAGGGTTTGCAGGGCAGCTGCACCAAGGCAATCTGCTTGGCTTCTGAAAACCTCTTCCAGATAATCCAGAAAAATCCTTTACTATGGGGACCCTAATTTGTCTGATTACCTTTTTCCAGCAGATGCTGGGGTCATATCCTTAGACTTTCATATTTGTCACTCTCATTTGGTTAATTCTATTAGTGGCTTATTTTAGACATGAAAGTCATTTGCTATTAGAAACAACTGTTGTCACCTTAAAAGGGAAATCCCAGGGCCTCCTTTCCTTCTGAACTTCACATTGACAGCAAAATCTGGATGCTCAAAAGTGCTGCTTTGCATTAATTGTCTTCTATCCACATACACCTCTTTAGTATTTGGGAAATAGTGCCCTACAGTGCAGAAGAAAATGAGGCTGTGATTAACACAGGGGATGGAACACATGTGAAACTGTCTCTCAAACTGGATCTGGGTGACACAACCAAGGCTCATTCCAACTTGGAAAATTTAGTGGGTGGGTTTCTCAGTGACTCCTAGCTGCCTCAGAATAACCTGTTACTGCTTTTTCCCTAGGTGTGATTTTATTGGGGCCACCAATGTGCTTGATATAGTTTGGCTGTGTCCCCCTCCAAATCTCATCTTGAATTATAGCTCCCCCAATCCCCATATGTCATGAGAGGGACTGGTGGGAGGTCTCTGAATCATAC
The DNA here is from genome assembly GCF_048565385.1 of Saimiri boliviensis. Taxonomy (NCBI): domain Eukaryota; kingdom Metazoa; phylum Chordata; class Mammalia; order Primates; family Cebidae; genus Saimiri; species Saimiri boliviensis. Next base: position 21,218,809 of record NC_133453.1, on the reverse strand, counting down.
GGGCAGATCATCCTCTGCTGAGGATGCCTGGGAAAATTTTTCCTCTTTAAATATAGACATCTTTCCTTCCTCTTTCTGACCCAATTCTCTTTCCTCTTGCTTGGAATGCTTGTGACATTTCTGGAGCTGGATCTGTTATCTTGGGACCATGCAGGAAAGGCCAACAGAGCTGCAGAGACCTTGCTCTGAGGCACTCAGCTATCAGACCAATGCCAGGAACCATCTATCTCTGGGCTTCTAGTGTCAGGAGGAAAAATAATCTCCATTCTATGCATATCACTGTTAAGTGGGTTTTCTATTACTTGCAGCCAGACTTGATATGTGGGTGATACAGGGGGTTTCCAAGAGTCTAGTGTGCTGCTGATGTCTTGGGTTAAAGAGTTAACGGGAGCCGGAAGGAAACTTGAGTCGGGCAGGGAGGAGGAGCCCAGCAGAGTACGATGCTCTGGTGTCCCCTATGTGTGTGTCAGACTGGGTCTCTTACAATTTCAGTTCACCCGATGGCTCAGAGTTTTATTAGTGTTCTGAATAATTTGTCAGATGAATTTCCTGGGTTTCTGTGCCCTTTGAGGAATTTCATTTAGTGAGCAACTACTTTGCTCATTTCGTCAGTAATTTTCTATTGCTTGAGAGAAAAAGAAAGCTCTGACTGAGATCAGGATGAACTACTTTGCCTTAGGAAAGAGCTGTGCACCTCTAACTAGATTGGGGAGGAGCAGGATACATTTTGGGGAATTAAAAATGTCACTTTGTACACAGAAGTCATTCTGATTAACGACAAATATATTTCCTAAAAGCAGAAATGTGACTGGACTACCTCATCCCTTTTCCCCACACACTTTAAAAAGCTTGTTTGAGAATTTTCAAGTAATTATTTACCAACTCAATCTGAAAATTAGGAGTCTACTGGGATCTCATGAAATAGTTCTGCTGCAATGATGGTTGTGGGGGGGGGGGGTGGTAAGAGTATCCGTGGTGGTGCCTAGTGCACGGTAGGGAGCTCTGAGCTTGCTCCTGGTTTTGGGGGGTTTCTGTGGATCCCCCTCATGGCCTTGAACCTAGACTTAGAGAAGGACAGTTGGTGTGGGCAGGGCTGGAGGATGCAGAGGCACAAATGTCTGTACAAAGAGAGCAGGAAATGCTACTGGGCTTCACTCTCAGCTTCTTTCTGGTTAGGTCCTGGGATATCTTGTTTACTTTTAATTGCTCTGGCTATTCTCTGCACACAGCTCGACACAAAACACACCTCCTTGGACAACAGAGAGGAGGCAGAACCCAGTCTCTAGGATCTAGAAGAACTGGCTTCTGCCCTAGTTCTGCCATGTATATGGTAGCTGACCTTAAGTAAGTTACCTAGACTCTCTGAGCCTTGGTTTTCCCACCTATAAAATTAATTATTAATAGTACCTACTATGGTTACATAATAAACAAGCACAAAATCTCAGTGACACCCATCAGGAAGCATTTATTTCTCATTCACAGGACTGCTGGTCAACTGGGGCACTCTTTCTCAGATTACAGAAGCATGAACCTTGGACCCAAGTTTGGGTCTGCTCCATGTGGGTTGCTCTGGGCCCCAGCTGGAGGGCAGTGATTGCTGGAGCTGGCTCTTCTGGTGGAGCTATGAAGCTTCCAGATGGGTGAGAGGGAACCCGAAATGCTTCTTAAGCATACAGTTCACATGCTGTCACTTCTGCCATTCCATTGGCCAAAGCAAGATACATGGCCAAGTTCTACATCTACAAGCTCCATTTCCTACAGAGCAGGAAACACATTCCTACTCTGGAGGGAGGTGGGAATGAATATTTACCAAACCGTAATCTAATTACCACTCCCATTGGAAACAGATGTTTTAGAGACTTAATGAGATAATGATAAGAGGCATTTAGCACAGAGCCATACACATAGTTTACTCTCATTAAATATAACTTTTATTTTTTTCTGCTGCTGCTGTTGTTGCTGCTATATCTATTCCTGTGATATTCCTCCCATTCTCAGCCTAAGAGATGGAGTTCTAGAGAGGAATGCATGTGAGCAGGCTGTGTGCCATCCCAAGCCTTGCTGGCCTGGAGAATCGAAGCTCCCTCCTTTCATCCCAACATGTAATGTTCTTCCCTTTGACCTCAAATGGGTCCATGGAAGCTTCTGAAAACTTCAAGTCCTTGTATATCCTATTACATTTAAAGCACATTTATGCCCGTTCTCATTTGACTCTCTCTCATTACTTGTAAAGTAAACTCAGAAGCCATTGCCACCGTCATTTTATGGAGAAGAGGTTGGGTTAACCCCAGGTGACGTCTGTCCTTTGAGACTTTCTAGTCTAGAGCTCAGATGGCACAAAGTGTCATTCTCGTTTCTATTTTTTTCATTTTTTTTGAGATGGGGTCTCACTGTGTGGCCAGGCTGGAGTACAGTGGCACAGTTTCAGCTCACTGCAGCCTCTGTCTTCTGGGTTCAAGCAATTCTCTGATTCTCCTGCCTCAGCCTCCCGAGTAGCTGGGTATACAGGCGAGTGCAACCATGCCCAGCTGTTTTGTATTTTGGTAGAGATTGGGTTTCACCGTGTTGGCTAGGTTGGTCTTGATCTCTTGACCTCATGATCTGCCCACCTTGGACTTCCAAAGTGTGGGGATTACAGGTGTGAGCAAATGCTCCGGCCTCTCGTTTCTATTTTTAATTTAATATTTTTTTTTGAGACAAGATCTTGTTCTGTCACCCATGCAGGAGCATAGTGGCAAAATCTTTACTCATGGCAGCCTCTGACTCTCAGGATCAAGTGCTTCTTCCATCTCAGCCTCCTCAGTAGCTGGGGCTACAGTGCTTGCCACACACTGGGTTAATTTTTTGTTTGTTTTTGGGATTTCTACCCAAAAACCCAGGCTGGTTTCAAACTCCTGGGCTCAAGCAATCTGCCTGCTTTGACCTCCCAAAGTGCTGGGATTATAGGCATGAGCTATGACACCCAGCCACAGGGTGTCATTTTCATGACACAGGTATTAGTTGAGGTTAGTAGAAATCAAACATAGGCATTTGAAAATTTAGTCTTCATTTCATCATTCATTCATTCACTTCTTTAACAAAGTGGGCCCCTTTGGAACCCTCATTATAGGGTCCATAAGCATGTTACGGTGGGCATTTAGCAAAGTCCTATAAGGTGTTAGGGGCTCAGCAGGCTCTGTGGCAATTTCCAGTCCATTTGGGGTTCAGATATTGGCAAGGTGTCGGCAGTGAGGGCTGGAGACAGGAAGCCTGAGCCTTCTCATTGCTCCTGCCTTGCTCATTCCCGTGTGCCCTTCATCAGCCATGTGCTGTCTCCTCCCACATTGCCTTAGAGCACCCAGTAGGTCCAACTAACTGCCCTTTTAGGATGCATCAGGGCAGTTCAGGGTCCCAACATAGCCTCCTACTCTAATAGGTATGCTTTGATGATGGGGCAGCCAGGTCTGATGCCTAGAATTGGGGTCGGGAATCTGGGCTGCTGCACTGACTCTGTGGCCGGTCGGGAGTTTGGGAGGCATCTAAACGCACCCTCTTCTCTTTCCTTTTTCATCTTCCTGTCTCTGAGATGGGACTTATAATAGAGCAAATGGAGATGGTCTTGATTACTTAGTTCCTTTTTCTGAAACCATAGCTAAATGTCCTAACAATTTAAACTTATGAAATAGACAGGGACCATTTATCCCCATTTTACAGATGAAGTCAGGCTCAGAGTGAGTAAGAGACTTGTTTACTGTGCTGCTACAATCCCAGCTGGCCTTACACATCCTTCCTAGTCTTCAGATTCCTTAGTACTTTTGAATTCACAAACACCTGCTGTGTGTTGTCCATGCGGTGCCCAGGGCTTGCCAACCCTTACCGGTCAGTGGTGTGAGGAAGTGTCAGGTAGAAGCAAACAAGGAAGGAGAAATTTTCCCTCTTCTTCCCAGGGACTCCTGGTTATCTACCACAACTCCTTTGCTCTACCATCCCACAACCCTGGATATTGCAGGGGAAGGAATGACCCATTCAGGACCTAAGCCCATTGGAGCCATTCATGTCCTGGGTTGACCTGGGCGTGGCTGCTCTGTGTGGTGTAGGCAACCTTGCGCCTCCACCAGTCCTGGTCCCTTGGCCTTTGATCGCTTCTGGCCTCGGCCTCTTGTGGACCTGAGATCTCTTACTTGCTTTGCCAGTCTCCCTCCTACTCTCTTGATGAAGCTCTTGACTTTAGAGGACCTTTCACAAATAACAAAGGTGTCTGGGCTGCCTGGAATGTCTGCTCTATGCCAACACTCCACTAAGTGCTTATATCTGCAGTTTGCTCTGAGCGAATTGAATCTCCAGACTCCTGTGGTATAGATGATGTCTTCTTCGTTTTACAGATAGGGAAACTATGAAGCTGGGAAAGTCTATGCATTTTTCTCAGGATGATACAGCTGGTAAATGAAGCTTATGCCTTCTATCACATAATTTTGTCTCATCCACAGTTGCTGATATGGGCCAGGGGCTTCTTATCCATTATTTGCAATCCTCATAACAACTCTGCTGTCTCATCCCCTTTGTTTACTGGGTGATGGAATTGAGGCACAGAGAGGTTAATAACTTGTACTGGGTCACACAGCCAGTAAGTTGTAGCTATGAGATTTAAGTGTGGGGCTCTAAGAGTCCCAAACTCCTCCCTTATTCTCTTTCTCTTGAGATTTCTTAGACTTCCTCATGATTTCACCGAGCCCTTGCCAAGTACTGTATGTGTTAGAAATCTGGTTAAAAGAACATCAAGAACAGAGGTGACAGGGAAACCATGTCTCATTTACAGGGCAGCCTGTGTGTGTGGTGTGCAGAGGGCAATGGTGGGAAGTGAAATCCCATCCCTGGTCTTGGTAGGTCATGGGTTGATCATAAGAATTTGAGACGCTTTCTTTTTGAGCATCTCCTGTGGGCGCTACCTCTTTTTCTCTTCCTTTTGACTTGTAGGATCTTTGGTCAGTGTTGCCACTCCACACACTGACGTGCCTCTGGCTGGGCCTGTACCCATGCCCCCTCAAATCATTTGAGTGTCTGCCTTAGTAAGGGAATCCATGAGGCACCAAAGGTACCAGGAAGTGAATCGGAGCCTTGTCTGGACCCCTGCCCAAGCCCAGCTATGCAGACAGGAGGAGATCGCTGGAAAAGGGCATTAGCTCATTGTGACCTTCAGCACCATTGCTGTGGCTTCCTTCCTGCCTTGGAAAAAACAGCCTACTTTCTCTGATGACTCCCCAACTCCCTCATATAAACCCAGATGCTTAGGGCCAAAATCTATTACAGCAAAACACACTCTGCTCACCCCCAGGCTGTGCGAATGGCTAGACTTTGTGCATCTTCTAATCTGATTACATTTCCAGTCCCAACCAGCTTCATTTTTTAGCTCCTAATTGATTTCCCTGCTTCCACCTCTCCAATTTATTCTTTGCTCAGCAGCCACCCCAATCCTCCTAAATCGTGAGTCTGCTCATGTCACTCCTCTAAAGAACATGTCTTATGTTCTCTAGAGAAAAGCTGAATTCCTCACAGTAACCTACAGTGATCAAGGGAGGGACTGGCATCTTTTTTTTTGGCAGATGGGGCAGATGGTAAATAGTTTTGGTTATGTGGACCATTGGTGTCTGTGGCAACTATCAGCTCAGCTGCAGCAGGAAAGCAGCCACAGTATGTGATGCAAAAAGTCTAGCCCAGGCATCCTCAAACTTTTTAGACAGGGGGCCAGTTCACTGTCCCTCAGACCATTGGAGGGCCGCCACATACTGTGCTCCTCTCACTGACCACCAATGAAAGAGGTGCCCCTTTCTGAAGTGTGGCGGGGGGCCGGATAAATGAGGGGGGGCTGCATGCGGCCCAGGGGCTGTAGTTTGGGGATACCTGGTCTAGCTGATCTCACAGCCTAGGGTGAGCACACAGGAGGGTAGTGGGGAGAGCGTTCGCCCTTTATATTCCTTGACTGATGGAAATAAAAGTCTCTGCCTACCTCATAGGGAGTGAAAATGCAGTCATGCTGGTGGAAGGACTCTGGAACCACACAGTGCTGGGAAAGTGAAAGTGATTGCAATTCTAGTGGACCTTGTAGGAGTTTAGGAGCCAGCAGCCTCTTCCAGATGCTGCCTGTATCCTGTATAATGTGCCACCTACAGGCAGCATCCCTGCCCACTCTCCCTTGTCCATCTACTAGGAATGACTACCACCCTGGTGGGTCAGGTTGGAACTATGGGGAGCCCAAGCACTTTCTTCTTTCCTCTCACTTCTTCTCCAGAGTAGGGAGGGATTAACGACCATGATGCCAGACCCTGCGTCTTTCTCACTGGCCTTGTCTTTTCAAATTGCCTTATTAGTCATGGAGAACGTTTAGCTATTTCTGTGTGCCCCAGTGTGTGTCCACCTCTGCTTCTCACATTCACACTGAGGCTCCTCTTGGCAGGACTGCCTCAGGACACTGGAGCACTTCCCACACACAGCTAGCCAGGAGTTCCTGGGAACCTGCTTGTCCCCAGGAGGCCCTTGACCAGCGGTGTGGAGGTACACAGGCCCAGTTCCTTGGACGACTCAGTGAAACTTACACCCCACAGTGCCTCTATCCATCGGAGTGAAGTCACTTCTGGGACCTTTGGCCTGAGATTTCACTTGCTCACCTACATCCCCTTCCCTGACCTGGGAGCACCTCCTTAGTAAGTCTTTTGCAGGCAAATCCTCCCTTCAGCATCTAAGAAACCAGACCTAGAACTTTCACCTCCCTTCTCCGCTTTGCAGCAGCTCTTGTGTTTGGGAGGTGCTGCCTAGCAAGAAGGCTTAGACACATAGCTGGTTTCCTGTAAAGAACAAAACAAAGGCCTTGTTTTCATTGTACTTTAAGTCCAAAGGGGAAGACAGACAACAAAGGTAGTAAAAATAAATGGAAACATTGGTAAAGATAAGTGCTATGGAGAAAATTAGGCTGGGTGGGGGGCAGATTGTGGTGGAGGCTCATGTCTCTGTTTCTCTGGTAGTATTTGTCTTCTGCCTGGCCTCATCGCTAAAATTTCAGGAGTTATGGCAACAGTGACATTAGCTCCCATTGCTCGGCTTGGAGGCTGTTGCCGCAGAGCCGGCGCATCTGACAAAATCCCAGCGCCAATAGGGGGCACCACAGACTGGGGAGAACTGTGTGCCAAAAGGTGTGATCAAGGCGGGAGCAGCCAAGCTTCTGCAGGCAGTGGCAGGGAAGATGAAGGCTGCAGCACAGGGGCAGGGAAGTTGGAAGCTGTGGGATGTAACTGGATCTGAGCACAACTGCATGCACTACCTGTGTTTTTCATGGAGTGCTGCCTAAACTAGAAGGCGTTACTAAAGAATGTGCCTCTAAGTTGGATGTTTCATAAATCAGCCAGGCATGCCTTCTTGTGCTGCAACAGAGCCCTGGTTGTGTCTTAATGCTCAATGATACAGCACCGAATCTGGGTTGGGCTTTCTATGATCTCGGACGTGTGGCAGGAACTCATACCGCTCTAATTGCTCTACGTGGAAATGGATTCATTTGTGCTTTGGCAGAGTGACTCATTCTGATCAGCATGTAGATTGAAGGGGCCTTACCTGGAATCACAGGCTCAGAGAGATCTAGAGACCTTAGAGTTGATCCTAGTCTAATCTGCTTATGCTGCAGATGGGAAAAACGAGGCTCACAGAGAGGAAGTCACTTGCCCAAGGTCAAAAGTAGCACCTAGGGACACAAGTCAGGCTACTGATTCTGAGTTAAATACTTGGGTCACCATTCCAGATTCTCAGGAGAGCCACTGCGCCCCTTCTGAAGTCTGCAGCTGGTGCCTCGGATGGTGGCATGCTCTTGCCGTCTGACTCAAGCTGGAGACCAACTGGAATAAGCTGTGCTTCATTTACTTGAACACAAATGGATGACCAGTTTAAAAAAAAAACAACAGACTTTCATATTTTATGGATCCTTAGGGACTTAGTGAACTCATGCTCCCAGATTAAAGGAAAGAGGAAAACCATACCCTTCTTGCTGCACTATGATGCCTGCTGGTTCCCCAGCGCACCCCGTGTTCTCCGGAATGGAGACAGCCGTTAGGACAGCTGGAGAGCATTATCACTTGAAGGCTGGCATTCTGGCTTTTATATTTGATTTACATAGATCTGCAGACTGTAGGCTCTGGGCATTGTTTTCTGTGTCATGCCGTCTTCACAGCCTCCCTTCTCCAAGCTCACTTGGCATTTTGGCTTCCTCAGCTCTGCTGGGTGAGATGAACGCATGGTTGAAGTTTGATCTGGAGAAGCATGTGGAAGTTTCACCTTAGCGGGAGGAGACTCTGAGACAGAGAGTGGCGGCTGAGGTTAGTAATGTGTCAGAGTCCAGTGGCCAAAAGTTTCCTGAATGTTCTGCAGTAAGATCTGCTTATCATACTCCTTATCTGTCTCTGTGCTAAGGGCCAGGGTTAGCCCATGGGATTGGAGTGACTGTCTATGTGTCAGGCAAAGTAGAAACTTTAAGATGCCATGGAAGAGATGGCCTGCTTTTGCGCACCCTAGGTAAGAAATGCAAATTAAAGCCACAGTGAGATTCTACTACCCAAGTGGGCTAAGAAGACTGCTAATACTAAGAGTTGACAAGGCTGTGGGTCAAGTAGAACTCTTATACATAGGTGGTAGGAGTGTAAATTGATACAATTATTTTAGAAAATTACATGACAGCACCACCTAGTGGTAAATATATGTCTCCCCTGTGACCCAGTCATTCTACTCTGAAGGCTTTCACCAAGGAAAGGGAGCACACATGTCCATCAAAATACATGTACAAAAATGTTCATAGCAGTTTGATTCATTATAGTAAGATATTGGGATCTTACTTACATTCATTAAATAAGATCTAACCAAGTGGACAAGTGGATTGGATATAGTGGACTAGTGCCGGACAACGAAAAACAATGAACTACTTATATTCTACTGATACATGCAACAATATAGATGAATCTCACAGATGTAATGTGCAAAAGAAAATAGATACAAAAGAATCGATCTTATAGCATTCCATTCCTGTGAAACCTAAGCTCAACCAAAGCTGGTTTATGGTGATAGAAGCAGAACTGCGGTGAAGGGAGTGGACTAGGAAGGGGTAAGGAGAAGCCTTCTGGGGTTGATGGAAATGTTACATCAATATGTAAAAATTCACTCATTGACTTAAGTAAGGTTTATGCACTTTACAGGGTGTCGGTCATAACTCAATAAAACCGAAGGAGGAAGAAAAGGGGATGTGGTTGAGAAAGCCTCAGGGTCATTCTGGTAACATCCATGTCTCTGACTTTCAGGACATGGCCTCTGTTTTCAGACTCCTGACACCAGCTTGCTTGATGGACTGTGCTCTTCAGCATCTCCCAGTATCAGCTCTGCTACTTGCCTACTGGCTCGATGTTCAAACACATTCTGAGATTGGTACTAACCTCTGACACTCGTACAGTGTATGCTCAGCTTCAGGTTTGCCCAACTTCAAGTTGAGCTGATGCTATCAGCGTTTGCCTGCACCAAAGTAGCTTTTCTGGGGCCTGTCTTTCCCACTCTCCAGCCCCCTTAATCCAACACTTGGTCCTCATGATAACATAAGTCCAGGAACTCCTCATACCATATCTTCCATAAGCTGTCCACAGCTGCCACAAATTCCTACGGGCACCTACAGAGTTGATCAATCACTTCAGGTCAATGTACAGTCAGTTCCTGGTTGTACAATACACCCAGGGAGTCTTAGTGAGGTAGACTACTTAGAAAACTCTAGACTCCTTTGGGCTATGCTAGAGGCTGGCTTCAGGCCTAAAATAAAAAGACCTTCTTTGCATGCTTTTCTCTAGGCCAGGGATGGCAGATACTTCACATGTGGGCTAATACATCTTCTCCAGCTCCTTCCTATCCCACGGCAGACATTAATAATTGACTACAACAAAAATCCTGGATAGAAAAGCAGTCCAAGGAATGCACAAGAAACCAACAATGTGTCTAAGCCTCTGGAGAAGAGTTGTTTTCTTCAGACCTCACTAGGCCGCACCTCCCAAACACCAGGCCAGCTGCAAAGGGGAGAAGGGAGGTGAAAGTTCTAGGTCTGGTTTCTTAGATGCTGAAGGGAGGATTTGCCTGCAAAAGACTTACTAAGGAGGTGCTCCCAGGTCAGGGAAGGGGATGTAGGTGAGCAAGTGAAATCTCAGGCCAAAGGTCCCAGAAGTGACTTCACTCCGATGGATAGAGGCACTGTGGGGTGTAAGTTTCACTGAGTCGTCCAAGGAACTGGGCCTGTGTACCTCCACACCGCTGGTCAAGGGCCTCCTGGGGACAAGCAGGTTCCCAGGAACTCCTGGCTAGCTGTGTGTGGGAAGTGCTCCAGTGTCCTGAGGCAGTCCTGCCAAGAGGAGCCTCAGTGTGAATGTGAGAAGCAGAGGTGGACACACACTGGGGCACACAGAAATAGCTAAACGTTCTCCATGACTAATAAGGCAATTTGAAAAGACAAGGCCAGTGAGAAAGACGCAGGGTCTGGCATCATGGTCGTTAATCCCTCCCTACTCTGGAGAAGAAGTGAGAGGAAAGAAGAAAGTGCTTGGGCTCCCCATAGTTCCAACCTGACCCACCAGGGTGGTAGTCATTCCTAGTAGATGGACAAGGGAGAGTGGGCAGGGATGCTGCCTGTAGGTGGCACATTATACAGGATACAGGCAGCATCTGGAAGAGGCTGCTGGCTGCTCCTACACTCCTACAAGGTCCACTAGAATTGCAATCACTTCCACTTTCCCAGCACTGTGTGGTTCCAGAGTCCTTCCACCAGCATGACTGCATTTTCACTCACTATGAGGTAGGCAGAGACTTTTATTTCCATCAGTCAAGGAATATAAAGGGCGAACGCTCTCCCCACTGCCCTCCTGTGTGCTGCTTCTTTAATTAATTTATATTTTTGTCTGAAAGTGGCCCTTGATTGTATAGATCCATGGCTGAGCTGGGGAGGGTAAGGAACTTGTGTTATTTTCCACCTTTAAATGGCTCTCTCCTTACTCTGTGTAATAGAATAATTTCTTTTTCTTTTGTTCAAAAAGATTTGGACTCTGGACACCTGGCCCAAGTATTGACTCTGCACCTGCTTGCTATTAAAATTCTTGAACCTCTCTGGGCCTCAGTTTCCTAATTTGCAGTATAAAGAGGTTGGCCTAGATTACGGCTTCCATCCTCGCTCTGAAATTGTGTGCACACGTGGCTCCAGGTTACGGGAGCTGTGTTTCTTTGTTCATTAGGAACAAAGAGCAGGCCGTACTTTTAAAGGTTGCTACTCTCTTTTGGCTTCAGTACCTTAATTTTTAGGTAACATTTTTCTTTAAGAGGAGGGAACTGGCTGGTAAGGAGACCTGCTTTTCTCTTTTCTTTCTTCTTTTTTGAAAAAACATTAAAGCCCCTGTCTTCAGGGAAGAAGAGGCTATTGGATGTGTTTTGAATGTTTCAAATCAAAGCCTGCCAAGGGATGGAGAGCTATAGGTTTCAATAAGCACCTCTTTCAGTAATTTTAAGAATTTCACTTGTGAGGATAATGAAATCTTCAGAAACCCTAGGAGACATACCAGAAAAAATATGACTCATCAGTGGAATTTTCCTAAATACTCTATCCCTCTTCTACATTTGTCCATCAGGAGGGTCTCCTCTACAGATTCTGAAGACGTCTGCAGCCTAATTGGATGATTTGATTTGGGAGCTGGAGAATGTTGGGAGCTTCAGTACCAATTCCCATACTTCTGAGCTCCCCCCAGGTCCGCTGTTGGACAAGCTGATTCTGGGGGCCAGGCTCGTCCTCATTTGTTGGCCTGTTTGCTTGTGGCAAATGTTCCTGCTGGAAGTCTGGGCCATAGAGAGCAAATGCCTGTTTCCTTGCATCCATGGCTTCTTTTTTCTTGTTGTTGTTGAGATGGGGTCTCACTCTGTTGCTCAGGCTGGAGTGCAGTAACGTGATCTCAGCTCACTGCAATCTCTGCCTCCCTGGTTCAAGCAATTCTCCTGCCTCAGCCTCTTGAGTAACTGGGATTACAGACGTGTGCCAGTATGCCCAGCCAATTTTTGTATTTTTAGTAGAGATGGGGTTTCACCAGGTTGGCCAGGCTGGTCTTGAACTCCTCACCTCGTGATCTGTCCACCTTGGCCTCCCAAAATGCTGGGGTTACAGATGTGACATGATGTGGCTTTAATAAAAACAGGGAGAAACTGTCACGGTTTCTGTGACAAGTCGTGTAGCCTTCTTTCAGATGTGGAATCTCTACCCTGGGTTTACAGGCCTCAGCTGGATGCTAAATGCCCTGAGGTCTATGTGTGTAGACCCTGTACTATGAACCCTGCTCCCACGCAGGAGAGAGGGACAGAGCCCACTTCTTCCCTTTTGTAAGTTTTCTTGAGCTGTTGCCAAAACTCACTCCCAGCTATTTAAAGATTAAGAAATACATTTTTGAGAACTTGATTGGATGTAATTTCAGTAAAAGACAGGTACATTTAGAAAAGACAATGTAAAATCCTGAAAGACCCCATTGAAAGAGCTAGTCAGTGTTTAATTAAAAGCAGTGGGCATCAATGGATTCTGAACATTTTCGAGGATCAAATTACCTGGAAAGAAAGGAGACTTGTGGGATGGGTATAAAATAAACAACAAGGGGAGTTAAAATGAAGACTTTAAGAAATTAAAATCAAAAGGGACTCTTCAAAAAGAGTGTCCATCCTGGGCATTAACCTCCAACGTTGGAATTAAAACAATTTTGAGAAGCTTAAAAAAAAAAAAACGACAGCCTAGATTGGGGCCTGCTTCGGATCTGTGTGCTTCAGCTTTCTGTGGGAAGCTACAGTTTCCTGTCATTTGCTTGCTGGGTCTAGCATTTGCTCTTTGCCATGGGCACCTATGATTTCTTATTAACTCTCAGAGTCAGACCGCCTTGAAAGAAGAGGACACGTGGCCACTCTTCTAAGCAAGGCCCTCACTACACTAACATCAGTGTAGTGGTTAAAAACATGCTGAGCAGAGACCAGGAAGCTTGGGTAAGAACCTAAGCCAGAGCTCATGTTTCTGTTTCTCACTCACTGTGTGACTTGGGGGAAATGACTTTCCTTCTCTGAGATTCAATTCTCTCATCATAAATGAGCTCCTTTTCAGTGCTGTCCGAAGGGATTTTCTGCCATGATGGAAATGTTCTTGTATCTGTGCCTTTCCATGCAGTAGCCTCTAGACAGTGGCTTTTGAGTCCTAGAGAAATGGCTAGCATGTCTGAGGCCTTCCAACTTCATTTAATTTCAGTGAATTTGGATATACTCTTAAATAGCCGCATGTAGCTAGTGGCTAACATATTGTACAGAGCAGTTTGAGATGTTGCCGAAATCCTTTCCAGTCCTAACATTCTACGATTCCACACTCTGGTGCTGAGGTTTGCATCGCTGGCCAATCTCAAGCATTCATCAGACTGTTATGCAGGGCCTTGCCGGATCCACTTCTCATTTCTAAGGGGGAAAAAAAACAGCAGCCAGGCAGAATTCTTCTTCCGAAAGAGCTCATAGTCTTGTGGGAGAGAATCATAGACTTCTAGAAATTGTAGGATGTTTAGGTGGGGACTCCTGGGAAAATGAAAAGTAGAATCAGCCTCCATCAGAATTTGTTGCACAGGGATCTTTAATATTCCCTGAGCAAGGATGCATCGCCAGGTAGTTTGTTCTGTCTAGGTCTGGCCCACTTTTCCTCCTTAACCCAGAAACTGAAAGTAACCTGGACATTCACCCGCTGCTGAGTCAAATGTGGTTATTTTTAGCTTTGGGAGCCTGGAAACCTAGTGAGGGTAAATGACCTAAAAGAATAGGAGTGTGGGATTCTGGGTTTCATTCAGCAGATGGGCACTGACTGCATGCATTTTCAGTGTCAGACACTGGGTTAGACATTGGGGGTTAGGATCGTGCATGAGACAGGCAGCTTAGGAGAGGAGGCAGGCAATGCTCAAGAGAGAGGAAGATTTCAGATCGTATTAAGAAAAGAAGATGGTGGCACTCATGCAAATAATAATTTAAAAAATCATTCAGGACACCCCAACAAAATCTGCTGGTCTTTAGCTTGTGGTCTCTGGTTAGCTGTTGCTGTGAGAATAGTGAACTTGGAGTTAAAAACAAAATGAGGCCGGGCGCGGTGGCTCAAGCCTGTAATCCCAGCACTTTGGGAGGCCGAGGCGGGTGGATCATGAGGTCGAGAGATCGAGACCATCCTGGTCAACATGGTGAAACCCCGTCTCTACTAAAAATACAAAAAATTAGCTGGGCATGGTGGCGCATGCCTGTAATCCCAGCTACTCAGGAGGCTGAGGCAGGAGAATTGCCTGAACCCAGGAGGCGGAGGTTGCGGTGAGCCTAGATGGCACCATTGCACTCCAGCCTGGGTAACAAGAGCGAAACTCCGTCTCAAAAACAAAAACAAAAACAAAAAAAACCAAAATGAGTTCTGGGCCTGGTTCTGCTGCTTACTTTGGTGTGAAGTTGGGGAAGTACAGGCTTGTTCTGGGAATGGAATAATGTGTGTGGAAAGGCTGTATCATCAGCTGAGCAGTATACAATGGAAAGATCCCATTACTATCGTGTAGGCTGCAAAATCTCCTTGTACATAGCAATTGACTAGTTGAGGACCTCTAATTTGGAACACAGGAGGGAAGGGGGGACTCTCTAGAGGGATGGAGAATGTCGTGAGGAACGTGAGAGGGATGCTGTGGGTGGAGGGGTCCTCAAACGGTCTTCTCTGGAGTCCCTGGCTCCTACTGAAGGGCTTCAGCTGCAGTATAGGCTAATGTGCTAGCATAGTGGGTCTGACCCTAATTTAGCTAGAAGCAAGTATCTTAACTCTTCCCCATGCTGCACATACTAGCTATGTGTGAAATGTTACTAAAGGTATCTTTTGGCAATTAAAAAGAAATACTGGTTGGGTGGATGCTCAGAGTAGGGTGAGCTCAACAGGGGAGAGGGGTCAAGGAGTGTTGGGGGAGCTCGGGCCAACCTGCCTGCACTTTAAGATCATGCTTCCTCTTAGGAAGTGGGTGTGAAACGGTGAGGCTGGTAGGAACCTGGGAGAGTCCCTGGAACAGGCTGGGAAGGGGCAACAGCTGCAGCAGGCATTTCAACCTTATTTGTAGAGCACCTACAATTCCCATGGTGTTGCCCAAGTCCTGCAATTCATCTGTCCCAAAACAAATACAATGGGGACTGACTGGTTATAAATTGCATTCAATTGTGGTTATAAACACGCAATGTGCTTGAATCACAGCACATTAGACCGGAAAATACCTAAACTCCTTGAATCATAGCCCAGTACACCAAAACATACCTAAACTCATCTTATCCCCTAACATCTTAATTTAACGGACAAGGAAGCAAAGGCCAGAGTGGGGAAGGGACTCGCTGAAGGTCCCAGAGTCAGTGGCAGGGCGATGACCCTGAGGTTCTAGATTCTCCCGCAGAGGCTGAGTGATCTCTTCCCGGCACCCAGTTTTCCTTCCCCAGGGTGCCTCATCTGTGTGGCGTCCCTGCTGGTATCACATAGGAAGTTGTTAGTATGCACTGCATGTGTGTTCCAGGCACGGCACTAAGGAATCTACCTACCTTGCCTCATCGAGTTCTTGGTGCTTAGTGTCTCATGATTGCCCCTGCAGATCCACTAGCTGCTGGGTGCCCCATGTGGAATGCATTAGGGGCTGCCTTGTCTGCTGGGTTCTTTCGGTTTCAGCTGAAGGGACGTATGGAGACCCTAGGGGAAGGAGGAGAGTGCGGTTGATGCATTTATTCATAAGCCTCCCTTGCTGTCAAGTTGCTACCAGCTGGCTGCATGCCTGCATTGAAGGTCATAGCTCACATCGTGGAGCTCCCACTTTCTTTGGATGCGGATACCCATACTCCTCCGGGTGCCTCTTCGGGACTGCTAATGACACCCTCCTTACTACCTCTGGTGCTGCACCCTCCCTTGTGCTTTTGCTGCGTTTTCCACAGTCCTTTGTCAATAGTTCTCTTATGAAACCCTCCTTGGGTTATCCCAGTGTAGTGCACCATCTGCTTCCTCCTGGGGCTCTGACGAATGTTCCACACAGTGACCCCATGAGGGTACATTCTTTACTCCCATCTCACAGGTGAGGAAATGGAGACACAAAGTTAGGAATGGACCCAAAATCACACAGCTAAGTGAACGCAGGGGATTCCAGAAGCTTTGCTCTTGAGCGAGGCATTATAGCTCCCTGAAGAGCAAGTGAGGAAGGTGGGTGGGTGTGTGGTGGGTGAGAGGATGGTCCAGGGCTTGACTTCCATCACAGAGAGCTTCTGCCCTCTGTCCAAAGTCTCTTTGCTTTTTGGGTTTCCTCATTAGTTCCTCCTGTCTATCAGCCCAGCCAGGGCCACTAAATACCTGGCGGACAGCCTGTAAGAGGTGGCAGCATGGTGGGACCTAGAGAAAGTGGACCACAAAGTTTATTTCTGTGGTTAAAATAAAAACGAAAACAAGACAACCCCTAATTAATTGAAGGAGAAGAAATTGCTCCTGGATGTGGCCAGGGCTGACAGCTTCTCCTTGATGATTTCATTTGGTGGTGATGGTTTTGTCAATACTACATACTGCCCAGAACCACACATAGTCTCTTCTTCTGTCTGAGAATGTTTTTCCCCCTTTGAGTTGCGCAAGCTCAGGCTGGGAGTGACAGAAGCCAGCCTGTAACTTCGCTGACCTACTTCCCGCTGGCTCTCCAGCCAGCAGCCCACGCATCATCCATTTTAACCAGCTTTTCAAGGTCAGGACTTTTCAATGTAGAGGCTGGCTTTTGCTTGACACAAAGCCAGGTACCATCAATTGTCCTGTTTACTGAATTTTCAGTATACTCTTTCTTTAGCTGAGCAAAAAGTATGGGTTGGGCTCCTGTTTAGGACAGATAACAAATGCAGTGACTTTGAGCCTAAATTGGCCAGTTGGTGTATACTTGAGGTGCTGAAAAAGCAGGTTTTCCACTATTAATGGAGCACCTGGGCCAGACCAAATGCAAACAGTCAAGGATTTAGGATGTCCCAGTAGACGGCCACACTCCCTCCTTTTATTGTGATGCAGACAAATGTATGCTCCACATAAACACAATGTCTTATTTTTCACTTTTATGAAAGAATCATATAAAACCAGCTCTTCACAGATAAAAAGGAACTGCTTTGTGTATCTATTACTGTACCTTTCATCTCGACAGGCTTTGTGAGAAACTTCCAGCTGGAGGTACATTCTTTTCTGGTTTGATAAAGATAAATTGTATTCAGTGAGAGAGAAAGGGGAACATTTTCTTGATGATTCTCTAAATACAAAGTCAGGGGAAATGTGATTTTTTTCCCCCAATATTCAAATAAGTTAGTCCCTCTTTAGAATGACCCCAAATTTTCTGTGCTGCTCAGCATACTAAAACTGTTTGATCTTGAAAGAAGCTTGCTACATATGGAGTTCTGGGAGCTCATTAGAGAATAATGAGGGCACAGCGCTCTCTCTACTAATATCTGCTAATCATTGACGGTAAGGCACAGGCAAGATGGTGTGGTGGTTTATGGCATAGACTCTGGAGTTTGAATGTCAGCTTTTCTCCTGCTATTGTATGAATTTTTACAAGTTATTTAAATTGTCCATGCCTCAGTTTCCTCATTTGCAGCATAGAGATAATAATAGTACCCTCAGAAGGAATTGTAATGGGTAAATATTAGGCATTTCCAAACAGTGGTTGTGTGTAGTTAGCTTTTGTCTTAACCTGTTCTGATTGTTGTAACAAACAAAAAAATAGACTGGATAATTTATAAACAACAGAAGTCTATTACTGACAATTCTGGGGCCTTGGAAGACCACAATCAGAGAGCAGGTAGATTTGGTATCAGGTGAGGGCCTATTCCTCAAAGATGGCTCCTCCTCTCTGAATGCCTAATCACAAATCCCATTCACCTACATCACTTGCTAAAGGCCACATCTCTTAGTACCATTGTGTTGAGAATTCGATTTCAACGTATGAATTTGGGGGGGGGGACGACACAAACTTTCAGATCATAGCAGCTTTTTCTAAATGTTAACAGTTATTTATCACATGAAGGATAGAAAGTCAGTAAGAAATGCAGCCATGTATGTATGAATGCACGTGTGTGCACACAAGTGTGGAACAGAGCTGGTTGTTTGCTGAGAGAAGGGAGCCTGGAGAAACAGGGAGCAAAGGAAGAGGGAGATTGGTGGATATCCTAAAAAAGGCTCAGTGAGATCCCGAGGACTGATTCTCTTCTCTGCTGACTTTCAGCACAAGAAGGAAGACAGGAAGAGAGGGTCACTGCCTCTCAGGTTGTTGCCCTTGCCTGGATAATGAAGCAGAGAAACATGAAGGAATACATTCACAAATACATGTACACAAAGACAGAGAGGAAAATGCACAGAGAAAGGCATAGACTGGACTCAGGGTAAGTGAGAGATTTACAGAGGCAGCCACACAAAGAGTGAAGGAGACAAGGAAAGAGACACATTACATACAGGTGCAGAGAAGTACATGTACACACACACACACACACACACACACACACACACACACACACACACACACACACACAAAACATACCAAGGAGATGATAGTTGTTCCAGCATGTTGACTGCTAAATTTTTGGATGTAGCAGGATCAACAAACTGCTAGAGTCAAATTGTGAGGTTGAATTATCTTTATGATGAAATGGCAACGTTAAGATTATATGTATAAAGTTCCTCACACAATGCTTGATAAAGAAAATTATTACTTTTAATAGAATCTTCTTTCAGTGCAGATACTGGCAGAAGAACTCCTTTCCTGGTTGGAGGACCACTTTTATGTGCCCTCACAGAACTTTTCCTTCCCAGGATGAGTGTATCTTGGTTCCAGAATCTCCTCATCTATTGACATGTCCCCACCCCTTTCTGATTTGCTCCTGAGAGTCATGATGGACAGATGGGATATAGCTACTATTTCCTCTGTACTAGCAAGCTGGCAAATGTTACTTGGAGAGGAGGAATGGGGGCTGGTAGGCAAAGGAATTTGATCAAAGAACAGACAGAAATGAAATGTCCCTGACTGGGGCACCATATACTGTAAGACCCATGCCAAGCAGTGTTTCATGTGACTGTTTCACAATCTCAAAATCCTTATGCTTTCTTAAATCCCAAGGAAATGGGCCTGAAGACACAGAGAATGTAAACTAGACCTTTGAAATCCCCTTCGGTTATTCTCTAGAAACTTATTTCTGCAGAAGTGCCTTCTGATTGACAAAAGCTCACTTTTATATTCACAATCTCACCCTGTCAAGGTTTAGTCTGAAATCACCCTCAGAGAATATTGTGCAGTAACTTTTAAAAAGCCCAAATCCTCTCGATTTATGCATTTAATTTATTGTTTTCCTTGGTCAGAGCTTTGCTTTACACATAACCAAATCCCAATTTTGAATACCTATTGCATTCTGCTAAGCCATGATGTTGGAAGGCATTTTTTAATTTAGAGCTTGAAATTCCCTTAGTTTACTTTCAAGTCCCTAGTCCTTTGGAAATTTATATAAAATTTCCCACTCCCTCCCAATCTCCTATTTTCTGCTCCCTTTGGAAGCAGTTAATTAATTTTATTTCTCAAAGATGCTTTGTTTCCTTAAGTAGTTCAGTCTGGCTAGTCTTCCTTTGGATATCACTTTTCACCAGCACTGTATGCAAACTCATTCAGAAACAGCTCATTGTGGGCCAGTTTTCTTTGTTTGGAAGGACAATTGCTTATGAAGTCAAGGTCCTTATGCATCACTCAAGTTATTCAACGGTCTTCCATGAGTCCCTGATTTGGACCATGTCCTCAGGATAAAAATACTTGACCTCTGTCAATCCATACCTCCACCCCATAGAGGCCCCAGTGGATGTGATTGGAGCTGAGTGGGGTCCTCGCAGGCACTTTGTGTGTATGTTGTGTGTGGGGTTATCCTGAAAATAAAAAACATGAGAGCTGATGAGTAAGACCAATCCAGTGCCTTTGACAGGGAGTTGAGAGATCAGGAGAATACACTTATCTGTCAAGCCAGCAGGACTGTAAATGGGAGATAGAACCAAGAGTCAGTTGCCAGACAAACAGCAGAACAGAAAGGGATTAGGGAGAATCCGTTCCAGGATGCCTGCTATGAGCTCTGTTGGGGTGTTGACAGCTCAGATTTATGGTCTGGCAGGTACACAGTGTGTGGAATATAGCGCAGATGCACGGTGGCTGGACTAAAGGTACATGATCTGGAAGGGGTCTGTCCTGACTCACCATCCCTGAGGCCTTCCATGCAATATGGGATGGAGTGGGCAGCCCCCAATTCATTCAATGAAAGTACGGTGGAATGTTCTGGGACATTCACATTCAAAGCCTGATGACTGACTTCTTTTCTGGGTCATCTCCTTGGCATGGTTCTAGGTGTGAAACTGGAAAAAGTGTCTGTGATAATCTGGTGTTTCTTTCTTTGCCTTCTTCAGCTTCCTGTCTTGAGCTAGAGGCTGAGTCTTGCGCTAGAGACTAGGATGAAGATCAGGGGTGCAGACAGGTCAGGATAGAAGGAAGTGGTGATCAAGAAAGTGAAGGGGCGTAGATGGTGTGGTTTGAGGCAAACATCAACACAGTCCTTTGCTGGTACAACCTAGGGTGGGACTTTGGCAGAGGCAGATAATGATGACTGAGACACTTCAAGAGTGGCTGGGCTAATAGAAGCAGACAGAAGTCCAGTGTAGAAGTTTCTTATTTTGGTTAGTGCATGAGCAGAATTGCATGTGGCCTTAGAGGGATGATAGCTCTATTAAAAAATCTACGATGATGATTTTCAAGGAGTTTTCAAGTTTGAGAGCAAGGGGTCCGTTTGGTTGTCCCTCGTGGGCATTATATTGATCAGAATTGCATTGGATTTAAAATTGTGCCCAGGCCGAGTTCGTGTCCTTTGTAGGGACATGGATGAACCTGGAAACCATCATTCTCAGCAAACTGACACGAGAGCAGAAAATCAAACACTGCATGTTCTCACTCATAGGTGGGTGTTGAACAATAAGAACACGTGGACACAGGGAGGGGAGCACTACACACTGGGGTCTGTTGGGGGGAAATGGGGGGACAGCGGGGGGTGGAGAGTTGGGGAGAGATGTCATGGGGAGAAATGCCAGGTACAGGTGAAGGGGAGGAAGGCAGCAAATCACACTGCCATGTGTGTACCTATGCAACAATCTTGCATGTTCTTTAAATGTACCCCCAAACCTAAAATGCAATAAAAAAAATTGTGCCCAGGCCTCAGGGATTTGCTTACCCTCTAGTACCCCTTGTTACTTCCAAGCCCTTTTGTGTGGTTTTCTCCATGGCGTGTGGAGCTCGATGTTGGGTAGAGGAGACCACTTACAAGCTGCTCATTTAGGGGATGCTCAGAGTGTCTCAAGTCATAGACAATCCTGCCTTTTATGCTAAATTACCTTAATGAAGATCACCTGTGTCTGGCGTCAGGCACCAGTTTCCTGGGCAGGAAATTCCTTGGAGTAGGGTGTTTGTCTATCGTGTCATAGGGAAAAGAAATTGCTTATCAGTGTAAAGGTACGGCATTAAATAGAATTTTACCACATTTGAAGGTCCAGAAGTAAGATAGTTGATGTTCTAACACAGGCCAGTGTAGAGCACAGGTGAGATGGGTCACAGATGACAGATGAAGGATGAGGTGCTTTAGCAGTAGGATGTGGCAGTGTGATGTTGTTTTTTAACATATAAAATCAGTATTTTGATTTTCATCTGCAGTTCCTGGTTCGTAACTCCCACAGCCCTTGTTACAGTCTTTTGCTATAACATTGGGTGTGTTAGGTGTCAGGGGCAGGCCTCAGGAAACAGAACCTAATCTTCCCTCACCTTTCTGATGGAGTCAAGAGACCCTCATTCCAGAGAGGGTCCCACACTGCCTCATATTGTGTGGGAAGGAATGCTGACATCAT
Source organism: Saimiri boliviensis (assembly GCF_048565385.1). Lineage (NCBI taxonomy): Eukaryota > Metazoa > Chordata > Mammalia > Primates > Cebidae > Saimiri > Saimiri boliviensis. The sequence goes on along the minus strand of NC_133453.1, from coordinate 21,196,809 downwards.
GAAACTTTCATAGAAACCCCAGAGAACAGGGTTTAGGGAGCTTCGGGATAGCTGAACACACGGCAGTTCCCGGAGGGTGGCACACCCACAGAGAACATGGAAGTTCGGCACCTTTCCCCATACTCCACCCTACACATCTCTTTATCTGTGTTATTTGTAATGTCCTTTAAAATAAATGACTAAACATGAATAAGTGCCTCTCTGAGTTCTGTGAGCCATTCCAGCAAATTAATTTAACACAAAGAGGAGGGTCTTGAGAACTCCAGCTTGAAGTAGGTTGGTTGGAAGTTCCAGAGGCCTGGACTTGTGACTGGTGTCTTACGAGAAGGGCATCTTGGGGACTGAGCTCTCAACCTATAAGGTCTGACCCTCTTTCCAGGTGAGTAGTATTGGAACAGAACTGGAAGACACCCAGCTGGTCTCTGCTGCAGAACCCATGGCTTCCGTGGTGGTGGGGAGAAACCCCCACCCACTTGTTCATGGAAGTCTTCTCCACTGATTGTTGTGTTGGTGTGAGAACGGAGGAAAAACATGGCTTGTGAGTTTTCCTGAAATAGGCGGAAATGACAGTTCTGGGCCTAAGCTTTAAAGAGGCCAGGTAGTTTCCTTCCGTTTACCCTGGGGAATCCTGGGTGGCTGTGAGAAGTGAGGCACAGCATCTGGGACTTAGCTGTTTGTGTTCTTGCTGAGTCCAGCCTATCACCCACCCCTGCCGAGGTGCCAGACCGGTGAATGTTCAAGTCCTGTTGATACCTTAGATTCCTTCATATGTAGAAAACATCACGTACAGCAGAAAAGTCACGCAGATGGACCCAGTCAATGCACAGAATCATAAGATAATCAAATAATTGCTTTAAGCTACTAGGATTTGGGGTGTATGTATGCTATGAAGCAATAGGTGGTGAAAATAAGGGACATATATATCCTTTATAGTTTAATCTATTATAAGACCTGTAAGCTATGACTCATGGGCCAAATCTGGCCCACCATCTATTTTTTGTAAATAAAGTATTATTAGAACGCAGTTATGTCCCCACTTGTTTAAGTGTTGCCTGTGGCTGCTTTTGCACTACAATAGCTGAGTTGAGCCATTGCAACAGAGACCATATAGCTCACAGAGCCAAAAATAACTTACTGTCTGGTCCTTTATAAGCTGACTGGTGACTCATGAGCTATCATAGTAATCTATAAAAAGGTGAAAAATAAGCAGACTGATCTCTTTTAGAATGGCATATAAGACCCAGTGTGCAAAAAGCGGAGGTGTATAGGAAATGGTTTGTCTCAATATGGAGGCACTTTCTAATATTCCTTGAGCTGTAACAGAATTGGGCTTTTGCTACAACATGTCTTCCTGCTACCATAGAGTACAATAGAGTAGATCTGTGGCAGGATTCTCTCTCCCTCTTCCACCTCCGTTGGAGTCAGATACTTCCCTACCACCCCTCGGAGGTACTTGGCTATTATGCTTGTTTTGGTGAGTGGAAGGTAGGAGAACGTGACATGAACAGTTTTAGCTGTGCTTATGTGGTTTGGCTTAACTTCTGGAGCCCCTGCTGTCTGCTGTGAGGTGAGCATGCTCCAGGTAGCTGTAGCTGGTGTTGCCTGGGTCTCAGAATGAGTGACCATAGGGCAGAACTAAACCTGGCCTGAGGTCTTGCTGGCGAGTGAGTCCAAATCCAGCTGAGTCCAGCAGAGCACAGCAAACCTACAGGCACATGAAAAATAAATCTTCCCCCACTTCCTCCCCTCCCCTACCCCCTCCTCTCCCCTCATCCTTTCCCCCTCCCCTCCCCTTACCTCCCCTCCCCTTCCCTTCTCCTTCCCCTTCCCCTTCTGTTCTTTCCCTTTCCCCTTCCCTTTCCCTATCCCATTCCCTTTCCCATTCTTTCTCTTTCCTTTCTCTTTCTTTCTCTTTTTCTCTTACTCTTTCTCTTTTTCAATATTCAGTGACCTACAGCAGCAGTTCTGCCATTAGTCACTGAATTTTTTGGAGTTGTTACTTAGTATCATTGCACCCATAGCTAACTAATAGAAAGCCCCAGAAATATAGAAAGAAAGGGAATATTCTGTATGTATGAATTCTGCTAGCCCATTTAGCGCCTTTGTGAAAATTGAAAAAAGTGGTCCTCTGCCAAGATGCTTTTTTTTTTCCATCTTTCAAAAATTCCCATATAGTGTAGTAATCTCCCCTTACCCATGGGCATACATTCCTAGACCCCTAAAACTGCAGATAGTACCAAACCCTAGATATACCATGTTTTTTCCGATACATACATACCTATGATAAAGTTTAATTTATAAATTGGCTCGGGAAGAGATTAACGACAACTACTAAAATAAAATAGAACAATTATAACATGCTATAATACCAGGTATGTGAATGTTGTCTCTTTCAAAATACCTTACTGTACTCACCTATTTTCGGACTGTGGTTGACCCCTGGTAGCTGAAACTACAGAAGGCAAAACTGGATAAGGAAAGAACTGTAATGCTTATGCTATTACAAGACACTCGATCGCTAACATCAGACATTGTTGTGATAGGTAAGTGCAGGTATGGGATCCACAATGTGAATGTCACGCAATCAGAGGTGTTACCTTTGTGCCATGTACAACATACACGGCCGTCGTTGATGACTCTATACCTTGAGAGAACTCAATGAATTATATTGTTCTGAATTAATTCTTAAATGTTAGAGGCAGGAAGCAGGGTTGGTATCATGAAAGACATTAGCTTGCTGCAGAATATTGTTTTTGAATGGCAAAAGGTATAACTTATTTTGCATAGCTAGCTCTTTGCATGTTTTCATGAACAAATTCGAATTGCCCCCCTTGCAGATTAGAATCTGATTGCAAAGTTGAAGGAAAGCAAAAATAGTGTACTCAGAAAGGAAGAAAAGAAAAGCTCATTTAAAGTGTTAAAATATTACCATTGCTTATGAATGGAAAGATTTTACACTTGCTGGTCTTTCTATTGGGGCAAATGAAGAAACAATGCCTGTCTCTTTGTCTTTCTCGTTTCTTTTATTCCCCCCGAGAGTGAAGAGAAATACATAGACCTTGGTTTACTGGAGAGTCAGAACTGAACTGGGTATGATTAGATGAAATTTTCCCAGTGACTTATCTAAATTAGTTCAGGCTGAGGTGTACAACTTCCCAAACGACGTCAGTTATCTAACTAAAGTCTGTGCATCTTAAAGCCCTGGTGAGCAAACCATATACCGTACTGGAGAAAACCTAGTTTTTTTTTTTTTTTTAAAGAAAAAGATGTGCTTTGAATTCTGGTCCCTCAATTTATTAGTGACCCAAGTTTCAGTCTTCTCATTTACATAATAGCAAAATGAATTCTTATTTCAAAGAGTTGTTATGAAGGTTAAGTGAGATAATACACAAGAATAATCTGGAAGAACGTGCTATATATTAGGCATTTGCTGTTAGTAATCTTTCTATTTCTCTTCAGACCAAAGGGGGAAAAGAAAAGCACAGTGAAAAGCTTATATCTTTGATGTCTTCTCATCTCTCTTTTCTCATCTTTAGTGTTTTATCTGCTATTTCTCTAGCTCCTCTCTTGCTCTCATTTTGTGAATGCTCAGGTCTAGATTTTTGTTCACACAAAGTTGTAGAAACAAGTGCATGATTGTAGCATGTGTGCTCCTTGCTCAGTTAGATCCAGGCAAGCCCCTGGCACATCTGCATCTCTTACTAGATTCTAAACTCCCTAAAGACAGGGACCTATAAATCTTATCCACACTGTATGCAAATGCTCCAGCCACCAGCCAAGTTAATTGTGAGCAAGTAGTGATGCCGATTGAATTACAAGTGTATTGTGCAGTAATAGTGAAAGTATACCTGTATTACATTGTAATAATTCTTCCATTTGCTCGTTTAATAAATACTTATTTCTTGTTCATTTTCTTTATGCCTGAATTTTATGGCTATAAGTAGAAATGGTGATATTGTTGGAGATTTAACTTGGAAAGCAAATGTTTCCTAGCAGTCTTCTTCAAGCTTCTGGGTCAGTTTAAGATATCCCGAAAAAAGCTAACTAGAAGTATAAACTGTGTATCAATGCTCATGATATGACTGTTATTAAACTCTATAAACTCCTTACTTTAAAATGTTGTGTTACTCAAAGCTACCTTTCACAAAGATTGATCAAATTTCCAACAAGTAAATGCTATATAAATTTGAATTTATAAAATGCAGTGCCTAACAATATTTAACTATTTATTCTGTATATTGAGCATCCTGATAAAATTTTTATCTGAGGGAATTGCTGTCATACATTTGTTTAATATTGTTACTACCTTGGCTTCCATTTTTAGGCCTGACAGAAGTTATTTAGTTATTCGGGCTTGATGTAAGTTATCACCCTTGGCCTAAAATATCTCTTCTTCCTGTTTGTGATATGGCCCACTTGTTCCTCATCTCACCACTCCAAAACCTAACACATCACACAGCTGCTAACCACTTGATATGGTTTTTGCTGTGTCCCCACCCAAATCTCATCTTTAACTGCAGTTCCCATAATCCCCAAGTGTTGTAGGAGGGACCCAGTGGGAGGTTACTGAATCATGGGGGCAGTTACCCCCAGGCTGCTGTTCTTGTGACAGTGAGTGAGTTCTCATGATATCTGATGGTTTAATGAGGGGATTTTTTTTTCCCCCTTTGCTTGGCACTTCTCCTTGCTGCCATTATGTGAAGAAGGACATGTTGCTTCCCCTTCCTCATGATTGTAAGTTTCCTGAGGCCTCCCATCCCTGTGAAACTCTGAGTCAATTAAACCTTTCTTTTATAAATTACCGAGTCTCAGGTATGTCTTTTGCAGCAGCATGAGAATGGACTAATATACCACACTAAAACCTAATGATCAACACCAGGGTTATGTAAATAAGTTTCTCCCCTTCATAGAGATTTTCTTTAAATTAGCCAATCAATGAGCCTCTTAGGAAAGCCTAAAGGAAAATAGTCCCCATGAAGCTCAATAAAGGGATAGTCTCACAGGTTTTCCCTCTTTCTCTCTCCATTCTCTCCCTCTCCCCTGTCTCCCTCTGTCTTCTCTTTTTCCCCCCACTTATCCCTACTGGTTGAGTTTTCTGCTGCCTCCAGACTCCCCCTGTGGGTACCTGTAACCTCTCTGAGACTTGTGAGTAATAAATTTATTTTGTTTTATTAATTTTTGTTCACTTTCTCATTGTGTCTCATCTGACACACACCCAAATGTAACTTTCCCCTATGAGAGCTCACCTAGAGAGAGTGGCTATCTTGGCTTGCGGTCATCCTCAATAAATAGAATCATCAAGTCCAAATTAAAAAGAAATCATAATAATAAAAATCACAACAGTGCAACTGCTGAGAATACTACTCTAGAGCCATTAGCAAACTTTTTCTGCAAAGGTCTAGATAGTAAATATTTCCAGCTTTGCAGACCATATGGTCTCTTTCGCAATCTCTCAGTCTGTTGCAGCATGAAAGGTATCACAGGTAATAAGTACAAAAATGGGCATGGCTGGGATCCAATAAAACTTTGTTTAAAAGCAGGCAGCACACTCGGGGTTTGGCTTGTGGGCTCTAGTTTGCCAACCCCTTGTCTACAGGAGAGAGGGTGGGCTTTATAATCTATCGACTTGGGTAAGTCAGTCAATCTCTCTCATCCTCAGTGTCCTTACTTGTGGAGGAGGGATAATAAAACCTACCTCACCAAGTGTTGAGAAGATTAACTAAGATAGGATGTAAAAATACCTAGCATTGTCATAGGTTTCTTTCTTGATTTTTTTTTCTCCAAATAGCCAATGCTGCAATTCATTCTTTCCTTTTTTTATTACCTTGATTGGAACAGTTGCATTACTTTGGTACAGCTACTTGAGCTAGTAATTGTTATAATTTAATACTCACAAAAAAGATTACTAACACTTAATGTTCCCAGAGGAATTTGCATTAGAAACAAGTATTGACTAGCCTAACTGATAGAAGATACTTTCAAAGTGTAAACTAGACCAGTGGATTTTAATGTAACAAAGTATAATCAATTACTTGATAGGGTTTCAGATTCCACACTGTAACTAATATTTAAGCTATCACTGAGTTTTGATGAAATATCAAAGAAAAATATCTGTAATTATCTGAAAAGGCTATTAAAACATTTCTTCATTTTGTTTTCACTGCTTATCCTCACACAGCTGTTTGAGGAGCCAGGTTTTCTTTGTTTGGACCAAAACAACATATCACAACAAATTGAATGCAGAAACAGATATGGTAATCCAGCTCACTTGACCAAGCTAACCGTGAAAACTGACCTTCCAAAATAGAAAACAATGCATTTCTTCTCATAATCTTGTTTTTGAAAATAGTAGTTTTTCCTAAGAAAATATTTATTGCACTTAACATGAAATGTGTTTAGATTTTAACATTTTCTCAGTTTTAATTTTTAATATAGTGAATATTTACAGATATAAAGCACATAAACAGAAATGTTTTGGGTGCTTAATAATTTTGAAGAGTTTAAAGGGATCCTGAGACCAAATATGCAAGAACTGCTACCATGGTATAAGAAGCAAAGGAGCTCAAGAATGATGATAAATAGCAGCTAATGCTTGGCTTGGCTTCACTGTCAGGAAGCGATGAGAGAGTGGTGGGGTTTGTGGCAGCCTGGGAAATGCATGCCTTGTGTAAGCAGCATAGCTCTCCTTCGGTGAAGGCTGATTTTTGCCTTGGGGGAAGGCACGTTCAGAATAGCCAGATGTTCTAGTTTTTAAAGAAAAGCCAACATTCCAAATCTTAATGCAGAGTATCTCGAGACTAATATTGGTCATGCATTCAAGAAATTATTAGCACCCTGTGTAGGCCAAAATAAGTCCACTCAGGGACAGGATGCTGCCTGTGAGACATCAGGTGTAGCCTGTGGTCCAGGTTTGTGGGTTGACAAAGCTCTGTAGGATAGGGGAATAGTATATGTCTATGATGATAATATTTATCAGTAAGGGTTTCAAGAATGGGTAAGGATTTCAGAATTTTGTGTAGAGAATAAAAGACTCTTTAAAAAAAAAATCACAAAAAGCACAAATAGCTTGATTATTGTGTTCAGCCCATTGAGGGGCCTGGAGGAAGAGGGGAGCTTTTCTTTTTTTCTCTGAATTCTTTTTCTGAAAATGAGTGCTTTTTGTTTCTACCCCTCACTGTAAAGAAAACCAACTCCACACAACAAAATAGCTCTTTGTTTTATTGGTGTAGTTGTGTTCAGTTCTCAACTATTTGTCTCCTTATACACTGGCAAAAAAAAAAAAGATGTGTTGATGGATTCCTTAAAGTTCCGCAGTTTATAGCTCCATTTGTATCAAAAATGAGAGACAACTCAAAAGTAGCACAATTGGAAAATTTGTTGGGATTGTCTAGTAAAATGCTTTTGCATTTAATCTAACAGACTAATTTTAAGAGAAAACCAATCCATAGAAAAAGTGCTTTTATGTTTCTAAATTAAATAGCTCTAGATTTGTAAAAGGTTTGAAATAATAAGTATTGCATATACCCAAATTTTCTTTAACATTTTTTGATATTCTGTTTATTTATAACAAACAAGCCCTTCTACAGCCCAACCATCAATTATTATTTTCCTCATAGCAATTATGTCAACATTTTTTTAGCCCTGACATTATCCATCTTTTTCCTTTGTCTGATGTGAGAACAAAATCAATTTTTGTGGTCTTTGGTATGATGGAAATAGTGAGGGTGGAGTCAGATAGATGTTCATGGACCTGAATTTTCCCTCTTTAATTCATATTAACTACGTGATGTAATTTTAAACAAATGCTGGAACTCTATGAAACTTACTTCATCTTTTGCAGCATGGAAATGATAAGGCTGGTTATGCTAGCACTGAACAGAGGGCCTGGCAGGCGAGAATAACTACAACAATAATAAGAGTTAACCTTTAGTGGGAGTTTATCGCCATGTACTAAGTATTGATTTAAACCCTCTACACAGATCAACTCATTTAATACAAAGGCCTCTTGATGGAGGTACTACAATCATTCCCAGAGATTAAGTAATTTACCCCAAATTACATAGCAAGAAAATTGAAGAGTCAGGATTTGAACCCCCGACAGTAGAGCTTAATAAATCTTTTCTTCATCCTCTTCTACTCCCTCTCTGCTTTAGACACTTTGATTGTGAGGCCACTGGGTCTGTGATGCATTTGAGTAGAAGGAAAGGAAAGTTAGTGGGTGGAGCACGTCAGTGATACAGCAGAGCGTCCTCTGCCAAGAGCTCCAAGGGTTGGGTGGAGCCGAGAGCTACGTTCAGACTCAAACCCCGTTGTGATGATCACTCTAAGTTTAACACAGCTTTGGAAATCAAATTTCATGGATGCGTCTGAAGAAAAAGAATACAAAACTTGTCCAAAGGTGAACAGTTATTTAGAATTATAAAGGAAGCAATCTATTTTAAACAAGCTGATCAAGTTCACAAGCACCACAAAATCCAGAAACAAAAGCATGTTTTCATATGTCAATGATTTCATAATATAGTTTTCCATACCAAGAATATAAAGATAATTCAGTTTGTTGGATCTTAAAAAAATTATAAATAGTTGAGTAAAGTTCCTTTGAACTTCATAATTTGTTCTTGGTAATGTCATTTACATTCAGGTTGGCTCTCGGCTTTGAGAAAACCGCTAGCAAGTTTCATTTGTAATTGAGCTGTTACAGGAGGCGTACTCAGTTTGCGGTGCTGCTATGGGTTTTTTTCCAGGAGATCCAATAATTCTGATAAATTTATTTCACATGTTTCCCATCAGAAAGAAAAAAAAATCAATGGTGCATTTATAATTGTATATGCTACATTATTGAGTGTATTTCCTCAGTAAGAGAGAACTTCTGTTCTTATTAGGCATTAATAAGAACCAAATCTACTTACAATTGTAAATCTCTGATGATTGGAAGATTTTTTCACAGACTGGCTTCTGGTTCCATACATTTCCAAATATGTTCCTTCTCTAATACGTACTTCCATCCGGGTACCGTAAGATCTCTGAGCATTTTGATATGGCCTTTAGCCCCGATCCTAGTGTCACATAAGTGGGCACAGTGGCTGATAGGGGTGTTCCTACACCAGGACCGTCAACAGTAAGTTCACTTTGCACAGAAGTGACTGTGAATCACCAAAAGACACCCTCTGAACTCAAAGGAAATGTGCCCCAACTCAACTTCCTTTTGGCTTGATTTCTAAAATGGCTGTGGCCACTCTAACACCTGGCACAAGGGGAAAGCTGGATGGAGAGTACATGTGAACAGAAAGCCTTATCAGTCTTAACACACAGCAGCTAAAATATCTTACTTTTGTACATTTTAAAAAGCAGTTGACCATGTGAACCATCGCTACGTATCTTCAACTGAACTTTGTGGCAAACTCACCAAGTAACTGAAGAAAGATCATGTCACTGACTGGTAGAGAACGGTTTAAAAAAGACACATTATCTTGAAATGATTTCGATGAATGTTAGCTAATCACCTAACTCAGAGGTTAAAAAAGAAGGAGGCAAAACATTTAGTTCAATTTATTAATTAATCCTGAGGTGATGGCCTCATAACTACAAGCATTGGATGTTATCAACCAGCCTTTTAAAGACCACTTGAAAAAGTAATAGATACTACGTTATAGGAATTTTGATGAATGACAATACATCCTGTTCTACGGTTATGAGACTGGGTACTTGTGCATTGGGATAAAATATCCAGTGCAACACTTAACAGTTCAATCTCATACACAACCTAGATAGGAGTGAAGATGGTCTGCTTTGGAAAACTATGTAATATAAAAACACTGCTATCTGAATTGTTTGTGAATTGAAAAGGCAGTGTTGTATGACTTTTTATAAATCTTTAAGTATATATGTATAACTAAATAAAATATTATAGCTAGAGTTAATGATTTCAACCATCTCTCCACTATATTCAACCATTTTCCAATGATAACAAGCAGCTGCAGAAGCTCAGTAGTATAAGTGACAGGCAATGCATTTGTCACTCTTGTGTGTTTGTGTGCAGGCCTCCTGGGGTTGCCCTGGGCAAGCGTAGGCTCTCCCTGGGCCAGGATCCAGGCTGTGGACTCTGTTCAAGTTAGTGTCAGGTGCTCTCATTCTTCTGAAACAAGCAGGCTGTCCAGGCATTTTCTTCCCTGGCAATGGCAGAAGCATGTAAGATGAAGCCCAGCTATGTAAGATGCATGTAAGGTAAAGCCCAACTATGCAAGCACAGCTCAAGCCTATGCCTGTGTCCCATCCACTAACATGCTATTGACCAGCAAGTGATGGGGCTGAGTCCAAAGAGAAGGGGCAGAGACACAGTTTCCTTTTGCCTTGAGATGACAGTCAGTCTCGTGGCCAAGTTCTGCATCAGTGGGGCAGGGTCTATGTGGGGTGATGAGCTGAAAAGCTTTCTAACAATAATCTAATATACTTTTTATTAGTTTCTGAAGTCTGCTACAAAAAAATTACCTCAACCTTGATGGTTTAAAACAACAGAAATTTATTCCTCCAAGTTATGGGGGCCAGAAGTTCAAAATCAGTGTGGCTTGATGAAACCAATATGCTGGCAGAACTGTGCTCTCCCTAGAGGTTCTGGAGGAGAAGGCATTCCTTGCTTCTTCAGTTTCTGGTCGAGGCTGGCATTCCTTGGCTTGTGGCCACATCACTGCAATCTTTAAGGCAAGCACCTGCAAGTCTCTCTTTCCTCCTTCTTCATATTGCCTTCTCCATTTGTGCCAAATCTCGGTCTGCCTCACTTTTCTGAAGACACTTGTGATGGCATTTAGATCTCACTTGGACAATTCAGAAAACCACACAGATATCATGATCTTTGACATAATCACATCTGTGAAGTCATTGCCATGTAAGGCAACATCTACAGTTTTCAGGGATTAGGACCTGAAATTTCTGGTGGCTACTGTTCTGCCTACAAACACCACAATTCCTAAAAATATGTAGGCAAGAATTAAATGTTGTATTTGGAAGTGAGGAATTGTGGTGTACTTAGAATGGCATTATATTTGGTAATTTAATTGACCATGTGAAATTAGAAAGATTGGGAATTATGGTAAACACTTGCATTCAGGTGTTCAAGCCTTAAATCCACACCCTTTAACAGCTCAGCTGCACAGCCCTACCAAACTTCCCTGCCTGTTGCCTTTAAGTCTCTGACCTCTTGGCCATTCCCTTTCTGATAAGATACAGAAACATGGTCAAGGAGAGATTGATTTCAATGGTTGCGTGGAGCTACAAGATACAGAAGAGAGGTAATAAAATCTGTATTTTGTTGATATTCAGGCCAGAATGCTGCTAGGACATCTCTGCCTGTGAAGGAAAGGCTGGATGGCACACTGGGAATGGCTTCCTAGGATGACTTCCTGGTGCTACAGAGTCCACGCAGCACTTCTGGCCTTTATGATGTCTGAAGAAAGAAGGTATAGGATTTTCACCCAAGGGGAGAGTCTCTTGTGATCAGTTTATCTTAAAGACTTTGGAGATTTTCTTTGGAGGTGAGGAAACTGCATAACTTAGAGTTTTCAAGTGCACAGCAGCTTAAGGAGGTGCCTCCTAAGAAGATGAAGCTTGTTTTTATTAAATATTATGCAATCTTCTTAGAGGTGGAAATAATGGGGCAAGCTTAATCCAGTTGCCTAACTTTACAAATGGAGTAACTGACACCCTGATTGATTAAGATTTGCCAAAGATATATTATTTGCACCAGGGCATGGACTAGAACCGGGGTGTTTGGAGGCCAGGCTCTGTGATTTCCTGTTGCGATGATGTAATAGTTGCCATTTGTTTGGTTCGCCTGGCTTACAAGGACTTCTCTTTCTCTGGGAAGAGACACAGGGGGATTTTTACCAGCATATTTATTCCATTCATTGAATGGCATGAAGGCCTCTTGTGGACTTACACAGAAATATCCTGAAGTTGCTTTTAGACATTGCCGTTTCTTATTCTGTAGAGTTAATTGAACCTGCTGCTATATATCTAATTTATGCAAAGCCTGTGACACAGGGGGATTGATCCGGAAGGCTGTAGTTGTACAGTATGGCCCTGCCTCCCTGTTGAGGGAGGGTCTCCTACCCACTCCTGCCCACGAAACTGAAACCTGAAGCAGGGACACCTGGAGAATCACAGCAGATGCAGCCGTCACTTTGCGGCTGTGCTATACAGAAGGCAGCATGTGGGGGTCGCTTTGAGTCTTGGCTCCAACACTTATCAGCTCTGTAACTTGGAACAAGTTACTGACTTACCTTTCCCCAGTTTTCTCATCTGTCAAATGGAGATAGTGTCACCTACCTCACGACATTGTTTCAAGGACTAAATGAGAAAACACCTTTAAAATGTGTACAGTGGTACCAGTTACACAGTAAATACTGAGCAGTCCCCAGTTCTTTATCTCCTGCTGGGGGGCAGGAGAGCCCCTGGAGGCACCTGTGCTTTCTGAGTCCTGCTTATTCACGTCTCCTTTGATCCTGGCTAATTAACTTGGGATCCTTCCAATAAACATCTTTTCTTTCCCACCTTTCCTTAAACAGGCCAGAATCAGCTTGTGTTTCTTGAAACAGAAATAACTTAAAAAAAATCATCGATGGTCATGCATAAGAGCATCTACATTTTAGAGAAATTATATAGAATGTGATGGCTTTCACCTCGATGCGTGAGTGTGTATGTGTGTGTATCCTGGTAGCAAAAATGAGAGCACACGTTCTATTTGACAAAAAAATTAAAAATCAATATTTGAGGGAAGGCATACTAAAAAGTAATGTGTGCTGATGATATTTTACATCTGTGAATGGAAGTTGAGCCAGTTAAATCTCTATAAAGAGGGGATAGACAAATTGATCCAGATAATAACACGTAGTGAAATGGATCATCATTAATATATTCAAGAGCTTGTTATCAATGCTTAAATTACCAAAATATTGACTTAAATGACTTTATCTGTCAACGCTAGTAGAGAAAATTGCTGCATCTCACCATATTTATCAGCTCACATAGATCTAAATAGATATAACATACAACTATAAATAAAGTTCAGCTATTCTATTTAGGGGAGAAAGATTATTTTGTTAGCCTATACTTCATAACATTAGAGGGAGTGATTCCTAATATTATGCACCAAATACACTATTGTTTAGCAACTTGCTGTCCTTGTGCTTTGCATAAATTAGATCTATAGCAGCAGGTTCAATTAACTCTACAGAATAAAAATGGCAATTTCTAAAAGTAACTTCAGGATATTTCTGTGTAATTCTATAAGATGCCATCATGCCATTCAATGAATGTAATAGATACTCTGGTAAAAATAGCATTTGCATTGAATCTGGAGTGGAAAATAGAATCAGTGGGAGATAATAATAAATACTAAATCTCCAAATGAATCTTCAAGTCCATTAAGACTTTTAATGTTGTATTTGAAGCTCATAACTCTAGGCAATTCCCTGTCTAACTTAGCTTTGGCAAATGTTTATTTTGAGAAATGCTCAGTCATCTGTTTTACAAGCTGGTTCTTTTTCACCTAAAACTTTTCATAAGGAAGTTGTTGGCATAAAAATTAACTCCATGTTTTGAAGTTTTGAGCTCACCTGCTTTAGGGTTGAGGACATACATGAAATGAATAATGACCATCTGAACAAGGAAGAATCTGAGAGGATATCATATCCAGCCCTGCATTCACAGATTGGAAATTGAAGCTGAGAATGAGGAGGTACCTGTGCAAGATAACACAGGAATTTGGTAGGGTCAGGATCATGCTCAATCCCAATCCAAAAGTCTTTTCACCACATCTGTGTTAACTGTCATTTTACACACAAAGGGACAGTATTCTGGAGAGGTTAAGTGACTTACTAAGAACGTCAGATGGCTAGTTAATGGCTGATGGTGACTAGCAGGCCTCTTAAGGTTTGTCTTCTGGTTTTGATCTAATTCTGATAAAGATCTGAGCCAATGGGCCCTGCAAACTGTCCTGTGATCTAAAGATGACTTCTATATCTTCTCAAGTATATTTCTTCTTAGGTTTTGTTTTAATGAGGAAGATACCCCTTTTGTTCATGATTAGACATTGGGCTGAAAGTGAAAACTATCCTTGGGAAAAATAATGGCTCACATTTGTCCTAAAGTACTCTGGGTTTACAGAGACCTCAGCACCTAGTGAGTACAAACAAGATACCAGTAACATTAGGACCCACGTTTTTATGGCTCATGGCCTCTACTGACATAGACAAAAGCAGACTGGGCTTCTAGCTTAGGCTTTTCTGGGATATTTGGCCATATAGAGATATAAATGACAAGTAGGAATGAGAAGCAGAGCTACTAGAATTAAACTTCGTCTATTGTACCATTGTGCCTTTAGACAGTCCTGCATATACCCAGAGGAGTTTCAATAACCTGGCAGTGGCTTTCAATAGCCCTGTTGCTCATGTCAGTGATTAATTTTTCTTCTTCTATTAAACTTGTGACTTTCCTTCCTCAATTCATTCACTCAACAAATTTGTATGGAGCTCCCATCTACTAGGTTGCAGGAACTAGGATGCCATCGTGAATGGCCACATGTGGTTCCGAACCTGGAGCTTATATTCTGGAGGGAGACACAGACAAGAAATAAAAAGCAAACAAATATACCAAAGATTTACAGGTTATGATAAGTGCAAAGTAGGAACTATAAAAGGTGTTATAATAAAGAATAATGGTGGATGTGAGAGCAAACCCACTTTGTGTGTGGGGGCGGGCGGTCAAGAAAGGCCTCTGAGAGGATGACACAGGCTGAGGCATGACAGATGAGGAAGGGCCAGACATTTGGGGACCCAGGGAGGCTGGGATTCCAGCTGGAGCCATCAACAAGGGTGCTGACAGAAGGCTAATATGGCTGAGGGGTGTTGAGCAAGGTAGAAAGAGCCAGGGGATACAGTTCTAAAAGAGACCTAGGATTTTTTGCTGTTCCTGGGTATATGTGGTATCCATGTATAGTGGATACTGTAGTGCTGTGTGCAGATCTCTACTCCAGGGTTGATGTACCCACCCTAATCCTGGCAATATGACTGTTCACAGCTTTACCTATTACTGGGAGTTCCCTTTTCCCTACAGAAGGCAACTACCCAACATTATGTCCATCACTGCTCTTCTGAAAGCAGCCCATGACCAATGACTTCTTGATGTGGGGATCCAAAAGTTTGGGATTCTTGACTCAATTTGGGGTGACTTTCAAGGAGCATTCTAGCTCCCCAAAGCATTGTGAGGTCTCTTCCCAATCTCACATTTCTTGTTTATTCTTTATAGGCTTATGTCCTGTAAAATATCCACAACCCGATAAACATTCAGCATGCAATTCTCCATCACAGATATTATTTCTGAGCAATTCAATCTAGTACAGTTAATCCTAGGTCTGGCCCTAGAATGCTGACTCTAGAGTGGAATTTTGGGTATGAGTCACCATTTTTTCATAGTGCCAGTGATGGCTGGGAATATCTATCCCTGGTAGGACAGTCCCTAACAGACTAAGGCACTGAAATTGTTAAAACTTTCACTAGCAGTGAGCTGAAATGGGATACTGGTGGAAGGGGGTCTGGCACAGTATTATTGGCCACTGAGGGGTGTGAGGAAAGTGGTAACTTTAAGGACTATGGCATTGGGTGACTGTTGCTGAGTGTGATTAATTCCTTGAAGAGCAGCAATAGCAGGCTTAGAGTGATTAATCACTATTTCAGGGCAAAATGTGAAAGCAAAAGCTCTCCTTGGAAGCATTTAAGAAAACCCTAATTTACAGTTAGAGGGATGACAAAGTAGAGAACTTATTCTTAAGAGTAGTGGAGCTTCAGTGAGGGTTGAATTCTTAAGCCTTGGCAGGTTTCCTATGCTTAAGCTGAGGACCTTACAGAGAAGGAGAGGGAGCTACCTCATGTGATGGGAATATCTGGGTAGATGCACTTTAGAATTTTGAACTCTTGGGTTCTTCTAAACCTGCTGGGCCTGCAGAAGTGGCCCATCCCTCAGTTAGAAAATAGTGGCTCCCCTTTGTTTGCTTGAAGTTCACACGGGGGGAGGATAAAGTGAAGCAGATGACTTCTAAGATAACGTCTTGCTCTCAGCATCTGCCTCTCCATTTCCCCTCCTTTTTTTTTGCCATTTAACAAATAATGAGGGTCAAATTATGACACAACCAGGCTGGGGAGGAGCTGGACCTGCTGAGGGAGGAGCAGGACCATGCTACAAAGTAGACACAGATCCTGGTCAATACGTACAAGCAAGAACGAAGAGACTATGCATGGGACTGGAGCCTGAAGAATAAGCAGGGCATAAATTTGGATGGGGAGAGTTTAAAGATACGGAATTCTATAATACATAATTTAATATACTGGCAAGGATTCCAAGAGATGGTACTTATAAGCTTCTAAAATGGCTCTTAAACTTGGAGAAAGTGAAGTAGAGGATATGACAAATGACAGAGGGGGGAATAAAAAGATCCCCAAAAGTGGACATGCTAGAGTTGATACACTGTGTAAGACCAGAAAACTCACCAGTTGACTAAGTTCTACAGGGAATCGCAGAGAGGCACCAGCATAGGTAAGAATCTCAATAGGGATTGGCTTCTGTAGGCCAGGATTGATGGCAGGAGATCTTGTTATAGAACAGAACTCCCTGATGAGGAGGATGTGAGGCTATTGAAGGGAGAGAGGCCAGACGGCTGCATCAAGGAGTGGGATGAATGATTACAATGAGCAGTCAAAGCCAGAAGAACAGCCATGAGGCCAGCCTATGGAAAGATAAGGGGCTTGTTAGCACATCATGGAACATGGAACTCCTAGAAGCAAGATGAAAGGACAGCCAACAAGGATATTGCTTAGTTTATAAAAATCAAAAGAAATCCAGAATTAAGAGGCTGATGGTTGTCACCTCAATAAAAACTTGTGATATCTTGTCAAGTTTCTAGATCTGAACGATTTCTCAGATCCGGACCCATTGATAAGAGTTTGGGCTGTGCCCTATGAAGAAGAACTCTGGTGTGGCAAGTGTAGTCAGTAGTATTTCCCTAGAGTGTTTCACAAAGGACCGATTTACTCAGATAATTATGCATTGGGGAAAGAGAAATAACAGGCTATTTTGATGATTGTTAGAGAGAGAGTCTGAACTGATAGTAATATCAGGAACCCTAAAACCTTTAAAGTGAAGGTTATCAGAGCCAGGTAGCAAAGAAATCCTGGGACAGACCTAGAAGACAGTGGTTCCTCTGGATCTAGACCTACTTGATGGTAATTTTCCTAGTCCCTGAATATGTGACTGGAATGGACCTACTTGGGAGTTGGCAAAATCCCCTTGACCTGAAGGATAAGAGATATCTTAGTGGAAGAAGCCGAGTGGAAGTCTCGGCCAGTGCCTCCTCCCTCCTGAGCCAAGAACGAATCAGAGACAGTATTGCATCTCGGACATCAAAGAACTAAAGAAGGCAGGAGTGGGCATATTCCCATTTTATTCTCCAATATAGCTAGCTCCCCCCAGACCAGGTGGATCACAGCAGAAGACAGTGGCTATTCTAAACTTGACTAAGTGGTTTCCACAGTTGTAGTTCTTAGCTGGAGGTGAGGTTGTTGTTTTTTGTTTGCCGGAGCAGGTTAACACAGCCTTGGGCTGGGTATGTGGTCATTAATCTGACAAATGTGTTTTCTTCCATTTTTATTGAAAACACAGTTTATGTTTAATATAACACATAAGAATAGTCATTTATAATTTCGTTCCAGGTCTATGTTAACTTTTCTCCCTTATCTTGTGTAGTCTGAAGGGACAGGAACCATCTAAATAGTCCTTAGAATATCACAATAGTCTACTCTATTGATCATGCTGTGTTAATCAGACTAGATGAACAGGAAGTGGCAGGCACATTGGAGATCTTGATAAGTCACGTGTCCTCCAGAGTACGGGAACAAACTCTGTGAAGATTCAGGGGCCTGTCCCATTAATTAAGCTTTTAAGATTCAATGGTGTGTGCCATGCTGGGACATATTCCTCAGGTAAAGGAAAATGTATTGCAACTTGCATTTCTCACTCACCAAAAAGAAGCATAGTGCTTCAGGTTCTGGGGACAGCATACTTTGTACCGTTCCTACCCAGTAACATGAGGTCATAGAAGTCTGTCTGGTTGAAGTGGGGTCCAGAGAAGGAAAGGGCTCTGCAGTAGGCCTAGGCGATGAAGGAAGCAGCTCTGTTGCTTGGGCCACATGGCCTGGAAATGTCTATGGAACTAGATCTACTGATGGTAGTAAACAAAACAAAACAAAACAAAACCCAACAACTGCGTGGTATTTATGGGAATCACCAGTAGGAAAATACCAATGTGGACTCCTAGGACTTTGGAGCTTGGCCATTAGCAGCAGAGAAGCAATGCCTGGCACACTGCTGGACCTTGGTGGATATTGCATTTCTAACTGTGGGACATCAAATGACTTGTCCATTATGAGCAGTTTCTGTCTAACACCCGCCCCCGCCCCCCGCCACCAAGTCATAAGGCAAGGTTAGCCATCAGTATTCAATTTTTAAGATGGGAGTGGGGCACCCAATGGCCATTGTATGGTGTTTTCTCATAGGTCTGGAAACTGGGAGAAGTAGTAGTGGTCCCTTGCCCTCACCCTTGGCGACTCGCTTGGGGAATTCCTCCTTCCATTTCCCACCACTGTAGGCTCTGTGGGTCTGGAAGTCCTAGTTCTCAGAGGAAGGATGATCCTGCCACTGGCTGTACCCCTTTGGCCTTTAAACTGTGGGTACTATCCAGTCACTTTGAGCTTCTTTTCCCAAGAGACCCGCAGCCAAGGAAAGAAATTCCATTCTGTTACATGTAATTGATCCTCATTGTTAGGAAGAGGGAAAGCTACTGCTATAAACAGAGGGTGAGGAAGAAAATATTTGACTCCTATGTGATCTGCTGGGATACCTTACCTGGTTTTAATAAAAAAAGAAAAGAAAAGCCACTACTGCCTGAGAAT
This sequence comes from Saimiri boliviensis, assembly GCF_048565385.1. Taxonomy (NCBI): domain Eukaryota; kingdom Metazoa; phylum Chordata; class Mammalia; order Primates; family Cebidae; genus Saimiri; species Saimiri boliviensis. The sequence goes on along the minus strand of NC_133453.1, from coordinate 21,177,814 downwards.
GACATGAGAATCAGGAGCTAGGAACCCTCAGAGACAAAAGTCTGGGTCATCCCCTGAGACGTAGCATTTGGACTAACAGAAGTTCTAGCCAAGAGTGAAAGGCATCTAGAATAAATGTGGTCAAAGAGAATGATGAGTATCAGTTACAGCCTTGAGACCAACAGTAGCAGCAAGAATTTTCTTTTATAAGTTTTTGTCTTAGAAGGTTTTTTCCTTTTTTTTTTTTCTTGAAGGTTAATAGTTTTTTTTTTTTTAAATTTATTTATTTTACTTTAGGTGCATACTGTATCTGGCATTTCTCCCCATGTTATCCCTCCCCACCCTCCTCTCCCTCCCCACCCCCAACTGTCTCTCCCTTACACCCCCTCAGCTGCCCCCAGTGTGTGATGCTCCTCTCCCTGAGTCCATGTGTTCTTGTTGTTCAATACCCACCTATAAGTGAGAACATATGGTGTTTGACTTTCTATTCTTGTGTCCATTTGCTGAGAATGATGGTTTCCAGATTCATCCAAGTCCCTACAAAGGACAGGAACTCATCGTTTTTTGTGGCTGTATAGTATTCCATGATGTATATGTACCACATTTTCTTTGTCCAGTCTATCATTGATGGGCATTTGGGTTGGTTCCAGGACTTTGCTATTGTACACAGGGCTGCAATGAACATATGTGTGTATGTGCCTTTATAGTAGAACGATTTATAGTTCTTTGGGTATATACCCAGTAATGGGGGTTGCTGGGTCAAATGGAATTTCTATTTCTAGATCCTTGAGAAATCACCACACTGTCTTCCACAATGGCTGAACTAATTTACACTCCTACCAACTGTGTAAGAGTGTTCCTATTTCTCCCCATCCTCTCCAGCATCTATTGTCTCCAGATTTTTTAATGATCGCCATTCTAACTGGCATGAGATGATATCTCAGTATGGTTTTGATTTGCATTTCTCTAATGACCAGTGATGATAAGCATTTTTTCATATGTTTGTTGGCCTCATACATGTCTTCTTTTGAAAAGCGTCTATTCATGTCCTTCACCCGCTTTTGAATGGGGTTGTTTGTTTTTTTCTTGTAAATCTGTTTTAGTTCTTTGTAGATTCTGGATATTAGCCCTTTGTCAGATGGGTAGGTTGCAAAAATTTTTTCCCATTCTGTTGGTTGCTGATTCACTCTAATGATGGTTTCTTTTGCTGTACAGAAGCTCTAGAATTTAATAGATCCCATTTGTCTATCTTAGCTTTTATTGCCATTGCTTTTGGTGTTTTAGTCATGAAGTCCTTGCTTATGCCTATGTCTTGGATGGTTTTGCCTAAGTTTTCTTCTAGTGTTTTTATGGTGTTAGGTTTTATGTTTAAATCTTTGATCCATCTGGAGTTAATTTTAGTGTAAGGTGACAGGTAGGGGTCCATCTTCTGCTTTCTGCACATTGCAAGCCAGTTTTTCCAACACCATTTATTAAACATGGAGTCCTTTCTCCATTGCTTGTTTTTGCTGGGTTTATCAAAGATCAGATGGTTGTAGATGTGTGGTGTTTCTTCTGGGGTCTCTGTTCTGTTCCATTGGTCTATGTCTCTGTTTTGGTACCAGTACCATGCTGTTTTGATTACTGTAGCCTTGTAGTATAGTTTGAAGTCCAGCAGTGTGATGCCTCTGGCTTTGTTCTTTTTGTTTATCATTGTCTTGCCTATGCAGGGTCTTTTGTAATTCCATATGAAGTTTAAAGTAGTTTTTTCCAGTTCTGTGAAGAAGGTCGTTGGTAGCTTGATAGGGATAGCATTGAATCAACCAGAATATTAGATGATGGGGGCAGGTTTGCTATAAAAAGTCAGTGGATCTGAGTTTGTAATAGGGTAGGCTGCAACTGATACTGTTCTGTTCCATCCAGATCCCTCTTCAGAACAGAGGGATCCATTCCTAGCTCCTGGGAATATTTGCTAATAATGGCTCATGGCTCTATCCCTCAATTAAAATTGCTTTGCAGTTCCAGAGAACTGCCTCATCTAAGGTGTGCATCCCTTCCTACGAGGTAGCCAATGGCCACATAACTGGCTAATGTGTATATAAAAGGCCTGGCCTCTTATCTCAGTTTGGGACAACTCTCAGGGGCCATCCCAGCAACACAGTCTGAAATCTGTGTTGCAGCCACATCATGGGTCAGTTTTTTCCTCTGCACGATCCTGCCTTCCTCACTTCCCTACATCCTGATAGCACTCCCCAGTAAACCTTCAGCAGGCAACTTTCCATCTCAGGGCCTATTTCCAAGAACCCTAGTTTAAGATGTGATAGAAGTGGAAACATAAACCAATTATTTGGTGCTTGTCCTTGAAGTCAAGGCCTAGAACCTTAATTGGACGGTATGTATCTGTCCTCCTGGGAAAAGGGTATAAACAAGTTTGAAGGATGTTGCTCTGAGCTATTTTTTTCATCTGGAGCCCAGGCCTCTGTTGGGGGTTTAAATTCATGAATGATCATTACTCTGTGCCTCAGGGAAAATGTATGGGTTTTGGGAACAGGGGCGGTAAAGTTGGGGGTTGCAGCGAGGACTTGGACTGACGTTCTTGTAAAGGGAAGTACATTTTGTAACAGTGGCAGTGTGATAAGGAATTCAAAGTAAAAGAGGGAGACGGAGGAAGGATATAACTGTTTCAAAGACATCCTGGGCTGCCTGTATTGGAGGTTTTGTTGGAGAAATACATTTGGGAGCAAAGGACCCCTTCCAGCATCTCAGAAATCACACTTTCCTTTCCTTTCGAGCTATAAGTTGTGCCTCCCCCGTTTTCTACCAGCAATGATGGGAAGGTAACCTTCATCACCTCATTCACCAGCCTCTCCTGACTGCCATCAACTTGAATAAACAAAGCCTCTGAGGGATGGGAAGTGTGGGAGAGTATTCAGGGCGACCTCGTTTAGCTTACCGTGTGTTCTTGTGCTTTTGTTAGGGGAAGGGGGCTTGCTTGTGTGGTGAGATCTTGGTATTGGCTCCACTTCCTGCTGGGCCGTGGGTGGCCATGTGCCTTGGCTGGGGGCTGGAACTGTAGCTGGATACTCTTGCATGCTTTATTCTTGCCCTCCTGGGTGGTACTCTACTCCTAAGGCCATGGGGACCGGTCCAGCTTGTGCAGAAATGGGTTCCCTGCTCAGGTCTATAGATGAATTGCCAGGCAGAAAAATGAGATCTGCAGTAGGCTCTGCCAGCTGCAGCCTGTGGGCTGGGAGGTAGAGTCGGGGAAGGCTGCTGAATAGGCAGGGGGTTGTCATTTTTAGACCATGACTAATAAGAAATCTGGATTTTCTCAGTTGTAAAACCTCTTCCCACTCTTTCCTTTCCCTCTCCACAATGTAACTGCAAAAGTCTAGAGCTCTGGAGTTATTTTATGCTCTCTTTTGATGGCCTAAAGTGAATTAGAAGCTGGAAAACATTGTACATGGGAAACACTATATGTGGATTGTGTATTACATCTTAAGCTAAATGTTATATGAGAACAAATGGATTAAGGGAGCTTGTGTGCACAAGAGGCTGGCAATCATTTTGAGCCCAACATTTGGCTCACATTAGCAATTTTCAAATATTCATGTTTACATTTGAATACAAAGATTTCTTATTTCAAACCAATTGCTGCTGATCAGTAGCATAACTTCAAATTTGTTATAGCCTACAGAAATGGGGAAGCAAGAAGGGCTGGAGTGAAGTGGAAACTTTGAACTTGAAGTTAGAAGACACTGGCACTCAGCTCTTCCATCTGCTAGCTGTATGATCTTGGGCAACTTATTTTTTATCTTCCCTTAGTTTACTCAGTAATTAAATGAGGATAACAGTTTTATCTCATAGGGATATGGGGATGAGCAAAAGAGATAATAAATGTGAAAGTGTTTTGAAAAGCATTAAATTCTATGTAAATGTTAATTATTATTATAAGTGTGTGTGTGTGAAAGTGGTACCAAAGGTTAAGAGGATTCCAGTAAAATTCAGGTCTGAGTCCTAATTTTGAAATCCTAATGAAAAGTTCAGGCCCAAAAAGGGTCAGATGTGAGTCACAAACAGGAATATATAAAGCCCTAGGAAACATGGCTGTCACTGAACCCAACTCCTAGTTCCACTGAGTATTTTTTCCTGTGTCCTGTATCCTCACAAAATAACTTTCTTTTTCTCTCCACATTTTATGATTTTATGTAGTTATTCATCACTAACCTTCTAGTCTTGAACAAGAGATACTTCTGTTCCATGGCCTACTTCCCTTGGAAATTCATTACTATTGCTTCCAGGTTTATCTCTTAGGATTTTTTTCAGCCACTGGGACTTCAAACTCTGCAGATTTTTGCCTTAAAAAAAAGAGTCATTCCAGTTCTACAACATACCAGTTTTGCAGAATAGTTCACTAAAGCCATCAAACATTTAATATAATTGCAACGTTAAGAGTTTAGTGCAAACTAAGCACTTCTACCCATACATCTTCTCATCACATTACACACTTCTGACAGCAATCTGACTGTGTGCTAGGGCGAGGAGAGAGGGATACAACCAAGTTAAATCTGGGTTCTAAAGCCTTTGCCAAGCTTTTCTATTTGCTGTAGGGCCTTGTAGCTATTAGGGTGTTTTGGGCTGCAAGTAACAGAAAAATCCCCATTCAATCTGGACTAACCATAAAAAAAAAATGTATTATCTCACCTAAGAAGACCCTAGAGATTGGTTATGAGCTACCAGTTCAGTTCTTCAAGGCCAGGCCTTCACCTCTCTTTTTGTAGCCCTGTTCTCTTCCATATGTTGATTTCATCCTCATACTATTAGTTAGATGGCTCTAGGAGTTCTAGGTGTGAAAATGGGATGCAGAAGTTCTCCCAAAGAAGAGGGCACATCTCTTCCAGTGTTACCTTTTTAGAAGTGAGAAGCTTTTCCTTGAAGCTCCAAGTACATTTTCTTTCATGTCTCATTGGTCAGAATTTTGGGTCCTCTGCCAGTTTACAGATCAGCATTTGGCAAAGGAGAATATCATTACCACACTTGGATAAGAACAAATCGGGATCTACCCTGCGGAGCTTTGAGTGAAGTTGCCTTTCTCTGAGTCTTGTAAACACCTGAACAAATTTGAGTTCTGAAAGGATGGAAAAATGGGGAGAAATTGTTTGGGTGGGCAACCCAATGTATCCACTTCTTACCTTTCAGAACAGACTTCTTACTGTGCAACTTAAAATGTTGAAAATTGCTATCCCTTGCTGAGAGTACTATTGTATACAAAATGCTTTAAATAAGACCCCAGACAGAAAAGAAACCAAAAGGGGTGACAATGGAGCAGTGGTAAATGTGAGCTGACATGGGAAAGTGCTCTTCCACTCCTTCAAAAAAAAAAAAAATCACGCATACGAGAAACATCCTTTAGACAGAAAAATCCCCACAAAGCTTTGTAGAGAATTCTGGCATAACTTTTGTTTTGTTTCCTTTTATTTAAAGTACACAGAAGGACAGTAGAACTCTGTGGCTGAAAGTTGTGATAAGTTATTTCAGAATTAAGCTGTAAAAGAGAGAAATCACAATTTCCTAGACTGAAACAACCACAGCTGGCAGCTGGGAAAAGCAATACAGGTTTTTGATCCTATGTTGGTTTAAAGTCCAAAGCAATCCCAAGGAGGTTCGGACTCTGAAGTAATTTTAATTCTGGGTGATTTGGAAAGAATTTTAAACAAATCCCAAGAATAAGGCTACATTAAAAAGCTACCATTGATAATAGATATTATTTACTCTTTTTACATACACTTAAATGTGCTTTCTTTATAAAGCTTGCTCCATAAAAATCATCAACTATATTGGTTACTGTTGTTCAGGTGAAGAATTCTTGTTATGCTCCTGTGAAGCAGCGTGGCAGAAGAATCCCCGGGACAATAACATCCAAGAGGGAAAGCACCCACCTGTCCAATGCAGCCACTGCAGTTCTACCGTTGGGAAGTGAGGCAGCCATCAGAGGGGTGGGGTGACACTCAGCTTTTGTGGGTGTTCCTGCCCTTTGCTTTGGGTCTGTGATACGACTGCAGCATAGGTGGTCTGCTTCCACTCAAGAAGGGTCCCCTCTTCACCTATACTCCTTGTCCCGGGCCTTGATTTCTGTCTGGGTTTTGGTACATCTGCCTCATTGGAGATGACATACATGGAATTCTGAAGCATCTCTTCTCATTTCCAAGCCCAGCCACTCCATTTTAATTTTTAACTTCTTGGCTTTTGAAAGGCCTCTAGTTCCTTAACTTTTCATATGTCTTTCTAGGCAAGGCTGTTTTCCCACTTAGTCCTGTTTTGTTTCTTTTTGTAAGATGAATCTTCCAGGACTGTTGTTGGTGAGCTAGTCTTGTCACCTGCTGTCATCAGGGTCTGTTAATGAAACATCTCAAGAAGACAGATGGGACAGTCTGATCAAGCCATGGGTTGTCAGAGGAGGTGGCCATTCATAGAGCAGTTTATTGGGGTCCCCAAAGGATTTAGTGCTCTTATAAGTTTCAGGTGACTCTCAGATTTTAATACTACAAGGATAACTACAGATAAACTCTATCAGTTGCTCAGCAGGGTCCCATTGAAAATTTTAGATGTGCATGCTTGTATTATAAGACACAGAGTCCTATTCCTAACCAGTTGTTGACTGATATCAAGTCTGCTGGTAGGGTTAAAGACTATGGAGTGGGGAGTGCTATGGAGAGGATCAGACCAATCTGAGCACCAATCTGGGGTCCATGGCCAAGGCTGGGCCAGTCAGATGGAGATACTGCACAAGAAGGAGTGGAAGAGGCAGATGAGTTGTAACAGGGTGTTGTTAAAGAGGAAGCTCGACATATTGAAGTCCTACTAGTAATGACCAGCAGGGCTATGAATATTCAGATCTAAAAGTCTGTGAATATTCAACTTTTAGATCTTTACAGTCATGCTGATGGGAGGCCGCACATTTTTTGCCCTTTTCCTAAGGATAATATAGGAATTTGTGGATAAGTTGATTTCTTTCTTTCTCTATGAGATCTGTGTTGGGAAGATGTGAGAGGCAGCTCTGTGCTCTGGAAAGGTGAGCAAATAGATCAGTTTAATGTAAGGTTTCCTTATGAAGTTGTTTATATCACTATCAGCTCTTGCATACGTTCTAAATATCATTACATTCTTAGGTGAATATGCTTTTACTTTGCTTTTATTTTGTCTTTGGTAATAATAATAATATCATTTATTGATTTTCTTCTATTTTGTGCTGTTTTATGTATCTAATTATATCTTTATACCTCTCACAAAAACCCTACAAGTTATTATTACTCACATTTTATGAGTAAAGAAATTGAGGCTCAGAGAGTTGACTAACAGTACATAGTAAATGGTGGAGGTGGGAAATAAATCCAGGTCTGTGATTCTCCAAAGCTTCAATCTACCCAGTATACCATGCTACCCCACTAAGCCAGGATGGAAAGTGAGCGTATGATTCTTTGCAACCCTCCTCCAAGGTGACTTAAAGGTTAGTGGATGATGGTTATGCAAATTAGTCTTTCATAATTTAAGGATTCTCACATAACCCCACAAGTACCAGATAATATGATTTATTTTCACAGAAGACTATAATGATCCTACCACTTTAAGATGTCAGCATTTCTGTATGAGAAATACTGTTTTCTCTCCAAGCCTTGTGACTGAGAGGAAGTCATATCAACATATCCTAAATTCTATTTTAAAGTAGTGATTAGATCCCACCCTGTACTGCACGTAAGAAAGTGAATTTAGAGTTAGAACTGATGGGTACCAGATGGCCTGAAAAGCAGTGGGCTTTGTGGGGGAAGTAACATTCAGCAATAAAAGGTTAAGCTTGAGTGTTATTCAAAGTTGTACAAAGCAAAATTTTAGCCTTGACCACTGCTCTAAGGTATCTATCTTCCTCCTACCTTGTAATTAATTAGAATTGAGGCTAAGAGAATGAGGGGAGAAATATCAATGGAGTAGAACAGATGAACAGTTGAGTGGAGGCCTTGTTGAGGTTTGAGTAAAAAATTGGCTCGAAGTTTCTTTACCTTATTTGTATTTTGTTTCAGACTTCACAGTACTAGACTTAAAAACATGTATGTGTGTGGTGTTAATGTGTTTAACAGCATGATTGATTTAACAGATACTTGGAGAGACTGATCAGGGGTCCACTCTCTCAATGGCAGAACATCAAGCTTGAGCACATTTCATTTTGAATAGCTAGCCTGTAAAACAGCAACTTCCCTGGGCTTGTTCCTGCCCTCTTTGGACTTGCTGATGAGCTGAGCATGATGCTTGGCAATGGTGCCATTACGAGACAGGGTGGCTAGGGAAATGACAGCGCAATTGCACTTATTACTCTAAATCGAAGCATTGGGTATATAAATAAAAGACTGTCATGGCTTTCTTGGTTTTGGAAGAAAAAAGCTTTTCAACAGCAATGTTATTCAATTCAGCTCCTGCTTTCTTTGCCAGCAGCTCATTGAGGAGAATGGGGCTTGAAAGGGGGTGGGGTGGAAGCGGGGCAGCCAGTGAGCCTCATTAGCCAGCCACTGGAATCATCTGGGGTCAATATGTGGTGACCTCCCACTACGGCTCCATTGCAACAAAAGTCTTCGAGGCTTCCCAAACACATATCAACCCTCATATATCTGGAGGAGTGATTTGAAAAAACATTTTTTAATACACAGAAGAAGGCTTTTCTCTCCTTGATTGTGAAGGTGATGCTTCTTTGACTCAGGAGGGTCTACAGTTATAGCTTATCACTTCAGGAGCAACGTAATCAGGATGATTCAGCGGAATCTCCTGAAATCCAGAATATATTTCTTTAGGCAGAGACTGGAGAGGATCAATCCTGAAACCTGTATTGTTCACAGCCTTCACTTGGCTTCTGTTCCGGGCTGCTCTAGGATGTCCTGGGCAGTGTGGAACTGGGCTGTGACGGTGTTCAGTGTTGTATGTTGCAGGACAGTTACTGGTTCCCAGTGACCTGAGCCTGTCACCGTGTTTCCACTGCCAGAGAACCTGGGCTTGTCAGCTGTGCTTTCGGCAGATCTGCACTTACTAGTAAATCTCGGTATGCAAAAGCTGGAAAGGACTTTGGATACCATTTTTAGGTAATCTTTTTCATTTTATTGCTGAGGAAGCAAGCCCAGGGAGGACGAGTGACCCATCTAAGACCACAGAGCCCTTGGTACAGAACCAGGGACTAACCTCTCTTCTTGTCTCCTAGCCTCAGTTTCTCTGCTCGGTCCATTGCCCTGCTTCTTCTGGGTTTCCTATGGGGCTTTTCCTGGGTTGGGTCTCTGGGATTTGCCGAATCCTGGTCCTGCCACAGCAGAGACTTGGCTGAGGTCCTTAACATGTCCTCGGGAAGCTGCTGCCGAAGAGGCTTCCTTTTTGAGCAGCAGACAAGCTTGTTTAGCACCTTCCAGGAGGTAAAAGACTGTGGAGCCAATTCCATGTCCAGAATACTGAAACCTTCTTTTCCACATCTGATTCTCTGGTCTCCCATGGTGTATGAGTTTCTTGTTAAATTAATGTTTGCCTGTCTGGAGTGCCAGAGGGATAGACATTATAGGCCAATTAGAGATAAAAATCAAACCAACCAGAGTTGTCCTTTTAAAAATTAAAAGTCCTTTTTATGTGCTGTGGAGGTGTTGGCATTATCATAAAGACTAATTAGGACATTTTACAACATCCTGGTAACAGGAGGAAACAATATTGTTGGTAACTTTAAAGATTATTAAGCATCTTTAGCACTTCAGGTCAGATATTTAAGACGCTTTCTGTGCTCACCTGCTGTTGCTGCAGGAAGTATTTTATTGTCTCATAAGAAGAAATGAGTATTTTGAAGGCATAAATGCCCGGCTGTAATGGACGGTTCTTCACTTTGCAGAGCCCTAAAACGGGGTCTCCAGGAAGAGTTGACTGTGACTCCACATGAGATTTGTAACACAGTGTTTATCAGCCTGCGTGTGAAGGCAGTTTCCATCTTGACCACCTGGAGAAAAGCAATCCCCTCAAAGGCAGAAATTACTTACAAGGAGGAGGCTTCGTTATGGCATTGGCAGCAGGAACATGGAAAGCAGACCCGTGCATGTTTCTGTGAAAAATGCTGCCTTCACTTGTAGGCAGATGATTCTCCCACATTCTAGCAGACAGGTTTGAAAAAACTGAAGCATGAAAGAGCGGGAGTGGGAATGGGGTCCATTGAGCAATTCTCAAGGGAGATCTTGTTTGTGATTTGCCAGTTTCTCCTAGAAAGCACTCTGAACTCCAGCAGATTCTTCCGAACTTGATTGAAGACAAAAGGCTCTTGGCAGATGCCGACTGGATGCTCAAATTGCATGCTATTGTCATTGAAAGTCTTGAAATTCAAGTTGTCTTGAAATTCAAATGTCCTTTAACAAATATGGAAATTAATATGAAGGTCAGACAAAGCAGAAGGGTAAATTTTAGTGTCATGAAAATACCTAAACCATAAGATCTATGTGCAGAGAATTCCAGGAAGCTAAGGAAATCTTAAATAGTTCCCAGTTCCAGTCTTAAACACTTTATAGGCTGTGCATTTTTATCTGTGAGACTGTTCGAGAGACTTCCACATTTTCAGCAATTTTAATTGAGACTAATACCACACAATTAGGTTTTACTTAGTTATCAGTGAGAACAGTAGCTATTTACTTTATGGTCCTAATGACATTACAAATGTAAAGAAAGTGCGAGGCAGAGTTAATACTTAATTCTCAGCTTTGTACTCTGGGATTTTGCCACATGAACTCTTCACTTTAATTGGGATTTTTATAGTGTGATTTCAGAATATGGCTTTGAAACTTTGCCATTTCCTGCAGGCTGGTCTGCCACACTCCAATTCTCAAACAACAATTTCTTTTTTTTAAAGGGTATTTTAAAAATAGTAACTAAAATGCGGTCTTATTAAGCAGAATCTGAAATAAAGAAAAACTTACCAACACACACTACCCACACATAGTTAATGTCTTTGTGTATTTCTTTTCACCTTTTCACCCTTATGAATAGATTTATTTAAGTTTTATTTAATTGCAACCACAGTATTTATATGATTTTATATCCTACTCCTTTCACCTAATATATTGTAACCTTTGCCCATGTTATTTTATGGTATTTGTAAACATAATGTTTAAGGGCCTCATAATCTGTTCTTAAGTGACTGTATTACAGTTCCCATAACCAATCTTCTCTTTTAGACCTATAGGTTGCTTCTAGTTTTTCTGGACAGGTTACAGAGCTAGTTAGAATTAGGTTTGAAATCCTTATCTAAATTTGTTTTTTTGCCCCCTTTCCAGACTGCAGATATGCAATATGAAAGTTCGTTTCACTACACGCTAGCCAGCACGAATCTCTGTTTTCTATCTGGAAACCCTTTGCTAACTTGATAGATTACAAATGGTATTTTGGACTAACTCTCATCTCTTTGATTATTTATTCAGACTCTTTCCCCCCAATGTTTTGTCAATGAGTTGTACTTCCTTCACCATGCAAAATTATTTCTCAATCAACCTCTTTATTTTAGTTATTTTATCTTATTATGTTCAGAGGTTTAAACTTTTTATTCAATTAAATCCATGTAGCTTTCTCTGTGGCTTTTTCTAAGCTCTTAAACTTAGAAATTTCTCTTCATTCCAGAGGTTTGACAAATATCCAATTTAGTTGCCTTTTAGTTTCTTTCGATGGCTTAATTCTTTCACCGTTTACTCTTTAGTGCAGCTGGAATTTATTTTGGTTTATGGTGTAAGGTATAGATAGACACTGTTTTTGTTTCCAAATTACAGAACTATTTTGCTGACTGAGTCCATTTTTGCCTTGTGATGACTTCTTTGTCAGACATTAAGTATATGTATATGGTGTGTGTGTGTGTGTGTGTGTGTGTGTGTGTGCGTGCACATGCAAGCTTTAGGCATTTTTCATAAGAACTATATCAAAAGCCATTGGGATCAGTCACGTTTATTTACATATAAAAATATTTACGTATTTGCATTGTGCTAGGCTCCTTTGAGTAGGCAATTGTATAGCTTATTTTGGAGTGAAAAAAAACAAAGATGAGGTCATTGTGAACATTAGACTATTGTGTGAAAATCCCTGAGAAGGTCAAGAAAGAGCGGAATCTTGAGCAGCCTGTATGTATTAAGGGTGCTTATCAGATTTGTTTATGGAAACCAAAAAATGTACGCATACAACCTTGGGCTCTATCAATAGCAATTTTCACTTAGTAGGTCTTAATTGGGGCCTGAGCATTTCTGTTATATAAAAGCTGCACAAATGATCCTAATTTGCATCCGCAGTTGAGAACAGTCTGGAGCAGAGGTCTGTAAACTATGGACCACATACCAAATCCCAGCCTGCTGCCTGCTTTTGTGTGACTCATAAGCTAAGAATGGTTTTTATATTTTTAAATGGTTAAAAAAATTTAAAGAATAGTCTTTCATGACATGTGAAAATTATATGACATCCAAAGTCCAGCATTCAAAAATAAAGTTTTATTGAAACCCACCTGTGCTCATGTATTTATGTTTTGTTTATGGCTGTTTTTGTGCTATCGTGGTGGAGTTTATTCATTGTGACAGAGACTGTATGGCCTACAGAGCCAAAGATATTTACTATCTGCCATTAAATGGAAAAAGTTTGTGACCTCTCGTCTAGAGCCCTGAAATGAGAATTAGAGTTCCTTGGTTCTATCTAGGGTGTTATGGAAGCACACTACTAGAATGTTTTGTTGTTGTTCATCTCAGTATCAAAGCTACTATGGTTATATCAAGGTTCTAAGGGCAAGAGACAGTGCTGAAAAATATTATAAATTGCAGGTCTTCCATCCTTTGCAATAATGTGAATTTGACATCCTGAAATCCTGCTAAAAAATAGTCCAAAATGCTGCATGAAATAGAAATTAACCAGTCTTTCAATACATGGCTGAACTGGAAAGAAATGTAGGGTAATTTTTAGAGGCATCAAACAAGTTAGAAGGACAAGCCCAGATGGCTGAGGGTACACTGAAGCTGGCTGTAAGGCTGGCTGCCTCGCAGAGGGTTAAAGGGACACGTCCATCTCTCTCTGTGCCTGGTAACTGCATCATCACCCAAGCTTGTTATCTGGCCTTGTGGCATGGCTTCCCCACACCTGCCTCCACATACCAGACCCAAGCCCACATTCAGCACTAAATTATGCATCCAACGCCCAGCCCGCTGTTGATAAACCCTGCAGGAAAATTTTTTAAAGAAGCCCCATCAGACCCTGCCCGATAGCAGTCTGCCCTGTATGCCTCTGGAAGGCCCACTTACCCAAAGGCCCCCCCCCCCCACCTACCCATGACAACTAGTTCCAGGTATTTCCTGCTTCTTAATAGCCAATAAGATTGCCTTCACTTTGTTTCCCCAACAGCCAATCAATGCCCACTTACCCAAAGTCCTGCCCACCTACCAATGGCAACTAGTTCCAGGTATTTCCTGCTTCCTGACAGCCAATAAAATTGCCTTCACTTTGTTTCCCCAGTAGCCAATCAATCGCCTTCCCTCCCCATGAAAACCCCATGACCTGAACAGCTGGGTGCGACTTCTTTGGCCCCTCCCTGGACCACAGAACCTTGCCCGGGAGCTGAATAAATTAACTTCTCATTTTCTTATACTTGCTTCAGTTTCCTCATTTTACCTCGGCAATAAATCTTATACTGGCAGTTGGCTTAAGGGAATCTTCTGATCCCTGGTGATCACTTGGGGAAACCAGAGACAAGGCCTTGGGCCAATGACAGCAGGGAGTTGGAGTGTCACACCCCACTACAGTAACACCAGGACAGTACCCTGAAGGACAACATCCTTACTGAAAGGGTGACCTAGAAAATAATGTCACACAAGAGGAGACAAGAAAGAAACTTGCTATCTTGGCCTTTGGTTCAGAATAAGGAAAATATTCTCCCCTGATAATTCATAACACAGACTAGCCCATATGCAGATTTGGGCTGGATTCACACAAAGTACAAGGTGTGAAGATCCAATAATTTAGTTTAGTTTCAAGTTGATGGTGCTCCTAGGTACCTGGTGGTCACAAATACCTATCCTCTCTGGAGGAATAAACCGTTCAACATGTGGCTTGCATAATTCCCACATATAAAGTTCCGAAAGGCATGAACTCATACATGGATATACACACTAATAAAAAAACACATGAGGAACTAAGGCACCATGAATGAGAGTCAGAACAGATAACAAATAGCAGAAGTGGTCTTACAAAGGAACTATTGGATATAGAATATAAAGTAAGTTTAAAGAAATAGAAAAGTCCAAAGTATGAGTAAAAAAACAAGAGACCATTCAAAATGGCCAACAATTTAGAAAAGGATAAACTAGAACTTCTAGAAACACACACATGCAAATAATTAAAATAGTGCAATGTCAATTTTATCCACTGTCTGACTCAGGAGAACAAGTGACTACATTAGATGGGTGATATAGGTGGATATAAGATAGTTTAACAATGACCTGCAGAGAGCTCTGAAGGACAGGCTGAGGAGTTTGGAACTTATTTTCTATGCCCTGAGGAACCTCTGACATCTTTTGAGCAGGATTGATGATAGGAAGATTCAGGTCTCATCATATTTAACTCCAAGCCTAACATCTTTCAGAGAACACAGTTATGTACCTCCTTAAAAGAGTCAGGGGCCAAGCACAGTAGCTCTCGCTTGTAATCCCAGGACTTTAGGAGGCTGAGGCAGGTAGGTCACTTGAGCCTAGGAGTTCTAGACCAGTCCGGGCAACATGGTGAAACCCTGTTTCTACAAAAATACAAAAATTAGCCAGGCATGGTGGTGTACACCTGTAGTCCCAGCTACTCGGGAGGCTGAAGCAGGAGGATCATTAAGCCCAGGAGATGGAGGTTGCAGTGAGCCAAGGTTGGGTTATTTCATTTCAGCCTAGGCAACAGAGTGAGATCCTGTTTCAAAAAAAAAAAAAAAAAGTCTCAAAAAAAAAAAAAGTCTCAAGAACCATAAATATTGCAACTCAGTTGCAGGGTGAAAATAAGGGGCATGGCGTGCAAATGGCAAGTCCAGTCCTATCATCAAACAGACAAAACAAGACATTAATGTATGTGTTACTGATGTAAGCATGGCCATCAAGAAGCAGGAAAATGAAGAGCAAAAGAAAGATGGTGGGCTGAGATAGAGAAATTTTGTAGGCAAATGGGAATTGTTGCAGGGTGAGTAGGCAGGTAAGTTAACAATGCGTAGAAGTGAAGATGCAAAGGAAAACAGTCAAGAATGAAAACACAAAAAGGCAAGTGGTTGCTGATTTAACCTCAGGGCACATAGTATCAGCATGTTATGCTCTGAACGTTGGTGTTCCCCTGCAAATTCATGTGTTGGAACTTAATCCCCAATGTGATAGTACTAAAAGGTGGAGCCTTTAGGAGGTGATTAGGTCAGAAGGATGGAGCCCTCGTGAATAGGATGCCTGCCCTTGTAAAAGAGGCTTGAGGGAGCTCACTTGCTTCTTCCACCACGTGAGGACGCAGCAAGGAGGCGCCATCTTGGAAGCAGAGAGCAGCCCCTGGCAGACACTGAATCTGCTACTGCCTTGACTTTGGATTTCCCATGATCCAGAACTGTAAGCAGAAAATTTCTATTGTTTGTAAATTACCCGTCTAGGGCATTTTGTTATAGCAGCTGAAGAGATTAAGACACAGCACCAGGGAATTATCAGAAAACCAATCTTATGTGGATCCCAGGACATATGTAGCTGAGAGGGAGAGAATTTTCTCTCATTCTGAAGACCGAAGCCTTGATTTTATAATCATTCCTAAAATTATTTGTTAGTATTATTTCCCTGAGAACTCATCTTTCAAAATTACACATTAACCCTTCTTTGTACACTTATTGCTTTGTTTGATGATGTTACTCGTTTGATATTGCAGCCCCCCTCCCCCACCGCCCCTGCTGGCCTCTTAACACCCTGACTCCCCTTTCTGAAGCCTAACTTTTTCAAAAATTTCCCAGACGGCTCTGAGGAGATTCTCAGATTCTGCTTACATCTGGTTTTCTGTCTGATCTTTGTAGGTTAATCTAACTGTGAGATGGCATGCAATTAATGAGACTTATTATGTTAATGAACACACCAGTTATTATTTAATAATTATGTTAGCGATAAAAACAGTTATGGGTTAATTGTTATAATTACTATTAAAATAACAAACTGAAGGTTTAATTTATGTCTACAGTTCAGTTAAAAAGAAATTTAAACATAGAATGTGAGCAAATGACTGATATATAGGAGACAAAGAATACATTCTTATGTGTAAATGTTGACAGCTGTCAACCTCAACGAAGAAATGCAGTGCGAGAAAGATGTGGATGCTGAGAGACTGTGTGAAGAGTAATCGTAGGCATTTCCTAAGGAAAGCAAAACTGCTAGAAAAAATCTCAGTTTGGAAGAACATCAGTAAATAAGATATTGGGATTTCATGACTGATTAGAGTGTCAAGGTCAAAAAGGTATCTACACAGGACATAAGCCATAACCAGATCAGGTGAGCTGTCTTCTTAGTCACCAAATAGCCATTGACTTTTGGCAGTTCATACTGTTCTCTTGAATAAGAAATAAGTATTTATAGAGATGTTGCTTTCCAGACATCAAAGTAACCTTTACCAGAGTTGGCCTCTGTATCGATGGTTGTGTGTGTGTGGGTATGTGTGTACATGCATGTACACAGGCACATGCAGGCATGGGACTGCAGGCAGACTTCTATGATTAGTCTATTTGCAATGAGGATTCCTTGCCCATAAATCATTTATCTTAAAATTTCCTTCTTGAGATAATACATTGCGAAAACTATTTGTTGTTAATGGCAAATCAGGCTATGAGGACATATCTGGATTTGTGAAGAGAGTGTCATGATCATAAGTCATGTCTGCCTTTCTGCATCTTCTTTATTATTATTTTAAAATGCAGTCTTTTAAAAATATATATAATTGGATCTTCACTAGTTTTCTTCTTTTTTTTTGGCTTGGACTTATAGGCTATTCATCTGGGAGGGACCCTTGAGCTCAGCTAGTCCAATCCATTCATTTTCCGGATGAGACAGCCAAAGAACTGAAAGAGAAAGTTATTTGCCCAGAGTTACCAGGTCAATTTGTGTCAGATTTGGAACTAAAATTCCAGCCTTTCACTACTTCTCAGACACTATCTCTGCTCTGTCCTTTCCAGGACTCATCATCAAGCACATCATAAATAATTATTTCATTTTATATTTGTAAAAAATTGTACAGTTTTTAAAATACTTTGCTATATATCATCTCACCGACCCTCATGACACCCAATGAGATAAGCTCAGGCATTTTTAACTATATCTTATTTTTTTTAATACTTACTGTTGCATTCTTTTTTTGTATGTGAGACGAAGTCTTTTTTTTTTTTTTTTGAGATGGAGTTTCGCTCTTGTTACCCAGGCTGGAGTGCAATGGTGCGATCTTGGCTCACCGCAACCTCCGCCTCCTGGGTTCAGGCAATTCTCCTGCCTCAGCCTCCTGAGTAGCTGGGATTACAGGCACGCGCCACCATACCCAGCTAATTTTTTGTATTTTTTTAGTAGAGACAGGGTTTCACCATGTTGACCAGGTGGTCTCGATCTCTTGACCTCGTGATCCACCCGCTTCGGCCTCCCAAAGTGCTGGGATTACAGGCTTGAGCCACCATGCCCAGCTAGAGACGAAGTCTTGCTATGTTGCCAGGCTGGAGTGCAATGGCAACATCTCGGCTCACTGCAACCTCTGCCTCCCAGGTTCTAGTGATTCTCCTGCCTCAGCCTTCCAATTAGCTAGAACTACAGGCACATGCCACCACGTCCAGCTAATTTTTTATTATTAGTAGAGATAGGGTTTCACCATGTTGGCCAGACTGGTCTCGAAGTCCTGACTTCAGGTGATCCACCCACTTCAGCCTCCCAAAGTGCTAGGATTACAGGTGTGAGCCATCATACCTGAATTTTATCTGTATTTTAAATAGATGAGAATCCTGAAATGTGTTTTTCCAAGGTCACATGCTAAGCCAATGTTAGAACTGCTACCAAAAGCCGGTTCTGGCTTGCTGCTCTTGCATTGCTCCAAGAAACAGGAAAACAAGGGCTGAGATAATAGGGATTTATCGAAAAAACTTGGAAGCTACTTTAAGGTTTCCCTTATAAATATTTTGCAAAATATCAGCCCATCATGTCTGAAGAATTTCCCCTAGGCATGTTCTGCACGAATTCTAGAGTCTATGTGGCAGTGAAGAAAGCCAGACAGACATTTGAGCTGTGAACAGTATGAATCTATACAAACTTTTTATAGACTGTTTAGGGTCAGCAATCCTGATCCAGTGATGCTAAGCAGTGCCACTCACAAAGCCCAAAACTCTACCTCCTCTATCGGCATTAAAGAAGGAATGCTAAAAAGGTAAGAAGTTAGAAGAATAAGAATGAAAGAAATGACATAAGAGACGGGTAAAAGAAGAAGATGGAACAGTGGTGATGGGTATTATACCAGTTGCCATTGCCTGAAAGTCTACTGGAGTGTTGGGGGTGGAAGACAACCAGTGTCAGATGCTCTGGGTTGGCATTTAGAATTACCCCTTTTTCTAGCTCTTAATTGATCTATGTCCTTGCTCCCTTTGGGGTGGCCTACGGTAGTGGCCAACATGAGCGAACCTTTCACTTAGGTTTTTTCAGGTCCCGGTAGACATGGCCAAAATTAATGAAAACAGCTGATAGCTATTAAGAGGGGCTGGAACGACAAAGCTAACATTTATTGAGAGTCTTCTGAGTGCCAGGCTCTATTCTAAGTCTTCTATGCATTTTAGCTCTTTGAATTCTCACAGCTCTATGAAGTAATTTCCTTTTATAAATGAGAAAATTTGATGCACAAAGAAGTGAATTATCTTGTTCAAAGTCACATAAGTGGCAGAGTTGAGATTCAAACCAGGGCACTTGGGATTAATCACCATGCTTTTTAGGTAAACTCTGAGTAAATATTAAATGATTCCAGCAAGGACTGAGTCCCTCAGCCCTCTAATGCCAGCGAGGCTTCTAGGCATGCTGCTGTGTTACTTGGTGCAAACTGCGTGCAAATAAGAGAAACAAGAGCAAAATAAGCCCTCTGTGAACTGACTTTGTGTAGACTGGTGATTCCATTCCCAATATGTTAGTCTCCTAAAAGGCTGCAAAAAGCAGTTAGCTGAAGGTTAGGCAAACCACAGCCTCATGAAGGAGCACTTCTTCCTGTGATTTAGAATATGCCACTCTCAATGGACTTCAGCTCAAGAGTGTGGATGTGACATTTCCAAGTCCTCCTTCACCATTGAGTTCCAGGGATATAGGTATTCAGCCTTTCAAAGGCCGAGGGAGAATCGGTCCTGAGAGGTGTTAGAGTCAGGCCAGGGTTACTGGCAGCTTTCTGTGAAGGAGGAAAAATAAATTAGGAACAAAAGTAATTCTCTGTCTTCATTGATTTCAGAAGCTGTTTATTTACAAGTGTTCCTGCAACTTTCCTTCTCCTTTTCAACAAATTTATCACTGGTGGAGGGAAAAGATTTGCTCAATGGTGGCTCCAAGAGTCTTGCAGAGCTTAGAGCTGCCAAGATCAGGAAATGAAACACATACTTTTTGCCAAGGCAATATTTTTTCCTCATCAGATCAGTGGTCATGCAGAGAAAAGGAACATTTGACAGGTACTCAGGCAAATTTAGTGGCAGGAAAATAGCCACAGCCTCAAATGTGTTGTAGCTTCTGATCAGAGCCACTTGAAAGAGTCTGTTTAGTTAAAACAGGGGCCAGCCTTCCAGTGCTGACTTCTGAGTCCCTGGCTTGAGAAAGGTTGAATAGAATCTAGGTCATTGCCTCTGTGTAGCTGTTATAAGGCATTATAGGACTCAATCCAATTAGAGTAGAGCAATCGGATTTAAAACAACTAGAAATGATCGACCTTCACAGTTAGAGCATGCAACATTTCCTTTGTTCTCCCAAGATGATTAGCATTTTATAGATTACAGGTCTGTGATGATGCCAAATATTGTTTGAACCTATCTGTTATCCAGCATGTTTAGGAGACATTGGGGTGGAGATAGCATTTTACTCACCCCTGTGAAGCATTTTCAGTACTCATGCAACCATTCTGTTTTTCACTTTCAGTCTTGTATTCAATAAATTACATGAGATATTCAACACTTACCATAAAATAGGTTTTGTGTAGATGGTTTTGCCTAACTGTGGGCTAATGTAAGCATTCTGAGCACATTTAAGGTGGGCTAGGCTAAGCTATAATGTTTGTTAGGTTAAGTGTATTATATGCATTTTTGGCTTTTGATATTTTCAACTTATGGTGGGTTTATTGGGATATAAGTTGAGAAGCAGCTGTATGTGTTTTTCAGATCAAAAGGGAGAAGATGTGAATGTTATCTGGCAAGTCCAGGACATTATCACTAGCTGTACATATTAAAAGCATTTAATACGTTCTCATTTCTTTTGAGTACAGCAAGGCATAAAGAGTGAGAAGGGCTCCCCTCTGCTTCCCCAACAGGGTTTCTCCCTAGGGTTTTGACTTTGAGTAACTTCAACAAAAGGGAAACTCCTTGCTGCAAAGCCTAGTGAGCTCCTGGGGAGGACATTTGCTCCCTGCTTTCAAGTCAGCTTGGCACAAATAGCTGAATGGTGGCAGAGTCTCCACTCACCGCTGGACGTGGGCTCTGCCCTTGATGTGTCCCTTTTGGGAAGTGCTACTAAGAGCTGCTCAACCATTGAGGCGAAGGTGGGCACTTGGAAAAATGTATCACAATCTAAGCTTCTAACTAGGAGCTTGGTGCTTAGGAAAAATTGAAGTATAACCAATCAGCAGTTGTTGCTGCCAGGACCCTAGAGTTAGATGTGTATTTCTCTTTGAATGATGTTGTCTATTCCATGCTAAAGGTAGATGTCACCATTAAGGGAAGGCGAAGAGTCTGTAGGCAGGCCGCTATGATAGATCAAAGCAAGGAACATCTCTCCATCAGAAGCTTTGTGGAGCAGACCATACAGTTAGGGTTCTTACTCTTTGAAGATTGCATGCAAAGACTGATTTTCTGCAATATAGCAAGCTGGAGGTGGAGGTATCATACAAGGACAGCTGGGCATCAGAACAGCTTTGTCTGGTCTAACAAGGATAAAGACTTGACTGATGCCAAATTTGGTTTAAGAACTGGGAAGACCTGAGGTTCCTATGCATCCCCGAAAGGGAAGTGCGCAGATTGTTGCTGTCATGACAATGTAAACCTGAGCATAAATGGACAAGAATTCTGCTTTTTTCCCAAATCTGGCAGACGCAGAAGCTGGGGCAGAGTGTCTACACTTGCGTCTGGTCCAGAAATTCTCCTTGTTGCCTCCTCTGGATTCCCTACTTTAGCTGTGCCTGTGTGGCCTCTTCAAACCATTTGTAATGCTGCAAATAATTTCTCCGATATAACTATGTTCATTGTAAGATGGCGGGTGGGAGGGTAAGTCAAGCCAAATATGGCAACTAAGTCTACTCAATTTTCTGAAATTTGAGTTCAACCAAGGTGTTATATAATGGCTAAACTGTAAATGAACCACCTTAAAAAAGATCTAATGAGTTAATTTGAGTCAGAATTAAGGTAGTACTGTTTTTAACTTTTTATTTTGACATATGTTCAGACTGAAGAACAAAGTTGCCAGAATAGTACAAAGTTTTTTCAGATGCCTTTAATCTGGAGTCACCCAATGTTCACACTTTACTGCTTTTGTTTTCTCTCTCTTGCATTCTCTCTATATGTTTATTTGACAAATTAAGAAAAAGTTGCAGGCAGATGGTTCTTTGCTTGTGAATTCCTCAGGATGTGTTTTCTAAAAATAACATTCTCTTACACAACCACAGTACCATAAAAATAAAATTAATATTAATGCAGTACAATCAGTTGATCTGTAAACCTTAATCTGATTTTGCCAGCTGTTCTAATAATGTCCTTTAGAGTGAGTGTTGCATTTAGTCTTCATATTCCTTTAACTCACTCTGCTTTGGAACAGTTTACTAGTTTTCCTTCAAAGCAATACATATTTAAAAGCGTCTAGAGTAGATTAAAGGAAAGAATCAAAATATTACTGAGGACACCAGCTTTCCCTTGATCTCTGTAATAGAATGACACACTGATAGAATTTTTAGCTGGATATATGGTCACCCTCTTAAAGACTTCATTTTCCAGATGTGTCCGTCACATTTCTCTGGATGTGACCATGGGGCTAAAATCCTGGGTAGTAAGAAGTGAGTAGAAGTCATGTGTACAACTTCCAGATCAAGTCTTTACAGGCAAAGGATGTGTTTTCCCTTTCTCCTATTTTTTATTTTTGCAATATGGGATAGGATGCTCTGGTGAAAGCAGGAGTGCTCCTTGCACAAGGAGAACGATCAGCAAGGTATCTCTAACTGTGAAGGAACACCACCAGCCCTTGGCTGTCTTACCTAATCACCTCCACTCCACTCACTCTTCTCTAAAATTTAAGGACTTAAAATAAAACAAAACAAAACATAACTACCATGCCGTTATCACATATAAGAAAATAAAGTTATTATTTAATATTAAATATTCATATTTTATTTTGTTTTTGTTATCTTTTAAAAAGTTTTATTTAATTTCTTTTATTTCTGAGACAGAGTCTCAGTTTGTCACCCAGGCTGAAGTGCAATGGTATGATCATGGCTCACTGAAGCCTCAACCCCCTGGGCTCAAGCGATCTTCCCATCTTAGGCTCCCAAGTAGCTTGGACTGCAGGTGCATGCCATCACACCAGGCTAATTACTTATTGTATTTATTGTAGAAACAGGAGCTGATCTCCAACTCCTGTGCTCAAGTGATCTGCCTACTTTGGCCTCCCAAAGTTTTAGGGTTCCAGTATGAGCCACTATGCCTGGCCCTTTGTCTTATTAAATGAGGAAAAAAAAATCTATCTTGTATGCGTCATTATGATTTGGGGTTTCTTTCTGACAGCAGGTGTACCAGTAATATGACCAATGTAATTGTGTAAGCCACTGTTTAAGAAAATGTTCAAATCTCTGGAAGTGTTTTTGCCAAAGGAAAAAAAGAACATCAAATTTTACAGTATAATAGTGTAACAGTGAGGTGAAGTCATGTAAAAATTTTATATTGCTAATTTTATCAAGACTGAAAATTTTGCCTCCTTTAGACTTTTAATTAGCTTTT
Organism: Saimiri boliviensis; assembly: GCF_048565385.1. Taxonomy (NCBI): domain Eukaryota; kingdom Metazoa; phylum Chordata; class Mammalia; order Primates; family Cebidae; genus Saimiri; species Saimiri boliviensis. The sequence continues at coordinate 21,154,614 of NC_133453.1, read as the reverse complement.
AAAAATCATTACATTTTCTCATTTGCATTAATGTCAAAGTGTATTCCTTGTGAAATTACAAGGCTGTTTTTGTTATGCAAATTTAGTCTCCTTAGAAGAATTTTTGCTTTAAAAATCTACCCCTGCAATTTTAGTATATTGGCATCAGGTGGCAGTAGAGTTGTGTATGTTCTGAGCATCCTCGCCTACAGTTCTGCTGATGACCTTAGTGTGAATTCCTAAGCTCAATATTGGACAAAAATATGATGTACTTACTTTAAAAATGTGATACAAACTGAAGAAAATTGGCTTTACAGAAAATACAAACAAATCGTATATTTTTTCATATGTTCTTTAGCATAATGAAACTAAAACATGTTAAACTGGCAAAAATTCCACTTTCTAATTCTCCTAGAACCATTCTCATTAACATCCCTTTTTCTTAATTGCTTTTTTCAAGTCAGGGAGTTCTCTCTCTCTTGTAATCTAGACACAGCCTTTCTGCTTATCTAAAATGTCCTGAATTTAAACTTTTCTCTTTAGCTTCTTGCTAAAATTTTTCTCTTATTCCTAAAGTATTGAGAGAAAAGATTGTGAATGGTAACTCTTTAAGCCTATTAAGATCTTGTGTTTATCACTGGTTGTACTATATGTGGTGTTTTGCTACTCAGAATTCTTTCAAAATTTTCACCTCATGTAAGTTAACAGAGTTTGGAAACCTATTGGACCTAATCTGTGTACATTTTTTTTTTTTTTTTTTTTTTTTTTTTTTTTTACTTTATTAACAGTCTTGTTTAGCATTTGGGTTACCAAAGGTAACACCACAGAGACAACAGAAAATGGAAATAAAGCAAGTAAGATTTGAATAAAGCAAGTAAGATTTGAAAGCAAGTAGTTTTTGTTACTTGCATAAAGATAAATCTCACTTGATTTGCTTTTTACCACCAACGGGGGCTACAGGGGAGGATGAGAAGGAAATTCTCTACATTTCCCAGTGAAGCTGCAAAGAAGCAAGGGACATTTTGGTTACAAAGCCGGGTGGGAATAAGTCTCGTGTAACTGTGTTGCTTGATTTTTGTCCTGTGTCTAAGTCACTGTATTTGGCATTTAGGGGCATTTCCTCCTTGTTGCATTTTATTTGGAATTACCTGTGTCATTTGAACTAGAAATAACTATTATAAATGTTAGGTACAGCATTTATGATTTGGGCTTTGAAATCATTGCATAAATTAGAAAATAAAATCTGTAGCTCTTTGTCCTACCCAGGGGCAAATATGTCCTTGGAAAGTTGCCTCCTGTTACAGGTAGATTTGGACCTAGAGTCCTAGACAGTGTGACCTGGATGTGAGATCTGGAGTCAAAGGAGATCATTTTGGAGCTCTAAAATTTGTATGCCCCACTGGAATTTGATCTTGCATGGTTCCTGTAACTTTGTTTTGGCCGATTTCTCTCATTTGGAATAGCTGTATTTACCCAATACCTGTACCCTCATTGTATCTAGGAGGTAACTAGTTGCTTTCAATTTTTACAGGCTCATAGGCAGAAGGGACTTTCCTTGTCTCACATGGGACTTTGGACTGTGTACTTTTAGGTTAATGCTGAAATGAGTTAAGACCTTGGGGTCTGTTGGGAAGGCATGATTGGCTTTGAAATGTGAGGACATGAGATTTGGAGAAGCCAGGGCAGAAGGATATGTCCTCACACAGATTTCTTCTTGAATTATACTCCCATGATTCCCACATATTGTGGGCAGGACCTGGTGGGAGATAAGTTGAATTGTGGGGGTGGTTTCCCCATATTGTTCTCATGGTAGTGAATAAGTCTCATGAGATCTGATGGTTTTATCAGAGGTTTCTGCTTTTCCATCTTCCTCATTTTCTCTTGCTGCGGCCATGGAAGAAGTGCCTTTTACCTCCTGACATGATTCTGAGGCTTCTCCAGCCTTGGGGAAGTATAAGTCCAATTAAACCTCTTTTTCTTCCCAGTCTTGGGAAGACTTTATCAGCAGTGGACAAATACACATACACACACACACACACACACACACACACACACACACACATATATATATATATGCATATGCACCAATGTATTTTATAGCTTTATTTATAACAAGGAAACACATAAAAATATGATCCAAAATAAAATGAGCTATTTATTCATGAAATATTTATTGAGCACTTACTATACATCTGATGCTATATTAAGTGATATGACATTAAAGATTTTAAAAATAAGATTTCTTCTTCTATGGGGCTCACAGTCTCTTCTATGTAACACATACTAGAGTAGATTAATGAGAGACTTGAAATATTATTGAGGCTGTTAGTTTTCATTTAATTCTCACTTTTTGAAGGTATGAACCACTGAGCTGTATAACACATGCTTAGTCTTTGTTAGAACCTCTCTTTAATAAAAAGAAAAATTAAGGGAAAACTTCTAAAGTGTGGGACTGAGACTCAGCTACAATGTGACTCAGACTCCAAAATGGGCAACTTTCTGGAAATAGCAAATCCATTTATAATAGGAAGCAGTTTTCCAGTGACAATTTTGCCCCTAGGGAGGACACATTTTGCAAGATTTCCCCCTTCTGTTCTCCCCTACTCAAATTCTTTTCCATTTATTAAAACGTTCAGACCTCACAACAATGCAAGGCAGGAATATTTCTATCTTCATTTTGTATATGAGAAAACTGGTACACAGTGTGTATTAACAACTTATCCCAAGGTCACACAGCCAGTAAGTGCTAGCTAGGATCTAGACACAGACAACTGGACTACAGGATCTGTGCTTTTAGCCACTTCTGTATGTATTATAGTCTTAAGCAAGGGGAGAGGGATCGGGTATTTATGACAAAAAACATCTCATTTTGGAATTTGAGGGATATGCAATGCCTCTGACGTGAGTTGAGAAATCAACATGACCCAGCAGTGGTTTAGGCGTCAGGGACTGAAGTCTTCATGAACTTACCATGAAGTTGGGGGGATAGACATATCTACAAATAGCTATAGTGAAAGGCAGAAAGCAGCCAATGCTCTAAGAAGCTGATGCTTTGTCAGCACAAAGGAGGAAGGAAAAATATTTCATCATGATCTTAGTGATTGGAAAATCTTACCTAGAGATAATTGTTGGTTTGGGTTCTGTTTGTTTTGGATAGAACTTTTGCTGTCCCTTTTATTTGGAATGGACGATTCTTGCTTTTATTCTTGTTGGATGAGCTTCTTTTTTGACCCCTGTTATTTGGGAGTAATACCTATCGACAATCAGCAAATTTATAGGTTTGTGCTTAGGCTGACACTTCTGTCTTCAGCCCGATGGTTACTTTATTCAGCAATCTTGTTTTGGCTCAGAGAGTTTCAGGGTACTCACGTCATTGTTTTATGATTTTAAACTGGTTGATATTATCCATTGATCTTAGCTCTTTTTGGATGGAGGGAGCCCTTTTCATCTGGAGGCCCCAGACCTAGCCTGATACCAGGCAGTCACATAACAGGCACTCAAAAGTGAATGTTCATGGAATGAATGAAATGCAAACAATTCACCCTGAGAATGAGGACTCCTCCCTATCTATTTATCATATTGCTGAGTCCAATACACTTTTGACATCCTACCCTTTTAATGAGGACAGAAGCAGTTCATTAAATAAATTAACCATTAAGTTGAGAACATGAATGTCAATATAGACACAGGCTGTTAATTTGCCGATCACTGATGCGTCCAGTGCCCAAAGGACCTGAGACCTCGCACATATTGAAACAGCAGGGGATTGGTACACGACTGAGACAGACTGGGCCAATATGGAGCCCACACAATTCCACAGAATTGCAAAATGAAACTCTCTTCTCCCTTGAAAAATGGATGCTCCTTGGCATCAAACTTTGAAAATATCTAAGTGATTAAGCCCTTCCGTTCCCCTTTGACTGTTTTATTTCCATTTTAAAATAGATTGTACTCTTTCTTACTTGTAATTTGGCCTAATGTTGCCTTGAAATAAGAGGGTGATAAAGAAAAGGAAAAGAAATCTTTGATCAGCTGTCATACTGTGGAAATCTGACAGTGTCTTCAATTAACAGATGAGTCCCCAGAGCATTTCCTAGCCTGTTCTTCCTCCAGTCCTCTGCCTAATTGAGTGGAGGAAAACAGCCTTTGCTGGGACCTTGGATGGCTGCTGAATGAAGCCATCGTGTTTCAGTGAGGCTAAAATCTCTGCCATGCTCCAGGCTTTTTTTTGCATGCTGCTCTTGCTGGCTGCTGAAGCATAGCAGTCCAAGGATGATGGCATTAGTGAGGTGCAGTGAAAAAAGCACTGGAATGGAACACGGGAGAGTTGAGTTCCCGCCGGCTCTGCTGCAACCGGCCTTCAGCTTGCAGGTGCTCCTTACCCTTTCTGAGGCTCAGTTTTTGTATTTGTGCATGCCTGGATCAGGGTTTCCAGAGTCTCTTTCAGTTCTGACATTTGGTGAGTCCTTTTTGCCATGGAGAAAAGAGAAAGGAGCTTAAAAAGGGTAGGTTTAAAGATCCTTGCTTGGCAGATATAAAATGAATATCCTAGAAATGGAATGTTTAGAGTGTTTTTGGTAAATGTGAAGACAGGTGAGGCCAGAGGGCAGGATAGACTATGAGGATGGTTTTGGAAATGCATCTGCAAAATGCTTCACTCTCCCCCCTGCCACCCCCGCCTGCCTCCATGCCTACTCATTCCCTACAAAACTGCTAAAGGGATCATATCTGCTAAAATATGAATTCAATTATATATTTTTTCTTCTGAACCATAAATGCAACAAAGGTAGGGACCACATCTATCTTGTCCACTGACGTATCCCTAGTGCTATGCCAGTATAAGGCCTTGCTCGGAGGGATGCTCCATTCATACTTGTTGAATGAATGAATGCATGCATGCTTAAAGCTTTTCAATGGTTGATCATGGATTATGATTTCCAAATTGAAACTCAACACTTTTATCCATCAATAAGCTTTGTGATTTTTGCCCTAGTGACCTCTTTATGCTCGTCTTCCACAAGCCTCCTGAATGTATTCTTCCCTCCAACTATCCTACATTATTTCCAGTTCTCCCAGCTTGTGACGATGTTTTGCACTCTGTGTCATTGTGCGTGTTGCGTTTTCCAGGAATATTTTTCTTCTAGTTTTCCTTCTGGTTCACTAGTTCATCGAAACTCACTTCAACTCTCCATTACTCCTGAAAGCCTTTTTTGCCTCCTCTTTCTTGATTGTGATATAATTGTCTCTTCATCAGTCTGCCGTGGCATCTGATGCACACCTCCATCTGAATGACATGCTGTTCTGCAGCTCTTCACGGTGTCTAGCACAATGTCTAAATATAATAGATGCTCAGTTAATATTTGTTCAAAGAAGATTCAAGGAGTTAAGCTTTCAGCCCCTATTTCAGGCTCGAAGTGCTTCCACGTTTTCTCCTCTTCCTCCATGGGGCAGGTCCTAGAGCCCGTCTGCTTCCTTCTCTTGGGGTTCTTCTACCCCTAGAACCTTGGCTACAGAGTCGAAGTCCATTTCTTCTGTTCAGTCCTGGTTGTTGTCCCAGTGAAAATTCACAGGGTCTTTTTGTTTATTTGTTGATTACTTTGTGGAAATAGGAGATAATAAAAATAACACGCTGGTCCTGGTAGTTACACAGTTATCACAGTGGCTATTTCCCACTACCCTCTCTACCCAATTCTGATTGTTTTTCCCTTAGTTTGATCCTACCTTTAGATATCTTGTAGAACTCTTCCTTTATAATCTATCTCTCTTAGGCTTGAGGATATGATCAAGGCAGAATATTAATTATCTATTGTTACGTAACAACTTATCTACGTAAGATAGCAAACATCTGTTATTTCACATGGTGTCTGAGGGCTATGAATCAATCCAAAAGTGATATAGTTGGGTAGATTTTGACTCAGGGTGTCCTGTGAGCTGCCATGTTGTTGGCTGGGCCTGCAGTCTCATCTGAAGGCTCAACTGAGGGAGGATTGTCTTCTAGTTCATTCCCATGGTTGTTGGCAGACCTCAGTTTTGGCAGGCTCCTGGCTGTTGGCTAGAAGCCTCCCCTCAGCCACTCTGCATGTGAGCCTTTCCATAGGTCAGTTTACAACATGGAAACTCAGAAATCTCATATCACTACTTTTGCCAATGCTATTGGTCACATAGACCCAGCCCTGGAACAGGTGGGAGGGACTACACCAGAGTGTGACTATCAGGAGGACAGAGCATCAGCAGCCATCTTGAAGGCTGATGATCGCAGGCAGAATTAGGGCCTTTCATCTCAAGAAGAAAATAGTCTTTTAAGAGATTCCCACCTAGGTGATGCCTAGCTTGGATGATCTCTGGTGTATTTGGGGATAATTTTCTCTTTTTCTTTTTTTGTTATGGTCTATAGGTTTGTGTCCCCCTGCAAATTCATATGTTGACACCTACTCCAGTTCAATAGTATTAAGAGATGGGGCATGCAGAAGGTGATGAGGTCATGAGTGTAGATCCCATGAATGGGCTGAGTGCCCTTGTAAAGGAGGCTCCAGGGAGCTTGTTTGCCCCTTTCACCATGGGAACACAAAGTGAGAATATGCCTTCTATGAGAAACAGGCTTTCACCAGACACCAAATAGGGGAGACACTTCGTTTTGAAGTCTGGTGTTAAAGGTCATAGCAAATGCTTGTGATACAGCATAGTTTTCTATTTCAGTTTCTCCTAGGAAGTTCCCTGAATGTCTCATTTTTCTAAGATGATCCTGGTGCCTTGATCTTGGGCTTCCCAGCCTTTAGAATTGTAAAAAGAATACATTTTTGATGTTTATAAATTAGCAAGTCTAAGATAGTTTGTTATAGTGGCCTAAAGGAACTGACACATTTCCTTATCAATGTTACGGAATTTTAATCCAAATACATTTTTACAATTTAGGTACATTATTTCAGCTGATGCCACTTTTGACTATTTGGAATGGAGCTGAGCAGCCCATGTAGTCAGGAGCATAGAATGCAATCTTGGCCTTAAGCCATCACATTTTCTAGAGTCCGAATGGCAAATTAGAATCAAAGTTTCTAATTTTTGCTTTATAAGCGTAGCATTATTTTCAGCACACTGAAAGGAGGTGTCAGGAGGGCAGAAAAGTGCCTAGGTATGCGAAATGATAGATTTTAAAAAATCACCTGCTTTGTGGTTACTTCTATTGCTTATAAATTATACTTATGCATTATTCGCATAAGTGATTTTCTAATTAGTTAGAATAGAAGTCCTTAAGGAAAGACCGCAACTGCTGTTGCTCCTCAGAATCTAGTAGATAAATTGACTCGACAGAAACATTTCCAAGGGAATATACTTTAGGGCTCAAGGGTCAGAATGTGGTGTCGTGAAGTGGATCAGCACACCACCACACAAAGCCTCCTGAGCCACACAGTTCTGCACCTTCATGGCTCAGTGCTGGCTGGTGATCTTCAAGGTAACACTTGCAGAGTCCTAGGAACAGGATACCATGGGGAAGGGCAGTGCCAGTTAAGGGTGGCCATGAACAAGGAAGGTTCCAGCCCTTCCTGTCTACCCTTTCTGCAAGCAGAGAAACTCTATATTTTTTGTTTTTAATATTGAGCTTCACGTAATCACAATTTCATTTTAAGAAGAGATTTAGCAGCTTTCTTTCAAAAAGAAAGCTAAGAACCTGTAGCCTGGGAGACAGTGTAACTGGAGCATCTCAGGAAGGCATCCCTGAGCACACGGCAGCTTTCTTGGTAACCAGCCGAGTGAGCAGAGAGATCAAATGAGTTGTTCCTCTTCAAAATTTTCCTTTGGGGATACCAAATTTTTTTCTTAGTGATGTTGATTTTGTTCAATATGCTGTTAACTGATAACATCCTATCAAAAGACTTAAGAAATTCTTCCTAATAACATCTCAATCTTCCGAGGGAGGATTTCACTGTCCTAAAGTCAGTTGCAGCTGAGTCTGATGTGGGCTTTCTCAATTGTGGTATTGCTGACATTTTTGGCTGGATGATTCTTCGCCGTGGAGGACTGTCCTGTGCACGGCAGCATCCTCGGCCTTTACCGCCAGATGCCAGTAGCACCCAACTTCCTAGTTGTGACAAACAAATGTGTCTCCAGACACTGACTAATGTCCTCTGTTGGGGAGCAAAATCATCCTTCCCTGACTTCTGCGGAGAAGCACTGGTCTGTTGAGTACCATGAACTGCCAAAACAACAATGCCGTTTTTGGCCCTAAATCTGAGGTTGAGTATGATGCACTGCGCCAGCTTTTCATGTGGTTGGCTCAGAAACAGACTGAAGGAATTCTCCAAAGAGAAATGCCAAGACGTTTTGAACAGAGTCCTGGCATTGCTGGAATGAGTGTTAAGTGTTTGGTCTCCTCAGATAATTTCTTGGAAGCTGGCAGACTCGTTTGGTTGTGCCAGTCTGGTGGGTTTGTCATAAACCAGGCCTGCCTGGTACATTACAGGTTTGTGTTGCTTCTCACCAAAGTGTCTTCCTCACCCAAGGAAAAACTGAAGAGGAAAGAAACAGCACAGTGCAATTAATCTTGTTGTTTTAGTAAAATTTTGGAGAGAACAAATAGGAGAGAAACTCGGTTTCCAAGTCTGGCATTAAATATCACAGCAAATGTTTGTAATAGAGCATAGGTTTCTACTCCAGTTTCCTTCTGCAAGTTTCCTGGATATCTCATTTTTCTGAGCTATCAATGCAATCTCTTTTTGTTATTTAATCACAAAAGATACTTTGTTTCCCTACCTGACACTTGAATAAGTTCCCATTTTTCCCTTCTGCATGACTTCAGGCTAAGAACAACATAAACAATAACAACAAAAGAAAAGCTTTGTTTGAAGAGAATCTGTCTCTAATCAATTGCAGCTGTAACTTAGGACACCACCAATCAAAAAGCCTGGGCTTCGGCTATGCTCAAATGGGGAGGCCACGTGCTGACCTAGTGATTGGTCACCTTGGGGGCACCAAGGGTCGAGGGGCACCTGTTTGTCATTTCCTGTCACAACAGTGCCATTTGCAGGAATGTCCACGGAGCACACAAGGATGGTATGGGCGTTATTCATCAGACATCTCCTCTGATCGTTTTTTGGAGAGGGGCCCCAGGAAAGAAAGTGATTGCTTGATGCTGAGCTGGGGGGCTCTGTTACAGGAACAGAGACCCTGAGCAGCATTTGATCCCAGGCTGGGCTACTCTTGGAGGAGAAGCCCGTGTGTTTCCTCAGTGAAGACCAAAAGCAAGAATAGAAATTCTACAGAAAAATGCAGTTCAAGAGACCTATGGAGCCCCTAGTTGCCATGGTGTGGGGAATAAATGAACAGAAAACTAGAATTTTTATAGGTTAGATGGTTTCAGCAGGAAGAGCTATGTAAATATCTAGAAGAATAAACTGAATATATTTCCAGGTTACTTTTTTGTTATGGGCTAAGGTCTTCAAAGGGTGGGGTTGATAATGAGATCTGCCTGATATCATTAGGAAACAGACTGAGATAATTGCTGTAAGCTACCAGAGCTTGGCACCTAATAAATGATAGATAAAATTATAAAAATAATGACCAGCATTAGTATTAATAGCTCAGAGGCTGTTACATATCCCTGTACATATCCAAAGGAAAGGAGAGAACAAGGTAAATATCGAGATGACTTAGATCTTCAACCTAATTGTGTCTCAGTTACCTGTTTTAGGAAAACTGTGAATGACGCAGATAATTCTCTCTGCCCTTATATTAGTTTCTTGTGGCTGCTGTGACACATTACCAAAAAACAGGTGGCTTAAAACAGCAGAAATTTATTCTCTCACAGTTCCGGGGGCATGAGATCTGAAATCAAGGTGTCTATGGTGCTGCGTGCGCTGCCATTTATCCCCAGAACAAATCCTGTTTCAGTGGCCTGTGTCCACAAGGGCAGAAGAGAAGTCTGTGACCAGGGTGGTGATCCCGGCAGGATGTCCTGACAATGGCATTCCCTGATTCATCCATGTCCCTATGAAGGACACGAACTCATCATATTTTTATGGCTGTGTAGTATTTCATGGTGTCCATGTGCCACTTTTTCTTTATCCAGTCTATTGTTGATGGACATTTGGGTTGGTTCCAGGTCTTTGCTACTGCAAACAGTGCCACAATGAACATACGTGTGCATGTGTCTAGGGAGGGATAACATGGGGAGAAATACCAGATATAGGTGATGGGGGGAGGAAGGCAGCAAACCACCTTGCTATATATATACCTATGCAACAGTCCTGCGTGATCTGCAACATGTACCCCAGAACCTAAAGTACAATAAAAAAAATGTTATTTCCTTGGGTTTGTTTACACTTAAAACGACTCTTCCCTGTGGTTGAGGAAGGGTGAATGGAGAGGTTCTGAATGGAGATGACAGGGCTTGGTCACAGATTGCGTGTAGGGTTGGAGGCCGAGAGTGGCCAATGATGACGGATTTCTTGCTTCGGAGACTGGCGGTGTTACTGACAGATGTTAAGGAAGCCAGGAAGGTGACCCATGCTGAGAGGGCAGCTGGTGAATTTGCTTTTAAAGTGTGGATTCTGGCCTCATTAAAGCGTAGACAGCTCCTCCCTTCTCCATAGAGTCACTGTAACTTCCTGTCACCAAGGCCACTTCTACATTCCGACTTTTCTGTTACCTTGTCTGAGTGTGTGTGTTTTGGGGGAAGGGCAGGTAACATGTCAGCTTCACATCTCCAGGATGTCAGTAGTTGGAAAATAAAAGCTCCTTGAAGCCTCTTTTTTTGATAGGTCTGTGGAACAGTTTCTACCAACTGTTTGCAAATGATGTGTGTCGCTTCAAATGATTTATTATTTTCAAAGGTAGGAAAATATACAACTTCTTATATTTAGTCAATAATTAGTTAATAATAAATTCCACCAAAGAACTTCTGTAATTTTCCAAGTACCAGATGTTTTACGTCTCAGATATCTGTTTTTCCCAGTCATTGACTGCTATTCGACATTTAACTGGTTAATATGAGCACCAAGATAAATAAATGAAGACCTTTTGACCCACAGAGTTTGAGTGACAGCCTGGACTAAACCATCAGTCCCCTGCTAAAAGAAAACACAAAGGCAACCCTTAATGAAGTTAGACTCAGACGTGTTTTGAAGGTCAGGTAATTTATTTTTTTTGAGCGAGAAGAATGGTAAAGAATTAAATTTTATTAATTATATGTATATTTTTAGTCTCAGGAAGAAATATCCATTTAGTTTTGCAATACTAAGGAACTGCACAGAATGACTCAAAGTATTATAAATTACAGAAGAGGTCTAGACACAGAACGTTTTCTAAATTAAAGTTGTTTTTCTCTACCTCCTGGGTTTTTGTGTTCTGTCACAAAAATGTTTCTCGCTACAATGATTTTGTACCATTTCAGTACTTCTGATCAGATGTAAACACCTGAAAAAAATGTATAATGTTTTTGTTCTCTCAATGTGATTTAGCCTTGAATTGGAAACACTGTCATATGAATTTGTGGTTTGTACAATCCAGGAAAATGAAATACTAAAACATCCTGTGGTTTTGCAGACTGCAATTCAAACAGGCACATATGCCCAGGCACACATATGTACACATATGCTTAAACATGTATATACACATGTATGCACATGCACAATATCTGAGAAAAATATGTCCAGTCGGAAGGCTGAAGAGTAGAAGTAGAAGCAAAACATCAGACACCCTGGAGAAAGCTCCCAGAGACAGGTTGCCTCATCAGTAAAACACTTTCTTGTCACTTCCTCAGCTCAATATTGAATTGCTCCAGCATTCTCATGAGATTGTATATTAATTTAATAGACACTTCTGTTGGAAATATTTCTCCCCAAGTCATGCAGAATTTTTTTCTCTTTGCCTTTTCATTCCTCCTTTTCCAAAGTGAGTCATTAGAAACGTGGGATGTGATCCCACACTTGGTTGTGTTGAAGCGTAAGTCATTAATAGATATTAAAGATTCTTCATCCTGAAGGGAGATCCTTTTTCCAGGTGGGGAAGAGGAGCAATGGGTTAAAATCTGGGGGTGTCTTTGGTTTGTCTGTTTACACCCTGGTACTCCCTCAACAGGGAATATCACTCAGGAGCCCAATTAAGGGGCAGGTTTGCTGTACAATTGCTCAGAAGTGTTAAAACGTCACTGGAAAATTCGGAAAGGGCCTACCAATTAATTCAGGTTATTATACTTAACCAGAGAAGTAGGCAGCACCTCCAAATAGAACTTCAAAAATGAAACAGTCCTTACCAATGCCTTCTCTACCCCACTAAATAAATACTGGATTTAAAGAATATCAATCTGAAGTGACCCCCCAATTCTTGGACTGCCTGGTGCACCCAGATGCCTAGAGACCACTCTGACCAGGGCTACTCAGTGTGGTCACTCACTTTTCTGACCATTGCCTGTCACAAGTGATGGCAGCCCAAGAGTACCCAGAGTAGGAGAGATGGCAGGACAGCACTTCTTGGTTGTGTCTGTAATGAACTCCTGGCCCTAATCCCTGCCTCTTACAAACATTAGTCCAGTCTATCTGCAATTATTTTCCCATTAAATAACAATGACTAATATTATTATTTCTTGCAAACGGCTGTTCTTGTTTCTGCCTGAAATAGGCGACTTGCAAAGTCACAGTCTGTGTTCACAACATTGGCCTTGCTTCTGGCTTCTCTCTCCTGACCTCTATTAATCCCATGCTCCCATCCTCCAGCCCCACCTTCCCAGATTTCTGCCTGTGCCCACCCTCACTCCACTGCCTGGTGCCAGCCTCCACAGATGCCCTGCCTGTGGGTCGGCTGAGCTTGGCTGTGGAATGGGGTATCACTGACTGACTTTAGTCAGGATTATGTTTTAAAGTAACTATATCCAGACCTTGATAAGTATGAAAAAAATTTCCATAGTAATAAAAACTTAGAAAACAGTCTCAAATGAGCCACAATAAAAAACGTACATTATACATGATTATAGAATGCCTGATAAGTTACAGACAAGTTTTACCTTCTCTGGAAAACTTGAAAGGGTATGACGTGCAGAGTGAGGTGAGAGTCTTTGTCTTAGGAGCTCTACCTCTCTCAGCTTCAAGTCAAGTCTCAAGTATCATATCCCAGATCACAAAGAGATTTAAGAATGTAAATGGTCACAACTCTCCCAAAAATGTTGCCTGATAATAAACTTACGGGAGTTACCTGTAATTTCTACATTTACACATTCCTAGAAAACTCTTGCTCCAAAGCAAAAATTCCCACATTTTATTGGTGTGTTTTCAGGGGGGTAGCAGACCCATGAATAGAAGGGAATTAACCATTACTGAGCTATTATGACTCAGGACTCAGGAGGATATTGAGCTATTATGATAGCTCAAATTTATGATAGCTCAAACTCCTGAGTCATAGTAGCTCATTGTTTTATATATATCACACACACACACCCCCCCACACCCCCCCACACACAGATATATATCTTTACTTTTTATCAAAATATCACAAGTTTTTATGGACAAATATTAAGATTAGTGTTAAAACAAATAAACTCCTGAATTCTAGTAGCTTAATACAGTAGTTTTCCTTTACAACATAGCTCTCTTTGGTTTCAGGACAATGATATCGAAGATGAGGTGAGTGTCAGAGGTGGAGCCTCTGCTCCACATAGAGATTCAGGGATCCAGGCTGATGGAAGCGTTCTACAACATATCACTTTCAAGTGTACCTTTGATCTCAGCATCCAGAGGGAGGGAGTGAAAAGAGCATAGAGAAGTGAATGTGGGAGGTTTTATAATTCTGGCTTTGAAGTTACATGTGATCATTTCTGTATCCATTTCATTGACTAGAACTAAGTCTCAGGGACACCCAGGACTTCAAGGTTGACTGGTAAATGTAGCCTAGCTGATAGGAAGAAGAGGAATGGAATGTCTAATGGATAGCTAGTGGTCTTTGTCACAGACGCCAAACTATAGAGAGTATGATTCCCATTTTACAGATAAGGAAGCTGTAACTTGTCTGAGATAACTCAGCTAGTAAGAGGAAGGATATAGGGAGTACAGGGGCCCTGGGGGTACAGGAAGCCCTGAGACCTCCAAAAATTTATGATTAAGGCACTGTAGTCATTACACTTGCTATTTATTAAGCACTCTGCCTTTTTTTTTTTTTTTTTTTTTTTTTTGAGACAGGATCTCATTCTGTTGCCCAAGCTGAAAGGCAGTGGCCCAATCCCAACTCACTACAGCCTTCATCTCTCAGGCTCAAATGATCCTCTCACCTCGGCCTCCCAAGTAGCTGGGACCACGAGATTCTTGACACTGTGCCTGGCTAATTTTTGTATTTTCAGTGGAGACAGGATTTTGCCATGTTGCCTAAGCTGGTCTTGAACTTATGGGCTCAAGTGATCCGTCTGTCCCAGCCTCCCAAAGTGCTGGGATTACAGACATGAGCCACTGCTCTCAGCAGAACATCGTGCCTTTACTTCACAATGATAATAAAACGTGTATTTTATTATCCTAGAAGAGCCAGGCAAGGAAGTTGAGGCTCAGCGTTGTTTTGTGTATACAACAAGAACAAAGTTGGACTAAGATGGAAACTCATTTCTTTCAGGTTCAATAACCTATTTTTGGCCAAACTTCTATAGTACTTCTTACCTTGTTTCCTTAGATTCATCCCTGAATTCATAACAGCAACTGGATGGAGGTTGGGGGAGGATTGGGTCAACTAGGTTAGGTGTAAGTACATTTTGAGTACAGTTTGTCTTTAATTAAATACAACTTTCTTCCACTATTTTAAGAAACAATCCTCCCACTGATTGATGCAACTTTGATTGAAAGTCACAGTGGCAAAACGTGCATTTAAATTGTGTAAATATTATGGTACTTCTTTCCCCCACATATTTGCAGTAATGATTCTGCAAAAAAATAGGGGATGGGTGTTATTACTGTAAACAAACATTTATTGGGTACCTTATTCCAAAAAAGCTCATGATGCTGAGAAATGGGAAAGCATACCATAGGATCCCTGTTCTCCCCAGACTTACAGATGGACTGGGGAGATGGAGCATGGATATGTAAAAAGATAAATGATAACATAGGAGTTTGCTAGGAGCCGAAGGACCAGTGCCAATAATAAGTGCTATAGGATGTCTGAGAGATGGTTTTTGAGCAGCTGCTAATGTGCTGGCCTCAGTCCTGGGTGATTTCATGTTATCACATGAATCCTACAGGAATTCAGTGGTGGGAGTAATCGCTGTGGATTGGGCTGGCCAGAAAGTCTTCAGAGAGGAGGTTAGACTTGAGCTAAGTTGAATTATATGGTGATATTTCTCAAGAGTAATGAAAGCTGGCTGAGCTAAAACCCAGAGCATAATTTCTCACTGGCTGGCTGCTCCAGATAGTAATAGCTTCAGTGCCCTTCAGAATGGAATTTTTCGGAGCCTGTGAAGATGTGTGAGGTGTGCCCGGCAGGTAAGCATTCTCCCATTTGCCTTCCACCCGTTGCTTTAATTAAATGCGCTTTGCTTCTCCTGGTTAGTTCTTCCAAGCCTCCAGAAGTTCTGGAATGTTGCTGCAGCAGCTGAAATGGCAGTTCACTGAGTGGAAATGATGCAGATAGGGGAAGGGATCTTTTAAGTCCTTTTTTTCACATTGGTGATGGGAGTGGAGGCAAGGAGAGGGTGGGATTGGGCTATCGGACCGAGGGAAAGAATGATTCCTGGGAAGATTTCCTCTAATCTCTGACTCCTTTTCTGATTTTATCGCTGCTGCTTTTTTTTTTTTTTTTTAATATAGAATTCAGTTAGATTTGTGGCAGGAGGCTTGCAGATTTACACTCTTCCTCCAGGAAATGGGAAATCACACAAAAAAATAGCTACAGTTATCGAGGGCTTTCTATGATAAGTTTAAACCCTCCATATGGATTATTTTATTTAATCCTTACAATATGCAGGTACATTTTACTGATGAGGAAAAATAGAAGCCTAGAATGGTTAAACAAGTTGCTCGAGATTATATTGCTATTGCTACTAGGAGGTTTAAAGAGGAATTGGAATTTTCAATTTTCTTTAAACTTTAAAAAATGTAACAACTTTATTAAGATATAACTCATATACCTTACAATTCACCCATTTAAAACATATAATTCAATGGTTTTTAGCATATTCAGGTGTGCAACTGTTACCATAATTGTTTTAGAGAATTCTCATCTTTCCAAAAAGAAACTCTGTGACCACTAGCAGCCACTCCCTATTTCTCCCCAACCCCTTGCTCCCCTTCAGCCCTAGATAACCACTAATAAACTTTATGCCTCTATGGATTTGCCTGCTTCATGTGAATGGGGTAACATTACAGGCACCCCTCTGTCACTGGCTTCTTTCACTTAGTATAATACTTTCAAAGTTCATCCATAGTATAGCATGTGTCTGTATTTCAATTCTTACAATGGTTGAATATTGTATTGCTATACCACGTTACTTAACCATTAATCAGTTAATGGAAATTTATGTTGTTTTCATTTTTTGCTACTATGAATAATGCTGCTATGAATATTTCTGTACAATTTTTTTTTTCCCTGTAGGCACGTGTTTTTTATTTCTCCAGGGTTATACCTAGGAGTGGACTTGATGGATCATAGAGTAACTCTATGTTTAAACTTTTGAGGAACTGACAGATTATTTTTCAAAGTGACTGCACTATTATAGATTTCTACCAGCATGGAATCCTCCGTGTAAACAACTCACAGCGTCATTTGTATCTGGTCACTTTTTGTACACACAAAATATCCATACAGCTTACTCTGGCTCTAATAAAAACCAGTGAGAAACGAGAGAATTTTCTTAATGAGGAACTTTAAAGCGGAACTCCGGGTTTAGAAGCTTCATTGCTTTTTGATTTGAAGATACCAATTGAGCTAAGTGCTGACGAGGTAGATGATGAGAGCTGCCATATTTGTATGTCCCTATGTCCCTTCATTTCCTGAGGCATGAGGAAGATTTTCTGCTTGTTTCTAGAACTAAGTGGTTTTTAGCAGTACGTGTGCAGGTGTGGCAACAGCCCAGGACTATTATTCTGAAAAGCCATTGACATTTGCTGAAAGACAGCACACAAAAGGAGACACACATAATATCCATGCGTATGTCGTGCTGATCTCTTGAAATGTTCGGTACTCTGGGCATCAAGTTTACTGTCACGTAATTGCAAGTGACGTAAACCCAAGACCATTTTTTTAAGAGGAAATAGGAGAAAAGAAACCCAAAAAGTTGTTCTTTTTTCCTCCTTGCAACACATATCTGAAAGGGGCCTAAAAGGTGGTTTTCAGCAAGGCACACTTGAATGAGTCTTGAGGCTTTCTGTCTGGGAATGGAGGAGCATTTGCTGAGTGTTTATTCTGAGTGCACTGGCAGATGTGAGAAGAGCATAAGCCATGGTCTCTCCCCTGTGGCAGTTTCTATCCTGTGTTACCACAGAATAACTCGATGCTGACCTGTGACTGTAAGTGCTACAGGGGTTGAGGAGAGGGGGAGTGTGCAGGAGTGGCAGCTAAGAAAGCTTCTGCAGGAAGTAAGACCAGCCTTAAAGAAAGCCAAGCCTAGGACCGAGTTAGGCTGGAAGGAATGGCGTGACTATTCCAGGTGGGGTCGGTGGCACCAACATGACAGAAGCCACAATGTATTTAGGGGTCAGTGGACAGATGAGCCTGGCTGGAGCAGATGACGTATGATAAAGTTGGAGTGAGGAAAGGTTAGAAAGCAGGATAGCATCATGGAAGGAGCATGGGACAGGGAATCTGGACATATGGATTCTGCTTTTATTTTTGCTACAAACTAATTTTCCTTGTAGGCTCTGTGATTTAGCACCTTGGGCCTTCTGTTTCTTTTTTCTTTTCTTTTCTTTTTTGAGACGGAGTATTGTTCTGTTGCCCAGGCTGGAGCGCAGTGGCATGATTTTGGCTCACTGCAACCTCCACCTCCCGGGTTCGAGTGATTCCCCTGCCTCAGCCTCCTGAGTAGCTAAGACTACAGGCATGCACCATCATGCCCGGCTAATTTTTTGTATTTTAGTAGAGACGGAGTTTCACCATGTTGGCCAGGATGGTCTCAATCTCCTGACCTTGTGATCTGCCCACCTTGGCCTCCCAAAGTGCTGGGATTACAGGCATGAGCTACCCCTCCTGGTCGGGCCTTCTGTTTCTTAATCTATAGACTGTGGAAGCTGAACTAGTCCTAGTTCAAAAATCTGTTTCATATTACAATTTTTTGAGTGTTTATTTAAAATACAGACTCCTGAGTCCAACCTGTGAATGCCATGTTTCCCTAGATATGAAGTGTGGTCCCAGGGTCGTGGTTCTCTTGCTGCACAGTGGAATCATTTGGGACATTTTTAAAACTAGGGATGCTTCGGTTCCACCAGCAGAGATTCTGATTCAATGGGTCTTGGGAACAGTGTAGACTTTGGGAGTTTGCAAGGCTCACCAAGTGATTCCCAGGGGCAGCTAGGCTGAGAAGCACTTATCTCTGGTGGGTTTGGTGCCCCTGGAAGTACTGGAGGCCTGGCTGGAGACTCCACGGGAACGGAAGGACTCCAGATCTAATCCTAACTCTGAAGGACTTTGATTCTGTGAGAAGCATGTTGAAATCAGGCGGTGAAGGGCCTTAAATGCTAGACTGACTTATACCAAATCTTGTTTCATAGGGAGCAGGAAACCAGTAAGATGTTTGAACTGAAGAGTAGTTTGTTCAAACGTCTCACCTTTGTTCATTGTGTTAGGGCGTGAGAGCCACCAACAGGGGAAGAAAAGAGAAAACTGCCTCTTCATTCATGAGTTTATCTGGAAGGGTGACCATTGCCGGTTCCATTGTGTGACAGGACCTAGTGTCTCTGCATAGCACAAACAGAAACAGTCAAGGGGGAGAGGCGGGACACCACCTGAGGCCACAGGGCGGTGCGTGTGGCTGTCACCAGAGTGCAGGCATCCTTAACCAAAGTGCGGGCCACACTGGCGGACTGGAGAGGACTGCAGGCAGGGTGGATTTTAAATCATGTTTTAAATTACATCCCCTTCCCAATTCTTTTAATCCTCAGATGAATCAAGGCAAGCCTCAGTTCATCAGTAGCATGGTTCTAATGGTTCTCTAACATTTGCCAATCTCCCCTTTTGACAAAGAAGCAGCAGGATCCCCAGGCTTAGAGCCCCAGACAGGTAACATATCTAGCTAGAATCTAGCAATAGGACATCGCCCCTGCCACCCCTTGTCTAAATCTGTCTGGTCCTTCCCTTCCGGGGGGTTCAGATAGGGAGGATTGGGACCTTCTATAAATTTGCCTCTTGAATAAACTTGACTAAAAACATTAGTTTTAAGAGAAGGTTAATAATAGCACAGATGGAAAGGGGAGGCAAAAGGAAAATGAAACTTTGACGGGCTATACAAATAAATGATCCTCAGGAGACACTGGTGGGATCTCTCCAGAATCTGGACTAGAAGTCAGAAACCCCAATCCAGGTTCGTAGTACTGATGGGCTCCTCCTGTCTTTAGACTGTGACAATAACAGTTGGAGTCTCCAACTAACAATCTTGAAATTTCTTTTCAGGTCTGAAATACTACATTTCCATAATGATATTTCTAAAATACAACCCTTTCTTGGAAGACTGATCATATCTGGTTATTGACAAGGGGTCATGCTGCCACCTTCTCTCCTGCTGGCATTATTCCTGTGGGACCACCAGCTCCAGAGTTCCTCGGAAATTGCAGGGCAAAAACATTTTAAGGAATGTGGGCCTGCAGGCTAAAACATCAAAATATTTCAGGAGGAAAACAAAACAAATCAAAATGAAATGAAACAAAACAAAGCTAATGAAAACCAAAACAAACCAAACAAACCAAATAGCCTTGTAGTTAACTGAATTTTCTCCATTTTTTCAATCTTTTTTTTTTTTTAATGGGGGAATGTTTTTCTTTCCTAAAAATGTTTTGTCAGGGAACAGATGATGTATTCTACTAAAAATGCATTTGTTGCCACTATTGGGATGCTTCACAGATCAACATGAGAAATCCCTCCCCAAACTCCTCCTCTTACCAAACAAACAAACAAAAAGTGTCAACAAGTATCATTCCATAGATGACTTGGGAGAAGTTTTGTGGTTCTCTAATCTGTGATTCTCAAATGGAAAGCTTGCTAAACATGAAGATCCTTGGCTTAGCCTCAGTAATGTGATTTCAGAGGTGTGAGACAGGGCCCAGGAGCAAGGGTCTTTTACATCATTCCCAGGTGGTTTTGATACTGATGGCTTAAGACCACCATCCAAGATCCTGTGCTGAGGGAAGGTAGGTGATGCACTCTCTAGCCAGGGCATCCTGAGGGTTGTGACAGGAACCTCTACCCCCTACCCATCCCCTGCCCAATTTTTACTCAGGTCTTAGATTAATATCAAGGGCAACCCTGATATAATTAGTATCTCAACAGTAGGACAGGTTTAAGGGCATAGCTGGAGAAGTTCAAAAATCTATCTTTAAATCCCTGTTTGCTATCTTTGTGACACTGGGCAGTATTATGGTTAGGCTTCGTGTTCCGGCCCAAATCACATCTTGAATTGCAATCCCCATAACTCCCATATGTCCAGGGAGAGACCTGGTGAAGGTAATTGAATCATGGGGACAGTTTCTCCAATGCTGTTCTCATGTTAGTGAGTTCTCACGAGATCTGACGGTTTTGCAAGGGACTCTCCCCGTCTTCACGTGGCACGTGGCCTCCCTGCTGCCTTGTGAAGAAGGTGCCTTGCTTCCCCTTCGAGTTCCACCACGATTGCAAGTTTCTTGTGGCCTCCCTAGTCATGCTGAACTGTGGGCCAATTAAACCTCTTTCCTTTATAAATTACCCAGTCTCGGATATTTCTTTATAGCAGTATGAAAATGGACTCATATAAGCAGGTTGCTTGTATCAGATAACCTTCCTGTCTCAACCTCCTCATTGTTAAAATGAGGATCCTAACAGGGTTGACTGTGTTAATCCATAGAAAGCCCCTGGGTTGAGGTAAGCATTCAACAAAAGTTACCTCTTATTATCGTGGTAGGAGTTAGGAGATGGGAGGCATTGTGAAAGTGGAGTTGGTAAACAGAAAGTAACAAGTGTAGGCCAGGATGTCAAAACATTGAAAGCTTTGTGCACAGCCCTTGTTTGTGGGAGTATAAAATGGTGTAGCTTCTATGGAGAACAGAAAACCAAGTGGAGCTTGGATCCTATGGGTTGCAGATGACAGGGGTGAAAGGTACCTCATGCTGTCCCAGGCCAACTTCTGTGGCTCTCTGGTACCCTGAGTAGCAGCAAAAGTCAAATATCACATGGGGTTGGGGTCCAAAGCTTGGATCCTAAGCAGGAGAGGAAAGTGATTCCCAGCCTGGCAGTCACAGGATGGAGGTGACTCGATGTCAAGTTTCTGAGCATTTGAGGGCACCTGGCCACATAACGGAGCTCATAGCTAGGCAGCCCATCTCCAAGTCTACCTTGACTATATCCTGGCCTGTTCTCAACACACCAACCCCTGGGCAGCCTCCAGCACTTGGGGTGTTGGCTAATGCCTCCTAGAAAAGGCTTTCTGGGGGTGACTCAGCAAACAGGGGGCTGCTGCTTCCAGAAGGCCAGCAGGGCTTTGTTAGTAGATTGCTCCTGAGCCAAAACATATGCTCTAGTTTTTCCCAGGTGCCTCTCAAAATTTGTGCACAAACAGTGCGGGCTTGAGGTATGTGAAATAAATTCCCCGTATCCTTTTTCTGTATGCAAAAGCCCTGTACCTTGACTTTGACAGAGACAGCAAACCCTTCTCCCCAGGGGTGTGTCTGAGTCTCAGAGCATGAATTGAGCCTTTTTGAGCTCTTACAATGTTTTGTTTCAGTGGTAAAGTCTGCCGACAAGGAAATATGAATAAATTTGAAGAGTAAAATGAGGGAGAATTTTCCTGTACGGAAGACAGAAAAACCAAGGTAGTCAGTCTAGCTGCTGATCCCTCTTGGCATTGATGCTAGAGAAGAGGAGAAAGTCTATTTTCTAAACTTACCTATCCATTTTCCCTTTCCCTGCATCCTTTTTTTTCTTTTCTCTAACCGCTTACTTCCATGAGATGATGAGGAGGAAGGGAACAAACACAAGAGCAGAGCAAGGAATTGTCTTTTTGGAGATAAATCTCTGATTTTTATAATATTTGAAATTTCTAAAGTTACCTTCCTGTCTTGGAATCCAACTTTATAAATATCTCCCACGTAGCAGAAAAACAATTATTTTGACTTAAACACCAATAATGATAGGTTTTATTATACTTAAGACGCAAGTTGTTACAATGTACAAACAAACCAGGAAGTTTGTTTGTACAAACCTCCTCCCTTTGTTCTCTGGCCACCAGGATATGCTCTTTCTCTGTCTCCTTCCATCTTGAGCCATTCTTTTCTGCCCACTGTCAGCCTGGCATGAATCCAATAAGGGGCCTCCCCCTGTGTCGCCAAACAAACTCCTGATGCAGGGGAAAGATGCAGAGCTCTGACTCCAGCCAATAATAACAATGTTGTAACATGTTCTAGATTTGCCTCTTAGGCACTCTGCTTGCTTTCCCCACCTGCCTTTAATTTTGCCCTTACCACAAACCCATAGAGATATGCATCACAGACTTATCAGATGAGTGCGTCCAATAGAACTGAAATGTTCAGTCTGTCTAATTTAGCAAATTCTAAATAGCTACCTTCAACTAAGTTCAAAGAATATTATTGTTCCCATGTTCCTTCTTTAAAAAACAAAGACGATAAAAGCTCCTTTGGTGAACTGAATCAAGACAGCCACTAAGAGCATGTCACAAGGTATTTTTAATACATGGAAATGCAAGAAAATGGAAAGTCAACAGAATATTTTCAAGTGGCAATTTTAGTTTTCACAAAGGCTTAGGTCTTAGTATTCTGATGTCATTGAAATATCCCTGGTTTAAATGTAAGTGCCTTAATAAGTAGTTAGGGAAAGAAAAACTTTCTTTCCCAGGCAAGCAGCAAAGGAAAGCTTTCTGTTAGATGCCTTTGATTACAACAGTTCTTTGTTAACAGATTGTAAATTTGCCCCAGGATGGGTGATAAGCTCCTAAAAGTGAGAAGACTTGTCCCTCCTGGGAAGAGAAGCTGTTGACCCTGAAGATGGATTGAAAGGAAAATACTCAATGCCTGGCACCTAAACTCTTTTCTTACTTGTCTTTACTGTCTCTTTGCCTGAGAGGTCTGAAAAAAATCAACATTAGTGTGGAAATAACGTAAAGCCAAAACAGTTATCCAGCAGGGGTGGATTTTACACCCAAATGGAAAATATTATTCATACTTGTTGCTTGGAAACCCTTCCCAAATGGGAAAAATATCGTCATCAGGAGGTGTGTCCCTGCCACTCTAAGCAGAAGTTTGGCAATGATGGGATTCATTTGATTAAGTGAGATATCAAGAGAAAAAAATACCCACCTTCAAAGACCTAAATAATCTAGCCTGATTTAATAGTGATCAAGTTAAACAAATCACCAACTCAGCAAGTCACATGGAAGGAGGGAAGTTAATGGGGTTTGGGTCTCACATAGGAATAATTTCATCAGAGAATAGACCAATGCCTTTATAATAATGTTTTAGGCCATATTTCCTGTAATGAAATCAAGGGTGCGGAACTGAGGAGGAACTTGAAAGATAATTCTGTTTTCTCCCATTTTACAGTCAAAGAAACAGAGGCTTAAGATGTTACACCCAGCTGGTCAGGATTAGAATCTAGAGCTACGTATTTCTAGGCTGGAGGGGCTTTCTGTTTCCTGCCACTGCCTTCTTATTTATTAGTAGAGGTTTACAAATGAGTTTAGAGATACTCCAACCCCATCTTTTGAATGCAATTTCCCCTCCTCTGGGTACCCTCCTATCTGTGTCTCCTTTCAGTTCATTGATTGTCGCAATCAAGGGAAAAGAAAGATTGCATAAAGAAGACAGAGGTAGAAAATGAAGGATTAAGAAAGGTTTGGAGGAAGAAGTCAGAGAAGGAGCCCAGGAAAATGGCTGGGCCAACTGGGGCGGGTTTCACTTCACCCCAAACAGGGAGGAAGAACCCTGCTGTCCTTCTCTTTAGCCACCGACGCCAGCATTGCTTGCTAAGCGTCTCTTCCACACTCCATCTCCGTTTCCCCCTATGGTGGACGAGTGTTTTCATTCCTGTTATGCCTGAGAAAGTTCCAAAAATACACAGAGAAAGTCTGGTTCTATGGTATTTAGAATTGGCCCCAGAACAGAAACTACTTTGGAAAGGAGCTTGTTTTCAGTGTCTGTTTGCCAGGACCCAGCCTCGTTGGGGAGATGTGAAGTTTGAAATAAGCGTTTGCAGATTTGTGTTTGTTCCAGCCCATCTCAAGCATTTGAGTTCTTCTCATTGGCTAGTCCCAATTGATTTAATGATAATACTGCAGGGAAGAGCCCAGAACTTTTAATCAGGCAGACAGGAGTTGAATCCTGGCCGGACTGCTGCTTAACCGTGGGCAAATTTCTTAATCACTGCAGGCTCTGATTTTCTCACTGACTATAGGAATAATACATCTCCTGGGGTTAATGAGTAAATAAAATGGTGTTACTAAGGGGCTACCACAGTGTGTGGCAGGTGGTTAGAGTGTAGTACACAGTGATTGGCATTGTCATCCCGTTGTAACCAGGCACCAGGTCTTGACATGCATCTGTGCTTAACACAATGTTAACCTGAATTAGGGGCTTTCATAGAGTAATCTAGAATTCTTTTTCCATTTTTTTGAGGATATAACTATAAGTTTAATTTTCTCTAGCTACCTACTTTGGGAGAATCTTGGCAGAAGCAGAGTCTGGGCATGCTAGGCTGTACCTGCTGTTGATGAACTGGCTTCAGGCTGAACACATCATCTGAGAGGAGGGTGGCAGGCATGGGGAGAGAGTGGTCAGTCATTTGGTTCACACTGAGGTTCTGAGATTTATTCTGGGCAAAGCCACAACCTGAAGGTCTCCATGGAAACTGTACCCTCATCACCTGCAACAGGGACCACTCCAGGTGCAAAACTACTTCTCTCTGGGGATCTTGCGTGGCAGGATTATAAAGTTCATGATATTCTTTCATGCTGAGAATTCTTGACTCCAATATGATGTACACGGAGAATGTAACTTCCCAATTGTCAGGGATTTCTAGGAATCCCTGAATCCCACCTTACCATCATGCCTACTCTAAGACTTGGAATTACACCAATTTTCAGTTAATACCCTAGTGCCACCATGGACTAGTTGTGGACTTTGGCAAGTTACTCAATCTCCTTGAGCCGCACTGAGAATGCTTTGGTGGGAACTGACTGGTCAGGCTACTTGCCCATGTAAGCACTGGATGAAGAGGTGAGCAAGGGGACACAATCAAACACTTTGGATAAATGTCCATGGTGTTGGCATTGACCTTGGGTAGTAGAAGAGGGGGGCATGATCAGGAGAGTTGGCATAGCCAGAGTTCCTGGAATTTCGTAGGATATCTAATTTTGCAAGAAAGCTAGGGCCAGGCAGATGTCTTAGTAGCTTTTAAAAAGTGATGGGTGGGCTTTAAATACAAGTTGGACTATGTGTTTGGCTTTGAGAGTCATCATGACATAGGAAAAATTTCCTGACTTCTCTGATCCTTAGTTTTCTTGCGTTTAAAAGGGAACAATAACTACTTCCCTGTTCACTCTGCAGTGTGCTGGGAGACTCAAGGTCATTGTCATGAAAGTGCTTTGTAAAGTTGGTTATGCAAGTGAAACAAATTCACAATATTTTCTTACCAAAGGAGATGACAGAGTAATCCATAGCTGACTTCCTTCTATGCTTTTTAATAGTCCCCTTTCATTCTCCTTATCACCACTTATGTGAGGAAGGGGGGCATTGTGCTACTTAGTGCAATGTAAGAAAACCAGTTGAAATGAGATATTTAGAAGACTTATCAACATGCAAGGGAAAAAAGTTCCCATTTTAATTATATTAGACAAAAGGTAAATAAATGATTAATTTGTGTTTGACATTTGCAGTCAGAGGTGGGCTTTGCTTTTTCCTAATAATGTAAAAACAAAAGGACTTGAAAAAAAATTAGCTGATTTCATGGCTTATAGCACAGTTTTGGGATTAGGGAGGGGGATGGTGATGGAGACTTGCAATTGAAAAATCAGCCAGAGAGATTAAAGTCTGGAAAACGCCTATAGAACCTATTCAGTTCTACAAAGGAAATTTCCATATCAGAACAGACCACTTGACCATATGCATTATAGCTCTGCCTGCCCCTGGTTTGAACCTTTATTAGGTTATTCCATCTGGCTCCTGGTCACAATTAGAAAGTATTCAACGTGAGAAATCTCTACAGTCTGAGGTTTTAGTTCACAGAGAATTTGGATAATTCCACTTATCTTTATTGGGCTGCTTGTAAAGAGATTGAAGCTCTTTAACCAAACACTGTCTCCAAACCCATATGGAAAGAAGATGATGGGTAAGCGATTAAGATGTTGAAATGGAGAAAATGCAGGATCCGTTAATGGTCAGAAGGGAGATGCCAGGTAGAAGATGTACTAAGGTATTCGGCTGCTTGTCTGCGATACTTAATGAGTGTTGTGTGTGTGCGTGTGCGTGTGTGTGTGTGTGCATGCGCATGAGCGTGTTTATGCACATGTGTGCACCATATCCAGCTTAGGTAAAATTGTGATCAAGGCTATTTCTAATCATTCCTCCCTCTTCTTCTTTGTGTTTTCACTGCTTCTCCCACCTAGCCCTATACTCTGATACTTTATTTCCCTTCTCCCTCTCCTCTCTAACCTTTCTTTTCCAAATCTGCCCTAGGCACTCTCCTGCATACCAAGGGTAATTGATCATTAACAGCTCAGAGTGGCATTAGCGGGGGTAAGGGAGACCTTTGCTATTTTAAGTTTATGCTTCAAAGAAACTCTTGAGCTGAGAAGGGTGGAAATGTTGAGCTGGATTTCATGGCAGGGGTCTAGTGCTTGGAAAAGTCCCTTTGCCCAACCACTAGAGGATGTTTTACCCGGAGAAGTGTTTGCAAAAGGGAAAAACGAGAGCTGTCTTTAAAGGCAGTAACAGAGATGAGGCATATGACTTTGGTGTTGGTTCACTGCATCGAGTGGAAGGAGCTGGGGATGTAAACTGTAAAGGGAGAGATTTCATCTCAGTTCATGAGGGGGCAGGGTCCCCCATGAAGTGAGGCGGTGAGCTCTGAGACCCTGGCGTGGCTGTGGAGGGCATTCTTGCAGTGAGCGGGGAGGCAGAGAGGGACTCTAATTACCTCTTGGACCCCTCAAATTCTAAGTACTTCTTGGACCAGTTGTGGGGGGAGGTCATCTGTGGAGTCAAAGTCAACCTGTATTTTTAATAGAAGATGCAGCTTTCCTTTACTCCTTTGGGTTGTGAAAGCAATATCAGGTTTTTAAGAAGGTTTAGGCTGTGCCCCTTTTCCTGCCAAATGCTATTTTTTGCTGCTTCTTCAGTGCTTTGTTCTATATTTTTCAAGTGGTGCTTGGATAGCTCAAATTTGCTAATTTAGACTTTCACAATTTCCTGGAGACCGAATAAATTCCTGCCTTGCAGTTCTCAAGTGCAAGGTCGTTCAGATGACATGAGATACAGCGGAAAAATGGCATCGTTCTCATTTTCAATAAACATCTCCAATTAGTATTCGTTGGAGGTATTAAGAGTGCTGAGAGTAAACACCAGGGTTTTATCCCCTCATCTAAATGGGCATTAGCTCAAGGTATGTCCCTCCTGTTTTGTCCTGATTCATAAATCACCTGCCTGTAAAAATCAAAGGCTGAGAATATTTGGTCAACTGTGGCAATGATGGACTTTCTATCAATGACATTTGCCTTCCCGCACTGGGTTCTTTGTAAGTTCGGGAGCCTTTCTCCCTTCACCTTTGACCTGGACTTCCTGTCCCAGCATAAACATCTCCTCTGTTTAATTCTGAGTGACTCCTATAGAAGAGCAGTGAAACGTTACAAGACTTGGGTTTGTTTGTGTTTGTTTGGTTCTCTCTGCAAAGTGGTCTGGCTGAATATAATCAATGTTATTCCTCTGCTTTGTCGAATGAGCTTCGAGTAATGATGTGCAGATGCCAAATGTGACATGTCTGGGCACAAGGTAGTTTAATTCTAGTCTCATTTGCAGAGATGACTTGGTATCGTTAGAGGCTTTGTCTCTAAGAAGCCAGCTGACAGAAAGAGAAAGCCAGCCCCTGCTCCGCAGTGAGGCAAATGCGTGCTATAAAAATGCCGGAGCATTCACTTAGCTATAGACTCCAAGTAGGAGCATTTGGGAATGGAGCTAAATCATTGTAGCCTTTCTTTCTTTTTTTTCTTAAATGGCAGTTATGAGTCTGTCTCTCAGTTTGCAGCATTTGATGTAGGGAATTAGGAAGATTGCATCAAGAAAGCAGACCAGTTCAAAAGGTCTTGAGGCTGGGAGTTTGGACTGAAACTCAGCCTATAAATACCTTGTTAGCACTCTGATTATGGAGTCTGTTGAGTGGAAGGCCTATGTGTTGATTCCTTGGTGACCTCCTCGCATTAAGTGCCATTAGTTACAAATGAAGAATCTTCCTTTGTCTTCAGATGTCTGGCACTGGAAATAAATCCTGATGAAATGTTTTATATTAATCATTTTTTATTGTGATGAAATATACTTAACCAGGCGGGGTGGCTCACGCCTGTAATCCCAGCACTTTGGGAGGCCGAGGTAGGCAGATCATGAGGTCAAGAGATCGAAACCATCCTGGCCAACATGGTGAAACCCCGACTAAAAATACAAAAATTAGCCAGGTATGTGTGCCACGTGCCTGCAGTCCCAGCTACTTGGGTGGCTGAGGCAGAAGAAGAATCGCTTGAACCCAGGAGGCGGAGGTTGTAGTGAGCCGAGATTGCGCCACTGTACTCTAGCCTGGCAACAGAGCAAGACTCCGTTTCAAAAAAAAAAAAAAAAAAAGTTCCCACTTCAATCATTTAAAAATGTGCAGTTCAATGGCATTAGATACACATACGTTGTTCTGCAACTGTTACCTCCATCCATCTCTAAACTTTTTCATCATCCCAAACAGAATGATGTAAACAGTAACTCCCATCTTTCCTCCCTGCAGCTCAAAGTAGCTACTATACTACTTCCCATCTCTGTGAATTTGTTCCAGGTACTTCATATATCTGGGCTATTGTGGATATCCCCCTTTTACCCCCACTTAATCACTGCTTCTCTCCTTAGAGATGTTCACTGCCAGTAGTGTGGTGCGTCCTTCCAGCTTCTTTTCATGCATTTACATGCTTATATCCCTCCTTATACACATTTCTTAAAAAAAAAAAAAAATCAATGGGTACTCAGTATTCTAACTGCTCTGCAACCGCTCTGCAATTTGCTGTTTTTATGTAATATGTCTTGGAAATCATTTAAGTTCAAAATTTCCTCTTTTACTGGTTTCATAGTATTCCATAATACCACAATTTATTTATTTATTTATCTTATTTTACTTTTTTGGAGATGAGTTGTTACCATGTTGGCCAGGATGGTCTTGAACTCCTGAACTCAGATGATCCACCTGCCTTGGTCTCCCAGAGTGCTGGGATTACAGGCATGAGCCACCGTGCCCAGCCTCACAATTTATTTAAATTGCTTTCCAATTGATGATCATTTAAATCGTCTCCAGTTTTGTACTATATTGTACTATATGATAAATAGTTATAAACAACTTTTAACATCTTCCTCTGAGCACATGAGCAAGTACGTTTTAACACATGATTCCTGAAAGTGGATTGCTCAGCCAAAAGATGTACACTTACAATTTTCATAGACGCTGCCAAATTGTTCTTCAAAAAGGCATCACTAAGTTACACATTCCCTAAATGAATGATAATGTTGCATTTCCTGGCATCCATTTCAGCATTTGATATTATTAGTCTTTTAAACTTCTGCCAATCTGAAAAGAAAATCTTAAAACTTGGGATTCATGGGCTGGGTGTGGTGACTCATGCCTGTAATCCCAGCACTTTGGGATGCTGAGGCAGGCAGATTATGGGGTTAGCATTCGAGACCAGCCTGACCAACATAATGAAACCCCGTCTCTACTAAAATTAAAAAAATTAGCCGGGCCTGGTGGTACACCAGCTACTGGTGGTAATCCAAGCTACTCAGGAGGCTGAGGCAGGGGAATTGCTTGAACTCAGTAGGCAGAAGTTGTGGTGAGCCAATATTGTACCACTGCACTCCAGCCTGGGTAACGGAGCAAGACTCCATTTCAAAACAAAACAACACACAACCAAACTTGGAATTCACGTTAATCTACTATTGTAAAAGACGAATCTAAAGAGAGATTAGGAAAAAGCAGATGCATGGCAAGGGGAATGGGAAGGGAAGGATAAAAGAATTGTTCTGGAAGTATTGGTACCCTCTGAGGAATGAGAGGCTAGATGAAGGCCAGTAAGAACAGGTATCCTAAAGGCATTTGCCAGCTCACTTATGCTGCATTCACAAGCCATGTGGCCTCTTGCTGTGTAGCTGAGGAGTGCTCCAAGGCTATCTGTGTCCCTGTGAGTTGGCCACAGTTGCCTCTGTCCACAGCAGAGGCCAACCCGTGCTTGCTCTCAGCAGAACAATGCTTTTTGCTGTCCTGAAGCTTAGCTTGAATCTGCTTTCCCCTCCTCACTGAAGATTTCCTGCACTCCCCTGTGGTTACCATCCCCCTCTCGCAGATGATTACAGCGGCTTTTGAGCCCATCTTCCTTGTCCCTAAAATCCCTTTTCTCCAGCTAACCCAGTCTTTCTGCAGCAGCAGGAGTCATGTAAGGTTGAAAAATCAGATCATATCCCTCTGTGCTCACAACCCTAGAGCTATTTCTTGTGGGATAAAGTTCTGAATCTTTAATATGACCTTCTACACTCTGATTGCACATGAACTCGGTCTTGCCTTCACCTGCTTCTCACCCTCAGACATTCTCTTCCCGGCTCCTCCTGGTTTTCTCACCATCGCTGGGATGGTCAGCTTCAGCCTCAAGGCTTTACCCACAGTGATCTCTCTGCCTGGAACTCTCCTCCCCTAACTCTTCGTCTACCCAACTGCTCACCTTCAAGTTAATTTGAAGGCCACTTCCTAGAAAGACCTTCCCAGGGTCCCACTGGTCCGGTTCTTTTCCTTCAAAGCACTTGTAACAGTGAGGCTAAATGTTTCTGTGCTGATTGTCACTAACTGTTCATAATTGTCAATAATATCTGTCTCTCCTGCAGTGTAAGCTCAATGAAGGTAGGAAATGGGTACGTGATAGTCATTGTGGCATTCTGCCTGTCACGAAGTAGGCATTTAATAAATATGGATAAATCAATGAAGGCTGGGCATTTCTAATTTAGAGCATTATTACTTTCATTTTAGAAACGAGATAACTAAGGTCTAAAGAGGTTACACTGAGTGATCACCACCTACCAGGCACAGTTTTCAGCACTTTGCTTAGTGTGCAGAACAGGGTCTACTGCATGCTTGATTCTTTTCACCTCGAAGCAACCCTATGAGGTGGTCATTATATTTATTCCCATTTTACAGAAGATAAAATACAGAACTCCTACCGGTAGTGAAATGAGGAATATCTATTTGCATCATAGCTAGGGCTGGTCCCTGACAACTTTGTAAGAAAGGGAAAGCCAGTTAACCCTGAATTTGTTTGTCTTCATTTAAACACTGACAGTCAATTGGCTAACTGCTCTCACACCAAATGAGCTAAGGAATGAGTTACTTAGGTATTCTAGTAGGGTCCTGTGCACTTAAACAGTATCCATCAGGAATCCTTTTTAACCAAAAGGATAGCTCTCCTGTGGAAATGCCAGAGTCTGTAGCATGCTGGGGGAAAGACTGACAGTGTGACCTCACCCTTCCTGATGTCACATCAGAGAGGATCAGTCCCCAACTCTCCTAGGTGAAGACGTCTGGCCTTGTATGAGGCTATGCTTGTATCACTCTCTGCCTGGGTAAAACTACTTCTTACAGGGGAAATTGAATTGCTTCATGGAGATGGACGAATGGCCTTAGGACTTTTGCTTTCTTCTGGCCTCCAGAACACATTTAAGAATCACATTCCCAGTCTCAAAATAGAGACAAAAACCTACTGTAATTCATTTAATTTACTTATTTATATCCCAGATTTTCCACAAAGGGAGTCAGCCAGAACCTATTCTTGATAGCTTTGAGGCAGCCTGGGATCGTGCAGAGAATGTCTGGGGTCCGACTGGCTCGAGTTTGACTTGCCTGGAAAATAGTTGTTCTTGAATTGCAGGTCTGCTTATTAACTGTGTTTTAAGCTTTCTGATCTAAAATTTTCTCTTCTGTAAAATGAAGGTGAGAATTTTTACTCTACATGTTGGACTGGGAGGATTAGAATAATATCTGTAAAGTGTCCAAACGAGAGCCTGGCAGAACTCAGATAAACATCAAAATAGTAGCTACAAATTTTCAATTTAAAGAAATTTACAAAGTCAAGTTTTTTTTTTTTCACTCCTGAAATGGAGTCTTGCTTTGTCACCAGGCTGGAAAGTAGTGGTTCACGATCTCAGCTCACTGCAACCTCCTCCACCTCTTGGGTTCAAGCAATTCTCCTGCCTCAGCCTCCCCAGTAGCTGGGATTACAGGTGCCCGACACCACACCAGGCTAATTTTTCTATAGTAGAGACCGATTTCACCATGTTGGCAGGCTGGTTTCAAACTCTTGAGCTTAAGTGCTCTGTCCACCTTGGCCTCCCAAAGTACTGGGATTACAGGCCTGAGCTACCACATCCAGCCTGAAGTTAAGTTTTGGGGCCAGTAAATTCTCAACTCTGCCCTTATAAATTTATTAGGTCTTGCAAGTTTTTTAGAAGCATTGTTGTGTGTTTAATTTATGTGTTTTGTTTCTGCTTCCTCCTAATTCATTTCACATTATAACGTTATGAAAAAATGGGTGACTCATCTAATAGTCACATTAATCCTGGAGAATGCTTTTTAAAATTAGCATGTATCTTGCAATTATTTTTATATTTTGAAATCCTTACCTGCATTTTGTTTTCTCTCTTTAGCTACCCGTAGAACCATAAATGATTTTATTTTATTGACAGTCATTGTTCTGGGACCACAGTTAGGACACATCTCTGAAAACATGATACTTGTCTGAAACTTCTAATGATGTGGAATGACTTTTATTTCTGACGTTAGGATTTTCAAGTAATATGTGTAATAAATATAAACAGCAAAGCTTAGTAAGTATTACATGATTTTAAAAAAATCTCAGCATTTTGATATTTTGTTTATACCTAGTCAAAAATTGATTGAAGATTGAACATAAAGGGGAAAGGAAATATGGTTCAATAGGATAATAACCTGCAGGGGACTTGCTTTGATACCTACCTATCCTATTTATCCTTGTGTTCTCTGGACCTAGCATACAGTAGGTGTGGAATAAATGCTGATTGCATGAATAAACGACTAGGGAGGAAAAGTTTTCATATCTCCATGTTGACCTGTGCAGTTACAATACATCTCAAGCCCTTTGTTAAAGTTTTCATTTGTTCATTTGTTCCACAAACTTATTAAGGGCTGGTATGCCAAGTACTGAACCTGGGGATAAACCGGTGAGCAAAGCCAGATGTTATTCTTTACTCTTTTGGAGCTTTTATTCTTATAAGGGCAAGCCATCACCTGGATAAGAATAAAATCACAACTGTTATGTCACTGGTGTACTCTAAGAAAGGGACAAACCAGAGCGGTGAAGGGTAGAGGGTAAGTGTTAATGACATGTGAGGGGTCTGGAGAGACGGCCCAAGGACAGGCCCAACAAGACCATTGTATGGACTGAATTATGTGCCCCTCAAATTCATATCTTGAAGCCCTCACTCTCAATGTGGCTGTATACGAAGACAGGGTCTTTACGGAGATAACTAAGATTAGATGAGGTCATAAGGTCATAATTCAACAGGGCTGGTGTCCTCAGACAGACATCTGGGTGCACACACACAGAGGAATGCATTTGAGGACACAAAGACAAGCTGGTCATCTGCAAGCCAGGAGGAGAACCTTTACCAGATACCAACCCTGCTGCCCCTTGATCTTGGACTTCCAGCCTCCACAACTGTGAGAAAATAAATTTATGTGGGCTAAGCCATCCAGCATGTGATATTTGTTATGACAGATGGAGCAGACAAATATAGCCACATAGGCATCTTGAGGAATCTGGCTGCTACTCCAAGAGTAATGGAAAACTCTGGAAGGTTTTTAAACAGAGGTAGCATGATCAGCTTTGTATTTTGGAAAGATTTCTCTGGCTGGAGTATGAAAAAGCAATTGGGAAGAAATAAGAGAAAATGTGGGTCCCTTTGGGGGTGAAAAAAAATCTCAGAATTATCAATGTAGAGTCTTTCCATTATGCTGCTCAGAGTTGGGTCTCAAACGTTTCTTTCAGGGTGGCTTCTGAGATGAATGATCAAAAATGATCATAAAGCTTCATTTGGTCACCAATAATGGCTGTTACAGTTAATGGAAATCTCTTCCTTGGCTTCTCTGATATCAAACCAACCAGGAAACATCTTTTGGGAAGACGGGATGTTGGTGAAAATGCGCCTCATCTGCATTGCTCTTGGTAGGCCTGGCTCCTTTCTCTCTCTCTGCCTCTGAGGTTATTTTTGGTTGAATTCACAGGCCAAGGAGAGAAGGGGATAAAAGCAAGTGGAGTTCAAAGCAGAATGCTACAAGATACCTTCTTTGCCCAGCCATCCCACCTTTTTCCAAACTATCTCAGTGTTTGTGATGGCTGATACTGAGTATCACCTTGATTGAATTGAAGGATACAAGGTATTGATCTGTGTGTGTATGTGAGGGTTTTGCCAAAAGAGATTAAAATTTGAGTCAGTGGGTTGGGGAAGGCAGATACACCCTTAGTCTGGTGGGCACAATCTAATCAGCTTCCAGTGAATATAAAGCAGACAGATAAATGTGAAAAGGTGAGACATGTGAAAAGGAGAGCCTCTCAGCCTACATCTTTCGAGCTGGGTGCTTCCTGCCCTCAACATTGGACTCCAGGTTCTTCAGTTTTCGGACTTGGACTGGCTCGCCTTGCTCCTCAGCTTGCAGACAGCCTATTATGGGACCCTGTAATTATGTAAATTAATACTTAATGAACTCCCATATATATATATATATATATATATATATATATATATATATATAATGAACTCATATATATACATATATATATATATAATGAACTCATATATATACATATATATATATATATATATATATACTATTAATTCTGTCCCTTTAAGAGAACCCTGACTAACAGTGTTTCATCCTCAACCAACATTTCTGATTTCCTAAAAGCAGCTTTAATGAAAAATTCCCCCAAAATTGGTAAAACGATTATCTGTTATAATCACTAGGCAAAATAAATAGAAGATTGATTAGAAAGTTTGATGGATAGTTTTAAAGAATAAACTGTTCTTCCTTTCCTTTTTAAACTGAAGATTCTGCAGGTTGGCAATTTCGGCTGGGTTTGTGGACGTGGGGCTGGCCAGCCTTGTCGGGGACACAAGTCTGTGTCTGAAGTCCGCAGCTGGGTCAGCTTAGGGGCTGCTGATCGTTAGCTGGTTGGCACGGTTCTGCTTCTCTCTCACTTTTCAGCAGGGTGGCCTGGGAGAGAGGGCAAGCCCAAAAAGCAAGCATTTTCAAGTTTCCCCTTAGGGCACACTTGCTAATCTGGCCAAAGCTAACCACAAGAGCAGCCAGAATAAAGGAGTGGAGAAATAGACTCCACCTCTTGATCGGAATTGCTGCAAAGGCACGTTGCAAAGGACTGAGGAAACAGGGAGGGGATCATTTATGGCTGGTTTTGCAGTTAAGCTCACTCTCCAGGTTCTGTCATTCTCTGGGCACTGTTGACAAGTTTTGCCATGGGTGTCCATGTACCATCCTTATTTGGGTTTAAATGCATCAGGTGAAACTTAACAAAAGCTATTCTAGCCTCATCCTAAGCAATATCATCTGTGAAATCACAGACTTCATGGGCTATTGTCAATGAGTTGAATGCTGCCCCTCCAAAATTTATGTTAAAGTCCTAACCTCCACTACCTCTGAATTTGACCATATTTGGAAGTAGGGTCATTGTAGATATAATTAGTTAAGATGGGGCCATACTGAAGTAGGATGGGTCCCTGATCCAATGTGACTGGTGTCCTTATAAGAAGATGGAGAATGCCATGTGATGACAAAGACCTCTGTCTTTAGAGTTTTGCAACTTTGAGTCAAGTAATGCCAAAGATTGCAGGCAAGTCCGAAAGCCAGGAAAAGGCAAGGAAAGATCCCACTTCAGGTTTCAGAGGAAGCATGGCCTGCTGCCACCTTGATTTCAAATTCTTAGCATCCAGAACTGTGAACCAATAGATTTTCATTTATTTGAGCCGCCTAATTTGTGATACATTGTCATAGCAGCTCTGGGAAGTGAATACAGTTATTTTTAAAGATGAAACATTAAGCAAAATGATACGAAATTGCCGCTTTTTAGAAAATGTTTGAACAACAGCACTGTCACATTAATAACTACTTGGCTATTAAGAAAGTTTGTGGACTACCTAAATTTATCTTGTATATAATCACTAGTATATCACTGTACTTTTGAAGATGTTGATTTAAAATGTTCTATTCAAAGATAAGGCATTTAAATTTCCTGTGAAGATCACGCTGTAGTTAACATTTCTCCCCTATGATATTATCTTTCCTTGTTTTATACACTTGGGGAAGGATTAGAATAAAAATTATAAGAATTCATTTGCAAATGCTCTAAACCTGGCTATTTTTTTTAGTACCAAACTTAATTTTTTAAAGACATGTAAATTATCCTTTGACCTTGACATATTAGAAAATCAAGGAGTAAATTTTCTAAAATAGGCAAAATGTGCCATTTGGCTGCTAAATAAAATATGTGAATTGAATCACGTTTCCTTCATCAAGGCAGTCCAAATTAACTTGTAACTACTTTAGTAGAATTAGATCCTAGTTACTTTTGCATGGAAATAATAAAAAGAAAGTAGTGAAATCTAAAATTTCTGAATCTTGCAAATACAAGCTAATTAGGAGACTTTATCTGTCATGATTATTTTGAGCAACTGATCATTTCCATCGATCAACCAAGCAACCCTGATAAGCCAATCATTTTTTAATCGATGTTGAGCCACTGGAAAGTTGCCATAGATACCAGATTCTACAGCCATCACAACAGAAAGTAAGGTTAGAATTGGAAGTGACAGGTGTATTCATCACATAGTTAACAAGCCTTTGAAGGGAAAGAGAGAGTTTGTCAGAGTCCTTAGGCTGGGTATAAAAGATTGCAAAGAACACTCAAACAGTTCCCAAAGAGCACTTCAAAAGAAGGGAGAAGAATCCGTTTTTCATTAGAAATGCGGGAGGATGTTTGCCTGAAATTCAAGCTCTAAGTAACAAGTTCCTTGAAGTCCTGCTTGGCTGTCATTTACCAGGGGTCACCAGCAAGTTATCTTAAAAGTAGAGAGTTTCCTTTTTTTTTTTTTTGGTTTCCTTTCCTTTCGGCATCAAAAGTAATAAGGATTGTTGAGAACATGGGGTAGTGATTATTATAGAATGCAGTCCTGATCACACTGTATATAAATGTGGAAATTTGAATGTATATGCACATATGTATTTGCCCATACATATGTATACATTTATATGTATATTTACTTGTTCATACTTTTAGAATCAAAAAGTAGAACCAAGAAGTATATTTTGGGAGTCACTGTACATAAGCCAGTATATATTACCAGTAAAAATATTGCATGTCTAGAACTTTGGGGAATCAGTAAAAAAGGAAAGGACTCATTTCAGGTGAAAAAAATTAATATATTTCAAAAGTATAGCACACAACTTCCTTTGGAGCAGGTGGGGCAAACTGGCTTCTCGTCCTCATTATGCACATCAGAAGAGGGACTGTGCAGAAACACAGGGGCATCCCCAGGCTCCAGGAACGAGCACTGGAGACAGAGTCAGGGGAACAGGGTTCCTACCCTGGATCTGCCATTTACTCAGTGGAAATGCAAGTTTCTCCAAGACTGTGCAGACCAGGAGGGGAGGTGGGTCTGTCTAGATTGCTAAAAGTTTCATCTTGCTCTAATGTTCTTTGAGTCTGGGGTTATCTGTATCTATGCTACACAGCCAGCTATGGCTTATAGGGACCCGTGTGTAGTTTGTGGATCCCGTCTAATCATCGGCTGTCATCGGCTTCCTAACGCTACATTCTAGGGATCCCTGTGCACCATTTTGGTTTCGTGTTCCTAAAATGCTTCTTAACATCTGAGCACCATAAAAACAAACCAGTCCAAACAGTTTGATAAATAAAGGAAGATAGGTCTGAGGAAGTTCCTGAAGGGCATGCAGTGAGCCAGCCGGGTGTGGAATTAAAGCGGGAAGAGGCTCTGTTCATCCCCTAGGAGGGTGGTTTCCCTGGGTTGCTCGCTCTGGGGAGCAGAATCTTGACCTTCATGCCCACTTGTCTAAGCATTTTGTTTCTCTCTCCTCTATGGTACCTGGAGGAGGAATTTATTTGAAACTTTATTATCACAACCAAAATGTCAATGGAGAGGAACCAAATCCATATCATGGCATAAACAGTTTATCAAGCAGTCTGTCTGTCTGTCTGTGTACCTACCCACCCACCCATCTACCTACCTACCTACCTACCTACCTACCTCTATCTATCTATCTATCTATCTATCTATCTATCTATCCTATCATCTTTTTGTTATCTATATCGTCTATCTAATATCTGCCATCTCTCTCTGTTTACCATCTATCTAAACTTATGTGTAAATTAGTAACCCAGTGTGAATCCGATTATTAAGTACTTCTAACATTCCCTCTTCTCTTTTTCTATATCTCAGGTCTTGGGTAAGATCATAACCAATCCCTGGTGAGTAGTGGCTTCTTTCTAGTATGTTTGTATGTGTGCCACTTAAAAAATTCCTACACTTCAGTCCTCTCCTGTCCTCAACATACTCAATGATTTAATGCCTTGCAAACATATTAATGCCTTGCATACTTGCATTTCTAATCTATATAAATGGATTTTTTGTGGTAGATCTTCTTCTGTTTCTTACATTTTTTTTTTTTTTTGAGACTGAGTCTCACTCTGTTGCCCAGGCTGGAGTGTAGTGGCGTGATCTCGGCTCACTGTAACCTCAACGTCCTGGATTCGAGCAATTCTCATGCCTCAGCTTCCTGAGTAGCTGCGATTACAGTTGTGCACTGTTACTCCTGGCTAATTTTTGTATTTTTAGTAGAGACAGGGTTTCAGCATGTTTCCCAGGCTAGTCTCAAACTCCTGGCCTCAAGTGATCTGCCCACCTCAGGCTCCGGAAGTGCTGGAATTACAGGTGTCAGCTACCACGCCCAACCTGTTCCTTGCATTTTTAGTCACCAAACTATACAGATCCATCCTTATTGCTGTGTGTCTTCATCTTTTTGATTTGATATTCATTCACTAAAATATTCATTGAGAATATAGTATGTGCCAGGAACTGATCCTAACTGGAAGATACAGTAATGAACTCTGAAAACAAGATCTCTACTGTCTTGGAACCTACATTTTACCAGGAAGAAATAGACAATAAAGTTAACACACAAACAGGATAATTTTGGGGAGTGATCAGAATAACCACTGTGAACAGAATGATGATGCCTGGAGGTCTACTGTAGATGTGGGGATGGGTCAACGTTGATGTAAGGAGGTCATAGTTCAGTTGTGGGGAAGATCATTCCAGGCAGAGGGTACAGCAGTGTGGTGTTTACAAAAGACTTATATGTTCAGAAGCAGAACTTTGTAATCTATTGAGTGAGTGGTGAACCCTGTAGGCAGGAGCAGCTAAGGCCACTGTGATGCACTTTGAGCTTTTTCACTCCTTTGTTCTTTTGTGTCCTTTCCTGGGCCTGATGTGAGGTGTGGGTATGGGTGGAAAGCAGCGGGCAGCTGCCACAGGATAGTCACTGAGTTGCCAAATGTTCTTCCTTGATCACAATGAAATGGTTCTCTTTTTCTCCTGCTTCCCTCTCTCCCTCCCTGTCTTCCTTCCGTTCTTCCTGCCTATATTTAATATTTATGATGTGCTAGGCACAGTGCTAAGGGAGCACATGGATCAGCATAGTCCTTACTCCCACAGAGCTTATACTCCAAACATTTCTTCTGCGTTACATCTGAGGGTGTCCTATTTCCTTCCTATCTTCTTCAAAAGCTGAAAGACAATGGGAGAAATAACATACTCCCTTCTTCTCCATGTTTCCCAAGAGGGAAACCCCTCTTCATCACCACCTTCTCTTATTCTAGTGATTGCTCAGGGTTTGCAATCTGTCAAAGGCTATTCAGAAGGATTTTATTTAGTTTTTTTGCTAGAACCATTCACAAATAAATAAAATTACATTTGCTAAAAAAACAAAATGAAGAATCCAGTCGAGTTTCACAACTTTAAGAATGCTCATCATGAGTTCAGTAAACAAATGCATATGTTGGAAGAAAGATCTTGTGTTCTGTTGGCACAGAGGATAGTACCTGATGAATACTGCAGTGCTCTCTCTAAGGATGGGCTGGGACTAAATGGTCATTTGTAAGAAAGTTGTTAAGGAGGATGGGCACGTTCCTGTGAACACAGGTCCAGTGGCATTGGGTCTTGAACCCTAAGCACAAACCGCTAGTTAACTCAGAATATATTTAATTAATTGTCCAAGTTGTCCAGTTGCACTCTGAAACCTAGCCAATGTATCACAGTGTCCAAAGGCATTCCCCATCAAGATGATTCCCTCAGCTGCTGCTCTCATTCACCATCTCCTCTCTCTTACCTGCATCTCCCCAGTAATGTCCTCACTGGTCTTTTTGCCTCTGTCCTGTGTACCTCATCTGTATCACAGCCATCTAGAATGAGATTTCCAAAATACAAATCTGATTACAGTCCCCTACTCCTCACTCACCCAGACTCAGCTATGGTTCCTTGTTGCCTGCAGAATGAGACTAGACTCCTAAGCAGGAATCAGGGTCTGCATGGTCACTGTGTCACTCACCTTTTGAGTCCACCTCGCCATGCTCTCCCTTCTGTGGCCCACTGCATCTGCTGTGCTCCTTTGGGCCTTCGCTTTGTGCCTTTGCTCATGTTGCTTCTCTTCTCCGAATACCAGTACTTCCCTTGACTGTCTGGAAATTGCTTCTCCTTTTCAGAATTTCAATCAGGAGTTCTCTCTTCCTCGGTTCCTCTTCCCACTCCTGGGAGTTGTCTGTTTCTCTTCTCTAAGCATCATCCCAGTATCTTGCACTTACTTCTTTGCACGTTTCTCTCCCCAGTTGGATGTGGAGCTCCTTGAAGCCAGGAACTATTCTTATTCACTTGAATCTTGAGGTCTTGGTGCAGCAAAGGTGGTCAACAAGTATTTACA
This sequence comes from Saimiri boliviensis, assembly GCF_048565385.1. NCBI lineage: Eukaryota > Metazoa > Chordata > Mammalia > Primates > Cebidae > Saimiri > Saimiri boliviensis. Next base: position 21,113,169 of record NC_133453.1, on the reverse strand, counting down.
TAGATGAATGTGTTCCTACTCATGATACTGGGACCAGAAATAAGGGCTAGGAACAAGGTTCCACATCCTCGCCCCAGGGGCAAAGACTCGATGTGGGCTCTGGGATGAGGAGCACAGTGATGGCTTAGGACAGGCTGGGTTCTGAGTGGTCAGTGTGTATGCAGGTGTGTGGTGTGTGTGTGTGTGTGTGTGTGAGAGAGAGAGAGAGAGAGAGAGAGAGAGAGAGAGAGAGAGAGAGAGAGTTCTTGTGGGCTGAACACTAGGGTTTGTGCCCAAGAGTTAAGAGAAATAAGCCTGGAAAGTTAGGTTAAGGTCTCAAATGCTAGACTAAGGCATTTGTACTACTCTCTTTGCAATGGGAAATTCCAAATGTTATTTGAACCTGGAAATGACATAATCCCAAAGGCATTCACTTGGGATTGACACACAGCAAAAAGCACTTTGGGATACTAGTTAGTCCTTTGCAGCTGGTTTGACATAGGGGAGAGTTCAAGCAGGGAGACTAGTTTCAGGATGGCTGGGATAGACTAAGGATGACCTGACACGAATCTGAAGTGTAGAAGTGTCAGTAGGAATGGAAGACAAGGCCTTGTAGAGTTTGTCCTGATCATCAGGCTATTTAGCATGGACGCTGTGAAACATTTGACATACCTTGAAATATTTCATCAGTGGCCCATGTCTTTGAGCTGCTTTTGAGCTGCTTCAGGGTGGGCCTATGACTGCCAGCTCTCCAAAGCAAAACAGAGTCAGGAGTGAGGAGGATAGAGCTGAAGCTTGTATCTGAGGCGACGGTGACCCACCTAAGGATGGATGATCTTTCCTCCTAATTTGAGATGGAGATATGTTGTTTTATATTGAGGATAACAAGAATTTTGTGATCAACAGGACTTCTTCACTCAAATTTGCATCTCACTGGGCATGAAGACAACATCCACAAGTAGGCTTCATGTATCAGCTTCAACTGCTCAAATGTGAACAGTGTAAGCTAATGTCATCCCATGTGAGATGAGCTCTACCTGTCTACTTCAGTGCCTGCAGAGCCATGATAATGCATTTACATTAAATCTATACCTGAAAGCAGAGTAGGAGCACTCAAGGTCAGAGACTCTTAGAGGTTTTCTTTAGCTTCTAAATGCATCCAAGTCCTAAATGCTGATGGAAATTGACACGAAGGATCCACAAAATAGCAAAAATGTTTGGAAGAAGTAACATTGGCTTATATTTCCATTGAGGTGTGAAAGCTAGGACATCCCTCATGCCCTGACCCCATTCTTCTTTGCCTGCCATGTACTGCTGTGGCACAGCTTCATGGACGTGTGCCCTGAGAGAACCTTGCCCAGTTACCCTGTGCATTACTAACTTACTTCTGTGAAGCTTCTCTGACAGTGAGGTGTAGGACATTCTAGGAGCTCCCTCAACACTCAGTCATGTATTGCCTGGAAGTGTGAGTGAGTCATTGTTTGATGGGGAGATTCTTGCCAATGGGGACAGGAGCTGGTGTTAAGTACTGTCTTTTGTCCCTCAGGTGGACAGTTCTGAGGGACATTCTGCACAGAGTAAGCCCTAGTTTCTGTAGTTGTGCCCAACTGAAGGATATCATGTATTGACCTGCCTTTCTTTCCAGTTTCATTCTTCAATCCCTTTCTTCTGTTCCTTGGGATCACCTCTAAAAATAAACCACTGGCATGTGAGCTTGTGTCTCAGTTCTTCTTTGTGGTGGGTAGGGAATCAAGTCAACTCCAGGACTAAGGGGTCATCCTTTCCTGCAAGTGGGTTTATTAGAAGTGGCGGCTGGAAAGGCAACATCAAGACTTAGTCTGTTTAGACCTTCATGCCAGTCTCAAGTGTGTTGTGAATGTCTTCAACATGTATGCGGAAGGAACTGGGCAAGAAAATGTGGGTTCCACGTCTTTTTGGACAAAGCAATTCAATCAAGCTGGAATATCACTCCAACCACAGGCCTTAGTGGAGAATAATCATGTTGGCATGCTTAACTTGTGACCGGAGTCAATGATGGTGAGAGATAGACCGCTGGGCTTTGGCTTGTTGCTCAAAGGGCTTCTTAAAAGGCTAATGGATATTTTTGATGAACAAAGTCTCACTGCGTGGTTGTCATCTTACACTGCAGTAAATTTTCCCTCAATAATGAATGCCTCTGAATATACTAGGCCATTTGGATTTTCTGGTATATATTTTATTTTCATTATTCTTCTCTTTCTGCTCCTTTTCTTCTCTTCTTTCTCTTCCTCTTTCTCATCCTTCCTCTGGCAAGGAGCTCAGTGCTCTGAGTATCCCTGGCCCTCTGAGAGGGTCAATGCTTGACCTCATATCATGAAGTCATGTTATCTGCTACATCCCCTGTCACCTTCCACCGTGTTCTCAGTGCATGTGCTTTGGCTCTGTCACTCCCTCCTGGCTTCTCTGTCCTGAGTGTCTTCCACACCCACCATCTCCAATCTCCAGTGGTAGAAATAAGACAGATATAAAAACCTTGAGGCCCTCTATTACCATCTAAAATATTTCTTTGCTTCTCACATCCCCATCTGGGTTTCTGACTGCCAATTGAGTATCCTTTCTCAGGAAGAAAATTCCCAAGCAGTTCCAAGCAGAGCATGAAAAGGAGTATGAAACCACATTTATAGCCAAGTCTCAGGAGAAGTCCAGCTCTTAGCTTAGCTAGGCTAGACTGGCACATTTAACAGTCCCCAGCCCCCTACCTGGAGGCTCAGAACCTAGGAGTGGTTATCTTCAATGCCTCACAGAAGGACTCTAATTCTGGCCTCCCATCCTTTGCTCTGAATCCCAGATCAGTTCTACCAACTTGTGCCCAGTATTCCCTGTTCAGCCCATCCTCGTTGGATGGTGACTTATTCAGATAACAAGAGTGACATTCTCACTGGCAGAGACCCTTCCCCTCTTTGTGGCTGCTGCCCTTCCCTGGACTGGGACGTTGAACAGATAAAGAAGCACATGGAGAAGAAGAGTTAAACTCTCAGTCCTGCAGTCCTCACTGCTATCTCTAGGACTGCTCTAAAGGTGCTGTTGATATCAAAGGCTTTCCCAACAACTATTGAACTTGCCCCGACCTAGGTGAATGTTGAACCCTGGCTTAGCAGGGACAGGTGTTCAGTCCACTGTAGGAGGAAGCATTATGCAGATGGGGTGACAACAGCAGGACTGTGTTTAGTATGACCACAGTGGTTAACGTAGGCCATGGAAGCAGACAAGGTTAGCCATGATTCATGGTTAAGCAGGTGAAGGTTCCACAGGTAAGAGGTCCTGGGCCTCCAGCCAAACAAGGCCTCTTCATCCACTGATCAAGGGCTGTGCTTCTGGCATTTGGTTTTCTTCTAATGCATCTTCTATCTTACCTCTTTATAATTGCAATTTATGATGTTCCGTAGGTGTGATCTTCTCAGGAGAGTGAAGCTCTTCCCTTTGTTTCATGTAAAAGTAGAGAAAGCAGCCAGAAAAAGCAGCCAGGTCCTGAATCCTGATAGGTCTCCCATGGCAATAGGGCGGGCTTGGCCACAGATGAGTGGTTTGGGAGAAGATCAAGGACAGAGAAGATGATGAATTACATTGTGTGAGCAGAACTCCCATCACTCTGAAGTTGATTGATAGGATGCTAGTTCTTAAAGTACGGGCCCCAGACCATCAGAGGCACCTCACCTGGGACCACGCTAGAAATGCAGTTTGAGGGCACTGCCCCATAGCTACTTAATCAGAAACTCTGGGGGTGAGGTCGGTCTAGCAGTCCGACCTTTTTTTTTTTTTTTTTTTTTTTTTTTTTTTTTTTTTTTTTTTTTTGAGACAGGGCCTTGCTCTGTTACCCAAGCTGGAGGGCAGTGGCGTGATCTTGGCTTACTGTAACCTCTACCTCCCAGGTTTAAGTGATTCTTGTGCCTCAGCCACCTGACTAGCTGGGATTACATTTGCATACCACCATACCTGGCTAATTTTTGTATTTTTAGTAGAGATTAGATTTTGCCATGTTGGCCAGGCTGATCTCTAACTTCTGGCCTCATGTGATCTGTCTGCCTCAGCCTCCCAAAGTGCTGGGATTACAGGTGTGAGTCACCGCACCGGCCATAGCAATCATCTTCTGAAGAGTCCTCACCTCCAAGTGATTCTGATGTCTGGTAAAGTTTGAGAACCACCAAATTCAAGGGACTTGACCAGTGATTCTAAAAGTTGACTGCCTGATTAAATTATTGAGTTATCTGGGAAAGTGATTAGAAATATCAGTTCCCCAGGTGGCACCCCCAAGTAATTAAACTGAAATCTCTGAGGTTGGGACTCAGGTATCAGTATTTTTTTGAAAGCTTCCTGTGTGATACCAACGAGCAGGCAAAGTTGAGAATCACTGGCCTATTAGCTCCTAGGGAAAGGGAATATCAATGAGCTGAAAGTGTTTCCATTCACCACATCTTTTCCTTCTCCTCCATCTCTCCAAACTCAGGGAGAAGACTGCTAAAAAGAGCATTCAAAATGTCCTCATTGGCCGAGTGCAGTGGCTCAAGCCTGTAATCCCAGCACTTTGGGAGGCGGAGGTGGGTGGATCACGAGGTCAAGAGATAGAAATCATCCTGGCCAACATGGTGAAACCCCATCTCTACTAAAAATACAAAAATAAGCTGGGCGTGGTGCAGGCACCTGTAATCCCAGCTACTCAGGAGGCTGAGGCAGGAGGATTGCTTGAACCCAGGAGGTAGAGGTTGCAGTGAGGCGGGATTGTACCATTGCACTCCAGCCTGGTGTCAGAGTAAGACTCTGTCTTAGAAAAAAAAAATGCCCTCACTGTTGGATAACGTTTCTTGTATATCTGTTTTATCATAGTCTAAATATGCATATGTTAATCACCTGTCATAGTTTCCTTTTTTCCAAGCGTGTGTCCCTGGCTAGGCTATGAGCTGGTTCAGGCACTTTTTGCCTAATACTGGCCTGGCTTTTGGAGCTAACCATGTGCTGTAGACGCCCTTGGATTAGGTGCCCCCATCCTGTAAACTGAGGAATTCCGAAAATTCTCTTTTCTCTTTTTGAAAATATCTTTCGACTTCATCTGAGATAGTCTTGAGAATTTATAAAATTGAGTTCTGCTCAGAAGAGCATCAAAGTAATATGTGGCCCTCTTTGGGGCCCCTCTTAATTCTGTAACTGGGCGTGTGGACAGAGAAAGAGGGAGAATTTAGAAATGTTTTTGTCTTTAGATTGGAAAATGACTAGGTCATGAACACATGGTTTAAGGGGATCTTCCCCTGGGAAGCTTTAAAATCATGCCTGTCAGTGCATGAAGGGGCCTAAGAACACCCTTTGAAACGCCCTCATTTTAGAGATCTGGCAACCAAGGCCCAATGAGGGTTCATTCATATTCGCCCCAAATCACACAGCAAATTAGCAGCAGAATCCATCCCAGAAACCAGATTTCTCAACTCCCACTTGGGTGCCCTTACCCTCCCATGTCATGCTGCCTCTTATATTTTAATTTTTTTTTTTTTTTGTAACATGGGCTTTTTTCTATCCTCTCTCTCCCTCTAAGGGTTTTTTTTTATTAAGCATGCCTGTTTTATTTTTAAGTGGCTGATAGAACTCATCAATTAGGTAATTGAAATGGTTCTGAGGATGCATTAAGTCATTTTTATATATGCTGGAAAATGAGTCTGTAAAAGTATAATGCAGGGGTAATGAGATGTCAAAAGTCATGGACATGAGAGGATCTGAGTAGAATCGTGGAGACCCTGGAATAGGCTTTGGAATTTTCCAGGATTTTTGGAGCCTTTTTATTGTTTATATTTTATTGGTTGTATAATAATTGACATGAAAAACCCAAATAGCTGCATTTTTCCATTTGGGCCTGTGATTCAGAAGACCGAGGATCTTTTTAGAGGATTTTAACTATTTACCACACCTTTAATGAGAAAAAAAGATTCAAAAATTCCTTTATTTACTTTTTCACATGTTTTATATTTTCTGGATTTCTTAGTGGCAGCTGTAAAAAGGGCTTTTCATGTGATCATTTCATTCAGTAATTTGTCTAAACCAAGGCCTTTTCCCTTTTTTTAAATGCATGCCCAGCTGTCACTGTTGCCTGCTAAAGTGATTTTTCTCTATTATGTTGTCACTTTACACTCCCACAGGGTCCAATCCTGCAGGCCGTACATGCATGGAACTTGCATTAAAGTCATGGGAAGCTTTAACATGTGAGAATGTGTATTTAGGGCTCAGAGAAAGGGCCTGACTGTGGTGAAACCTCAGCTCTGGAGTGCTGACCCACACCACAGTCGGAATGCTGGGATTCAGGCTTATCTCTTATCTCCTTAGGGACCTTGTGACGCTGATACGGCCAGTGGCCAGGGGATTTTGGGGGCAGATTTTGCATCTATCCAAAGGGTAAGCTTTCTAGAGTTTCATACGCCAAAGTGTATCCTCTCCATCCTGATTCTACCATTTGAAGTTGATATCCAAAGCAGATGAAGGACCACAAGGGAGGTGAGGACATATTATATTAGATTCAGTATTTTCTTTTGTGTTTTCTAAGAGGAATGGGGTTGGGCAGTCAGAAAATGCATTCAGCAAATTTGAGAGGAAGTGGAATTGTGCTGAGAAAATGAAAATACCCTGGGAGCGGGAGGAAAGCTGGTCAGTATGGAGAAGGCCTTGGTTTTCCAATAGTGAGTATTATTTTTTTTCCTTCTGATGGCTTGCTTCTGCCTGCTCACATATGGTTTCAAGGTGTATGTTCAATTGATCTCCTGTGAACAAATCAGGACCAAGTGGTTCTGGGGCCTGAAATGTTCCATTTTACCTTTTCATCCCCATCTTTCCTTTAAGAATTGAAAGTACTACCACTTCCACCAGAAAGCCCTCCAGGAGTACTCTGCGCCTCACCCCCCGCCCCCCACCCCCCGCCATGGCAGCTTTGTCAGACCTCTCAGAGCATGCATGACAGGAAGGGGAGGGGTAGCTTCAGCTGGCGCCATTGCTACTTGTGGATCTGACATGAATTATGACCGGGATGGGTGTGTGTTGGGTTGGAAGAAGTAGGACTTTTCTAATGGAGAGGGAATTCTTTGAAATGAGAAGACTGGCTATCTCTCTACATAAGCTGAAAGGAGGGCTTGGAAAACAGGATCTCTGCTGAATTATGAGATCCTGGGCAAACACACAGGGGAATTTAGGGCCCAGAGACACGGAATTGGGGACAGGGCTCTTTTCTTCGAACGCCTCACAGATCTCCATGTAGTTCTGGTACTGGGAGCCCCATGTGGGTAGCCCCAGTAAGCCCTACAGACCGAGCCCTGCAGAATATCACTGAAGTTACTAACCACACAGACGGAGGCCCAGCCCCTGCCTAGGAGGCCAGAGAAAAGAAACTCCACAGACTTATTCAGGAGCACAGGGACATCCCCAGGGCCCCTTAAAATAACCAAAGGAGATTTTGAGGAAAGACTGCAGTGCTTTCAGAACAGACACGGGCTCAGAGCTCTACAAATTTGGATATTAATACTAAGGCAGATGTCACTGGTGCCTCAACTCTTTTTGAGAACTGTAAGAATGTGACTTATTTGAGAATGAAGGACAACCCTGAATGTGGCCAGAGGGAAGACCTAGGTATGAGGGAGGGGTCCAAATCAAAACCCCTCCACCTCGTCTCACCCTCTACTTCCCAGGCCAGTGCTGGGATGAACCAGGGCTCCTATCCGCACACTCTTGCACACTCTAAGCACTCTCAAAGCTAAGCACCTTCCCAGAGGGAAAATTCCTCTGTTGGTTTAAGTATTTATCCATGTTTCCGGAGCTATTGACCTTGAACTTCCTACTCCTGAGGGATCTATACCAATCTGGGGTTTGTTTACATGCTGTTTTATTGTAGACATTTTGTTGCTGACTGTCCAATGACACCATGGGGCAAGTGCCACCAATGCACTTAGGCATGCATGCCACAGGATAATTTTTTGATACCTCTTAATATGTTGTGGGCAAATACATGAAAAAAATGAAAAAAAAAAAAAAACACGAAGTAGGGAAAAGATACTTGATCTTGAATCAGAAAAGCCAACTTGAATGGCTCTGCCATTTCTAGCTTTACGTTTTGGGGCAAGTCACTCGAATGATGAATCTCAATTTCATCCATCTATTTCCCAGAGTTTGAGTGAGGCTCAAATATTTTACATATATATTGCATACCCAAAGATGTATAATATTCATGTATATAATATGTAATTGACACAGACAAATACATGGTATTTGTATTTATCTGTGTATGTTATATACGTGTAAATAGTATATATGTAAGCATACTAAAATCTTATTGTACATATACAGTTTGGAAAACTCTAAAACATCGAACTGCATATATATTTGGGATTTTTATTTTTGAGATAATGTGATTCCCACAATCCTCATTATGTTGTTAGTTTTGCTGAAACATGTTTCCAATGATGTTTGAATTTTAAACAAGAATCGCTGTGATATAAGAGCTCAGTTGTTTTAAATGGACTGTCCCCTTTCCTCTTGGGGAAAATCAAAGCAACCACAGAAAATCATCTAGTATGCACCTCTGTTTCCACCTTCAATTTACTGTGTAGGCACAGGAACAAAGAGAAAGCTAAGTCGATCAGCTGTAAAGGGAACGGTGACCTTCATTCATTTTTACTCTCTCTCTCTTTGTGACTGAGAAACAATAATAATAAATTCTCTCTTCTCCTGCCTAGTTCAAGACAGAGAGAATTTAAGTGTGTTTTATGACTTGAGCTTCTCTTAGGCCAGTCTGCTTCCCTAGTAATGGTGAGTTAGCCCTGGACGTCCATTAGCATAAGTGAATGTTATTTTGTTAACTCTGATGGGGTCCTAATCAGCGCTGATTCTCCCTTTGGCATTGTATTTTGGAGGGTGCACCCAGGTGCTCTCCCAGATGTGAAAGGGAGAGAGTACTGCCTGGCTCCCTCCCTGCCACCACCCCAGAGCCTTCAGCTACAGACGGTTCATGCCTGACTGAGAACCACTCAAGTGTTCTGTGAGCCACACACTCTGCTGCATCTAATAAAATCTTTCTCCCCTAGTCCTTCTCTAGGAAAACAGACACAAATGTGAGTGGCGAGAGCCTGCTCATGGCCCAGGATGGCTGGCAGCCACGTGCGGAAGAGGCTGGCAATCACATTCTCTGGCATCTCTGCCAACAGAGAGCAGATCCCGCAGCCGGGGATCCGTCACCATTGACAAAGCTCCGGCACAAGTGTTCAGTGGTTTAATCTTCTTTCCCTACAGGGGGGGTCCTTGCACTGTGTAGCTGAGCTCCTTCCTGGCAGTGTGTGGGCTAGCGAATGAGTGTGTTTGCAGGCGTGCCTGTGTATGCTGGGTGGAGAGAGGAAGGAGGGGGAAACAAAGCCTTGAGATGCTAAACCACGAAGAGAGAAAAAGTTCCCAGCAATTGTACTTAGCTCTGCAGGGCAGAAAGTAGGTGGATAAGCCGCATTCGGGAGTTAGAATATCTGAGATTCAACATAAACTCGAGCATCTCCTGGAAATTAATCTTTCTGTGTCTTAGAGTCTTCAGTCTATCTGTAGAATAGAAAACCATACTTGTCCTGCATTCTTTCCAGAATAGCTTGAACTTCTAATGACAGCTATTCTTTGTAAAGGATTGTCCAGTTTCTAAAATGCACTTAAAAGTAACAAGGTGAGCTGTAGTATCTCTCGGAGTGTGGGCTGATTATCCCCTGGGGATTAATTCTGTGATCAGAATTAACCGCACAGCTCCTCTGGAGGTGCCTCTAAGGGACCCCCAAGCTTGGGCACATGACCCAAAAGTCAGTCAGCAAGATGCTCTGTCCTGGGAGTTTACTTCTATTTATGAGCCACAAGAGAACGGAGGGCAGCTTGCAGTGAGATCACAGTCATTCTCCTGGAACTACCCCACAGAGGCTGTCTCCAAGCCCCTTTTGCCGGGTCCCCAGCACTGCTATGGCTCCCATTCTTCCTGGAATTCCATCTTCCTTCAGTTCAGTAAGTCTCTCCGTTATTCTTCTAATAAATTCCCTTGTTCGGCTTACGTTAGCCCCAGATCCTAACTGATAGGGCTTCCAAGCTTTCTCAACTAGAAACTTTCCATGCAGGACCACTGTGAGTTGGCTTGAGTGGGAGAGGTTTTCTCTGTCACATTGGGTTTGGTCTCGCTTTGGGTTTCACGGCAACAATGCCTTCTACTTCGATCAAAATAGAAGAGGCACAGAAGAGGTCTCCGGGGAAGTCCTTGCTATCAGGATGTAACTCTTCTGGGACATTTGGAAAATAGTCATGTTATGAGGCAATGCCGTTTTGGAGCCTCTTGATGGGCAGAACAAAGAGGTGGTTGAGATCACAGGTTCTTGAACCAGTTTACCTGGCTTCATATCCTGGCTCTGCTGCTTACCAGCTATATGACGGCCCAGGCTACTGTGTGCTTCACTTTCTTCCTCTGTAAAATAGGGGCAATGATAACATGACATCACTGGCTATTATACTAATTAAATGACTTGAAACACATATGATGCCAAGAATGGTCCTTGGTATGCAGTAAATGCTCAATAAATGCCAGCTGTTAGTGCTATCCTGATACCGGACACTCTTCTGTTATCACCATGAGAGTAAACATATAGAAGACAATCTCAAGTTGGGTTAATGGGAAAATAAAAGCATTTTTAAAAAACAAAACAAAAAAAAATAAATGAAATTAATGAACTGCTTTTTGCTGCTGTCTAGAGAGATGTGCTAATGGCAGAGTTCTCTTGGATGGAGGCCAAACTTCATACTGTTGACTCCAGACTGGACAGTTCCATCCAATAAAGGAGAGGTTTCTAGCCCAGCTTTCTCTCAGCAGTTAGGCTGGAAGCTACAAGGGAGCTAATATGGTCAAGTGCAGAGTTCGCATCACATTTTAAAAAACAGACTTTGCTTTTAGACATATTTTAGGTTCACAGCAAAATTGAGCATAAGATACAGAGATTTCCCGTATACCTCTTACCCACCATGTGTACAGCCTCCCCCATTTTCAATATCCCTCTCCAGAGCGGTACATTCGTTACAGTGGATGACCCCACATGGACACATCGTTATCAGCCGAGGTCCACAGTTTAGAGTTCATTCCTGGTGTTGTGTATTCTATGGATTTGCAGAAATTTATAATGACACATGTCTATTGTACCCTTATAATAGCATGCAGAGAAGTCTGACTGCCCTAGAAAATGAGATTTTTTGCTCACCTGGGGTCTCTTGAGCAGGCATTGAGCACACAAGGGCTCTCCTGTTGGTGAGAGAAACAGACTTCAGGACACCTTGGAGGGCATGGGGACTGATGACAAATGTGTATGTGCACCACAACACCCATGTAAAAGAAGTCTACCTGCCCCGTGATGAAAAACTACTCACCTTGACAAAACAGGCATGATATTCATTTGGAGCCTTGCGTCTAAGAAAGATAAATCCTACTGTCAATGCACAAAGAGATAAGAAAGACCGGATGACAGTTTTTCATTGATAAAAGATTCTGTCTGTATTTTAAAAGAATTTACTTTCTTCCCCTCTACTGATACCCACATGAGTTAAGGCAGAGATACGCTATCTTTCATGTTTTTGTCAGAATGTGTTATTACTGTGGGTGGCGGTGACTCAATTGCTTCATTTAGTGATCTGACTGAAGTAGAATATTGCCTGTACATGAGCTACAGGGCCTGAATAAAGTACAACCTCCAGAATTAAGAAGCAAGACCCAGAAGCATTCTTGGCTGAAGGGAAACTAACAAGAGTTCATGTAAAACGGGGGAGGTTCGCTGTGTGCAGAATTCCTTCTAGAAATTAGTCTTTCCTAATGAAAGTTTAAAAAATTTGCTGACGTCCAGATTGTTTCTGAAAACCTCACTGGGAAGACAATATTGTATAATAATTAATATAAGATAAGCAGTCATCCAATTAATTTTCACATGAAGTAATGCGGCAATAGTGTTGAAAGAAAGAGAGTAGCCATTCTGTTTACAGAGTATGGCGCAGATGTGAAAGTTCTGTTCTTCCCACTGGGTCCAAATCTGAGTGAGCATGCTCTCAGTTATAAGTGTGAGCCGAATGATGAGAACAATGGACACACATGAGGAGAACAACACGCACTGGAGCCTGTTGGAGGAAGTGGGGCAGGGGGAGGGAGAGCATCAGGAAGAATAACTGATGGATGCTAATAGCTAGGTGATAGGATGATGTGTGCAACAAGCCACCATGCCACATGTTTACCTATTTAACAAACCTGCACATCCTCCACATGTACCCCTGAACTTATTGTTGAAAAAAATAACAATAGATACACTTAGAGACTTACCTATGCATATATTCATCACGGTTACTTATAGTAAAGAAATGGAAAACCGTCAATATCTAGCAAGAGAGGACTAGGGCTGGGCATGGTGGCTCATGCCTGTAATCCCAGCACTTTGGCAGGCTGAGCCAGGCAGATCACCTGAGGTCAGGAGTTTGAGACCAGCCTGGCCAACATGGCGAAACCTCGTCTCTACTAAAAATACAAAAAATTAGCTGGGCATGCACCATTGTAATCCCAGCTACTGGTGTGTACCTGTAATCTCAACTACTTGGGAGGCTGATGCAGGAGAATTGCTTGAACCCAGGAGGCAGAGGTTGCAGTGAGCTGAGATCGCGCCACTGCACTCCAGCCTGGGTGAGAAAGACTTCGCCTCAAAAAAAAAAAAAAAAAAAAAAAAAAAGAGAGAGAGAGAGAGAGATGACTGGTTAAAGAAATGCTAGTTTACCCACCCATTCTAATGTAGCCATTACAAATGATAAGGTTAAGAAACTTAAGGCATGGAAAATAGTCATAATTTTATAAAATGTATAAAGTAGTTTATAAAATATGTGAAAAAAACACCTTAATAGAGCATAAGGCAAATTTGTGGAAAACTTATCTCTGTTTTACACTTTAGTAAATTCAGGCTAAACCAACATCAAATTAACCAGAATGAAGATTAGAGCTCAAGTATTCTGACTTCTGGTCTAAATTTTTGGGCTTTTTTCCCCCCCACACACAATGTATACTTTCTTAAATCTAACACTTTCTGAAACTGGAAGTTTTACTTCCGAGGATTATAATACAGCTTTTCCTATACTGAGACTAGATATAGCACAAGAAGCTGAGTAAAATTCATTTTAGAAATAGGTGAAATTTAATGATGAATGTATTTGAAAAAAAAAATCTGGGTGAGCAGGCATAGTCCCTCCAGATCATACTAAGCAAAGAAACTTCTTATCCTCATTTGGTTCCCCAGGTAGATTTTTCCATTGGGAAGAGAATGCAGTGGCCAGCTGGTATGAATAGTCCAGTCTGCTTATCACTGTTACTTATTAACAGTACACCAATCCTCCCAGCAACCCAAAGAAATAGGAACGCTTATTAACTTAGTTTTAAAGAATAGGAAACTAAAGCCCCAATATTTTAACTTAACGTTTGAAGGGTTTTGGCATAGAAGATGTTATTGTCCCCATTTGACAGATAAAAACATTGCAGCTCAGCACACAGTGGATAAGAACTGGGCTCTGGAGTCAAAGTCTTGTATCCCAAGCTTCTTCACTCACTAAGGCCATCTTCCTGGTGGCCTTAGGAAGATACTTGTGGCAGAGTGTCTCGACCGATAATAACCACAGCAACATTTCTGCTCCCACGTGCTCTTCTAGAATCTAGCCTTTCAAGGGTAAAGTCTGTTTTCCCTCCTCTTCAAGACTTTATAGGCAAGACTTTATAACTACCTCTGTAGGGCACGTTGGGAGCCAGATGTAAGGCTGAGTGCCCCTCAGGGTCATGGGGTGAGCCTTATGCTGTGCTGAGGTGCAGGATCCGAGAAATAAAGAGACAGGACACAGAAGTACAAGGAAAATGCAGCTGGGCTCAGGGGGCCATGCCACCTGTGAGCAGAGTCAGGCAAGGCCCCAAATGTCCAGAAGCGTATTTATTGTGTATAGGTTAGTGGGCAGGGCAGTTAGTGAAATCATCTTTAAGGTTAGTGATAGGGTCGTGAGCAATAAAACAAGGGGTCCACCCCCATTAGGTCACCTAGGCTGGAAGGTGGACAGTGCGCAGCAAGGGGTCCCTTCCCATTAGGTCACCTAGGCTAGGAGATGGACAGTGCACAGCAAGGAGCCCGTTCCCACGAAGGCAAGGGCCGTGTGCAGTAAGGAGTACACCCCCATTAGGTCACCGAGGCTTGAAGGTGGGCCGTGCGAAGTGAAGAGGGTGCAGTGTGCAATACTTCTATCTATAGGAAAACTACTTCTAAGAAGATTTATAGGAGGATGCTTTAAGTCACATAGCAGTGACAGAGCTGTCAAGGTTACCGCCACCTTCTGGCAGCTTCCAATGGGTCCTATGGGAAGATGCTTTTCAAGCAGCACAGTAACAAGAGCTGATAAAGTTCATAGTCACCAAGGTGGATTGCCGTTCTGAGGGCAGCCTTCCACAAGAACTGGAGCAAGGTCCTACAACTCCTTTATCAGGAGGAGTGGCTCTCACCCGAAGCCTGCCATACAGCAGGTATCTTTACGATACTGAACGCTGCTGCCTGGGCCATGGATTCTTGTCCTGGTATAACTGTTTTTCCCTTAATCCATGCTCTGCACTGTATCTGCTCTAGGCATTTCTCTGATTATAAGCTGCTTATTCCTTAATTCATGCTCTGTACTTTGTCCACCCTAGGCATTCCTCCGATTATGAACTAAGATATAATTATAGGTATATATGTAGGGAAATATTCTTTAGGCACTCATACTATCAACTATTATTGATTATATAGAGAGGATTATATAAAGGGAGCCTTCAAGCCCTATTTCTATAAACTAATATGTGATTATGTAAAGGATTATATAAAAGGAAATAGCTGAGTAGTAACTATAAAGTGAGAGATTCCTCAAGCCCTAACTGTGCCAGGGTTCTGCTTAGCTCTCATTCCTCGGTGCCTATATGGGGGGTTACCCACAACCTCCATGAATGCAATAAGATGGAAGTGATGCTGCCTGACTTCTGAGGGTAGACTGTAAAAATGATGTCATTTCTACCAGGCTCTCCTTCTCTGGGGGGTCTTTTCCCTTGGAACCTGCTGCCATGCTGAGAGGAAACCCTCACAGAGAGACTCCTGTGGAGAGGAACTGAATGAAGTTCCCAGTTCACAGCATCAAACTCCAGACATGTGAGTGAATAAGACTTCAGATGATTCCTGCCCCCTGCCTTTGAGTCTTCCAGTTGAGGTCCCAGACATGGTGGAGCTGAGACAAATCATTCTTGCTGTCCCATTTGTAATTCTGGGCCCCAGAATCTATAAGCTAATAAATAACTTCTTCAGAGCATAAGTTTGGGGGTAATTTTCTGCACAGATAATGGTAACTGGAACAGTACTTAAGATACTTGTTGCTATCTTTCTGTCCTTGTCTGCAAAATGGGAGTAGCAGCAGTATCTATTTCACGGTGGTGGTTGAGAGTTTGATGTGCACAAATTGCTCAGTGTACTTCCTGGAATATAATAAACTAGTGTTTACATAGCACTTACTCTTGGCCAGGTGTTGCCCTAAGAACTTTACATATGTTAACTTTAAATCTTTAAAACAATCTTATGATGTAGGTGCTATTTAAATTTTATTTTGTTGAGATGAAATGGATATAGTATACAATTAACCTTTATGAAGCGAGTAATTCAGTGGCATTTAATACATTCACCATGTTGTACAACCACCTCTCCCTGGTTCCAAAACCAGTGAGTACTATGAGGGTACTAATTTACAGTTTAAAGGGTACTACTTCGCAGTTTACAGAGTAGGCAATTCGGACAAAGAGAGGTCATGTAACATGCCCACGGTTAGATTGATAGTAATGGCAGAACTGGGATTAGAACACACTTGGACTTCAGGGTCTGTGATCCTTGCTGTCACTCTGGGCTGCCTGGTGTACAATGAAGTGACTTGCCCCAAACCACACAACTGCTACATCAACTGGCAAAGCCTGGATTGCTCTGTTCCTTGAGCTTGTGTATTTTCTGCTGAAAGAAAGCTTACATTGACTGCATCAGTCAAGCTTCTGAACACCCTGAGTCAACATGCAGGATCTCATTCCATAAACTCACCATGCTGAGGGTCAGACCCTGAACCTTCCTAAACAACACCCACCCTCCCCCACAAGGTGTGGTGGTCACCCACTGAGGTTGCACTAGAGATGGCCAGCTCCTCTGAATATCTTAATTGCCACATTGATCTCTTTGGAGTGAAAAATGTGTACTACCACTCTGCAGTAAAATGGCTATTTGTCAGAGAAAAACATCCCTGGTCCAAAATGAATAATTCTTTTACCCTGTGGCCTACCAAAATATTTGCATAATTGCTTTAGCTAGAGCTGTCCAATCTTAGGCTTCCTCACCCATGGTGGACCTTCTGTAGCTGCATAGACTCTGCATGCATATAGAGAGATTTACAGCTCTTGGCCCAGGAAACAGAAATGTGTGCTGCCCTCGTAAGAATAGAGTTTTACACTCTACAGACTCAGTATAGATGGGATTGATTGCTTTTCCTTTCTTTCACAGTGTCAACACTAAAAATACAGAGACCTACGTGAGTTGAGGCTTGAGTCTTAGGCAGGTCCAAGGAGCTGTGAATGGTATGGGCGTAGCAGTCAGGCTCCAGTTAGGAGACAGAAACCATATCCGTTATTAACCAGAGGTTAAAATCAGTTTTGGCTAGTATGGGTGGTGTGGGGTAGAGGTTGTTTATGTGGGCCTGGGAGCCTGCCTAGAGGTGGAATGCCAGGAATTGAGGGAACATGCAACTAGGACCTGACCGTTAAGCATGAGGCTAGCGGAAGACAAGGGATGTTTCTGACATCTGGGCCTGACGGGGCAGTGGAGTGGAAGCTTTGTCTCTTGTTACTTGTGCCTCGTACACAGACCATATTTACCACATGTGACAGGGAAAAGGATGTCTGAGGTCCTAAGGGCAGGCACTCAGTGTACTAAGAATAACCATGCCACATGTTCTGCAGGGACATGCCACTATTAATCCATCACCAGCAAAGCATGTGCTTTGAGTGGTTTTGCTTTTTCCAGCAGTCCTGAGTCTGTACTGCGCCATTCACAAGAGTTTGATGAAGAGGAAGGAACAGAGATTTTGGATTCAGTCAGATCCTGGTTTGAGCTCTGGTTATGTCATTTATTGGTTGTGTCGCTCGGTCACGATCTTCCTGGGTCTCAATGTCCCCATATGTATGATGGGACTAATAACATCCATTATGGCTTATTTGTGAAAACGAATGCATGGAATGCTGTAACATGTACTGCATGTGGTAGGTGTGCGATGACACGCAGTAGGTCAGCATGGCTTGCATATGCAAGAGCGTGGGAACTTTCTGACCATAAACGGAGCCAGTTAATTAGGCCACACGGTGAACTTTAATCTTGGCCTTCACAGCATCCTACTGTAACCAATGTGCCAGGCATGTACTTACGGTGTTGAGTTTATAGAAACTTCAGCTTCAGTGATTTGAATCAACATCAATGTTTTATTCTGGAGGCAATTAGCAACTCCTCAGTCACTTTGTAAATCCACTCTGCAGTTGCCATTTTGAGACAGAGCTGGCATTATGAGGCTTAATTCTGGCAGGTAACCGTCGCAGTTGCCCAGCGGAGCTGCAATCTAGTAATGGAAAAGTGTTTGATTTTAACTATGAAATTTAACACAAAGAATACAGCTGCTCAACCGGGCAGTGACAATGTATGTTAATTTGATTTATATACATGCAATGTACCGTGCCTAATGTTGAATGTTGGAAGACTCCAGCAAACCTGACACCAGCCACATAAATGAGACACTACCATTACGAATTGACTTCACGTGTATAAGCTCACCTGCTTGGAGCAAATAAAGCCGTGGGAGTCAGTCTGTGCAAGAGAAACAAGAAGGGGCATTCTCCCGCCTGGCACACGTGAGGGCTGGGTTTTCCCCAACCAAGGACATGGCTTTTCGAGAGATAGTCCCCAAGAATCTCACTGTATGCCCAGTCCATTGGCAGGACCGGGACATTGAGACCAAGTAAGTAAAGAATCTGTGGAGTGGGAAGTGGCTTAGAGCTCCCTGTTAGCTCACAGAGTGTCCTACTTGGATAAGAAACTTCTGGCTAACCAGAATCCCTGAGAGCAAAATTCTTACAGAAACTGACAGCCATAGGGAATGCACATGGCAAAAAAAGCATGTGAATATGCCTCTGTGAGGCATGTGGGGGTGTGCGTGGTATATATATGTTGTATGTATGGTGTGTGTTATGTGTATTGTGTCTATAATACATATGGTATGTGTGTGTTGTATGTCTGTATGTTGTATGTATGGTGTATGTTGTGTGTATTGTCTCTAGGTATGGTGTGTGTAGTATGTGTGTGCCGTGTGTCTCTGTGTTGTATGCATGGTGTGTGTTGTATGTATATATGGCATGTATATATGTGTTGCATGTGGCGTATATATGTTATGTGCATGTTGTGTATATTATGTGTGGTGTGTGTGGTACGTGTGTTTGTGTTGGGTGCATTGTGTGCATTCGTTCATGCTGGGTGTGTGTGTGACATCTGGCACTCATATTCACTTTGGACCAACATTATGTAGAGATCTATGTTCATCTTGGGTACCCTGGTGGGTGGCCAGATCACTTTCCGTCTTCATTTTCCCACATTATAGTAAAGACAGGCTATTGACATATGGAAAATGTTGGAAGTAGAGGGGAAAAAATCACCCCTATTCCTGCAGCCCCCTTACTCTAAACTGCTGCTAATTTGAGATCTTCTCTTGTGATGTTTATCCACGAGTTTGAGAGTGTATTTGTATCAGTGAATGCTGCATCTTATGATAATTTTCCATGTTAAATTCCTACTTAGTCTTCATAACTCTCATCCGTAATGGCTGTATAATATTCCATCAGCACTGAACCATCACTTCTAGTTAGATGGCTTTAGAGCGTTCCATATAATAAATAGCACCACTCTGAATATTCTCCATTCCATCTGCCCTGGTCCACGTTGTCTTTTTTAACTCTGAGATTAGTGCAAACAATGATGGCTGTGGCTGTGGCTGGAGCAGCTCACCCCTTGGCGTGGACTGGTTTCTGCACAGATGAGGGCATGGTTGGCTAATTCATCTGCCTCCCATTTCAGCCCTTCATCAAGACCTTGCAGAGGCCCTGAAGTGGACAGCAATAGGACAGGCTGCCACTCAGGTTAAAAATGCCATGAGCCAGCTCTTTCACCTCACCCGCTGAGTGTGCTGCCATTCCCTCAGCGCCCAGTACAGTGGCACCTGTTGCTGGCACTTCAAAGCACTTTATGCTATGTTTACCCTTTTGCTTTTCCTCTTTGGTCTATAATAATCAATTTCCAGATGTTTCCTCTTTATCTTGAAATGGGCAGGACTTTTTAGAGTGGGCTAGAGCCTTGTGAAGCAATTTATTCTGTGGGCCTCCTGGAAAGGGTAGACTGCTTAAGTGATTTTCTCAGGATTTCCATGGTTCTCAGGAATTTGTGCTGTGTTCCTTGTGGTCCCTGGCCCCCAACACACAATCCTTTGTTGGGTCTGCAGGTGGGAGGTCGTGCATTTTTCCTCAGTGCTCTTCCCTCAGGTGTCCCTTATGCTTCCTCATGAAGCCTCTCATCCATGTCTCCAGTCTCCCTGATGACCCCACAACCTGCCCTGCTCTGCCCTGCCTCAGAGCTGGCACCTCGTCATCCATTGGCCCCTGTGCTTCTTTCCCAGCTCTTTATTCCAAGGTTGCTGGTCTTGGTCTCTGGAATCATCTAATTGTGTAAGGATCATATTATTTTCCAGCATGTAAATCACCTGTCATGGGGTAGATGCCATATACCCTAGAGCAGTAGGATAACTAGGAGTGGGGAGTTGGCAGAAATAACTCATTGGTACCACTTCCAGTTTCCTGCTATGCTCTTAACACTGGAATTCAGAGTTGCCATCCCAACTGGGAAAGTCAACCTTCCACTTGCTCAGGCCATCTCCCTCATTCCTCTTGGAGCTCATCTAACTTGGTGTCCTTTTCACTGGCCCAGGAAGTAGAAGACTCTGGACTTATGCCCTCAGTGTCCTCTTCCTCTACCTTCTCTTCTTTCTCTAACTGGTGTTTTGCAACACCCAGTGCCCTAGGAAATGCTGCTCTCAGAAGGGAGTACCACAGAAGTGATCCTCACCTTGCTGTGGAGTTGGGGCTTCGTTTCCTTTTTCTGGGGAGGCAGTGCTGTGGTGAAAGATTGTTTGGTCAGGCAGAGCTGAGTTCAAATTCATACTCTGCAACTCATTAGTTCTTTGGCTTCAGCTTTCTGAACCTTAGTTTTCTCATCTACGAAATGGAAATAACAGCTACCACTGATGACATAAGGTTTGTAAAATACCAAAGTTTCCACACATAACTACTACTTATTGACATGGATTATTTTTATTTGAACCTTTGGTCTATTTGTGGGATGAAAATATTTGAAAAAAATTTAAGCTGCAGCAGCAGGTTCTGGTGAGCGTTGGGGGGTGTGTGTGTGTGTGTGCACGCACACGTCTGTGCATGGATATCCATGGATGCCTGCATGTGCAATGATTTGGGGGAAACTGGGAAAACTCTGAAATCACACGAAGAAAGGAAGGAGTCTTCTCTTCCTGCTATTAACTTCATCCTATCCATTTCACGTGGATGCCATCTCTCTTTGGCTTTCTTCTTTTAGCCTTTAGCCAGCCAGTTGTATAGTTTTTCTAAGCATGGTGCTTTTCATGATCACACCTCTTGCTTTCCAAATGTCCACAACCTTGCCTTGAAGTATCCACTGGCCTCTGCCCTTCAGGCACAGCAGTGTCAAGCCATAAATCTCCAGAGAAACCAGAGTTCAGAGCCCTGTTTAGTGAACATGGGCAAACTTGTTGGCATGGCGAGAACATTTTGGAAAATGTAGTCTTTTGGAAAGCAATTTGATAATATCTATAGACATTAAAAATATATACACCTGATTATTACACCACTAGGAATCAACCCTAACCCTAAAGAACATTTGCATAATATGCATAAAGAAGTGTATCTCAAAAGTTCATTGCAGTGTTATTTGTTGGTGTGGAAAACTGGATGCAACTTAGCTGTTTATCAATATGAGAATGGTTAAATAAGTCTTACATATAATGGAATACTATATAGCCATGAAGAAATGAGGTTAATTTATGTGTCTTGCCACAGAAATCTCGCCAAGGTGTTGTAAAGTTTAAAACACACACACACACACACATACACACACTCACATATACACTAACATTTACAATCTGATCACATCTAAAGAAAAATGACAGAGAAATATCTGGGTATATACCTCTGTATTTGAAAAGAGGTGACAGGATGAACACCCAACTGTTGATAGCTGTATCAGTCAGAGCCAATCAAGGCAGCAGAAATAGAAGTATTATGGAATAAGGATTTTTACTGTAGAAATTAGTCCGTATACATTATGAGAAGAGCTGACCAGGAAGGATCCAAAAAGGGAAGTTGAAGGATCAGAGAACAGTTACTCCCCTGCTCTGGTACAGCAAATGGGTGAGAGTATACAGGGAAATCTAGAAGCTGGCATGTCTAGCTGCTGCAGCAGGATGCAAAGAGGGTTTGGGGAAGGTTGTTGACTGTTCATGGCTTCCACCTCTGTAAGTTTACAATGAAGCATCTAGAGGTTGCCAAGAGTCACTGTTGGTCAAGAGGCTGTCAGTTGGAAAGGAAAGCTGGAAGTAGAAAGGAGAAGACCATGATAAACTGGACTTGGCTGGCGTCTCTGCTCTTTCTCTCATTACCTTTGACCAACAACAACCTTTAGGATGTAATGACTGCTGCTTGACTTTTGTCTCCCAAATCTCAAGTGACTTCACTTTTTGCCAACGCTAACCTACAAAGGGAAGGCAATTCTGGGAAATACTGTTCCCAAATGAACCAGGTTGACAGTAGAATAATTCAGCACAACAGGGTTTTCCCTCTGAGGAAGGGAGTGAGAGCTAGGAGGTCAAGGGTTACTTGTACACTATGCTTCACACTGTCCTGAATCCTTCACCACAAAAATGCGCACATGGAGTGCTTGTGTGTGGAAACCAGGATAAAAAGGAAATCAGAGTCTCTTGACTTTTTTTTTTCCAAACTCTTAGTGGGCTTTCTTCTATCCTTCCATCTAATTATCTCCTCTTGCCTTATTGGTATTATTCTTTACTTTCACTAGATTGCTAATGATTTCATTTGTTGGAAAAAAAATCTGAAAAGGTGCATATGTGTACAAGTGTGTACATATGCACATATGTGAGGGTGTATATGTGCATGCGTGCTGCATGTGTGTGAACCCCCTATCTGATTTGCTCTTGGGTCTTTTCCCTTTAGTAATGGTCCTATGACCTATGCCAAAGACACCCAGGGGACAGGAGAACCCAGGAGGAGGGTTTGGTGAGAGAACAATGAAAATGTAAGCTCCCTGGGAGATAAAACTCATATAGCACACAGGGGGGTTTTGTTCCATTAATTTTTATTGGGAAAGGCACATCCCCTGCTGCTATAGACTGCCTCTCCCTCAGGCACAAAGCCAACTGTGTGTTCTAATGCAGCTGCCTCTTTGCAAATAGCTTAGGAAAGAAAATGCAGGGTTGAGGTAGGTGCATCCAGCACAGAAGCTACAGTTCAAGGCACTTGGCTTCCTCCTGTGGGGCATAGGAGATTGGGGAGAAATGGTGTGAGCCAGGAGGGGAGCTGCTTGCACCCCATCAGTGCACAGCACAGGCCCCTTCAGATACTGCTCGGGAGTAGAAGTGTCAGTGGACCAACGTCGCAAAGGGGAACTTGGTGTTGGGGCCTCTGGTTCTCCTGGAGCCAGAGCCTTTGGCGTTTGTCTTCTATCAGACCAAACATCTGCCAACGAGCAGGGAAAGTCACTTGAGATGAATATTCCCCTTTCTGAATTGGCCACCAGGTGACCCATGTCCAAGACGTATCACCATTTTCTGAGGGTAGTGGTGGAGCAGTCTGTGGCACAGGCAGCATCTGAGATGCCCCAATGATCTGTAGTTGAACAAAGAACTAGGATACAGACATTAACCCCTTGGTGCCTTATAATGAGTTCCTCTATAAGTCCAGCATCCAAGAATTCAGCTGGGCTCACTCAGAGCCCTGTTGTTCCTCCCCCTGGTAACACCTTCCTCTGGTGCTTAGCAAGCTCCTTGCAGCAGGAACCCAGTTGCTGGATTTGCATCCTTAGTACCTAGTGCAATGGCTGGCTTAAAATTGAGCTCCCTCCGCATTTGTCCATTGCCTCAGCTACTCCCTGCGATCCACCTGACTCCATTTTCTACTTCTGGTTTCCTTCCTCACTCTGCATCTGTCATGATGATCTCCTCCTTGCAGGCATTTGAATGCACCAGGCATACTCCAGTCTAAGGAACTTTGCATTGACTATTCCCTATTTCCAGAATGGTCTTCCCCAGAGACCCCCAAGGCTAATTCCTCACCTGTTCCCAAATCTCACTTCCCAACCATGCTGCCTCATTTAAAACTGCAACCTGCCTCCTCACTCCTCCCACTGCACCACACCTTTACTTTACTTGCCTTTCCTTCCAGAGTATTTATCATCTTCTAACACACTCTGTAACTCACTTTTTGATTACATGTTTTTATTTGTTTATTGTTTATATCCTCCCATGTAAAAAGTGAGCCTTTTGAGGGCAGGGATCCTAGTCTATTTTGTTCACAGATATATCCTAAGAGCACATAGAGCCTTTAAATGAATATTTATTGACATTTGTTGGACTTCATGGACAATCTTTCATGAAGAAATTGCTTAGAGATATTTCATGTTTGGGGACATTCAGCTGAGAGGAATTCTGGTCAAGTTAGCACTAAAATGAAAGAAGACTGGTATTTCAGAGCTTCCTCCAATTCCTGCAGTGTCAACACAGACTCAGCATGGTTGTAGTGACAACAACAATAATCATAAGTAACAACAAGAATTGACTCCTAACCATTATATAGTATTCTACATATGTTGCATGCTTTGTATTTGAGCTTCATGATTAGAGAAAGGCAAGGTGGATAGCAGTACTCTCATTTTGCTTATGTGTAAACACCTTCAGAAAGCTTAAGTGACGTCCTGGAGGTCACACAGCTAGGAAATGATGTAGATGGATCCTCAGCTTAGGTATTGTGATTGTTAGTCTGTTCTCTGTCACGAGGACTACCTTTCATATACAGGCTATTCTTGATTGCCTGGACAGAATGGCAGGATGAGGCACAGAGGCTGGAACCATAAGCGTGGAGGTTCCCTTTGTGCTGTGAGATTTCTAAGAGCAAGCTATAAGCTGAAGCTTTCAATAACAAGAGGTAGGATTTTAGAACAGAGCAAGATGGGGCTGTCTGCAGAGGTTTTGTTATTTATTTATTCTTAATTGCATAAAAACAAAAGCTTATGCAGATTTTTTTTTTCTTTTTGAGGCACAGTCTCACTCTGTCACTTAGGCTGGAGTGCAGTGGTGCTATCTCAGCTCACTGCAACTTCCAACTCCTGGGTTCAAGTGATTCTCCTACCTCATCCTCTTGAGTAGCTGGGATTACAGGCACATGCCACTACACCTGGCTAATTTTTGTATTTTTAATACAGACACGGTTTCACCATGTTGGCCATGCTGGTCTCGAACTCTTGACCTCAGGTGATACATCTGCCTCAGCCTCCCAAAGTGCTAGGATTACAGGTGTGAGCCACCATGCCTGGCCATATGCAGAGAATTTTGATTGAGGTTTCACTGTGAAGAGTGGGTAATATTGCCTTTAGCCAGCCTGGTTCGTCTAGGACCTTTTGTGGGCAACATTTTTTAGAGTCGTGTTTCTCAATGAGACAAATATGGGGGACATTTGGCAATGTCTGGAAACATTTTTTGTTGTCACAGCTGGAGACAGGGGTGCTACTGGCATATTGTGGGTAAAGGTCAGAGATGCTGGTATACATCCTACAATGCACAGGAAAGCCCACAAGAAAAAATTATCCAGCCCAAAATATCAATGGTGCTGAGATTGAGAAACCTTGCCTTAGACGATGCTGTGAATGACTGTTCCTGGTCCCCACCTTGTCCTGGTTTTTCTGGATCTCTAGTTCTTTTCCTTCAGAAGGAGTAGAGAGTGGGCTAAAAATCTCTCTTTAAAATGATTCCTTCTAGGGAATTAATTAGCAAAGGGAACAAGGAGTTGCAAACTTCCACAGCCATCAGCTTGCCACCTGCTGCAGCATCAGTCACGTTCCTGCCTATGCCAAGCCTGGAGGTGGAGAGACGCCGTTTTGTGCTGCTGGTGTGGGTCTGCAGACTTCAGATGTCCTCTCTGAACCAGGGATGAGCCGGTGAACACCAAGGTAGGAGGGCCAGCACTCTATGTTGTCAATTGCCTAGATGCCCAGGGCATTGTGTAAACCAAATGAACTCCCGGATCTTATCTTCGTCTTGACAGTTCTCTGGTACTGCTAGAATGCCCAGGGATATTTGTTCTAACTTATCCAATTGGTATTGAAATACTTTCCAAATGAAGGATAAGGCTGTCAGCGACTACTCTGAACATTAGCATATGCCTGCCAGTGTTTGCTTCCCTTACCAATAGAGTTGAATCACAGTTTTTCTCCTGTACACAGTGCCTTCCAGTTCTCAGAGAATAATATTGGGTCATGAATGGACACACACACATATCTTCACATACATAATTTTTAATAGAATGTTAAAAGTAATAGTAGAATGAGAAAGAAAAACAATTCCTTAAAGATTATTTCTTCCTTCGCTATTAGCAACTTGGAAACGGATCCTGAAATGATTAAAATTATATTCTAAGACTCCAGAGTTAGTAGCAGACCAGGACTGGAACTGTGGTCTACAGGACTCCTAGCTGTGAGCTATTTCTGCTATCCAAGGATTAAATAAACTATCAATTACTAGGATAAAGTTATTCCTTGTTTAGATGAAACTCATTTTACAAAATGTTAAGTTTAGAGATTTGAGCAAGCAGGACATTAATCTGCATCACAGAGACATGAGGCTTGTCCACCTTGTGCTTGGGTATGCCATGCCTTTGACTTAAAACACTTTTTACTGTCTGGTTTTCCTCTAAGCTCTAGGAAACATGATTTCTAGTCTCCTTGGCAGGCCCTTCTTTCTCTGGCAGTCCTTAACTTCTGGGGTTCCTTAGGATGCTTGGGAGTTCTTTTCCTTTATACTTGACAAATTATCCTGGGATAACCTCAGCTCTCCCTTGTCATCAGTTGCTGTGTTAGTTAGCTGTTGCTGTGTAACAAATTATCCGAAAACTTACATGTCTCTTTGATGATGTGTGCCCAATCTGTCCTCAGCCCAGGGTATGTGTGGGGTGGGTTCCAAACTCTGTGGGTAAGGGCAGGGATGGAGCTAGGAGGCTAACAACAAGCTTTGTGGGATGTAAATCTCATTGGGTGAGAGTCTAATCTCTCACAAGATCCTGAGCTCCACCAGACTCTGCATTTCTTCAGGGCCTAGCAAAATGCCCAGCATCTTGATACATAATTGATGAATAAATGAATGCAGAAAGAGTTGCTGCATTGATGTGAAATGTCTCCAGGACTAGTGGGCTGTGGAGTTGCCTACCTTCTTTGGTTATTTACCACCCAGTGTTGGTTGTGCAGTGGAATAATCTAGAGGACTTCTTTATAGCTAAAGATGCCAAGGCCTCACTTCAGACCTCCTGAATCAGGACATTGGAATGTGTAGTCTGGGCATGTGTGGTTGTTGAAAGTTCTGCTGATGATTCTGTTGTCTGCCTGAATGAAGAATGAACAATTTACAAATTATCTCCTGGTTGATTTGCTTTTCTGTGAAAACACTTTAATATTCCATAGGAAAATAGGATCCCCTTTGTAGTCATTATTCTCGTGCAAACCTGTTGAGGTGTCTGCTGTATTGTCAAGTGTAATCATTGTCTGTATTATCTGAACCCAAGTAATATACATTCTTGCTACCACTGTAAGTATGTGTTTGGATGTCCTGTTTTTGCTGATCCATGATCCACTAATGTGTGGATATCTTAGATACCTACCTCATTTATTATTAAAAGTAAAAGATTAATTTATTTAACTATTTTAGGCATGGCAATCATAGTAACGAACACAAATAGACAAGTATTTTTGCCCTCACAGAACTTACAGTCCTTGAGGGAAACAGTCAATAAACAAGATAATTAAAAAACATGTATATATCTGGATGGTGATGAGGGCTGTATTAGTTAGCTATTGCTGTATAACAAATTATCCCAAAACTTAGATCTTAACACCGTAACAATTTATTTCATCAACATTTTTGTGGGTCAGGAATCTGAGAGTAGCTCAGCTGGGTGTTTCTGGTTCAGGATTTCTTAGGAGGCTGAAGTAAAAATATTGACTGGGGCTGTGGTAAGTCAATGGCTTATCTGGGGCCAGAGGCTCATCTCCCAAGATGGCTTACCCTGTGACTGATGACAAGAAGTCTCAGTTTCTTTCCATATGGACCTCTCAATAGAGTTGCCTGGGTGCCCTCTTTACATGGAAGCTTATGTCCAAATCTACATCAGCGACCTAAGAGCAAGAGAGTGAGCAGGAGGAAGCCATGATACCTTTATATGAGCTTGTTTTAGAAGCAGTATCCCATCACTTCTGCCTCCTTGTCCTTGTTAAAAGTGAATCACTCAGTAAAGCCCATAGTTTAAAGGAGAGAAATTAGCTTCCACTTTTGAAGGGAGGAATATCAAAGAATGTGTTGATATGTTTTAAAACCACTGCAAAGGCTAGGGGGAAAAATAAAAGCAGAGAAGGGAGATACGGAGAGCTGGTGGAGGCTGAGCTGTCATTTGGGATAGGATGACTGGGGAAGAACTTGAGATTCACATGAATGTCTGGAGGAGGTCATTGTGGCTGGAGCTGAGTGTGCAAGAGGAGAGAAGCAGGAGGTAAAGTCAGGGAAGTGACAAGAGGCTGTGGAGCGATTGGGAATGGCTTTTGAGACCATTGTAAAGACTTTGGCTTTTACTACAAGTGAAATAGGAAGTTAATGGAAGCTTTTGAGGATGGAGGTTTTCTGTCCTATGAAGAATAAGACAAGGAAACTAAGGATAAAACAGGGAGATCAGTTAGGGATTCTTGCAATAATCTAGGTGGAAGAGGACCATGGTTTGATCTTAGAAGGGGTAAGGGTGTGGGTGGTAGTGAACAACTGAAGACATGGTCAGGAGTGGCTGCATTCGGGATATATTTTGTAGGTAGTGCTCCTAGATTTGCGGATAGATTGGATATGGGTTGTGAGCGAAATACAAAAATAAAAATAAGGATCGTTTGCAAGGGCTTTGGCTTGCGCAACTGAAAGAATGGAGTTGGCATATGTTAAGATGCTAAGAAATTACCATATGTCTGGACAAGCCTGCTGCACGAAGCAAATTCAAGCTTCTTCAGTGAAGGTGACCGTTTTTCGTTGAACATTTTTAAGGCAACACAAAGACTCAAAAGCAAACTGATTATTGAAACCTCTGGTGTCTATTTTTTTAATTAATATTCAAAAACCATCATTATTGATAACCTAAAAAATAAAGAAGATGGTTATTAGCAGTGTCTACAAATGACCATAGTCCCTGACAATAGTAAGCATAACTTCAGAGATGAACTGGAAGATGTCTTGGACAGAAAGATAATCAATGAAGGTGAGAAAAAGAAATCCATACAACAAGAATGTTCTATATGCAAAACAACCAAGCATACTCTTGCTCATTCAGTCTAACATTCTCATTTAAAATATTTGAAAATTCATTTATCAGTCATCTATCCTACAAATATTTATTGATAATATAATATGCATTAGATGTTGTTCAAAGTTCTCATTTAAGGCAGAAATATTGAGTTAAATCACATGAACTTGCTGATATTTGACCATTGACCATTTGTGGTTTACCACAATGGCCATTTCATATTGTTCAAGGTAATATTTTATGAAAAAAATTTGATGTACAGGTTGCTTGTTCTAATCAACATGTCATTTCATCACGTACGCATATGCTAACATTCGAGATTTTAAGGTTCATTCTTCCTACACTATCCTAATAATGTGGCTGATATTTAATAACTTAGTTGTCCTCATTTCTGTCTCTTTACACCTGTCACACCTGCCTGTTGTAATTGAAATGTCGTTCTCTCTTTTCCTGTCCCTTGTGTAAATGGAGCACAGCTGTTTCCTGTCACCTGTGTGTACAATGTCCCTTCATGTACTTGAACTTATCTGTAAGGTCGTATTATGAGGTATTACTAGGCCTGAGGATGTACTTATAACTAAGTACATCACATCCCAGCTGTTTTTGGTATCAGTTTAGAGTATTAAAGACCAGTCTGAGCCAGTTATAGCCTGACTCTGAGCCCCAGCTGTGTGGATCTTGCACAGATATGCTGTCTTGCATGTAACATTTGTGACAGGCTTAAGCTGCTGGTAATAGTGTCCCAGCCTTGAGGGCAGGTTTAGCCAACACCAGTTTACAGTTATGATCATCATTTGATAATGCTTTTCAATTTCTTATTTCAGAGCTGAATGTCTGTGAACCAAACCAGAACTGTCTCTAGGTACACAGGCAATGTTATTTAAGCTTGCAATAAGAAGTGGTGTGTTTCTTACTTCCCTTGGACTCACCTGCATTTTTTATTCCAACACAACATATGCTCAGCTCTGTACATCTCAGAAACAGAACATCTTATCACTCTGTGGGGATGTTGCTCCCTTCCTATTATGTGGCTTCTCTTGTGCTCTACAACTTCATTTTGTATCATCTCATTCTAGAAAATGACATTCTCAGAGGCTTTCCTGAGTTAAGTTACATTGGAATAGGTGCAGCTTGTGTCCAGGCTGGAATACGATGCTTGTGCTATGTGAAACAGGGTTGCTGTTATTTTTGCCTGTCTTACTTAATTAGTATACACACAGCATGACTGGGGTCCAGTCCCTACCCTGTTTATTGAGGTGCAACATCATGAGGTAGAAAAACATCTATAGAAATTGAGAAAAGAATTTTTTTGATGGTACATAAACAATTAGATGAACACAGAGAGAGAATTATCCAGCACCTGCATTCTCAGAGACTCATCTGATTGCCTTGAAACCCATTATATTGTTTTTCTCCCCCTTCTTTATTGCATTTGGCTACGGGTGCAGCGGCTGTCTCTTACAACATCTATTGTTTGATTGCATCCGTTGCTTTTAAAAATCCAGGTCTGTGAGCCCAGTTCCAACTTCAAATGGAATTGGTGCAAAGGGATGGAGACGGCAGATCCTTGCCAGACATGGAGTGATGACTCCATTCCAATTGCATTTCCCTTTAATGAGGATCCTGATGCGGCTCTCATTCCTCTGCAAGTGCCATGCTGCATCCGGTGTAATGGCTGCACTTGATGGATAATTTATGCAAACAGAACACAAACAAGAAGTCATTAAGCCACCCAACGAGGGTCCTTGACTTTTGCAAAACCAAACAGTTATTCTGATCCTGATGAGTTTAATTTTACTTTTGGTTGAGTACCGATGAATACATTATATTTAAAATAAATATAATATTATCAATATTCATGATCAAACTGAATGTCATTTGGTGTTTAGTGTTTCTCTTATTTTTAAAGAGTGATACACAGAGCTTGAATTCATAGTCACAAAGTATTCTTATTTAGATCTTTAATTCTAAGTCTGCTTTTAATGGATTCCAACATAGCTAGTGAAAAAAAGGAGGCAGAGGGGAATCTATTATTTGCATATGTGTGAACACCTTTACTTTTCATTTGAATAGTTCTTGTTTGGTATTTGCAGCTCTAGAATGTAGGTAAATGTGAATTTGAGAATTTGACATAAAGAAACTGTAAAACCCTGGACCACATAAAGAAAATTGATATTGAATATGATTTGGCTACCTAGTGATAAAAATCTACTTACAAGAAAATTAAAATTAAAAAAATAAGTCTTTAGCATGCATAATGCCTTTGCTGTAACTCAAGGACCATGTATGTGTACAATGTTTGGATGTCAGTTTACATAATGTGTTGTGTTCTCAGTGCTTTCCAGATGCCCAGCAGTTTATTTTAGTAATTTTAATTTTATTACAACAGCATCCTATGACTCGGTTGCTGTACAGCTTCTCCGGGAGCACTCACGTGAAAATCATTAAAGCCTAAATGATCCTGGCAGGTAATCTCACCATCTTTTCATCTTCCATTCCCTGGAAGGTGGCCCCTGTCGATTGTTTAAAGGAAAAGAAACACTGTTACATGAGGCACAAATAACAATGCTGCATCCTGATCCATTCCCTATAGAGAGGAAAATAAGGCGGTTGTCAATCTGTGGAGTGGAGGCTTATCTCTGGGGGTACCTGGGAAGAAAATATGCCTCCCAGTATCAGGAGCCACATGGCACCAGCCTCTGGGGTTCACTGAGGCCCTTTAACCTCAGTCAACCCCAGAGGGGACAGGACCTCCCGACATGTGATGGATAAGACTCCCAGACCAGCAGCTGGGGCAGCCGCATCTACTACAGCCACCTCTTCTGCCACTTTAGGGTGACATGGGAAATGAGGAACTGCAGGGTTGGGTCCCCCAGTTTCAGGAGAAGGGATCTCTTGGGGAGGTCAATATGAAGTAAAAAAGAGGGAGACTGGAGGAGGACTGCAGGGAAAAGGGAAGCAAGCTTTTTCAACTGTCAGGCCCCACTCATTTTCCCCAGGAAAGGGGAGAGGGAAGGAAGAACTATAAATACACAGTCAAGAGGTGGAATAGATCCCCAGGAATAGGACTGGACAGTGGGCAGGCCTTCTTATGGATGATTGAACAGAGCAATACACCATTGACAGCTGTAGGTGAGGTGAATTGTTAGCATGACTGGCTCACCTTGGAAGGAATGCTGGTAGCTACAGCCTGAATTTCTGGTTGATGCCAAGGATTTCCTACTCCTGGCACCCTTATTCCCAAAATATCTTAGAGCCTCTACCAAAGATACAATACTCAGGTTCTATGTCTAGATTTACTAGTTCTATGGGTCTGGAGGTTACGTATCTAACAATAGCCTCTAAGTGTTTTTGATCTACACAGCCAGGATCATGTTTTGACAATCATTGTCTTAGACTCTGAAGTTGGGCATCTTGCAGCTACAGAACTCCCTCCAATCTATAGTTTGAAGACATTTTCATTTAACTTATGAGTCTCTGAGGACAGCTAATTTTCTTTGTCCTTCCTTTCTGATAATTTCCCTCTTCTCTCAATGCCTTAAACCTTCATACAAGAATTGGAGTGATTTTGATAGGAGATTATTTTTAGTTTGGCGTCTGTGCAAAATTTCATCAAGACTTATGTAGGTAATATGCCAGTCTGTGCCCCTTGACTGCTAGGCTGGAGGCAAGAGACTCAAGAACAAAGAAAAGATTCTTGCCTGCTCCGTTTGAGAGAGGGGAGATGTTTTCGTATATTATTAGGAAAATGTTAATGGATTAGGGAGAAAAAACTGGGCACATCCCTAGGATATGGACATAGCCTAGCTGCTCACACCCCCTTTTTAAAACCTCATGGCCTGAAATCATATCTGTATTTATCTATTTATCTAACAACATACTACTTTGTCTGTAACTACTGTTGCTTATAGTCATTTGGCTATATTTCCCAGGCTTTCTTGGTAACTGGTATATGAGTGGGTTTGGTCAATGGAGACACTTACAGAAGACTACAGCAGGAAGAAGCCTTCATTTTTCCATTGTGGCTGCATCTCTTCTATGATTCTAGCTCCCCATGGTTTCTCCCTCCCTAGTTCCAACTCTTACCTGGAAGCTGCTAAACTGGTTCAGGGAATATTACCTTCTTCTTGTGTTCTTTCAGTCTAAGGATGACAGCAACTTTCTGCTATTAGGAATCCCCTGATTGCTTCACCAGTTTTGCTTCTTAGCTCTCCAGTTATGTGTAACAAATTCCCTAAGTAATTTCCTCTGCTTAAAATACCTAGAGAGGAGAGGTTTCTGCTTCCTGGCTGGATCTTGATTGATTCACTGATCACAGGTAGGCACTTCCTTGCATAGAGCTTGATAGCATTTAAGGAAGGTGGGGTGGTGGAGTATAACGGCTCTGGACTCAGAATGCTGAAATTCAAATTTTGACTACAGGCAAGGAATTTCATTTCTTTGGACTTCTGTTTTTTTGGTTGTGAACCTCCTGTGCATAGACCCATTGTTGACTTCTCTTTGTCCCCACAATAACTCACACAGGGAATAGAATTTAGACTTTAATAGGCTGATTGAGAGCAATAGAAATATCTTGATGATCTGCCTTGTGTTATGGCTTATTATAATTACTCATCATAAATGCTCACTATATATAAATACTCATTATAAATATAAGCACTCTTTTATGCCGAGCCCAGGCATAGCTTCACTGATGCTTTTCAACATAATGACCCTGGCAAAGGATGAGATTTGGCAAGCAAGTTGAAACCCATTTTAGACCCATGAGTCCAAGTCTTTATTTTTGTTCAGATTCAGAGACTGAAGCCCAGAGAGACTAAATGCATATCAGACGCAAGGGAAAATACATTTTTATATTAAAATTATGTTGACGTGTCAGCATGGTAACTCTTTTGTTGTATATGTGTAAATACACATATATGTATATATACATATATATGCACATAGATGTATCCTTATGTGTGCATTTTATATATTATGTATATATGATATATGTATGCATATATTTAAAATTATAGAATTTGTTTCACTTGGGAAGGCAGCTGTGCATTCATTCAATCCAATACTTTCATTTTATGGACGTGAAAAATTAACCTCAGTTCCTGAAAATGGGTATGTGTGTAAGTTCTATAGGGAAGTTGAAGGAAAACAATTAACATTTTTTTCTTTCATTTTAAACTATCAGTACATCTTTTTTTTTTTTTTTTTTTTAATTGGGAAGTAGCCCACCACCACTAGATGTGGTATAGTTTTTGTACCTTTATTTTGACAGTTAACACACTTACAAACTTTATGTTTCATTTTTGGAGTTTGGAGAATGAAAAAGTTATTCTGTGCATTGTCAGAAAACAGAGGGTATGAGAAACCTATACATACTTTTAATTTATCTTAAAATCTGCCGTGTCTCAAGTCTGATGAAGTCAGCTTGTCTTCAGTCCCTCTGAAGTTCTATCTTTTATAGACCTATATAGGGGTAAGAAAACAAAAGATGGCAGACAAACATAAAACTTCTGAGATTTCCTTTAGTGGTTCATTTTTGGCAGAGATGATGAGATTGCAGAATATATGAACTTCTGCTTTAGTTTCTGTAATCTGTCTACCTGATGAATTTTTTTTAAACGTAAGTGGTATAACAGTGATTGCTGCAGATTTCCCATTCACTGTAAAAATGTAGGCATTTGAACTAAGGAGCAGAGGAGCCGACTTGTTGGGTACATTTTGCAGGGACAGTCCATTCCCCACGTATGTGCTCCAGATGTTGGTGAGCATTGAGGCAGAGAATTTCAGAAACCTGAGGTCAAGGTTTTTCCTTGCAGTTTTGTCCATTCTGTTATTTGCATGCCATAGGTTCTCTCAAATTCACCCCTCTGCTATATCAATCAAAGCCTTGAACTTTCTTTTTTTTGGTGGTGGTGGTGGGGGGTGATTGTTGTGGTTAAACTGTGATTGTCTCTGTCTTTAAGCATTTTCACTTAAATGTTTATTGTTCATGATGCACAGCTCCTGAGCCATACCCACCAGAGGGAGGGAGGAGAAACAGGAGGATGTCAGTCTCACCAGCTGGGTTTACAGCTTCGTTGTCTGGCCTGATTTTATGAGAAGAAAGTACATGGTGGTAGAAGAGAGAAATTGCTAGGGGGTAAACGTGTCCTTTGAAATGCCACTCTTGGCTTCCTGACAAGGAAGAAAGAAAAAGCCTGTGGTGGATTCGTTCAGGTACCCTAATGGAAAAGAAGCCAGGGCTGAGATTTTGGCAGGGAGCTGAATTTTCCCTTCTCATGTAGAGATTAACATTCATGACGGGGACCCTCCCTTCCCTGTGTGGGAACGGCATTATCTATCTGCTCGGCTAAATAGAGGGTTGGATTGCCTGGAGAGCCTCGGGGGGCTCAGCAGGATCTCATTGGCCAAACAGCTTGATTTGTCATTAACTCTCCATCCTAATTATCAGCCCTAATTCCAAGAATCCAGTCGGCCTTCTGTTTATTAATAGTGATCTCAGCCATCAACCAGCTCCCATACTTACCTGCCTCAAGGAAAAAGAAGGGACAGTATTCTGAGGCTGAAGAAGATGCACCTTGGATTTAGGTTGCCTGTGTACAAATGTTATCTTTGCTTTCCACCAGCTGTATGAATTGAGCAAATTTCTCATTTCTTTAAATCTCAGTTTTCCTAGCTATAAAATGGGCACAAAACTATAACGTATCTTACTGGACTGTGGAGCTTAAGGAAGATCATTTGTGAACAGAAATTTGCACAGTATCTGACCCATACTGAATGCTCAGTAAATGTTGACCTTTTTTTTTTTTTTATTAAAAAAATAAGAGATCTTGCCATGCATTAAAAACCTCATATATGGGTCAGTCATGATGGCTCATGAATGTAATACTGGCACTTCAGAAGGCCAAGATGGGTGGATCACTTGAGACTAAGAGCTTGAGACCAGCCTGGGTAGCATGGAAAAACCATCTATACCAAAAATAATACAAAAGTTAGTTGGGTATGGTGGCACGTGCCTGTAGTCCCAGCTACACATGAGGTGGAGCAGGACAAGCACTTGAGCCTGGGAAATGGATGTTACAGTGAGCCAAGATCATGTCACCACACTCCAGACTGGGCAACAGGGCAAGATTTTCACACACGGGGCAAGATTTTCACACACACACACACACACACACACACATACCACACACACCGTACCATCATATATGCACCAAAGACATGTTTAGGCAACCTCTAGGACTAAGGAATGTTAGGCAAAGGCTGAGGGGGACTTCGGGTGGGGTGTTGGAAGTTTGCCTTTCTTTGATTTCTTTCTCCTTTCTGTAGGAAATGTGCACTCCCTACTCATAATGGTGAGATGCAGCCTGGTGTCTTCTTCTTGGGAGGCACATTTGGCTCTGGAAGACTGAGTAAGTCAAGGGTGCGACCAAAGTATAAGGAAACACATTTCTGTTTGCTTAGTGCTGATTCTGATAGGATATTGAAGTATGAGAAGGATGAAGGAAATCATGAGGTTTCTGTATTGTCCATCTCAGCTGGGTATCACAGAAAAAGAGTGGAGCAGGAGCTCTGTCAGGAATATCATGAATTCAATTGGACAGCACTTTGGTTTTAAATCTTGGAGATAGTATGTAGTTGCAGAATTGTGGATAGGTATCAAGACCACATCTGACCATGTAATGTGAAAAGTTGGTTAATTTCTGATAATTATGGCCTATTAATACCAAACTAGAGAAGTCAGGGCTATTTTCCCACCCCAATTTCCATAGTGTTTCTTGAAAGTAAATCTCTTTGAGGATATACACGTGTTTTGCTGAGAGAGAAACTGGGGTATGAAGTCTTGCTGGACACTTTTTTTCTTTTTTTGAGATGGAGTTTTGCTCTGATGCCAGGCTGGAGTGCAGTGGTATGATCTCAGCTCACTGCAACCTCTGCCTCCCCAGTTCAAGGGATTCTCCTGTCTCAGCCTCCGGAGTAGCTGGGACTACAGGCACGCACCACCACACCCAGCTAAGTTTTGTATTTTTAGTAGAGATGGGGTTTCACCATGTTGGCCAGGATTGTCTCCATCTCTTGACCTTATGATCTGCCCATCTTGGCCTCTCAAAGTGCTAGGATTACAGGCATGAGCCACTGCACCCACCTGGATACATCTTGTTCATAAATTTAGTAAGTAGTTATTGTGTACGTGTTACGGTCAGGAAGTGTAGTAGGCATTGGGGTACTCTTGCCCTCACAGAGCTCCCAGCCTCTCATCTCCTCACAGGCAAGTGTGGTGTGGAATTTTGTTCACAAGATGGCTTCCACCAATCCCTTCCCTCTCTTTACTCAAATGTCACTGCTTTGACCAATAGAACATGGTGGAACTGATGCTATACCAGACCAGGGTCTGGCCTTTAAGGGGACCAATATGTTTTTCTTTCTTTATTTCCATTTCTCTGGATCCATGGCTAGTCATGTAAGAAGTCTGACTATCCTGCAACTTCTGTGCTGTGAGGAAGCCACTTGAAGAGCCCATGTCAGGGAAAAACTGAGGAATCTAACAGATAGTCAGAAACTACACCACACACATATAGTTCTGGCAAGGCTATCCCAGTCTTCTCAAGCTGCTTGATCTACTCCTTTGTGTTCTCACTAATTCCTTGACTTCCACAAAACCATGAGCATGTTAAAACAGTGGTTTTGTGCCACCCATTTTGGGGGTGGTTTCTTAGGCAGCTGTTGATGGTTGGAACACTCAGTGTTTGGTCCGTCTTTGATTCCCTAGCCAAGCCCAGTGATGAATACATAGCATGTGCTCAAGAAACATGCTTTGGACTTTAATAAGCTGTGCTTCACTCTTCCCTCCCATTTATATCCAAACTTCTCAGAGGAAAAGAGGCAGAAATTAGGGCATAAGCTGTAAGGCTTAGGCTCATTCCAAGTGATCTGATTGCCCCAGACATCCCAAAGACAACCTTGGTCTCTCTTCACCTCCCTGCCCACTATACACCCCTTTCAGAATTTCAAAATTGGCTCAGCCTTTACATGCAGATTCTTGAAGATGTCCCACATGCAGGTGAGGATGCCTTGCCTCTGTGCTAAGGAAACTTGGTGTTCTATGTCAGTGTATTTGGAGGCATGTGGAGGCATGCTTAGTTTTTCAAATCACCCTTACAAGGCCTGAACCTTGGCCTTGAACTTGGCTGACTCTGAAACTCTCCAACTCTGACTCTCAGCTTGTCTCTGTTGATGACCTTTATAGAACTTAATGTTGAGCCAATTGGCTGCTCTACCCACTCTGTTTTTTTTTTTTTTTTTTTTTTTTTTTTTTTTTTTTTTTTTTAAGTCAAACTTTCCTAGTTCCTGAGACATCCTCATTTTCTGTGCTGAGTCCTGATGAACCCATGAAATCCTTTGTAGCTTCCTAAAGGATTTTTTTCTGCATTCAGAAGGACTCAATTCAATGGCATTTTGCTCATTTGGAACCTCCGTGACCAGCCACCATCTACAGGCTGCATCTCAGACTTCTTGATCTATCTCAAGTCTTCCATATTCAGATTCCAGGCTGTCCCTGCATTCCTCCTGCTCACAACATGCCCCTTGCCTAACTCCTTTGCATTGATCAGACTCACTCCCTCACTCATGATCTCCATCCCTGTGTCTTCCCCTAATAATGCTCAGGGGTTTCTTGTTTTCCTGAGTTGGCTCATGTTCCACTTCCCCCTGGGGGGCCCCTGCCACTCCCCCGCTCCTCCCTGCTTATCTAAAGCCATCCCATTCTTGGTGCAAATTCCCTTTTCTCCTTGAAGCAGTCCTGGTTCATTTTCCCCCAGCTCTGTCCCTGGTCTTTGCATGACTCTAATCCTCCCCTGCATCACTGTTAGGTAATTAATCATGCACTGGCTTGTGACACGTCTTGTACAGCATTGAGCTGTTATCTCTTGTATGTGCTTTCACTTTTCTTACATTTATGTCTTACCCCTTTGAGTTCCCTGAGATCACAGAGCATCTCTTTGGCATTCTTTTTTATCCTCCTCAGTGCCTTGCTTGCATGTCATAGCTGCCCTATAAATATTTCTGTAATATCAAGATATAACCTTCCTCAGGTTTTGCTACATTTCTTTCCTAAAAGTGGTCTCTGAGGCTCTAAGCCAGACAGTGACTATTGTGGACTTTTTCCGATGAATAGGGAGGCAGTGGGGGGATACATTTTGGCATTTGGAAGCCTTCAGGTGTCCTTTAAGTCTGTTCATAACTGTGACTCACTCATCCTGTGGGCTACCATGCGCCAGGCTCTGTGCTAAACCCTCTACTGTAATACTGTTTTAGTCCTTGCCATAGTCTTATGGGAGTAATTACTATCATGGTTCTAATTTTCCAGACTAGGAAACTGAGGTACAGAGAACTTCCATCATTTTCCTGAGACCCATAGCTCATATATGTGATATGCTGAGACTTTAAATCCTCTGATCTGACTCGAGTGTGAAATTTTAGCCATTATGCATAGCACATCCTGACCACATTAAGCAAAAAAAAATTAGCCCTTGTCTGTATACTGTTATCCCATTTATAAACCACTTTCATACATAGTGTCTTTATCTGAATCAACACTCCTAAGAAAAAATTAGGGCACTCTTATTTACTCCTGTTTTTATTATTTATATCCTAGATTTTATTTATATTCTAGATATAATTATTTCCTGTAATCTGAGATGTTTTATGCTGTTGTTAAAATGTAATGCAAGTAACATGTAAATGCATTCTCATTGTTAAAAAAAAATCCAGAATTCCAAAGAACACAGGATATAGTGAAAAATCCACTCTTAATCCACCCCAACCATACTTCCTTCCCTGGAGAGAATTACTGCTGTAACTATATAATGCATAACTATCCCTTCACACATATGTATAAGCATGGAATGGTATGTCTCTCTCTCTCTCTCTCTCTCTCTCACACACACACACACACACACACACACGTATATGTAGGTTGAGATCCCTAATCCAACATCTGAAATTTGAAATGTTCCAAAATCCAAAACATTTTGAGTGCTGACATGAAGCCACAAGGGAAAATTCCCACACCTGACCTTATGTGATGGATCATGTGTTTCTTGCACAAAATTATAAAAAATACTGTATAAAATCACATTCAGTCTCTCTCTATAAGGTGTATATGAAACATAAATATATTTTATGTTTATATTTGGGTTCCATTCCCAGAATGTCTCATTATGTATTTGGAAATACTTGAGAATATAAAAAAAATCTGAAATTTGAGACACTTCTGGTCCCAAGCATCTTATATGATGGATACTCAACCTGTATATATCTATAAATACAGACACATATTCATATGTATTCTTCTATAAACATATGGAAATTTACAGTTTTCTACATAGAATTTGCTTTTCTGTAAGTGGGAAGAGCTTGTCAGTTTTCATTCTTTGATTTGCTCTTTTTCCCTTTGTAGTAGTCAGTGTGTCTTAGAAATCTTTCCATGCTTGCACTAATAGAGCTCTCTCATTTTTTATCCCAACTCTAGAGTATTCCCTCTATCGGATGTGCTGTGGCTTAGTTAGTCTTTCCTCTGTTTTTGAATGTTTAGATTGTCTTACCCGGAACAATAACCTGAATTTTGAACTAAGAAGGTACAGTTCCATAGGGAAGCAGTGAGCTACGTCACTTGCACAGCTAGTTATTTAGGTGGAATGCTTCTGTGCTAGGTGTCAGGATTCTCCCACCCTGTCCATTTCCCAAAGCTGGCATACAGCTGAGTAAGGCCATGGCTGAAGCCACTTTGTGGGAGTCCACAAGGAACTTGAAGTCATCTGCAACAATTCCTCTGGCAGTACTAATTGGTGTGAAGATCACACATCCAAAGACTTCTAACCAAATAGTGCCAGAGACATAGACATATTTTTATAAAAAGTGACCTCACAAGGTTTTCTTCCTGAAATGATGTATTTCAAGCATCCATAATTTCTTAAAAGGAAGTGATTTTGGGAGTTTCCTAGGTATAAAGGGGACAACAATGCTGAATCTCTTGGGCTTTACATTCTTCTGAAGATCACAGTGGGAATTATCATGCGACATTAGGATAGTTCCAGAGAGTCATCAAAGTCTTTTTCCCTTTGTTTTGGAATGGGAGTATAGTTGCAACAGTGCTTGTTTGAAAGTGTAACACGTACACTAACACTAACACAGGTAAAAGGCAATGTGATCATCTAATGCTGTATTAAAGTCTTCAGAAGATCAAATAAAAGCTCAGCATATCTGTATGTTCAGGGATTGGCAGGAAAGAACCACCTGGTAGAGTGTGGTTTGTGGCAGTTCTCGGTGAGCAACTACTTGAATGAATGCAAAACGTTCATTGCATTGTGCAGAAATGCTCTCTGATTTCCTTAGGTATGAAGTAAGACCTGGACCATCAGAGCATAGGTTGTCAACTGTTCCAGATATTAATCAAGGTCGAGTGAAGGTGAGTGCTGAATGGCAGTAGAAGATTTTCCTTTTGACCTTAATTGGTACATACCAATCAGAAGGAGAAAATTTGGTTGTAAGAAAGGAAAAACATTATTTTCTCTTGTTTCTTTCAAAGGCAAAGATTATTTACATAGACTAAAATGTTAATTTTCTCAGAAATCAAAGCCACTGGCAGACTGTTAAGTAAAATTCATGTGTGTCTGATTAATACTGGATGACCTCTTGCTCTAGTAGAACCTTGTTTTTTCAAAAGACATATGGAACTCATTCATGCTTATATTATACATATCTGTGTGTTCATATAGATCTTTGACTCTGTGTTCAGTGAAATGTCATAATTTCTTCTACAACAGACTTGGAAGAGAAAATGCTGCTTAGAGCAGAATGTTATGAATGGCAAAGGAAATGAAAGTGTGTGTGAGTGAACTGAGGATCATGACAGTGACCTGTGTTTCTATACTGGATAGAAAACTTTTAATAAAAGCTAGAAGGCAAGGGCCAAATTTTAGAAATGGGGTTTTGTCTTTGATTATACTTCTCTGGGTTTGGACTGCCAATCTGATGCTCTGTTGATGAATGTTTGCTTTTGCATCAGCATCTAATAGGGGAGATTTATGTCTGTTTAGGAGCTACCAGCTTTGTTAATTCATTGGCTTGCAAATGTAATCAAAGAGGATAAATTTGCTTTGGGGAGGTGCAAATACCAGTTTCTCTTGGGCTTCCAGCAGAAGAAAAGGGAATCCTTTTACGATATTAAAATGGATAATTTTAGGAAATTAGATAAAAAGTACCAAAATTTTCAGAAATAATTTTCATGGTAAGTGCTCTGATTTCAAAAACAAATAAAATTATTCCCACCTTCAGAGAATTCT
This sequence comes from Saimiri boliviensis, assembly GCF_048565385.1. Classification (NCBI taxonomy): domain Eukaryota; kingdom Metazoa; phylum Chordata; class Mammalia; order Primates; family Cebidae; genus Saimiri; species Saimiri boliviensis. The sequence goes on along the minus strand of NC_133453.1, from coordinate 21,071,010 downwards.
CTGATTACAAGGAGTGTGCAATTACATAACTCAGGCAATGCAGCTTTCTTATTAACTCCATAAAAACATAGTGATATTGGAATAATTAAGCAACCACTGGTAATTAAGTGCCTTGGTAGTTCAGATAGTCATGGCTGCACTGAGGTCTGGGCTTTGGCTTGCAATACTGGGCAGATGGGAAACCGAAGTGCTGAGAACAAGAAAGTGATCTGGAAAGTGATAACAACTCTTCTCCTCCTCCTCCTCTTCTTCCTTCTTCCTTTCCTGATGTTTCTTTGGCTAAAATCAATGCCTACCTCTTGATTCTCACTTTTCTGATCACTCTTTCACCACCTCTTTTGCTGGTTCCTTTGCAGGTTTCTGACTTCTAAAAACTCAAGGGCCACATGATTCATTCCCAATCTGTACACATTTCCTCGGTGATCTTATCCAGCCACATGGCTTTTATACTATCTGTCTGCTAATGGCTTCCAAATAGATCTTCCAGCTTGAACATCTCCCGTGAATCAAAGATCCATATTTCCAATTGCCTGCCCAGTCATTTCATATGGTCCAGTAAGCATCTCAAACTTGACATTTCCAAACCTGAGTTTCTGATAATCTTTGCTAAACAACTCTACCAGAAACATCTTCATCTTGGTTAATGCAATCTATTTTTTAAAAATCTTGGCATTGTCCTTTTCTTAAAGTTTTATTTTTAGTGGACAAATAATAATTGTATATATTTATGGACTACAACATGTTTTGATACATGTATGCATTGTGGAATGATCAAATCAGGCTAATTAGCATATCTGTCACAAATATCTCTGTGGTGAGAAGACTTAAAATCCTCTTAGTGATTTTGAAATATATATTATTATTAACTAATTATAACTAAACTATTAACTGTTAACAGTCATGTGCTATGCAATAGAAAACCAGAACTTATTCCTTTTATCTAGCTGAAACTTTGTAACCACTGACAAATATCTTCCCTTTCTGACCCCTCAAGTACACAGCAGCCTCTGGAAACCACCATTCTATTCTCTACTTCCATGAGTTCAACATCTGTAGGTTCCACACATAAGTGAGATTATATGGTTTTGGCGTCTCTGTCCCTTTTAAATTTCATTATATTAATATCTTTAATATCTTCACTTAATATCTCATTTCACTTAATGTCTTCTAGATTTACCCATGTTGTCACAAATGACAGAATTTTCTGTTTTTTTTTTTTTTTTGTTTGTTTTGTTTTTAGACTGAATAGTATTCCATTGTGTATATAGACCACATTTAGAAAATTCATTCATCCATTGATGGGCACTCAAGTTGTTTCTATATCTTGGCTATCATGAATAGTGCTGCAATGAATATGGGAGTGCAGGCATCTCTTTGACGAACTGATTTTAATTACTTTGGGTAAATAAATACCCAGTAGTGGGATTGTAGAATCATACGGTAACTCTATTTTTAGTTTTCTGAGGAACGTTTATACAGTTTTCCAAAATGGCTATACTAATTTACAGTACTACTAACAGTCTATAAGGAAGGGTTCTCCATTCTTCACATCCTTGACAACCCTTTTATCTTTTTAATAATAGCCAATCTAACAGGTGTGAGATGACATCTCATTGTGATTTTAATTTGCATTTCTCTTATAATTAGACATGTTGAGCATTAAAAAATTTATCTGTTGGCCATTTATATGTCTTCTTTTGACAAATGTTTGTTCAAGCCCTTTGCCCATTTTTTAATTGGGTAATTTATTTTCTTGTTATTAAATAGTTTGAAGTCCTGGTTTATTGTGGATATTACCCTCTTAACCAATGTATAATTTGCAAATATCTTCTCCCAGTCAGTGGGTTGTCTCTTCATTCTATTTACTGTTTCATTCTCTGTGCAGAAGCTTTTATTGCTTGTGCTTTTAGGGTTGGGCTCAAGAAATCATTGCCCAGACCAATGTCATGGAAATTTTCCCTTATGTTGTCTTCTAGTAGTTTTATAGTTTTGGGTCTTAATATTTAAGTCTCTATTTTCAGTCGATTCTTGCATAAAAGATGACGTCAGAGTTCATTTATATTATTCTGTATGTCAATATCTAGCTTTTTCAGTACAGTTTATTAAAAGATACTGTCCTTTCTCCATTGTGTGTGATCATGACATCCTTGTCAAAATCAATTGTCCAGAGATGTGTGTTTTTTTTTTTCCCCTAGGCTCTCTATTCTATTCCACTGGTCAATGTGTCTGTCTTTGTACCAGGAGCATCAGTTTTGATTAACATATCTTTGTAATGTATTTTGAAATCTGGTAGCGTAATGCCTCCAGCTTTGTTCTTTTTAGTCAAGACTGCTTCAGCTATTAGGGGTATTTTGTGGGTCCATATGAATTTTAAAATTGTTTTTTCAATTTCTGTGAGAAATGACATTGAAATTTTGATAGGGATTGTATCGAATCTGTAGATTGCTTTGGGTAGAATGGACATTTTAAGAATATTAGTTCTTCCAATTGATGAACACGGATATCTTTCCATTTATTTGTGTCATCTTCAGTTTCCTTCATCAATGTTTTATACATTTCAGTATACAGATCTTTCACTTTCTTAGCTAAATTTCCTTTTTTTTGTATTTTTTTATATTATATTTTAAGTTCTGGGGTACATGTACAGATCACACAGGATTGTTACATAGGTATACATATGCCGTGGTGGTTTGCTGCATCCATCCCTCTGTCATCTACATTAGGTTTTCTCCTAATGTTAGCCCTCCCTAATCCCCCATGCTCCCCTAAACCCTCCCCTAGCCCTCCCACCCCACAACAGGCCCCAGTTTGTGGTGTTCCCCTTCCTGTGTTCTCATTGTTCAAGATACACTTATGAGTGAGAACATGCAGTGTTTGGTTTTCTGTTTTTGTGTCAGTTTGCTGAGGATAATGGTTTCCAGTTTTATCCATGTCCCTTCAAAGGACATGAACTCAGCCTTTTTTATGGCTGCATAGTATTCTACGGTGTGTATGTGCCACATTTTCTTTATCTAGTCTATCACCGGTGGGCATTTGGGTTGGTTCCAAGTCTGCTACTGTAAACAGTGCTGCAGTGAACATACATGTGCATATGTCTTTATAATAGAATGATTTATAATCCTTTGGGTATATATGCAATAATGGGAGTGCAGGGTCAAATACTATTTCTGGTTCTAGATCCTTGAGAAATTGCCACACTGTCTTCCACAATGGTCGAACTAATTTACACTCCTACCAACAGTGTAAAAGCATTCCTGTTTCTCCACATCTTCTCTAGCATCTGTTGTCTCTCTCTCTTTTTTTTTTAATGATTACCATTCTAACTGGCATAAGATGGTATCTCAATGTGGTCTTGATTTGCATTTCTCTAATGACCAGTGGTGATGAGCTTTTTTCATATGTTTGTTGGCTACATAATGTTATTTTTAAGGATTTTTTTTCTGGTGCTATTATAAATGGGATTGTTTGCTTAATTTCTTTTTCTTTTTTTTGAGTTGGAGTCTCACTTTGTCCCCCAGACTGCAGTGCAGTGGTGCAATCTCAGCTCACTGCAACCTCTGCCTCCTGGGTTCAACCAATTCTCTGCCTCAGCCTCCTGAGTAGCTGGGACTACAAGCGTGTGCCACCACGCCCAGCTAATTTTTGTATTTTTTAGTAGAGACAGGGTTTCACCATGTTAGCCAGGATGGTGTCGATCTCTTGACCTTGTGATCTACCCGCCTCGGCCTCCCAAAGTGCTGGGATTACAGGCGTGAGCCATCGCGCCTGGCCTCGAGATCTTTTAATCCAGACCATGAACAAACCCTGATGGCTTCTCCTCCTCAACTGCTGCCACCTTGGTCCAAACTACCATCATCTTTTGCCTTCTCACTGGCTCTCTTGTCTTTGGCCTTGCTCTTCTGCAGTTTATCCTCACCCAGTAGCCTGCAGGATATTGTTGGAACATGTCATGTGGTTTTTCATCTCTTAAATGATTATAATAATAGCATTAGGTTAGGTCACGGGATTTTCCTGTCCACAGGTCAAAATGGCAGAATGTTGCTGGACTTCTTATGGTTCAATCTAATACCTACCTCATGAAGGGCCACATAAGATCTGATAAGGGCCAGATAAAGTAGTGTCAGTGCAATGCATTGTGCTGAGGATGGCCTATTGCAAACTCGAAAAATTGTCAGCAATTGCTATTGCTAGACAAAGCCCCTGGTGAGTCACAGAAGGCCTTCTAAAACCTGGCCCCTGTTCCCTGTCTCCCCTCACATTCCTTTTTGCTTTATACTTGATATACTGCACTTTGATGATGCAGTACTTATTGCAGTTTCCTAAACCCGTCCAACCGCCCCCCCCCACTGCCCCACCGCTTTTTGTTTGAGACAGAGTTTTGTTCTTGCTGCCCAAGCTGAATGGCAATGGTGTGATCTCAGCTCACTGCAACCTCTGCCTCCCAGGTTCAAGCAATTCTCCTGCCTCAGTCTCCCAAGTAGCTGGGATTATAGGTGTGTGCCACCGTGCCTGGCTAACTTTTTGTATTTTTAGTAGAAATGGGGTTTCACCATGTTAGCCAGGCTGGTCTCAAACTTCTGACCTCAGGTGATCTGCCTGTCTCAGCCTCCCAAAGTGTTGGGATTATGGTGTGAGACACCACGCCCGGCCACCCATCTGACTCTTTCATGTCCTTTTGCTTTTGATTGTATCAATTCCTCTTTCTGGGACTCTCCTCTTCTTAGTCCTTAAAGTTTAGCACCCTCTTCTCTCCCTCCTCTGTGTAGGTGTCTCTATTCCTCCTCAGTCTGTCCCACCTTTTTCTGTGTTATTTCTGAATTTTGAACAAACTCATTGTATGTATTACAATGATTGATTTACATGTCTGCCTCCTTACTTGACCCCAACTTCCTCAAGTACAAAGGTGGTATTTTATTCATTTGTGTCTTCAACATCTTGTACAGTCTGACATATATAGCTCCCAATAAATGTTTGGTGAATGAGTGGGTGAATGAATGAATGGACAAGCTGAGAACATGGACACCCTGTTTTAAGATAGCTCTTATATACCAAAGAGTGAGGGTAAGGTAAAGATTAAGAAAACATGCAAACTGCTGAGGCATGATGAAGTGAACACGTTTCAGAAATCAGGTTAAATAGGATGCAGGACTCTAACAGGGCAGGGAGAAAAAGCAGGACTGGGAAGCACAGATACTGAAATGAATTGGATTTGAGAGGATGTCTACCTGCCTTTTGGCCTCTTGGTGATTCCCGATGGTATGGCTGGCTTTGGCCCCATGGATGACTGTAGGAAGATGTGTCCTGCCAGAGGGTGAGCTAGAGGCCTGTGGGCTGTACTCTGTTTTTGAGTGATGTGCTGCGGAAGCCTGAGGATGGTGAGCAGGTTGAAACAGTTGTCTTTTTAGAGGCCCCAGGCTACACTGGCCTTGGAATAGAATCTCAAATAATTTTTAATTCAAATGAAATAATGGAGGAAAATTCCCCTGTACAATGGAACATTATGGCCTGGCCTCAAAGCTGGTGGTTTAGGGCTGAGGGTGAATCTGGAAGGGTCCTGCCCCTGCTTGTTGAAGTGGGCCCTTCCTCTACAGACTGTCGATCTGGACATGAAAAGTGCTGGTCTGGAAAGAAACCTTCTTGTGTGATAGCTGCGTTTCCCTACAGTCCCTGGGAGTGAAGTGAAGTGATAGTTATAGGAAAGATAAAGTTAAGTGGTGCTAAGATCCTGCTCAGTTAGATTCTTATTCTGCTAGGATGTTTTCCAACAATAATATGTAGGATTGGATAATAACAGGCTATCTGTCCGGTTACATATACTCCCATGTGCCTTCTGGGGCCTAGTGCAGTGCCTTGCAGATGGTCAGTGTGCAGTGAATTATCCTACAACATACAGAAAAACAGTTTGTGCGTACAACACACAAACAACAGAAAAACTGGCCAGGGAGTGAGAAATTTAGCGGGTCCATTTTGCTGGGATTTATCTCAGATAAGGAGACTGAAAGCACAAGATCTCCTGTAATTTTGTTTCAAAGCTTAGCTATAGAAGACAGGACCACCCCAAATTTTTCAGTCTGATCTGAGTTCATGGCCCTTAAAACATATGTTATCATTAGTGAGGGGAAGAGAATGATTTCATAGCATGCTTGCAGTTAAGCATAATTTACAAGCATGGATATTTGGAGGCAGAATCTCTGTTTAAAAATCTTGTCTCTGATACATGCTAACCAAATGATACAGAATTCTTTTGTGTCTCAACTCCCTGTTTGTAAGGTGGGAGTAACAGTGGTGGTACCTATGCCATTGGATTAAATAGATATGTAAGGCAGCTGGCATAGTACTTGGCAATGAATTAATGTGAACTAATAACACTGGGCTTGATTTCTACAGAATAAAGAAGATGAATTGGCAGCGTGAAGCTATGTCCCCTTTGTGCAGGCAGCTGTGAGGCCTCAAACCATAAGAAGGTCAAACGCTAAGAAGAAAATCCTAGTCTGGCTCTTTAAGAATGGAAGCTCCTGATGGGGAGGAGTAAACCGGAAGTCAGTGGCTTTTTGTCTGAGACCTACCTGCGTAATAACATATGTTGGGTGGGGGAAAGATAACAGAGTAGTTGGACTTTTCCTCCCCTAGAGACTGCCAAGCTTCATGAAGATTTGCTGGATCTTCTTTGAGTGCTCATAACAAGGATTTCTTTGTATATATACGATACTTCACATTTCTAAACAACCCTGTGTGGTGAGCTTCCCAAGCTGCAATGGGGACTTTTAGCTCCCCATTGCCCAGGGAGGAAGGAGGCTTCCTTTTTCCCCAACAGAAAAGCGAGGACAGCGGGTCCCATAGTGGCCTGGGAGACACCAAGGGGGGATGCCCTTGGGGTTTAAGTCTGGGGTTCAGATACGCTGTGGAATCTCGAATCCCGGATTACCCCTGGGGTTGTCCATTAGAGGTTCACCCATGCAATGTGCCTGTAGCTAAGATCATTTCCCACAGGAAAATGAGAGTCTACAAGGAGAAAGAAGTCATGGTCTTCCATATCAGTAGTGATAGCCAACCCTTGACTTCTGAAATCAAAGTTTTCTGGGACTTCAGCTTGATGTCTATAAGTCCCACTCCCCTTTGGATCTGCATATTAACCACCTTCCCTGTTGTGGCCCTGATATGGTTTGGTTCTGTGTCCCTACCCAAATCTCATGTTGAATTATGACCTTCAGTGTCGGAGGAGGGACTTGAGGGGAGGTTGTTTGATCTTGGGGACAGATTTCCTACTTGCTGTTCTCATGATAAAGAGTGAGTGCTCATGAGATCTGGTTGTTTAAAAGCGTGTAGCATCTCGCCCTTTTTTCTCTCTCCTCCTCCACCATAGTAAGATGTGCTTGCTTCCTCTTCGCCTTCCACTGTGATTGTAAGTCTCCTGAGCCCACCCATCCCTCCCAGCCGTGCTTCCTAGACAGCCTGCAGAACTGTCAGTCAATCAAAACTCTTTTCTTCATAAATTACCCAGTCTCTGGTAGTTCTTTATAGCAGTATGAGGACAGACTAATACAGGCCTCCAGGCATAAGGGACGCTGAAGAGGGCAGAATGGGAAGAGGGGAGCTTGTTCAGACCAACCCAGTCACTGCCCTAAAGGGCTGGAGTGAGGAGAAGGGCAGCTGAGCCTGCACGTATTGAAGGAACTATAGGCAGTGGATGCTTGTCAAAAGTTCAAGCACTGGTAATAGCTGGGAAATGTCTCACTGCTAACTCTCAATCCCCATGAAAAGGAATCGAGGGTATCAATAGGCTCACAAGATATTATTATTTATTGGAGTGACCTTTGTTGCTAAGTAACAGCATGATTTTCAGACCGTATTAAAAAATTATAATTGGCATGAGCTTTAAATAATGTGAGCTGGCTTCAGAGACATTAAGCCACATGGCGGGGATGTAAATTAGCCAGAAAGGTTCACAGGGGGGTCAGTGCAATTGTCAGATAATGCTGAACCAAGTCAAATTAATTTCTAATAATTTGTAGAGGGTAGGCAGCAGAGAACCACCAAGCTCCTGGAAGCTGTAGGGATCGCAAAGCTTGGGTGTCAGGTTAGAAATATGAGGACTCACCCATGCCAAAAAGCATTAAAACCAGTAGTTGGAATTCAAGGAATGACGTTTTTGAAGTTCGGACTTAATCTCATTCCAAGTCCTATTTCCTTGACTTTGCTGGGCAGAAAATTAAGTAATGACAGAGAGCCAGAGAGGATCTCCTATGCCTGGGCTACCTGCCTAAATGCTGTCCCTGAATTTTTACCAGAGTTAGAACACCTTCAAGTGTCAGCAACAGGTTAAGTGTTGAACTGATCATTAAGCTAGACCCAATTCCTTCTCAGCAGGCTGAAAAATCTAAATAAACTAGGCAGGCAGAACACCAGGTAAATTAAGATACATCTTATCCTTTCATCCCACTGTGAAATGCTGTCTTAATGTACAGAGGCCCTGTGGGAAGGAGAATAAACTCTGGCTATGGATTTGGAGTGGAGGGGTACGAGAAGTTGGAACAAGAGATGCCTCCAGTGGGCCTTGCTGCCATTCTCCAGGGTGTAGACATGTGAAGGGCAGAACACATGTCTACTAGTTAATTCTTGTGAGCTCCTGAAGCTAGGAAAGACAAAGCTGAGATTCTGTGGCTGGGGCTCTTTAAGAGGCTTTAGTGTCTTGCTTGGTACTAGGCTGTGCATGGCACTGCAGACCAGCCTCTCGGTGGGGCTATTCTGGTATGATGCTGAGAGCAGAGAAAGGGATCTGAGTGGAGGCTAAGCCTCTTGCTGGACCATTTTAGGAGCCTCTGCTCCTTCTGCTTCTCAGGGATGAGCTCTGGGACTGAGGACTCAGAGAAGGAGCTCCTATTCTGGCTCTGGTAGACACTGTGAATGCTCACCAGTGTCTATGCCCTTCTCTTCTTCTTGGGCACATAGGGTGACGACATTTCTTGCGTGGAGGTGAGTCTGGGGAAGGAACTTATGCTGGGGAAAGGAGCTCCATCATAGAAAGATGTCCTTGCAGCAGGATTTTGAGTATCATGAAAGCCAGTAGGAGACATTATTAAGTACTAATAAGTATGGCTGATTTATTGTTCTATGACTTTCTCAAAGAAGCATGGCCTACTTGATTAATAAGCCCTAAGTGACTGGGTTTTGTGGTCAGACAAATCTGCATTCACATCCCAGTTTGCCACTTACTTAGCTGTTTGATCTTGGGCTAGTTATTATACGTAAGTTCTCTAGGGCTTGATGTCTTTTTGGATAGGACAAGGATAGTAATAGGCTTTCCTCAGAAGCTTGTGAGGATGAAATGAGATGAGTAGAAAAGCATGTTGCTCAGGGCCTGGCACCGAGTCACTGCTCAGTACAGTTTTGGCTGTATGACACTGAGAGAAGCAAACTTCTTTATTTTATTTTATTTTTGAGACAGAGTTTCATTCTTGTCACCAGGCTGGAGGAATGCAGTGTCACGATCACAGCTCACCACAACCTCTGCATCCTGTGTTCAAGCGATTCTCCTGCTTCAGCCTTCCGAGTAGCTGGGATTACAGGCACCCACCCACCAAACCTGGCTATTGTTTGAATTTTTAGTAGAGACGGGGTTTCAGCATGTTGGCTAGGCTGGTCTCAAACTCTTGATCTCAAGTGATCCACCTGCTTTGGGCTCCGTAAGTGTTGGGATTACAGGTATAAGCCACTGCACCCAGTCTGAGATCACCAAACTTCTTATTCTCAAGACTTTATGAATGGAACACCAGACAAGACATGTTCCTATGAGCTCCATGGAACTTCTAGATCTTAACTGTTAGCTTAGAATGCCTAGGAATTGTTTGGGAAATGTCTGTTGGAGTACGGTTCTTTAGATTCCTAATTAATCAAGGAGAAATTGTTTCCGGAGGTTAGGCGTGTTCAAGAGATGGCCTAGCTCCTCCTTGGAACAAGCACTGACTCTGAAATCAGACAATCTGGTTCAAGTCCTAACTCTGTTACTTTCTAGTAGCATGAACTTGTTTAGGTGATACACTTTCTCTAAGCCTCAGTCATGTCTGTAAAAGGAAGTGATGATCCCTTTGTCACAGGGTTGCTGTGAAGATACATTATAAAACAAACAACTGACTTTGAGCTGTCTGGAAAATAACCAACACATAATTTGATATCAATAGAAAAATAGATTTTTTTTTTGTTTCTTGTTTTTTCCTTCTATTGAGAATTCAAGAGTTACATGGAGCTAAGGATTTTTAACATTTTACTCTGCAGAATTTCTGAAGAATTTAAGAAAATCTGCAACTATATATTCCAGGTTATAATAATATATGCTTATTATAGAACATTTGAAAAAATAAACACACAAAACAAAAATAATAAAAAAATCATAGCCATAAACTATAATTCTGCAACCCAGAAATAATACCCAGTGATGTTCACATTTGTGTGTCTTTCCTTCCAGCCTTTCTTTCTTTCAAGAATATTCAGAATCATACTATGTGTGCAGATTAAAAAAAAAAAACTTAGAAATCCTGAATTTTTGTTACATTATGAGCATACTTATATTATTCTTACTCATTAAGAATAATGATGGCTTGTCATGGCTACACAAATATTCTATTGTTTGCAGGAGTGATTGTATATTTAATTGTTCTCCAAAGGTTGGGAGTATAGGTTGGTTTTTAATTATAAATAATACTTTGAAGATACCTGGGTTAAGTATTTTCTTTTTGCCTCTCTAGATCCGTTCCTTACCTTTCTCTATCAAGCTTTCTGCTCCAGGAGGCTCAGAATCTGCTCCAGGAGGCTCCATCGTGCTTTTGCCCTTTTACTTGCTCTTGGTTTTGGCCCATTTGGGACCCAGGCAATTGGTTTATCTATTTTGTTAGCTTGCTGCCTGCTTTGACGGAAGGTCACAGAACCTCCTAAGATGGCCCTCTTCTTACAGCTCTTTCTCTCTCGATTCTAGCTCCCGCTTTCTCCCCATATACTTTCAGACTGGGAATGTAACAGCCACACTGTGAGTCCTGGAGTACCAGTCTATCCATTGTGTACTTTCTTTCTTTCTTTTTTTTTATTGCATTTTATGTTTTGGGGTACATGTGAAGAACATGCAAGATTGTTGCATAGGTACACACGTGGCAGTGTGATTTGCTGCCTTCCTCCCCTTCACCTATATCTGGCATTTCTCCCCATGCTATCTCTCCCCACCTCCCCACCCCACGTCCCTCCCCCATTTCCCCCCAACAGACCCCAGTGTGTGATGCTTCCCTCCCTGTGTCCATGTGTTCTCATTTTTCAACACTCGCCTATGAGTGAGAACATGCAGTGTTTGATTTTCTGCTCTTGTGTCAGTTTGCTGAGAATGATGGTTTCCAGGTTCATCCATGTCCCTACAAAGGACACGAACTCATCGTTTTTGATGGCTGCCCACTGTGTACTTTCTGCACCTGCCCCCCACTCTGTAAATAGTTCCTCATAAAAGCCCTTCGAATTATCCCATTTTGAGTCTGCCGTCTACTTCCTGCTGGAGCCCTGACTGTGTTTATACATTATATACACAGTTGTATGTTTGGCAGTCTTTATATATATGTCCAATCATTCCTTCTGTCTAATATTAATACATTTCTACAAGCCAGTTTAAAATAGCTGATCCTTAGTTCTCTCACCTGTAAAAAGACATTAATAATATCCAAATGGTGGGTTGGAGGATAAATGTGATAATGTATGAAAATTCTTTATAACCTATAAATTGACTTTTACATGTAAGATATAAGCTGAAAGGCTTTGATCTGGTTCCAGGATGAAGTTTTGCAATATCAACCTTTGAAATGTTTTCAAACTCCCAGAGCAGCTGTGGCTAACAGGTTTTGGTCCCCTGCTACCATAAACTTTACATTCTTGGCTTTACTTTTTTATTTTTTGAGACAGAGTCTCACTCTGTTGCCCAGGCTGGGGTGCAGTAGAGCAATCTCAGCTCACTGCAACTTCCGCCTCCTGGGTTCAAGCAATTCTCCTGCTTCAGCCTCTGGAGTAGCTGGGACTACAGGCATGTGCCACCATGCCCAGCTATTTTTTTTTTTTTTTTTAGTAGAGATGGGGTTTCACCATGCTGGCCAGGTTGGTCTTGAACTTCTGACCTCGTGATCTGCCCAGCTCAGCCTCCCAAAGTGCTGGGATTACAGGCATAAGGCTTTACTTTAAGAAGAGGTGATCTTAGGAATCTCTGTGTTGTCTGCACACCTGGTAAGCCATTGTTTTTGCATTAAATTTAATAAGGATCTATAAACTAAGTATTCTCTTGGGAGGTATATGCTAATACGTGGTTTGAAGTACTACTAACCCAGGAGAATTCACTTTTCAAACCAAAGTGAGCAGTCTCTTTTGAGCTTCTGGGCTGATCTAGTCCGTTACATTCAGCATGGATCTGTTTTTAAACAATCCATTCAAACACATAAGGTGAAATTTGCCTTAATGGCTTTTTGTCTGAAATTCTGGCAGAGCATAGACAGATTTCAGCATTTACTGCTCTTTGAGTGATTTCCAGCTTTGTTCCAGGAAAAATACAATTAATCTTGTGGCAGCCATGATATCAATCCGTATGAGGGACAAGTTGTTTCAGGTATCACCAGGGTCTCTAACTCCTTTGACTGTGCTCATCTTTTTGGCTGAATGTGAGTGTAATACCCGCCCAGGGAAGCCTCTTGCCTCCACTTGTGCAATTGTCTGCAAAGCCCCAAGTCTTGCATGGGTGGGGGTGGGGGTCTTGTGGATCTAGCTGTGCTCTATCAGCCTCAGGAACACATCTGGGAAAGTAGGTGTGAGAGGCCCCCATGAGTGGATGGGAAGTGGGGGTACAGTAAGTGTCATGAAGGAGCATGAGTAAGATCTGATTGACTTGCATTTGTCCTGAACACAGTGGATGCTGTTTGACTCTGGCTGGGTGAAAGATGTAGGGGCTGTAGTCCTCATATTTGGAGAGAGTGCCATTGGCTTCCTTCTTCACACAATCTTTGTTTTCATAGTGGTGTGCTGTAGCATGGATCTTTAGTAGGTCCAGGACAGCTGAGGGCCCCAGGGCCCCTGAACATGTTTCTTTGTAACAGCTTTGCTGAGCCTAGTATTAGCCCCACTCCGAATCTAGCCCCAGTTGATTTAATTTCTCCACCCTGATTATACGTAACCCATGATGATCTGGGGGCACAGAGTATTTCAGTCCTCACTCTGTAACCTAAACAAACTGTGTTCTCAAACAAATTGCTTAATGTCTCTGGCTCAGAAGTTTCTCATCTGTATAAGAAGTTGGATTAGATCACAATTCCTCAAACTTCTTTATTCGAACTGCAAGGACACCTCCGACTCCTTCCCACAAGTGCCCTGCTCTTCTGCCAAACTGAATACATTGCGATTCTTTTGTTTCCCAATAAAAACTCTAATTCATCCCTTGCTAATTTTATCCATTAAACTGTCCATTTCCTCCCATCTCCACAGCTGTTGCCATGGCCACATTACGTGGGCAGACTCAATAGCCCTAATTGTCTCGTGGTGTCCAAGCTTGCTCGCATTCTGGCGTCAGAGTGCTCTTGTCAACTCCTCTCTCTGCATTCTGCATTGCTTGCAACCCTTTCATGCTGTTCCCATTGCTCAAGTGATAATCCAAAATGTTAAGCAGATGACCTACAAGGCATTGATCAGCTTCTGTGGTGTCACTGCATGTCACTCACTCTTCCCTCACTCTCTGGGAAGGCCATCCTGGCCTCAGTCCAGTAGGACTTTTGTGTAAACTGTTTCCTCTGCCTGGATTATCTTTGCCAGTTAACTGACTTTGCTAATCAATTTCTCCTCATCTTTATAGCTCATGGGTCAGTTTTCCAGATGGAGTCAGATTCCTCTGTGATGGGCTCTGCAGCTTAGTGCCCCTCCCTCACAGCATCCTCTCAGGGGGTCATCATACGGGATCTGCCCAACCAGACCGAGGCTGTACCTGCACCAGGCCCAGCATGGTACCCCAGCATTTAACACAGTAGGCACACCATAGATAAACATTCAAGAAAGGACGGAAGGAGAAAGGGAGACCTAATAGCTCCCTTGTTTTGGATAAATTTCTAGTTTCCACTGAAATCTTTTAAACAATGGTTATAATGTGAAATGCCCCATCTTCAGGGTACTCGCACTCAGGTTGGAACCCCAGTTGCAGGCAGAGGGAGAGGGATCTATCTCTCCCTACTTCCATTGGTACCTTCCTTTTTGTCACTGCCGTGGGTGGAGGGAGGTGATGCTGGTGCCAGTAACAGTGTGCAATCTGTTCTTCTGAAGGGGCACTGCAGGGGTCAGGCAGAGTAATAATACAGAGTGCAATTTGACACAGGGATTATTAGTGGTGGCGGCAGACGTGAACAATGATGGTAACATGGATAATAGGTTTTCTTTCTTCTCCTACTGCAGAGAAGCTTAGAAACCATCCAGCCCAATATGTCTGCAGTTTCCTTACTCATCAGCATTTCCTGGGAATTTTGCTGAAATACAGATTCCCAGGTCCAATACACACATTCTGATTTAATGAGTTACAGAAATTCTGATTCAGTAGGCCCGTGGAAGGACTTAGACCTCCGTTTTATCAGGTAGGTTAGGAATCACTGATCTAGCACCCAGTCCCCTTATTTTACGGCATATTCATTATAATGCTTTGAGTATCATATAGACATGAAACTACCAATACAGATTTTTTTTTGTTTTGTTTTGTTTACTCTTATTAAGAAGGCCTAGGCCAGGCTCAGTGGTTCATTCCAGTAATTCCCACACTTTGGGAGGCCAAAGCAGGAGGATCACTTGAGGTCAGGAGTTCAAAACCAGCGTGGGCAACACAGGGAGACCTTTTCTACAAATTAGTCAGGGATGATAACACGTGCCTGTGGTCCAGCTGCTCAGGATGCTGAGGTGGGAGGATCACTTGAGCCCAGGAGCTTGAGGCTACAGTGAGCCATGATGGTACTACTGCTCTCCAGCCTAGGTAACAGGGTGAGATCTTATCTCAAAAAAGAAAGAGAGAGAGAGAGAGAGAGAGAGAGAGAGACACTTACATCTTTTATTTTCACATTATATTTAATTTTTTAAAGTGCTCTCACTTCTCTTATCTCATTTGAGTATCACAAAAACCCTTTAAAGTCATTGGGACTGCTGCCAGCCACCCTCTTGTAGCTTTTGTGGGTGCCAAGAGGGAAGGTGGCCCAGGGAAGCACTTGTGGAGGGTCCCACAACATGTCAGTGGCAGCTCTGGTTCCACAGTCTTGACATTTGTTTTCCTCTTTGGGAGATGCTTCCATTTAATTCTAGAATGCCACATACCTTATTTTATACTTTATAATATTTAACTTCTGTATTAAACATCTGCAGTGAGCCTTAACAAAAATAACTGATGGCTGGAAACCCTTTTAGGCGCCCCCTTCCTCTACATGAGGAAGCTCTCTCTCTTTTTCTCTCTCTCGCTCTTCTTTTTTTTGTCTATTAAACTTTCCGCTCCAAAAAAATAAAAAAAAAAGATTGATGGCCTTTCCTCATTTTTAAAAGGGGTGCTTTACAGATACGTGAAGGTAAGAAACTGTTAGAGGAGCTTTTATGGCAGATGGTCTTGGCAGCAACTGCTTTACTTTTATGGCAGTCTGGAAATTTTCCTGGGTAATAACTTTCTTTTCTTTTAACAGACATAAAACAAAGAGGTTCTAGATAGTTGGATCATTATCAAATGATTTTCCAAAGACAACCATAAATTGTCAATAGCATTTAGGCAAAAATGAGAGTTGCCCACATCTGGAAATCTAATGCATAAATTTAAATATTTTCCTCTTTTGTGGGTCATGATGTTCAGCTACCCAAACTGTTATTCCTTAAAGGGCAATTCGAGTGGGGAGCTGGGAGAAAGAAGTTTGGGGAAAGGTATTCATGCAACTTCCCCAAATGGTAATATTTCTCCTGTGAGCAGAGAAATTTACCTTTGGTCTTGCTCTCTGCAAACACAGTGAACAAAGCAAGCTTCAGTTTAGGCGAAGGAGGCAGAACATTTAAACTGTGAAAATTTGCACAGAGAGACGTTTGATGGGACTGAAGATGAAACATCCTACTTTTGTCCATTAATTCACTTAACCACTATTTTAAACCTCTGTTATATGATTATATGCCAGGCTTTGGGCTGGGCACTGCAGATTAAGGTGCCAAAGAAGCAAATGTGGATTACAGCCTGACAGGAGAATGCCATTGGCTAGAAGCCTTGTACTGTGCTGTGTAAAGAAATCATCATGCAAATCACAAATGCTGATTTATCGAGTGTTCACTTTATGCCAGGAACTGTGCCTTATACACACTAACTGGCTTAACCCTTCCAACAACCCTGAGATGTAGACACCTTTATTACTTTGATTTTGTCACTAAGTGAGGCAAGCAGAAGTTAAGTAACCTACCCAAGGTCATCCAAATAACAAGCAGTACTGGGATAGAAATCCATCAGTCCAATTCCTAAGCCCGCACACTTATAGGGCAGCCTCTCTCTCAACAAACCCTTGCTGCATGAATGAATGGACGAAGTAATTGCAAGTGTGCTGAGCCTTTTCAAAGGGGAAGTACAATATGGCAGAGGGGTTTAATCCAGTCTGCCTTAGACGGCCTTTCTGAGAAAGTGGCATTTAAGCTGAGTCCTAGGATGGGCCATGGAAGGAAGTGGTAGAACTTTGCAGAATGAGAAGGTCAGGAAGACAGCAAAGATCTTGAACCAGCAGGAACCTTAAACCTTAAAGATAATCTAGTATGATCTCATTTCATAGATGAGAAGATAGGGGCACAAATGATAGTGCAGAAATCTGGGATGACTGGCTTTAGGAAAAACCCTGACGTGGCTAACTATGGTAAAAATCGAGAGAGATATTCTTAAAAGTCCATTTACTCCATTACAGCACATCATGGCACACATAAAAAATGGCAATATTGGCTGGGTGCGGTGGTTCACGCCTGTAATTCCAGGACTTTGGGAGGCTAAAGTGGGCAGATCACGAGGTCAAGAGATCAAGACCACCATGGCCAACACGGTAAAACCCTGTCTCTACTAAAAATACAAAAAAATTAGCCAGGTGTGGTGGCACGCACCTGTGGTTCCCAGCTACTTGGAAGGCTGAGGCAGAAGAATTGCTTGAACCCAGGAGGCGGAGGTTGCAGTGACCTGAGATTGTGCCAGTGCACTCCAGCCTGGCAACAGAGCAAGACTCCATCTCAAAGAAAAAAAAAAAGGCAATATTTGGATGGTAAAAGTAGGTTAAAAGGAGGCAGCTGTTTGTGGCTAGTGATGGCTGCAAGGACTCTGGGTGCTCTAGGCCCCACTGGACAGCAGCTGGGCACATCTGTGACCATCCCCAGTACGGAAGACCCAGCTCAGATGCATGTGAGTGGCTCCCTGGCACCGCACTTCTCAGCTTCCCTCTCCCACTTTGCTGTCCTCCTGCTCTCATTCCTGTGGTGCACACAGGCCCACCCTCATAGACACCTCTGAAAGCCTGGAATCCACACTTGGAAATCCCGTCTCCTCCCCAGCAAAGCCTAATGCTGCAAGCTGACCTTTTTTCCTCCAACCCAACCAAATGGCCGTTCTGTCACCGTGAACCTTTTTCTGTTGGACAGAAACAACCAATCACACTCACATTTAGTTCTGAATGATTCAGTCTTTATTCCCTTAAGACAATATCAGGGTTTATTTACCCTGTGAAGGGTTAGTTAACTAAAGGGAGTGAATATTGGCGCCACAGTCATGTTGCCTGCCGAAGAAGGCCTCCCTCCACTAGTTCCACAAAGACACCTGGGAAACAAGTCCCTTTCCGCCAACAATGTTAGCAGCGTACTGCCTCTCCTTTCAGCCGTAATGCGTGATATAGTTCCATAAGCCCAGACTAGGTAAACTTTCTTGTTTTTCTATCTGGGAGCTTATTAGTAGACACTAGGTTCTCTTAATTGCTGGATGGTTGCATAGGGAATGCTTAATGTTAATGGAGAAAAGACATTGACAAGGTGAAATAGATCTGGCACCTTAGATGTATTTGCATGTGGATGAGAGTTTCTGTTTGAAAGTGTAGGCTGTTTTTTATTTTCAGTTCCAGGATGAGCAGAATCTTAGAGGTTACCTTCTGGTGGGAGGGAGAGAAGACTTGTTAGTGTCTAAGAGTCAAGGAAACCTAACCTGAGAACTTCAGAAGTAAGTAGTGAATTCAGTGGTGGACAAGTAGAGGTTGCTTGCCTGGCTTATAAATTGTCCTCTGTGTCATCTGTGTACACTGCTACTGGGCTAGAGGCTCCCGCGGCACTCCGTCTCCAACCTTTTTGCTTCTCTCAGTCACCAGCTTGATGTGATGGTGCCAATTTCTGGTGGACAACGCCTGACCTTGTCTCTTTCTGTGTTTGGATTCGACAAGTGGGAGACACACAACTCTTCCTGATAGAGCATTCTTTGGTCAATTAAGTGTTCAGGTGATGGCTGCTTAGCAGAAGTTTGATTTATCTTAGCAGTGTGGGCCTGGCCAACAGTTATCATATATCAGCAATTTGGGAGGTAAGGCCTTAGGTAGAGGTCAGGGCAGGTTAACAATAGTTAAGGATGCACCCCAACTTCACTTATGTAATGTCAAGCGTGAGATGTTTGCTGTGCCTGTCACACCTGAGCAAAGGGCACTGCAGCCTCAGCCACTCTCTAGACCAGACTGCAATCTAAGGTTGTTACTCAGATTCTAGAGGTGGATCCCTAATGGGGGTTTCTTAGCTGTTGTCTGGAAGAAAAATAATTTGGGCTTCATGTAGCAGACGCCACTGTCCTAGTTTCTAGGGAATACTACCCAACTGGGATGTTCAGATATATCTTTAATCTATATGTTCTCTTTTTGGAGGGAGACAGGAGTTTTATTATTATTCAAATCAGTCATCCTGAGCATTTGGGGATCAGAGTTTTTAAGGACAACTTGGTAGGGGTGGCAAAGCCAGCGAGCTGGGAGTGCTGATGGGTCAGGTCAGAGATGAAATCATAGGGAGCTAAAGCTGTCTTCTTGCGCTGAGTCAGTTCCTGGGTGGGGGGCACAAGATCGGATGAGCCAGTTTATTGATCTGGGGGGTGCCAGCTGATCCATCAAGTGCAGGGTCTATAAAATATCTCAAGGCACTGGTCTTAGATTTTACTCTAGTGATTTTAGCCCCAGGAACAATTTGGGGAGGGTCAGAATCAGAACCTTGCAGCCTCCTGCTGTATAACTCCTAAACCATAATTTTTAATCTTGTGGCTAATTTGTTAGTCTTACAAAGGGAGTCTAGTTCCCTGGCAAAAAAGGGGGCTGTTTAGGGAAAGGGCTGTTATCATCTTTGTTTCAAACTATGAACTGTAAACCACGTTCCTCCCAAAGTTAGTTTGGCCTATGCCCAGAATGAACAAGGATAGTCTGGAGGTTAGAAGCAAGATGGACTGGGTTAGGTCAGATCTCTTTCATTGTCTGAGTTGTAATTTTGCAGTGACAGTTTCAATGCCTCCCTTTGGATTTTATAACACAGACCACTCTTCTTTCTGCTGACCTGTGGTGGAGTTGGGGTAGCTGTTGACACCAAAGTGAGAGGAGTAGAACTGCTTTGCAACTGAGTGTCTTCACAGAGGCCTGGCTGGGATTCCAAGGCTTGCATGACAAAGGCATTAGTATTGTCATCTATAGCTTTAGTACCACATTGAAGGGAGCAATGTACTATAAGGTAAATAATGAGTACTGAGATAATGAGTGCAATTCTTGTTTTAAAAGTGAAAATTTGAAAGCGTTACTTTGGGGACTTGTAGCCCACAAAGAATAGGATTTAGTCCAAAATGCAGAAAAAAAACTGAAGAACAACTGACAATAGGTGTACTATAGATTTTGAAGCATATTTTTTCTCTCTTCAGTCCCCATTTTTATTAAAAATAAATCATGATGGGACTGATTTGTTTGTAAAATAAACTTTAGTCTTGTTATACTTGGCCTGATTATTTGCATAAAGTACAGCAAGAATAATTATTAATTTTTTTAACATAGGTTCTTTTTAATATTGGGTTTGCCGAAACTTTGTTTTATAAGGAATCTCAGACTGTACTTTTTTAAAGACTTGAAGCCCAGCCACGAATTTATCTATGCCTGCAAGTACCTGTGAATTTCTCATCTTGAGGTCCCAAGATAACGTGGGGCTCCTGGGTCTGTCAGAAAGTGACATTCTTTACTTACCACAGGTGAGGAATCCTGTATAGGAACTGTGTAGACAAGGTATGAGGCCAGCTTTCTTGAGAGATTTTTATTGGCTCTATAAGTCAACGTTGATTCCTTAAAGAAAGCATTGGTAAAATAACCAGTCAAAGTTTTGGTAAAATAACCAGTTTATCCAAATGTGGCCTGTTGCAAAAGAAAACAGATTCTTATTGTGCTATGCTGCCATAGTTGAGAATACTCACAAATGGGTTCTAAATTCTGGAAAAATCAGGTAGACAGAAAGCAATATGCTTCAAATTATGCTCCCAGGAGTATACTTTACTCACTTTCTAAAAGTTGTAAATAATACAAAAGAGATAAGTCTTCTTGACCCTGAAACAAGAGGATTATCAATATTTAATACATTGGCTCTCCATGAGAGTCCTAGAAGTTTGTTTTTTCCCTCTATTCCAATAGCACAATTTTTAAAGTTATCAGAGACCTGCACTCAAAGGTAGCCATCAGAGCCTTATATCTGATTATAAACTACTTTTTGAAAGGGATCAAAGCAAAACAGAATTGTCTGTGGATGACAAAAGTCTTAGGACAGCCACTATTGAAGATAACATATACATGTCAGAATTATAGGAATATTACACAATTCTGTGTAATAGGATAAGGAGTGCAATTCCCTTACACAATTACACAGAATATTACACAATTCTGTGTAACATTCCTATAATCTTCTCATATGGACATGTCAGAATTAGAGGAATCTTATACAATTTTGTAACACATACTAATAACATTTATATAAATATAAACAAAAGAAAGTTAAACATCATTCTGTATTTAACCATATGTTCTTATGCAAAGGAATTATTTGTAATGAGACCACATCCCCATCAATCTTAACAAACACCTGTTACCTACCTGGGTGTGTGCATTCAGTCACTACTTTAATGTGTGTCCTTTCAAGTAATGACCTCTAGAGTGGAGTTTTCCTCCTTCCCTTCTCCCTCCCTCCTTTCCTTCCCTTCCCCTCTTCCTCCTCCCTACTCTTCTTTCTTCCTTTCTCTTTCCCTACCTCCCTTCTTTTCCCTTTCTTTTTCTTTCTTTCTTTCTTTCTTTCTTTCTTTCTTTCTTTCTTTTTTTTTTTTTTTTTTTGAGATAGAGTCTCACTGTATCACCAGGTTGGAGTGCAGTGGCATGATCCTGGCTCACTGCAACTCCCATTTTCTGATTTCAAGCAATTCTCCTGCCTCAGCCTCCTGAGTAGCTGGGACTATAGGCACACATCACCATGCCTGGCTAATTTTTTGTACTTTTAGTAGAGACAGGGTTTCACCATGTTGGCCAGGATGGTCTTGATCTCTTGACCTTGTGATCCACCTGCCTCGGCTTCTAAAAGTTCTGGGATTACAGGCATGAGCCACCATGTCCGACCTCCCTTTCTTTTTCTTTCTCTTTCTTTCACCTTTCAATGTATCATAGCATAATCCTTTATGTTCCTCTGTGTTGAGTTTTGTAGCATAATAAACTTATGGACATTTAATTTTCATGGTACCTTGGGAAGGTATCAGTATCAGCTTTTGCATACAAATGGGAGAAGTAAATCACTGATGGGAATTGTCTTCACCATACTTGAAATATATTAGGATGAGATCTCTTATTTGTTGAATTTTGAAATAAATCTAATATGGTTACATGTCACTTAATGATAGGGATATGTTCTAAGAAATGGGATATGGATAATGTCATTGTTGTGTGAACATCTTAGATTGTACTTACACAAATTTAGGTGGTATAGCCTGCTACACACCTAGGCTATATGATATAGCCCACTGGTTCTAGGCTGCAAACCTGTACAGCATGTTACTGTATGAAATACTGTAGGCAATTGTTATACAATGGTAAGTATTTGTGCATCTAAACATAGAAAAAGTAGAGTAAAAATACAGTATTATAATCTTTTTTTTTTTTTTTTTTTTTTTTTTTTTTGAGACGGAGTTTCACTCTTGTTACCCAGGCTGGAGTGCAATGGCGCGATCTCGGCTCACCGCAACCTCCGCCTCCTGGGTTCAGGCAATTCTCCTGCCTCAGCCTCCTGAGTAGCTGAGATTACAGGCATGCGCCACCACGCCCAGCTAGTTTTTTGTATTTTTAGTAGAGACGGGGTTTCACCATGTTGACCAGGATGGTCTCGATCTCTCGACCTCGTGATCCACCCGCCTCGGCCTCCCAGAGTGCTGGGATTACAGGCTTGAGCCACCGCGCCCGGCTCAGTATTATAATCTTATGGTACCACAATTGTATAATAATCTTATAATAGGACCACCATTGTATAATAATCCTTATTTATTTTTATTATACTTTAAGCTCTGGGTACATGTGCAGATCATACAGGATTGTTGACATAGATATACACGTGCATTCCCCTGTCACCTACTTAGGTATTTCTCCTAATGTTATCCCTCCCTAATCCCTCTACCCCTGCTATTCCTACCCTACCCCCTCTACCCCACAACAGGTCCCAGTGTGTGATGTTGCCCTTCCTGTGTCCATATGTTCTAACTGTTAAACACCCACTTATGAGTGAGAACATGCAGTGTTTTGTTTTCTGTTCTTGTGTCAGTTTGTAGAGAATGATGGTTTCCAGCTTTATCCATGTCCCTGCAAAGGATGTGAACTCATTCTTTTTTAAGGCTGCATAGTGTTCCATGGTGTATATGTGCCACATTTTCTTTATCCAGTCTATCATTGATGGGCATTTGCTATTGTAAACAGTGCCATAATGAACATACATGTGCATGTGTCTTTGCTATTGTAAATAGTGCCATAATGAACATGCATGTGCATGTGTCTTTATAATAGAATGATTTATAATCCTTTGGGTATAGACCGAATAATGGGATAACTGGGTCCATGGTATTTCTAGTTCTAGATCCTTGAGGAATTGCCACACTGTCTTCCACAATGGTTGAACTAATTTACACTCCCACCAACAATGTAAAAGTGTTCCTATTTCTCCATATCCTCTCAGTGTCTGTTGTCTCCAGATTTTTTAATGATTGCCATTCTAACTGGTGTGAGATGGTATCCCAATGTGGTTTTGACTTGCATTTCTCTAATACCAGTGATGATGAGCATTTTTTCATATGTTTGTTGGCTGTATAAATGTCTCCTTTTGAAAAGTGTCTGTTCATATCCTTTGCCCATTTTTTGATGGGGTTGTTGTTTTTTTTCTTGCAAACTTATTTAAGTTCTTTGTAGATTTTGGATATTAGCCCTTTGTCAGATGGGTAGATTGCAAAATTTTTTTCCCATTCTGTTGGTTGCTGGTTCTATATGGGCTATAGAGACCATGGGAAAAGCACAATATCTGAGCCAGAGTGCCAGAGTATCTGAAAAAGTCCCCAGTGGCCTCCCTTGGGTAGGAGGGGGAGTCCTTTGGCTCAATAATCTTATACAGTATAATAATCTTAAAAGTGATCTGTTCACTTACAAGATATGTTCTACAACAGATCACTTATAAGATTATTATACTGTATAAGATTATTATACTATATTTTTACTTGTACCTTTTGTGTGCATGGGACACGTGACTAAAGAGATATTGGCTATTTCTGTTTAGTAACCCATTCTATAACTCAGGAGCTTAAAACAACAATTATTATGGTTACAATATAACATAGTACTTATTATTATATTATCATATATTATGTTATTATTATTATAGCTCAGGAATCTGTGGGTTAGCTGTGGGCCTGCTGATCTTGGCTGGACTTGACTGGGTGGCTCTGCTGATCTTGGCTGGCTTATGTGGTTCCTCTAGGCTGGGCATGGCCAGATTTGTTCTGTTCTTGTATCCCTCATCTTCCTCTTGGGCTAGCAGGTTAGTCTTGGCAGGCTTTTTACATGGTGATAGCAGAGACACAAGAGGGCAAGCAGAAACTTGCAAGGCATTTTAAGTCCCTGGCACACCATACCATCACATCTATTCCACTCTATTGGCCAAAGTGAGTCCAATGCTGAACATAAATGAAGACTGCAAGGAAGGGTGAAGAATTGGAGCCTAGAATGAAATGTATCATATCTAGTAGATGACAGATTCACATAATAAAAAATGTATCTTTTCTTGGTGGGAGTGGTAAGAAGTGAATATGGACAGTACAGGAATTGGACAAAACAGATATGATCCCAAGACCAACATTACAGCTTGTTTTGTGTGCATGTGCATGCACACACAATGTTAAATAACAAAGAGATACAGTCATTTTTAAAAACTCAGAAAACAAATATTCCTACTGTTTTACTGGAACATGTTTATTCCCCATTCTTCTACATATTGTCTGCGTTTTTATGCTTTAATTTATGATTTAATTCCTACCTTAGCTTATTTACTCAATTAAAAAAGAGATTCAACCATGGAAAACTCCATCACTCATCATTCAGTAAGATTTGCTCTGGGAAGGGGTGCATATAATTTTGCAGACTCATTAACTATTCATTTTTTTAATTGCACATTCTCAGTCCTGTTGGTTTATGTAAATGTTTCTTTGGTGTTAAAAGTGACCTTGTTTATTACCTCCTAGCCTAAAAGAAACTACTGCTTATTAAAGAATGAGAAGGTAGGTCACCTTTTGAGGTTTGCAGAAAAGGTTGTCACCAGATAAACTGGAAAGGTTTAACTCAATCAATACCAACTTGTCCTTTCAAGTCATGGAGGGAACATTTATTTAAAAAACTGCAGGAACAGGCCCTTGCCCTAAATAAAATGATGTAAGTATTAGCCTACAGGCAAATTTGGAACAACAAAAAACAAGTGTACCAAAGGAGAGGATTAAGTGAAATTTCTTAAACAGATTTTTAAAATCCGTTGTGAACTCCCTTTGTCTGTCTTGAGTAAGTGTGTTACTGTTTAATGAGATTATTTTGATATTTTCACCAGGTTTGAGTGCAATGTACAACAAAGCGTCCTTTCTATTCCCCTTTCCTTCCAAGGAAACGTCTTTCTATTGGGCTAACAGTTGATAGCTGAATTATTATACCCAATTATTCTGATTTATATATTCCAGGTCTGCCTGTAGGATTTTATATTCTGCCTGCCTTTGGGCTATGTCTACACTGGGGAACCAGATCGACTGCATTTTTTTCTTTTGCCATCTCTGGCAAGTTAGTGGCACTGGCTGTGCTGATTCTCCATCTTTGCCCACTCAAATGTTGCTCTCTGACTCCTGTCCCTGAGGTGTAGTAAAATGTTCTCTGTGCTACAAAGAAGATAGTTTTAGGTTTGGCTCCCACAGGAATAGCCTATGATATTGGGAGAAATGCTTTCATCCTCACAGTCTCAGTTTTCTTATTGCAAAACAAGAGAGTTAAATTAAGTAACTCTTTACAGCTCTAACATTCTTGGATTTTACATGCCCTCCAGTCTCTGCTGTGACTCTTTGATGCCGACTGAGAACTTGAGGAAAGTGAGGAGACTTGCAAGTACCTGGAGTTGGTTGGAAGCAGCGTAGGGATAGCATGTGCACTCAAGTCCAGGGCAATGCCCATGCTCTCACAAACCATTCCCCTTGCTAGACCTCTAGTATACAAAATGTCTGCTCTATGCACTTTGACACACACACACACACACACACACACACACACACAGTATAACTTAGTGGCTCCTTTCTTAACTTCAGTCACCATTTTCTGAAGTGTTCATGAGCTCCTGGAAGATAGGACTATGGCTTTTCTTTCTTATTTTCATCTGACAGTAGTTTATTCAACAATGAATGCTTACGATGTGTTAAGGCACTGCACTGCATGTTGGGGATGCAGTGGTGATTGAAAAAGATAGATGTGAATTAGGGCAGAAGCTGGAGGTGAGTTTGATTTCAATGATAGGCAAAACTTCGCCTAGGACCCAGTGTCAGGTTACTTTTGCTCTGGTTTCCTTCTAAGCCAACCCATTAGAAGATACAAAGAGGATGAAGATGCAGGTTGGTGATGACATTCTCCCAGGTCTCTCATGTAATTGTATGGAGATGTGTCAGAGGTTTTGTGGTGTTGGCAATCTATGTGGAGGGGGTGCTCTTTGAATTTGATAACTCCAGCTACTTTAACATCTGTAAACTATATACGTGTGTATGTATGTGAAATATGTATACATACATATATTCGCATGTACATATAATTGTATGATTCAATTATTCTGACACTCATTGAGACATATGATCCAAGTCTAATGCCCAATTCCCATATTCGAGGCCTGGAAAAATCTTGTTGTATCAGCACTGAGACAATCTCTGTTAGCCTGATTTCAAGACCAAAAGTTTTTAAACTTACATCTTCAAAGTATCTTCCTATAATCTCTTTCCATAGTCCTGGAGCTCACATGCTCTGTGATTGTCTGGTGTGGACTCACAGTGACCTCAAGGAAAACCAGAAACCCCCATTTAGCCATTTGTTGTTTTCCCCCTCTAGGAGTGGAAAAATTCAGATAATTTACATACACTGCTCAGTGTTTTCCCATGAAATTTTTCTATGATTCAGCCACAGTCCTTTCTCACAGAAAAGGGAGCTTAATTTTTCTCCTGTTTAGGCTGTTTTTGTCTGTGTGCTTCTGCTTCCCGTGTTGATTTGTGGAAGCCCATAGGGTTTACTCTCTTGTGTTTGTAGTTGAGGTCTCAATAAAAAATTAGGTAACATCTGTCTTATTTTTTTTAATCTCTAAAATAAAGATAATCATCTCAATGGCATTAGATTCTTGCAAACATTTGGTACCATAATGCCTATGGAGAATTTAGCTCTATATGAGAGACTTAATATATGCTCAAGCCTTTGTCCTGCCTGATTTAGTTGTAAAGATATTTAAAAATATACAAAGATAGGGAAATCTAATAGTACCAGTCCTTATTATTACTTGTATTTTCATGTTAAAGGCTTAAGTGTAAAGGACCTGGAAGCCAAAATACTTGAGTCCTGTCACTTACTAACTTGAAAAATTTACTTTTGTTCTTTGTGGCTTAGTTTCCTCATCTTTAAAATGGAATTGGTACTACCCTACCCCATAAAGTTGTTGAGAGGATGCAGTCATTTGTGTAGAACACCCAGTACAGTAGTAGTGTATAGTGGGTGTAAATGTTAGCAACTGTCCTTTTTCCTTTAAAATTTTTATTCACTTCCACGTGCATGTTTATTTCACTGTGATTTTAATATCTGTACAATTTTGTATTCTGAGATTTTACTTTAAATAAGTTTGCACAGAAATTTAATTTTAATTAACCTTAATGGTTTATGACAGTCAATAAAACTGATATACTGTCTGCTACTCTTGAATATTTAGATCATTCCTCTTTTTTTAGTATATAAATATTCCAGTAATAAGCAGATTAATACATTTGATTTTGTCCCCTCTATTGAATAATAGCTTTACAATAAATTCTGCAAAGTGGATTACTGCATTGAGGGGCATATATGTATATATGCCTTATGGATAATTATCTAGTGCTATACTGCTTTCCAAATAGGTTGCACCAGTAGACATGGATGTTTCAAAGGTTTGGAGAAGGATTTTGGCAATTCAGTCACTAGGTCTAGTCTTTTAAGCAGTCACATTGAGGACTTAGCAAAGAAATGAGAGTAAAGTCTGCTTTGTCCCTCTCTTTCCCTGCTTCTCCTCTACTGCTCCCCTACATGTATTTTCATGCTGCTGATAAAGACATACTAGAGACTGGGTAATTTATAAAGAAAAAGAGGTTTAATGGACTCACAGTTCCAGGTGGCTGGGAAGGCCTCACAATCATGGTGGAAGGTGAAAGGCATGTCTTAACATGGAGGCAGGCAAGAGAGAATGAGAGCCAAGTGAAAGGAGAAACCCCTTTTAAACCATCGGATCTCATGAGACTTATTCACTACCAGGAGAACAGTATGGGGGAAACAGCCCCCATGATTACAATTCAAGATGAGATTTGGGTGGGGACAGAGCCAAACCGTATCACCTACCTACTACCACACTGTGGGAAACAGAGAAGAGACAGGTGTTGGTGGGCAGCTGCCCTGGACTGAGGTATTGCCCCATGCTGCCTTCTTCTTGGCCATGCAGTAGTTTCCTCTTACATGCTCACTGCCAACTCATTCCTCAGTATTTGCCCAGGCAGGTCTCAGGTCTTGGAAGCCTGTTTTTGGATCCTATGTCTTGGTTTCCTAACCTGACTCTTTACGCCACCCTTCCCCCAACACTTATCTCCAGTCAAATCCTCCCTCACTTGACACCAGGTGGCTCCTGAAGTCCAGGGTAAACTGTCCTCTCAGCTGTGGGAAATTTCCACCAGCCTTCCCGGGGAGTACCTAAGCTCTTGATTTGATGCTGGCATTTTGCACCTGCCCAGCAGGTAATAAAAACAGTCTCCCCTCAGCACAAAGAGCAAACACAAAGAGGGGAACTGAACTGAGAGCTATGAGTGCAGGTCCTAGAATCTGCTTCTTAGATCCCACAGAGTCAGACCTCCATGAAAGAACTGCTATTTCTCTAGAATAGCAGCAGCACCTTCTTCAAAAATACCTGCAGAAGAGGAGAATCATTTGGAACTATCTATTAAAGTAGAATATCTGCATATACTATGACTTAGCAATTTCATTCCTAGGTGTTAACTCAACAGAAAGCAGTTTCTATGTCAACCAAAACATACTGTGCTAGAATGTTAATAGCGACACTATTCATAATACCACAAAAATTGGAAAAACAATGTGCATTTAAGGAAAGTGGATAAGTAAAGTGGAAAATAATCATGCAAGGGAGTACCATTCAAAAATACAAATGAACACATGGAATATTCATGCAACCACATGATTGAATGTTATAACCATGATGATAAATGAAAGACGTCAGTCACACAGGAGTGCACACTGTGTACATCCATGTAACGTCAGCCCAGTGGCTCCCAGTGGTGGGGAATAGATGGGAGAGAGCATGAGAGGGCTGCTGGCATTCTGACAGTGTTCTGTTTCTTCATCTGGGAGCTGAATGTAAAGATTCATTGAGCTCCACATTTATGATTGGTATACTTCTCTGCAAATGTAATCAACAAAGAATATTCCAGAAACCAGCCTAAGTGATACCTTATTTAGAATTTAGGATTTTTTTTTCTCTTTTTGGCTACCTGTGTCAGCATTGCTTGGCAGTTCAAATGGAAGGAGATGACTAGCAATGGCATCTCTGTCTGTGATTCTTCTGTCTTGGTATTATCTCTTAGTAGGATGCAAGATTGTCTCATATATCTCTCTGCCTCTGGTGATTACCTGAGTGGTTGGCACATACAAAGTGATCAATATGTTTAGATACACCATTTTCTGAAGAGGGCAAAAGTCCTCTCTAGGATTTAGGTAACTAAGGATTCATCCAAATAATTTTAGCAAAAAAATAAAAATAAAAAAATCAGAACCTGCTTAGCAATATGGTGAGTATTGAGTGGTCCCAGGAGAGTTGGTTCTCTGGAAGAGGATGAGCTGTTTTCACAACAGTCCTAATGAGGACGAGTAAACCAAAAGGGTCAAGTCCCTTGGTCAGGCCTGTCAGGCTGCAAGTGGGGAGAAGGCAAAGAGAGGTTTGTGCTTGAGCCCATCAAGCTGCAGTGAAGGGAACTTGGTTTGAAGCTGCTGCAGTGAATCAAATGTGTGCAGTGCTGGGAGCATGGGCCACAGCCACCAGTGTGCACTCTACATATCAGTTGCTGGGGCCAGTCCAAAGAGTGGGAGGTAGAAGGTTGAAGCATGGGAGCAGTCAGGGATTGGTGGTTATTGTAAGCAGAGGCTTGAAACCCAGGGAGTCAAATAGGAATATCACAGTAATATGTAAAATTTTGAAACATGTTTGATTGAAGGATCAAGGCTGGTTTATTAAGCATTTTACTATGTGCAGACATTTTTGTAAGTAATTAAAAATACTGATTTAATACCTGCAACAACCTAAGAAGGTAAAGGAACTGAGTTCAGCAAGGTATAATTCATTCAGGATCACATAGCTTTTCTGTCTCAGAAATGTTGCTTCTTAGTCACCAGTAGTAGTAGTAGTAGTAGTAGTAGTAGTAGTAGTAGTAGTAGTAGAAGTTCTTCTTCTTTTTCTTCTTCTTCTTCTTCTTCTTCTTCTTCTTCTTCTTCTTCTTCTTCTTCTTCTTCTTCTTCTTCTTCCTCTTCCTCTTCCTCTTCCTCTTCCTCTTCCTCTTCTTCCTCTTCTTCTTCTTCTTTGACAGGGTCTTGTTTGATCATCCAGGCAAAGTGTGGTGACGTGATCATAGCTCATTACAGCCTCAAACTCCTGGGCTCAGGTGGTCTTCTCACCTTAGCCTCCTGAGTAGCTAGGACTACAGGTGGCACCACCATGCCTGGCCAGCTTTATTGTTATTATTATTGTTATTTTCTAGAGAGACAGGATCTTACTGTGTTGACCAGGCTGGTCTTAAACTCCTGGGCTTCAACCATCCTTCTGCCCCAGACTCTCAGAATGCTGAGATTAGGCATGAGCCTGTGCATCCCATCCAGTTTTATAATCAAGATTCAAGTGCAGAATTCCAGTTTTTAGATGAAAGTAAGGAAGGAGATCAGGGCTGGCAAGAGGAGGTAGGGCCTAGTTTGGTAGGCACCAGAATACTTGCAGAGGTGGCAATATAGAAAAAGAAGATGGAACCCTGTGCTGGAAATGACATAAAGATGAACTAATAATAATTTTCTAAACTATTCAGCTGTACCTCTCAAAGCCTATAAAAGGTGAAGGATCCAGTGGCTTTAGCCATAGGGAAAGTGAACTTTGGGAAGGAAAAAGGCTGGATCAGGGCTATTCTGCTTGCCTGGCATCCATTCCCTGTTCTTCTAAAAAGAGCACCTGGGTTTGCTTTGGGGAACTGCTGCTTCTCCTTTTGAGACAATCTTAGTGAGTCTGTCAGTCAGGGTGCCCCACCCTTATGTGGTAAAGCGATGGCTATGTGGCACAACAGAAGTTGACTAAAATCCCGTGTGGCATGACAAAAGCTGAAAAAAGAGCATTAAGCTAGAGAGAAGCAACCTGAAGGCTCCATGCACTTTTCTTACGACCTAGACACCCAAAATGAATCTGGCTCCTGTCCTTTCTGAGACTTTGTTCTTGGATTCTATGAACTCACCCTCATCCTTCTGAAGATTTCTATATTTTAAAGCTAGGTGGAAAACGTTTCTGTTTCTTATGACCTGAAAACCCTGTCTGATTCAAAGGCAATACATATGAGGATAGTAAAAGACTCAGTTGATGAGTTTCTTGTAAGAAGGGACACTTTCTTCTTTGATTCGGAGGTCCTGGTTCAATGCCTTGCCCATGATAAGTGCTCAATAAGTGTTGGTTTAATGAACAAATAAATAAATGAATACAAAGAAGACCTTATATCATTCAGTCCACTGTAGTCTGGTAAGGCAAATCTGTCAATAAGGCAGCATCTTTAAGCTTTCATGCCAATCATTTTAATTCAACCAAGAATACTTCCTGTTATGGAAGTAAAACAAAGCACATCTTAATTTTTACTGCAGCCACCATTTCTCCTGAGAGAGATGGGGTTATTGTAATTTTTAGTTGAAATACATAAGGCTTACTCATCTTGTGCATAAAATTGATAACTTGTACATCTGGGACTGTCTATTTCTTTCCTATTAATCCGTTTTAGACTTTATAAGTCAACTGAGCATTCAGCTTTTGAAAAATGATTCTGGAAAATTATTTTGCATAAGTACTAGTAAATACTGGCGTGTGTTCCTGGCAGGGGATGAAAATATTCCATTTAGACTCTGGTGGCCCCATGAGCAGAAATAGTGGCTGGAGAATTGGCTGGGTTGGACGGCACAAAGAATGTGCATGCTGGTCAGTTGTACTTTCCGAGTTCCTTTCTATTTAATGAAGATGATTTATTTTAAAATTTCACAAGGGAGGACCAGGCAGATGAGAGAAACACACACACATGCATACATATCAATAATGAGAATAACTAGTAGGGGAAAATTCTTAGCTTTCTTCCTTGGGTTCATGTATGTGGCCAATTGGAAGATTCTAATGATGTCATTAAGTTTATGTCTGTAGACTATCAGCAAGGCCAAGCTGTTAATCTTTTTATAAATTGTAAGCAACAGGATATTTTGCAGCTTTAAAATGACATGGACCCTGGCAAGTTTAGCCTATTTAATTCTACTATTGGCCATCTCTCTGTGCTGAAGGAATGTAAATAGTGGCTCCTTAGAAATGCCTTTTTGTGCTCCTGTGAAATACTAAAATCTTTATAAGCTGACCCAGCACTATTGTTTAGATCAAGGGTGGTGGGTTATTGGATTAGCTGTGGTTCCTACTGTAGGCGCATCTGACTTTGGAAAAGGTCTCTGTCAAAATGGTAAATGGAAGATTAATAGAATTAATCCTATAATTAAAGTGAAAGCAAAATTTGCAATCTGACATTTTGTGGCTCAGACTTATTTTAAGATCCAAAACTTGGAAAATGCCTGCAGCTTTCCATTTACATTTTTGTTAGTATAAACCTGAACTAATTTAATCATTTCATCTTTGAAGAAATTAATTTTTTTTTATAACTGGCCCCTCCACTAGTCTATTTTATTTCCTGCCTTGCTGTGAAGTTAACTAATTTTTTTTTCTTCTTCTCAAAATTAGTTTGAGAAACTATAGTAACTACATATGAATGCCTAAAGCTGTATGAGAATTGCATGGGGTACAGGTGGATGGATTATTGTTTTCACCATTATGAATGTGATCTTTATTTGAAATGTATAAAAAACAAACTTGAAAAATTCACCTTTGGAAAACGAATGTTCTGGTTGGACTGTGCCAGGTCTGGCAGGTGGTGGAAGCCAGCTTTGGATCCAGTGAAGGGAGATCTCAGGAAGCCTATAGAGTTGGTAGGCCAGAGAAGGTCTGAACTCAGGATGGACTTAGAGGCAGTGGCTGTGGCAGAGCCTGAGGCCTAGTGCTGGAGACAGATGTGACTTATTCCCTGAAACCACCTGTATTAGCCTCAAAATCTGGGTAGTCAGGCTAATGCCAAAGGATCAATCAGTTTTTCAGGTTGGATCCAGTGAATACAAGTCTGATTTGTCAGCCAAGAAGAACAAAAACACAAAAAAGAGTAACAGGAGGTAAGTCTTGGGAAGGATTTTGGAATCAGCAAGTCAGAAACCAGGCAAAGAAACTGAGCCCCAGATGAGGCAAGAGTTTGAGGTCAGAGTCTTGTCATGGGTTAAATTGTGCCCCTCAAAAGACGTAGTTCCAAATCCCAGGACCTGTGAATGTGGCCTTATTTGGGAATAGGGTCTTTGTGATTTTATCAAGTTAAGATGAGGACATTAGGGTGTGTCTTAAGCCAAGATGCCTAGTGTCCTAATAAGAAAAGAAAATCGTCACATGAAGACAGGCACACAGGGAGAATGCCATGTGAGGACAGAGGCAGAGACTGGGGTAGTGCAGCTGCAAGCCAAAGAATGCCCAGAGTTGGCTGGGTGCGGGGGCTCATGCCTGCCATCCCAGCACTTTGGGAAGCTGAGGTAGGCGGACACTTAAGGTCAGGAGTCTGAGACCAGCCTGACCAACATGGTGAAACCCCGCATCTACTAAAAATGCAAAAATGTATCAGGCACGGTGGACATCTGTAAACCCAGCTACTTGGGAGGTGGAGGCATGAGAATTGCTTCAATCTGGGAGGCAGAGGTTGCACCACTGCACTCCCACCTGACAGTGAGACTCTGTCTCAAAAAAAAAAAAAAAAAAAAGAAAAGAAAAGAAAAAAAAGAGAATGTCCAGGGTCCACTCCCCAACCACCACTGGAGGTTAGGAAGAGGCAAGGAATTCTACCCAGAGCCTCAGTGGGAACACGTCCCCACCAACACCCTGATTTTGGACTTGCAGCCCCTAGAATTGTGAGACAATCAATTTGTTGTTTTTAGCCAAACGGTTTGTAATGATTTGTTATGCAGCCCTAGGAAACTAAGGCAAGTCTCCTTGTATGTTTCCCACTGTGCTGGCTGAAACCCTGAGTAGATCCAGTTCCTTAGATGGTGGCAAATTTCCCGATAGAAGTGGGAAATGGGAAGAGGGTGAAGAACAGTTCTTGTCTACATTAGTGGATCATAAACCTGAGGGCTGACCGGTCTTTCCTCTGCCCAAGTCATGGGCATCTTGGATGGGCAAAGCACGCCTATGTTCAAAGTATGAACAGGAGGAGCATGATATAAAAAATGGTTATGTACCTCACTGTTTCTCCAGTTTTGCATTCAAAAGCTCACTATCCTATGTAATCCATATGGTAGAGCAGAGAGGCAGAGAGGTAAATGTTGGCAGAAGCACAAAAGAATTTTCTTAGAAATTAACCCCTAGTCTTCAGGGAGTGCTCATGGCACAGAGAGATGCTGACACTAGTTATCTTGGCCGAAGACCCGCTCTAATGTCCTCATCTTAACTTAATTATATCAAAAAGACCCTATTTCCAAATAAGGCAATATTCACAGGTACTGGGGTTTGGAACTATGACATACATTTTGGAGGGCACAAGTCAACCCACAGCAAGACTCAAGAATCCACTCTTGGTTGTTTACATTGAGTTGGTGAATGCTGGGTTGGAAGCTGCTGGGGCACCATGTGGTTAGAAGTGGTGGGGATGGTGGTAAACTGGAAAGCATTCCGATATGGCGTTTTCTTCAAATGCTGCTGCCCTTTTTTCCTGCTGCCCCCTCAACACCAGCAGGCCGAATTCTGTCCAAGCACCAGTGTCCCAATGCAGATATGCTGGGAGGCTCTGGAACTAGAATCATCTCTTGGTTCCTAAACTGGCATCCAATATAGCACTGCAGAAGCCACATGTGCTGACTCCTCACAGAGGCTTTTACCTTGGGCTGTTCTGATCTGAGCACCAGAGCCAGCCCTGAACTGACCAGGGGCTGACATAGCCACCAGCTAGGCCATCCAAGAGTCCTGTCTTCCATCCTGGGCCACAGTTTCTGGGATGCCCTCTTCTTTCTCAAGGGCCCTGGGATGCCACCTGCTTGCCTTCCCTACTACCACTCTGCTTTTCCTTCTGGGGCTCTCGTTTTCCCAGACTGACTGCAAAGCAGATGAAAACATTGGGCTTCCCCACTTTCTGCTGTTTCTCAAGCTTTTTCTCCATATCTAACCTCCACCCCTAGCCTCAGGAAGTTTCTTTTTTTCTCTCTCTGTTTTTTTTCTTGCTAACCATCACAGGGGAAACAGAGGAGGTTACAAAGTAAAACTCATGAACAAAGTTACAGAAACTCACAAAAGGCTATAGGGATAAAAATTATTATTTCTTTTGGTCCTTTCCCATTTTAGTTCTCTGTGACTGCAGTCCCTGACTTTCTAGATAGTTCTATAGGATGATTTGTGTCAATTATTGTCTGTTTATCCTTGAGAGAGGGGCTTACTAACTTTTTTGTTTTTAATGAAGGAAAGACCAAATGATGTAATCTTAATTTGTTTGTCAAAATATTGTAGACTCATTAGCACTATGAAAACTGAGTATCAACCCAGCATTAAATAATAAAAATAACCTTTTCAGAGTGCCAGGACTCTGAATAACCTCACTAGGGACACCAAATATGTCCATCTTTTCAAAGAAAATAGAGGTCAAATGTAGCACAAACATAACATGGCAAAAGGACAACTATTATATGATTCCACTTATATGAGATACCAAATAGTTAAATTCATACAGACGGAGTAGAACAGTGGTTACCAGGGACTGGAAGGGAAGAAGGAAAGGGAGTGATTGGGTTTTTGGAGGGGACAGAGTTTTGCTGTTGTCGCCCAGGCTGGAGTGCAATGGTACGATCTCAGCTCATTGCAACCTCCATCTCCTGGGTTCAAGCAATTCTCCTGCCTCAGCCTTCAGAGTAGCTGGGATTAACAGGTGGCCACCATCACACCCAGCTAATTTTTGTATTTTTATTAGAGACAGGGTTTCACCATGTTGGCCAGGGTGGTCTTGAACTCTTGACCTCAAGTGATCCACCTGCCTCAGCCTCCCAAAGTGCTGGGATTACAGGTGTGAGCCACCATGCCCAGCTGGGAATTATTGTTTGATGAGTACAGAGAGATTCTGTTTGGGAACATGAAAAACTTCTGGAGGTGAATGCTGGTGATAGTTGCACAATAGTGTAAATGTACTTAATGCTACTGGACCATATTTTTAAAAGTGGTTAAAAGGGTATATTCAATGTTATACATATTTTCACACATGCACACACGCACACACACACACAGACTGAGAAATGCATGGTCAAAAGTAAGGGCAAAAGCAGATGAAGGTGAGGTGTCTGGAGTGGGCTTTGCAAGGCACTGTTCCTTTGGTTGTCTTCCTTTCTCCATGGAAGTCGTCTCAAAAACAGATGACTCTGAGGTAATGTGTCTTGGGGAACATGATATTCCACATACCTTTTAGCAGGAGTTCTGGAGCTGCGAATCTGCACCATGAAATCTGTGGGCTTCTCATATTAAAAGGAAAAAAAGGTAACACAATACCACTCACCAAATGATGTAAAACGAACATTCTTGTTTTCTCTGGCTTCTCACAGCCTGCCAAAAAAAAAAAAAAAAAAAGGTTCTTTATTTGTAATGCAAATACAAGAAAACAGAGAGTATTTCTGAGTCCCTTTTGTAATTTTCTTTTGAAACCAGCATTTTCTTGGAGAGATTTATTAAATTCTTAGAAACTGCCAAGTAGCTTTTTCTCATATGATAGAATTTGCCTCAATAAAGATTCTTAAATACTTGGGCTTTTAAGAATTACCTGTGAAAAAAAAAGAATATACTTTCCGGCATCAGCATTGAGTTCCATGTCACATGAGAGTACTTTCTGAGAATATTAACATTATAATATCATCCTGAAATTATTCATTAATAAAAAGTCATTCTTCATATACCTACAGTAATTAATTATTAAACACTACAATAAGCTTTTTCAATCTTATTAAACAAGCACTGAAAATACCTACCTAATATTAACTTATTCTGGGAAGACTTCCCCAGGATGTCAGAGGATGTTCAGCCTCTTTAGAATTACGTTTTTAAAAGGATTTTAGAGTCAGACAAAATTGTTTTATACCCTTGTCCTATGACTTTTTGGTATATATGACCTTGGCCAAGTCACTTAATTTTCCTGAACCCCAGATTTCTAATATGTAAAATGAGGCTGATGATAATTCATATTCAACAGATTGGTAAGATAATTAAATGAGATAATAAGAGACTTTGAAGGGGAAGGAAGAGCTGGGGAATCTATGATTGCTTCCTTTGGCCTTTTCATTTATGTTCATTCTGGGTCACATATTCCATTTCCTACTAGGCATTGCCTGAATACAGAATTGGTTTTATGAAAATCACTGTAAGAACATATGAAAAATACTTAATACAGTGCTTGGCACACATAAGGGCATCAGTAGCAGTAGACTTGCTCATTGACAACCAACTCACCCATTCATTCATCCATCCATTTAATCATTAATTTAAGCAAATATTTATTGAAAACCTCATATAGACCAGGGTCTCTTCTAGCAGCTATAAATGAGATAGATGAGGGTTTTGTCCTCATCAAGTTCGTATTCTAGTTGTGGAAGAGAGACAATGAAGAGTAAAACATAAACAATTCTGTAAGTTATCCAGTGTCAGAAAGCAAATACTCTTCACAATTGGCTAAAGGGTGATGCAGGTAGAGGCCAGGCTTGCTCTTTGGCAGTTATGCAGTGTGGTTAGGGAATTCTTCCCTGAGAATTTGATATCTGAGTAAACACCAGAGCAAGAGGAAGTTAGGCCTATGAAGATATCGAAGAATGGTGTCCAAGTACTTGAAAATCCATTTGGAAATCCAGAATTTGGGGAAGACATTTATGAACTAAAGCCGTGGCAAATTCTGCCCATTTCTCCTTTAGGCTCTGGGACCCCAGGCCTGACTTCATAGAGTTCAGATGCTGGTGTTGTCTGTGTGCTCACCACTCCCTAAGGAGCTGCAAGTTGCTAGCTCCTGACTCAGCTCTTGTACCAGCAGCAGGCTCTAATGCTGCAACCACTTTCTGGGCCTTGGGCATGCATCCCTGAGCTTTGAGAGGTATGTAGACAGGGCCCTTGATGTAACACAAAATGATATTGTGGTTTCCGTGAGCAGAGAGAATCCTGCTTTATTTATTTACTTATTTATTTATTGCATTTTAGGTTTTGGGGTACATGTGAAGAACATGCAAGATTGTTGCATAGGTACACAAATGACAGTATGATTTGCTGCCTTCCTTCCCCTCACCTATATCTGTCATTTAAAAAAAGAATATTTCTGTCTGGGCATGTTAGCTCCTTTCTATAATCCCAGTGCTTTCGGAGGCTGAGGCAGGAGGATCCTGTGAGCCCAGGAATTTCAGATCAGCCTAGGCAACACAGTGAGAACTCATCTCTATAAAAAATTTAAAAATTAGCTGAGCATGGTGGCATGCACCTGAGGTCCTAGCTATTAGGGAGGTTGAAGCTACAGTGAGCTATAATCATGCCACTGCACTTCAGCCTGGGCGACAGAGAGAGACCCCGTCTCTGAAAAAACAACCTACAATTCTTCCCAGCCACACAGAACATTGGGGCTTTGTTGTGCTGGAGACAACACTAATGGGAGGGATGAAAATCAGTGAATGAACAGACAATCTTTACAAAACCATTCTGCTGTAGCAGAATGGAAGGATTCATGCAGCAGGTCAGAAATGGAAAATATAAGCAATAGTGGAGATCCAAAGGTGGGGTGAAGGGAAGTTAAGGGCTGGATGAATTCTCTGAGACACACTGGCAGCCACACATCCTCTAAATAGGGTGTCTGCTGCCTTGGTCTTGGGTCTGAAAGTTGCTGGTTCAGTCACTGAATGGAGCTGTTTGTGAGGGAAGCCTTGGGTCTCTAGCAAGGCAGACTCTGAATCATCACAAGGAAAGAGTAGAATGTGGTGGGATTGTTTAGTTGTTGGGTGTGTGAGCGCTCTGGCAGACGGTCCAAGAAAATCAGAGAATATTAGCTCAATGTGGATGATTTTCTCCAGATTATATCTAGGCATTGTGGGGGACACATTTTGGGGCACTCTGTAGTAATAAACCCTATAATTTCAGACACCTCAGAGGCCATGTGGTCTAACCAGTGCTTGGAATCCCTCTCTAGAAGGATTCTAGATAACATTGCACTACTTCATTGTATTGTAAACTGTGGAAGTATTACCTCACCCCTCAGAAATGACTTCTTCCTTTGTAAGCTGTGAATAATCCAACTCTGATAATGTGTATGTAGGTCCCTTATAAACCAGCAAAAGCTGTACAAATACAAGACTTTGTTGCAGTGAAAAGAAGAGCAAAGGACACCATGGAAATAGTGGATGGTTATAGATGATACAACATGAATGTGGCTACCAGGGCATGAGACCTTCCAGGGTAGAGTCTCACTGATGGCAGGACCTTGATGAGGCTGAGTCTTCCATATTCAGACTTTTAAAGTCTTCAGATTTGGAGATACTCAGATTGATTTTTGTCAGTTAGTTCAGAATGATCAATCCCTAGGGGACTGACCCATGCTACTCAAACTCAAAACAGACTGATGTGCACTAGATCACTAATGATTTATTCAAATACTTGCCAGTATCAACATATTAAGGTAGTTTTTTTTAATTTGGTGATAATCTTTATTCTGTGATTAAATAGATTTTACCTGTAGTCTGGGTTTGGATTAAAGCATGTAACTCAACTGTTTTTTAGGTTTGGAACTAAAGCTCAACTCTTTTTGATCGTGGAGCAAAGAGACAAACATAGGTTAAATAACTCTCACACGTTACATTAGGTTTCAGGGGAGTGGAGTGGAGAACATGGGGGGAACTCCCGAGTGCTTAGTTTTACCACTTCTTGGGGAGACCTGGTGTAAGAAACTAATTTTAGACCTTTTTTTTTACTAGTCATTGTCCTCCCATTAAGTGGCTTCAAAAAAATGCCCTTACACAGCCTTGATTCAGACTTTTACAAGGTGTTGCTACATTTTTTCAGAATACAATTGTAGGAATAAATTTGGCTTGCCTGCAATATTACAGGCAAGAGTCTAATACTAATACCAATATTAGATTGTTAGCATACCAATTTGTATAAACTCCCCCATCTACCCTGGTTGCCATTTGGATGCCTCCCTGCCCACCACACTCACATTTCTCCATGGATCAGGAGGGAAAAATAAAATGTAAAATATTTACCAATTACCTCTTTAGTATAGAAAATGTGCATAGGATTCCTCAGAGAAAAAGAAATGAACTACTAAAATGTTAAAAACATGAAACTAGACTTTCCTTAGTTTGCCCTGGGAAACACAAGGGACTCTTTCGTGAGCTAATTTAATAATAAGCGAGCGGTTTGTGTCTATGTGTATGTTCAGAGACTCAATACACTTTCAGAGGAAGGCTCCCGCTGAATTTGTTTTTGATAAGACATTTTAAGGGAATATTGGGGGCTAGGTGAGTGACCGTGACCATCACAGATCTCTTCAAATCAAGAAGGTTATTCCCATTGATATTCGAAGGATCAGGTTGGAAATTTCAGTCCACCCTACAGCTGATTTGATGACCAGCCAATGCTATTTTTAGTCTGTATAGTCTACAAAACACTCTGACATTAAAAATACAAACCTTATTAATTCTTCGAAGAGTCTGGGAAGTAAAAATTATCATTACCCTCCGTCCACAGATGGGGAAATTCACAGAGGTCCAGCAATTTTCCCAATGTTACCTGGCAGGTCAAAGATCCAGGTCATCTGACTATGGACTTTGTACATATATATTTTGAGACAAACTCTTGTTCTGTGGCCCACGCTGGAGCACAGTGGTATGATTTCAGCTCACTGTAACCTCTGTCTCCCAGGTTGCAAGTGATTTTTCTGCCTCAGTCTCCCAAGTAACTGAGATTACAGGCGCACCCCACCACGCCTGGCTGAGTTTTGTATTTTAGTAGAGACAGGGTTTCACCATGTTGACAAGGCTCGTCCAAAACTGACCTCAAGTGATCCACCCACCTCGGTCTCCCAAAGTGCTGGATTATAGAGTCGTGTTCTGTACCCCAGACTAGAGTACAGTGGCTGGATCTTTGCTCACTTCAACCTCTGTCTTCTGGGTTCAAGCGATTCTCCTGCCTCACCCTCCCAAGTAGCTAGGATTACAGGCACATGCAACTGGCTAACATTTTGTATTTTTTAGTAGAGACGGAGTTTCTTCATGTTGGAGAGGCTGGTCTCGAACTCCTGACCTCAGGTGGTCCACCTGTCTCAGCATCCCAAAGCGGTTGGGGTTACAGATGTGAGCCCCGTGCCCAGCTCACTTTGTATTCTTAATGAAATTTTATCTATTAGGGGCCAGATGAAGACACTCCTTTTAGATAAATTTACTTAAATCTAATCCAAATTCAGAGAAAATATATTATTCACTTTACAGAACAATTCGCAACAAAGTTCTTTAAACTATTAGGATCTCCAGTGTACTTAAAATGTGGTCTAATTTACAAGCCACTATTCATATCACTTGAGGAACACAACTCCATCATGAAGATTCCTTTGCACAGCAGGGCTGAAGGCGAGGGAAGGGAGCCATTCTTGTTTGCAATAGTAAAACACTGGTAGATCTCAAAATTACCTTTGGGTGGCGCCATTTGACCAATCCCCTCGTGAGGGTGTGGTCTACGTTCAAGACACAAAATATTTAATTATCCAAATGCTCAGAACTTAAATACTCCAGGGAGTTGTTTATCTCATTTCAGGAATGATGGGAAACTTCAGTAGGGATTTCAGCCTTTTTATTGTCATTGTGGCTAAAGCTACCTTTTGAGTGCTGATGAAAGAAAGTATTTCAATTGCTCAAGTTGGATTGGATCAGAGAAGACGTTTAAGAAATCAGGCAAAATCATTCTACCAACAGGATTAGTCCAGAGGCTGATGACTAAAGAAAACAGAGAAACTAAAAGGAAAGACCAAAAGAACTTTCATTAGAGTAAGCCCATCTTATTAAAAGCTCAACCCCGTGGTCTTGCTGACACGGTCACATCACTGAAATTGGCTGCTGGTAGGGTGTGATTAAAGCTATGTCAATACAATAGCAAAATACTAGGTTGAAAAGTGGAAGAGTCAATTAATAAACTGTTTTGTTTTTCTCTTAAAAGATGCTGAACAACCGGTTTTGTGACATTTTCCTCATTAAACCGAGCCAACCAGTTGGTCTGGTATCTCAGGAATATGGTCTCTGAAGTCTCTTTGAAGGCTGCTTCTCTTTGCTTTTAAGTGTTCATTTGTAGATTTCCTTTCTTTCATCTGGGATTCTATAACAATGCCTAGGACTTTTGAAACCGCTATCCAAAGGTTTCTATGGATTTCAGGGCAGCTTAATTGAATGTACCCCAAGTATTTTGAGTTAACTAACTTTATTCAGTGATTATCACAGATTCTTCATTTCCCAATGTTTGCTTAAACTGATCTCATCTGTTCATTCAAGGATCAATGTGGGTGGGAAATCTAATTACATCAATATTTTATTTTCAGAAAAATAGCAAGCAGGAGGGTCCAAGGAGACCCATTACATTTTCAGAGTTCAGCACGATTGAGTGCTATTAAATAAATCATTGACATACGATCAACTGCCATTTATTTTAGTGTGAAATGATCTGTTACAATAGATAGAAACCATTCAATACCATCGACAAACAGATAGTTCATAGCCTTAAATTAGTTAGCCTATTTTTGTAATGAATAGAGACTTAATTTGAGTTTTTTCATCCTGGGAACATGAAACAAAATTATATCATACAGTGAGTAACGGTTTGAAAAAATTTAATTTAGTTTGGCACTGTAGGCTCTTCTAATTATTGCTGACTCTTCACACAGCAGAGACAGTGACCCTAAGCCCAGGAGCAAAACAGCTGCTTTTCACCTGCAGACTCATTATCGAACTAATTGTTCTTCAAATAATTTTATAATATTCATGCTGAACCCAATTCTGAACCTATAAATACAGGTTTAAGTAGTTATAGAATGTACTCCTGCTATTCCTCCACCCTAACCCCATACTGCACGGTAGAGAAATTGTATGTTTCGGCTACTCAGAGGGAAAGTTTTTCTTTTCTATCTTGGATAAGAATTAGTGATCTGCACTTGTGTTTCCAAGCCCAGTGCAGCCTGGCTTTGCTTGTGGCCGAAAGACTGTAGATTAAAATCCTGAATCAGTTGTCAGCATTTGGAAATGGGAAATGCTGCGTAAGAATCCAGATTCCTGACTTTGCTTGGAAATCGGACTACCTGGCAGCACAGAAATGCTTTTCCCAGGAGTTAATTAACTAGAGCTAAGTGACAAGTGTCTTTTAGAAGGAACATGCACTTGCCCATTTCCGGAGCCAACATGAAAGCTCAGTGTCAGTTACTGATCATTATTTTACACCTTTCTCTATTCATTTTATTTCCTGCTTGCTTCTAAGATTGTTTAAAAATTTTATGAGCTCTAGGCGTTCTTACTTTAAAGGATCCTGTTCCCCATCATATGAAATATATTTAATCTATATCCTACATTAAATATGGAATTTCTTTTTTGGTCATAAATGGTTTAGTAAGGATTGTATAATTTTATTTTTGAAAATATTTTTCATTTTTCATTTTTATTTTTTGTGTTACAGAATACATATGTTATACATACACAAATATATATATATATTTCCATTTTCAGGCAATTATTATAGGCCATGAAAAAGCCCAGGCTGGGCATGGTGGCACGTACTTGTAAGCCCAGCTACTTGGGATGTTGAGGTAGGAAAATTGCTTGAGCTCAGG
Source organism: Saimiri boliviensis (assembly GCF_048565385.1). Lineage (NCBI taxonomy): Eukaryota > Metazoa > Chordata > Mammalia > Primates > Cebidae > Saimiri > Saimiri boliviensis. The sequence continues at coordinate 21,026,921 of NC_133453.1, read as the reverse complement.
AGTTAGAATTCAGCCTGGGTAATATAGTGAGACCCTGTCTCAAAAAAAAAAAAAAAAATAGTACATAGGCCCAAGCTACTGTGGCTGTAATGCTGTAATACTTAAGGAGTCAGATGGTCCCCTGGATTCCCACAGGCATTTGAAGTTCTGACCCCTGGCTAGGCTCAAATCGGCATTTTAGAGAGCTTATAGGAGACTGGGCAGTGTCCCAAAAAAAAAAAAAAAGAAGGCAGAAGTCCACTGGCCTCGGGGTGGAAAGAAGGGTGTGACTTCCCTGATCTTTTTGAGTTTTTGAGATTTGAGGTTTCCTTAAATGACAGCTTGGGTCTTGCTTGTCTTGCACTATGCTTCCTAGCTTGGAGTGGGCCAGGACTGTTGCTGAAGGGATGGTTTTGGGTATTAGAGATCTTTTAAGACCTTGTTGTTTCTAGGTACGTTCACTTTTTTGGTTTGTTTGAGATGGAGGCTTGTTCTGTCACCCAGGCTGGAGTGCAGTGGTGCAGACTTGGCTTACTTCAACCTCTGCCTCCCGGGTTGAAGCGATTCTTGTGCCTCAGCCTCCTGAGCAGCTGGGATTACAGGTACATGCCAACATGTCTGGTTAATTTTTGTAGTTTTAGTAGAGATGGGGTTTTACCTTGTTGGCCAGGCTGGTCTTGAATTCCTGACCTTAGGTGATTCTTCCGCCTTGGCTTCCCAAAGTGCTGGGATTACAGCCGTGAGCCACCCTGCCCAGCCTACATTCACTTTTGAAAGCATCGTTTACATGTACAGTCACACAGCATGATAATGTTTCAGTCAATGACCATGGATCTATAAGATTACATAATAATACAGTATTTTTACTGTGCTTTTTCTATTTTTAGGTATGTTTAGATACGCAAATACTTGCCATTGTGTTACAATTGTCTATAGCAAGCTTGTCCAATCCATGGCCCATAGGCCACATGTGGCCCAGATTGAATGTGACCCAACACAAATTTGTAAATGTTCTTGAAATATTATGAGACTTTGTGTATGTGTGATTTTTTTTTTCCAGCTCATTGCCTATCGTTAGTGTTAGTGTATTTTATGTGTGACCCAAGATAATTCTTCTTCCAATGTGGCCCAGGGAAGCCAAAAGATTGGACACCCCTGGTCTACAGTATTCAGAAAAGTGACATGCTGTGCAGGTAGCCTAGCTGCCATGGCCTGTACCCTAGAACGCAGGCATGCCGTCAGTACGCTCTGTGATGTTCACGTGATGATGAAATTGCCTAATGATGCTTTTCTCAGAATGTATTTCTGTCATTAAGCAACACATGACTATGATTTAATTTATTTTTAGTTGTAGTTGACTAGTTTACTAAATTTTACAGTGTAGACTTTTAATTGAACCATACATTAATTTCAGATTTTATAGCTTTCTTTTATATAGATATATAGAGGCCAATGCATTTCTTTCTTCAGTGCTCCAACTCTTTGATTTGTCCTCAGCACTGTCTTTGGCATAAGACCTGTTCCTTTGCTGACTTGCAGGTGTAGCGCCTCCTCTGTAAACAAGTCCATGGTATCTCAGAGGTCTGTAAGGTTTCTGTGTAGATGGATGATGCTTCACTCTGGGTTTCTGTGGCTTAGATTCTCCTCCCAGGGTTTAGCAGGTGATGAATATGCGTAAAGAGAGCTGCTTTTTAATGTGGCTCTTTTGAAAGGTCCTTGAGACCCAAGTCCATAATGGTATTGTAGGCCTTTGATGGGACAAAGGGAAGACTCAATGCAACCCAAGGCAAACCACTTCCTGATATATGACATTCCTTCCGTCACCATTTATCCCAGCCTTGCACAGCACCGTCACAGGTGGAACCACTTGGGAGCTGTTACAAAAGCAGATTCCTGGCTCTGCTCCATTCTTACTGAAGCCTTAAGCCAGGACGTATTTCAGGATGCCTTTTAACTTGATGGTAAACAACAACAACAACAACAACAAACACAAAAGCCCTTTATTTTCTCTAATTTCTAATTGAAATATTAGCAGTTATGATAATACGGAACAAGCCACAGTGGTATTAGCAATGCCTATGACTTGTCACCTATGGAAATCACAGATAGTTTCACATCACATTATGGTGTTTGTAGCTGTCTTGAAATGTCTTCTCTGCTCTTTATTACCTCAAAGTCAATGATGGTTATTAGACTAACTAGATCTTACTATTTAATGTAATAATAAAGACACTTGTATATTATATCACCTGCTTCTTTAATAGTTGGATAACTGCATTCCAATATTGGTTTTCTTTATTAGTCTTTGTGTTTTATTTCAGATGTTTAAGAACATTATTCTGAGAAGGTGCCCACAGACTTTCTGAGACTATCCCCAGGGTTGATGGCACCGTAAAGTCAGGAAGCCTGGACTGAAGCTGAGACTGGCTGATCAGCAGATTCACTTTCTGTGATCAGGAGAAATAAATGCTAGCCTAGGGATTGAAGGTGGTTAGAACAAAAGCACCTGTGTGAGAAAGTGGCAAGGTTTTAAAGAACAGAAAGGGGCTGATGAGTTTCGAGTCTAGGGAGTATGGGAGAAGTGAATGTAGATGGATCAGGAGCCAGAGGGCAGGACTGTGAATTGTGCTCTGTGTGACTAAAGGCAGTTGGAGGGTTTCGGCAGGGAAGAGATGATTGCAGCTTAGAGTAGACAGTGGAGTAGAAAGTACATTTAAGGGAAGGTGTTTTCCTTTTCTTTTCTTTTTTTTTTTTTTTTTTTTTTTGAGACAGAGTCTCACCCTGTCATCCAGGCTGGAGTTCAGTGGTGTGATCTCAGCTCACTGCAACTTCTGATTCCTCGGTTCAAGTGATTTTCCTGCTGCATCCTCCCGAGTAGCTGGGATTACAGGCACCTGCCACCACACCCAGCTAATTTTTATATTTGTAGTGGAGATGGGGTTTTACCATGTTGTCCAGGCTGGTCTCGAACTCCTGACCTCAGGTGATCAGCCTGCCTCAGCTGCCTCCCAAAGTGCTGGGATTACAGGATTGAGCCACCATGCGTGACCTAGGGAAAAGTGTTTTTACATACAAAAACCTCCCCAAAATTCTAGGTATAAATGGAAATGCAAAAGATAATGATGTTAGAATACAGTATCAAAATATATTCTTAAATTGTTACATAATAATACATAAAATATATGTTATATAAAGATATGTAAAATACAAACACACACACACACACACACACACACACACACACACACACACAACAATTGCCATGGCATAGCAAGAATTGACAAAGATTCTATGCTTGGCCAAACCTTAGTCAGGTTTCTGAATCTTCTCCTTGTCCTATCTGTGTACTTCCTTGTAAAATCCAGTTTTAAGAAAGAGCCCTGCTAAGTCAGTCTATCAAGACCGACTTAGCAACACCTTTGATATCTGATCATCCTTAATATCTGATCAGGTTCCTCATTCTCCGCCATTTCTGAGGTGATGTTTAATCATTCTGGCCTGTCTTCAGCAAGAATCCGGTTAGGTTGGTTTAGTCAGAATCTCTCTTAACCCTAACGTTTCCTCTTAGTAATTTTCCATCCACTGACTTCCATACTACTTCTTGGCTATAAATTTCCACTTGCCAAGGCTGTATTCAGAGTTGAGCTGAATATTTCTCTCTTATTACAAGACCCATTTAAGTGGTCCTTATACCTGTCTTAGTGGTTCTGAATGAAGTCTTCCTTACTGGGCTTCAACAATATTATTAAAATTTTTTTTCCCTCAATGGAATAGAAGCAGGAAAGAAAAGAACAGAGTTGGAAGACTCACTTCAAAGCTTACTACAGTAGTTAAGACTGTGTGATACTGACACCAAGATAGACATATAGATCAATGAATAGAATTTATGGTCTAGGAGTAAACTCTCATTTATCGTCAACTGATTTTCAACAATGGTGACAAAACAATCCAATAGGTAAGGAATAGTCATCTCAACAAATGGAAAACTGGATGTCTACGTATAAGAGAATAAAGCTGGACCTTTTTCTGACACCACACACGAACATTAACTCAAAATGGATCACTGACTTAAATAAAAGAGCTAAGACTATAAAACTCTTAGTATGAAGAATAGGAGTAAGTCTTAATAATCTTGGGTTAGGCAATTATTTCTTAGATATGACACAAAAAGGGCAAGGTTAAAAGGAAAAAATGGATAAATAAGACTATCAAAATTAAAAACTTTTATATTTAAAATGTCACTCTCAAGAAAGTGAAAAGGCAACCTGCAGAATGGGACAAAATAATTTTACTTTTTTTTTTTTTTTTTTTTTTTTGAGATGGAGTTTTGCTCTTTTTGCCCAGGCTGGAGTGCAGTGGTGGGATCTCAACTCATGGCAGCCATCACCTCCTGGGTTCAGGTGATTCTTCTGCCTCACCCTCCTGAATAGCTGGAATTACAAACACCCACCACCATGCCTGGTTAATTTTGTGTTCTTATTAGAGACAGGGTTTCACCATATTGGCTAGGCTAGACTCTAACTCTTCTCAGGCGATCCACCCGCCTTGGCCTCCCAAAGTGTAGGGATTACAGGTGTGAGCCATTTCACCCAGCCAAGAAAATATTTTCAAATTATATATATATGATAGGAAATGAGCATCTAGAATAGAAAATGTCTTACTACTCAATGCCAAAAATACAGACAACCCAATTACAAAATGGGCAAGGGATTTGAACAGATATTTCTTCAAAGAAGCTATGCGAATGACCAATAAGGACATGAAAAGATGGTCCACATTGTTAAAATTAGAAAAATGCAACTTAAAATCATGATGCAGTACTAATTTTTACTCACTAGGATGGCTATCATCAAAACACAGATTATAACAATTATCAGTGAAAACGTGGAGAAATAAGAACTGTCCCTCACACATAGCTGGTTGGGAATATGGTGCAGACACTTTGCAAAAACAGTTGATAAGTTCTTCACAGTGTTAAACATAGGTTTACCATATGACCTAGGAGTTCTGCTCTGGGTATCTACCCAAGATAAATGAAAACATGTCTACACAAAAATTTGTATTACAGTGATGTTCACAGCAGGATTATTCACAATAGCCCCAAAGTGGAAACAACCTAAATGCCCATTAACTTTTAAATAGATAACAAGATGAGCACATCCATATAATAGCATACCACCGGTCAATGAGAAGGAAGAAAGTACTGATGCATGCTACAAGTCGGATGAACCTCAAATATAGTATGCTGTCCAAGAGTCCGGCCACAAAAGGCCACATAGTGTATAATTCTATATGTAGGCAAAGATAGGAAGTAGATGAGTGGTGATCTTGGACTTGGCCTTTGGGGAGATAGTTATGGAGATGGAGAAAATGAATGGATTCTGCCCAGTATGTTATTATGTTTAGGTAGTAAAGGTGCTGAGACTTGCTGGTAGAGGGGATGGGGATATGTGTGAAAGAGAGGGCTTAGAAGTGAAGCAAGTTTGGTTCTCCTCACAGTCCTCTCCTGCTCTGCACATTCACCATGCGGCAGTTGGGTGGCCAATGAATTCATCCAGCTGGGTTACCTGGGCTCTAGCTTGTTGCCTCTGGCATGGGGAACTTAAGAGATCAAACTACAGTTACATGCATGGTGCTTGATGTAGTATTTATCTTGCTAGAAACAAAGGGAGGTATCCAGCATTCAGTAAGAGTGATGTCTCTGAATTTTCTCTTCAATTCTGGAAAAGTTGGCTATTTGCAGGGCTCTTGAAGAGTAATAACCACTTTAGTCCCAAATGTTCGTATATAGGTCAAAATCATCTTTCTTCCTTATAAGCATTTCCTTTGAGTGTTGAGGGTCTGCTTTCAAGTTTAAAGCAGCTTTTTAGTGGTATCATCTCTTTTAAAACAGGATCAGAAGGTAAATGTTCTGGAGAGACTAAAATCACCTGGGTAACCATTATAAAAGACACACGCACATTTAAAGACCACAGTGCTACCGAGATATGAAACTTTCAGTGTAAATTCAGCCCAAGCTGAGAACATTTATTTTTTTTCCCCCTGGCTTTTCTGATGAGAAATAAGAACGGATATTTGGAGAGGAGGAAATTTCATATCCAAAGGGTTTCTTTTCTTCAGAATCCAGCTTGAACATGATTACCAAGAGACTTGTGAAATGCATAGCCACTCTGAAAGAAGATGCTTGCCTTGCTAAAAGTGACAAATTGCCATCCAGTATTCTGGTTTTATTTCAGAAAACTTATGGACACTATGCATAGCCAAGGGCACTAGGGACAGAACAAGCTACAGGTTTATACAAGAGAAAGTAAAGCTGCCTGGGCTACTGAAGGTTTTTTTTTGTTTTTTTTTTTTTTTTTTTTTTTTTCTTCTAATATTGACAGCCATTGACAAAGCATGAGAATAAAACTCCTTTGAAGATGGACTGTTACCTGGACAGGATGCACTATTTAAATCAGTGACCTTAACCTCTTCAGACTCATATATATGAGGATAGGTCGGAAAGGAGGATAAGCACAGTCTCCCCTGTATACCAGGATTTCCAGTCACTTAATCAACTGAAGGTTGTGTAGCTTATGAGCACTAAGTTTTTGTCCAGACTTCCTAAGTTCAGATCCCAGATTCTTTGCTTATTGTACGTATGTCATAAGGCAAATTACGTAACTATTTTGTGCTACAGCTTGCATATTTTACAGTGCAGATGATTAGTACCTAACTCACAGGGTAGTTTGAGAATCAAATGAACTTATTTATAAAAAATACTTAGAACCCTGCCTTGGCACATACATGTGCTCAATAAATATTAGCTAGTATCATTTACCGAGTGGCCGTTATGTGTCAGGGAAGGTACTAGACGCTGAGGATACTGTCGTAAGTGAGATAGGAAAGATCCTTGTACTTACGGAGCTAATGGTACATTGGCGTCTTATTCACGTGGTTAGCCTCATGACACGTGGGGTCCAGAGATAAGACATTCTGTTCTAGAACTGTCCTAACCTCCACTTCCCCGTGGTGATAGGGAATTTATTCACAACAAAGATGTGGAATATGAATGCATGCACATGAAAGCCAAAAAGGGGTTCTTAGATGTGGGCAGAATTGTGGCTGCCCAAGTGACTCACAGTTAGTGATGGGAGTCATTTGGGGTGGAAATAAGCCTGTAAATCTCTGGCTCACACCTGAGAAGATGCTGAGTGTGCTCACATCTTTGTTCCTGACTTGGTAGTGACTGTCTGAGGAAAGGGAAGAAGTGAGTTGACAAGCAGGTTTTCCAGAGGGAATTACAGTTGTGGTGGCATTGGTTTATCTACCTCCTCCTGGTTTCATTGTTTTTCTCTTTTAACTATTATTGGTATGCATTAGTATTTTGTTATGAGAGCGGATTGATATTAGCAAGAGGGAGGTTTAATGATGTGGAGAACCAGGAAGACCTAAGCCTGCTCCTCTGAAGGGCTGAGTTACTACGAATGGCGAAGAATCCATTACTACACTCGTGATACAAAGTCTGCAGTGATAGTTTCTATGCTATTGATGAACAGCCTTCTGCTGGAGGGACTTAAAGGCCACTCAGTAGAAAAAGTAATTATTTTCTCTTGTTCTCTGGACTCCATGTATATTCTTGATCAAATACTGGTATGATTACTTTCTTTGGGATAATATTCTATATTTTCATGCTTCTGTTATGCATGGGGGAAGAATGGAAAGATTGTAGAATCTTAGAATTCTAATTTTCATTGAGATGCTACAGGCCACAACCTGCTATCTTCTGCCAGTTCTCATCATTAAGTCAATTACCTATGGTCATTCTCATCTCTTTAAGAAACTAGAATCTGCCTTAAGAGTAGTAATAAGAACAAATAAAGAAAACCCTAAAATAAGCCCATGCCTGGGATGGGATAAGCATTCTTTCTGAAATAGCTCGATGTATGTGTATATGGGAGTCTCCATATTCTTTAGCTACTTAATAGTCATCTTGCAGGGACCTCAATTTATCTGATTACATAATGGAAAGAAGAAAATTATCTTACTAAGTTCATCAGTCAGGAAACTGCAAGGTTTAATTCTTACTCACTCAATGATTGTAGATTATAACACTTTCTGAGACTCAGTGTCCTCATCTGAAAAAACAAAAACAAAAACAAAAACAAAACAAAAACCTGACTCCTGGGGTTCATGAGACTCATGAGATGTGTTTAAAATTACACAGTAAATTTTGAAGGACCACACAAATGTAGGGGATGATTATGGTATATCCCTCACAAGTGAATATTTATCTTCCTCCCAGCATGGTGAGTTGCTGGCCCTAGGGAACAGAGGGTGGTAGGTTAAATTGAATTATTAATATGATCTCGTGCTGATAATTTTTTTTTGTTCCTTTCTCTATCTTGTCTCTCACAGAGCTACCATTTACTACCATGTGGCCCAATTGATCCATCTAAATTACAAATTGTAAATGTAATCATGCTATTTTACTGATTTAAAAAGTCAAGAAACAACAGAAGCTGGAGAGGATATGGAGAAATAGGAATGCTTTTACATTGTTGGTGGGAGGGTAAATTAGTGCAACCATTGTGGAAGACAGTGTGGCAATTCCTCAAGGATCTAGAATCAGAAATACCATTTGACCCAGCAATCCCATTACTGGATATATATTCAAAGGATTATAAATCATTCTACTATAAAGACACATGCACATGTATGTTTATTGCAGCACTGTTCACAATAGCAAAGACTTGGAACCAACCCAAATGCCCATCAATGGTAGACTGGATAAAGAAAATGTGGCCCATATATACTACAGAATACTATGTAGCCATAAAAAAAGGATGAGTTCATGTCCTTGCAAAGGACATGGATGAAGCTGGAAGCCATCATTCTCAGCAAACTAACTCAGGGATAGTATTGTTATGTGTGATTTTGATACTGTCATTTTGATGCTACCTGGCTGTTTTGTTGGTTAGTTGATGCAGATTCTTGATTGTGTCGATGCTCTTTTACCATTTGGTGTGTTTTTGGAGTGCCTGGTACTGGTTGTTCCTTTATAAGTGTAGAGCCTCTTTCAGGAGTTCTTGTAGAGCAGGTTTGGTGGTGATGAAATCTCTGAGCGCTTGCTTGTTCACAAAGGATTTTATTTTTCCTTCGCTTATGAAGCTTAGTTTGGCTGGATAGGAGATTCTGGGTTGAAAGTTCTTTTCTTTAAGGATGTTGAATATTGGCCCCCAATCTCTTCTGGCTTGTAGGGTTTCTGCTGAGAGATCTGCTGTGAGTCTAATGGGCTTCCCTTTGTGGGTAACCTGACCTTTCTCTCTGGCTGCCCTTAGTATTTTCTCAGAATGCAGAAACTAACTCAGAATCACACAGCTTCATGGAAACTGAACAACTTGCTCTTGAATGTTGACTGGATAAACAATGAAATGAAGGCAGAAATAAAGATGTTCTTAGAAACCAATGAGAATGAAGACACAACATACCAGAATCTCTGGGACACATTTAAAGCAGTCTCTAGAGGAAAATATATAGCAATGAGTGCCCACATGAGAAGAAAGGAGAGGTCGAAAATTGACACCCTATCATCAAAATTGAAAGAGCTAGAGGAGCAAGATCAAAAAAACTCAAAACCTAGCAGAAGACAGGAAATATCTAAGATCAGAGCAGAACTGAAGGAAATCGAGACACAAAAAACTCTTCAAAAAATCAATAAATCCAGGAGCTGGTTTTTTGAAAAGATCAACAAAATAGACAGACCACTAGCCAGATTAATAAAAAAGAAAAGAGAGAATAACCAAATTGATGCAATAAAAAACGATAAAGGGGATATCACCACAGATTCCACAGAAATCCAAACCATCATCAGAGATTATTACAAACAACTCTATGCACATAAATTAGTAAACCTGGAAGAAATGGATAAATTCCTGGACACCTGCACCCTCCCAAGCCTAAACCTGGAAGAAGCCGAAACCCTGAATAGACCAATAACATGGTCTGAAGTCGAGGCAGCAATAAAGAGCCTACCACCCAAAAAAAGCCCAGGTCCAGATGGGTTCACAGCGGAATTCTACCAGACATACAAAGAGGAGCTGATACCATTCCTTCTGAAACTATTCCAGACAATCCAAAAAGAGGGAATCCTTCCCAAATCATTTTACGAGACAAACATCATCCTGATACCAAAACCCGGCAGAGACTCAACAAGAAAAGAAAATTTCAGGCCAATATCCATGATGAACATAGATGCAAAAATCTTCAATAAAATACTGGCAAACCGATTGCAACAGCATATCAAAAAGCTCATCCACCATGATCAAGTAGGATTCATCCCGGGGATGCAAGGCTGGTTCAACATACGCAAGTCCATAAACGTAATTCACCACATAAACAGAACCAATGACAAAAACCACATGATTATCTCAATTGACGCAGAGAAGGCTTTTGACAAAATTCAACAACCCTTTATGCTAAAAACCCTCAATAAACTAGGTATTGATGGAACGTATCTCAAAACAATAAAAGCTATTTACGACAAACCAACAGTCAATATCATACTGAATGGGCAAAAACTGGAAGCATTCCCTTTGAAATCTGGCACTAGACAAGGATGCCCTCTCTCACCACTCCTATTCAATATAGTACTGGAAGTTCTAGCCAGAGCAATCAGGCAAGAAAAAGAAATAAAGGGTATTCAAATTGGAAAGGAGGAAATCAAATTGTCTCTATTTGCAGATGACATGATTGTATATCTGGAAGACCCCATCATCTCAGCCCAAAATCTCCTGAAACTGATAAACAACTTCAGCAAAGTCTCAGGATACAAAATCAACGTGCAAAAATCACAAGCATTCCTGTACACCAGTAATAGACTTCAAGAGAGCCAAATCAAGAACGAACTGCCATTCACAATTGCTACAAAGAGAATAAAGTACCTAGGAATACAACTAACAAGGAACGTAAAGGACCTCTTCAAGGAGAACTACAAGCCATTGCTCAATGAAATAAGAGAGGATACAAACAGATGGAGAAACATTCCATGTTCATGGTTAGGAAGAATCAACATTGTGAAAATGGCCATACTGCCCAAAGTAATTTACAGATTCAACGCTATCCCCATCAAGCTACCAATGACCTTCTTCACAGAACTGGAAAAAAACACCTTAAACTTCATATGGAACCAAAAGAGAGCCCGCATAGCCAAGTCAACTCTAAGCAAAAAGAACAAAGCAGGAGGCATCACACTACCAGACTTCAAACTATACTACAAGGCTACAGTAATCAAAACAGCATGGTACTGGTACCGAAACAGAGATATAGACCAATGGAACAGAACAGAGGCCTCACAGGAAAAACAACATACCCACAACCATCTGATCTTCGACAAACTTGACAAAAACAAGCAATGGGGAAAGGACTCCCTGTTTAATAAATGGTGTTGGGAAAACTGGCTAGCCATGTGCAGAAAGCAGAAACAGGACCCCTTCCTGACACCTTACACCAAAATTAACTCCAGATGGATTAAAGACTTAAACATCAGACCTAACACCATAAAAACCTTAGAGGAAAATCTAGGCAAAACCATTCAGGACATAGGTGTAGGCAAGGACTTCATGACCAAAACGCCAAAAGCAATGGCAACAAAAGCCAAAATAGACAAATGGGACCTAATCAAACTCCACAGCTTCTGCACGGCAAAAGAAACAGTCAGTAGAGTGAATCGGCAACCAACAGAATGGGAAAAAATTTTTGCAGCCTACCCATCTGACAAGGGGCTGATATCCAGAATTTACAAAGAACTAAAGCAGATCTACAAGAAAAAAACAAACAAGCCCATTCAAAAATGGGCAAAGGACATGAACAGGTACTTTACAAAAGAAGACATACAGGAGGCCAACAAACATATGAAAAAATGCTCATCATCACTGGTCATCAGAGAAATGCAAATCAAAACCACATTGAGATACCATCTCACACCAGTTAGAATGGCGATCATTAAAAAATCGGGAAACAACAGATGCTGGAGAGGATGTGGAGAAATAGGAACACTTCTACACTGTTGGTGGGAATGTAAATTAGTTCAACCATTGTGGAAGACAGTGTGGCGATTCCTCAAGGACCCAAAAATAGAAATCCCATTTGACCCAGCAATCCCATTACTGGGTATATATCCAAAGGATTATAAATCATTCTACTATAAGGACACGTGCACACGAATGTTCATTGCAGCACTGTTTACAATAGCAAAGACCTGGAACCAACCCAAATGCCCAACGATGATAGACTGGATAGGGAAAATGTGGTACATATACACCATGGAATATTACGCAGCCATCAAAAAGGATGAGTTCACGTCCTTTGTAGGGACATGGATGAACCTGGAAACCATCATTCTCAGCAAACTGACACAAGAGCAGAAAATCAAACACCGTATATTCTCACTCATAGGCGGGTGCTGAACAATGAGAACACAAGGACACAGGGAGGGGAGCACTACACACTGGGGTCCGTTGGGGGGAAATGGGGGAGGAGCGGGGGGTGGGGAAGTGGGAAGAGATAGCATGGGGAGAAATGACAGATACAGGTGAGGGGACGGAAGGCAGCAAACCACACTGCCATGTGTGTACCTATGCAACAATCTTGCATGTTCATCACATGTACCCCGAAACCTAAAATGCAATAAAATAAAATAAAATTAAATTAAAAAAAAAAAAAAAAAAGAAAAAACTAACTCAGGAACAGAAAACCAAACACCGCATGTTCTCACTCGTGAGTGGGAGTTGAACAATGAGAACACATGAACACAGGGAGGAGATCATCACACAGCAGAGCCTGTCAGGAGGCTGGGGGCTAAAGAAGGGATAGCAGGAGGGTGGAAGACTAGAGGAGAGATAGCATTAGGAGAAATACCTAATGTAGATGACAGGGAGATGAATGCAGCAGACCTCCTGCTCCCTGGCCTCTTCCTGCTCCTGGTGCCCTCTTTGGAGAGGAGCAAGGATGTGGTTGAGTCCAGGTGCTATTGCAACCTGGCTGGGTGTGCATGTGCTTAGGGTGGTACTGACACACTAGTCCTCTGATGTCCTCACCTCCTCCAGACTTTGAGCACTGACAAGCACAGGAGGGAGCCCAAATGAACGGGTTGAGAGTGGCTCAGGGCATGCCTGTAGGTGCCCCTCAGCATGAGCAGCCTGGGTGCCATGGATAGCATGTTGATGGCAGGAGGCAGAGAGGTTCCCGGGTAGAAAGAGGTGAGTCCTGGTGAAACCCCATTATAAGCCTGGGGGCTGGGCTGCCAGTTCTGGGTGGAGTCTGTGGCTGGAAGGGAAAACTTACGGTGCTATTTTTGGGCCCTCCTGTGGATCAATCAGCATGTACTTCCTCCCTTCTGAGTCCATAAAACCCCTATGTTAGCACCTGGAGCTGATCACCCCACCACAGCCAGAGTGCCTGGCTGTGCACAGTGGCTGGACCCTGTGCTCACTCACACACCGCATGCTGCTCTATGCCTGGCTCACCCTTGGCAGGTGTGGGATCTGGACCGGTAGCAGGAGCCAAACACAGCCTGCTGGGCTGAGTGGGCAGAATAAGTCCAGTGGGCCTGAGCAAAACTGAGGCAAAGGTGCCACCTGCCACAGAGGTTTTAAGCTGGAAAACTGATATCCCCAAGGATTTTGTGACAGTATTTCAGCCTAAAAGATTCATTTGTATGGAATTACATCATTTGGACAATTGTCTTAAATATGAATGTCAACTTGTCTGTATAGACATAGCCTACAAGAGATAAAATATTTTATAAGAAAAAAATGTTACACAGACCTTATGTTCCATGAATGGTTCCACGTACACAAATGTAGTACATTATTCTGGTGATTCTAATGTGGATTGGCACGAGTTTTTGAACGTGGTGGCTAGCATAGCTGCTTTTTAAAAATATAAAATAATTTCTTTTTTAAGCATTGGGCTATCCATTTTTGTCTAATATTGGCTATACAAATTCCACAATAATTGTTTTGAAACATTGAAAATTTTTAAAATTATTGAATCATGAACAATACATGTCTGTATTCAGAATTGCTGTTTATATTTTTAAAGTTCAGGGAAAAGAAAGTGTAAAAGTAATAGAATCTTGCTTACATTGATGATTATTTAATCATAGGGATGCTGAGCACATATCTCTTATTGTTAAAATCTCTATTTGGCATCTAAAAATACATGGATTCAAGGGTGCTTTATTTTATCTTCAGCATACTACTTATCACAACTTAATATTTTTAATCGTTAATTTTTTTTTTTACATATTTATCATAATGTGGTTTGGCTCTGTGTCCCCACCCAAATCTCTTGTTGAATCATAATTCCCAATGTTGGGGGCAGGGACCTGGTGGGAGGTGATTGGATCATGGGGGCCAATTTCCCCTTGCTGTTCTCATGATCGTGAGTTCTCACAAAATCTGATGGTTTAAAAGGGTGTGGCACTCCCCTGTTCACTCTATCTCTTGCTGCCACATGAAGATGTGCTTGCTTCTCCTTTATCCTTCTGCCATCACTATAAGTTTCCTGAGGCTTCTCTGCAATATTTCCTGTATAGCCTGTGGGACTGTGAGTGGATTAAACCTCTTTTCTTCATAAATCAGGTAGTTCTTTATTGCAGTGCAAGAATGGACTCAAGCAATTGCCATTCTGCACTGCTGTGGGGGGAGGGATTCTACTGTCTTGTTTTCTGCTCTGTCCCTGGTGCTTCGAACAGTCCCTAGTACACCGAGGTGGCTTCATAAATATTTGTTGTCTGACTCACTGCTTTCCTTTTTGCATTACTTCTGAATGAAACATGAGAAAGATAAAGAAGTGACTGACCTTCCTGGCAAACACTTCTCTGGGAAGATATTGTCTAGATCTTCTTCCACTCCACCCAGCTGGGCCAACCTCTGAATACCCACTTATGTGCACAGGCACTAAAAGAAGAGGGAGGCTGTTAATTGCAAACTGTTTTTCAGTGTTGCTGAAAGGTCACCACTATCAATTATGACATATATTTGAAGAGAAGGAAGTCCTGTCTATATGGCAATATATTCCACGGTGTCTAATTTGTTTGCTGTAATAAGGCCAGGCCCAGTTATTGATGAATCAATCATTCGTGTCTTGTATACTGATGACACCACCTATGTCTCTCTCTCAGATAATGGTGTTGCATACAGAGCTTGTTGCTGGGCTGTATATTATTAAACTCCATAAACATGTTGAACATTAATTGCAACTGCTGTGCAAGAAAACTTTTTTTCCTTTTTGTGGTGGAGAGTTAAGTAATTTATACAGGATGACTCAAGCCATGTCTCTAGGCAGTGGTGAAATGCTGTTAAATCAATCCATATGGCCGATCTCTGCAAGAGAATCAATTGTATGACCTGCATGGGTGAATGACACAGGGCCTCTCAGCCATGCTGAGTTCTTTCTTGCTGTAAATGGACTAGCCCTCGAGGTGTTATCTCCACATATTTCTTGAGCAAAGAAGTAGCAAAAATTACAGGGTCAATTTAAACCAAAACCAAATGCTCATCTCAATTAAGTCAAGTGAATAGGAATTTTCCTTGATTTTCTTTTCTGTGTGCATTCTGCCTTCAGTGTACAAATAATTATCTTAATGCCTCATTTCACTTTTCTGGCACAAATAGCTTAGTTCACGGGAATAAACATCTTCTGATAAAGACAGGAGGTGAGATCTGAGGCCAGGTCTGGGACAAGGGGGCTTGAGATTTTAATTCCCTGGAGAACCAGATGTAAGGCTGATGCTACCATTGGATTACTTTCTGCATGTTAGAGCTTTGCCTCAACTCTTTTACTTTCATTTATTTTCATTGTAGCCTTTCAACTAATTTATTACTTTTAAAAGTGTTTTAAAGGGTAACTTTTAAGAATGTCATCAGAGGAAGCAACTGCTTTCTTACTCCTCTGTTCTCCTAACCCCCCAGCTTAGCTGCTGGCTTGGTTTGATTGTAATGTATTAGGGAATAACAATACTCCCTTAATGGTAAGGACTCACCTGCATTTTCTAAGAAAAATATGCTTCTTAAATGGTAGATGCAGAGTTAGTTTTCCCTATGCATCCACGAATGGCATTTATGTAGAGTTGTAGACTAAAGAATAATTGGACTCATAGATTTATAAAAATTTAGCGACTCTCAGTTTTCAAGAGAAGCCCGGTTAGATTGTATCTTGGATTCTCTTTAATGGAGAATGAAGAAGATGAATCTTCTAGAATGCAGGTCAAGGCATATGCATTAGTTTTTTAGTCCTTGATTTTCCATTGGCAAGCATCAATTGGAAAGCCAGGATGACCCATTTAGATAGTGATTTGTAGAGGATATATGTAGGTTTTCTGTGAATTTCTTCATGCAACCCTTATTCTGATATTATTACTTCTTCTTTTGATAAGCGTATGTGGGTGGAGAGAAGGTTCCTTTCCATTATGTTTTAGTCCATTTTCATATCGCAATGAAGAAGCACCCAAGACCGTGTAATTTATAAAGAAAAAGAGGTTTAATGGACTTACAGTTCCACATAACTGGAGAGGCCTCACTATCATGGCAGAAGGTGAAGGAGGAGCGAAGGGATGTCTTATGTGGCAGCAGGCAAGAGAGCATGTGCAGGGGAACAGCCCTTTATAACACCATCAGATCTCATGAGACTTATTCACTTATCTCTTATTCATGAGAATAGCACAGGAAAAACCCACCCCCAAGATTTAATTACCTCCCACTGGATCCCTCCTATGATACATGGGGATTATGAGAGCTATGATTTATAATGAAATGTGGGTGGGGACGCAGTCACATCATTTTATTGGATTCTGATAATGTAGAAGACAACTGCGTTAAGCATAGCACATAGAAGGGGTCATATGATGGGGACCAGATTAATCTTAGTATCCCATTCCATTGGCTGTAGTGTTCAGCCCAGTGATGGATTTCAGACCAAGTCAATGAGAATTTTCCCATGGAATTTTTGTATGGACACAATATTTTTGGGTTGCTAGTTGAGATGTTACAAGTGTGAATTGTCTAACTGGGCATTCCCTACCACCCTCTCAGCCTGTCCTCACTCATGGAGGGAATGTTGTAAGAAAGAGAAAATGAGAGCAACATACAAAGAGAAGCAGTGGGCAGGAGAGGGAGAGAGAGAGAGAGAGAGAGAGAGAGAGAGAGAGAGAGAGAGAGAGAGAGAAAGAGAGAGAGAGAGAGAGAGAGCGAGTGCACACAAGTGAGAGGAAACTATGGAAAGTGTTTAAGTGCCCATATTCCATTGTTTCTTGAAGCCAACTCCTCTGAACTCCCTTGTTTCAAGTGCTCATTACATTTCAGAAGTTTTGTGTCAGTTTTTTTGTCATGTTCAACTACAGGTTCAAAGTAATATGTATACTTGATATGAAGCAACAACCACTGCCCTGCTTGCTGGGAAGGACTGACAAGTCTCAGATTCTTGGAAGACCCCAGGTTTCAGAATGGCCTTGGAGTTTAACCTACCTGAAGAGGAAGTGGCAAGAAGTTGCGTTTATACATCAACCTTAGAGACAAGTAATTTTTCATCCTAACCAACACCCTAACATTCTTCTGTAATGCCTTCAACCTTTTAAGACATGACTCTTTTTTCCTTCAGTTCATTTTATGTTTCTAGATTTAGCTGTCAACAGTTTCTTCTTTATTTTCTTGCTTCTACTTCTCAGTTTTGTTTTTCATCTTTTGAGATATACTTGCATGACTGGTAGTTACTACAAAGCCGTGTTGACTATTACCCTTTGAGCAGGGGAAAATATGTCTCCTCTAACTCTCCAGGAATGCAGACATCTAAACAACCATGATCCTTTGATAATTTGGTGATCAGAGTCTTTGCTTTGTTCTCCTGATCTCGGACTTCTACAGATTTATGACTACATGTTGCAAAGAATAGCTGCCTTCCTCGTGGAAGTCTCAGGATCTGATGTTAGATTTGTCATGTGGCCTTAAAAATGTGAATCAAGTTTGAGAAGGTTCAAGGGTTGAAGGGAGCTTCCACCCCTAGAAATTGCCTCTTATCTTTCAGATGGTGCAAGATTCTGCCTGCTGTGTGCTGGTTCATTTTTTAGATATGTGACCATTTTTGATAGCTATTGAAAAGGAATGCACAAGAGAGAACCCTTTGAGGTGATTCGAGGTCTCCCATTTGCCGCCCTTATTGCCAAGAGTACAACTTCATTATAACATTTACTAGGGAGGGAGATGGCAGAGAATGGAATGAGTATTGGACGTCAAGTTGGAGATCCTGAGATGGGAGTCTCAGCTTTGTTCAAATTAGCTCTGAGGCCCTGGGTATGTTACTTATGTTTTGTAACCCTCAGATCAAGCATTTGTGAAATGAAGGGGATGGTAGTACTTGCTTCATGGACTTCTTATGTGATTCAAAATAAAAATGAGGATATAAATATGAAAGTACTCTGTGTAGGGAAGAGAGTGGCTGGAACATAAGGCAATGTTCTTGTTAAGATGCCATACGTTAAAAGGCATAACACATTCTAGGAGCATAACACAAAATGAAAATCAACTCCACGTGGTGTAAATTTTTTTTTTTGGAACAAAATATTTTTTATTAGGAACTAGCCATTTGAGGAGGATGCTGTGTTTATAATCTTTGTGTAGCTTTAAAATGAAAAACTTTGTATCTATACTGGGGGACAGGTAAAGTCTATGAATTGAGCCAGCATGTGAGTTCACTGTGAGTAAGGAGATTGCTCTGCTTAAAAATTGCTAATATGTATTTACTAGTTTGGTGCATTCAGAATTGTCGATTCAGATTGTATAATTTCATAAAACTCAGTATGGATGTGTAGGCACGTGCAATTCTGTTGGTTATTTTGGCTGTGCTTAAACGTTTTCCCAAGAGAGAAATTGGGATCTGGGTTTTCCTCATTGCAGCATGTACAACTCTATGCTATGCACACGCATACACATACTTCCCATCCACCCACCAAAATTGCCAAATCACTGGAGTACTGAGGCCTCTCTGATATTAATCAGGAGCGTTATAAATCATATAAGAATCTGCAAGCCATGGAGACTGACTTTACCTGCGCATGAAGACTGCCACTCCCCTTGGTCATTAGGTCAGATGGTATAGGCTTTTAGGGGCCCTATAACTTGCCATCCCCAAACCTCCAGGGACCATGAAGCCAGGAAAGGGTTACAATGTTTGAATTCAAAACTTGACAAGGGGATGCTGTCTCTCATAGCCCTCCTGGTCTATCACAGAATGGCTTGATTACATGGGCACGTGAGGAAAGGCTCACTGTGATACACTAGGGTTCTCTGCCTCTGTTCATGGATGATTTTGAAAAACAGCTCCAGAACAGCTAATTACAAAATAAATAAAAGCAAGTCTTTCTGTGCAGAAGAGTTCTGGGAAAAAAAAATAATGTCTTTTTTCCTCACAGCTTCCTTTCCAGATAAGCCTAAGGTCAAGAAATAACTCCCTGAGAGCAGGTTAGAAGGGGAAGTCTGAGGATATTTTAGAAATAGAATTCACCAATTTATTCACATGTGTAAAAGATGATTCTATCAATACAGGGAGGCCTGGACTTTCATTAAGAAGAAAACAATGCAGAAGCGTTTTAACTAGCCAATTACTGAGAAATCTGTAGAATTATTTGGCAAAAATAAATAAATAGGCAGCAATGAATAATTAAATGTGCATTGTAATACAAGACTTCTTCAAGAACTTACCGGAGAAAGGAAAACAGCAAACCAAATTTATAATCCACTAGCCAGGTCTGGTTAAGAAGGAAACAACAAGAGAATCCCATGGAAGGCAGATGCAAATTATTTTGTTTTCTGAGCGTCTAATCCCCGTTAATGCCACCCAGACCTGCAACACAGGCTTAGCTGGGTACGGTGGCTTATGCTTGTAATCCCAGCACTTTGGTGGGCTGAGGTGGGTGGATCATGAAGTCAGGGGTTCAATACCAGCCTGGCCAGCATGGTGAAACCCCATCTCTACTAAAAAAAAAAAAAATGCAAAAATTAGCCGGGTGTGGTGCTTCCCCTAGTGATGGAGTCTGCATTGCTTCCTCCTCAGCATGCACCAGTTCTTAAACGCCATGCTCTTCGTTGTTCATCCACGAGCACTTCTGCCTTTCCCCTATATACCCAGCTTCCTTCTTCTTGAAGAACACATTAAAGTTAGTTATTGTCCCCAGAAACAAACTAACAAAAAGCCCTCTTGCTTCTTTGGGGGTTCACCATTCTAGGGTGTGTTTGTATCCAGCTGGACTTTTAGACCATAAGAAAGGTCTGTCCTAACAATCCCATAACTACCCATGGCCAGGTTGATTTCTGGAAAGGGCAGCCTGCATGCTCTTCAGTGTGCACTCTCACCCTGGGTATATGCGTCCTGCACCCTTTCATTTTAAGGGGTTATTTTGCCCAGAACTCTGCCTTGGGTTTATTTTCCTCACTTCTTCATAATTAAGGTGCTTCATTATTCATTCCTTTTGATAAGGTTTGGCTGTGTCCCCACCCAAATCTCATCTTGAAATGTAGCTCCCATAATTCCCACATGTTGTGGGAAGGACCCAGTGGGAGGTAATGGAATCATGGGGGCGGGTCTTTCCCATGCTGTTCTCATGATAGTGAATAAGTCTCATGAGATCTGATAGTTTTATAAAGGGGAATTTCCCTACACAAGTTCTCTCTTGCCTGCCACCATGTAAGATGCCCCTTTGTTCTTTCTTCATCTTCCAATGAGCCAATTAAACATATTTGTTTTATAAATTACCCAGTTTCAGGTATGTCTTTTTTTTTTTAGCAGTGTGAAAACAGACTAATATATCTTTTGATGAAATAATAGCAAATCTGGCTTGGTGCAGTGGCTCAAACCTGCAATCCCAGCACTGTGGGAGGCTGAGGTGGGTGGGTCACCTACAGTCAGGAGTTCAAGACCATTCTGGACAACATGGTGAAACCCTGTCTCTACCAAAAATACAAAAATTAGCTGGGTGTGGTGGTACATGCCTGTAATCCCAACTACTCAGGAGGCTGAGGCAGGAGAATTGCTTGAACCCAGGAGGCAGAGGTTACAGTGAGCCGAGATTATGCCAATATACTCCAGCCAGGTGACAGACTGCATCTAAAAAAAAAAAAAAAAAGAAAAGAAAGAGAGCAAAAATCTCTGAAACCTGAGCTTGGCTCCTGATGTGGCCCAAACACATTCTAAGACCTAATTCCTTTTCAAGTTTAGTGTCCTTTACCTCAGACTGGGGAGTTTGAGGTAAAGAAAGGTCAGGAGGACCAAAGACTATTTAATTAATGCATTATACAGAAACCACTGCAGATGTTTTAAGTAGAAGGACATTTAATAGAAGGAATAAGGTGGTTATAAAATCCCCTGGGCTGGTACTACTAGGCCAGATTTTCAGGAATGACATCCAGAAAGTTATGGAATTGATCTTCCAGGTTATCACCTCTCTAGCTACCACTGTTTGTATATTCAAGAGCACATCCCATCAAGAAGCTGCTATCACTGCTAGCACTGTGTAACTGCCCAGGAAGCTGGAGGAGGGACCCTGCACACTTGCAGAAAAGCCTCATGTTTTCTGGACTGTGCTGGTCAGGGGTATAACAGCCAAGAGGAGCAGGCAGGTGGTCACTGCCTCACTCCTGCCTTTGAAATCTTATAGGAGTGCATCCAGGCTTCAGGCAGAGCCCTAACTGCAGGAGAGTCTGGGAAATGCAGCTTTTGGGTTTCAACCTCTCCAACTGAAAGGATGGTAGCACAGAGGTTTAGGAACCTAATGCACAGCATTCACCTCAACTGTTGATGGCTTTTATGCATAAAATTTTCAGAGTTACAGTATCATTATAGGAAAATATATTGAAAATTATATATGTAGTATCTCATTTTAGAGGTGGACAAACTGAGGTACAGAGAAGTGAAGTGACTCTTCTAAAAGCCACAATGCTCATTCTCTGCAGAGTCAGGGCAATAATGCCCACCTCTTGGCTCTAGATTATTTCCAGTTGAGCACTTTTCACTTAGGAGTCCCTGGGCCTGCAGGAAGGCACACAGGGTTGTGTTACGAGTACAAGCTAACAGGCCAGGTGTGGTGGCTAACGCCTATAATCCCAGCACTTTGGGAGGCTGAGGCAAGCAGATCGTGTGAGGCCAGGAGAATTGCTTGAACCTGGGATGTGGAGGTTACAGTGAGCCGAGATTGCACCACTGCATTCCACATTCCAACCTGGGCAATAGAGTGAGACTCAGACTCAAAAACAAACAAAACAAAAGGGCCGGGTGCAGTGGCTCACTTGTGTAATCCCAGCACTTTGGGAGGCCGAGGTGGGTGGATCACGAGGTCAGGAGTTCGAGACCAGCCTGACCAACATGATGAAACCTCGTCTCTACTAAAAATACATAAATTAGCCAGGCGTGGTGGTACACCCCTCTAATCTCAGCTACTCAGGAGGCTGAGGCAGGAGAATTGCCTGAACCTGGGAGGTGGAGGTGGCAGTGAGCCAAGATCGTGCCACTGCACTCCAGCCTGGGCGACAGAGTCAGACTTTGTCTCAAAAAAAAGTGCAAGAAATCAGAGCAAAATAAGGTTAATGCTGAATTAATTTTACATGTAATTTTAATTATGGGGGAAATAGTGTTGTTTGCCTTAAACCAAAGCACTATGTTAATGTGCACACATTTGTATGTGAACACATTTGTATTATAAATGGGATTTCCTGCCGGGTTTCAGGACTTGCTTCCAGGGCCCACTCACTTCCTTGTGCTGTTGGGGACCATTCTAGGAAAGAACTTGAGAAGCTTGGCAGCACCCCATGCTGTCTTTCTCGTCTCAGATATTGTCATAATATACTTCGGATGAGTGCCGTGTAAAAGTAAGTTTCATTTTCACTCAAATGCCACTTGTTCTGTGAAGTCTTCTCTTATGCTCCCATTGTAATTAATTGCTCCTTTCTCTGCACTTCCAGTGCCCCATATGTATGCTGGATTAGAGAACCAATTATAGTGTGTCTTGTTTTATGGTAAAATCCACACATTCCTATCGCTTTTATAAGGATGTGAGGCCATCCTTATAAAAGAAAATTTTTTATATTCGGTATATATGCATTCTGAATTCTATATATACATTCTGAATCTCAGCACCTAGCACAATGCCTTTTCATATGGAATGAAGTGGTGGCGGGCATGGGAGTGTTTCCTCTCATTCTTTCCTCCTCTTTGGGTAGCATAAGATGGCACTGCTCTGTTCCTTGTGGCAGGGCCATGTGCCTTGGTCTAGCTGATGAAATGAGAGTGACACGGGTGACTTCTAGGCTGAAGCAGTGAAACAGTCTTGTGTGACCCTCCAGCATTTTCTCCTCTGCTTTGATGACTGTGGCGGTCTTATACTGAGATGACAAAGCCATAGGAGGAAATAGGATGGCTTCCATGGAGAGTTGCTCCAACCCAGAAAGGACTTGGCCGAGGGGAAATAAACTTTTGCTGTGTTCAGCCATAGAGACTCTACGGTTTGTTTTCCTAGCCTGGGCTAGCCTTTCTTGACTCAGACAAGTGGCCTATAATTCATGGAATTACGTAGAGAGCCCAGATACCTATAGGTGTATTTCCTCAATGATACGATTTATTTGCAACTTTCCTCTTCCTCCTTGATATAAACCTCACTTAGACGTTGGGAGTTCTGAGTGAGAAAGTGTAACATGTTTAACTCTACAGGGGCCGTAACTGGACAGAAGTTGTCACCCAATTCAATTATGTCATTACCCAGTCTAGGAAGGACTGAGGCCATTTGGAAAGCTGTGAATGTCCCCAGCAGATGGGAAGATACCATAGCTCACCCAGGAGTTGCTGTACCTTTGACATGTGAGGGAAATTTACAACCCCAGTGGCTCACCTTCTCCACCTTGGCACATGCTAATTTTACTTTATTGTCTGTAGGGAGCACAGGGAGACGTGGGTTGACTCAATGACATTTTACTCTCCATGCACAAATTTTACTTTGTGTATGTGTTATAGGTAGCTTTCTGCATTCATTATAGATGTGCATTTACTTTTATACATACATTGCGATCACATATATGCAACATTTGGAGATGATTTCTGGGAACTTCCAAAAAAATCAGAAGAAAATAGGTGTTTCAAACTGATCTTGTCTTTTACTGGTTTAGTCTCAGAATATTTTGCTATCATTGACAAAAACTATTTTATTCTGGCTCAACCTCAGGCAAGATAGTTCTCCTCCCTGCACATCCATTTCCCTCTCTGAAAAGTAGGGCTAAAACTTACTCTTCAGGTTGTGTGGGGATTGGGGAGAATGTTTAAAGAATCCAGCTCATTACCTGGCAATTTGTAGGTCTTTTACAACAATAATTGGTATATTCAGATAGATAGAACATCGCTGTTTGGAAATACTTTATTTTTGAATTTCAGTGGACCCTCACCATGGCTGTTTGAAATAAATTTTATTATCTTTATTTTGTAGCAGAAGAAAGTGAGGCTTAGAAAGGTCACAGTGAGTTGTGCAAGGTCACAGACCTAAAAAGTGGGAGACCTAGAATCCAATCTGACTCTTGTCCTGGGGCTGTAGTTGGGAGGTGCCTTGAAGCAGTGATTAACAGAGGAGCAGAGTTGAAAACAGCCTGGGGTCGTTAGTACAGTGCCTGAAAGAAAGTAGGGCTTCCACAAATGGTTATGATTATTGTGTGATTGATTCTGGTAACCATTAATATGTCTCCCAGTTCATCTATTTCCATCATCAGGGACCCTTTGGCCTCGTCCAATTGACTTCTAGAAATAAAGCAGATATATTGTTCAGACCAGGCAATGTAAACCACTGTGAATAATCAAAGCATTTGAACAAAAGAAGAACAGATTATTAAAAATTACTGGGTGGTACAAAAGTAACTGCGTTTTTGCCATTGAAAGTAATGACAAAAACTGCAATGACTTTTGCACCAACCTTATAGTTTGTATGTAGTCATTCTCCAGTCAGGAAGCCATTTTCTGTACATTAAAATGTTAGAAATAAAATATGGCACTTCTCTGGGGTACAATATAAGAACCAGAGGTTTGTACCTTAAAGAAGTTACCATGTATCACATGTCATATGCCTCTTTTCCTCTCAGATGCCAGAGAGCCAAGATGCTGGCTTAGTTTAGGATGGAGAATAATTGTGCATGTCAATATTTATCCTAACCCAACACTCAAATTAGCTCCTCTAATAATCAAGCTGGAAAACACACCTCCCCCCTTGTAACCTGCTCTCCTACATGCAGCATTCTTCTGATACAGTTACTCATTTCAATTAATCTGAAAACAGAGGGAGTTGAGCTGCCCATCCATTTGGCAAGGGATTTGGGAACAGGATCAAAGCTGGTTTTGTTTCAATAGGGTCCCTGGTGAGCTGTTAATTACTTGGGTTTCAAATCTGATGGCATTTGAAATAGAATATTGAATTACACCTGTGTTTGGGGGTCAGTTTATCTTCTGATATGAAGGTAGATTTGTGGCAGGAAGGAACAGGAGGAAATGAAGTTAGTTTTCTTCCTGTGTTTGATGGGGGAAGGTCTTTGTTGCTGAAATATTCCTCAGGGCTTTGCATACTGGGTTAAAACAATAGGGAAAATTATGTTTCAGAAACTCTGAGCAAGAGCAGACC
The DNA here is from genome assembly GCF_048565385.1 of Saimiri boliviensis. Classification (NCBI taxonomy): domain Eukaryota; kingdom Metazoa; phylum Chordata; class Mammalia; order Primates; family Cebidae; genus Saimiri; species Saimiri boliviensis. The sequence goes on along the minus strand of NC_133453.1, from coordinate 21,001,267 downwards.
TCCAATTATCCCTCAAACAGATTAAAAAATGTAATCTTAGACTTGTTAATATGAAATATCACTTGCATAGTTATACAATTTCATTTTTTTTTTTAGTTTTCAGTAAATAAGGTGAATTGAAAACCAGTTTGGTGGAAAACTAAAAGTGGAATTAATGTTTCTGACTTTACTGTTCTATTATTTGTCTAGCACATTTAGATTCTAAATTTATTGAAAAATAAGCATTTTGTCTATTTGCAAATTTACACTTGTCAGAGGGAGAGATCTTATTTTGGAATATTTCACTTGCTCACTAATCTCCAAACACGCCTGCCTCCTTTCTGTTCCTTAGGCTCCCCAAGCTCCTCCTTGTCTTGAGGTGCTTGCTTTCTGACCCATCTGCCATTTCCTAGCTCTGTGTGTTTTATTGTTTAGGCTTCAACTCCAATTTCACTTCCTCCCAGAGGCTTTCTCTCCCACTGACGGTCTCATCACCCTATGTATTCATTGCAAGCATTGACCACAATTTGTATGTATTTAATTCATTTATTTGTCACAATATGTATTGTGCTTTGCTCATGGGAGAAGGCAGGGGAGGAGCGTAGGCTGTCTCCCATACTCCTGTATCTTCAGTACTTAGCATGGTACCTAGTATCTTGTAAGAATCTGGTATTTCTTTAGTGAATGAACAAACACATGGAATGAACACAAACCATGGCCAAACCTTCTCTTTTAGTGCACTGACCAAACCATTTGGATAGTATGCTATTCAGGTTCAGTCTTTATGCCTTAAAATATAATTTTATGAAGCTGGACAGTAACTGAAAATCTGTTGCAAACCTAAACCATTTTTGGCCAGAGAAAACTTTGACAACACTCCGTATCTGGGAGCCGAGCTGTTTATACCCTAAGGATTGCTACAGCTTATTTCCTGATTTCCCTTTAAAATGTATGTCTGTTTCTACATCTGTGGGTCTTTCCTCTTGTTTCCCCCTTCCCCCCTTTATTTACATTCTGCTTTTTGCCTTTATTTCTGCCTCACACAAACTGCTGACCATTTTCTCATAGGTTAGCTAAGAAATACAAGCTATCTTTCTTTTATCAAATTCATAATAGCTATTACTAGTAGAACCGATGGCAGCAGAATAAAACTGATGATGACTAAAACAACTTATGGTAGAATTTGTCATTGGCTAAAAAAAAATTGATGGCAAAATTAAATCTTCTTGACAAAATTTTGACTTGCAATATTTGATTTAGGAAAATTGAACTTTCTTGAAGTAAAGAAAACTCAAAATGGCAGAAGCCGTAACTGTTCAAATTTGATCTGGCTAAAAGAAAATGCTGATTTTAAAAACACTTTTATAAAATGTCTAAGGAAAAGGATTGATGCTGACCAAATAATGTCAATACAATGAAAATGACGATAAGATGAAAGGATTTGCCTTATTTAATCAAGAGAAGGTGAGGCTGGAGGAAACTCAGTGAATACATCTTAAAGTAGAGGAACAGCTATTGTGCTGAAGAATGGATTGTCTTCTGCTTTTCCACTGACAAAAAGAAAGGTCTGGGAATACAGGAGGGAGCTTTGGAAGAACTTCTCGCCCACAGCAGGCTGGGATGCCCTGAAATGCATTAACACAACCTGGGCAGTGAGAGATTGTAGAAGTATGTATGTGGTGGGGGGAGCCCACTCTGAAGTTTCTGAAAGAAAATGTAGCAGGAAGCTCTCATTCTGAGGTGGTTTCAGTGCATTCCTTTCTGTCTGAAGACAAAAAGATGAATGAGGAGTTTTCACCCCCTCAAGGACTCTTTTAGGCTCATATTTCTATGATTCTATGATGTTTTAAAATTCTGTTTTGCTCTTTGGTAAGAAAGTGAAATTATGCTGTCTGGAAAATGGAATGATAAAGCTTTGTTTAGATGTTGCTTTATATTTTAGTGTTAAAACTTTAGTGTTGCTTAAGAGGTTTAAAGATTGTTGTGTTCCTTTGACCTAGGTTTTGTAACTCTAATATTTTTTAGGAATGAGTTTTGTGCATGTGCAATTCTGTGAATAAAATGGTCACTGTGATGACTCCTAAGGATCATGGGTTTAAATTTGGAATAACAGAAATTTGCACTTCAAAGGAAGAAACATCTAAAGGTTAAGGAAGAAAAAACGATCCTTTGTGATAGCAAAAATGTAATTACAATCTTTTGGAGAAATGACGTACAGGCTGTATAAATGAAGAATCTTTGATGATCGCTTCGTATACATATATATGAAAAACGCAGGCCATCATATAACTGATTGTGATTTCTAGGGCTGCAAGTCTGTAATAAAGGGTTGCACCAAACAGGTGTGATGGGAGACCGGATGAAAAGATAGGTCCCCTGAATCATCCCAGAGGACAGGAAGTGACTCTGATCAAAACAGGAAAAGGTTACTATGAGTGGAACCAAGATGACAACCATCAGTAAGAGGCAAGATAGCGCTTCCTCTGATGACTGGGAGAGTTACTCTGTTTTCTCTGCTCCTCTAGCATGTGGGCATCATCAGGGAGGCAATAATTGTGAAGAAGGGATCATTAGAATTCAGGATGAAAGAAGCAAAGATATATAGTATGCTGAAGGAGGCTGTGAACTAGAGAGAAACTGAAAGAGAAGTCTAGTCTGTTTCTCAGTAATTATATTCAATAAGATCCTGGGAAATGCTAGGAGACTAAATATAGTAGTGAGTACTATACTTCTCAGAAAAGTAGTAGGTAATAAACCATCAGTGGTTGTGGATGAGGTTAATGTATTTTGCAGACCTAAGTGCCAGGAATTCTAAGGTACTGTTGGCCATCTCTCAGGCTAATGTTAGGTACAGATCATATCGCATATTTTGTTAATATAACTTTGTGGTAAGAATATTTGTCTTGTATTTCAAATACTCCAGGAGTGCAGGAGAATGGAATATATGCCACCTGCTGACAAAACATGAAACAAAATACCTGGAGGAAATCATGGAGTCTTGCACATGTATGTTATGGCACCAGGAAGGCAATGCATATTTTTCTCTTTCCTTACCATAGAAAATAGTCACATATCTAGTTTTTAAAAATATCAACTTTCATGGGGATGATACCAGTAGATAAGGAAATCTACAAGGGCTAGGTTAAGTTACTGATGCCTTTTGTTGAGGATTAGAAATTACTAAAAGAACCATGTGAATGCACATAAACACAGACATAAATATGTACATACACATGCATATACTTGTTTTTATCCATGTGCTTCTATTGAATTTCTTATGGTGATTAGTAATAAAGTTAAGTGTTTATTTTTGTTTTTAAAACTAAAGTGTGTTATTTATTATTGAAGTGTATGTAATTAAAAATTAGTTATTACTTTTCATTTGATAATCTTGTCATTTAGACCTCAAAGCCATATCCAAGACTCTCATCTATCTAGTGAAGGATACCTTTATTTCAGGCAAAGTACCTAGGAGGGACAGACTTACACATTCAGATTTCTAAATTGATGGTTTATGCCAGGGCATCTCTTTTCCATAATCCTCTGAATAATTAGTGTTTGATATAGAAGAAAAACATAGAGAATTGACCTTAAACAAGATGCTTTAGTTCTGTATATTTTTATATGAATTATGGGTCTAACAGAAGCCTGGATGTTCAAGCCAGTTTTGAACATTAGGAATGTGGGCTGTTAAAAGGTTAGTTTATTATAGACAGACATGAATTTCTAAGCGATTTACATTGGTCAGATGAAGTTGTTTTATCTGCACTTCTTGCTGAATAGACTTAAAAAGTCTTCTTATGTAAATTGTTTAAAGATAGGTTTTTTGCATGTGAAAAAGTGTTGACAAGTAAATCTAATATCGACAGGATTATAGCTTATAAATATTTATGACAACTAAGTACCCTTATATGGATTTCCTGTTGTCTTCTGCAGCCCTCTCCTCTCCAAGAAATTTCAGTGTGGAGAGAAAGAAAGTTTTACCATCAATTTGTGCCTGAAACACAAGATGAACAGACGTCTTCTGCATTAAAAAAGGACATAGGCATGCATTAAATCCCTTATGTCTTACTTTTTAATGATGCAATTGTGAATTATGTTCTTGTTGCATTTGTAATTAGAGGCTGCAGCAGATGGTGAAGACTTATTTTAAAGTGATGTGTCTATTAAAATAAGCCACACTGCCAAATGATTGTTCACTCTAACAGCATCTTTACACCCCTGAAACACTCTGATGCTTTGTTGATGTGTGGTTGATTACCACAGCTGATTACATATGTGCACATATTTGCTCAAAAATGTATCAGGGATATTTGATATGTGCAATACTTTATTTTAAAGTTTGTGTTATCACAATTACAGATAATGAAGCTTTCAATGAATTATTCAGTTACACCATCTACAAAGGGAAAGCACTGATTTTCCTTTTCAATAAAATTAGGCATGAATCTTTCTAAACTATTGAGGCTGATCCTCTCCACACAGTGAGAGAAGCTTTGAATGGAGAATAGGGAATTTCTGAGTATTGAAAGATTCTCTTATCCAAAATCTTGAAAAGAGCAGGTTTTGTAGGTTGCAATCAGTCCATGAATAGTGATGGTTTCTCCAGCTGAATGTGGGGATACAGGGAGACAGGAATTGAGTAAGGGCCAGGTGAAAATACAGTAGAGTAAGTAGTGAAATTGATGGCACGTATTAGAACAGGTTGATCTGTGATAACAAACAACACCTAAATCTCAGTGGTTTACAAAGAGTCACTTCTCTCTGACTACATGTCTAGCATGGTTTATAAAAGGGACTCTGCATCATAGTCCATAGGGACCAGGCTGATGGAGACATCTCCACACAGCCTTCTGTAATCCCTTTGCTAATTTAAAAAAGATGTGGTGGCCTATATACTAGCCTTTAAACTTCTTTCTGGAAGAGTTGCATGACATTTCCATTTATATTCAATTGGCCAGAGCAAGTCATGTGATGAAACCTAACATTAAGAAGGCAGAGAAGTACAACACTACTCTATGCTTGGACAAATTTAGTGAACTACAGTCATGACCAACTCATGGTGTGATTTGCTGCTAGGCTGTGTGCGCTTTTTCTACCATCTACTCTGACTGTTCCAGTTCTAATGTGGTGGCCTTGAAATAACACAAGATTGACCCTTTGGTGTTGAGCAATGTATGTAGAGACTTTTAGAAAAAGGTTCAAGTTACCTGGAGGGGCAGAAAAGTCCTCAGTTTAACATTTCCCAAACTGTGCCATTTTAAGAGGTGTTAATGCAGAAGAAACAATTCCTTAGTCAGCTGAATCTGGGAATCTTGGGTAAGCAAAGTTATACAAATGTCTTTACTGCTCAGGGCCTTTAATATGTTACTTTAAATATTTGTATGGCCACTACTGTGTGGATGCTCTCTCAATTCCGCAGCATCCCTTTTTCAAGAAAATTCTTATGGGACACGATTCTGTGGGAACATGCTTTGGCAGTGCTGCTCAGGTCTCTCCCAGTGGTGCCTGATGGTAGGTTTGGTCATCATTTTGGCTTTCGGGTTGGTGAGCACACTGAGGTGCCTGGAGGGTGTTGCATTTGGAGAGGGTCTGGAAGTTCCCGGCCCCCACCCATCATACTTTGCCCTACATATTTCCACCTGGGTAGGTTGTGTCATAATTGAACTTAATTATTGAATACTCAGTTGGTGTCTGTAGAATCAGAGAATCGTTACTAATTTGGGAAAGTGCTGCAGAATCGGTTTTGTTTATCATCTAGAAGGTATAGAGAACTTCCACTGCTATGCCCTCTTCCCCAACCCTCACCATCTCTCTATCCTGGAAAGGGAGAAATATGATTTTGATGGAGTAGGGGCAGACAAGAAATTCTGCGATAGGAAAATACATATGTTCTTTGAAGACTGAGCAAGGCTGACAGTTTTAGGGTTGGGAATGCTCTGTGCCATGATTCCAATCCCAAGAGACAGTAAAAATACTTCTCTGATATTAAATAATTTATATGTATGAAACACTTAGAACCAGGTACATTGTAAGCAGTATGTGTTATTATTGTTATTATTATTATTGGGCTACCAAAACAATAGCAATGACAAAAATCACTAGTAGCTTTGAATACGTTAAAGGTTCTAAACACTGTGCTAGGCTTCCAGATGATCTCATTTGGTCATTAAAACACCCTGTAAGAAGTGGCTACTCTTATGCCCATTTTATAGATAAGGATACTCAGGTTAAGATAGGTTAACATATTTGTCTAAGGTCACATAGCTAACAAGAAGCAAAGATAAGATTAGATGAACCCTGGCAAGTTGACTATGTTCTTAACGATTCTGCCACTATAACAATTATTCCTTACACTTGCTAGTGTTTTGTGGTCCTTAAAGCATATTTGTATAAGCTATGCCACTTGTTCTCCACACTCAGTCAAATGGCATGTTCATTTTTAGGGACAAAGAAATGAATCTGAAAGAATTTGTTGAATCCTCTACAAATTCTTTCAGATGGCATCTCAGCACTTTTCTAAATATCTTTTTCTATGATATATCTTATTCCTTTTCGTTTTATTTTTCTCTAGCCTTTTTCCATTTAATTTAATTTTTTTCTCACTTATCCCTCCATTCTGTAGTTTGAATTTGCAGCCTGTGAAGAACTAAAAAACAATTCCTTAGGATAGTCACAAAGATATCCAGTGAAGTATTAATATAAACTGCAAATAATGTATCTGATCACCTGAGCCCAAAATACGTTAATACAAATGCTACTGGATTTTATTTAATTTAATAAAATCTTCATTCAATGTATATGTGTCAGGTCTTTGGGGAAGTCAAAGTATGTCCAAGACAGACACCTGGCCCCCCCCACCCACACACACACCCTAGGCACACCCCAATGATAGAAGATTGAAAGATTCCGGCTACACAAATCCTCTGAGATGAGCATGGTGGGAGGCTTCAACAGCCATGGTCTCTGTGCTTTGGTCTCCTCTGTTCTCCTTCAGAACTTCCCTTTCATCATGCTTTATTTAAGAAATAAAAACAGACTGGAAGACAGGGCTATAGGGACAAGGAACTGGAAAAGGGGAACCAGGAAAGCTCTGGAAAAGTGTGAAAAGAAACGGTGATTAACCTGCATGAACATGGTTTACTGAGTGGAATTTTAGCTGCCTTTCAGCTACACAGTCCAAGTACTAGGTATGCTGGAAGAACTGCAGGAAGCCATGTGGGAATGACACCACCACACTTTCCACATAGATGAAGGGTATCTTGAGTGTCATAATGAGCAGCTGTCTTTTTACTCAAATGACAACATGAAAGGGAGAGACTTGGAATTTCAGCGTTTGCCACCAATGTTTAATGCAAGGTTAAGTGGCAGCTGTTCTGGTCCTGGGTCAGGAAATGTGTGTGAGGGGCAGGGCAGCACCAGTGAGCACAGCAAAGGTGGGACCTTCAGGAAACCAAAGAGCCTGAATGCCTGAAGGTTCTGGGCCTTCAGAGTTCTATCATTTTACTTAAATCATAAAGTTTTTTTTTAATAATAGACTGAATTACTTAAATGTTGAAAAATTATTTAAGAAATGTATCCAGGATTACAGCAGTCAGACGATTTTGATGAAGTGTTTTATTTGAGTTGATCAATGTTTATAAAAAATTGATTTTCAGTGCCTAAGTTAGCATGCATGCATTCTCCAGGTAGTTTTCTAGTCCAGGAGTTGCTTGGTGGAAGTGGCTGGCTCTCCAGAAATTTGTGAGGGATCCCTGAGGGATCCACAGGTGGGTTCACGTTAAATGTCAATGTTTAGAATAACAATAAATCTGCTTGTGTTCTTCACAAAAATAAGTAACTGCAGTTATGAAAACACACTCAGGCCTTCATAAATAGACATAGTAGAACAATTAATATAATGAGAATATCAGGGAAGTGGCTGAGGTAGCCTTTAAGCAGCCTTTCTGCTGTGTCAATGACCATTGTATTTTTCCAAGAGATAATGAGCCAAGGTGGCTTCTCAGCTAATAAGAAGGCAACAGGATATAGCTGAATGTATATGTGGAGTCTGGGACCTTTATTTTAATTCTGGCTTTGCCAATAGCACCGGGTCACCTTGTGAAAATTGCTGATTATCTCAGATTTTGGTAACTCATCTGGAAAATGTGGAAGTTGGTGGGATGATCTCCAAGGTCCTGTCTAGCTTTAAAATTCTATGATGCTAGGAATATGGTTTGCCCATCAGTGCAAAGTCACTGAGCTGACCTTGGCAATTGCTTCATGCCAATTAATCTCTTTCCTCCCTTTAGTGGCAAATGATCAGAAAATGGATTCATCTTATAAATCATGAGTGTTTCCTTGGAACTCCTCGTCCACTGCCATATAAAAACCAGTGGCCAAAATCCACTTGTGTCTGAGATAAATGTTAATAAACAGACACTTTGAGTACTTCCATGAAGTTAACTCTTGAGATTGAGCTTGCGCAGGAGCACAAAGAAGTGGTTCTGAGAAAATTTTCACTTTTATGGTGCTTTTTAAAGCCGCCCTGCTGGGAAATCACTTTGATCAGCACACATACACACAGAATGATCATTTTTGGTTATTCTTATATTATAAAGCCCCCAGTGGTGCTAGGCATTTGTGAGAATGAGAGTTGTTAGCTGGGCACAGCCTCTGTTCTGAATTATCTTTGCTGTCCTTGTCCCTCAGTCCCTCCCCCTTGCTTATTTGCCATTCACTGAAGCTCTGAACTTGATTCTGGTTGTCTCCTCAGCATGCTCTGCTCCACTGTCTGACTGGTCCCAAATTTCCTTGGGGTTTGGGTTCATTTTGATGCGATGTCAGAGATGTATTCCAAAGGACTCACATACTTTCATGGTTTTCTTCTGCAGCAAAGAGTTCAGGTCAGAGACATAGAGTAAACAGACCTACGAGTGATCATTTGACCAGGCTTATTTTCTAGATGACTGTAGAACAAATTACAGGAATTAAAAAGTTTCTCTGCCCTACTAGTGATCATATGTTCTTGATTTTTCCAAATTCTCAAATTAATATAATTTATTTATTCTTATTTAGAAAGGTGACAATTTGACAATATAAAAATAAACAATATTGAATTTTATATCATTGGGATGATATAGACCTATGTCTAATAGCACAGAAAGAATATTCAAGCTGAGTTTTTTAAAAAAATCAAATAGTATTGTGGTGTAACAACATGGTTACGTATCTTCATCAGAACCAAACCAAGAACAACAACAAAGACCCATTAACTTAACTTAGGTTCACTCCTCACATTGGATTAGTGGCTGAAATTAGAGGATGAACTTGATTGTTTGTTGAGCTGCATATGAATTGGATTAGCTTGTTTCTATGTATCCTTGATATACCTATTTAGGCCCAGATACACAGGCAGGGCATTTATGGGTTTCCAGTGAACTGGCAGACAGAGTTCAGTGCTGGAGACTGAGGACGTTCAGAAAACAGCAAAGAGATGGGATTTTCCTTGGAGGGGTGTGTGGGGGGTACTCCATCATGAGGTATATGATAAATACTAAGAAAGACACAGTAAAACAACACAGCCCAACCCAGAGTCAGACAAATGAGCAGCTGCTCAGGAGCACTGAGTAGAGTTACTTTAGCAGTGTGATGGAGATTTCTGGAAAGGCTTCTTCCTTCTTCCAGTCAAGCAGCCTTTAGAAGAAGAAAGGCTATAGGCAGATCCATGGGGCTAGAGGCAGAGATAGAAGGGGGACGCCCAGGCAGGAGCAGCCAGTTTGGAGAGGATAGGTGGAGAATGTGAACTTGGATTCTGAAGGAGGTGAGGGCAGAAGGTTCAGAAGGTCAGAGGAAGATAAGGAAATCTTATGACAGAGACATATTTGAGGAGCTGAAATTTAAAATGAGGTTAAGGACTGGTTGAATTACCTTCCCGGCTGAAAAGATGAAGGCAAGTTTCAGAAAATGGGTAAAATATATTCTAGCCATGAGGAAAGTCAGTGTGTTAGCTCATTCTCATGCTGCTAATAAAGATATACCCACGGCTGGTAGTTTATAGAGGAAAGAGGTTTAATTGACTCACAGTTCAGCATGGCTGGGAAGGCCTCAGGAAACTTACAATCATGGTAGAAGGGGAAGCAGACACATCCTTCTTCACATGGCAGCAGGGGGAAGAAGAATGAGAGCCAAGTGAAGGGGGAAGCCCCTTATAAAACCATCGGATCTTATGAGAACTCACGAACAGGAGAACAGTAGGGGAAAACTGCCCTCCATGATTTAATTATCTCCACCTGGTCCCACCCTTGGCACGTGGTCATTATTACAATTCAAGATGAGATTTTGGGTGGGAACACAATTAAACCATATCAGTTAACAAATCCGAACACTGGACTCATATGGGTTCTTTTCCTTTTGCTTGCTCCTAGTTATGGTTTTTAGGGTACAGTCCTACTTTTTGATACTAAAAAATCTAATTCCTCTCTCTTTTTTTCTCCCTTCTATTACTAAACTCTATTTATGGATTAGAGCCAGCAACGAGAAGTCAGTCCCCACAAGGCAAATTTTTATTTTGGTGGTAGACCAGAAGTAGGGTATTGGGTTCTCCCCTGCCCTTTCACCTCCTGGTAAGGACTATCAGACATCAGCAGACAGATCATCCTGGAGTCAGCTGCCAGTTCCCAGGGCATATCTGCCTGTCCTGACTTGTTTGGGATGACTTCCTTTGAGGGCAGCAAACCAATTCTCAAACCTGAGCCTCCCAGGAAGGGTGTGTTTCATTTGTACTGACACAGGAAATAAGATTCTTGTTCTTTTGAGTAAACAGTTCTATACAGTAGAGGGTGGGGCCAGATTAGAAAACAAAAGCCTAGAATTATATTGTTTATCTAGTGCCAACCTCCCTGGGGTGAGCTCACTGCTCAGAATGACACCCTTCTAGTCTGACCCACCTTTTTTGAAATTTAGGGTAGCATCTGCTGTCCTCTGCTCTGTTGCATCTGGAATTCATTTCTTTTGCATGCCACTTATAATCAGACAGAATCCCTTTAAGAGCCCCAGATAAAACATGTGTAGATATGTCAGTTGTTAGCCTGCATTGGATTGATACGGAATTTTCAGTTCTATTTAGACATGTTTTCTTGAGAAATACAGACAACACCAACACATATTCTTTACTGCTATTGGAGCTACTGGCAAGGTACACCCTGTTTTCTACTTTATAGTTTTAAAATTCAAATTATAAATGCGAATTACTTTTCTGTCTGATTCCTCTGGTGTAGGTTATTGTTATGCTAATTCAAGTGTATGTCTTCCCAGACCTTCTAAGTATATAAATCTTGTGTTCTTTTGAACAAATTAGATGGTTAATCCTTTAATCAGTTATTGGGAGATTGCTACAAGCACAGAGAGAGAAATGGACTTCTAAGCTTAGCCATTTGAAGGTCGCCATTGTTATTCATTTCGTGTTTCTCCTTTGTTTTTTTTCTTCTATGAAATGGGAAAGTTAGGCTAATCCTACAGCAGGCACTTTCCTTGAAAGTGGAAAGGTGGAACCATGGGAGGAGAAGGAGGTTCTAGTGATCTAAACCACAGGTAATGCTGCTTATGGGAGAAGTCTCTTGCTCTCCCTCTTTCTGTCCCTCCCCAACTACTTCTTCTCCTTTTACATGTGTTAAAATAAAATCCTTGCTAAATTAAATTTAAGAGAGTTTAACTGAGCAAAGAACAATTCACGAATCCAGCAGCCTCCCAAGCCAGAGTAGGCTCAGAGAGGTTCCATGTCAGCCACGTGGTGGAAGAAGATTTATGGACAAAAAAAGAAAGTGACATACAGAAAATGGAAGTGAGGTACAGAAACAGCTGGATTGGTTGCAGCACAGTGTTTGCCTTATTTGAACAGAGTTTGAACAGTTGGCCTCCTTTGATTGACCAAAACTTGGTGAGTGGCACAAGAATAGGTTACAGTCTGTTTACACCTCCATTTGTGTTATAGTTGATGATGTACAGAGAAACTTTTAGGCCAAAGTTAAAATATTTAAGGAGGCAACTTTAGGTTAAACTTAATTTAACACATATTTTCTGAGAACAAAGATCTGTCTCCGGAAGGCTAGCTGTATTTGTCATTTAGATGATCTGTTTTCTTAGCAAAGTGTTTATATGGATTATGTAGAGAATCTTTCATTAGCATAAATAAGTAGACTGCTTTCCCTTGATCTGTTTCTGAAAACATCAGTTGAGACTCCATTAATTGCTCAAATAGGTGAAATTCAAACACATTATCATCTGTTGGCAGCGTCTGATCTGTCACTGAGGGAGGAGGTTTAAGTTCATGCGAATGGTTAATGCTGACAGTAGAAGTACAGTGAGACTTTTGGCCCTCAGGTCATCTTTTGTAAAGGGCCCTGACTGGAATTCTGTCCTACTTGGTTTGATGATGGTCTCTTGTCCAACTTTGTTTCTACAGAAACGTGTTCTGAATCTATATATTTATAAGGACCGGGTCCACCTTTCTGCAACTCGGGCTGACCAAAGGCACACCATTTTATAGCTTGCCTTCTCCCTAGGCTTCAATCCACAGAGTCTGGGAAGAACCATTTTAGGGGTGCTTGTCCAGTGGAAATGGACAAGCTCCATGTGGAAATGGCATCAAGGTGGTACAGTGGCTACTGTCCACTTGGAAAATGGGAACAAGGTGCAGAAATTGGAGGAAGTGATAGACATTGTGATTCTGACTTAGAAGAAGATAAAATTCTTTGTAAATCTTCTCCCATGGAATAAACTTGAGATCCAAATCAGAATCTGAAGTGCCAGTGGGAGCCACAGACAAATGTCATTTACATTTTTGTGACTCTGAGGATTTAAAAGTGTTCTTCTTTTTAAAAAGTTGCTACCTAAGATCTGTTTAAAATCTAAAGTGCCTTACCTAATGTTCTTCCAGTGGCTCCTGTGTCTAACACGGAGCAGCTGGTGTGATCACAACTCTTTCTTTGTAGGACTTATGTTGAATAGATACAGGTGTTCATAGAATTCTGCGTTGGGGTGTACAAACTTATAATGGAGGAAGATTGCTTAGGCAACAAAAATAGAAGTTCCTTACATTGAAAATGAAATCAATGTATTTAGAAATACAGGCCTACAGTGATGTGATAATCATAGTTACAAATTTGTGAGCATTCGTGATATTTGCTGCTGCAAAACTGGGCATTACCCTGTACTGTTTTCTAAAGGAGAACACTGAAGTTCCAATTAGTTAAGTGAGCTAGTAATAACAGAGCAGGTGTTTACACTCTGATCTTTTGGCCACAGTGATTGTTTCAGAGATAATCATGTGCTGAAAGCCAGGCCAATCGACCATTTTAGAAATAATTGGAAAGAGAAGCTCTCTTGGGAATCCCAAAAAGTGGATGTAAGCCTGAAGCTTCTGTGATAATGTCCTAACAGGAGCTTGTTTAAGAATAAAGCCAAAGCAGAAGAAAGCAGAAGAAATGGAAAAAACGGGATCTCTGAGGACATGATTTCAACACGTGGATACAGCTATGCCTGAAGCCCAGCAGCTTCCGGAATGTTTACTTACATGAAACAATATATTCCTTTTTTGGTTTAAGCTTATTTGAAAGACTTTTCTGTATTAAAAATGAAAAAAGAAAGGGTCTTGACTATTCTGTCCTTTTTTGCCATACTTTCTGAGTTCCCAAGAGATTTTTTATCTCTTGCCTTAGCCTCCTGAGCAGCTGGGATTATAAGCATCCACCACCAAGCCTAGCTAGGATTACAGGCATGAGCCACCATGCTCAGCCTCCTTCTACCCTTTTCTCACACCTGAAACCACAATCGGTATTGCACCATCACAATGAATCGTGGTTGCTTTTTGAAACACATCAGTCCTTTACTAGACTGAAAAATTCTGCAGGGCAGGGATAATGCCTTTCTTTCAGTGTGTGTGTGTGTGCGTGTGTGTGTGTGTGTGTGTGTGTGTTTGATTACTACCTATAGACCCAAGTTGACTCTGAACATGCAAAGTAATCTTCAGAATTTACACAACAAATTCTTTAGGTAGAATTATGCATCAAGAAGATAGTTTTCCAACCCCTTCCCAATATAATAGGGCCTTGCTTTTTAAATTTTAATATGCAAATAAATCCTCTGAAGGTCTTGTCAAAATGTAAATTCTTTTTCAAAAGGTGTGGGAAAGGGCCAGACATTCTCATTTGAGTAGCAAAATATTGGATATGTGTCACCAGTCTTCTTAAGAGAAGATGTTAGGTCAGAACATATAAGAACATTCTCATAAGTCTTTGACTTGTTAAGTGGTGAAGATATATTTTTAAGGGTTAATCTGGAATCCAAACTTAGAGATTAACTTGATGTAATGTGAGATGCACAGAGCTATAATTTTCTTAATGTGTGTTGAACCAGTGAATGCTGACACATTTCCCAAGTGATCAGTGTATGCTGTTACAAAGTCATGCATAAGTGAAAGATCCAAATGTAGTTTTATTAATATAGTTTTGGATTATTCATTTTAACTAGACATTAAGAAACTACCACTTGTAGAGTTTTTTTTTTTTTTTTTTTTTTTTTTGAGATGGAGTTTCACTCTTGTTACCCAGGCTGGAGTGCAATGGCGTGATCTCGGCTCACTGCAACCTCCGCTTCCTGGGTTCAGGCAATTCTCCTGCCTCAGCCTCCTGAGTAGCTGGGATTACAGGCACGCGCCACCATGCCCAGCTAATTTTTTTTGTATTTTTAGTAGAGACGGGGTTTCACCATGTTGACCAGGATGGTCTCGATCTCTTGACCTCGTGATCCACCCGCCTCGGCCTCCCAAAGTGCTGGGATTACAGGCTTGAGCCACCGCACCCGGCCCCCACTTGTAGAATTTTAATGTTGCATCAAAGACTGTGTATGCAATCTGTGGTGTTGCAGCCACAATTAATTGAAAAGGCTAGTAAAGTACTTTTCCCTTTCTACATAAAACATCTGGATGAGGCTGGATTTTCTCCATATAGGTTAATGCAATTGACATATCACAACTGATTGCATGAAGAAGCAGATATAAGAATCCAGCAGATACTCTTAAGGTAGACAATAAAGAGGTTTGAAAAAATGTAAAACAGTGCTGCTCTTCTCAATAAATGATTAGTTTGGGAAAATATAGTTATTTTTTCATAAAAAGATATCATATAAACATAATGGATTTGTCATTTTTTAAAATGAGCTTGTTTATATATAAAAGTTTTTTTCAGTTTTATATTAAAATATGATAAATATTGACAGATATAATCTACACAAACAACTACTCTGTGGGATCCTCAATAATTTTTAGAGTATAAATTGATCCTGAGACTAAAACTTTTGACAGCTACTACTTAAGAGCAATTCATCTCTTTGGTTTCTATCCCAATTCTGCCATACAAATATTTGAATTTGCTTAAGCATTGACTAAATTCCAGGTGCTTAATTGTTGCTAACCATGGGAAGGAGGTATAATTATTGGTCTCATTTACAGCAAGGAAATTGAGGTTTACAGAGATTTAAAAACTTGCCCAGTATCTCATAGCTAGGAAGTAGTAAAGAGTCTTCTTTGAAAGCAGTGGTGTTACAGGTTTATTATAAAAAGACTTTTGTTGTTGTTTTGGTTATACTCCTATAACTCCTTCTGCAAGGAGGACCACTTTACTTCATCTCTGTGAGCTGAATGACTCCTCCACTCCTGGCTGCAGCCTGGGAGACAAGGTCCCAAATGTGCCTTTGTCCTTAGACCACAAGCACGGATTGGCTTTGTTCCCTGATTGCCCAGCAGTTTTTCTCCCTGGCTGTTTTTTTCAGAACAGTTTCCATGTCTCTTCCAAATTTGCCATTTCTCCAGTGGATGCTCGGCTCTCAGCCCGCAGCTGAGCCTGAATAAGCATATGGAGCACAGGGACTCCATCAAGTGTGTACATGGCACCAAAGCCACCCACTGGGCTCCCGATAGGGTGAATTGCACAGCCCAGTGACTTTTTCAGGAGATGTTCTCTTCTGGGTCTTCCAGAGCCATAGTCATGCCCATGTAGGCTCAGGAAACAGGAGCCCTCTGGGTCATGTGATAACTGGTGATCACCTTGTCACCACTGGTTCATGCTGTAAAGATGCAGTCTGGAGATGCCTTGACTGGAGAGTCTCGGTTTGTGTAACAAGAAGTGGCATTTCAAGGCACATCATCTGGAAAATTCTCCCATGATATAAACACTGTAAATATTTATTTAAACTTCCCCCACCTCCCACTGCCATTTCAGAAGCAAATTATTCAAGAGGCTAGATTTTTACACATAGTGTACATAAAGAATACTATGGGCAGTGAGAGTGTAAACATCCCAGCCGTGCAATCTAACTCCTAGTAGAAATTACTCTCCTAGGGACTGAGATGGCATTTTAGATTAGAGACAGTGATTTATGGTGCTTAACCAGTTTACTCAAAGTCATACAGTTAGTAAATGACTTTGGAGTCAGACAGAATTTGGATTAAATTCCGTTCTTGTTAGTTATCTGTGCAATTTCTGCATGTTGCTTAATGTTACTGAGTCTTGAGTTTTTTATCTATAAAATGGGGATAGGAATGCTGTGATGATTAAATAAAATAAGGAATTTCAAGTTCTGAGCACATTGGTGCATAACATATGCTCAATAAATTTTCTATAATGATCATTGTACTGTTATCTATCTTAGTATTTTATAACTCTTATCTGTTCTCATGACCATTCCTCTACCCACTGGTGCTGTGAACAGTAAGTTGTCTGTGTTCAGTCAATGCCTAGGTCAATACTTAATATTTGGGGTTCTTAATAACTGTTTGAACAAGTGAATGAAAAAAAGAATGAACAAATAATGAGATCATGACAGATTTTTATTGATCAGTGGACTTCTAAATGGAAATGCTGGGAAACCTTGTTGGAATTATCGGAGGCTCAGCAATGACTGCTTAGTGTGAACAGTGAGGAACTGGGTGAAAGAACCTCCTTGGGCAGGAAGAAATCCAGAAGGCAGAACCTCTAGTTCACTCATGGGGACATCCATGCACTGTTTCTGACGGGCAACAAATGTTTCTTGGAGGGCTATTAAAATGGTTCTATATTTAGGTAACTTTTGAACTAGGTGTTGTGCAGGGAAATAGGAAGTTTCTCTGACCTTTCAAATCTGCCGTAGTTGAGTTTCTCTGATTAGGAAATGATTCCTCTGGATTAACTAGTGTTTAGGGTAGTGTAACTACACTTAAAAAAACAAAGACCCAAATGTACATTTCTTGGTCTTTAACCACATTGGGAGGGAAAATATATATTAATACATGGATGGCTATCTTCCATTAAATAATTCAGGGAATCTAGGTTAAGAGAAGTTTGCCAGATCACTTGCGAGTTGTCTCCCTTCCAGCCAGCTGAATGGGGAAAGGAACATGGGCTGCATGGAAGGTTTCTTAATAGCAGCACTCTTGTCTGTGTTTCACTGGCCACAACTCAGTCACATGACCACACCAGACTGCAGGGGACTCTGGGAAATGTAGTGTCTGCCTGGCACTTTCTAGTAATGATGTGCAATATATGAGGAGGAACATAAATATGTTGTGAACCATGAGCTGTCTTTGCCGTACTTTCAAGGAGACAATACCTCTGGGAAGAATGATTTAGTGTAAATTAGTTTGTCCTTGCCAGAGAAAGGAGATCCTTAACAGGAAGATTTTATCCTAGAAAAGGTTGGGGTGAAAGGTTCAGAGCCATCAAAGCTGAGCAGTGTAGTTCAACTGTGGGAAAGGGAACGGGGCAAGCCTATGTCCTATGGTCCTGGACTCCTCAATGTGAGAAGTGATGCTTCAGGACAGGATAGAAATATAAGATAGAGGCATAAAGTCACCTAAGTCATACTTTGCCAAGGGTAAGAAATGGCTGCCCTCCAAGGAGGAAAATGGTGCTTGTGGGCGGCCTTTGCAATAAAGCACTTACAAGCCATTTGGGGGCTCTGCTCAGGTGCCTCAAGCTGTGGAGAAAGAATAAGGACACGTTTCCCCCATGCTACTTTTACCCCTTCAAGAAGGAGAGGCAGGCTCATTATGTCTCTAGGTGGATTTTATAGTTCTGGATTTGAGCCTACAAGTTGCATGTGGTTTTCAAATACTTATTTTATCACACTCCATGATTACCTCCATTATGTGTGGCTAACATTGAGTCTTTTCAGATTTAGTAGGGATATAAAAGGTTTAAATAAGACCAATATCAGATGTGTCTGGGATTCCATTTCTTGCATGCACACTGTAAATAAACGCTGATGAAAAATATTTGAGTTCCAAATTCTGCCACCCCAAATCCTACAAATATGCACATTAAAGCCCCATAATCCCATAAAAGCCTTTTTACTTGTAAATAACACTATCTTGTTTTCCATCTCAAATTTCTTCTCCTGTAATTACACAATATTTGGTTTCCCCTTTTTAGGCAATTCAAATTAAAACTTATTTCATTTCATAATTACAAACATTCATTTTGAGTAAAGACTAATCTGACGGGAATTTGGTTCCAGTGATATTGTAACCCAGACTTATAATAGCAAAGCAATCCATCTCCTGACTAATGTCTTGGAATTTTTTACAACTCTACCCCAGCTAAACATTTGCATTTGGAAAGTTTTATCCTTTTCCTTGAAATAATAATGCTTTATTAAGAGCACTGTGTGATTAGATTTTTTTTTAAATAATGATTTAAATCAAAGACTTCAAGATATAAAGAATTTAAAGGGTGAGCCATTCCACTCTCTTAGTTTTGGGTTATTTTATAACTCCCATGAGCTTGAGAGTGAAACATTGCTTAGAAAATGTTCATTATTAAGTTAGGTTTCAACTGTTTCCTGAAAAAGGAGAAAGAAAATACTCTTTGTCTGGGTCTCATAGTAGGTGATAATTTTGAAATACTAAAGTATATGTTATTTCTATTCTGAGTACAGATAAAATAGAATAAGATCAAGGCTGACTGATCATTTAGGCATAGAGAGTTAATATCTAGGAAGACACAGTGTTCATTAACTAAAATGAGAGAAAAATTTCAGATGGAGTGTTTGCAGGGCGATCATAGCTTATTCATTAAAATGTAGAAACCACTCCAAAACATGGTGGTTAAAAACAATGATTCATTATGTCGTTTACAATGATTCATTTCTCTCCTGCGTCCTGGGGGTTGATGAACTCAGCTGGACAGTTCTTGCTTGCTGGGGTCTCTCACGTGGTTGCAGTCATATAGTTGCTGATGCGGAAACATCTGAAGCTTCTGCTCCTCATATGACCAGCCCTGAGACTGGAACACTGGGGGGCTGTTAGATATTTCTGTCTCCAGTGGTCTCAATGTGTGGCTAGCTTGGTCTTGTGCACAGCATGGGGGTGTCTCACGTTGTGAAGAAGTGCAAGTAGTAGTCAGTTTTCTCACATGGCAGCTTGCTTCCGTGGAGGTGCTCTAAGAGACCAAGGCAGGTGTTGCAAGGTTTTTGTGAGCCTGGCTTTGGAATTCCTGGAGGATCACTTCTGCTTCATTCTGTCTGTTGTGAGTAAGTCACGGGGCCAGTTAAGTTCAATGGAAGGGGATTACCTACAGTCATGAGTAGAGGAATGTGCAGGTCATTGGAGGGCCATCTTTGGAGACTGCTGACCACAATCATCAAGCAGTTGGTTCGTTTGCCTACTTAGATTATTTTAATAGGTGAAATGATCACACTAAATCACAAGTGTTTGTATTCAGAAGGATTTGAAGTTTGCAGGAGCAAAGGGAGCAGAGGAAGGTTCTATGTTAGGTATACCTTACAACTCTTTGAATAACCCGTGAGTGTGTGTAAAAGAGGGAGAGAGAGAGAGAGAGAGAGAGAGAGAGAGAGAGAGAGAGAGAGAGAGGGAGGGAGGGGGGGGGGAGAGAGAGAGAGAGAGAGAGAGAGAGAGAGAGAGATAGAGAGAGAGAGAGATTGGTGGAATTTTAGATTACTCTGACTACAATTGACCCCTGAACAATGTGAGGTTAGGGACACTGATCCCCTCACAGTTGAAAGCCCACATATAACTTTGGTTCTCCCAAAAGTTACCTACTAATAACCTATTGACCAGAAGCCTTATTGATAACATAAACAGTAGATTATTATGTAAATAGACTGGTAGGTAGATTTGTTTTATGCATTCATGACATACCTAACTTTTCCTAGGCTCTGTGGCTCATCTTTGAGTTTTTTGAAATTGCTGCAAATCATTAAAGATTTTTCCAAAATATCTATTTTAAAAAGTATTCAGATAAATTGTTGTTCAAGGGTCAAGTATAGTTTGATTTAGAAGGAGAGAAATATTAAGTGCTTCAATTGTGCCAAGTGTTGTGCTACACACTTGAAGCATTTAATATGATTATTGGGAAACTGGTGGGTCAGTGGTCATGTTCAAATCCTTGGTGGCTTTGAAACTCACGAGGGTGAGTTACTTAACTTCAGTGGACCTCTGTTTTATGATGTGTAACATATTTGAGGGGCTTTTGTTCATGGAGCAAAGCAGTCATTTCCTTTTGCACTTTTTCAGTATCCAGTTTATTAGCATTATGAATGTATTAATCAATGAGTATTTTTAAAAATAAAAAAGCTTAACATTCCTCTAACTCTTTATATACTATTTATAAACAAATAATTTAAAAGTTATGAATTTAACAAATTATATTTTCTCAAATATGTAAATAATTACTGGTTAAATCTAGGATTTCTAAATATTTAATTAAAATTATAAGCCTAACATCATATTCTTGTAAATGTTTTAAACACTTTAGAAAGCAGACAACACTCATACAATATTAATGATTTTTATGGTACTAATCAAGAATCTTACACGAAAACCTGGTATAAAAATGTTAATACATCTATTTGTTTCTTCATTATCTCTATTCTGATTCGGTTTGCTTTTCACCTGGTGGGTTGATTTGGTGCATTTTCTCATCTGGAGATTCAGATGACCTTCCCAGATCTACTGATGTGGAGACAGGATAACATTTTTGTTCTCTGCCCCTTCCTTCAATCAGAGCTCCATAACAAGCTTCTACCACTGTCTGCATGTCTACCCCTAAAACACATGTGTTGGAACTGAACTGTGAATGTGGCAGTATTAAGAGATGGAATCTTTAGGAGATAGTTAAGTCATGAGGGTGAAGCCATTATTTTTTATTTATTTATTTTTATAATTTATTTACTATACTTTAAGTTCTGAAGTACATGTGCAGATTGTGCAGGTTTGTTACATAGGTATACACGTGCCATGGTGGTGGCTTGCTGCACCCATCGCCCTGTCATCTACGTTAGATATTTCTCCTAATGCTATCCATCCCCAATCCCCCCAACCCCCTGCTATTCCTCCCCTGGCCCCCAACCCAGTCCCCAGTATGTGATGTTTACCTCCCCGTGTCCATGTGTTCTCATTATTCAACACCCATTTGTAACTGAGAACATGCGGTGTTTGGTTTTCCGTTCTTGTGTCAGTTTGCTGAGAATAATGGTTTCCAGCTTCATCCATGTCCCTGCAAAGGACATGAACTCATCCTTTTTTATGGCTGCATAGCATTCCATTGTGCATATGTACCACATTTTCTTTATCCAGACTATCATTGATGAGCATTTGGATTGGTTCCAAGTCTTTGCTATTGTGAACAGTGCCGCCATTAAAGGACTAGAGGGAATGAGTTCCCTTTCTTTTCACTCTTTTGTCAGTTCGGATACCTAAATGGTGCCATTTATGAGAAATAGGTCTTCATGGCCGGGCGAGGTGGCTCAAGCCTGTAATCCCAGCACTTTGGGAGGCCGAGGCAGGTGGATCACGAGGTCAAGAGATCGAGACCATCCTGGTCAACATGGTGAAACCCCGTCTCTACTAAAAATACAAAAAATTAGCTGGGCATGGTGGCGCGTGCCTGTAATCCCAGCTACTCAGGAAGCTGAGGCAGAAGAATTGCCTGAACCCAGGAGGCGGAGGTTGTGGTGAGCTGAGATTGCACCATTGCACTCCAGCCTGGGTAACAAGAGCAAAACTCTGTCTCAAAAAAAAAAAAAAAAAAAAAATAGGTCTTCACCAGGTACCAAACTTGCTGGCACCTTGATGTTGGACTTGCCAGCTTCCAGAACCATGATAAATAAATTTCTAGTGTTTATAAATGACCCAATCTGTGGTATTTTGTTATAGCAGCACAAATGAACTAAGATAGCTACCCTTTATTTTTCTTCATTTCAATTGTTATCAGCTGTTATGCATATTTTATGTATTTTTTTGTCTGTATATCCATGCAAGAATATAAAATCTATGTGGACACATTTATTTTTGGTCTGTTTTGTGCCCTACTGTGTTTTTAATGTTCAGAACAGCACCTAGAGCATAGAAGTTGGCCACAAAAATATTAAATAAACAGATGATGAATTTTGGACCATGATATTAATTAGCCTATGTGAGTCAGGTGCTTTCTCTGTAGAGATTCCCAGGTGGGCAGGCTCTGATCTAAGTCAGGTGTTTTCTATTACATGATGAACTGTTCAAATTATTGCCTTTGACTGAGGTCAAGAATTTCTCCTGAATCACACTGATTTGTAGCCTATATTTATAGAAACTAATATAAGTCCATTTTAGAACTACTTGCTTTGAACTGGAGCCTAGACTATGTTAGACTAAAATCTAAAATTTTTCTTTTTTTTTTGATTGCATTTTATGTTTTGGGGTACATGTGAAGAACATGCAAGATTGTTGCATAGGTACACACATGGCAGTGTGATTTGCTGCCTTCCTTCCCTTCACCTGTAATAAAATTTTGAATCGCTTTGCTGCCTTTCAATGACAAATTTATTTCTCATTGGCCATGAAGACCTATAGTATTGAAACCTATGTCACAATGTTGAAGAATTAGGAGGGATAATCCACATTAGGTAAGCGGAACAGCACCTGACAGACATTAAGGTCTCAATATTGTTATTCTTATCAATAGTGCTGTTTTCAATTGTCCTTGCTACAAGGCCATTTGTTTTCTTATTGGTGTTTCTGAGGAATTCCTTAGTCCAGTCTGAATGACAAGATATGTTACAAGTTATACATAGAAATAGTTACTTGACAGCAAACCTGTCCATTATATGTTAGAACCAAATGCTGTATCTCTCACAATGAGCTGATAAGCAAATACAGAAAAATAAATAACTCCTGGAGTAGTAAAGGGTTATCTGCTCTCAACTTTTCCTTTTTGCACAGATCCTTGGTCTAAAGAGTGTATGAGTACAAATGTATAGGAAGCTAATATTTGTTGATTGCATCATATGTGCCAGAAGTTTTGCTATTTTTATTTATTATAACTAATAGCCAACTGAGATATGAGCTTTTTTTTAGAGATATGCCTTTTTTTTGTTTGTTTGACACGTATTTTATGGATACGGGCACTAAGGCCTAGCTAGAAAGGTGAAAACGGCCAGGCACGGTGGATTATGCCTGTAATCCCAACACTTTGGGAGGCTGAGGCAGGTGAATCACTTGAAGTCAGAAGTTCAAGACCAGCCTGGTCAACATGGTGAAACCCTGTCTCTACTAAAGAATAAAAAAACCTAGCCGGGGGTGGTGGCACACACTTGTAATCCCAGTTACTAAGGAGGCTGAGGCAGGAGAATTGCTTGAACCCAGGAAGCGGAGGTTGCAGTGAGCCGAGATGACATGACGCCACTGCACTCCAGCCTGAGCGACAGAGACTCCATTTCAAAAACAAAAACAAAAAAAAGAAAGGTGAAAAAAAACCATCCTAGAGTCACATAGCTAGCAAGCAACAGAATAAGAGTTAGAGCTCAAATACAACTCACATAGACTGTTTTTTTTTCATTGGACCTTGTTTTGGGGGAAGGGTAGTGCTTCCGCAGAACATACGTTGTTATGGCTTTGATTCTTCAATTAGTTTTTCAATACCATCCAATATGAGTTTATCACTTAGCCTCTACACAAATTTTATTAAGTAAATTTTCCAAACGAAAACTTGAATCCGCTACAGCCAGATAACCTGTTGCCAAATATACAAATACAAATGGCATTTATTTGTTGAATATAATGTAAAATTATTTAAATGTAGTAACAGTTTGTTATGCTAACATATAATTATGCTAGTACTTCAAGAAGATAAAGTCCTAGAAATGGAATCACAAGTATACACATTTTAAAATTAAATGGATATTGTAAAATTATCCTCTGTAATAATTGTAATAACTTACCCCTCAAAATTCTTTTGCTTGTGTAGATGTTTCCAACTTTTAAATTTTTAACCACTATTCTAGACACATTCCACTTTAATATGTATTAATTTATTAGTGATATTGTGTGTCTTTTTCTTTATTGGCCATATAATTTCATGTGTTCTATAAATTCTTGTTCATTTTTTTTTGCTCATTTTAGTGGTAAGGGTATTTTCTATTTTTAGGAGATTTTTTTATACTTGAGGTATTAAACTTGCCCATTATATGTGTTAAAGATTATTTTTTTCACATATTCTATCATTTATCTTTCAACTTTGGCTACAAAATTTATTTTTCTAACAAAATTATTTCTAGAATAATTTTAATTATTAACATAAGCAACAATTTATATAATCATAATTTATGTAAATAATTATAACAATATAATCTGTTATGAATGGTGGTCTGATAACAGTATTCAATAAACATCTGTTTAATGAATGAGACAATATTCATAGAACTATCTATCTTCAGGGAAAAAAAAACCTAATTCAGTATATGAGAGGGTTAACCATGAAATACATAACAATATAATTTTTAATTGACCAAGAGTATAAAAATATACCTTAAACAACATAATTTTTGGAGAAATTGGCCCCTAATTAGAATGAAAATAGAAATATTTGAGACTGTAATAGCTAAATATGCTCAAGAGAGGCGCATCACACACTGGGGGCAGTTGTTGGGGAGTAGGGGAAGGACAACAGGGGGTGGGGAGGGTGGGAAGAGATAAGATGGGGAGAAATGTCCAATATGGTATATACCTAAAGTAAAATTAGAAAGAAAATAGGTAGAAGGAATGAATAAGACCTACTATTTGATAGCACAACAGAGTGACCATAGTCAATAATAACCGAACTGTACATTTTAAAATAAAGAGTGCAATTGAATTGCTTATAACTCAAAGGATAAATGCTTGAGGGGATGGATACGCTGTGCTCCATGATGTGCTTATTACATATTGCATGCCTGTATCAAAATATCTTATGTACCCCATAAATGTGTATATCTACTGTGGAAAAAAAAAAAAAGAGTTGAGGGGAAAAATAGAGTACTAAGAAAAATTCTCTCTTAGTAGCTCAAAATGAAAAAAAAAAAAAAAAAAACCCATTTCAAGAAAAGACTCTTGGGGCCAGGCACGGTGGCTCACACCTGTAATCTCAGCACTTTGGGAGGCTGAGGCAGGTGGATCACCTGAGGTCAGGAGTTCGAGACAAGCCTGGCCAACATAGTGAAACCCCATCTCTGCAAAAAGTACAAAAATTAGCTGGGTGTGGTGGTGCATGCCTGTAGTCCCAGCTACTTGGGAGGCTGAGGCACGAGAATTGTTTGCAACTAGGAGGTGGAGGTTGCAGTGAGCCGAGATTGCACCACTACACTTCAACCTGGGTGACAGAGTAAGAATCCATCTCAAAAAGAAAAAAAAAAAAGAAAGAAAAAGACTCTTTTATGTTACCAAACAAACCCACAGGGCAATCTCTGTTGATGGCTATATGCATCTCTTGCCTTTCATTTGTCACCAGTGGCTTGCAAGGGTTTTTACTAAGCAGTTTGACTGAGATAGCAGCAGTGGGACAGAGCAAAATGTTTGGTCTCTACCACTTACTATCTGTGTAGAATTAAGTGGTTTACTTAACTCACCAGCCTCAGTTTCCCCCTCTGTCAAATGGGAATGAGAATGCTGACTCATGGGATGGTTGTAAAAATTAATCAGTCAGGACATGTGACACTATTTTAAAATCCATACATTCTTATAAATCATATGTTGTTTGCAATGACCATTCATAACATCATTTTCAAATAATGGGCAAATTAATCAATTCAGTTATCTTTTACTGAGGAAATGAGGCATGAGAAGAAAAGACATAGGTTCTGCTTTAATAGACCTTAAAACTCTTATAATTATAATTAGCATTTATATAGCATCATAGAATTTACAAAGTGCTTTCACCCTCTGTATTATTAATGCATTCATTCATTCATTCATTCATTCATTCAACCATGGAACTACAATGGTGATAAATTAGATAGAGCCCCTGACCTTGTGGTTAGTGAAAAACAAATACACACAAGAGTAAATACAATACTTAAAAGTTATAATACTTCCTGTATTATATGGTAAATGATAAGTATGAGTGCAGAGAGCGAATTTTAGGAGAAAGGTTGGAGAATGTCTGTCTGAGGCAGTCATAGACAAGCTGAGACCTAAAAAGACCAGCAGGGTTTGGCTATGTGCGGAATTGTGAAGAGCGTTCCAAGCAGAAGAATCAAGTGGCCAAGAGGTCCGGCAGCAGGACAGACTAGAATACACTAGGCTCAAACCCAGAGGGGAGCTGCACAGAGGGCTGGTGAGGCCACACTAAGAAATCGGATTTTATTCTAAGTGCAATGTCAACCCGGTGGAGGCTTGTAAACCAGGTAATTTCTAAATGATGAGAAGATCACTTTATTGCTCTGAGGAGAGTGGATTGACAGGGGGTAAGAATGGGAATGAGGAAACCACTAAAGAGGCTGTTGCATTAGTCAGGAGAGAAAAAGAGAATCTTTATTTAATTGTGACCAGTGGAATTTGTTAGATATGAGAGCAGACACATAAGCTCTACCGACCTAACTCTATCTCATCCCTGGGGTGTCAGGGGTTCAGAGGAGGAGATATTATTTCCTCTAGTTCCAGGATGGCAGTACTCTTTATTTCAGTGGTTTTGAGAGTTGAATTAAAATGATCATGGAAATTAAGCAGTTGTTTTGCAGATTTACTTTAACCGACCTGTCATGGATTTATCCATGTCAAACATCTACAGTTTGGGATTCTGATATGGCTTGGCTCTGTGTCCCCATCCAAATCTTATGTTGAATTGTAATCCCCATTTGTTGAAGGAAGGGCCAGGTGGGAGGTGATTGCATCATGGAGGTGGATTACCCCATGCTGTGTTCATGACAGTTAATGGGTTCTCATGAGATCTGATGGTTTAGAAATGTGGCACGTTCCCATCTCTCCTGCCACCATGTAAGACATGTTTGTTTCCCCTTCACCTTCTGCCATGATTGTAAGTTTCCTGACGACTCCCCAGACTTGCAGAACTGTGAGTCAATTAAATCTCCTTTGTTTATAAATTAACCAGTGTCAGGTAGTTCTTTACAGCAGTGTGAGAACATACTAATACAGATTCTGTATTGATTTGCTATGGCTGCGAAAACAAAGTACCACAGACTGGGTGGCTTAAACAACAAGAATTAATTTTGTCACAGTTCTGGAGGCTAGAAGTCTGAGATCAGATTGTCACTGGGGTTGATTTCTTCTGAGGACTCCCTCTCTGGATTGTAGATGACATCTTCTCCTGTGTTTTCACATGGTCTTCTCTCCATGTCTGTCTGTTGTAATCTCTTCTTAAAGGGACATCCATCATATTGGACCAGTCCTCCTCTTAATTATCTAATTTAACTTAGCTTAACAACCTCTCTCTCTCTTTTTTTTTTTTTGTTGAACACAGAGTCTTGCTCTGTTGTCCAGGATGGAGTGCAGTGGCGTGATCTCGGCTCACTGCAGCGTCCAACTCCTGGGTTCAAGTGATTCTCCTGTCTCAGCCTCCTGAGTAGCTGGGATTGTAGGTGCATGCCACCATCCACCATGCCTGGATAATTTTTGTATTTTTAGTAGAGGCAGGGTTTCTCTATGTTGGCCAGGCTGGTCTCGAACTCCTGACCTCAGGTGATCGGCCTGGCTTGGCCGCCCAAAGTGCTGGGATTACAGGTGTGAGCCAACATGCCCGGCCTTAGACTACCTCTTTTTAAAGATGCTACCTCCAAATACATTCTGAGGTACTGGGGGTTAGGTGTAAAGACATACATTTGGGGGAGATGCAATTCCTCCTAGAGCAGATTTTAAGAGGAAATCTGTTTTTAGGAAATCAAATGTGATAACAAAAGTCAGAATACAGTTAACTTATTTCTGGCATTTGCTGAAATAGTTACATTTCTCCTAAGTCTTCAAGAAAAAGATGTGGTTTTCTTTCCTAATTAGTACCAACTGTGATGACTTAAATGCCTCCTCAAGGGACTGTTCAGCACATTCACTGAACCTTTGTTAGACCACCAGGCTACCTCTTGTTAATATTCATGCGATTGGTGCTCTGGGAGTAATATATTAACTTCTCTTCAGCTAGGTAACATTTGGGGAGAAATGTGATAGGAACAAACAGGAGCTAGTGTTGATGCATTTTGCAATTATGTGCTTTCTCCACTTTCTCTCTGGTATATAGTTGAGTCAATTTTCATGCACATTTTGTAGCCATGATGCTTAGAGGCACCGAAGCAACCATAGGTCAAGCCACAAGTTGTTCAGGAGATATTAGCACCTCTCTCGCTGTACACAGCCTGAGCACATGAAAAGAAGACACTGGTCAACCTGAGAAGAGACCCAGGTCAGTGAACCTCAGAAGTCTCTCTATAGGCACTATGTGGATCCATGCTCACTCACTGGTTAGTTTTGGATTTTCTTTCCTTTGGTGAGGAGAGACGTTTATCGGTAAATGGAATTCAGTTGGGTTTTGATATTTATGTCTCATGAAAATTTTGATTAAGCTAGTTACAAGGCTTAGAGACTAATAAGCTACATGAGTGGTTACCAGCCCATGAGTAATGTGGAGTCACAACCCTTGAAAAAGCTCTCTGTTCCCCACGTGAATTATCATGATCAGAACCAGGAGCGACTATTGGCATCTTCAGGAATCAAAGCTTAAAGCCAGAGAGTTTTTCTGGAAATTGGTGTTGCGCTGTAACCTGTGGTGTTGGGGGAGGTCCTTAAATGAGGAAGGCCTTGATATTTCACCAGAGAACTTTCACTGGTTTACTTAGGAAGTCGCTGGGGCCTTTGGCTTCTATCACCCTGGATGAAGCAGAAAAATAACTGGATTTGGACTCAGATGCTAGCTGGACCACTACTAATTGCGTGAACTCCCTGAGTTTCAGTTTCTATACTTGAAAATAGGGATAATTCATAAATGACTTGAATCATAGAAGAAACTTAGTAAATACTTGGAGACTGAATGAACACTTCCCGCCTTACCCCAGTTCATCCACCCTCCATCCTGCTGTCTTCTAATTCTTTGTCTCTGTCTTTATCAAAAGCACTTCTTAGAGATGGTTTCTTTAGATATTAATATATCTTCATGTAGATTTAGCATACCGTCATCCATCTTAGGGCTATCTTTAATCTGTGTCCTTTACTATGAAGAAAAAATTCTGTGTCCTCTTAAACAGTTTTAAAGCATCATTATTTAGGAAATAGGTGGGAAGTCATTGGTTCTACCCGAAGTATGAAACAAAGTGAATGGTTATAGGAGTGACTGTTTTGATAGCCTCAAAACTATTGAACTTCCATATCATAGCTATTAGTCTTTCTGTCCCTATTGTCCATACCATCACTCAACCAATGGAAATAACATGGTCTTTCAGATAAAAACTAATTCAAGGCTGACTTTGCTACTTCAAACTGTGTGAACTTGGGTACATTTCTTAACTTCTCTGAACCTCAGTTTCCTCATCTGTAAAATAAGAATAATATATAAATAACAACAATGAAGAGTTATTAGAAGCCTAAATAAAAAGAATGTATTTAGAGCACCTAGCACAGTTGTGGACACATGTAAGTGCTCAGTGAATGGTAATTATTATTCTTGTTGTTATAATATTGATTCTAATGTATTTTTTAAAAGCCTCTAAGAAAATGTCTAGAATAGAGTATGCCTAGTATGTAGTAGGAATAGTTACTTTATTTTGATTGTTACAAGAAACTTTTAAAACTAACATAAGGCCAGTCATGGTGGCTCACACCTGTAATCCCAGCACTTTGGGAGGCCGAGGTGGGCAGATCACGAGGTCAAGAGATCAAGACCATCCTGGCCAACATAGTGAAACCCCATCTCTACTAAAAATACAAAAATTAGCCAGGTATGGTGGCATGCGTCTGTGGTCCCAGCTACTCAGGAGGCTGAGGCAGGGGAATCGCTTGAACCCAGGAGGCAGAGGTTGCAGTGAGCCGAGATTGAGCCACTTCAGTCCAGCCTGGGGACAGAGCAAGACTCCATCTAAAAAAAAAAAAATAGACAAATGGGACCTAATCAAACTCCACAGCTTCTGCACAGCAAAAGAAACAGTCATTAGAATGAATTGGCAACCAACAGAATGGGAAAAAATTTTTGCAATCTACCCATCTGACAAGGGGCTGATACACAGAATTTACAAAGAACTAAAACAGATCTACAAGAAAAAACAAACAAGCCCATTCAAATGTGGGTGAAGGATATGAACAGACACTTTACAAAAGAAAACATACAAGAGACCAACAAACATATGAAAAAATACTCATCATCACTGGTCATTAGAGAAATGCAAATGAAAACTACTTTGAGATACCATCTCACGCCAGTTAGAATGGCAATCATTAAAAAAATCTGGAGACAACGGATGCTGGAGAGGATGTGGAGAAATAGGAACACTTTTACACTGTTGGTGGGAATGTAAATTAGTTCAACCATTATGGAAGACAGTGTGGTAATTCCTTACAGACCTAGAAATAGAAATTCCATTTGACCCAGCAATCCCATTACTGGGTATATATCCAAAGGATTGTAAATCATTCTACTATAAGGACATATGCACACGAATGTTCATTGCAGCACTGTTTACAATAGCAAAGACCTGGAACCAACCCAAATGCCCATTGATGATAGACTGGACAGGGAAAATGTGGCACATACACACCATGGAATATTATGCAGCCATCAAAAACAATGAGTTCGTGTCCTTTGTAGGGACATGGATGAACCTGGAAACCATTATTCTCAGCAAACTGACACAAGAGCAGAAAATCAAACACTGCATATTCTCACTCATAGGCAGGTGTTGAACAATGAGAACACATGGGCACAGGGAGGGGAGCACTACACACTGGGGTCTGTTGGGGGGAAATGGGGGAGGGATGGGGGTGTGGGGAGGTGGGGAGAGATAGCATGGGGAGAAATGTCAGATATAGGTGAAGGGGAGGAAGGCAGCAAATCACACTGCCATGTGTGTACCTATGCAACAATCTTGCATGCTCTTCACATGTACCCCAAAAGATAAAATGCAATAAAAATAAATAAATAAATAAATAAATAAATAAAATAAACTAACATAAATATTCTACCCAGCGCCATACCTATAAAGGAGCCTAACTGAACCAGGACCTAAACGGCTGAGACCCAACCAAGGTGAGTCTCTAACCCACAGCCTCAATGCCAGCAGTTGTCTTGGACTTTCTTATTTTCAAAATCCCTTTTGCTCTTCTATTATCTGCTGTGTTCCTTGCCTTCTTACTTCTGAGTTCTCAGCCTGGGCTTGCACTCCTAGCTCTGTACCTAACCCTACAGACCACGGATCAGGTGGCCAGCCCGATCCTTCTGTTTTAACTTGGGGACTGTGTACATGGCTTACCTTATCTTCGACTCCCACAAACTCCTGCCTTTCCCCTGGCCTCTGCTGGGCTCTGGATCCCCAACAAGGGCTTGGACAAAATCTAGCCATGATCTGGGTTGGACCATTAGGAAGTCATTGATCATATATTTTTTTAATGTATTACTTCCAAATATCTATTTGGTACCAAATTCCATTTTGATTACTTAATTATACTCTTTAGATGGTCTCCCTTCATCTCTGCTGATTTATTTTGCTTGTAAGAAGATTCTAAGATCACTCATCTTGTCCTCATGGTGAGAAAGCTGCTGGCTATCTTCTGCTCATAGTATTAGCAATATTTTGTTGATTCTGACTCTGTCACTCTCTGGTACATAATTTTTACAAAGATTGCTTTACAGGATGTCTCAGTCCATTTTGTGTTGCTATAACAGAATAATACACACTTGGCAATTTATAAAGAATTTTTTTTTCCTCATCATTCGGAGAACTGAGAAGTCCCATATCAGGGTGCTGTCCTCTGGTAAAGGCATTTCTGTTGTGTCGTCTCATCGGGGAAGACAGAAGGGCAAAAGAGCATGTGAGAGAGCAAGAGAGAGAGCTGAATTCACTTTTATCAGGAGCCCACTCATGAGATAATTAACCCACTTCTGTGATAATGTTACTCCATTCATGGGGGCTCTGCCTTTTAAAGGTTCTACCTCTCAACACTATTGATTAGGGATTAAGTTTCCAACACGTGTACTTTGGGGGACACATTCAGAGCACCAGAGGGCCTGGTCTAATGATTAGGAGCATCATTGACCAATGGGTAGAACAGATGGAAACACTTTTGGCAAAACTGCCCTGGGTCTGTGCCAAACTGTCTAGAGGGGAGAGACCAAAGATCTTGCCAAAGCCCTTAGTCCCACTGCTGGCCCATGAATTCTGCTAGTTAAAGGGTTCAGCCAGCTTTAATTAAAAGCTTGATTCTATAGTTAGTTGCTTGATATCTATGCTATTTCTTACCCATTTGAATTCTGCAGACTTCCATAAGCTATTACCAAGTGCTATTTAATACAGGTTGAGCATCCCTTATCTGAAATGCTTGGGAGCAGAAGCATTTCCATTTTGATTTTTTTTTGGGGGGGTGGATTTTGAAATATTTGCATTATACTTATTGGTTGAGCATCCATAATCTGAAAATCCTAAATGCTCCAATGAGCATTTTTTAAAGCAATCATGTTGGTGTTCAGAATGTTTTTAATTTTGGAGCATTTTGGATTTCTGATTTTCAGATTAAGAATATTCAACCTGAATATACACTTCAGCAAATCCTTGTCAAAATAAGCCCAATAAATAAATATGCCAGCTTAGCTCTCTAAACTGTGATCTTCCTGTCACGCAGAAGCTTCCTGAAAACAATTAGTAAACTATGGTCATGCTGTGTGTGCCCCTTGGGATCTGAATAGATTTTCATTCCATGAGGAAAAGTGGACAGGTCGAACGCTTAAAAGAAAATACATACCCACACTCCAGTAAAAACAACGCAATATTTATTTCAGGGTCATTCTATCAGGCAAAAAGGCTGCCTTTTGGCTGCTTCGATGCTTTGTGAAACCTTTCAAGCTAGGAAGAGAGTGATTTTGGTTTGTGTGGCTAAAACACTAGAGAGGATGATTGGTTTCATTAGTCAGAGAGGAGTGATAATATGCTGCAATACTTCTCCAGTTATTGGGCACTTTATGTTAATAACTCATGATGGCTTGAGTGTTTAGGTATATATTTCAAACTCAGTGTAAAATACCATGCCATTAAGAATTTAAACACATTCTAATTTAATTATGGCCAAGAGCTGGTTCAAGCAATCTTGTGTTTTTGTTGGCTAGTTTTAATATTGCAAGTTTCAAATATAGAAAGATTTATTTTCTTTTACTCTTTGCTGTATTTAGTCTGGATTGTTAGAAACCTTAATCATTTAAAAGAGCACAGATTTGGAAAATAAAGTGCAATTGAAGTTATGGAAAATTGTATTTTTCTTCAGTACTATTTTGTTTTCCATTTAGAAGTGTGCCAAATTTTTCCTGCCCATAATAGATTGATTGCTCACATGTTCTTTTTACCTTCTTTTTGTCCTTCAATGACTTTTCCATTCTTTGAGCAGCTACACTGTTGTCACGTAATTTTTCTGCCACGGCCTAAAGTGAAAAAAAAAAAAAAAAAAAAAAAAACCCTACCAGTTGAAAAATATATGGAAGAGATTATCGTTTAATTACCATCCAACTCAACTTGGGATATAACAAATTGAGCTGATTTCCTGGGTCCTGACTTCTGCGGGCTCCTGTGTAGTGACTTAGCCAGGCTACTGTAAGGGGGTTGTGGGGAGAAGAGTTGGCAGGGGACAACTGGTAGTAAATCGTATCTGGGCTTATGTATAAATTGAATCACATAAGACCACCTTGTCATATGGTTCCAGAATCCTTCAACACACTCTTCATACTAACTCCTTCTGGTTTTCTTTGATAATCAATTTAACTAGCTTATATGAAAATATTTTTACAAATAAAACAAGGGCAAGAAAGGGGTTCCTCCTGTGAGATTTCCCTTAAATCTGAACACCCTGAATCTCTTGGCCCGGACTCTTCAACTTCCAGGGATGAACTTGGTTATCGAAGCCATTTGGGGAACTGATGAATGGTATGAATTTAATGCCTATGCATAGCTTATATTCCTGATGGCAGCTTTTTAGGGCCGATCCTCAGTTCTCTGCTATCTCTAGCATGGGGACCTTGTGATCTCCAAATGCAGTAGGCAATAGGCTCCCTAAATGTAAATCTTGGGTCTTTGAGTTCTCTGTGACTTTAAATTGGTAGCAAGCAGTGAAATGATAGATCCTTAGGGTGGGACAGTGTGTCCCAACAATTTTGTATTACGTTATTTAATTTTGAAAAAAATATATATTTAACCTGGAAAAAGTACAAGCACGTCAATCTGGTTTTCTTAGGTAAACTATAAAATGAGAAAAATAATTGGTTGGTCGAAATATGAAGACAAAAAATTAAAAAGATTTGGGTACAGCTTTAGGGACAGTGGAATTATCTTCTTAATTAGCCTATGAATTAGCTTCATAATTATATAATATGTGTAAGTTATGGATATACGTGTGTGTGTGTGTGTGTGTGTGTGTGTGTGTGTGTGTGTATACGTATAATGTATAGAGGCCATTTGACCCTCCAGGTTTTTTAGTTAGCCATTTATAAATATTTTTTCCATGTGGCTTCAGAAACCTTCATGTGTTACATGTCTAATAGATGACAGCTATCCCATTGAGTTGCTATAGGATAATTTTCTTGAACTTTATGCCGTGTTGAATTTTTGGTGTGAGATTTTTCAGTAAAGGGTAATAGACAGAGTGATAACTCTTGCTTTTATTGACCAAAAAGCTGGCTCAAATTTACATGACAATCAGCATAGAGAAGTAAACCAATTTTCAATTTGACTTTACCAGCACATTCCCTCCCAGAAGCCACTTTCAAAATATTACCTCCCACATTGCACACTCCCCTTACCACAAACACCCACAGCCATTTCCTGAGGCTTGTCTCTATTGGACACCAAAACATTTAAGGGGAAAGTAAAATGCTCCAAATGCTTCCCAGATGTCTGAATGTGTGGCATAATTTGGCATCAAAATGATTGGAGTTTTCATTTTCCAACTAGATGGTTTGGTAACATGCAAATGCAACCTTAATCTAGTAAGTAAGTTTCTTTTGTTTTTCACAAGTAGACAAATTCATAAAGTATTTAATGAACACAAACCATGCACCAGGTACAATAGCAGGGATTAGAAAGCTTTAGTAAGTATGGACCCGTAATGAAGTGTATGCTTTCATGAAAAGTATGCATACAAATATACTATATATTCATGCTTTTCTTTTTCTTCTCTCTTTTTTTTTTTTTTTTTTTTTTTTTTTTTTTTGAGATGGAGTTTCACTCTTGTTACCCAGGCTGGAGTGCAATGGCGCGATCTCGGCTCACCACAACCTCCGCCTCCTGGGTTCAGGCAATTCTCCTGCCTCAGCCTCCTGAGTAGCTGGGATTACAGGCATGTGCCACCATGCCCAGCTAATTTTTTGTATTTTTAGTAGAGACGGGGTTTCACCATGTCGACCAGGATGGTCTCGATCTCTTGACCTCGTGATCCACCCGCCTCGGCCTCCCAAAGTGCTGGGATTACAGGCGTGAGCCACCGCGCCCGGCATATATTCATGCTTTTAAGCAAGGAGATTGTATTTGTTATACACCTCTTTAAACTGGTAAGTTTAGTATATTAGATTCTGGACAGTGTGTCAATTATCTATCAAAAATTTTTCACATGTCAGAGGACAGAAAATGGAGACAAGGAAGGAACAAGTCCAAGATGGTGAGAAGAGGGCAAGACAGAAAAGTGCTGCCCTGTCCTCAGCAGCTCATCTTCCACCCTCCAGGCTGTACGAATGTCGAGTTGTCCGGCTGGTGTGGACTCATCTCAAGGAGATACAAAAAATAAAAACATTGTTCTCATCACCTCCCCTAGTCAGAATTGTGATTCTGAGGTCTGATTGTTCTAATTATACAATCTCGGTGCAAGAGGCAGACTTAGAAATCTATCAATAAATATGTATCCAGTGCTACTCTGATTGAAGCATTTCTTTGCTAGAGAATACCCATGTGTGCACCTCCAACACACGCTGTAGGTACGTGGCTAATTGGAAAGCTCTAGAGCACTGGTCCTTGATCTTTTTGATACCAGGAACTGGTTTTGTGGAAGATGTTTTTCCATGGACTGGGATAGGGGTACATAGTTTTAGAATGAAAGTGTTTCACCTCAGATCATCAGGCATTAGTTACATTCTCATAAGGAGCACACAGCCTTGATCCTTCACATGCACAGTTCACTGTAGGGTTTGCACTCCTATGAGAATCTAATGCCGCTGCTGATCTGACAGGAGGCGGAGCTCAGGTGGTAATGCTTGCTCAGTGGCTGCTCACCTCCTATTGTGTGGCCCAGTTCCTAACAGGCCTTGGACCCATATTGGTCTGTGGCTTCAGGGTTGGTGACCCCTGGTCTAGAGGGAATAATCTGACTTGACTATAGGACCTCCAAGTGATGAGAGGCTTTAAGCTTAGTTTTTCACACTCCTTTTTAGGATGAAAAATCAGAGACTCAAAGGGAGAAAATAATTGGTTCAAGGTGACCACAACTGTTGATGTCAGGGCGACAAACAAAAAACACAGTCCTCCCATGTGTCAGTCTCCCGGATGCTTGTTTTCTTTTCTACCACTTGATGCTCCATGTTCATTCCCTAGTGAGGAAGAGGCATAAATGGGAAGAAATGAATGATTATGTGAAGCTAATTTTATTTATTAAGCAACCTCTATTTCCCAGATTCCACTTCTGTGGTGGATTGCAAAGATGGCCCCAGGTCTTTACCCCATCCTGTATCCATATGATTTACTATGCAGTTCTGTGGCTTTTCCTATCAAGAGGCAGTATCCGTTGCCAACCCCTTGAATTTAGGCTGGCCTTGAGACTGGCTTTGACTCATGGAGATTACCAAAGTCTCAGTGTGCCAGTTCTGAGCCTAAGCCTCAAGAGGCTTGCATGCTTCTGCCCTCTCTTGGAAATGTGCCAACATCTTGAGATTAAGTCTGGGCAACCACATAGCCCAGTCTCCCTTGTCATCCCAGACTGCAGCTATCCTAGACCAGCCACTCCACAGCCCACCTGCCACCTGGCTGCAGTCTTATGAGTCCAAAAGTCAGCCATGTCTGCCCTGGGTCAGCTACACCACCCAGCTGGACAATAAATAAATACTTACTGCTTTTATCCAGTGACTTTTGGAGTTTTTCTTTTTTTTTTTTTTCTTCAACAATAACAACAGATACAACTATCATAGTGTCTTGTCATGTGATCTTGATTTTGGTACATATTTTTCAAGTCTCTGCATTCTGAAGGGCAGAAAAACTGTCTGGCACACATTTATCCTAGCTCAGCTGAAAGTATGCAGCTTTCAAAAACTGTGGCACCAACATAGGTGTTGTCCTGCTGTGGCATCTCTCAGAGAGAGGCTCCTAGGAGCATGAGGTTAGCAGCTAGAGGGCTAAAAGGAAGCCAAGGGTCATGCAGCTTCTGATACTCTGGTTCACTGAGTCTTTGCTTATGGGATCCCCCATGAACATTAAAGGTTTGTCCTACTTAATACTTAGATGCAGCCTGCTAGGGACTGAATTGTATCCCTCGACACCCTCAATTATTTATTAAAGCTCTAATCCCAAATGTGATGGTATTTGGACATGGGCCTTTGGGAGGTGATTAGCTTTAGGTGAGGTCATGAAGGTGGGGCCCTCGTGGTGGGATTAGTGCCCTTAAAAGAAGAGACACCAGAAAGCTTGCTGTCTCTCTCTTCCGTATGAGGACAGAGTGAGAAGGCAGCCCTCTGGAAGCCAAGAAGAGAGCCCTCGCCAGCATCAGACCATGCTGGCACCCTGATCCCAGACTTCCAGTCTGCAGAACTGTGAGAAAATAAACGTCTTTTACTTAAGCCACCAGTCTACAGCATTTTGTTATGGCAGCCCAAGCAAACTAATACATAGAGCTGTTTCTAGTTAGACAGATGTTTGGCATTGCTTCAGGGGAAAATAATCTGAATGGGCAAATGCATTTTTGATCCAAGATGTTTTCAAAATGTGAAGAGTTAGCCAACATATGCTTGTGGCTGTCCCGGGGAGCAGTTTCTGGGCAGAGGGAGAGATTTCAGGAGGGGCCAGAAGAAGCTTCCTTCTCTTCCATGCCAGGAAAGCACATGTTTCTTTTTGGAAAGAGGGTGATAGAAATTTACATGCAAGTCACTGGCCCATGGAGATTTATGAAAAGCCTATAACCCCCTTCTTTTAGCTGTAAACAGACTATAGTCAGCAACCCCCCTGGTAGTGTGCAATTGTCTTCCTTCTTTCAGATACCAGTAGCCACTGTTGAATTTGTGATTGAAAATTGCAATAAGTAAGGTCTTCACAAAGTCAAATGAATGAGAAGCAAAATGCAAAAAAGAGGAAAAGTGATGACTAGGACTTGTGCCAAGCAGAATTCCCAGTACCCACTCAACTGGTGGGTCTTAATGCATAAATATTAGGCATAGGCAATTGTGCCCCACTGAGACTTCCTCCATTTCCTGAAAACCAATAATTCTGTTAAACAACTCTAAATTTCTCACGTGTGACTTGGAGAGTCAGGTTTTATGGCCACATAACTACAGGTTGAGCAGTTTTTCTGTACGTGCCAGATAACAAATATTTTCAGCTTTCCTAGCTATATATGCAATAATAGCTCAGTTCTACAGTCATCTCATGAAAGCAGCCATATACGATGCTTGAATGAATGAGTGTAACCATGTTCCTAAAACACACTTAAAAGAGGTGACAGGCTAGATTTGGCCTGTGGGTTGTGTTTGCCAAGGCTTGCTCTACTGGGTTAAATGAATCAATGGCCACAAGGTGCTTTAAGCAGTGCCTATAACATGGTGATCTCTTCTGAACTGTTTGCTGCTGGTTTTCCTTGCCTGGCATGGAGCAAGACAGCAGGGGCTGTGCACTAAGAAGAGTGGGTTAGGAAGTAGTAAATTTAAGACTCAGTCAAATAAATATAAGAATAGGGGTAAATTGGGTGGAGGCACACATAGCCCCAGAACTTGGTAGAGAATTAATTTAAAGAATGGAATTGTCTTGTGGTGCCAGGAAATTAACATGTCATGTCCCATCATGAAATAAGCTATCCTCCCTTTCTCTTCCATGTTAGCTTTATGAACTAACTGTCTATAGACACAACGCATGCATAAACTCCCTTGATACCCTGTACCCCACTGTATCCAGCAGAATTAATGAGGCTATCATTGTGACAAGACAAAGCAAACAGAGCTTTAAATCTCAAGGCATATCATCTTGCATGACCCAGATTGTGTCCACACTAATGTGGTGTCCAAAATTCTTATGTGATTTACAAATCTTTTGACTCCGTTCTGGTTGCATTGGCCCAATTCTGGATGTATTGCTGTATTAGCTTTGTGCAGGTGTGTGAAAACATTTGAGCATGATGAATTGTTTCTCCAAGAGCCAAAAGGTAAATGATGAAAGAATTGGATAGAAAACATGTTAACAAGATATTTTATATTAGCTCCAAGGATCTAGATCAATTACTATGACGTGTTACATGTTCAGAAGTCAGGAAACTCTGAATTATGGTTCCCAGTATGAACATAACTCAGCCCCTTTGCACATGCAATATTTTATATGACTGTATATGGTGTTAACTTTAATGCTTTAACAGCTATGCTTAATGTGGCAACTATAAATTTGAATTTCTTGACTTTAGAGGTTATAACATTTAACCATACAGCTGCATTGACATACTTACTGCATTCAAATATTTCTTGGGATAACAGTATGAAAAATAATTCTTCTATATATATGAACCTGGTCTTTTTAATTAACATGAAGAAAAAAAAAGTGTGTGGTCTTGTCAGTGTTTAGCTTTGTGGACCTCTCTAGATCATTTGAACTAAGTGACTTGTGACTGAACAACTTTCACTTCCTGGTGGTTTCTACATCAAACCATATCTTGAGGAATAAGGATTTTCTGAACTTTGTTGTGTTATTTACTTTAGGAAGTTCGATCATCCTAGAAGTGATATGAAAAATGTAAGACATGTGAAGAGCTTAATTCCAGGTTGCATTATTTACACTATAATAACTGTGAATAGAATCCCCTTCATTTTAAAATCCAACAGGAGAGTCAGATAGGAGATTTATAAATTATAAAATTCTGCATGCCTGAGGTATAACAATTTTTCCCATTAAGAAAACTGATATTGTGGCTAAGTGTGGTAGCTCAGACCTACCACTTTGGGAGGCTGAGATGAAGGATCCCATGAACCCAGGAGTTTGAGAACAGCCTGGGCTACATGGTGAGACCTTGTGTCTCTCTGTCTCTCTGTCTCTGTCTCTGTCTCTGTCCGTCTGCCTGTCTCTCTTTCTCTCTCTCTTTAAAGAAATTGGTATCAGGGGCACTTGTTTCTTCTAGATATATTTCTTTGCTACCATGTGCACATTGTTTTATGCAAAGAACTTTCTCTGGTTTTAGAAAAATCCACCTCTCTTTTCCTCATTCCCATACTATTCAGGGATACAACTTTCTCTGGTTTTAGTAAATAGGTTGTGAGACAGCTGTTCGGATCACTCTTGGCAAGAAGCTGGAAGAGCCAGGAGGGAGTCTGTGCTCCTAAACCACTTTGCTATTATAACTACTCCCAAGTTTCTTGTTCTTGAGCCAGGTACTCACCCTCTCCACAAAAACCTACATGTAGGTACAGTCAGTATGGATCTTATTTCATAAGATCAGGTGTACAGGAAATTTGGTTTTCTTTATTTTCTTTAAATTGATTAAATTTTAACTCCCGGCACCCATTCTACCAGGCTGTATTATATGCTGCTCACAAGAGCCATATTTTAAGTATAAGGATATAAAACAGTTGAAAGCAAAATAATGAAAGATGATATTGACATAGTTTGAATATATGTACCCACCAAATCTCATGTTGAGTTGTGATTCCCAGCGTTGGAGGTGGGGCCTGATGGGAGGTGTTGGGGTCATGGGGGCAGATCCTTCATGGCTTGGTTTGGTGGTGTTCTCATGAGATTTGGTTCTTTAAGTTTGTAGCACCTTTCCCCATTCTCTTGCTCCTACTGTCACCCTGTAAAGAGCCTGCTTCCACTTCACTTTCTGCCATGAGTAAGAGCTCCCTAAGGCCCCCCAGAAGCTAAGCAGATGCCAGCCCATGCTTCCTGTAAAGCCTGCAGAACTATGAGCCAATTAAACCTCCTTCCTTCCTCTTTCTTTCTCTCTCTTTTTCTTTCTCCCTCCTTCCCTTCCCTCTCTTCCTCCCTTCCTTCTCTCTCTCCCTCCCTTTCCCTCCCTCCCTCCCTCTCTGCCTTCCTCTCTCTCTCTGTGTCTCTCTTTCAACAGAGTCCTGCTCTATTGCCCAGGCTGGAGTGCAATAGTGCAATCTCAGCTCACTGCAACCTCTGTCTCCCACGTTCAAGTGATTTTCCTGCCTCAGCCTCCCAAGTAGCTGGGATTGCAGGCACATGCCACCACACCCAGCTAACTTTTGTATTTTTAGTAGAGATGGGGTTTCACTATGTTCACTAGGCTGGTCTTGAACTCCTGACTTCAAGTGATCTACCCTCCTCCACCTCCCAAAGTGCTGGGATTTGCAGCATCCTGGATGAGACTGGAGACTATTATTCTAAGTGAAGTAAGTCAGGAATGGAAAACCAAACATCCTGTTTTCTCAATGATGGGTGGGAGCTAAGCTATGAGGACACAAAGGCATAAGCATTATACAATGGACTTTGGGTACTTGGGGTAGATAGGTGAGGGGTGGCGAGGGATAAAAGACTACAAATATGGTTCAGTGTATACTGCTCAGTTGATGGGTGCACCAAAATCTCACAAATCACTGCTAAAAAACTTACTCATGTAACCAAATAGTACCTGTATCCCAAAAACTTATGAAAAAAAAGTAAAATAAAAAATGTAATACTAAATTTTTATGACCCTAATAGTAAAAATCAAAATACATAAAGTAAAATCCAGCTGAAGTAAAAGGAGACATTGGCAAATCCACAATTACAATTGGATTTGTTAGAATAAATAGCCAAAGCTGTTAGAATAAGCAATTATTCTAATACAACTGAGGTTAGAATTTCTACACAACTGTTAGAATCTGTAGACAAACAATAAATAAGGATGTAGAAGAGTTTATCAACATTGTCTACCAACTCAATCGACATGTATAAAATTCTTCACTCAGCAACTGTGTAAGATAAATTACTTTCAAGTACACACAGAACATTTATTTGGCAAATATTGACCACATGCTGGTTAATAAAATAAGTCTCAACAAATGTCTAAAGATTAAAATTGTGCATAGTATATTCTCCAACCATAGTGAAATCAAGCTAGAAATAAGTGCAAAATGATCACTAGAAAACCCTCAAATGTGTGGAAATTAAGCAATACACTTTCAAGTAAATCCATGGGTCAAAGAAGAAATCACAATAAAACTTAAAAACTTTTTTTCACTGAATGATAATGAAAACATAACATAGCAGAACTTCTGGAATAAATCTAAATAAGTGATATGAGGGAAATCTATGGCTTTAAATGAACATGTCTAAGAGGAAAGGCTGGGAATCAAAGGTGTTTCTTACAGTTCAGGAGGTTAAAAACAGAAGAGAAAATTAAAAGGTAGGAAAATGGAAGTAAATGATAAAGATAAAAAATCAATGAGATACAAAACAAAGATACAATAAAGAGAATCAACAAACCAAAGTTGTTTTTCAAAGTATTCTAATGAAATTGAGAAAATCCTAGAAAATGAATACAGCAAGCAAACACTAATGACTAATATCAAGAATGAAG
Organism: Saimiri boliviensis; assembly: GCF_048565385.1. Taxonomy (NCBI): domain Eukaryota; kingdom Metazoa; phylum Chordata; class Mammalia; order Primates; family Cebidae; genus Saimiri; species Saimiri boliviensis. The sequence goes on along the minus strand of NC_133453.1, from coordinate 20,958,087 downwards.
AAAGGAATTACCCTAGAGGTCCTATAGATATCAAATGTATAATGAGAGGGAATTATGAACAAATAATGCCATAAATTAAAAAAAATTGGCAAGATGAACAAATTCCTAGAAAAATTTAACAAAGCCGAAATAAAAAAGTAGACAATCTGAATTTTCTAGTTTAATTTTAAAAATTGAATGTGTGATGAAAATTCCCCCAAAGACAATGATGGGCTCAGATGACTTCAGGACTAATTTTTTTCTAAATATCTAAGAAAGAATTCACACCAGCCTTTCACACACTCTTCTACAAAACAGGAAAAGAGACATCACTTCCCAACTTCTTTTATGAAGATGAAGATGGAATAAATTATATACCAAAACTTGATAAATGTATTATTAAAAATTCAAAATCACAGATCAACATTTTTTATGAACATAGATACAAAAATCCTGAATAAAACACTAAGTAATGCAGTATGATTAATATACATAAACTGTGCATACACACACAAACACACACACACACACAGAGCACTACTGCTGCCAAGTTGAGTTTATTCCAAGAATATAAGGCTAGTTTAACATTAAAAAAATTAATCAATGTGATTCATAATAATAGAATAAAAGAAAAAAGTTTATCATATCAACTTCATAAAATTCAATACTCATTCATGATTAAAAGTACTTTTAGCCAACTGAAAACTGAGGGAATTTTCTTAATCTAAAAATATTAAGTGCCTTCTCCTGAGGTAGGGAATGAAATAGGTTGATTGCCATTACTTCTCCTACATAACATTGTATTGAAGAGCCTAGCCAGTGGAATAAGGAAAGGAATGAAATTAAAGATATATGGATTGGAATGGAAAAGATTAAAATATTTTCTTTGATGAAAATATTATTCAATTTGTAGAATATTTGAAAATATATTATCAATCTGAGAATTTTGCAAAGTAATTGAATGAATGTAAGGTCAGTATGCAAAGTGTTTCTATAAATTAGCAAGAAACATTAAGAAATCACTTTAAAATGATACCATTTTCACATGAAAACTATCAATTATCTAAAAATAAACTTAATGCAAGATATGTATAACCCCAACAAAGAAAACTATAGATGATTATTGAAATAAATTATAGAAAAACTAAATAATGGAGGAATATACCATGTTCACGGATTAAAAGACTTAAAATTATAACAATTTCAATTGATTTATAGATCAATGCAATCCCAATGAAGAATCTCAGCAGGTTTTTCTTTTCATGGAAATTGACAGGCTGTGTCTAAAATTTATATAGAAATTCAGAGACAAGAATAAGATCGATAATCTTGATGAATAACAAAGCTAAGAGATTTATAATACCAGATATCAGATTTTACTATAAAGCAAAATGAATTAAAATGTGATAATAGTGGCACAAGCACAAAGCATACAACAGAATAAAGAATACAAATATAGACTCTCACATATGTGATCACCTGATTTATAATACAGGCATCACTGCATTGCAGTGGTGAAAGGAATGCCTTTTTAATAAATTTGTTCATTTCTAACCATCAAGGGAAAAAACAAATCTTCACTCCTATTTCACACCATATACAAAATATCAAATTCAGAGGAAACAGTAACATAAACATAAAAGCTAAGACAGTAAAGCTGTTAGAAGATGACATTTGAGAATGTCTTCGAAATCTTATGGTAGGGAAAATGTCCTAAACAGAACACAAAAAGCACTAACCATAAAATGTACAATTTATAAATTGCACTACGTTAAAATTAAGAACCTCTGCTCATCAAAAACTCTAGTAAGGAAGTAAAAAGGGAAGCCAAAGGATAGATATATATGCAATACAAATAACCAAGAAAGGATTCGTGTCCAGATTTAAAAACAACAGAAACACAAACAACTCTTGCCTTAGCCTGCTTGCCTGCTTGGGTTGCCATCACAATATACCATGGACTGCATGCCTTAAATAACAGAAATTTATTTTCTCATAGTTTTGGAGACAGGGGTTTGGTTCTGCCTGACTTGCAGATGGCTGCCTTTTTGTATCCTTACATGGTGGAGAGATCGAGAGAGAGAGACAGAGAGACAGAGAGAAAGAGAGAAAGAGAGAGACAGAGACAGAGACAGAGACAGAGAGAGAGATCATCTGAATTGCTCTCTGTCCCAGGAATCAATTTTTGTTCACTTGAGGGCATTCACACCTCTGTTGAGCATGTATATTTAGAGAGAAAATTCCTGTGGCGAGTCCCTTAGAACGTTCCTATTTCCCAATTTTTCTTAGCCTTGTTTGTTCAACTCTTTGTTGAATTTTGTGAGATACTGCTTCGTCTTTTACTAACATTCCCTTTCTGTTACTTATAACTAAAATAACCTAAAGAGAAAAGCAAAATATCTACTAGTAAAGGCTTTAAAAAAATCTATTATGTTTAAAACACCTGGGGGGCTACTACAGGAATTTATGCCATGATGCTCTTTATCAGATATGTTTTCATGTTAGCACTTGCTTTTTGTATAAAAAAAAGGTAGATACTAGTTTTTAATTCAAACTGAAGATACTCTCTCTGAATGCCACATTTATATCTACATGTTATAGAAAAGGCAACAGAAAATTGCTTTGAATAATGGAAATACCTCTGTATCTGAATAATTTAGATACTGAACCTATTTTCATTTGCATTTTACACATGTATACTAGTCAGCCCACAAAATGCTGAACAAGTAGAAGAATCAATATCTGAATTTAATTTTGCAAAGAAATTTAAAAGCTGGTAGAAATGGAAGATTAGAAGAAGGATCTTATTTCGTCTCATCTCATGCACTATTATACCATCAAATCAAATCTGAGATTAGAGTGTGAGTTGTTGTTTCCTTTTAAGAAACTTACTTTTACAAGTACTATCTATATTTAAATTTATTTTAAGATATCTTTGATATGACTGGAGTTATAATTATTATATTAGGTTTTTATTCTTGACAGTGTACATACATGTTTTTGTTTTTACTTTTGCTGGTAATGCAAATTAAATATTCTGTTTTCTATTGTCTTTATAACTTATTAACCTGGTTGTTGGTGGTCTATCTTTTGTTCTCTTTATATTGTCATTCTCTTAGATTGGAGAATCTTTATTGTAACTTTTAAGTCTTGTCTCTTTTCCATGTATGTTCTTTTCTTCACTAATTCCATGTTTTTGATAACACCCATCTTGAAATCTTTAGATCATTTTTCCATGACTCTTGATTTTAAGAGAGTTCTTAGTGCTTCTTTATAATTGTGTTATCTTCTCTAATACGCAATTGTTAACAACCATAACATAAAAGTAGGATCAAGCATCTCTCCTCTGCATTCCTGGCTTTACATAGCTTCCACTGGGGCTTTACAAATCTCTGCCTTCAATGGCACAGGTTAATATCAATCCTTTATTAACATATACATTTGAAGGAAATGTGGCTGTTTCTGCTTTTTTCTTTGGGTGGGAAGACAATTTTAAAATCATGTTTAATAATGTAATTGATTAAAATCAAAGCCTCCATTCACTGAGTGCTTTCCTGGACATAAAGCATTATATAAGCTTTTTTACATATGTGATATGAGTTAATCTCAGGACAATGCTGGGATGTAAAGTTCTAATTCCACACCTCAGAGGGTTGCTTAAAGAAACTGAACCTTGCAGAGGTTGCTTATGGATAAATGTCACAGGGCTGGAGAGTGGTAGGAAAAAATGACATTCAAATTGAAATAAAATATAGGTCTGTATAATCCCAAAGCCTAAGCTCTTTCCACTCAGGTAAATATTTCTGAAAAGTTTGAAAATATTAACTTAAAGGATAACAGATCCATGAAGATTTATTAAAGAACTTGAAGTGTTTAAGGGATATATGTGTGCCAGGAGTATACTAGGTACTCACTCCTTGTTTGCTTTAGACTGGATGATTGATGGATTTATTAATAAATCAATAATTTCAAAGATAAATTATTTTGTGGAGTCTTTTTGAGCCAGAAAACTAACCAGGTTGGCTTCTTTTTCTGATGCACTTTGCATGTTTGTGTATTTGGTGCTGTGGAGATGTTTCAGTCAAGTGGAGAAATTCATGGTTTGTGTAGGTGACTGGGAGTTGATTAAAGAAACATTGTATGCCTTTTCCCCATGCGTCTTGCTTTGGCTGTCACACCACCCGAGCTAATAGCCAGGGCACCTGCAATCTGTGGGCTCAGCAATTGCTTTTTGGGCTGACAGCAGCTGTCAGCTGAGGGCCCAGGGGATTTCTCATCACAAAGTGATCAGATGATCTCATCACAAAGAGGAGGTTGGAACTTTGTCCACTTCCTGGGCAAAGAAGAGCTCTCTTCTGGTTAGGATGTAATCAGGCACCCTCTTCTAATCAAATTGCACATGGGTGCTTCCAGTTACTTTGAGCTGGTATCTTTGCATCCATCAGCAGATTGACTGGGGAGAGACCCAAGGGGAGGGGGGCCTGTGTTTCCGTTGAAGACAGCAGAATTGTCTTCTCTGAGGCACTGAAACAGTTTTCATTTTTATTTGGCTAAATCACAAGATTCAGCAGCAATGGGGAAGGCTGTAGAAGTCAGGAAGTAAGCCTAAGAATATGTAGGTGTCAGAGCAAGTATTGTGGGTCAGAGAGGCATGTTCTTGTTTTCATGGGAGCAGACGGGAACCATAGGTACACATCCATTGTGGCCTCCCAGCCAAATCCCTGCAAGAATGAAAGCCTGGCTCACTTCCTATATTATCCTTTCTGTTCTGTGTTCATTGGTATTTGAATAAATGATATTTATACAACACCTGCAAGAAGCCAATCCCAGTGCTAGATGACACTGTAGAAAAAATGAGAGAAGAAAAATTCTGGAATTTAATGGAATGTATGGACAGAAGATTTTTTATATAGGTAAGACTTAGATGACCACATGAGATGGCATGGAATAAAAAGATTAATGATGCATTCAGCTGCCAGCACCACTGGACTGCAAGCTTCATGAGGGCAGCTGCTCTGGGTCTTCACTAGGGTATCCCCAGCACCTAGAAAAGTGCAGGACTCACAAATTTACTGAATGAGTGAATGATCAGAGCATAGAGGAAGGTGAAGCAGTATGTATTATAGCTAAAAGATTAGGCTATGAGATTTCAATCATGGGCCTGCCCCTCGCTGTCTAATATTGGGCTCATGTTTTAATCTCTCCAAATCTCAGTATCCTTATCTGCAAAATGGAATTTACACAAGCAACTAATTTATGGCATTGTTATGAAAATGAAGTGAGATCATATAATAAAGGAGATAAGCACATTGCAATGTTTATATTAAAGGGTCAATACATCTTAGTTATTTTTGGTATTAATGGCTAGAGTGTCAGTATGGTTGATTTTACATGGAGATGAAATCAATGGATGGAGGCAAGACTTGCGATCTACTGGCAGCTCTAACACTCACAAGATGGAACATTTGGGGCAAGTCAGTTCCTTTTTCTGGATCTCCAGTTCTTCATTTAGAAAAGGAGGTGGCTGGAAAAGATGGTCTCCAAGATTGCATTAGACATTTTCAGTTTGGAGCGGGGTTGCAAAATCAAATGCCTGCAGAAACCTGGCAGGTAATAGTAACATGCCGAGTGAGCTAAGTGTAAGAAAACCTTGATCTCAGCATCAGGGACAACTGAAAGGAGTGGAGACTCAGTAAACTGAGCACTGCTGCTGAATCCTGCCATGGGGAAATGCATGCCCCGCAGTACCATATATTCTGAATTTTTTCAGAGAAGCTGGGAATTCACATTTCCTATGAATTCTTGCAGTTTTTGAGAGCTAGGAATGAATTCAGTTATTTGTCAATTTGTTTTAAATATTGTTTGGGCCACCATTTGTGAGCCAAACAAAATATGTCCGTGGGTCACTGTGGTTTGCTGCTTCCTTTTGAGTCCAGGAAGTTAAGAAGAAGCCAGGGTCTGGAAAATGAGAGTTTTCAGGGCAAGTCTTAACAAAAGCAACATCACTTGCTGACTGTGAGATAGAGTGGCTTAGCCTCTGCTTTGCTTATAAAAATTTCTGAGGATGGATGATCCCATGCCTACCAATACAGAAAACCATCTGCAGGTAGTGAGAGGACTGAAACTCAATCCTGTTCCTGTCTGGGACAGAAGTATTTAGGTTTTTGCTTTCTCTGCTATTTTCAGCCACATTTGAGCTGTTTAAAATCCTTAAGGGTGTTAAGAATGGCATAAGACTCCTGAGAGGGGACCTAAGTTGATACATACCCATGTGCCACTTTTCACGTTTAAATAGGAGATTATCAATTAGAAAGGGGGATGACCTCTCAGAGTTTCAAGATTAGGGGGACATGTAGTAGGAAGAAGCCTCCACACCCGGGTATTTTTGGTATGCTTTTTATAGGATGGAAGCAGGAGACATGAGATTTAACCACATTGTCCAGAATCACAGTTTCTGAGTTTGAGGTCTTGGGAAAGACAGAAAATCCCAGTGAATCTATCAGTCTAGCCAGGGCCAATCAAGGATTGTGTGAGATTCAGGCTGCTGGTCCAGAAAGAATGCCCTTCTGGATGGGTGGCAGTCAATTTCTACAGATGGAAAATTCATCTTGATTCAACCAACTGACCTCATGTTGGCATCAGCAGGAATCAAACTGAGCATGATATGGTCTTTAGATCATTTAGCAGCCGACTAGATCAATTGCTTTTTTTGTAACTGCGGCTTTTCATTTGGCATCGTAAAGATGCAACCTAAATAAAGCATTAGCTTCTAGAATGTGTTTAAATTGAATTTCTGGATACTTTGGCATGTATCCAGTTTTAAATATGTTCTGATCTAACTCTAATCTCTAATCAAAGGATCCTAGTATATGGAACATTCCCGTTAATAATGATACCTTAGACATCCATTAAGTCTGGACATTAATTTTATGGAAATTCTCAATACATCTCCATTAGAATTTTTTTCTGGGGAAAATTAGTAATAAAAGCTTTTAATAAATGTCATAAATATCTATGTTCAATCACACTATTATCCAAATTAAAGCCAGACCAAAATAGAAAATAGTTACCCCTGCTGAAAGTCACGACCTTCAGAAGACATTTTGAAGAAAGAAATTATGTGCTCTGTTATTACTCAAAATGCGTTTGTTACAAAGAATAATCAGCTAGTCGGAGCAAATCGCTACTTATTTGACTAGTGTGTGAACGCCCTAGTCTTTCATTGCGTGCCTAGCAGCTCATGCAATAAACCCTATGGTCCGTCCAAGTTGTACAAACAGGCATAGCAGTCAGGAAAGTCAAGGTTTCTTCTTTGACTAGATCTGAGATCCCCAGCAAGTGATTTACATTTCTTGAATCTTGCTTCCACCATCTTTAAAAGGAGTCTTACCAAGTAGGAGTACGATAGATTATGAATGGGGAACTCTAACACTGCTTTTGACTCACGGGTGGTGCTAAATGCAAGCCATTATTGTTAATATCTGGTATTGAGGGGGACGTAGGTGTACAGGTTTTCTGAGGATGGGAAAGAAGGATAACGAGGAGTGAGTGCTGTGTTCTATGCAGACACGTTTCTGCCCTTCTTGGGCCCTTTCTTGTGTTCTTGGTAACCACTGAGCTAGAAGTGACAGAGGGAAACACGTGCTCATGTGCTCTACTTCTTTTCTTTCACACCTAAAGCTATGGGCTATGGCATGATTACTGCCTAATATTTGCCTCATTTGACCTGGCCTCTAAAACCACAATAAAGCAAATCCCGTTCTTAAGAAATGAGGGTGGTAGAAGCTTACTGGAAATGTGGAAAGACAAGACACAGAACCAGAAACGCTGGCTTCCCAGCTGCTAGATGGGTGTTGCCTTGCTTTTGGCCTTTCTTATTTGGCCAACACCTCATACTTTCAAGCTTCAGGCATCTGGTCTGAGACTCCTTTGTTTCCTGACCTTTTGGCCACCACCTGCGGTCCTTGTACGTAGGTGGCTATAATTTGGAAACATTAGAAGTCATCTAGCTAAAGGATTTTCAACTGTTTTTTAAAGACAGCATGACTGTTTCTTTAAACAAAATCTTACGAGGAAATATAAATGAATAAAAGAGATAAAAACTATAATTGCTCTGATTTTAAGCAAGAGTGGATGGAGTAGAGTTTTTCCCATTCATCCTCCTCATTCCAGCCCCCTGCTATTTCCAGGAATAGTAGTTAGAACCGTAGATTCTAGTTTGATCTTCCCTGAAAATAAGTTCCGAGAGGATAATTGATCTGCTCAAGGTCACACAGTTAATTAATGGAATGATGAGTCTAGGGCACAGGTGTTCTTACTTGAGGGTGATCATATTATTTGCAGCTCTGGTGTTGGACTATAACATCAGAAAATTCTCTCCCCTTTATTCCCTGTGCCCCTGCCTACCACAGCCCTGATAGAATCTTAGGTCAGTGCTTCTGAATGTAACAGAATAAATGTCTGGTTTGCACACATAAATACATGTGTGGGGAATGGATGCTAATATTAACAATGGCATCACATAGAATGAGTAGCATAGGCTTTTATTCAAAGGACTCATTATTTCTGAAGACTTTAACCACTGAAGTTCTGTATGCATCCAATCCAGGATTTAAAAAAGCTTTTTAGAATTTTTTTTTTTTTTAACTATCTCCGACTCCTCTATCCTTCCTCTGGCTCTTGCTTGCTTTTATGTCTGACTTAAATGCAGCTTAAATTTCCTAAGAACTAGGAAAGCGCTATCTCTTGCCTGACTCTCAGATTGTAGATCAACTGGCTCATGGGAGGGTGGGTCCAGCTCAGGCAGATTTTAACTGAACTCCATCTTACTATGTTGCAGTGTAAAATCAACAGACTCTACAGATAAACAAGATCAGATTGAGTCTATTACAAAGGAGAAAACTGTAGAAAATTTGGCACACAAAGCTAAGCAAATGGAAAAAATAGAAGTCACCCACAATTAACAATAATGCAATAGTTAAAACATTTTGGTATGGTCCTTCTCTTTTCTTTTTCTTCCTTTTTTTCCTTTTAAATAGAGACTTAGTTTATCTTAAGTTTTCCATGATTAACAATGTGTTTTTCATTCTTTTTTCCTTTTATGAACAATGTTGTTACAAACACTCCTGTACCTAAGTTTTCCCATGTTCTTTTGATATGCTCTAGTAAGTTGGCCAAATGGGTTAATGGAAATGCGAAATTTTAAGGCTTTTGATATATGCTGCCTGTTTCCCAATTTTGATCTTTCTTTCGAGCTTAGGTATGGTTTATTTATTTATTTCTCTACCAGGCTCTTTTTTTTCAGTCTGTTACTGAAGCTCTAAGCAATCCTTCTGTCTTATAACACACTCCAGTTCTGATTATCACTAACAAAACCCATCAAGAGACATTATTTCCACATGATCATAAAGGTGTCTTTTACAGGTGGACAGTGAAAAAACGAACATAATTTGAGTTGGTGGCTCAGGCCACTTGCACCATTCTTTTGTTCTATTTTTGTTTTTCGTGTTGTGGGTTACACTTTTTGAGCACTTGCTCTGTGAGCCAGATCCTGTGCTGACTAGTTGACCCTCATCATTTCATTTAATCCTCAAATTGATGAACGTTTCTCATTTGACAGAGAAAGAAACTGAGGTCCAGCAAGACTGCACCTTGTTGAACGGTACACAGCTGATTTGGTCGGCAGAATAGTAGCCCCTAAAGATGTCCATGTCCTGATCGCTGAACCTGTGAATGTGTGATAAAATGGATTTAGGATATATGACTAAATTAAGTATCTTGAGATGGGGTGATTATTCCGGATTATCTGGGTGGAGGCCTGATGCAAACCACCAAGGGCCTTATAAATTAAAGAGGGAGGTGGGAGGGTTAGAGAAAGAAGAGACATGAGGATGGAAGAAGCGGAAGAAGAGTGATGTGATTGCTGAAAGGGGTGCATGCGCCAGGGGGCACGGGTGACCTCCAGGAGCTGGAGAAGTCAAGGACACTGACTTCCAGAAGGAGAAGTTAAAGAACTTTCCTAGGATCTTACAATTAGCACAACTGTCACCCAGATGGCCCCAAGCCTATACCCTTTTTATTTTCTACTCCATGCCTTTGTGGACAGTTTCAACTATTTATGGAGAACCAAGAATGATTTTAGCCAAAGTTGCTTCTTCAAACAAACTTCCAAACTCTTTGAGGGAAACTGGTTTGGATAGGAAGACTTTGCTACTCACACCTGTAAAAGCTGATCTATTCCTTAGAAATGTATTTGACTGTCAACCAGAGTGGGTGTACAGCTGTCAAGCTAGCTTTCTGCAATGACAAGTGTATTGCAGATTGGCATTCGGCGTCATCTTGACTGATTTTAATTATTCTTTGGGTTGGAGTGAATACAGCTTTTGTTCTAAAGTTGATAATGATAGCCTTCTATTGCCCCTTTTATTTCCACGAGGGATGTATCTACATTTTAAAATTCCATTACGTACACATCTGTGGTTACTCTCTTAGTTTTCTAAATGTAATTATCCAGCTAGGCTAAATTATGGAAAAGAAATTAAAAAAATCTTTTCCTGCCAACAATCTGAATCTGGCCAGCACATTCTTGGTGGTTCAAATGTTGGGTATAGTTTCCTTTTATTCTTTCTTCTTCTCTGCTGCTGCCCCCAGATCCTTTTAAATTCCAACATACTTTTTAGTGGGACTGATATTTCTTAAGGTGTTTCTTTGAGCAGTTCACTATTGCCAGCTACATATTTGTACGTATTTTGTAGGAATTAGGTATATTATAACTTTTATATTAATTTTGAGTTATTGTTACATAGAAAGCAAAAAATACACATGGTAGCTTTTATACATTATGAGATATTCATAGAATGAAGTCATATTTAAAAATCACAACTGGGATTTGGAATGTGGCATTGGCACTATGTATGTAATACACAATCTATTTTTAGTGAGAATAAAAATAATTGCAACAATTCTTAACAAAATTGGCTTAAGTTAAAAGGGGTTTAGGTGGAACCATGGCAATTAAAAAATAAGAGATTCTAAGTTGTTTTTAGTTATTCAGTTGTGCTTGGTCACAGACGCTATAAAGCGCTAACTGTTCTTACTCACACATCATTGATGGGGGGGTAGACTGTTACAGCGTTCCCGGAGGGTGAACTGACAATGGCATGATGTATATAAACTTAAATATGCGATTGCCTTACACCCTGGAAATTTCACTCCTGGGTAGGTGCCTCAGAAACTTGCAAAATTTCTCAAGAGACAGATACAAATTAGGATGCACCCTGCTTACTATTTATGGTGGCAAGTGTTGGGAGTAACCTGGGTCTCCATCCCTGGAGGAATGGCTTTCTCAGATCTGTTCTGTGTTTTTGATAGAACACAATAGTCAGAAGCAATGTGCTGGGTTGCCCTATCGCAACATGGAAGTCTTACAAATAAGTTGGGCTGCAAAAGTAAGCATTGCATTAGGAAGCATGTGGTCTAAAGCAGTGGCCCCAACCTTTTTGTCACCAGGGACTGGTTTTGTGGAGGACAGTTTTTCCATGGTTGGTGGGTGGGGTGGGAGATGGTTTCAGGATGAAACTGTTTCACCTCAGATCATCAGTCATTAGATTCTCACGAGGAGCATGCCACCTAGATCCCTCACATGCACAGTTCACAATAGGGTTCGCACTCCTGTGAGAATCTAATGCTGCCACTGATCTCACAGGAGGTGGAGCTCAGGCTCTAATGCTTACTTGCTTGCCCCTCACCTCCTGCTGTGTGGTCTGATTCCTAACAGGCTACAGAATGGTCTGTAGCCTTGGAGTTGGGACCCCTGGTCTAAAGGAAGAAACAGTACTAAGGAAAAGTCTTCATCATTCACTCACTCTTTACAAAGAGGCAACTGCTGGAGCTGGCTGGCCTGGCTTGGAATCTCAAAATCTTCTAGCTTTGTGATTTCTGTCTAGCTCTGTGACTTTAATCAAGTGATTTAATCTCTTTATGTTTCTGTGGCCTCAACTTCAGAATGGGCAAATACTAGTACAGAGATCCTAGGGCTTAAATGAGTGAGGCATAAATGAGTTAATATTTATAAAGTACTTAGAGCAGTGACTGGCCCATAGTAAATACCAAATCAGTACACTATTATTATTATTCACTGGTCAATGAATGTTTATTCATTATTAAGTATCAAATGTCCGAGATATACAGTACTTATGTCATCCAATCAGAGGAGGAGGAGCCAGAAAAACTGATAATTTGATATTCAACTGTAACTGGGGTCATATGGTATGATTCTGGCCCTGGGAATGCCAATAAATAGCAGGGTATTAAAGCAACCTTGTTAGTAATTTTCCTTTGATTGTGTAAATTTAATATTGAGTAAAATACACAACTCTGAATTGAATCTTACTAGCTGGCTACAGTAGATGACAAAATACTTCCTTGGATTTCAGAGATAACCACAGCTGCCCATTTCTGCATTCTGGCTGCATTCACACACCTGGCTCTCTGAAGTCAAAGCTTGTTGGTCACCGTAACTCTGCTCCCAGATGCCTTGAATCCCCAAAAAGCATGCAAACAGAAGTAGGAAAGTGGAGCGAATAGGGAAGGGCCTGGAAAAACTGGATATGAGCATTGAAATGTTGGACTCTGTTCATACCCCAAAAAAACATTTATGGATATTGATCAGTTGTAGCCTAAGAAGGCTGAAATCATTTCCACGTGAGTGCTGAGAGCCACAGAGGTATCTTTGCCCTGCATGCATTTTCTTTCAACTTGTTCTCTTTTCTAAGCTTGGCAAGAAAGGTTTATTCAGTCCTACTTAACTCATGGTGGAGTATGGTATCCTCACAAACAAACCGTAGCAGTCAGTGGGCCTCTATTCAAACTGCACTGGGCCCTTTTATTTTCTCCCTAGACCTTAGGGGTGGCTGACCCTAAAACATCATTGGGTGTTGGCTTGGCTCCATTCCAACCAAGTCACAATAATGAGATGTTTACTGACCTTTGGGTTTGTGTTTGTTTTTTTTTTTGCGGGGGAGTCCTTAACCCTAAATCATTTCTTCTCAAACTTGGTGGCACAGTAGAATGATCCAAGGGCCCTTAAAAAGTACAGATGCCTTTGTAGGGGTCTTATATCGTGAGTTTTAAAGGTTTTTTAGTGATTCTAACATGTAGCAATATGCGAGAACTTCTGCCTTAACCCATAATCCACATGGGCTTCTCAGGGGTCAAGTGCACCCTTGGATATAAGCTGTTGCGTGTGACCATGAAGTGTAGAGAATTATCCTCCAAGAGTCTCATGTTACCCATCTGAGGGCTGCTAGAAACTTTTGCCGTTTTTCCAAGATCACTGTTTCCATCACTGAGGACTGAGGTGACAAAGGCTGAACTGAGATACAAATAAAAGCAGCACAACTTGAATCCTAACAATGTCTAGCTGGTTCATAATGACATGATTTCTTCTTTTCACTAAACTTTGTTCAGAAAAACTCTTAGGGAGGTTTTCTCTGAAAGGGAGATATATTCTTTTGTTTTCTGTTATCAGATAAAAATTACAATGAGTGTACAATTATAAATAAAGAAAAACATATATGTGTATGTATATATGTATATATAATATTAATGTACACACATATGCATGTACACGCACACACACACAGACACACACACAGACACCCTACAGTGGAGACCACGAGACAAGGTCTGAAATGGGTGGGGGCCAAGTATATTTCCATTTACTTCTTGTACATATTTTCAAGAAGGAAATGAAAAACAAAAGAGAGAATTTCAGGATCTGTTGTTGTGGAGGTGGTTAAAAATCTTCCGGGTGAGCCTCATGGGTTCTGATGAACTGTTACAGGCAGTTCAGTTTATGTACATTTCATTTAGCAAATTGCCTTTCTTTTATGGTTTTTATTTTCTTGATTTTGTGTATTCAAATACTACTCCATCTGCCAAAGGTCACAGATCCACCCAGGCACCAGCAAGACTTTCCCTTGAGGAATGGAGTTTTTGATGCCCTCAGCAGGGGGTTTCCTGCCCCTGATGCTACAAAGTTAATTACTGGAACTAACACCATTTCTAGTCTGTCATTCTGCAGGCCATGCATACTCCTGCAACTTCCAAAAAATTGTTTTGGGGCTTCTTAGGATACTGATAACCCTGTGTGGCATATAGTATCATTGTATTCTAAGCACACACCCCAGGAGATCTAGAGATGTGTGGTGGAGAGGCTTGCGCCTCAGCATGTGCTGTTTAAACACTTTTCAGTGTTATCCAGACTCCTATCTTACAGATGCTTAACAGAATGTGAAACGAATTAACCATTACAGACTGTGGATTTTAGCATGACTAAATAGATCTGCATTGGCAAGACAAGTTTTTCAATATTTGAGAAAAATACCTGAGTGCATGCTCTGATATGAGCTGATACATTACTTGGGAAGTGGGACTTACTCTCTGAAACCAGAAAGGCTCCATACAATATGAAATGCACATTCTTCCCACTTCTATAAGCTTATTTCCTCTTAAATATTATTTCTACACTTTTGGTAGCTTTCTTTTTTTTTTTTTTTTTTTTTTTTTTTTGAGACGGAGTTTTGCTCTTGTTACCCAGGTTGGAGTGCAATGGCACGATCTCGGCTCACCGCAACCTCCGCCTCCTGGGTTCAGGCAATTCTCCTGCCTCAGCCTCCTGAGTAGCTGGGATTACAGGCACGTGCCACCATGCCCAGCTAATTTTTTGTATTTTTAGTAGAGACGGGTTTCACCATGTTGACTGGGATGGTCTCGATCTCTTGACCTCGTGATCCACCCGCCTCGGCCTCCCAAAATGCTGGGATTACAGGCTTGAGCCACCGCGCCCGGCCCACTTTTGGTAGCTTTCAAATGGTAAATGGTAGTCCCCCTGATCCATGCATAGACAATTGAGAGATCGAATAGAACAATCATCTAATGGCTTAACTCTATTTTTAAATAAAGTATATTGTTAAAATAGACCAATCAACTTCTGTTATTTTCAACACACATCGATTTTGTGTTTAAACTAAAATGGCAATTGGAGCAAGTTGTCATAAAATTATAGAGCTGAGAAATAATTGAGATGTTACTATGTCTGACCATGCTTAATCTCTTTAAAAATCTGCCCCAGCAATGAATTCTGTAGGCCTCTGCATGAATGGAACACCTAGTGGAAGCTCTCTATTCCAGGAGTCTGCTCCACAGCTATCCTAAGTCACCTGCTCATACATCTGTCTTTTTTTTTCTTTTTCTTCCACGTCAATACCTTTTACTTGTTTTCTAGGTCATTTTCCTAGAGCTTCAGCTTTATGGATTGAGTACTTTTCAATAGTTTCCAGCCTGGGGCCTCCTTTTCTGGCTTCTCAGCTAATTACTTACCCCATAGAGTTAATTATTTCCTTCATGGTAGAAAGAAAAGTGCCTCAAAGACAGCTCCTTGTCTGCTTGGAGCTGTCTGCTTGTAACAGCTAGACCATAGAGTTCTATAGGACATAAACAATTTCACAGAATGTCAATATTAGACAATACCCATCTCCAGTGTGGATGGAGCAAGACAAAAATAAAAGAACTCTAGACATGTCCGAGCAGAGTCAAAGACAAGAGCATGTCCAGACTGGAATGGCCAAACATTTCCCTTCCTGGGCTTATATGAATCATTGCTGCTGCTTTATCAATTGTAGCTTTAGCCTCACTGTTTCTCCTATTAGAAAAAAAATTATTAAGATATCCAATAATATAATTGCCCTCCTTTTCGATAGTGCCTTATGTGAAACAAAACTGCTTTCTTGAGCCTTTCTTTAAATTACCAAATCCAAATCCTAACACAAGGCAATTCTAAAACCCTGTAACTGAGATGCCCATTTCATGGTTCTCCATAATGTGGTGTCTTCTTCAATGTAATGAGCCAATACACCTGATTTTGTTGAATATGGGTATATGTCTGGTGCTTTTGGGCTGGAGGGCATTAGCAATGGAGACCTAATCTCTGTGAAATAATTATTCAATGACAGCAACCCTTCTTGATATAATCTACGGTCTCTCAAATATCTAGTACCAGCCTCGCAACCAGTCCCACCAGGAACAGATCTGTCCTATGAACAGACCTGGGCCCAATTTCTTCTTCTAACCCAATTTCTTCAATTTTCAAATGAAACAAAACCAAACACAAACATTTTACCTTTCTGAGTCCATTAGGTAGTTAGTGGCAAAGTGGTGATTAGCACCCAATTTTCTGATGCCTGGTGTGCTTTTTCTGCTCTACCGTGCTGACTATTCAAAGAAGTACAAATCCCAAAGTATAATGCACCTTTGAGCACTAAATTCAATTTACTATCCATCTCTCCTTAATTGAGTTTGGTTTCCATTCTCTCCTTAGAAAACACTTTAACCTTCAAATATTGGGCTCTGTCCAAGGCATGGCTACCCACACGTTACTTTGAGCTTTGATTTTAAAAGCTCCTATGGGTACTTTTGGAAGGGGCATTAATTTCTTAGGTGTAAGAATCTTATTTAGCTATTAACTCTGGTCAAAGCTGCTGTTCCCTTTTCTGTTTAGAATTGGCAGTGAGTTCTGTAGTGTAGCTAACCAATGAGAGTTTTTATTTTATTTTTAAAAATCTCTTACCTTCCATAGTTAAGACAGAGAAAGCTTCAGAAAGGAAAAAAAACGGAACAAAATACAAAAATTCTACCACCTGACTTTCCTGTGTTAAGAAATGGTTACTATTGAGACTGGATTCTCCCAGATGATGTTTTTTGCCCCGACTCTTTTACTTCCCTTCTTTGTTAATCTCCAAGTTTTCTACCTTTGAAAGAGAATTCTTTAAACATGCTATGGTTTTGCTACATGGATTCATGTCAGAGACACACTGCTTTTTGAAAAGACTTCCTTTAAAAATACACTTTTGAAGAGACAGAATAGTTTGTTTATAGAAATCACAAAAATAATATTAAGGAGTTTCTAAGTAAGAAAATGGAACTTTGCTATACAACAAACCTGTATTTATTATTTTCATATTGCACACATTTCAATGTCTTTTGAAAGAGGGTAGACAAATATTGATATACTATTTTTCCATTTAACATTATATAATAAATATGGCTTCTTATTTTTATATGAATTCCATTGTAAATAATTTCAAGGAAGCAGAATATTATTATGTTAATATGTCATAAATCTGGTTTGGACATTTAATTGTTTCTGGTTTTTGAGTTTCTTTTTTTTTTTTTGTTTGCTTTGGCAGTATAGAAAAGACTATAGTAAATACCTTTGTGTAGATAGCCATTTGATTCTTCTGAATTCTTTTGTGTTAATTCTCAGAATTTGGGTAATAGTATTGCTGTTTAGAGAACAGGGTCATCTCTGTGGCTGTCCTTATAGATTACCCTATTGCTCACTAAAAGGTTGTAGGCTGCCAGGAGTCCTTGTATTACTGAAACCTCATCAAAATTGCATATTATCACTAAAAATATTTGCTCCTTGATTTTAAAACTATAATATCACACCTCTGCATTATTTTGTTTTGCATTTCTTTTCCATTAAAAGGGAAAATTATCTTTTATCATGTGTTTACTTTTTTTTTTTTATGCAATGGCAATTTCAAGTTCTGATGCTGACCTAAGGTAAATAGAAGGCTACTTATCTTTTCCTGCATCTCCAGTTGTGCACTTTTTAAGTATTCACGTTCCCACCCTGGAAAGAGGCCAGACTGCTCTGGAATTTGGGAAACATTTGAGAACAGAAAAGCATGAATCTTGTAGTCTTTATCTAGTGAAGAAATGGGACCTTTTAATATGCTTCTTTGCACCCAGAATTTATTTTTAAGACCTATTTTGTTCTCCTGGCTTTTGTGGGCATTTTAATTTTAATTCTATAATAATTTTCATTCTTTCTGGTTTTCTTTAGCTGTAATATTTATATTGTGCACTTACCTTCTCTTCATAAGTTGGGAGTAGTATATATGCAGTATGGCAGATTTTCTTTTTTTTTCTTCTTATTTAAAAGGCAAAAGTAACAATCATTAGAGTGAATCGGCAACCAACAGAATGGAAAAGATGTTTGCAATCTACCCATCTGACAAAGGGCTAATATTCAGAATCTACAAAGAACTAAAACAGATTGATAAGAAAAAAACAAGCCCATTCAAAAGTGGGCAAAGGATATTAACGGACACTTTACAAAAGAACACATATATGAGGCCAACAAACACATGAAAAAATGCTCCTCATCACTGGTCGTTGGAGAAATGCAAATCAAACTACACTGAGATACCATCGCACACCAGTTAGAATGGCAATCATTAAAAAATCTGGAGATAACAGATGCTGGAGAGGATGTGGAGAAATAGGAACACTTTTACACTGTTGGTGGGAGTGTAAATTAGTTCAAACATTGTGGAAGACAGTGTGGTGATTTCTCAAGGACCTACAAATAGAAATTCCATTTGACCCAGCAATCCCATACTGGGTATATATCCAAAGGATTATAAATCGTTCTATTATAAGGACACATACACACAGATGTTCATTGCAGCACTGTTTACAATAGCAAAGACTTGGAACCAACCCAAATGCCCATCGATGATAGTCTGGACAGGGAAAATGTGGCACATATACACCATGGAATACTATGCAGCCATAAAAAAAAACATGAGTTCGTGTCCTTTATAGGGACTTGGATGAACCTGGAAACCATCATTCTCAGCAAACTGATGCAAGAACAGAAAATCAAACACCGCATATTCTAACTCATAGGTGGGTGTTGAACAATGAGAACACAATGGACACAGGGAGGGGAGCATCACACACTGGGGTCTGTAATGCTAGGGGAACTAGAGGAGGGACAGCGGTGGATGGGGAGTTGGGGAGGGATAACATGGGGAGAAATGCCAGATATAGGTGATGAGGAGGAAGACAGCAAACCACATTGCCATGTATGTACCTATGCAACAATCTTGCATGTTCTTCACATGTACCTCAAAACCTAAAATACACACACACACACATATGTGTGTGTGTGTGTGTGTGTGTGTGTGTGTGTGTGTGTGTAATATATATAAAAGGAGGCCAAGAGAAAAGTTTCCTTTCTTTAAAGGAAGTGGGAATAACCTTTTGCTGGAAGAGAAGTTTCACTTGCTTGTGAGAAGTCTACGTTATATGTTTTCTACATGTTTAGCAATATTCCCTTTTAGTTGAGAAAAGTGTGATGGTTCTTTCCTTAGATAATTCAAGTTTCCAAAATGATAATACTCTTTGGACAATACTTCATGTTTTCTAAGTTAAATTTAAGATTATGGGGACAATGGGATAAATTATTTGTAGATAATACTGGATGTTCCAGAAAATTCAGAAAGCCATTCACTATAACTCTGGGCTATCTATGCATAGTCTTTTAACCAGATATGTAAAAACATGCAACTTTATTTTTATGGTGGACCTCACCTTGCTTTGAACCCCTCAGTGTTGTTTGTGGTGGAATGGGGGGGCTTGATCTCATCAATCAAAGATGATTTAATCAGTGGTGTTTCTATTACTTTCTTTCAAATTGTCATTTGAAAGCTCAAAGCCAGTTTTCTTCCTTTGAAGAGATCTCCTCTCTTCTTCCTTCTTCCCAATCACACGTAGTGCAAGATAGTCGTCTGCATAAGCTATGGAGGGTGGGGATTGGGTGGTAGGTGTTAGTGTGTCCTTGCTTGATTCCTCTGAAAGGTCCTTTGTTCTCTCTGGTCACTGGCATTTGGTGCTGCGGCATGCTGAGTGTAGCTGGGCTCACCTGGTTTAGGGGAAACATGTTGGCTGCTTTTGCTGAAGACCACAGTCCATGCCCTGGCTGACCTACAATCTCAATAATCCCATGCCAACCCACCGGTCCCCATAGGACTCCTTGCTGACAGGATTTGCTGAAATTTCTGGGCTCCCAGATGTCACATTTGGTCACAAAGATCTGCTTAGATACCTACCTCATCAATTTGGCTGTATGCCCAAGTTTTATCTTCTCGAGGAAGCTAAAGCTTTCTGTAGTGTTCATCTTGAAAAGCAAGAGGCAGGTACCCTTCCCTTTGGGGATCACCCAGATTAGTCTGGGAGCTCCCACCACTTCCTTTTCAAGCCTGAGGGTTTATGCTCTCCCCTCTTTTGGCAGTAATTATGGGATAGGTTTTTTTTTTTTTTTTTTTTTTCCAGGTGGCAAGAATCAGATTACTGAAAAGGGAAGTGTATCAGAAGCCATATCCAAAATGTCATTCTCATTCTAGCATTTTGGAAGATCCAGGTGAGGTTAGAATGAATGGGAGAAATGAAGAGGTGAATTTCTTGGTATACATGTTAGAGAAAACAAAAAACTGCTTATCATATTTAAAAAGATGCTTGAAGGCTGCTTTTATAGCTGTCTCTAGGGCTGCTTTAAATAGTTGACATGTACATATACATATGGCACATGTATATACACAGGTATTAACACAAACACATGGTGTTTGCCGTTACTTTTTTTTTTTTTTTTTTGAGACGGAGTTTCGCTCTTGTTACCCAGGCTGGAGTGCAATGGCGCGATCTTGGCTCACCGCAACCTCCGCCTCCTGGGTTCAGGCAATTCTCCTGCCTCAGACTCCATCCAGAGTAGCTGAGATTACAGGCACGCGCCACCATGCCAAGCTAATTTTCTGTATTTTTAGTAGAGACGGGGTTTCACCATGTTGACCAGGATGGTCTCGATCTCTTGACCTCGTGATCCACCCGCCTCGGCCTCCCAAAGTGCTGGGATTACAGGCGTGAGCCACCGTGCCTGGCCCTGTTCTAAGTTTTTTTTTAAATCAGAATTTTGCAGCCAATTACACATTTACCCTATGTCTCAAGTCTAGTTAATAAATAGATTTCCTCGTTCTCTCCTTGTTTGCTTATAATTTGAAAAGCAATTGCTTGACATATTTGGACTGACTACTGAATAATAGCAGTAAAATAGCTGTTACTTATAGGATATGTCCTATGTAGCGGGTAGTTCTACACCCTTCAATTTCTTAATTCATTGAATCTTCCTAACAACCTTGTGGGGTGGTACTCATCAGTGGCCAGAGATTATTCTGATTGGTAGTCATCCCGTCCTTCAGCAACTCTAAGTTTGGCAGAGACTAAGAACCTGGGGCAGTTTCTGGGGTGGTGAGATGTAGACTCTCTAGCTGGCTTCTCCTTGGCCTGAACCAGAATGCATACGAGTGGTACAAGGCAGAGTTAATGCCACCCTGAATTGTGTCCCATCTCTGCCCATGCATAGACTTTTCTGCTGTAGTGAATGCTCCTTTTGATGAGTAATACAGGAACCTTGTTTAAGTGACAAGTATTTGGGATTGTTACTTGTGCTCATGACAAATTCCTAAGAGGACCATGAATGGTTTGGAAAGGATATGGGGGAATAGGTCATGTATCAAGAAGTTCTTCATCATGATAAAACTAAATATATTAGTCTCTTCTTGCACTGCTATACAGAAATACCTGAGATTGAGTAATTTATACAGAAAAGATGTTTAATTGGCTCACAGTTCTGCAGGCTGTACAGGAAGCATGGCTGGCAGTGGTGGTGGTGTCTCAGGAAACTTTTAATTATGGCTCAAGGTGAAGGGAAACCAGGCACATCTTGCAGACACATCTTAAGTGGCTGGAGTGGGAGGAAGAAGAGAGGAGGGGGCAGTGCTACACACTTTTAAATAATTAGATAACCCACTCAGTATACTAAGAACAGCACCAAAGGGGAAATTCATTCACTTGATCTCATCACTTCCCATCAAGGCCACCTCCAACACCAGGGATTACAATTTGAAATGAGATTTGGGTGGGGACTCAGACCCAAATCATATCACCACATTAGACCCATTCTACAACAACTCTTTATCCTTTTATGATAATGTCTCAGGATGACCAAAACATTTCTTCTTGGTTCTCACTCAGATGGAATTCTTCCAGCCTTAAAATATAAACTACTCCTCAGGAAGCACTCTGGCTTACTAAATAAACAGTGAGTGATTCTCAGTGCTCATCACAGTGCTGGGCACTTAGTCAATGCTAAAAAATGTGCTGAATGAATGAGTGAACAAAGTTCCTCCTCATGATAAAACTCATTGGTCTTAGCTTTTATACTGTTTCTTTTTGTAGACCTTTCCACATTAAGTATTTGCATATGTCTGTATTTTCTGAATAAATAACTCTAAGTTTCTTGAGGATAGGAGCCTTTTTCCTATTAAGTTCTCTAAGTCCAGCACATTGTACAGTGCCAAGAGCAGAGTGGAGGCCCTCAATATAGGTCTGTTGAAATTTGGTGAAATGAAGGCAGCGTGATCTGATATTTTGACTGGCTTTCAGAAAAATCATCTAGTGTAGGAATAGGAAAAAAAAATGAAGGGAGCCAGGGCTACACTCCCCGGGAGTGATAAATTGAGAAGTAAGTTTTAAGCCTAGGAGTGCATTTCAAAGCAAATTGGCAAGAGATATGGGCCATAAGCACATTTCTCAAGGTCTGTGTCATTCCTTCGTGGAGTTTTTAGAGGCTGACATAGCCTGGAATGGTCTTCTTTACTGACCTCCTGTGTCTGCCATTAACATCTTTTGTTTGTTATTGGTTTCCTGTCCTGTGCTATTAAGGGCATCTTTCAATGTTTATTTTATCTTTACAGCTTGATTCAGAGCTATTTCAGGGTGATTCTTTCTTGGGCTTTCTTATATCTCCCTTTCTGGGTTCTGGGAGTCTGCTCACCTCTTTCCAACATCTCTTTCTTTATAGCGAGCCTCGGGGAAACTCCCTACCCTCCAAAAGCCTCTTCCCCACCATTGTGTTTGAGGTTTCTGGCTCTAGTCTTGTAACTCTCTGATTTCTTAGTGCCTTTTCTGCTTTTGCAGAGAAGTTCTGGTTCAATCACCTGCTTCCTTCTGATTTGCAGCTTTGCCTTCAATGAAATCCTTTGGATTCCTTGCCCTTAAAACTCTGGTTGCAGGCCAGTCCTGCCTTTTTCTCATTTCTCCATCCAGTCTGATTCTCATAGTTTTCCCAGGTTCTTGGTTGCAGGCCCTGGCTTGTCTTGGAGGAGAGTTTGCCCAAAGTGAAGCACTGAGTAAATATTTGATACTGGATGACACATGCTCTCCATAACTATTTCTTCCATTCAAAGAGCTGTTGCTATTAGTTTTTTTAATCAGAGGAATTTTATCTTAAATGTGTGTGTGTGTGTGTGTGTGTATACACACACACACACACACACAAATGTTAGGTTATTTAATTCCATCTAGATCTTAGGAAAGCATGGATTACTAAAATTTCAAATGTGGTACAATATTTTGCTGCCTCCTTATGAAGCATGACTTGGAAAAAGAAATACATAGTCATCTGGCTGACCCTGGTTGCTGTCTTGGGTAAGTCATTTACCTCTCTGAACTTGGCTCTTTTCTGTAAAATGGAAACAGAAACAGAGATCATAGATATGGCATAGAAGTTTTGTGAGGCTCAGTTGTGGAAGAATTGGTAAACATTAAAGTTTAAACTTTATTTGTTATACACATGTAAACATTACTATTCTTATATGTGACTAAAATTATAGCCAAGGAGTCTAAAAAGAAAGTTTTCCTCCTACCCAAGAGATACCAAAACAGAATACTGTGTTTTATTACAACTAGCTAAAACAATTAAAGAACTTGGAACCTGAGTGACTCCCTTACATCAGTCCTTATGGAAAACTTTCTTTACCTACAAACAATAGGACCTGTTGGAACACTCATGTACATAGCACAGTACTCTTGGCTCATTCCGCACTGTGCAGAGAGCAAGTTTGACATAACCACTATCCACTCATTTGCAAATGCTGGTTGAACATCCCAAATCCAAAAATCAAAAACTAAAACGATCAAACATCCAAAATGTTTTGAGCACCAACATCATGCTCAAGGGGTATGCTCATTGGAACATTTAAGATTTTAGATTTTTGGATTTAGGATGGTCAATCAGCAAGTCTAATGCAAATATTCCCAAATTTAAAAACATTCGAAATTTGAAACACTTCTGATCCCAAACATTTCGAATATGGAATATTCAACTTTAAAATCCCCAGCGTTTATCTTTCACCTATTTCAGTACATTTATTCACTGGAATATATTCTCTTGCCTGGCAACCAAATAAAATGATGCATTTAAAAATACATATATTTATTATTACTATTTAAGTCCAACAAACTTTTGTTTTGACAGCATTATCTGCTGTCCTAACCTCACCTCTTCCTGCATTAGTCATGAGTTTTCTTCTTGCTCCATCTAATTAAGTGCTGGGAATACATCTACCAACCTGAAGTTCCACCTCCTCCATGATTCTTCTCTGATTCATGTCCAGAGATTTCCCCCTCTGCTGAATTTATTTCATGGTAAGGAGGGTTTGCCATCTTTTGGCGGCCCTTCTTGCGTTTCTCCCTCCTGATAGCACCTCAGTGTCCTTTGGGGGAATTACTCAATGGATGGCAGTGCAGAGAGGAATGATAAACCCAGAGGCTCTGCCCTCCTGTGTAAGAGGCTGAGAAGTCCATACAGGTCTCTTTCACTAGATCCTTCCTATTATTGCCCCAGTATGACCAAAGGGACCAGCCCACTGGACTCTTTCTACTGAGACTTTGAATGCTGAATAGAATCTTGGAAGACACAAAGAACTGTTAATTCATTTTGAGGCTTCATGCCTCTTCAGCCTTCTTTTCTATCCCATGATACCCCATGGGCTTACGTTAAGTTTCTTTTCTACTTCAGTCACTGTTTCATGCGGCAAACAGAACCCTAAATGGTGTGTTATTTCTTTCATTTAATTAAACCTGCCATCTAATGCAGGTTTAAACATTTCCTGAGTGCTTGTCTTGTCAGCTAGATTATTCAACTAGATTATTGTATTAGCCTATTAGTCTATTAGTCAACTAGATTCTTTGCTCCATGAGGTCAGAAACCACATCTATTTTTCTCCGGATGCCTCTCCCTGTCAGTATCCTAGGGTGTATTTTATTACAAATAGCT
This sequence comes from Saimiri boliviensis, assembly GCF_048565385.1. Taxonomy (NCBI): domain Eukaryota; kingdom Metazoa; phylum Chordata; class Mammalia; order Primates; family Cebidae; genus Saimiri; species Saimiri boliviensis. The sequence continues at coordinate 20,933,084 of NC_133453.1, read as the reverse complement.
AAAACTCTTAAAGAGCTGTAAACCTGATTGACTCCCTTACACCACTCCTTACTCAACTTAACTGAAAGTTTTCTTTACCTTCAAACAAGAGGATGTGTTGAACACCTATGTATACTGCACAGATCTTTCAGATTATTCCACGCTGTCCAAAGAGCTAAGATTGCATGAAGTTTTGTTGATTAGTAGATGATAGACAGCTGGAGCTTCTTAATATCAGACTTGCCCTCCTAACCTTTTGGGTCAATGTGCTCTAAAGAGCTGTGGCAAGGATGCTGGCTCCACTGCTGCATGTTTGAGTGCCTCTGGACAAGTCTTTAGAAATTTACCTTTAATTTGCTTTTGCTTCCTTCAAGGGGAAAATGAGAGGAATAAATGACCTCAGCTAACTACACAGAAGTGATTTGATGCCAAATGTGGCTGTGCTCTGAGCTTCTTAGAAGGATGTAATGTATAAATACCATATAGGTATAACCAGAAAGATTTTTAAAAACTTATAAAGATTTATTTTTAAAAAATGTACCCTTCCTGCTCCTCATAACCCTTTCTTATTAATCTTCCCCAGGGATATGTATATTTCAATAGGAAGAGTGACACTGGAGTTGGACACTTCCCTGTTTCTTCTCTCCCTCTTTCTTTCTCTTTTGGCTCACTGAATCTGCTGTCATTACACACTGACACTTTACCTGGTTAGGCCTGTTTATCCACTCGATATATCTTTATTGGGCACCTACTCTGTGTGAGGTGCTGGAACAGGAAACATCTGAAAACATGATGTATAAAAATACTGTGCTCGGGCCAGGTGCGGTGGCTTATGCCTGTAATCTCAGCATTTCGGGAGGCCGAGGTGGATGGATTATCTGAGGTCAGGAGTTCGAGACCAGCTGGCCAACATGGTGAAAACCTATCTCTACTAAAAATACAAAAGCTTAGCTGGGCATGGTGACATGTGCCTGTAATCCCAATTAGTCGGGAGGCTGAGGTGGGATAATTGCTTGAACTTGGGAGGCAGAGGTTGCAGTGAGCCAAGACCACACCACTGCCCTCTAGCCTGGGCGACAGAGTGAGACTCTGTCTCACAAACAAACAAACAAACAAACAAAAAGAAAACAACAACAAAATAACTGTCCTTGGTCACTAGGTAAGACAGAAATGCATGCATCCCTTCATGTATTCATTCAACAAATATTTATGGAGTTGACTATGTGCCAGATACTCTTCTAGGTTCTGGGATATGGTGGTGAATAAATAATGTAAACAACTCTTTGAATTTTCTAGGATACATGCTACAATAGAGGCACATGGAAGTTTCAGTGAGACTGATCTCCCAAGGGAGCCCTCCTGGGACTGAGTCTTGAAAGGCATACATGGCAGGAATTAATAGGAGCAGAGGAGGACACAGATGAACTGGTGCGGGTTGTGGGGACTGGAGTTCCATATCGTTATAGAAGAGCAGAGCAATGTGAAGATGGATCAGATTAAGGACCGGGAGCCAGCGGCAGAAGGGACTGATTATTTCATGAATATAAAACAAGTCCCTGATAACCTGAAAAAAACATTTACCTGTTTGAAGCTTCCTCCTCCAAATTCGACCCATCGATGATGGGTCTGAGAAATCTTACCTTCTTGGTTTGCAAGAGGCATTTGATGTTTACTATTCAATCTTTCTACAGAGCAACAGTTGCAGGATTGGAAATCCTTTGGCTTAAAAGCAGCAGCTACATAGCGGGGTATTCCTGAATTTCTCTCATAGACAGAGGACATTTTTATTGTTTTAAGATGCAAGCCAAGTATTATCAGAAGGCATAGGCACTTGGGAGTTACCAAAATTTCAGATGATTCACAAGCTGGCTGTTACAGACCATGACATCTTGATTTAATGTTCCCTGGTGAAGAGAGAAACACAGCAATTTTTAAAACTGCATCCATGACTCCATTTGGGTTGCTTTTGAGCCATTTGTACGTAATTTAGGATTTATTGGATTTTTTTTTGAACATTCATGTGTAATTCCAGGCTTAAGAGTTGCTCTGCAAACTGTCAAACATTTATATTGTTTTTGCCAAATGTATTTATTATTTACTGTACAGTCTATGAAATATTTACACTGATTTTTAAAGAAAAGATATACATTATTTACATTGCCTTGAACTTTCTCTTGAAGCAGGTAAAATGACAGCACAGAAGGCTGGAAGATTCCCAGGCTGCCTCTCAGGTTTGTCAGTAACTGCATGGAGCCTCTGTCCCTCAGGAAAACACCTGACAGTGGAGTTACGTAATTTAAACAAGGTGAGGACCACCCGGGTTTCCTAGGAGCCCCTACTTCCTCTTAGTTCTTGGGTCTCTAATGGCAAGAGGGAAAGTTGGAACAGTCCCTACCAACGTCTCTCTTTATTCTCCCAGGTTTTCAGGTGACTTTCTCTATAGGACAGGCAGCACCTTGATTTTCTCTCTAGGACCCAAAATATTCCTAGCTGCAGAAGGAATGATTTTTTTTTTTTTTCAGGAAAATAGACTTGAGGTTCCCTAGATCAAACTGATCATCAAACTTAACCAACAATAGTATTGGTAGCAAGTATTCTACCTTATTTATGTGTGTTTCAAGTATTCTCTGTCTTATCCCAGGAGATTTGAAGTGTGTCAGTTTGGGATGCTGCCTGGTAATCTGTATTCTTAAAAATGTGTCTGTATGGAAGGATCGCATGAGGCCAGGAGTTTGAGATCAGCCTGGGCAACATAGTGAGACCCTGTATCTATTAAAAAAAAACTTAAAAAATAGCCAGGTAGGCCGGCTGTGATGGCTCACACCTGTAATACCAGTGCTTTGGGAGGCTGAGGCAGGAGGATCATGAGGTCAAGAGATTGAGACCATCCTGGCCAATGTGGTGAAACCCTGTCTCTGCTAAAAAATACAAAAATTAGCTGGGCATGGTGGCATGTGCCTGTAATCCTAGCTACTCAAGAAGCTGAGGCAGGAGAATCACTTGAACTTGGGAGGTGGAGGTTGCAATGAGCCGAGATTGCGCCACTGTACTCCAGCCTGGTGATAGAACAAGACTTCATCTTAAATAATATTAATAATAGCCAGGTACAGTGTCATGTACCTGTAGTCCTGGCTACTCTAGAGGCTGAGGTAGGGGGAGCACTTGAGTTGAGCCCAGGAATTGGAGAATTCAGTGAACCGTGATTGTGCCATTGCACTCCAGTCTGGGCAGCAGAATGAGACCCTGTCTCTAAAAGGAAAAGTGTGCCTATCAATTCTGATTGTCTACTAAGTGTAGAAGCCTTTGGAGGAGAACCTTATTTATGTGCATTTTCTTTCAGTTTAAAACATACTTAGATGATCCTCAGTCTCTTCTCATCTGGCTGTCAGCCCTCTCTTACCTTGTTTGTAGATGTCTGAAATCACCCTACTAAATCTTGGTGTATGACTCACTTCTACTCAGGGTTGGTGTGGGATATTGGTGTGGAACATTATCAGACCTGCCATTAGCACATAACCTAGCAAAACAAAGTGGATTGTTCTCTGGGTTATCTGAACTGTTCCATTTTGCTAAACTGTCATGTGATTTTTCTCCATGAAATGTATGATTTTTGAGGGCCAAACAATTATTTTGTAAATATACTGAACAGTGTCAGAAATATCATTGAGAGATCAAGCAAATTGTCCTTTTTTAAAATTTATTTTACTTTAAGTTCTGGGATACATGTGCAGAACATGCAGGTTTGTTACATAGGCATACATGTGCCATGTTTTTTGTTGCACCTGCCAACCCGTCATCTAAGTTTTAAGTCCTGCATGCACTCGTATTTGTCATAATGCTCTCCCTCCTTTTTCCCTCCATCCCCCAGCAGGCCCTGGTGTGTAATGTTCCCCTTCCTGTGTCCATATGTTCTGATTGTTCAACTCCCACTTATGAGTGAGAACATGCAGTGTTTGGTTTTCTGTTCCTGTATTAGTTTGCTGAGAATGATGGCTTCCAGCTTCATCCATGTTCCTGAAAATGACATGAAGTCATTCTTTTTTATGGCTGCATAGTATTCCATGGTGATCTCGGTTGGTTACAAGTCTTTGCTATTGTAAATAGTGCTGCAATAAACATACGTGTGCATGTGTCTTCATAGTAGAATGATTTATAATCTTTTGGGTATATACCCAGTAATAGAATTGCCGATATTTCTGGTTCTAGATCCTTGAGGAATCACTTACTGTATTCCATAATGGTTGAACTAATTAACACTCCCATCAGCAGTGTAAAAACTTTCCTCTTTCTCCATAGCCTTGCCAGCATCTGTTGTTTCCTGATTTTTTTAATAATTCCCATTCTAACTGGTGTGAGATGGTAGCTCATTGTGGTTTTGATTTGCATTTCTCTAATGACCAAATGGTCCTTTTCTTAGGCAGATGTACTCATGACAAACTGATTTCAGGAAATGATGCTTTGATGTTCTTATCTTTGCAATTACTCCTTAACTTTCTTTCCTGATAGTAACATCTTCAGTCCATGCTTCCCTGAGTCACAGGAGCTACTTCAGCTTGGTTTACAGCTACAATTACAGCTCTGCTATACCTGGTGTTGAGGATTTGCCATTAAATCCTCTTAGGATCTGTCTTGAATGAAGAATAAAGGACCTAAGATCCTATTTAAATATGATTTTTTGTTTGTTGGTTGGTTGGTTTGTTTTCCACTTAGTGACTTGAAACCAGTTTCTGGGAGCGTTTTTCCTTTTGGATCTCACTTGCCATGCTGAAATTTTTAGGTTGGCCCAAGTGAAGTAGAAGATACTGTATATCTAGGCCTATGATTAATGCTGTGGGGTAGAAAGAAGGGTAAGACTTTGCTCCTTCTCCACGAACATGGATGAAGCTGGAAACCATCATTCTCAGCAAACTGACACAAGAACAGAAAACCAAACACCACATGTTCTCACTCATATGTGGGTGTTGAACAATGAGAACACATGGACACAGGGAGGGGAATATCATACACTGGGGATTTGTTGGGGGGTAGGGGTCTAGGGGAGGGATAGCATTAGGAAAAATATCTAATGTGGATGACAGGGTGATGGATACAGCAAACCACCATGGCATGTGTATACCTATGTAACAAACCTGCACATGCTGCACATGTACCCTAGAACTTAAAGTATCATTAAAAAAAAAAAAAAAAAAAAAAAAGGAAGAAAAAAGAAAAAAAAGTTGACATTCTGGTCAAGAGGATAAAACCAATGTATATATGTTAGTTAGGATAGGCTGTAGTAACAAACAACCTTCCTTTCTAGTCTCAGAAACTTAAAAAACAGGATTTATTTCTTATTAAATTACAAATCCAGCCAGAATTTCAGAAAGATGCTGCTTGTTTTTGTTTTGTTTTGTTTCTAAATCACTCCATTGAGGTAGAATTTATGTACAATGAACTGCATTTATTTTAAGAGTCCAGTCCGATGAGTTATGAAAAATCAGTGTAATCTAGACATAGATCATTCCTATTACCCACAAAATTCTCCTGGTGTCCTTTCACAGTATGCCCCCATCCTGTGCCCTATGCAGCCACTGATCCAGCACTACAGATTTCTGTCACTACAGATTAGTTTTATCTGTTCCACAATTTCATAGGTACGCAATCATACAGAATATACTCTTTTCCATCTAGCTTCTTTCGGTTAACATGTTTTTGTGATTCATCCATGTTAGTGTGTGTATCAGTAGTTCATTCATTTTATTGTTGGAATAGTGTAGATTCTGCTTATCATGGTCACTTAGGATCTAGGCTGATAGGGGCTTGTCTCAACAAATGCTTCCAGGATTGATGACTGGAGCTGAGGAAAGGGTTCTTCTACAGGGTCTCTTGCCAAAAATTAAATGCCATAGCCTGAAAGGAATATGTCACTTCTGACTACAACTCCTTGGCCAGAACTATTCATGTGGGCTTGCCCCACTCCAAATGGCAGGAAGGGTGGGAAAGGACAATTTCCTTGTGTGCCTAGAAGGAGAACAGAGTATTGCCATTTACAATAGTATGAAGAAGATATAGATTAACCCTTGAACGATGTGGGGATTAAGGCCCTGAACCCCCATGCAGTAAAAAATTTGTACAAAATGTTTGACTTCCCTAAACTTAACCAATAGCCCACTGTTAATCAGAAGCCTTACCTATAACAAAAACAATGAACAGATGTTTCTGTTAGATGTATTATATGCTATGTTCTTACAATACAGCAAGATAGAGATAAAGAAATGTTACTAAGAAAATCATAAAGAAGAGAAAATATATTTACTATTTATTAAGTAGAAGTGGGTTATCAAAAAGGTGTTCATCCTTTTCATCTTCACATTGAGTAGGCAGAGGAGGAGGAAGAAAAAGAAGGGTTGGTCTTTTTGTCTCAGGGTTGGCAGAGAAGGAAGAAAATCCAGGTGTAAGTGGACCCATAAGTTCAAACCCATGTCGTTCATGGGATCTATCTATCTATCTATCTATCTATCTATCTATCTATCTATCTATCTATAATATCAAGTGCTGAGTGAAACTCATACAGTACACACAGTGAAGACAGAAACTACCTGAAAATATAGGGTAAACCTTTGTAGCTGGGTGGAATAGACTAGGCAGCATAATAGCAGCAACAATATATTTAGTCATGAAGTGTATGTTATATAGTGCCAGGAAAAGGGCTAAAAAATTTAATCACCATTCAATTTAATCATGATGACAACCATTTGAGATAGATACTATTTTTATTAATATCTCCATTTTATAGATGAGGAAATTGAGGTTTAGAGATTGTTAAATACATTTTTCAAGGTCTCAGAGCTAATAAATGGTGCAGCCCAGGATTTGAACGGAGAGAGTAGTTGTTTAGAGGATGGAGAAAATTTGAGTAAAAGCAAGAAAATGGAAATGGGCCTGGTGTATTTGTGGCATGAGGAAGAGACCACCCTGCCACAAACAGCAGGGTGGTCTGCAATTAGTAGAGGACCAAAGTTAGCTTTATTTCCAATTCTACTTACAGTACAAGCAAATCGTCAAGACCTTTTGGGAAATATGAGTGTTTGTGGTCTTAAAATAAGTAAAATAAGATGGCTGTCTTTGGTAAATAACTTTGACTTTTGAGGATTTGACCTTTAGTTTTTAACATGCTTTAAGACATTGCTGACCTATGGGATTATGCATAATTTACTCCTATCATCAATTTATAAACCTCCCCTTCCCTTGCCAAATCTTGATGGGAATGAAAATGACTAAAACTGATGTATATGGAAATTTGGATTTGTGGTTCCTTTCTTGTCAGGAAAAACACCATAGAACTTACTTGTGAATGGAAACAAATTTGAGTGATGGACACATATGGTAATTTGGAATCATGAAAACAGTCATGTCCATCATTTTGAAATATTCACAGAGGATGATATCTGTTGAAATGGTTATAAATTGGAATCCCTGTTGACTCAATGTGTGGTGAGTCACCCAGCCCTCAATTACTGGGTACCTCAGTTATTGGCTATTTATTCTAATAAAAAGAGGGGGAAAACTGAGGAAAGGGTAAGCATGATTCAGATAAAAGGGTAACACCACACAGCAAAACCCTCAAAAAGAGACAAAAAAAAAATACCCCAGCAAGAACAAACAACAAATGATTCTGAAATTTAACTCTTGCAAAATATAGTTATCAGAAGTCAAAGGGATAGCTTTACGTTAATCATTTGTAGTACCTAACATTCATTTAATTCTTATTATATGTTAGGAGTTTGGCTAAACATCTTTCTAGGCATTTTCTTATTTAATTGTCACAACTCTTTGAGGTGGGTAGTACTGTACCCATTGTACAGATGAGGGAATTAGGGCTTCTAAGGAAAAGTAACTTGTTCAAGATAACAGAAAAAAACCACAATTAGGCTAACGCTGTTATGTCTCAGTTTTTCCTCTTAATTGATATTTGAAGATACAGTCATCATAAGAATTTGAAGCCTTTACAGATTACTTACTTATTCAACCCATATTTGCTGAGCTCCTAGTGTATACCAGAGGCTATTCAGGGCTTCAGAATATGTAGATGAATGAGACACAATCCTTGACTTTGGGGACTTATTCAACCTATATTTGCTAAACTTCTACTATTCATCAGAGGCTATACAGAGCTTCAGAGTATGTAGATAAATAAGACACAGTCCTTGACTTTGGAGACCTCACAGTGTTTGAAGGAAACATACAAATTAATAGGTAATGGTAAGAAATTCATCTCACTGGAATGAGAGACCCATGTGCAAGACATTATGGGAGCAAAGAGAAGCAAAGGAAGTTTTCTGGGAGGATAGTTATTACAGGATCTCCGATGTTAGCCAGGGGACAACAGTCGGGGGATTCCAGACAGATGGCAGAACCTAAGCAGAGGTCCAGAAGTGAAAACAGCCTGGGATCTGTGGGGTTTCTGAAAAGTTTACACAAATGGTCAAGGAGTGACAAGAAACAGTTCGAGCTGAACCAAGCTCACAGACACCACTCATGTGCCCGTTAAAGCCCTTGGTGCTTAGCCTGTGGGTGAGGGAGCCTCTGAGGGATTTTAAACAGGGGTAACTGTCAGAGTGATCTTCTCAGTGTTCAAGGTCAAAGGCTATGGCATTTGAGGTGATGAAGGACAGTATTTGGAATTTCCTGATTGCTGTCTTCAACACTCTATTCTTCCTTATGTTCTGTGATGTTTGAATAATATCAGTACTGGCACTCCTTTCTTTTCTTATTTAAAACCAGGGTGTATATCATCTTCCTTTTATGTTTTCTTACCGTAACCCATGAGAACAGGCCTGTGGGAAAACACTGCATTTGCTTTTCAAGTAACATCCCGGCCCAGGACAGTGAGGGAGACAGTTGTGGAGCAGGACAAGGGAGAAGAGCCTGGTTGTGGTCATGCCATTATCACCAGCAATCCCTGCCTTTTTGTGACAGCAAGGTGTCTGTTGTCTATTGGCACAATGAAATTCAACAGATGATTAACAAAGAATCAATAATAAGGGGCCATTTCCAAAAGCAAGATACATTCTACAAAGTGACACATACATGTTTTAATAGAAAATAAGTGTGGTAATGCTTTCTATCAGGAATCAGCGGCTACAGTGTATAGCATATTCAAGGAAAAGGGTATGTTTAACAGCATTATTGAAGTCAGGGCTCCATATATTTTTCATGAGACAACATAGCTTTTAATTTCTAAGTATGCTCTTTCCCTCCTATACAAGTATAATCAAAAATTTAGTTTGAAAAAAAAAAAAATCATCCTACATTTGGTTCCACAAGGTCACAGCCAACTGTCTCTGGAAACTTGGTCTTGATAGGATAGCAAATTTGTGGTTTAGGATAATCAACTACAAATTTGCTAGAATGTAGAGCCTCATCTGATAAAAAATTATTACTACAACAAAGCTGTTCAGAAAAAATAAATTCAACAAACCAGGAAGTGATATCCTATACTGATGAGAATTGTGGGCACTTCAGATTTTAACTGAAAAGAAATCCCAATAGAAATACTATAATGTTGAGATGAAATTTTATTTTTCAAACACAAAACTTTACGATGGCAAAAGTAATCATTGAGTCAGTCAATGAATACAAGATTTCGTAAATGATCACAAATAGTTTTTTGTTTTGTTCATGGAAAGTGTCTTCTTCCTTTTGCTTCATACAAAGTCTCTTGTTCTGATAATCATGTCGCATGCTATTTACAGAGCATGTGCCTGTCCTATTGTCCTTGAATGCTGAGTTGGTCCAAATTTTCCTGAGTGCAGTGGTCATGAGCAAGGAAACTCAGAGGCTGCCTGCTGAAATGCCGGACTGCTCAGAGTATGAGAGCTGCCTGGCTGAGCGACAGGTTCACATTTTAAGGCCATGAATCCACTGCTCTGAATTAGGAGTCATGAAATTGTTGATAGCAAATCACCACCATGGCCACATAATTCTTGAGGAGGCCTAAAATTGTGCTGCCACAGCACGGATGCCATATGTTTCTTCCTGCTCTGCTGCCTTGGAATAGAGAGAGAGTTCAAGGGCAATTGTATCATTTAATCAAACTGCAGCATTAATGAGTATCAGAGGCAAAATGAAACCAACAAAAATGAAAACACCATATATACATACACACACATATATATGTGTATATATATATTTTATAGGGAAAATATTTTACAGGAAATCAAGAAATGTATAAATTAAGTTTGTCTATACTGCTAAATTAACCATTCATGTTTTATAGAGAGATATGTCTATGGAGCACATTATCTGACCTAGTAGGTATATGTTTATGACCAATTTTGCTCTTGGCAAATATTATCACCTTATTGCATAGATTTGTGGGTTGAAAAGGACTTAGATGTTGCCTTTTACAAAAGAATGAGTTTGGACAAATTGCTTCATCTCTTTAGGCCCCATAGTTTTTCCATTGGCAAAATTGAGAAGATGAAAAAGCAGTTTCCTATAGTTGGGAGGATGAAGTGAAATAATGAACTTCTACAGCCTAGTAGGTAGCAGAGACCAAGGGATGCATTGATATTGCTATATGCATTGATACTGTTGTAGATGTATCCTAATTAGTTATGAATAACACATGGCTTCCAAATGCTTTATTATTATTATTATTATTATTATTATTATTATTATTTTTAATTTACTTTTTATTTTTTGAGACGGAGTCTCACTGTTGCCCAGGCTGGAGTGCAATGGTGTGATCTTGGCTCACTGCAACCTCTGCCTCCTGGGTTCAACTGACTCTCCTGCCTCAGTCTTTTGAGTATCTGGGAGTATAGGTGCCTGCCACCACACCCAGCTAATTTTTGCATTTTTAGTAGAGGTGGTGTTTCACCATGTTGGCCATGGTTGGCCAGGTTGGTCTTGAACTCCTGACCTCAGGTGATCTGCCCACCTCGGCTTTCCAAAGTGCTGGGATTACAGGCACGGGCCACTGCACCTGGCCTCAAATGCTTTAAGTGATTATAAAACAAAGTAACCAGTTGTGGATCCTTTTGTAATTATGAAGTCAATCATTTTGACCAACTAATTAGATGATGAGAATTCATCCAGTTCTAGAATGTTCTTCCTCCACGAAACTGTAAACTCCCTGAGAGCTCTTAGCTCACCTCTAAGCTCCTGAAGCCTAATACCACAAGTTCACCAACTAAATAAAAATCGATTGAATTATATGTATTTATTTTCTTGACCGAGAATATGTTTTTCTTAAAGATTTATAAGGGCTTTTTAAGTATTGATAACATTAACTAACCTGTTTGACGGCCATATTCTTGCAAATGCTTCTTTATTTCTTTGTCTTTTTATAATATCTAGAAAATCACTTTCCAACTAGATATAACTTAATTTTTTCCTTTACAGTTTCTTTTGTTTTTCTTTTTATTTTCTGATATAGGATCTTTCTATGTTTTTCAGACTGTTCTCAAAGCCCTGGCCTCAAGTAGTCCTCCTTGCTCAGCCTTCTGAGTAGCTGGGAGTACAGGGATGCACCACTGTGACTGGCTTTGTTTTATTTTATTTTTTACATTTATTTCTTTTATTGGTTTGGAATTTATTTTAATACAAGGTAGAAAATCTAATCTGATTTTTTATTTTTTTTTTAGGAAAATTTATTGGCCAACTTATTATTTACTCTGTGAGTTTGTGATACTTCTTTGAATATGCACATACATTCTTACATACACACACATTTATTAAATGCTAAGAAATATATATTTATATGTATATATGTATACATATGTATGTGAATATATATATATCTCTATATCTATAAATATGTATTTTCTTGCACTTACTGGTTTTATCTTTTTCAAAGTATTAAACAATTGTTCCAAAATAAATGCAAAGAAAAGTAAGTCTTCTTCAATTTTATACCATTCTTCCACCCAAGAAAGAAGTATCGTTCTTACTACTTTCTTCTGTGGACCTCCAGAAACATGCCCTGACTATACAGATATTCGTTGTGTGTGTATCTGTGTGTATGTACAGTGAATATATATATGTATATGTATATATTTTACATAAGTGGAAAAATCCTCTATATACTATTTGACTTTTTTTCCCCCTTTTACCAGGTAACTTAACAGTTGTTTTCAAAAAAACTCTATCTCTTTTCTTAAATAATTCTATGCTATTCCTCTGTGTGGATATTCCAAAAGTTATTTAATCAGTTCTCTTTTGATGGCCCTGTTTACTTTACTTTTGCTATTACAAACTACGTTGCCGGTATTTTTTATTTGTAGTGTTTCTTTTGTTTACATTTTATACACCTCTTATTATTTAGCTTATATTGTTTTAATTTAATTTTTATGTTTTTAAATAATTTAAAAATATAACTTCTGTTTCTCATCTTTTAATATTCCTTTTTATCTCTCATAGATGAGGAAATTAATAGTTATGATTTTTCTTATCTTTCTTTCTTCCCTTCCACAACCCAACTTGTACTGTTTATATTATTTCTCTTAACTTCTCTAGAAGTTATTTTGTACTTTAACATATTACACTGAAGCCTGGTATTCTTCTGCTTTAAACTGTTATCTTTTAACCCCAAGTTGGAAAGAAGAGGAGATTAGTTTATTTACACTGTTCTCCTACCTCCTTTCTTTACCTCTCAACATTTTTAGGTATAATATTTCTTCATTGCTTTGGTCTATAAAACTCATATCCTCTGCTCACAGTTATTTAGCCTGAATCCTATATTTAAATTTATTCAATGCTCACAACAAGTCTTTTCATTATGGCTTCTCCATTCATGTCTTGATTGGCTGAGGTTTATTTTCAAGTCATTTCCCCAAGCAGCCTCCATAGAAACTCTATTACCTGAAATTTGGAATGTATGAGGGTATATATCTTTGGCCTTTCTAGTTGCAAGTATATAATTACATACTTCTTTAAGACCACACTTTCCCCCAGAACTCTGTAGAAAATTTAGCAATTTCTAGCATTGAATGTTGCTGTAGGAAGGCTGAGGCTAAGCTGATTAATTTTTACTCTCATAATTGATTTGGTGTTCTTGATGTCATGTCCACAAGAGTCTGGTAACTTAAACAGGGCAAGTCTGCATTTATCAGTCAGTGTTATCACCCTTGGAATATAATGTGGTCTTTTAATCTATACATTTTGGTCCTATTTTGTTTCTTGACTTTTTCTTTTATCTTTTTGGGAAAATTAGTTTTGGTTCCAGATTTTTTTTAGTGTCTTTAAACACCAATTATGTATATGTTGGATCTTTGTTTGTCTTCCAAATGTGCCATTTTCTGTTGAATGCTATTTTAATAATCTCCATGTTTTCATTTCCTCTTGCTTGACTTTCATCATTGATTAATCTTGACATTCTTAACATTTTAGGAGTACTCCTTGAAAGTCTGAAGAAATTTTCCTTAAGCTTTATTTGATTTTAGCAGTCACAGCATTTTGGTTTCTATCTTTGAGCACTATGTAAATCTACAAAGGAGAAAAAAAAACACCTGAAATGTTTGGCTCCATTATTTCCTCCATCCAGTTTATTCTTTTACAAATACCTCTTCTTTCTCTGTAGATGTAACATGCAATTGTATGTGCTAAATTTCAGTGAAAGTGTTAAAAATCTATTTCATGCAAACTGGCTAAGTAATGTTCATGACTGATTCCGTCTTCTGCACTCCAGGATACAGAATATTTCTGCTCATTTAATATTCATAAAAGGACCATTAGTACATTCTCCGTAACCTACATAATTAAACATTGATTAAAAAGGACCAATTTAATAGTGCAGGTTCTCATTTACTCTCCAATAGATAACATGAGGGGAGGTAAGTCTCCTCTTGCCATTGCTCTTATAAGTCATTTAGTCATTTACTAGAACTTATAAAAGCCAAAATTCCTTCAAAAGCAGTTATATTCAATGTTTCATGTCCTTGTATATGCCTACCATTGGAAGACAACCTGCACTTTAAGAAAAAAGATTGGTAGTTTCTTTCTTTTAGGTTCTTAGAAATTAATATTCTCAAAGAATGTTTAAGTTTATTAACATGGCAGATTGTATATGTAACTTTTGCTTTTAAAGTGTTACTTGGGTTTTCAGCCTATGTTTTTCATTATTACAGTAACTAAATCTATCAACAGATTATTATTGGATAACCACTTTGTAGAAGATATTGCATCCTGCACTTGACTAAAACTGGTGTTTTCAAAGCAAATCTCTATCATTGAAAGAGGTCATCAGCTTATTGTTAAACAATTGATTGAATTGGCTGTTTGGTTGACCTGATTTAATCAATAAGGCAACAGAAAAGGCAAGCAATGACATTTGAATGAATGTGACATACAAAGGCACACAAAAACCTCCCTTTTACTACAGATAGGTTTTGCTATTTCTTGGATTGCTCACTTTTTGTTTGAGTAAATTTTGAAACTAAGCTTCTCTCCTTCCTTTTTCACTCCCTCCCTTCTTCTTCCTCCCTTGTTTTTGTGTAGCTTGCTGTGTCACTCTGGCTTGTGTTGTTACAGTGTTTTTGCATCAGTAAAATAAATAAATAAAAACTGTAGTTTAATATGATTGACGAGTTAATCCTACTAGCTGAAAAATACTAACATACATGGGTTTTTAAAACTTTAATGAGGTTATAATCTTTATCTGGTATTTCTCTGCCAAACCTCATAACTGTCAGGTGTATTTTATCAAGTTACTCTTAAGGAGGAGCCAGAAATCAGGTACCCATACAACTCATGGACTTTTGAGTATATTTTGGCTTGTGTTTGGCTGCAATTGGTGAATGTGGTTTGATACTGCCTAATTCTGGAGACATCTGTGTCCTGGCCCAATGTTCTCAATTTATAGCAGGGCTGCTGGTGGAGTCAAACCCTCAGGGACACTCTAAATGACTCACTTGTATTTAGACTAGTAATATTTTGGAGTATGTAAAAATCTACAAGTGTGGCTGCCAATGGAAAGTCCCTTCTTGGGATTCAGGTTGAGATCTATCTTAATAAAACCAAATTTTTGAATGTGACGTAATCATGAATATAGACTGAATACAGCCTCCCCAACTTGAGTCTTCTGAATCATTTTGAAGAAGGTGCTTATAAAGATGCAAATCAATATAATCCATAAATAAACAGAAGATGGGCAATGAAATGAAGCAATATTAAAAGTAACAGAAGCTTGTCTTTCATTCATCTATTTTCCCCTTGGTAGATTCTTTATTTATCCTTCTGTTCTTCCTTTTTCTTTCATCAAATACTTTTTTATAAGCCTATTTTCAAAAAATTGATAAATAAGTAAAATTTATCAATATGGTTTGGCTGTGTCCCCACACAAATATCATTTTGAATTGTAGCTCCCATAATCCCCATGTGTCATGGGCAGGACCCAGTGAGATGTAATTGAATTATGGGAATGAGTTTCTCCTGTGCTTGTCTCATGATAGTGAATAAGTCTCACAAGATCTGATGATTTTATAAAGGGCAGTTCCCCTGAAACACACTCTGTTGCCTGCCACCATGTAAGATGTGACTTTGCTTCTCACCAACTTTCCACCATGATTGTGAGTCCTCTGCAGCCATGTAGAACTGCGAGTCCATTAAACATCTTTTTTTTAAAATAAATTACCTAGTCTTAGGTATGTCTTTATTAGCAGCATGAGAACAGACTAATACATCTATTTACAACAGAATATAAACTCAAACTGGTATAGTATTGTTCTCTTTATAGTGTCAAAGAAATCTTGACATCAGCAGGTAGCATTTATTTTTTGTAACAAAGGATCTCTGTCCTAGTTCCTGCAATTACTCCCCCTATGCAGGTCTGCCTCTGAACAAATTTGTGGCAGAGAATCCTCTCACATATGTGCAGTGATTGTATTCTCTCTGACTGTTAGATGCATAATACACCTCACATCAACAAACATTTGCTACGTGGTTACTATGTAACAGGCACTATAACAACTGTTTTGTATGTTTTTTTTTTTTTCCATTAGATCTTAGCAACTGTATGAGGTATGGGTACTATTATTGCCCCACTTTAATGATGAAAAAATGGAGACACAAAGAGTTTAGGTAATTTGTCCTAAGCCACACAGATAGTAAGGTGTAAGATAAAATTGGACCTGAGCAATATAAGAGCCCACATTCTTAACTACCACCATTTCCCTCCCACCACAAATTAACAATGGCCCCTAACTACTTCATAGGAAGGAGGAGGGAAATATGAGAAAAATGATAGAGTCTGAAGGTCAGAGTGGAAAGGACCTCAATGATAATTGAATCCAGCCCCTTTATGCTGTAAAGCAAAAGAGGAATAGGGATACTCATTTATCTGTTCACATCCACCTAGCTTTCATGGGTGGCTAGATACTAGATCTGTTTCTGCAAGTCTCTTTCTACTATACCAGTTATAGGGATGAAGGCCATTAAAGATTCATGTTCTATAGATAAATTTCCCTGCAGTCCTTTATTTAATTTGGCCCAGTGTATCTAGGGAATTGACTAATGTCACTGTAAACACAGAAGGCTCAGGATTCCAATTATGAGAAAGAAAAAAATCATTATTGGTGAGAACTTGGAAGAACTGAGTCCCAAATTGCATAGTAACACCCCAGTATTCCCAACTTCTTTACGTAAACTAAATTTGTGATATTATTTAAATTTAAAGGCTTCCTTGGTGAGGATGCAGATTTCCTGGGTTGAGATACAGAAGCAGTTAATATCTGAGATGCCAGTATACAGCCACCAATGTGAATACTGCAGTTTGATGGAACCCCAAAGCCGTGCCTCTGAGATCTCTTGTATTGCAAAGATGTGGGCTTCCTTTTTTTTCCTTTGCTCCCCAAAGACTCTTATGATGGGCACTTTTAATTAGGATACTTCTGATGCACGAAAGGGATCTACATCTGACAGCTTCTTTCTCGACACATGTTTTCCCTCTCATCCATCCATCTTACTTGTCAGCCTCCTTTTTCCACTGTGACTATGTTTGAAATGCTGTCCCACACATCCTTCCATTACAGAAAGGAAATCTGACACCTGGGGAGGCAATATTTCCTTTTACTCTCTAACAGCGGAGGGCATGCTGGCTATTTCTCAAAATAGCACAGTCAGCAGTATTGAGAACATTAGTGCTTTGTAGAGGAAACCAACGAATATTTTCTTTCTGATGAGATGCAAATTGTACATTCTATATCTCCCATCACTGAGAACATCATTTTGCCTTGAATAGTTATGCAAGCACCTTCACATCAATTAAGGGGCTGTGATGACACTGCTTTGACATCCCATTAGCCCTTGCCTTTAGTTATGTGTCTATTAGAAGCAGAAATAAAAAGTGATTTTGCCAGTCAGAGGTGGAACTTGAAATATCCTGGTGTTCCAAGGCAGATAAAACATGAATCTAAGGTGTTTTGTTTGCTCCATGGTTGTTTCTCATTGCAGCTAATATTGGGCTAAATTTTGAGTTCTATGACAGCGGGGACAATATTTAGTCCTTTCTGAGACACTGCGATGCCCAGGAAAACATCTTGCTTATTCTAGAATCAGAAACTATAGACCATTCAATTGTGTCTTCATGTGTACCTTGAATATTTAATGAGTGGTCATGACATGCAAGCCCTGTGCTAGATGCACTTCTCACTGAGAAGGACTTTGGGGTTTATTTAATGTAATTCTTCATCGTGGAGTCCTTTGTTCATCACAAATTTATGGAGTGCTTACTAAGTGCAGAGATAAAAATGACACAGTTTCTGGGTTCAAGAGGATTCTAATCCACTGGAAGACACTGAGCTCCAGAAATGTCAAGTGCCATTCCTAAAGTTATGCCCGTCGTTACTACAGAGGTGCCAGACTTGGCTCCCTTTACTCAAATACTTAATACTCATTTGAATCTTAGCATTCTAGAAATGTAGGGCTACAGGGTCATCCCACTCACTTGGAATTCAAATTCTTCAACAACAGCTGTCAAATTGAATGTCCATGGTATATTGAACAAGGGCTAGAGTGGCTCAAAAATGTGTGCTTATAAACATTTATCAGATGAATTGCTCTTAATTTTCTACTTACCAAAGATAATTGAATTTATTTTAGTGTGGTTTAAATGTAGTAGACATCTTCAAAAATGACAGAAACAGATGGTTTATATGGTGTAATTTCAGAGCTATGGAAAGGTCCTGTGAATCTTAAAAAAAAAAAAAAGAAAAAAAAAACCCTCCTTTCCCAGTATACCAGTGTACTTAAAATTTGACCACTAATAATTGCTTTGGTTCTTTCAGGAGGCAGAGCTGAAGATAAATTTAATGTAGGGGGAGTAGATAGGGAAAGTGTAGACACTTAGAACATAGCAGGCACTCAGTAATTGTTGCCTAAGTAATTGATTATTTTAAATGTGTAAATCAAGGTACAAAGTGCTATGGAAGCTCAAAGGAGGAAGGAATTCTTTGTTTATTGCACATTATGTTCTGGGGTATATGTGCAGATCATGCAAGATTATTGCATAGGTACACACATGGCAAGGTGGTTCGTTGCCTCCATCTCCCCATCACTTGTATCTGGCATTTTTCCCCATGTTATCCCTCCCCAACCTCCCCACCCCAGCTGTCCCTCCCCAACAAACCCCAGTGTGTGATGCTCCCCTCCCTTTGTCCTCACTGTTCAACCCCCACCTATGAGTGAGAACATGCAGTGTTTGATTTTCCGTTCTTGTGTCAGTTTTCTGAGAATGATGGTTTCCAGATTGATCCATGTCTCTACAAAGGACATGAACTCACCGATTTTTATAGCTGCATAGTATTCCATGGTGTATATGTGCCACATTTTCTTTGTCCAGTCTATCATTAATGGGCATTTGGGTTGGTTCCAGGTCTTTGCTATTGTAAACAGTGCCACAATGAACATACTTGTGCATGTGTCTTTATAATAGAATGATTTATAATCCTCTGGGAAGGAATTCTTACTGCAGAGGGAGGAAGTTTCATAAAAATGTGACACTTCAAGCATTGATGGGTGGATTGAGTTTTAACCGGCAGAAACTAAGGGGGAAGATCTTCTAAAGAGAGGAAATGCCACAAGCTCGGGTGAACTAGTGTAAAAGCAAGACATAATTTACATAAAGCAATCGTTCTCAATGTGTGGTCCAAGGACTTAGGGGTTCCTCACAATGTTTTCAGGACATCCATGAGATTTAAAAAAAACCTCTTTTCATAATAATAGTAAGATGTTATCTGCCTTTTCACTTTCATTTTCTCATAAGCCTGCAGTGGAGCTTTCTGGAGGCTCCAAGATGTGTGGTAGTGCTAGAGCCTGAATGTAGATGCAGATACAAGAATCTAGCTGTCCTCTGTTAAGCCAGACAGCAGAGAAATTTGCAGCTATAAAACCACTGTTTTAACTCAATATTCTGTTTTGTCTCATAAAGAATGGTTGTTTTTCATATTATTTACATCAATACATAATGGATTTTTCTTTTTTAAATGAACTAATGCTTCAATATTTTAAAAATTTCAGTTTAATTTCTAATGGGAGTAAACACTGAAGGACATAACCCACTCAACCACTAACTTTGGGGAGGGTGTGCTGGCTATTTCTCAAAATAGGATAGTCGGCAGTGTTAAAAACACTTTGCTTTGTAAAGGAAAGGAGTAATTTGTGGTCCCCAACAGTATTTTTCATGTGTAAAGGGATCCTGAAGCCACAACATTTGAGAATTACTGGCCTGGTCTGGATATAAGGTAAGGTGTGTGAACCCCAAATATCGGAGATGTGTCTCCGTCAATTTAAGAAGTTTATTTTGCCAAAGTGAAGGATGTGCCTGTGACACAGCCTCAGGAGGTCCTGATGACACGTTCCCAAGGCGATCGGGTCACAGCTTGGTTTGATACATTGTAGGGAGACATGAGACATCAGTCAGTATACATTAAATGTACTTTAATTTTGTTTGGTAAGGCGGGGCATCTGGAAGCCCCGAAGTGGGGAGCAAGCTTCCAATTAACCTTTCCAAAGGAGGCATTCAGATACTCGTTATTCTCAGTGAGCAGAAGGATGACTTTTGAGTTCTGACTGTCCTTTGTCCACAAGCAAATTTCTTATGAAGGATTTGTAGCTTTTAAAAAAAAAATCTTAGTAGCTATCTTTTCAAGGAATAGAATGGGAGGCAGGTTGGCCCTAAGCAGTTCCCAGCTTGACTTTTCCCTTTGGCTTAGTGATTTGGGGTTCCAAGATTGATTTTTCATTTCACGGGTGCATGGTGTTAATGGGGATATGCCAAGGAAGACAGGTTAGAGTCTCGATTGCCACTAACAGAGAGTTGGTTCCATTCTGCAAGCAAAGAGGGGCCACTGGAGGCTTGTGGGGAGAGACGACCACAATCAGAGTTGTGCCTTGAAAGAAACGCTGGCAAGAGTGGGAAGGATGGGTTAGAGCAGAGAAGGAACTAAAGACCAGAAATGCCACATACGGAGCTCTGGCAGTGTCCCGGTGAGAAGGAATGAAGGAATGAAGACCAGACCTAAGGCAGCATCAGTGGGAATGTAAAGAAGGTAAGGAACTCTTTAAGGTATTAGTGAGCTTGGTGATTGCTTGACTATAAGGCAGAAGGAAGAATCAAAGATGACTCCAATTTGCTTGCTATATCAACACAATTATCAAACACCTTCTTCGAGTTCTGACTAAATGCAAAGCCTGGGCCAGGTGTTATCACTAAAAGGCCAGACTGCTTCATTTCAAGTACTGGCTTCAGCGGTTCCCGACTATGTTGGGCAAGTCACTAAGCTCTTCATGCCTCCCTTTCTTCATCCATAAAATGGCGAGGATATTCAGTGCCTACTTAGGAGGATGTGAAGTGAATTTTCACCAATAAAGTGCCTGGAAAGATCTCTGGCTCACAGCCAACCCTTTATAAATGTTTGTTCAGGAAGAGATGGTGTGTAGGAGATAGGAGGATGCAGAAACTGAGATTCATAGGCGTCTTGCTCCTGCATGGAAGTGCAGGAAGGTCAATGACATTTATTGAATCATTAAAAATTGAAGGGCTCTTGTATACCCAGTCTCTATTTCCCATATTTACATCTTTCTTATAGAGGATAGGGTTGGAGACATTGGCTGTTAGAAATCTTCGTAAATTTTTGTCTGGGCGCAGTGGCTCACCCCTGTAATTCTAGCACTTTGGAAGGCTGAGGAGGTGGATCACTTGAGGTCAGAAGTTCAAGACCAGCCTGACCAACATGGTGAAAACCTGTCTCTACTAAAAATACAAAAATTCATTAGGCATAGTGGCACATGCATGTGATTGCAGCTACTCAGGAGGCTGAGGCAGGAGAATTGCTTTGAGCCCAAGAGACAGGTGCAGTGAGCCGAGATCGCACCATGGCACTCCAGCCTGAGTGACAGAGCAAAACTCCATTTCAAAAAGAAATGAAAAAAAAAGAAAGAAATCTTCAATAACTCAGAAGAATTTTCTTTTGTTGGTTTAAATTTTAGCCAGGTGGTTTAGTTAACTAAGGACTTCAAAGAGCAGAGGAGAGTGACCACCTGTGGGTTAGGGATGTGGGGAGACCATGGGAAAGCAGTAGGAAGTAGAGAAGGTTGTGACTAGTGGCTTATGCAAAATGGCCTTATGTTTTTTCCTTAAATTCATGTGAGTTTTGCATTTGATTCTGTAATACATCTGAGTTTATTTTGGTACATAAAGATCTTTCAAATTACTTACCATTTAGGAAAAATGATGCTTCAGAAAGAGGCTCCATGTTTATGGAGTCCCTCCAGCTCTCTGCTGCATACTCCCAGCGGTCCTCTGGTTTGAGCAGTACTGATCTAACCCAATTATACAGCCCCAGTAGGAGAAACAACAACCACACACAAAAAAAAAACACTAAAAATTCAACTTCGTTTATGCTTTAGTTCTTTGCAGGAGAAACAATGAATCATAAAGATTAATTGTGCCTTTTCTTCTGAGTTTAATAAATAATATCAGTTTACATGAAAAATGAAAAGTTGATATATGTAATTAATGCTGAACAAAAATGCTATAGTTAAAGATTTGTACAAAATGCTGTCTTTTTAAATATATGGAGGGGTGCTTTTGTTTTAAAATTCATGATGACTTGAGTAAGCTCAGCAACATTTTCCTGCAAGGGTAATTGAAGAACCCTTCAGACAGCAATCTACCCTAAAAGAAAGGGGATAAAGAAGTTCTACAAATAAACTAAGCATTTTGGATTGCATTAAGTCCTAGGGAAAGGAATTTAACTTGGATTTCAATTATAAATAAATTTTGGAATGTTTGCTTGAATGAGTTCCTGCTAGTATGAAGGGGGAGAATGCCCCAATATAGCAGACAAATCAGGTGGTCACCATCTTGATCTCGTGATTAATCTTGGTGTCCCCAGTGGTGAGCAAGTTGGTACTGTGTGCACCCTGTTGGGATGCAATATTAAGTAAGAAGCATTGCCTATCAATGATTCTTAGAAAACACCTATAACTGAATCTAATCAAGGTGTTAGGTCTGGCTTCTAGTTTCCAGTATATGTGGGAACTGGAAGAACAAGTTAAATGACATCATAAGGAGATAAGCAGACAAATCCGGAATGTGGAACACTCTGGAGGACAATTGAATTACTTCAAGATTTCAGTACAAAGTAATAAAAATAATAATAACAAGAATAATAGTGTGTTTGTGTATGTATTGATTAGGGGCTTTCAGAATCTTTTTTTTTTTTTTCAGATGAAGTCTGTGTTGCCCAAGCTGGAATGCAGTGGTACGATCTTGGCTCACTTTGCCTCCCACGTTTAAGGGATTCTCATGCTTCAACCTCTGGAATAGTAACTTCCGGGTTTACAGGCACCTGCCACCATGCCTGGCTAATATTTGCTTTTTAGTAGAGACGGGGTTTCACCATATTGGCCAGGCTGGTCTTGAACTCCTGACCTCAGGTGGTCCACCCACCTCGGCCTCCCAAGATTTCAAAATCTTGACTGGAAACTAGTTTGAAAGTAAAAAGAGCCTTAAATATCATTTGGTGAGATCTGAATGTGTTTTATATATTGGAGGAGAGTGGAATATTATTGCTAGTTTCTTTAAGCTGGCTTATGGTATTGGGGTTCTGCAGAGCAGACACCTTATTTTTAGAGGTGTGCTGAAATATTTAAAGAAGAAAATAAGTGACATTGTCACTTACTTTCAAATAATTTAGCAATAAAACTAGAGAGATTAACAAACGAGAAACACACACACTAATTAGAGAGAGAGATTTGGTTGCTTATGGCACAATTTTCAGTTTTTCTGTAAATTTGGATTTTCTAAATAATTAAATGCCGATAAAATTTTGCTGTATGGAAAACTTATGTATATTCATTTATTCAAACATTCACTGACTATAATTTTCACAACCATCACATGCCAAGTACTATATAAGATATTGGGGAGACAGTGGTGAGAACAATATACAGGGCCCTTTTGCTGTTGTGAAATTTTAATTTTCACAACTCACTATTAAACAGTGAGACATACAAATAAATGAATAATCATATATTGCAATATGTTATTTTAAAAAAAGAGTAAAGTTCTTAAGAGAGAGTGATAGAGGAGACATAATTGGGATGAGGGTAGAGTAAGTGTCTGGAAGGACCTTTCCAGAAAAGCAGTTTCTTTCCAACAGGCTCCTTGGGACCCTCTTGTCCCAAGCAACTTCTCTGTCCCACAGGCTTCCAGGTCTTCACACTGTTCCTTCAGCACTTCCTCAAGTAGCCTAGTAGCGATTCCCTTTCTGTGCATTTCATCTTGGCATCTCGGTTGGAGGGTATGCTCCTTGAATGCGAATCTTTTGATTCATTCATCTCTACATTTCCCAAAGCCCCATGTCACACAGGAGTTTGTTATTTACTAAATAACTGTATTTATGCAGTTCTTTGCATCTTTGAGATTCTTTTCCTATGCATGAACTCATTTGATGTGAACTTTGAAATGGCCCTGTGATAGTTCATTTTATGTATCCACTTGGCTAGGTTAGGGTACCTGGCTGTTTGGTCAAACGCTAGTCTAAGTGCTACTCGAAGGTATTTGTGGATGTGATTAATTTAGAATGAATTGACTTTAAGTAAACCAATTGCTAGCCATAGGTGGGTGGGTCTTATCTAATCAGTTGAAGGCCTTAAGACTAAGATTTTTCAAAGAGAAGAAATTCTGCCTCAAGACTGCAACGCAGAAACCCTGCTGCACTTCCCAGTCTACTACTGCCCTATGGAATTCAGACAGTAAGATCAGTTCTTAATGGAGAGCTTACATACAGATTTTCGACTTGTCATTCCCAATGACTATGTGAACTGATTCCTTAAAATAATCTCTCTCTCTCTCTCTCTCTCTCTCTCTCGTGTGTGTGTGTGTGTGTATGCACACAGACATACTATTGCTTCTAGTGTTTCTATTTTGCTAGATAACTTTGGCTAATCCAAGCCCTGAAAGATAAGGACAGTGACTTTTTCCACTTTACAGATATCTAAAGAGAGGCATGGAACAATTACATACTTAATCTAAGGCTCCACGCTGAGTTTGTGAGACCTGAAGGAAGCAAGTTCCTTCTAACTCAGAGTTTTTAAAACGGAGAGGCAGCTGCTTGCTAAAATATCTATCCAGTAGCTGAGAGAGCTTGAATGTCTGGGAGTGATAGTTTAACAACATTTTGTGTCTTTGGCACTGTACTGGGTCTGGATGTTAAGCTGGGTGACATTGAAGGGTTTCCAGGATCCACACACATATTTAACAGCCGCTGTTTCAATGAGCTTGCTTCAAAGGATAGATAAGCCTTCAGCTGAGCAAAACAATCACCTCACTGTAAATGCATGTGGGGACATGAAACCATCAGAAAGATGAAAGATTTTTATCCTTTGCAGTCTGTAATGAAAGCCTGAAAAGGATTTCTCTTGAGATATTCCCTTTTTGATGGATTTTCGTTGTTTACAATGAACCTGGGTCTTAAATATTGTAGGCTATTCTTGCTTGACCGAATAACTGAACCACAATATCTGGAACAATAACTTGGGTGTTATTTGAAGTACAGTGGCCTGAATCTTGACTCAGTTTATACTAGGTGGAAAATTAAACAAGAAACAATTACAGCCTGGTGGCTCCCGATACAGTGGGCTCCTGAATCTCACAGGCGAGTGAATCTACCAAGCCTCTGGGTAGGAAAGTCCTCTGTACATGGTTTGGGGAAAGATCTGATCTCCTTATCAGGATTATATTTCTCTCTGATGCCTGGACTAAGCTGTTTCCTCTTGCCAAGAGGTTAGGAACCTGAAACTTCAGGGCAGATGTAGGCTTAACTGCCTTCCTTCTCTGCTCATCTATCATAAAATCTGGGCATCTAAACTTCTCTGTAGAGGCTGCCAACCACAAGATTGCTGGGTTCCCATGTGTGGCATGGCTTTGGTGTTGGACCCTGGCACTCCACCTTCCCAAAGTGTATGTGGTCTTGTACAAGCTCCTTTACATTCTATGCTTTATTTTGCTCAGCTGTGCAATGGGAATAACACTTGCTTCACAGGATTCCTAAGAAGATGAAAGGACATTAAATAATATTAACAACCAAGCTTGGAACAGCACTGAGCCAATCATTTCTCATTCTTTCTCTTGCCTCAAAGTCATAGCAATTGCACACAGGCAGGTGTCCTGTTTTAAAGATGAGGAAATGGCAGTTAGGCAGGTTAAGAACCTTTCCAGTGGTCCCTTACTGAGTCATTGGCAAGCCATATACTACACTCAATGACTCAGGAACCTGCCAGGGGTGCTCAGGACAGGTCAATTTTCTCCTCCTTGGTGTAGCTTCTTGCCCTCCTTTTTTCCTGCTCCTTTTGGGTCCTCTTAAATGGAATCCCAAACAGAAGTAGTATAAGGGATACAGTATTTCTGCTGTAGCTGATGGGCTCTCCCTGAAGTGAGACTGAAAACAACTCAGGATCCTTCCATGCCAGAATGGGGAGGGTATGTCGAGTACATGTAGAAGTAAAGTCATTTCGTTCTCTAAGTGCCACTGTGCTCTGTGCTCCCAAGAAATTATAAGCTGCTGGAGGTATGGGGGCGAGTCTGTTAACTTACGGTAGACTCCTGGGTTTTCTGTTAAACAAATGATTTTTGATGAGGAAGTTGCGGTTTCCTCCAATGATAATCTGCCCTGTGCATTGCCTGTCTCATTGTCAAACTCGGCTGGTAGGGCTTTGTGAGTTCTTATGAAAAGCTTTATTTCCAGGCAGTGAGGAAGTTTAAGGTCAGAAGAAGGACATAGTGCTGAAAATGTAAAAGCTCATGGGATTTGTTGAGTGAGGAGACCCTCTATAGCACATAGAAAAACAGAAAGCCCTTTCTTTTTTTTTTTTTTTTTTTCTTTTTTTTTTTTTTTATTGCATTTTAGGTTTTGGGGTACATGTGATGAACATGCAAGATTGTTGCATAGGTACACACATGGCAGTGTGCTTTGCTGCCTTCCGTCCCCTCACCTGTATCTGTCATTTCTCCCCATGCTATCTCTTCCCACCTCCCCACCCCCCGCCCCTCCCCGTTCCCCCCAACAGACCCCAGTGTGTAGTGCTCCCCTCCCTGTGTCCATGTGTACTCATTGTTCAACACCCGCCTATGAGCGAGAATATACGGTGTTTGATTTTCTGCTCTTGTGTCAGTTTGCTGAGAATGATGGTTTCCAGGTTCATCCATGTCCCTATAAAGGACGTGAACTCATCGTTTTTGATGGCTGCATAATATTCCATGGTGTATATGTACCACATTTTCCCTATCCAGTCTATCATCGTTGGGCATTTGGGTTGGTTCCAGGTCTTTGCTATTGTAAACAGTGCTGCAATGAACATTCGTGTGCACGTGTCCTTGTAGTAGAATGATTTATAATCCTTTGGATATATACCCAGTAATGGGATTGCTGGGTCAAATGGGATTTCTATTTTTAAGTCCTTGAGGAATCGCCACACTGTCTTCCACAATGGTTGAATTAATTTACATTCCCACCAACAGTGTAAAAGTGTTCCTATTTCTCCACATCCTCTCCAGCATCTGTTGTTTCCCGATTTTTTAATGATTGCCATTCTAACTGGTGTGAGATGGTATCTCAATGTGGTTTTGATTTGCATTTCTCTGATGACCAGTGATGATGAGCATTTTTTCATATGTTTGTTGGCCTCCTGTATGTCTTCTTTTGTAAAGTATCTGTTCATATCCTTTGCCCATTTTTGGATGGGCTTGTTTGTTTTTTTCTTGTAGATCTGCTTTAGTTCTTTGTAAATTCTGGATATCAGCCCCTTGTCAGATGGGTAGACTGCAAAAATTTTTTCCCATTCTGTTGGTTGCCGATTCACTCTACTGACTGTTTCTTTTGCCGTGCAGAAGCTGTGGAGTTTGATTAGGTCCCATTTGTCTATTTTGGCTTTTGTTGCCATTGCTTTTGGCGTTTTGGTCATGAAGTCCTTGCCTACACCTATGTCCTGAATGGTTTTGCCTAGATTTTCTTCTAAGGTTTTTATGGTATTAGGTCTGATGTTTAAGTCTTTAAT
Organism: Saimiri boliviensis; assembly: GCF_048565385.1. Taxonomy (NCBI): domain Eukaryota; kingdom Metazoa; phylum Chordata; class Mammalia; order Primates; family Cebidae; genus Saimiri; species Saimiri boliviensis. The sequence goes on along the minus strand of NC_133453.1, from coordinate 20,905,565 downwards.
CCATCTGGAGTTAATTTTGGTGTAAGGTGTCAGGAAGGGGTCCTGTTTCTGCTTTCTGCACATGGCTAGCCAGTTTTCCCAACACCATTTATTAAACAGGGAGTCCTTTCCCCATTGCTTGTTTTTGTCAGGTTTGTCGAAGATCAGATGGCTGTGGGTATGTTGTATTTCCTGTGAGGCCTCTGTTCTGTTCCATTGGTCTATATCTCTGTTTTGGTACCAGTACCATGCTGTTTTGATTACTGTAGCCTTGTAGTATAGTTTGAAGTCCGGTAGTGTGATGCCTCCCGCTTTGTTCTTTTTGCTTAGAATTGACTTGGCTATGCGGGCTCTCTTTTGGTTCCATATGAAGTTTAAGGTGTTTTTTTCCAGTTCTGTGAAGAAGGTCATTGGTAGCTTGATGGGAATAGCATTGAATCTGTAAATTACTTTGGGCAGTATGGCCATTTTCACGATGTTGATTCTTCCTAACCATGAACATGGAATGTTTCTCCATCTGTTTGTGTCCTCTCTTATTTCGTTGAGCAATGGCTTGTAGTTCTCCTTGAAGAGGTCCTTTACGTTCCTTGTTAGTTGTATTCCTAGGTACTTTATTCTCTTTGTAGCAATTGTGAATGGCAGTTCGTTCTTGATTTGGCTCTCTTGAAGTCTATTACTGGTGTATAGGAATGCTTGTGATTTTTGCACGTTGATTTTGTATCCTGAGACTTTGCTGAAGTTGTTTATCAGTTTCAGGAGATTTTGGGCTGAGATGATGGGGTCTTCCAGATATACAATCATGTCATCTGCAAATAGAGACAATTTGATTTCCTCCTTTCCAATTTGGATACCCTTTATTTCTTTTTCTTGCCTGATTGCTCTGGCTAGAACTTCCAGTACTATATTGAATAGGAGTGGTGAGAGAGGGCATCCTTGTCTAGTGCCAGATTTCAAAGGGAATGCTTCCAGTTTTTGCCCATTCAGTATGATATTGGCTGTTGGTTTGTCGTAAATAGCTTTTATTGTTTTGAGATACGTTCCGTCAATACCTAGTTTATTGAGGGTTTTTAGCATAAAGGGTTGTTGAATTTTGTCAAAAGCCTTCTCTGCATCAATCGAGATAATCATGTGGTTTTTGTCTTTGGTTCTGTTTATGTGGTGAATTACGTTTATGGACTTGCGTATGTTGAACCAGCCTTGCATCCCCGGGATGAATCCTACTTGATCATGGTGGATGAGCTTTTTGATATGCTGTTGCAATCGGTTTGCCAGTATTTTATTGAAGATTTTTGCATCTATGTTCATCATGGATATTGGCCTGAAATTTTCTTTTCTTGTTGAGTCTCTGCCGGGTTTTGGTATCAGGATGATGTTTGTCTCGTAAAATGATTTGGGAAGGATTCCCTCTTTTTGGATTGTCTGGAATAGTTTCAGAAGGAATGGTATCAGCTCCTCCTTGTATGTCTGGTAGAATTCAGCTGTGAACCCATCTGGACCTGGGCTTTTTTTGGGTGGTAGGCTCTTTATTGCTGCCTCGACTTCAGACCATGTTATTGGTCTATTCAGGGTTTCGGCTTCTTCCAGGTTTAGGCTTGGGAGGTTGCAGGTGTCCAGGAATTTATCCATTTCTTCCAGGTTTACTAGTTTATGTGCATAGAGTTGTTTGTAATAATCTCTGATGATGGTTTGGATTTCTGTGGAATCTGTGGTGATATCCCCTTTATCGTTTTTTATTGCATCAATTTGGTTATTCTCTCTTTTCTTTTTTATTAATCTGGCTAGTGGTCTGTCTATTTTGTTGATCTTTTCAAAAAACCAGCTCCTGGATTTATTGATTTTTTGAAGAGTTTTTTGTGTCTCTATTTCCTTCAGTTCTGCTCTGATCTTAGTTATTTCCTGTCTTCTGCTAGGTTTTGAGTTTTTTTGATCTTGCTCCTCTAGCTCTTTCAATTTTGATGATAGGGTGTCAATTTTAGATCTCTCCTTTCTTCTCATGTGGGCACTCATTGCTATATATTTTCCTCTAGAGACTGCTTTAAATGTGTCCCAGAGATTCTGGTATGTTGTGTCTTCGTTCTCATTGGTTTCGAAGAACATCTTTATTTCTGCCTTCATTTCATTGTTTATCCAGTCAACATTCAAGAGCAAGTTGTTCAGTTTCCATGAAGCTGTGCGGTTCTGAGTTAGTTTCTGCATTCTGAGTTCTAACTCGATTGCACTGTGGTCTGAGAGACTGTTTGTTATGATTTCTGTTCTTTTGCATTTGCTGAGGAGTGATTTATTGCCAATTATGTGGTCAATTTTAGAGTAGGTGTGATGTGGTGCTGAGAAGAATGTATATTCTGTGGATTTGGGGTGGAGAGTTCTGTAAATGTCTATTAGGTTTGCTCGTTCCAGGTCTGTGTTCAGGTCCTGGATATCCTTGTTGATTTTCTGTCTGGTTGATCTGTCTAATATTGACAATGGGGTGTTAAAGTCTCCCACTATTATTGTGTGGGAGTCTAAGTCTCTTTGTAAGTCATTAAGAACTTGCCTTATGTATCTGGGTGCTCCTGTATTGGGTGCATATATATTTAGGATCGTTAGCTCTTCTTGTTGCAGTGATCCTTTTACCATTATGTAATGTCCTTCTTTGTCTCTTTTGATCTTTGTTGCTTTAAAGTCTATTTTATCAGAGATGAGAATTGCAACTCCTGCCTTTTTTTGCTCTCCATTTGCTTGGTAGATCTTCCTCCATCCCTTTATTTTGAGCCTTTGTGTATCCTTGCATGTAAGATGGGTTTCCTGGATACAGCACACTGCTGGGTTTTGGCTTTTTATCCAATTTGCCAGTCTGTGTCTTTTGATTGGGGCATTTAGTCCATTGACATTTAGGGATAGTATTGTTATGTGTGAATTTGATGCTGTCATTTTGATGCTACCTGGCTGTTTTGTTGGTTAGTTGATGCAGATTCTTGATTGTGTTGCTGCTTTTTTACCATTTGGTGTGTTTTTGGAGTGGCTGGTACTGGTTGTTCCTTTATATGTGTAGAGCCTCTTTCAGGAGTTCTTGTAGAGCAGGTTTGGTGGTGATGAAATCTCTGAGTGCTTGCTTGTTCACAAAGGATTTTATTTTTCCTTCACTTATGAAGCTGAGTTTGGCTGGATAGGAGATTCTGGGTTGAAAGTTCTTTTCTTTAAGGATGTTGAATATTGGCCCCCAGTCTCTTCTGGCTTGTAGGGTTTCTGCTGAGAGATCTGCTGTGAGTCTAATGGGCTTCCCTTTGTGGGTAACCCGACCTTTCTCTCTGGCTGCCCTTAGCATTTTCTCTTTCATTTCAACCCTGGTGAATCTGACGATTATGTGCCTTGGGGTTGCTCTTCTTGAGGAATATCTCTGTGGTGTTCTCTGTATTTCCTGGATTTGAATATTGGTCTGCCTTGCTAGGTTGGGGAAGTTTTCCTGGATAATATCCTGAAGAGTATTTTCCAGCTTGGATTCATTCTCTTCATCACATTCAGGTACACCTATCAGACGTAGATTAGGTCTTTTCACATAGTCCCACATTTCTTGAAGATTTTGTTCATTCCTTTTTGCGCTTTTTTCTCTGTTCTTGCCTTCTCTTTTTATTTCATTGAGTTGATCTTCGACCTCTGATATCCTTTCTTCTGCTTGGTCAATTCGGCTGTTGAAGCTTGTGCATGCTTCACGAAGTTCTCGTGTTGCGTTTTTCAGCTCCATCAATTCACTTATTCTCCTCTCTATGCTGTCCATTCTCGTCAGCAGTTCGTCCAATCTTTTTTCAAGGTTCCTATTTTCTTTGCGATGGGTTAGAACATGTTCTTTTAGCTCATTGTAGTTTCTTACTACCCATCTTCTGAAGTCTGATTCTGTCATTTCATCACCCTCCTTCTCCATCCGGTCTGGTTCCCTTGCTGGTGAGGAGTTGTGATCACTTTTAGGAGGAGAGGTGTTCTGGTTTCGGGAGTTTTCATCCTTTTTACGCTGGTTTCTACCCATTTTTGTGGGTTTATCCACCTGTTGTCTGTCTCTGTCCCAGGGAGTTGGAGCTTTATGAGTTTCCGTTGCACTACTGCCTTTTTTGATTTTTTTTTTTTCAGGTCGGACCCGCCCAGCTAGCAGCACGCCTAGCCTCTGCCTGCCCGCAGGGGCTTTGCTGAGCTGCTGTGGGCTCCGCCCAGCTGCCCTGAGCTCTTCCCTGTAGTCCTTTTTATATGGGCGTAGTTAGAACTGTCTGGGCAATGGTGGCCCCGCCTCTGTTATGGCGGACTCTCTCTGTTGTGGCAGGTTGCCTCGGCAACGGCGGGTTGCCTCGGCAACGGCAGCCTGCCTCCGTAGTGGTGGAGAGTCTCAGTAATGGCGGAAGCCCCTCCCCCACGGAGCCGGACCGCCCGGTTCAGCTGTGCTTGGTTTGAAGGGCTCAACCCAGAGGGTTTCTGATTACTGTTTTTGTTTTCGTTGTTGTTGGGGGTGGAGGGGTGGGACCAACCGAGCCTGATCACCTGGCTCCCTGACTCAGAGTCTTTTCTTTTAAGTTGAACGACCCCGCGTTCCGGTCGCTTGTTGAAAAGGCGCCGGGATCTCCCGTGCTGCGACTCACGGAGTCGGCTCGAACCGCGGCGCGGGCTCCTGGCGGATTTTTTGCCTAGGAATCTCCTGGCCTGGCTCGCTATTTCAGATGAATGGGCTATTCTGCCGTCTCAAGGCTCTGCTCGCCAGCTAAGAGGGCTCCCAGACCAGTGGCTTTTGTACGGAGAACCGCGGCAACAGGGAGTGGTCACAGCAGCCGCGCGGGCGGAATCAGCCCCGCGGGGGCCAAAACAGCCGCACCGGCTGGGACTGCGACGCTGGCGACCCCTCTGCCTGGGTATCTCCTGGTCTGTGGGCAATAAGAGTTCATCTGGAAATGCGGCGTCCACTCACCCTCTGCACTTTCACTGGGAGCTGAAGTCCTGAGCTGTTCTTAGGCGGCCATCTTGAAAGTCCTCTCCCAGAAAGCCCTTTCTATCTGTCAAACTAAAAATTTATAGAGACAAGTGAAAAACTATTCTGTGAGGATTACACTTTCAGGCTTCCCATTCTATTGGGAAAAAACCCACATTATCCATCAGCAAGGGGTAGAAGATGAATATTGTAGTGAATGGGATAGGATGAAAGGAGACACCCAGAATTTATAGTAGGAGACTGGACTAGAATGGGAACTCAAGGCCTGTGGCATTATTGCCATCCATGTTAAACACACTGTGCTAGATGTCCTGCTTAAGATTTCAGCAGATAAAGAGTGAGGTATCTACATACGGATCAGTAAGCCCTACTTTGTATCTAAACATCATAGATGTCAACTCATAGTCTCCCAAGGGCATGGCTGGCTAGTTGTCTGGACCATGGATCAAGAGAGACAGGATTATATTACATGCTCTGGTCTATTACATTAAGCTAGGTGCTGATTCAGGGCCAGTATTTTTGTTCAGTGATGCCTGTTGCCTCGGATCTCTCTCTGGCTGAATGTATTTCCCTGAGGAAGCATAGTAGCAAGTCTGATGAGCAGCCTGTGGAACAAAATGCTGGAAGACCTTTCTGTCTCAGGATAGAGACACCTAGGAAAATGAGCACTGGACCGAGAGTCACATGTACTATATTCTAGACCTGACGCTGCCATTGAGCAGGTGTTTGACTCAGGGCAAATCTGTCGTATTCACAAAAAAACTTCCATTTCCTAATATATAAATGGAGAGAAAATGATGGTTTTCCTCAAATTATAACCAACCAGAAAATCTGACATAAACAAGAGATAAATTCAGAGAGCCACCTGTTGTGTGACAGAGGACTGGGAACACATCGCTTACCTTGTGTTCTGCTTCTTCCTGCTATCCATCCCTTCAAGTGGCTTCTACGAATATTTAGGGATCCATAGTTCCCAAAATAGCCTCCCACGCTAATCCAGAGATCGCAAAGCAGAAGTGTCAGGCTTTTATTATTGTGATTTTAGATTTGTGGGCTTTCTCCTAAAATTGCAGTAGGAGAATAACTCCTGAAGGTGATTTTTACAAAGATAGAAGCGTGCAGGAGGATGTTCTGCGATGCACAGAGTTCACAAGCATTTCAGTTCTTCTCTATAGTGTGGAAAACTGTATTTATTTTTCTTCAAATTAAACCCTATTGATAAAATGTTATCATCCGGGTCATGGTTGTATATTGTTACTAGTTTTTTTTTTAAAAAAAATCCACTTTGTTGGTCAGTTTCAAAAGAAACAGTGTATGAAGACAAAAGCTTATTTAGTAGATATTTTGCCCTGACTCGGAGAAGAAAAGGAGCAGTGGGGAAGTAACAGAAAGCAGACATTTATGGGAAGAGTTGTGTTAAGGCTCTTGAGTGAAGGTCTCTTGTTAGACCAAACTGTCAGGTGACAAAAACAGGAAGTGGGGAGACAGACGCATTTGAACCACTGGTTTTCTTTCTTTGTTTAAAGAATGTGTCTACATTATGAATAGGTTTTATAGAATCATAAAATATTGAAATGTTAAAGGTAGCAAAGATCAAAATGATTTTCTCCCAAGCGAGGCTTTAGATTTTGAGAAAGAAGTTCTCCCTTTTTCTTTTAATGAATGTTCATACATAAGCAAAGGATTTTGATTCTTTGAATAGCCACTTTAGAGAATGTTCTTTCCAATGTTCATACGGTTTTGGAAAGACTAGCAAAGCCACTCTGAGAAAGAGCATGTGTTAGTACATTGGGGTAGAATAAGAAATCTAAACAATTACCCTAAATGTACCAAGATAATTCTGTTAATACTGGTCATTGTCAAAAATTATTTTTGAGGTTACTAAACAGTTCTCAACTGAACTAGAATTACTTATGTACTTTAGTGATTATATGTATTTGTGTTACCATTTTACTCAAAAGAGAGAATGCAATCAATTAAACCATATGTCTGGGAAAAAAAGCCACATTTTAGCAATTATTTTACTATAAAGAAGTGTTGCATATAGAGTTACTGTCAATTACTAGAAATAATTACATATTTTCTTTGGTGATTTCTTGGTAATTAAAGTGTCACTGAAGCATAAGATGCTTTGTTAATGAAAAGATTTAAAAAATTCATATGAGTTTATCACTTTTTGTTGAAATGTGGTTCAATGTTTATTATAATAATTTCTGATTGTTATTGTATAAACTTGAATGGTATTAATGCACAAATCATGAGTGTAAGCCAAATAATAGCTTGCTGAGTAAAAAGTACATCACTTGAGGTGATGCAATAGCAATCAAAATTATGATAATAAACATTAAACCATGTTTCAACAAAGAAAAAACAAAACAGTCTTAACGTATTTTTACTCCTGATTTTGAAAGAATTCCACGACACTAATTACAAAAGAATTACTGAAGAGAAAAAACAAACAAATGTTGATCTGTTTATTTCCAAACATTCTATACTGAATAGTATAAATGAACAAAACTGTAAATGTAATTTTATAAACACGGAGATTTCCAAAATGGGAGTTTGAGCTGTTTTTCACATCTGGCATACTGTAGAAAAAAACAACACGCTATTTTCTATTTTGAACCTAACAGTAGTAACTTACTCTCAGCTAGGTGAGGGTTTTCAGCTGCTACTTTAGAAGGAGGAGATGGATTTAAATTAACTGACTCTTTCATTTCTCAGCCTTCTTGAGACCAGTAAAGATGTGAAAAGAGAGTGAATGGGCCGTTGTGCCCTTCTTGTTTCCAGATTTCTGGATGTTTTGTGAGAGGAGGTAGAGAAACTCAGTAAATTTCTTTTTTTTTTTTTTTTTTTTTTTTTTTTGAGACGGAGTTTCATTCTTGTTACCCAGGCTGGAGTGCAATGGCGCAATCTCAGCTCACCGCAACCTCCGCCTCCTGGGTTCAGGCAATTCTCCTGCCTCAGCCTCCTGAGTAGCCGGGATTACAGGCACGCACCACCATGCCCAGCTAATTTTTTGTATTTTTAGTAGAGACGGGGTTTCCCCATGTTGACCAGGATGGTCTCGATCTCTTGACCTCGTGATCCACGCGCCTCGGCCTCCCAAAGTGCTGGGATTACAGACGTGAGCCACCGCGCCCGGCGGAAACTCAGTGAATTTCATAGGAACACAGGCAAGTTCATCTCAAGCAATATTCACCCTAGGATGCCCAAGGAGACCAAACCTTAGAAGAAAGGTACAAGATAAGTGCATTTCAAAGATGAAAAGTTTAGGAGTTGGTTTAATGGTGTGCTAGAATTGGTTATTCCAGCTTGCAAGGGTCGGTTTTGTACATCTCATTTTAACTCAATTTTTAGTGACCTCCCTCATGTTGGAAGCTTGAAATTGGTCATGGAGGTGATATTTACACAATAGAAAAAGAAAAATGCTACCAAACAGGGCATTTTCTTTTTTTTTGCAGAGAGCCAGTTTTTTTCAGCATACTACTGATAGGATGGGAAGTGGACCATGGATTTTAAAGTCATGTCAATCAAAATAGGGACCAATGTAGAGGTCAGACAGCTAATGTTAAGTACAGGCAGGTATTTGCATTTGTTTACCTCATTGAAAATGACCCTAGTTTGATGGATAAGCCTGAATCAGTTGGGAGAATCTGGTTCAGTGCTTTTGATTTGACTCTTTACCATTCACAAGAAGCTCCCAATGAGCATATGACATCAGTTCCCCCTTCCTCCCACACAGTCTTTTTTTTTTTTTTTTTTTTTTTTTTTTTTTTTTTTTTTTGAGACGGAGGAGTTTCGCTCTTGTTACATTGTTATCCAGGCTGGAGTGCAGTGGCATAATCTCGGCTCACCGCAACCTCCACCTCCTGGGTTCAGGCAATTCTCCTGCCTCAGCCTCCCGAGTACCTGGGATTACAGGCACGTGCCACCATGCCCAGCTAATTTTTTGTATTTTTAGTAGAGATGGGGTTTCACCATGTTGACCAGGATGGTCTCGATCTCTTGACCATGTGATCCACCCACCTCGGCCTCCCAAAGTTCTGGGATTACAGGCTTGAGCCACTGCGCCCGGCCCCACACACTCTTATTAGTTATGAATCTTTCTTCAAAAATCCAAAAGAAATGAATATTATCAAAAGGTACATTTGCAAGACAAGTCTTGGATTGCACTCCTTTAGTTTTCCAAGGAGTCGTCATCACTTATGAAAGCTCGTGCACACTGTGTGGAAGATATTCTGTGGTCCGGACTCCCACAATGTCTGCCTTTCCACTCCCAATTCTGCACCACATGAGTGCCTTGCTCTTATCAGATTCCTCCTCCTTCTCTCTCAGTCTCTTATGCATGTTGGGTGCAAACAGATCTAAGTGCCTTTGTCAAGATTGCTCTCCCACTTCTTCACCACCTGTATAACCTTCAAGACTAAATCAAAGTCACACTCCTCAGAGAAAACTTTCCCCACAGTAACTCATTTTGTCTGTAATACCCATTGATTTATATGTCACACTCCCAAACACAGAGAGCTTTACTAAGTGGTAACTCAGTAGATATTTTTGTATAACTTGGAGTGGCCGTTCCAAGTATGTTTCATGTCCTACAGCCAAGGGTTTCCATTAACCTTGGAAAAAGTTTGGGAATTCACTCTTCATAAATGAAGGGATTGTCACCCACACAATGGGTTGGTTTAGTTGCCTGGTGGGTGTCAATCCAATGACCACAACCAAGGAGGATTTAGCAAGGGAATTTTATTACTTGTAACAAGTAAGGAGAACACCAGAGACAGCTCCCAAAGCAGTGTCTCCCCAAGCTAGGGGCTGGGTCAGGTTTTATAAGCATAGGGTAATGAGTCATGGTCTGACTAGATCTCGAAATGAAGTGGTGCAGGGAGGTGGGATCTGATTGGATTCTGCCATGGGGTGATGCCAGAGCTCCATCTGATTGGACAATAGATCTCGCCTTATGGTGTGCACTTGTCTGTCCCTGCTCCTTGGTCCCAGCACTTAGGTTCCCCCAGTGGTTACATGCTTGGTTCGTCTGGGCATCCTTGGGTTACATGACCTAAGGGCCCATGGCAAATGAAAAACACTGTTACAAAAATAGTTGAACAAGATTGGTCTGGTGTGGCTACAGGATGAGGAGAAAGTGAAGAATAGAGGACATCTATTCAGGATCAGATTATCCTTGAATTCCCAGAACTCTTTAACTCTTTAATGATTATTTAATTCAGGAGTAATATTTGTGGCTTTAATTCAGGATTAATATTTGTGGCTAGATAAGTTTACAGTGTAGCATTATGCTATAGAGAGACTAATCTAAGATCATTAACAAATTCTGACTTACAGCCAATAATTGAGTCTTAGAAATCCAGATTTACATTTTACTCTGATTACTCAGGGATGGCTGTCTAACTGGACCAGCTGGGAGAAAGGGTTCAGGGCATTTTTGTATATTTGATATCCTAGTTCTTTCTTTTCGCATCTTCCTATTTGTCTTCTTCAAATAACTACATTATAATTTATTAATTAATATTTACATTTTAAAATGGGAATATTTAAATATGGCTTTTGTTGGGATGCCATTTTCATATTTGCTTTATTGTTATTTTTTTTGTCTTGGGAAGTTACCTGACTTTTATTTGTTGTTATTGTTAATCCACCTTTTAAAATTCGGTGATCTAATTCCAGACAGAGAGTTTTAGAGAGATTTACTTAGGGTTTTGAAGCTGCTAGACCCACATCTGAACATCTAATCACTTCCCTTTCATCTCCTTGTATTGTCAAACTTTTCTGATTTGTGTCCCTGGGTAAGTCTTGTTTCCATTTTTCTGGGGAACAGCATTGTCTTAAACATTTCTGTCTTCTCACTTTGCTCAAATGTGTTTCTTTTGGCAAGAATCCTAACTTTCCTGGATTTGCTTTGGTGTGGGTGTTACCTCAGCATTTCTTACAGCCAAAATTTTGTATGGCTTTGCCAGTTTGGAGAGCCAAGCTCTCTCTTCTGACTGAAGATTATAAAATGGCAAAGATAAGTGCTCAAGGCACTTTTCCTGAGATGATGATTTAAATTTATCATGCTCTCCTGGGTCCTTGAGAAATAGGCCACTCTCTGATCATTCTTGAGCACTTGCCAGCATGCCTGAAATATGAGGAGAGGGAGAAGATGTGTCTGCTTTTCTAATTAGTTTTTTTCCTCCAGTAAGTCATATCCCCTTCCTTTTAAGTGACGGAAAACATTAGAGTTCTTAAGAGATGTCTATTTTCCACTGGGGTTTACATCATCGTTTTATCTAATTATTTCCCAATTACGAATAATAATTAAACCAAATGCTGATGCAAACTGGAGCAGTAACAATATATCTTTTTAGAAGAGCTCCCCAAAGGAGACATATAACACCAGGGTTGAACACTCTTTGTTCAGTCTCGACAGGGAGTGTTCAATGATGCAAAAATCACAAGTCTTGATTTTCAAACCATGTCTGATGTTCCTTGGCCCAGACCTAAGATGGAAGACTGAAGAGTCCAGTATTCAACTGTTTTTGACACCTCAGTACTGTTTTAGTAGTTGAAATAAACAGTTCTGCAGAAGTTAATAACTGTTGATTGAACTATTTTAATGGGAACTATCTAGGTTGATATTTAACCATTGTTTTAATGGGAATTTTTAATGTTGATGGAATTATTTTAATGGGAACTATCTAGGATGATTCAGTTAGAAGACTTAAATCTAAAGTGATGATAAGCCCGAGTTTGCTTGGAAAGTCTTGGCAAGTCTCTTGTCTTGGCATTATTATGGACGTTGTCTAGCGTGCCCCTTTTCACTGTCAGAGTGCCCTACTTCACACTCTTTATGACTTGCCAGGTGGAAAAATGGAATGAGATTAGACTTAAATACTCCTATTGATTCTTACAGGTGTTAATGGATATCTATCTTCAAGAGTCTAAGTCTTGAAACAAGTTGCCGAAATGGTATTTCTCAACCTCAGGCATCTTATTTAAGACCCAATAAGAAACTAACAAATGAAAATATATACTTCTCGTCATTGCCCTTAATATAAAAACTAAATTTGTAAATCTTCTGCAAGAAAATATAAGATAATATCTTTTTGCCTCTCTTGATATAGGCAAATAATTTTTAGATGAGACTTCATAAAAATTAAAAAAAATTCTGCTCTTCAAAGAAACTTTTAAGAAAGTGAAAAGCCACAGACAGAGAAAAAATATTAACAATATGCCTATATGACAAAGGACTCTTATTCAGAATATATAAAGAACCCTTACAAACCAATGATAAAAAGACAAACCGTGCAACAGTTTTTAAACGGGCAAAACATTTAAATATTAACAGTCTTTCAAAAAGGCTATTAGAATGGGTAATGTGTATATTAGCATGTACTTAAATCAAGGAAATGCAAATTAAAACCACAATGCGATATTTTGAACCTATTAAACTTGTGAAAATTAAAAACACTGACACCCTCCAATGCTGATGAGGATGTGAACAATGAAAACGCTTTGACTTTGCTGGTGGGAGTATCAAATGACGTGACCACTTGGGGAAATTGATTTTCTTATAAAGTTAAACATAGACTTATCCTATAGCCTACCAATTCTATTAAGTATTTATCCAAGAGAAATAAAAACAGATGACCACATAAAAAGCTTAAATACGAATATTGACAGAGCTTTATTTGTAATAGCTCCAAACTGAAAACTGCTCCATAGATTGTTAGCATGTTAATAGAGAAAGAAGTTTATGGCATCTTCATATGATAGAACACTATGTAGCACAGAGAAAAATTAACTGCAACTGTATGTAATAACATGAATGAGTGTCATAGATATTATGCTGAGAGAGAAAGAAGCCAGATACAGAAGCATTCATACTATATAATTGCATTTATAGGAAGGCAAAAATAATCTGTGGCTGTAGAGCTCAGCTCAGTGATTGCCTAAGGGTAGGGGTGTGTGTGTGTGTGTGTGTGTGTGTGTGTGTGTAGACACACAGAGAGAAGGCTATTAAATGGAAAGTGGAATGAAGGAACTTTCTAAGGAAAGAAAATGTTCCATATCTTTATTTGAGTGATATGTAAAGAGTATGCATACATACATAAACAAGTCATTGAGTGTGCATTTGAGTTGTGTATATTTTTCTTTAAGTAAATTATACCTCAATACAATACTGAAAAAATAAGTTACACTGCTTCTCACTTTAGCAAGTACATTCTCACACAGTAATGTTTTCCAAATATTTCTAAGCATTGCAATGCTTTCTTTATACCAAGATTTATGTGGAATTCCAAGATATGAAATAGATGTAAGTGGAGCTCCTGGAGCTGAAGTGAGAAGGGGGTCCTGAAGCCCCATAATGTCTGCTGCCCTCTGTCCAGTTCTCCACTCCGGCACTGTACTCCATTCTTTTAACAACTCTATGCTAGAAGCACTAAAGATTTTTATGACGTTAACTATACAGATAAAGAAATGCGCCCCATGAAATTGTGACTTACCTAAATTAGATGGCTAAGAGATAATAAGACAAGGACCTGGAAGTCATAGCTTGGAATCCACAATCTGTATACTGTATTTATTGAATGAAGCAAGTGTTCCAGGCTGAGTGCGGTGTCTCACGCCTGTAATCCCAACATTTTGAGAAGCTGAGTTGGGCAGATTACTAGAGCTCAGGAGTTTGAGACCAGTCTGGCCAACATGGCAAAACCCTGTCTTTACTAAAAGTACAAAAATTAGCCAAGCATGTTGGTGCATGCCTGTTATCCCAGCTACTTGGGAGGCTGAGGCATGAGAATCTCATGAACCTGAGAGGTGGAGGTTGCAGTGAGTCAAGGTTGTACCCCTGCGCTACAGCCTGGTGACAGAGCAAGACTCCTTCTTAGCAAAGAAATAAACAAAAAACAAAGCAAGTTTTTCAAACATTGTGAGGGATATAAAGTAGTATTAAAAAATGCCCTCAGTTTCCAGAGAGTTTATGGCTTACTTGGAGACTTGCTGAAAGCTCATGTGGCTGAAGGCATCAGCTTTGGTCAATGAGAAGTACTTTTAGGTAAGGGGCTACCATTCATCAGACCACAGGTGACCCTTTCCAGTCAATCCAGTAACTTCAACAACCAAGCTGGGGCTGTCTTTTGCCCTCTTGGGGGTTGCTTTTTTGTGGATTCTTTCTTACTTGGCATGAGATAGACTTGGTCAAGGTTATCCTAAATTTCTTTCTACTGTCTAGTTTCAGTGGATCCTCTATATAAAGCTTCAAGTTTGCATTTTGTTGTGATCACCCATGATTGCTGAAAACACCTTTATTTCCCCATTTAGATTAGGGCCATGTGAAAAACACTGACTGGATGTTTTCAGATCAATTGATGCTGAGGTTTCTTCTCTCACAAAGTCCTACTCATATATCTCTGCATTTCCTATCCCATAGCAGCTGCTTCTATTCATTTATTTATTTTAAAGTTCAATTTGTGATGCAGTTAGAAGAGACTGTCAGCAAGAGAGAGTCAAGCAGAAAGTTTATTTTTATTCCCCAGCAGGGAAAAGCCAGAGGAGAAGGGGGATCACTGGTAGGGGGCTTATTGGATTTATTTGGTTTATTTTTTTTCTAAAAGTCCTTCCCTCTGAGAGGACAAAGTTCTTTTCTCTTTAAGTGCAAAGCCTAAATTGGGAAAATTTTAAATTTGATTTATTATTTTTTTGTTGTTGTGGAACAAACTAAAAGAAGCAATGATGCCAAAATTTTTAAAATTGAAATGAAAGAGAAGTCGGAATTCTCCTCAAGGGGGCTGATTGTTTAGATTCTTATTTCTTTCTTATTTATTTATTTATCACTAGAGATGCATTGATTTAGACTGATATAACACTGAAATATGAGCTCAACAAACACATGTGAAATTGAGCCATAGAAACAATAAAAAATTGACACCTATGATGGCCCCACAGACAGAGAGAAGACAGATCATGAGGCTGTGAAAAAATCCCTTTCCTCAACTATTGCCCTCACTGGCTCTCTCTTGGGCTTTCAATTCCCTACCTTAGAAATATTTCATGACTTGTGTAAGAGTTATACAAAAACAAAAAGAAATTATAAAACCAAAAACCGAAAAATAACAAATAACAAATGAATTCCATGATCGAAGTTTGGAGAAAATGGAATAAACAAAAAAAACCTGAGGTCTTTACTGCAGGATTTCTCAGGATCTGTAATATTGTCATGTAAATTATGCATCTTTAAGAGGAGAACTGCAGTATATAGCCATGTACCCAGCATACAAAAGTGTTTCTTGGTATATGGAGAACTGACACTCAAATTCGGAGTTTAGCTGGTTTATGGTGATACCACTAGTGCGGCACCAAACCTGTTTCCTTTCATTTCTTTGCACACATTTCAGTGATATTTCCCAGTGTCTCATCCAGCTGGATAAAGCCACGTGATTGAGTTCTGACTAGTGCAATGTGGGCAGAGGTGATAAACTTCACCTCTCATCCTGATGTATACAGAAAGTCCTGCACATTCCTGCATTTTTTTCAACCCTCCCATATGCCAGTTATATTCTACCAGGGCAATAAGACAGGAGAATCACGTGATTGAAGCAGTCTGGGTTCCTGAGTCACTGTATGGAGTAGAATCACACAAGCATACACACTGGACTTTCTATGGGTTAGAAAGTTTTAAGCCACTGAGATTTTTATTTTAAGTCACTGAGATTTCGCCGTTTTGCGGGGAAGAGGTTGTTGGTATAGTTCATGATAATTACCTTGACTGAGACAAATTCAGACACTAAGAACAAGTATAATTGCAGAAACTAAATCTAGAGTAAGGCATTGCTCATAACTAATTCTTTTCATGTTGACTGCAACAGGATGGGCGTTGTCTTACTCCTGACTTGTCCCAGGGGAACTATATTAAAATCAGATTATGTAAGATTAACGCTTAAGTGTTCCAGCTTTCTAATATCTCCCACTGGCATTCTATTCTTCTCTTCCATCTGCTGCATTAAAAGTGACCACCCTAAACTCAAACATTCGCATTCCACTGTGGTGTGTTTTTGGTCATATACAGCACATGGGGCTGTGGGAGACAGTTTCCCCAGTGATGAAGTGTAGAACCACCCCTCAGAGAATGAGGCTTAGGCAGAACCCAGCCAGAGTTCTGCTGACCTCCTGGCCTTCCCGTATTTGCACATATTGGCCTTATCCCAACCCTGCACAGCTGGCTATAACAGTCCTTGTTACTTTAGGGACTTCTCCCAAGAGAATTCCATAAAAGTAGGAGCTGGTAGGAAAACAAAGATGAAATTAATGTAAACCTTGCTTAGGAATTAAAAATGAATTTTTAGGAAGAGGAAACTTTGCCAGGCACAATATTTTTCAGCTTTCTGACAGAATGAAGAGGTTAGGGATTATTTGTGTGCATGTTTACATCTGGTGAAAGTCTCATTTGATAAGAATATATGTATTTATTTGATTTTATATGTGAATGACTCCTTTTGGGGAATAAATGCTGTACTTGCTACCCAGAGAAACTCATAAATCTACGTGTCATTTTTTTTTTATATAGATAACTACAAATTTCAATTGACAACACAGCTATTTTGAAGCTGTGTAAGATGTGGCCTTAGTAACAGGGATGGATCTAGGCATTGTGAACCTGGAAATGTATGTAATTTTGAGGGCCTTCTTTAAAAAAGTAAACTCAAAATTGGACATTAAAGTTAATATTTTTTTAGAGTGAGAAAAGAAACCACAGCAAGCTACAAAATATAAATGTTACTGCTGTAAACATCACAAAACTCAGAAACATAACTCTATTAATAAGGTAGGATATCTTTACAATACTTTTCCTATATTTTTGGTTGATCTTCACTGAACCCAAATTGAGAAAATTCTGCAACAAAGCATTGATAAATGCTGGTTAAAATGCAAACCAGGGCTGGGTGCAATGGCCCACGTCTATAATACCAGCACTTTGGGAGACCAAGGCAGGTGGATCACCTGAGGTCAGGAGTTCAAGACTAGCCTGACCAACATGGTGAAACCCTGTCTCTACTAAAAATACAAAAATTAGCTGGGTGTGGGGGTACACGCCTACAATCCTAGCTACTCAGGAGGCGTAGGTGGGAAAATCACTTGAACCAGGGAGGCAGAGTTTGCAGTGAGCCGAAATTGCATCACTGCACTCCAGCCTGGGTGAAAGAGTGAGACTCCATCTTAAAAAAAAAGACAACAAGTGTTAACCTGCAAATCAGAACAGGGAGATAAATCTATCTGAAGTCATTATTAACCAGCCTAACTCCTTAGTTCAAATTACTTTACCAAATTAACTCAAATTAACTGCAAGTGCCTTACAAAACTCATGTGGGAAGGAGCTTGGACGTAAAATATGACAGGGGCCAGAGAGTATCAAGGGTGCTAAACGGGAGACCTGGAAGATGTGGTGGATTGATAAAATGACCTTAATGATTCTTTGGTCATCTTATTATGTGACAGTATTTTGTAATATTTTCTGTATAGAAAATAGTTCAGTCTCACTCTTGACATGTTTAGAAGCTTCTTTGATCTCACAACTCATTATTGGTAATTTCATGTAAATTATTACAATTATTGTCAAATTTGGGGAAATTTCTATCATGTTCATTTCATAAGTGAGATATTAAGATTGACAAACTTTCCCACAGACTGTCTTCTGACTCCCTAATTTTAAACTTGGCTTCTCATCACTACCTGTGACACACGTTCTTTCGGCACAATGTCACACCTTATTGTGGCATCTGGCCGTGCTCCTGTGCATCACAATGTTGGGTGAGTTGGTACAGTGGGTAGTAGAAATTCCTGGAAGACATTTTTTTGCACTGGGATGGCTGGCAGAAACTTAATTATACATGAAAGTGATGCAACCCAAATGCCTATATTAATCCCAACTAAATGTGTCTTCCAAGTCAGCGTCCCCTTAACAACCTATCACAAGCACCTGTTTCCAATATTACCTTCAGACTCCAGCCAGCAGAACCCCCAACCCCGGACAGTGAGCCTCAGGGAACAGTGCACTGTGGAGTGACTTCCTCAAAATTGTTGAAGTTTCCCTCTAGTTCCTGAGATTGGCTGGGGCCACCATTGCTACCTGGGTGAGGCATATCCAGGCTTGGATCTAGACCTGCATGTGCCCTGGTCCTCATTTGAGCCTGGGATGTTCTTGGACCCTCTACTGCATGTTTCGGGTTGGCCATATACCCCAAAGATCTGTGGGGCTCAGAGTTTGAGACACCTGGTGAGTATACTGTACCTACTAACCAGTATGACATTTTTTTTTCGTGATACCCTGTGGTGTTTGGCCACCATAATAGTGCTAACAGACTGATTTTGGGTGACAGGATGAGTACAGGGCTCTGTGCTACCGATCATTTACTATTAAACCTGGGGCCTAAACTCTGGATGTGGGCCTATGGATAGGCTCTTATCAGTCCTTGCTCCAACGGCAGAGCTGCCTCTGATCTACAGACCCTGAGGGCAGTTAGGGATGTCAGCAGGTGTCTACTTTGTAGGACCCTTGCCATGGGCATCCAGAGCTGTTACTGTAGCTCCTCTGTAGGGTCCATACCATCTGTCAGGGGTTCTCCAGAATGGCTGTGCTTCTGTCCTCTGAGGGTTTCTCAAGACCGTTGCTCTGTAATGTCAGTGGGCCCTTCTGATTGATGCAGTCCTTTGCCTCCTGGGAAGGTGGTATAATAAAATATGGTGAAGTCCCACTGATTCTACAGAAATACAAACTACCATCAGAGATTACTACAAACAGTTCTATGCACACAAACTGGTAAATCT
Organism: Saimiri boliviensis; assembly: GCF_048565385.1. Lineage (NCBI taxonomy): Eukaryota > Metazoa > Chordata > Mammalia > Primates > Cebidae > Saimiri > Saimiri boliviensis. Next base: position 20,886,817 of record NC_133453.1, on the reverse strand, counting down.
GGAAGAAATCAGTAAAATCCTGGACACTTGCACTCTATCAAGACTAAACCAGGAAGAAACTGAAACCCTGAACAGACCAATAACAAGGGCTGAAGTTGAGGCAGCAACCAATAGTCTACCAACCAAAAAAAAGTCCAAGTCCAGACGGGTTCACAGATGAATTCTACCAGATATATAAAGAGGAGCTGGTTCCATTCCTTCTGAAACTATACCAAACAATACAAAAAGAGGAACTCATCCCTAACTCATTTTATGAGACTAATATCATCCTGATACCAAAACCAGGCAGACACTCAACTAAAAAGGAAAACTTCAGGCCAGTATCCATGATGGACATAGTTGCAGAAATCTTCAATAAAATACTGGCAAACCAAATGCAACTGCACATTATAAAGATTATTCATCATGATCAAGTAGGCTTCATCCTGGGAATGCAAGGCTGGTTCAACATATGCAAGTCCATAAATGTAATCCATCACATAAACAAAACCAAAGACAAAAACCACATGATTATCTCAGTAGATGCAGAGAAGGCCTTTGACAAAAATTCAACAGCCCTTCATGCTAAAAACTCTCAATAAACTAAGTATTGATGGAACATATTGTAAAATAATAAAAGCTATTTATGACAAACACACAACCAATATCATATTGAATGGGCAAAAGCTGGAAGCATTCCGTTTGAAATCAGGCACTAGACAAGGATGTGCTCTCTCACCACTTTTATTCAATACAGTATTGGAAGTTCTAGCCAGAGCAATCAGGCAAGAAAAAGAAATAAAGGGCATTCAATTAGGAAAGGAGGAAGTCAAACTGTCTCTATTTGCAGATGACATAATTGAATATTTAGAAGACTGCAATCATCTCAGCCCAAAATCTCCTCAAACTGATAAGCAACTTTAGCAAAGTCTCAGGATACAAAAATCAATGTGCAGAAATCGCAAGTATTCCTATATACCAATAACAGACAAACAGAGAGCCAAATCAAGAGCAAACTCCCATTCAGAACTGCTACAAAGAGAATAAAGTACTTAGGAATACAACTAACAAAGGATTTAAGGGACCTCTTCAAGGAGAACTACAAACCACTGCTCAATGAAATAAGAGAGGACACAAACAGATGGAAAAACATCCCATGCTCATGGTTAGGAAGAATCAATATTATGAAAATGGCCATACTTCCCAAAGTAATTTATAGATTCAATGCTATCCCCATCAAGCTACCAATGACCTTCTTCACAGAACTGGAAAAAAACACTTTAAACTTCATATGGAACCACGAGAGAGCCCGCATAGCCAAGACAATCCTAAGCAAAAAGAACAAAGCCAGAGGCATTACACTGCCCAACTTCAAACTATACTACAGGGCTACAGTAATCAAAACAGCATGGTACTGGTACTAAAACAGAGACACAGACCAATGGAACAGAACAGAGGCCTCGGAAACAACACTATACATCTACAACCATCTGATTTTTGACAAACCTGACAAAAACAAGTGATGGGCAAAGGAATCCATGTTTTATAAATGGTGTTGGGAAAATGGCTAGCAATGTGCAGAAAGGAGTAACTGGACCCCTTTCTGCACCTTACACTAAAATTAACTCCAGATGGATTAAAGATTTAAACATAAAACCTAACACCATAAAAACTCTAGAAGAAAATGTAGGCAAAACCATCCAGGACATAGGCATAGGCAAGGACTTCATGACTAAAACACCAAAAGCAATGGCAACAAAAGCCAAAATAGACAAATGGGATCTATGTGTCTATTACACTTCAGAGCTTCTGTAAGCAAAAGAAACAATCATTAGAGTGAACCAGCAACCAACGGAATGGGAAAAATTTTTTGCAATCTACCCATCTGACACAGGGCTAATATCCAGAATCTACAAAGAACTAAAACAGATTTACAGGAAAAGAAAAACCCATTCAAAAGTGGGCAAAGGATATGAATAGACACTTCTCAAAAGGAGACGTATATGAGGCCAAAAAACATAGGTAAAATGCTCATCATTGGTGGTCATTAGAGAAATGCAAATCAAAACCACATTGAGGTATCATCTCATACCAATTAGAATGGTGATCATTAAAATACCTGGTAACAACAGATTCTGGAGAGGATGTGGAGAATGAGGAACACTCTTACATAGGTGGTGGGAGTGTAAATTAGTTCAACCATTGTGGAAGACAGTGTGGCTATTACTCAGGGATCTAGAAACAGAAATACCATTTGACCCAGCAATCCTATTACTGGGTATATACCCAAAGGGTTATAAATAGTTCTATTATAAAGACATATGCACATGAATGTTCATTACAGCACTGTGTACAATACAAAGACCTGGAACCAACCCAAATGCCCCTCAATGATAGACTGGGCAAAGAAAATGTGGCACATATACACCATGGAATACTACACAGCCATAAAAAAAATGATTAGTTCTTATTCTTTGTAGGGACTTTGATGAATCTGGAAACCATAATTCTAAGCAAACTGACACAAGAACAGAAAACCAAACACCTCATGTTCTCACTCATAGGTGGGTGTTGGACAATGAGTACATGTGGACTCAGGGAGAGAAGCATCACATACTGGAGACAGTTGGGGGGTCTAGGGGAGGGACAGTGGGGGAGGGGAGGTTGGGGAGGGATAACATGGGAGAAATGCCAGATATAGATGAAGGGGAAATAGAGGCAGCAAACCACTTGGTTATGTATGCACCTGTGCAACAACCCTACATGACCTGCACATGTACCCCAGAACCTAAAGTAAAAAAAAATATGGTGATGTCATGTTCCCTCAGGTCATGCTATGGTCCTTAAGCCATACTGAATGAGGGATGGACATTCTTTGGAGGAATGGGATCACTCTTCTCCCTCCCTCCCTCCATGATCCTTCTTCCTCTCCTCACTAGTGGTACAGTCAAAATGGTAAATGATTACATTTTAGAAACACAATGATTATGGCTTAAAGAGTTTAAGAGGAGAAATAGAAGGTAGGTATGTTGTTCTGTATTTAAGCTCTAAAGTAACAAATGGCAAATTGAACATGACCAGCAGATAAATCACTGTTCACACTTTCCTGTATACTTTGGGTATTTATGTTCATAATCAAATATGGTCAGAATCAAATAAATATAGTAACAACTTTGAGAGTCACTGGAAGCCAGTATCCCTGGGTGGCACAATGAGTGATGTGGCTTATGACTAATCATGCAAATACCATTAAATAAATAGCATTAGGAGACTGCAGAGGCTAGAGGATCAGGATTGTTTCAGCACAGACAGGTTTCAAAAAGCCACGGCAGGATGCAGTGGCTCACACCTGTAATCTCAATATTTTGAGAGGCTGAAGTTGGAGGATTGTTTGAGACCCAGAGTTTGAAATCAACCTGGGCGACATAGTGAGACCTTATATCCACACACACACACACACACACACACACACACACACACATTAGCCAAGCATGGTGGCCCCCACCTGTAGTCCTATCTACTGGGGAGGCTGAGAGAATCACTTGAGCCTGGAAGTTCAAAATTGCAGTGAACTATGATTGTGCCACTGCACTCCAGCCTGGACAACAGAGTGAGACTCTGTCTCAAAACAAGCAATGCACACACACACACACACACACACACACACACACATACACACATGTGCACCCCACCCCCTGCCCATACACTAAGCCATGCATTGCGAGTAATGAGTATGCTACTTTTTTCTCATGATGGGTATTATGAAATTAGCTGGGAACCACACATTTGATTCTATAGAACAAAAAGAAATGGTTTCTGGCCCAGAATGGGCAGAGATGGTCCCTGGATACTACAAAGGATATTCATATGTCTTGATGAGACAACAAACATGTACACAAATTTCTCATCTACTTGTTATTCTAAGTCTTTGTTGATGCATTCCTATACCTCCTACAGGCCCATGAATTTTATAATAGTCCATAAAGCTGTTTGTATAGACAGGGGTTTCACAAAAATATTTTTTGGGGCTCTGCACACCCTATGGAAAGTTCTGCCTGTGGCCCCTGTAGTGCCACCTGATGAAAGAAAAATGTGGGCTGGGCGTGGAGGCTCATGCCTGTAATCTCAGCACTTTGGGAGACTAAGGTGGGTGGATCACTTGAGGTCAGGAGTTAGAGAACAGCCTGGTCAACGTGGTGAAACCCCATCTCTACTAAAAATACAAAAATTAGCTGGGTGTGGTGGTGCATGCCTGTAATCCCAGCTACTTGGGAGGCTGAGGAAGGAGAATCACTTAAACCTGGGAGATGGAGGTTGCAGTGAGCTGAGATCATACCATTGCACTCCAGCCTGGGGAAAAAGAGCAAAATTCCACCTCAAAAAAAAAAAAAAGTTAAATGTGAAAGAGGAAAGTCTGATGAAAAAAGGCACATGCCAGTCTAAACTGATTGAGGTAAGTCTTTTTGCCAAATTGACAAAAACATATGGCCATTGAGTACCTTGCAAAGTCCTCTCCCACATATGCAGATAAAGGACCCTGAAGCTTCATGCCTCGGAGCTTTACTGGAAACCTGTCTCTGCCAATTAACTTGAATCTCCAAACTTGTGGGATTCATAGAGACTACTAGTAAGGCTTCAGCCAGACAACAGGTGTAGGGTTTATTTAAAAATAAAATGATTTTTTATTTTTTTACACAATCCTCTCTGCTGCATCCTCCTGTAAACCCTGCAGAGTGACTTTTTTCCCTACACAATTGACCTTAATAGCAAATACAGCAGAATTTGATTAATTCATCTTATATGTCCATAATTAATGTAAAAGGGCCAACAATCTCTCAACTCTCTTCTCAGAAAAGATCTAATAATGGAGTTCAAGTGCAGTTTAATATGACCTAATTTTAAGAAATATAATGGCTGGAGAATTACTTTGAAAAGTGAGGAGTGTTATGCAAATGTAAAGTATCCTCATTATTGTGACTATTATTAGTGGAGTATCTATAAGTGTATTTGCTGCATTTAAAAAATAAAAAGTACAATAGTCTTTTGACATCTTTCCCTTGAGGGATCATATCTGTCTTATTAACTAGTATACTGGCACCTAGTCCTGTTCCTGGTATTTAGTGGTACTTTATAAGTGTTTGTTGAATTCAGGGATTAATAATCTCTGATCATATATTTAGGCACTTTTTCAAATTTTTGCTGTGATGAATAATTTTTTCAATACTCAATTTTACTGAAATGTGTTTTCTGAGGATGAATTTCTAGAAGTTTAACATTTAGGCTATAGTATACATTTTTAAGGCTTTTGATACACATTGCCAAACTGCTTTCTAGAAATGTTCTTTTGTTCAACAAGTATTTATTAAATACTTATTAGTGTCCAGGCATTGTTTCAAGCACTGGGGAAACAGTGATGAATGACATACCATCCTCCTGGAGCTTATGTTTGACTCAGAAAGAAAGAAGATGAAAGATAACCAAATAACAACAACAACAAGAAAAAATGTAATTTGGGTAGTTATCAGTGCTATGAAGAAAAATAAAAGAAGCAAGAGAGTTGAGTAGATTTGTATTATTGTTTTTAAATATTCACTTAACTCTTCCATTTATGAGTGACTATGGAAAAGGGAAAGGAGAGAAGAAAATGTTTGAGAAAGGGAAACACTCAGACAATGGGAGATCAGTGAACTCTAGCTCTGCAGTTATGCTCATTCCTGAGGACCAAAAGAAATTCTATAGTGCACTAGTCAGCTAGAGCCTTATGGTGGCCAAGCAATCAATGAAATTTTGCCCAAGTCTGTTTCACCATTGGCCAAGACAGACAGACGCATTTCTTGTTAACCTATCAAACTCTATTTTTTTTTTTTTTTTTTTGAGAACGGAGTTTCACTTTTATTGCTCAGGCTGGAGGGTGATCTTGGCTCATGGCAACCTCTGCCTCCCAGGTTCAAGTGATTCTCCTGCCTTAGCCTACTGAGTGGTTGGGATTATAGGCATGCACCACCACATCTGGCTAATTTTGTATTTTTTTTTAAATTTTTTATTTGTAGGGGCGAGGTTTCTCCATGGTGGTCAGACTGGTCTCCAGCTCCTGACCTCAGGTGAGCTGCCTGCCTCGGCCTCCCAAAGTGCTGGGATTACAGGTGTGAACCACTGCACCTGGCTTAATCTTCTAAATTCTTAATTTCGGTGGATCCCCTCCATCACTTCAGGGTATTCTCAGATGCCTGCCGAACTCTGTAGAATACCTTAGAAAAATTCCCTTTCAGCCATCTCTAGCTTAATACTTAGAGACTTTACAGAAAAATGATTGACTCCCGGACTACTCTTGTTCAATTTCCTGTGTAACTGCATGAGTGTCTCCATGGGACAGTGATGTGATTGGTGGTAAGAGGCCAGTAGACACACTTATGAAATATGATGTTTCTTTAATGGCAAAGGATATGGAAACTGAAGAGTGTTACAGAAAGAAGGAGACAATAAGGCATGCTCCCAGGAGAAGACTTCTCAGGTCCCTGAGTCTCTATAGAAACATATAACAGCTGCTGATACCACCTGCATAGAGTTCGAGTTCTTGCTCAGTAAAAAGTGGCTGTTTGCCATTATTGGGGTACAGTCATATTATCCTGTTTCTTGCTGATGACATGGAGACTCAGCTGCCTGTCAGTTCACAGTGCAAAAGCAACCTTGGTGCCCATCTTGAGTGTTCACTGTCAAAGCAGCTGCATCAAAGGTTGGTTTCCAGGTGTAGCATCTCTGAGGAGACCCATGTGCCAGTCCTGCTAAAGGTCCATCCCTGCACTTCTGTGCACAACCATGGGTAGCTCATACATTACAATGGAAAATATCTGCTCCTAAGATAGTGAAAGAGCAAAGTGAGTGCCTTACATTTTCCTTTTATTTCATCATGATTTTCCTCCTAAGTCACCAATATGATAAATGATTCAAGTTTCATTGTGTTGCATTAGCCAAACTGGGGTACATGAAAATATTTCTGTAGGAATGCTTTTCTCCTGAGAAATGTTAGTAAAAATTGAGTGAATTTATATCATAGAATGCCAGAATTAAAGGTAAACCTAGAGATGCTCTAATTCACAAAAAATTTGATGAAGTTATTATTTTGAAGACAGAATATATTGATCTCTGTGTAGGATTCACATGTAGCCGTTTGTAAACCAAAATACTATAGTGGACAATAATATAGTGGACAGTTTCTAAACCAAAACACTATAGTGACACTCCAAAAATTATTCCATTCCAGATGAGTCATCTGACTCAATCAGTTTATGTCACTTCCCTGGTGGCTATTTTGGTCTAGGGTCACGTATGTGCCCTAGGTTGCCCCAGTTACATTGGGATGGAGACTTCTATTCCAATGTGTGTTAAGAGCTAAGTTTTTTTTCTCTCTTATTCCAGATTCAGAAAGGGTTGCCTGTATCCAAAAGGTGAAATCAAAATCAATAAATGTATTAAAAAATGCATATGGTAAGACAGATAGATGGACAGAACTTGGGTCCTTTGTTGGAGATAGAGTCTCACTTTGTTGCCCAGGCTGGAGTGCAGTGGGGCAGTCTTGGCTTACTGCAACCTCTGTCTCCTGAGTTCAGGTGGTTTTCCTGCCTCAGTCTCCTGAGTAGCTGGGACCACAAGTATGTGCCACCAGTACTGGCTAATTTTTGTGTTTTTAGTAGAGGTGGGGTTTCATCATGTTGGCCATGCTGGTGTGGAACTTCTGATCTCAAGTGATTTACCCACCTTGGCCACCCAAAGTGCTGGGATTACAGATGTAAGCCACTGGCCCTGGCCACTTGGGTTCTTTTGAGGTAAAAATATAGATTACTGGATGCACCACCTTTGGAACTTATTCTACCTCTGCATTGCTGATGCGTTTTTTTAATTGTTTAAGCCAATCAGAGTAAAGTTTTTCAGAAAGCAGTCATTAAAGCAGGAACTCTGGAACCAGACTGCCTGGGTCCAAATTCTGTTCTGCTACTTACTGGATGTGGTGTGGCCTTTGGCAAGTTACTTAATATTTCTGAGCTTCAGCTTTCTTATTTATAAATAGAAAATGAAAATAGTGCCTAATCTTCTAGTGTTACTCAGGTTAAATGAGTTAACACATAAACTGCTTGGAATGGTGCCTGGCAAATAAGTACACTAAGAAAGCGTTGGTTATTATTATTAGTACTCTACTAATATTGCTGATAATAATCTGAAACTTCTCATCCATTTGCTCATTCATTCACTAAATGTGTATCAAGTGACCACAGTGTACGTGGTTGTTTGATTGAGCTGAGATTTAAACACATATGTCTACCTACTATTTAAACTCTTTTCCCCTTTTCTCCCATCCTTCCTCTTTCCCTGCCTCCCTCCCTCTGTTTCTTCCTCTTCCATTCTTCTCTCTCACTTTCTTTTTGCATGTGGCTTATGATATAGAAATAGTACATTTTGGGGCAATAAATACATGAAAATATTGTGGAAACTTTATGATTGAGTTATACTGTTTATTAATTTTCAAAAACAGTGGTTTTTTTTCTGGGTCAAATGGAACATTTTATCTAGTATGAATCAGTAAAAACTCAGTAATATTAGTCACTCTTAAACTGGTTATGTGAAATGCACTCTTTACCATCCATAACACTTTGGATGAAGTTATTTAGTGGAGGCCCAAGAATGAAAAAGCAGACTGTCTGACTCTAAAGAATATTAAAAGGAATAGTGCAGGGAATTCTGGTTAATAAACTACCTTTTTTTTTTTTTTTTTTGCTGATGTAATGTGTTATAAATAAAGGCACATTCACTGCCTTCTTTCCCTGGTCCATTGGTAAGCATTCTTACTCCGGAATGTACTTCCCAGCAGAGCATCTCACAAAACATGGCAATTGTGTTGATCTGTGGCATCGCCACAATGTTTGCTTGTTGGTAGCCTGATGATCGGCCACTTTAGAAGAAGCAGGGAAGCTCCATGAAGTGCAGCTCCTACAGAGGCATTAACATGAAACTCATTTTGCTAGAGAATTAAAATATTTGACATATGTGGTGCTAGGTAGCTTACCTTCAATCCCTATCATGTGATGTGCCAAATTTCCCTGGATTTAGAAAAAATAATCTGAGTTTTGTAAGGAAACTTCCTGTGGATTCCCAAAAGAAATGTGGAAAATGATTTTTGGACTGAGATCTTTTGATTCTAGGCGGGTTTCTTTTTTAAGGCTGTAGTTAAGCCGTCTGAGTCCAGTGTACATGGTTGGCATGCCCTCTGCCTAAGTGCATTAGTCGTTTGAACTGAATTTTCTCATGCCATAGCAGTAACAGAATGTTATTTTTAGGATGGGAAAGAATTGAGTTAGAATCTGGAAATCATAATCTCCTAAACCCTGAATCTAGCTTCAGCATTTTTTATTATTCCAAGATGCCTGCTCATAAGTGCTAAAATATATGAGTTGAAGGTGGGTGCTGCAGTTTTTGAATTTCTCTTTTATTTCTTGTGGTACTGAAGCAATGGGAACACGGGATAGAGAACTAAATGAGATACCATATGTCACAGTGGCTAACAGTGTACAACTGGGACTTGAGAACCAAGAAGTCCTCATTTTTTAGTGTTCATTTATCAATAACTTTTTTATCTTGGAATGTAAAAACTTCAGATGTAATTTTCTCACAACAGAAATGCCAGAGGAATTTCTAAGGAACTTTTTTTCCCTCTTTTTCCATGGGGAAAAAAGGTTTTCCATTTCCCGTCTTCCTTAAAAATTGTTGAAGTTGACCCCTGGAAAAACACATAACTCTTGTGGTCTGTCCTTCCCGACCACCTGCTATGTTCTGGAAGTATAGAGAAGTTTAATATTAATCATGATTTTAATTTGTTGTGTTTCTTTGCCTATAAATAACTTGTTGGGGAGTTTTAAAAATGACTTCACAGAATCAGGAAACAGTGCCACAACTGATTAAGCAATTCAGTTAGCTAATAAGTGCCCAAGATTAGTATCTTCTATTCACATCTAGAGACAAATATTGTATAATATTTTAAGTGACAATTTAGTGCTTACCATTTATCCTCCACTGTGCTTGTCTTCTAATGTATGGTATTTCATTCATGCTTCAAAACTATATAAATTTTACTATTATAATTAATAGTTACTATTAATATAATATTTGCTATTATTATTACCTACTGTTAACTATGATCACTACTATTAACATTTTACAGGTAAGGAAACAAATCTTGTGAGATGACATGACTTGCTCAGGTATCATAGATAATAAATACTGGAGCAAGAATGTCAGAATTATACAATATTTTTAACTAATATGACACCCAGTACGTGAATCATTGGTAAGCTCTCTACCTAATGCAAAACATGAAGGTAGTAAACATAGAGTACTTTCCCACTATTTAGATTCTTATTCATTTTACTTCAGGTTTATTTCCTTTTTAATTTGTCTTTCATTCCTTGTGAGTAAATAGTAGCATATGTGTTTATGGAGTACATGAAATATTTTGATACAGGCATGCAATGAGTAATAATCACATTGGAGTAAATGAGATATTCATCACTTCAGGCAGTTAACCTTTCTTTGTGTTATAAACAATCCAATGATACCCTTTCAGTTATTTTGAAATGTACAATAAATTATTGTACATTTATAATCACAGTGTTGTGCTACCAGATACTACATCTTATTTATTCTAACTATATTTTTGTACCCATTAGCCATGCCAACTCCTCCCCCAGCCCTACTTTCTCCCTTTCCAGGCTCTGGTAACCATCATTCTACTCTCTATCTCCAGGAGTTTAATTATTTTAATTTTTAGCTCCCATAAGTAAGTTAGAACACGTGAAGTTTGTCTTTCTGTGCTTGGCTTATTTCACTTTACATAATGACCTCCAGTTCCATCCATGTTGTTGTAAATGACAGGGTCTCATTCTTTTTTATAGCTGACTGGAACTCTTGTGTATATGCACCACATTTTCTTCATCCATTTGTCTGTTGATGTACATTTAGGTTGTTTCTAAATTTTAGCTATTGTGAATAGGTTGCAACAAAAGTGTGATTGAAGATATCTCTTCGATATACTAATTTCCTTCCTTTGGGTATATACCTAGCAATGGGATAGCTGGATCATATGGTAGTTCTATTTTTAGTTTTTTGGGGAACCTCCAAACTGTTCTCCATGGTAGTTGTACTAATTTACATTCCAACCAACAGTTTATGAAGGTTTGCTTTCCTCTACATTCTCACCGTCATTCATTATTTCCTATCTTTTGAATAAAAAACACTTTAATTGGGATGAGATAATACCTCATTGTACTTTTAATTTGCATTTGTCTGATCATCAGTGATGCAGAGCATCTTTTCATGTACTTGTTTGCCATTTATGTCTTCTTTTGAGAAATATCTATTCAGATCTTTTGCCCGTTTTTAAATCAGATTATTAGATTTCTTTTCCTATAGAGTTGTTAGAGCCCCTTTTGTATTCTGGTTATTAATCTCTAGCCAGATGGATAGTTTGTATAACTTTATCCCGTTCTGTGGGTTTTCTCATCACTTTATTGATTGTTTCCTTTGTTGTTAAATAGCTTTTTAACTTTTTGTGATCCGATTTGTCCATTTTTGCTTTTGTTGCTCATGCTTGTGGGGTATTACTCAATTTTTTACCCAGGCCAATGTCCTGGAGTGTTTCCCCGATATTTTCTTGTCATAGTTTCAGAGTGTGAGGTCTTCACTTTAAGTCTATTTATTTATTTATTTATTTATTTTTTAAAATTGTACTTTAGGTTCTGGGGTACACGTGCAGTTCATGCAGGATTGTTGCATAGGTACATACATGGCAAGGTGGTTTGCTGCCTGCATCCCCCCAATCACCTATATCTGGCATTTCTTGTCATGTTATCACTCCCCAACCTCCCCATCCCTGCTGTCCTTCCCTTAGTTCACCCCAACAGACCCCAGTGTGTGATGGTCCCCTCCCTGTGTTCATGTGCTCTCATTGCTCAACACCTGCCTATGAGTGAGAACATGTGGTGTTTGATTCTCTGTTCTTGTGTCAGTTTACTGAGAATGATGATTCCCAGATTCATCCATGTCCCTATAAAGGACACGAACTCATCATTTTTTATAGCTGCATGGTATTGCATGCTGTATATGTGCCACATTTTCCTTGTCCAGTCTACTATTGATGGGCATTTGGGTTGGTTCCAGGTCTTTGCTATTGTAAACAACACCACAATGAATGTACTTGTGCATATGTCTTTATAATAGAATGATTTATAATCCTTTGGGTATATACTCAGTAATGGGACTGCTGAGTCAAATGGAATTTGTATTTCTAGATCCTTGAGGAATCACCACACTGTCTTCCACAATGGTTGAACTAATTTACACTCCCACCAATGGTGTAAAAGTGTTCCTATTTCTCCACATCCTCTTCAGCATCTGTTGTCTCCAGATTTTTTTAATGATTGCCATTCTAACTGGCATGAGATGGTATCTCAATGTGGTTTTGATTTGCATTTTCTAATGACCAGTGATGAGCATTTTTTCATATGTTTATTGGCCTCATATATGTCTTCTTTTGAAAATTGTCTGTTCATATCCTTCACCCACTTTCGAATGGGTTTTTTTTCCTTGTAAATCTGTTTTAGTTCTCTGTAGATTCTGGATATTAGCCCTTTGTCAGATGAGTAGATTGCAAAATTTTTTCCCCATTCTGTTGGTTACTGGTTTACTCTAATGATTGTTTCTTTTGCTGTGCAGAAGCTCTGGAGTCTAATTAGATCCCATTTGTCTATTTTGGCTTTTGGTGCCAATGCTTTTGGTGTTTTAGTCATGAAGTCCTTGCCTATGCCCATGTCCTGAATGGTTTTGCCTAGGTTTTCTTCTAGAGTTTTTATGGTGTTAGGTTTTATGTTTAAATCTTTAATCCATCTGGAGTTAATTTTGGTATAAGGTATGAGGACAGGATCCAGTTTCTGCTTTCTGCACATGGCTAGCCAGTTTTCCCAACACCATTTATTAAACATGGAGTCTTTCCCCCATTGCTTGTTTTTGTGAGGTTTGTCAAAGATCAGATGGTTGTCTCCGAGGCCGCTGTTCTTTCCATTGGTCTATATATCTGTTTTGGTACCAGTACCATGCTGTTTTGATTACTGTAGCCTTGTAGTATAGTTTGACCTCCCCTACCCTGCCTCAGCTTGCCCTTCTTGAGCTACCCCCACTGTACAAACAGTCTCATTGAGACACAGCTGTTACCTCATTTGTAAATGTGGTGACGACTCACTCTCTGCATTGCTCTCTCTGGGAGCTGCACTTCAGAGTTGTTCCTATTAGGCCGTCTTGGATCTCCCCGCACTTTAAGTCTTTATTTTTATTTGATTTTTGTTTATGGCAAGAAATAGGGATCCAGTTTCATTCTTCTGCATATGAATATCCAGTCTTCCTAGCACCATTTATTGAAAAGACTGTCCTTTCCACAGTGTGTTTTTGGCACCTTTGTCAAAAATGTGTTTACTGTAATGCATTGATTTATTTCTGGGTTCTCTATTCTGTTTCGTTGATCTATGTATCTGTTTTTATACCAGTAGCATGCTGTGTTGGTTACTATAGATCTATAGTATAATTTGAAGTCTGGTAATGTGATTCCTCTAGTTTTGTTCATTTTGTTCAAGATAATTTTGGTTATTCTGAGTTGTTTATGGTTCCACATACATTTTAGGATTTTTTTTCTATTTCTGTGAAGAATATTCTTGGTATTTTGATAGGGATTGCATTGAATTTATAGGTTCTTTTTCTAGCATGAAAATTTTAACAATATTCTTTCTATCCATAAATACCAAATATCTTTCCATTTTTTATGTCTTCAATTTCTTGCATCAGTGCCTTATAGTTTTTATCATAGAGATCTTTCATTTTTGTGGTTTATACCTAGATATATTTTATTTGTAGCTATTGCAAATGGGATTACTTTTTAAAATTTATTTTTCAGATTGTTCACTGTTGGCATATAGAAATGCTACTGACTTTTGTGTGTTGATTTTTTATCCTGCAACTTTACTAAATTTGTTTTTTGGTTCTAAGTTTTTCAGTGGAGTCTTCAGGTTTTCCAAATTTAAGATCATATCATTGGCAAACAAAAATAATTTATCTTTTTCCCTTTTAATTTGAATGTCATTTATTTCTTTCTCTTGTGTAATTGCTCTACCTAGGACTTCAAGTACAACGTTGAATATCAGTGGCAAAAGTGGGCATTCTTGTTTTATTCCAGGTCTTAGAGGAAAGGTTTTCAGTTTTTCCCCATTTAGTGTGATACTAGCTGCAGGTCCTTTGTATATGGCTTTTATTGTATTGAGCTATGTTTCATCTATACTCAGTTTTCTGAGAGTTATTTTTTTAATCATGAAGAGATGTTGAATTTTTATCAAATGCTTTTTTTAACATCAATAGAAATGATCATATGTTTTTTTTTTCCTTTGTTCTGTTGATATGATGTATCATGTTGATTGATTTGTATAAGTTGAACCATCCTTGTATCCCTGTGGAATAAATCCCACTTGGTCATGATGAATGATCTTTTTAATGTGTTGTTGAACTTTGTTAGTATATTTTTGAGGATTTTTCCATAAATATTCATTAGAAATCTGGCCTGTAGTTTTCTTTTTCTTTTTTTTTTTTTTTGATGTAATTTTGTCTGTTCTCAGTATCAAGGTAACACTGGCCTTGTAGAATGAGTTTGGAAGTATTTCTTCTTCCTCTGTTTTTCAGAACAGTTTGAATAGGATTGGTTTTAGTTCTTCTTAACATGCTTGGTGAAATTCATTTATTTCTTCTCTGATCTTTATTATTTCTTTTCTTTTGCTAATTTTGGGTTTCATTTGCTCTTGCCTTTCTAATTTTTTAAGATGCATTGTTAGGTTGTTTATTTGAAGTTTTTCTACTTTGATGTTTGCATTTATTAGTATAATCTTTCCTGTTAGTACTGCTTTTGCTGTATTGGAGAGGATTTGGTATGTTGTGTTTCCATTATCGCTTGTTTTAAGAAAATTTTCAATTTTCTTCATAATTTTTTTATTGACCTACTAGTTATTCAGGAGCACATTATTTAATTTCTGTGTGTTTGTATAGTTTCCAAAATTACTCTTGTTATTGATTTCTAGTTTTATTCCATTGTTTTCAGAGAAGATACTTGATATAATTTCAATTTTAAAAAGTTTTAAGATGTTTTGTGACTTAACATATGATCTGTCTGAGAGAATGATTCATGTGCTGAGAAGAAGAATGTATTCTGCAGCCATTGGATAAAATGTTCTGTAAATATCTGTTAGGTCCCTTTGGTCTATAGTACAGATTAAGATAAAATGTTCTGTAAACATCTGTTAGGTCCCTTTGGTCTATAGTGCAGATTAAGTCCAATGTTTCTCTTGATTTTATGTCTGAAATGTCCTGTCTAATGCTGAAAGTGGGGTGTTGAAGTCTCCAGCTATTATTTTATTGAGGCCTAAGAATATACTTAGTTCTAATAATGTTTGCTTTTAGTATCAGGGTGCTCCAGTGTTGGGTGCATATATAGTTAACAATTGTTATGCCCTCTTGCTTAACTCACTGCTTTATCATTAGATAGTGATACTCTTTGTCTTTTTCTTATAGATTTTGTCTTGAACTCTATTTTGTCTGATATAGCTATAACTGCTTCCACCATTTTTGGGCTTCTGTTTGTATGGAATATCATTTGATACTCCTTTGTTTTCAGACTATGTTTGTCCTTGCTACAGGTGAAATGTATTTCCTATAAGCAACAAATCCCTTGCATCTTGTTTTTGTTGTTGTTGTTGTTATTGTTGTTGTTTTAATCCATTTAGCTACTTTATGTTTTCTGATTGAAGAGTGTAGTTCATTTACATTTCATGTAATGATTGATAAGTAAGGACTTAGTCTTGCAATTTTATTATGTTGTCTGGTTGTTTTGTGATCTTTCTTCTTCCTCCCTGTTTTCTTTTCACTGTAGGTGATTTTCTCTGATGGTGTGTTCTAATGTCTTGCTTTTTGTTTGTTGTGTATCTGTTGTATATTTTTCGATTTGAGCTTATCATGGGGCCTGCAAATAATATCTTATAACCAATTCTTTTAAACTGATGACAACTTAACATGATTGAATACACTAACAAGCAAAGAGAAAACTAATAAAAATTGTACACTTTATCTTCATCACACTACTTTTTAACATTTTATTATTTATATTTATGTCTTATTATACTACCTATGTCTTGAAAAGTTGTTGTAGTTATTATTTTTGATAGGTTTATCTTTTAGACTTTCTATTCAAGATCTGAGTAGTTTATATACTACAGTACCAGTGTAATAATAATCTGTGTTTTTCTGTGTATTTACTATTGCCAGTGAGTTTTGTACTTTCAGAGGATTTCTCATTACTCATTATCATCCTTTTCTTTCAGGCTGAAGAACTCCCTTTAGCATTTCTTGTAGAACAGGTCTGGTGTTGTTAAAATTCCTCAGCTATTGTTTGTCTAGGAAAGTTTCCTTTTCTCCTTTATGTTTGAAGGATATTTTAACTAAATATACTAATGTAGGATGAAAGATTTTTCCTTCAGCACTTTAAATATGTCATGCTACTCTCTCTTTGCCTGTTAGATTTCCACTAAGAAATCTGCCACCATAGATATTGGAGCTCCTTTTTATGTTGTTTTCTTTCTCTTGCTGCTTTTAGAATCCTTTTTTTTATCCTTGACCTTTGGGAGTTTGATTATTAGATGTATTGCGGTAGTTTTATCTGCGTTACATCCGCTAGGTGTTCTATAAGTTTCTTTTACTTGAATATTGATATCTGTTTCTAGTTTTGGGAAGTTCTCTGTTATTATCCCTCTGAATAAACTTTCTATCATGATCTCTCTTTCTGTGTACTTCCTCTGTAAGGCCAATCAATAACTCTTAGATCTGGCCTTTTGAGGCTGTTTTCTAGATATCATAGGTGTGCTTCATTCTTTTTTATTCTTCTTTCTTTTGTCTTCTCTGACTGTGTATTTTCCAATAGCCTTTCTTCAAGTTTACTAATTATTTTTTCTGCTTGATCAATTTTACTGTTAAGAAACTCCAATGTATTCTTTGGCATGTCAATTACATTTTTCAGCTCTAGAATGTCTGCTTGATTCTTTTAAATTATTTCCATCTCTTTGTTATATTGACCTGATTCTGAATTTCTTCTACGTGTTATCTTGATTTTCATTGCACTTCCTCAAAACAGCTATTTTCAATTCTCTGTCTGAGGTGACATATTTCTGTCTCTCAGAGATTCTTCACTGGTGCCTTATTTAGTTCATTTGATGAGGTTGTGTTTTACTAGATGGTATTGATACTTGTAGATATTCCTTGCTGTCTGGGTATTGAAGAGTTAGATATTTATTGTAGTCTTTACAATACAGTCTGGGCTTTACAGTCTGGGCTTTACAGTCTGGGCTTGTTTGTATTCATCTTTCTTGGGAAGGCTTTCTAAGTATTTGAAGGGGCTTGGGGGTTGTGATCTAAGTCTTTGGTAACTGCAGTTGAAATCTGTACTGGGGGAACCCTAAGCCCAGTAACATTGTGGCTTTTGCAGGCTCATAGAGGTACTGCCTTGGTGGTCTTAGGTAAGAACCAGAAGAATTCCCCGGCTTGCCAAGCAGAGACTCTAGTTCACTTTCCTGACTCTCCCTCAAACAAAGAAGTCTCTCTCTGTGCTGAGGTGCTTGGAGCTGAGGGAGTAAGACAAACACATCTGTGATCACCATCACTGGGACTGCACTGGGTCAGACCCAAAGCTGGCACAGCAAAGGATCTTGCCCAAGGCCTGTGGTGACCATTGCCTGGCTACTGCTCATATTCACTCAAGGCCCAACGACTCTACCATTGGAATGTAGTAAATCTAGCCAGGATTGTGTCCTTCCCTTCAGGGTGATGAGTTTTCCACTCCCCAGGCAAGTTTAGAGATGCCATCAGGGACCCAGAGCATAGAGCTGGGAACCTTAGGAAGCTAGCTGGTGCTCTATTCTACTGCAACTGAGCTGGCACCCAAGCTGCAAGACGAAGTCCTTCACACTCTTTCCTCACCTTTTTGCCCTTTACTTTTCTCAGGCAGAAAGAAGAGTCTCTCTCTGTGGCAACCACTGCCCTGGACCCATGGTGATTACTGCCTGGATTCTGCTAATGTTCACTTAAGGCCCAAGGTCTCTTCATCAGCTTGTGGTGAATGCTCTCAGTCCTCAGTCTCTCTCTTCAGGGAAGTGATCTCCCCTCTGACCCTGACTTGGTCCAGAAATGCTGTCCATGAGCCAAGACCTAGAATCAGGGACTCTAGGAGCCTGCATATTGCTATATCCCACTGTGGCTGATCTAGTGCCCAAGCTGTAAGACAAAGTTCTCTTTACTCTTCCCTGTCCTCTACTCAAACAGAAAGGCTGTCTCCCCACAGCTGGGAATGTACTGGGTCACACCTGAAGCCAACATGGCTCTGAGTCTCACCCAAGGCCCATGGTGAGCATAACCTTATTGCCACTACTCGTTATATACCCCAGGGCTCTTTAATTAGCAGCTGTGAATCCTGGCCAGGAATGGGACTTTCCCTTCAAGGTGATGGGTTCTCTTCTGTCCCAGGAATGTCTAGAAATGTCATCAAGGAGCTAGGGCATGGAAGAGGGCCTTAGGACTCTTAACGGTGCCAAATATTCCTGTGGGTGAGCGGTTCTACTTGGTTTAAGATAAAGTTTTCTTTGCTTTCACCTCTCCTCTCCTGAAGCAGAAGGAAGAGTCTCCTTCAGAGCTGTGAGCAGCACTGCCAGGAGTAGGGGAAGGAGTGACACCAGCAGGCTCTTGGCTACCCCAGCTGGTGTCTCATTAGGTTGTATGCTCCCCAAGTCCCCTGGCTCTGAGTCCAGCACAGCACCAGGACTTGCCCAGGAATTGCAGTCCTTGTGACTCAGACTGCCTTTCAGTTTTATTTAGGACCCAGAACACTTTAACTCACCATGGTGGGGCTTGCTGGAGCTCAGGTTCTGAGCTAGAATGGACAATTCCCCTCTGGTTAGAGTTGCTCTAAATGTTCCCTCTGTGTGGGCCAGCTAAGTTCTACCCATGTAGCTTTCTGCTGTGACAGGGCAGCACTGAGTTACACCTCCCACAATTGCCACACTCTTCCTGCCCCAGGTGCACAGATTTTCTCTCTGTATCACTGGGCTGCTGCCAGGGATGGAGCTGGTGGTGTCAGTGGTTCAAGACTATTTCTTCTACCCTCTTCAGTGCCCCTTTCCTTAACATGATGTTAAAACCACTGCAATCACCCACCTGGTTTCTGGTTCTTATGAGGGTGCTTTTTTTTTTTTTTATGTGGATAGCTGTTTAATTTGGTGTTCCTGCAGGTAGGGAGGAGGATCACTGGAGGCTTCTCTTTGGCTATCTTGCTCTACCTCCCTACCAGTTATTCCTTTTTTTAAGTGACTTCAACAAGAAAAAAAAATCATTAGCCTATGTCTCCATATGGGGATGCAACACATTAATAACTTTTATTTTACTGTGTTTATCTGCTTTGAACATTCCAACCTGCCCAAAGAACATTTTGGTTAAGCTGGGACGCATTCTGTTAAAATTAGCTCAAAGTCAGTCAGGTAGGGTTTCAGTAATCCAATCAGTACATGTTATCTGTAGATAAAACTGATGTTCAAAGAGTAGCAGAGAACAGTTGATATAGCAGTGAGGAGCATTTAAAGGGACTTGGTGTTGTGATCTAAGTCTTTGGCAACTGCAGCTTTGAATTTATTGCAGGAGTTTTGGGGGTATAAAAAGTATTAACTGGGAAAATCAGAAGGCCTGATTCCAATCATGACTTTACTGCTCATGAGGTATGCAACTGTGGCCATGCTTCTTGGCCTCCCTAAGCCTTAGTGTCTTCATCTGTAAAAGCAATAACTGTAATTACTCAATAGGATTATCATGAATGCTAAGTCTATTATTGTAAGTGTAATACTAAGATGCCATATGGTACAGTGGCCAGTAGTGAGCAATTGGGACTGAATAAATAATATTGGAAACTGCTCTTTAGCACTTTTATAAGTTGTACAGAGATAAGCATTAACCTTTCTTCTCAAGAGGCCATTTCTAGTCATTCTAGTAATTGCTTATTTTTATACTAAAATATGAATGAAACAAAAAGAGAAGTAAAAGACAGTCTCGATAGTTAATTTTATTAAACTCGTGTTCCAGGAAATAGTCCTTGGTTAGGCACAGTGTTTAATAACAATAACCAGAACAATGACAATAACAGGGATGAAATAAGGCCCAAAATTGCACATTTGGGCAGCCTGACAGTCTGTTCTTATGACTTGTGATTGGACACATTTTTCTCAAAGTAACGAAGTGCTTGTACAAGTCATCAGTAGAATCCTCTGAACATCTGTAGTCAAAGGGAGCTAATTTTGCATGCTTTAAGAAGGTGCAGAGACAGGGAGTGTGTCTGTGGAATTCTTTGCACAACTCTATGAGATGCCCAATGGATGCTTGGTGACAGTATTGGACATTTGCATGTGAGAAATCATCAAGTGGTGAGAGGGGAGCCCCACCTGTCATGGTCAAAATACAGTATGTGTCATTGTTGATCAGGGCTCATCTGCTTCCTTTTCATAAGAAGAGATTCTGTTTTTTGTTTTTAAACTTGTTTCCTTGAAAATTAAACTGGAAAGTTACACCTCAGGAAATTGGGCTTGATTCTTTCCAGAATAAAAATTAAAAAACAAATCCTTTTGGGCTAAAAGTATTTCATTAATTCAGCAATAGCCGAATTCCCTTAACTCCAGGCCTGAGTCAGGTTCTATTTCAGCCTTATGAGACCAGCTTTTTATCAGCATGCTTTCCTGATTCTTCACCCACAACCTAGTAGATTACTTTGGAGTTCACATTAATACACTGAAACTTCAAATTTCCTTAATTAAATGAGATGTATGGAAAAGCACTTAGACAGTCTAGGGATACAATAAAGCAAATAAAGAACTAGTCTCTTTCTTTATTTTCATCTTTCTTCTTTGGCCCTAACAATGAGTGATGAAAACTTTACATCAATATGCTACTGATTTCTAAGAGGATCTTTTTAAACAATGTTTTGTGCAGACACAAAAGCAAAAATAACAGCAGACAGTTTCTTCCACTTTTTGATCTATTTTTGTAAGCCCACAAGATACAATGGGTCGTTTATGGCTTCCTGGCGAGTTTTTCTTAATTGGATCTCAATGAGGTTCCATTTTATTCAATCAACACCTCAGAGAGAAAATTATTTGTATCAATTTGTAGCCTATTTTTGCTTTTGTTTTGATCATAGTGAGCTATTTACAATTCAAAATTGTATCATTGATTGATGGAGAACATTCATGAAAAGTTAAAATTTAATTGTATCACATGACAGACTGTATTTACTTTTATTTCTCTTCTGGTAAGTTTTATGGAGAAATTTTCCCTTTACATCTAGACTGGCAGAATATTTTAATATAATACATCAAAAAAATATTACCCCTTAACTGGTAAATTTATTCAAACTCCCCTTCCTTCCTTCCCTCCTTCCATCTTTCCTTTCTTCTTTCCCTCCTTCCCTTCCTCCCTCCCTTCTTCCCTCCCTCCCTCCCTCCTTCCTTCCTCTCTCCCTCCCTCACTCCTTCCTTCCTTCCCTCCTTCCCTTCCTCCCTCCCTCCCTCCCTCCTTCCTTCCTTCCTTCCTCCCTCCCTTCTTCCTTCCTTCCTTTCTCCCTCCCTCCCTCCCTTCCTCCCTCCTTCCTTCCTTCCTTCCTTGCTTCCTATTTTTTTCTTTCTTCTTTATCCTGTCTTACTGTGTGGTAAGAAGTTGGTATAAATGGATAAAAAGATACATTTTCACTCTCTGTCTACAGGCAAAGATGAGGCAAGTTCCCATAAAGTAGTGATACCATTGCCCAAAAAAAAGACCCCCAAAAGCCTTTTTGCTTATTCACAATTATAAATTCTATATAGGATATCCTAGCTAGGGTATTTGTTAAAGAATTTGTAATAAGTGCAATGATGGACTATTATGCAGACATTTAAAAGTTATATTTTAAAATAACATTTATTAATATGGACTGACGATCACTATAACTTCCAAACAGAGAGACTGCATACACATATACATACAGAGGTCTCATTTGGAATACTGTAGTAATAATACAAAAAACAAGTGCTGGCCAGGCAGGTAGCTCACACTTGTAATCCCAGCACTTCAGGAGGCTGAAGCGGTTGATCACTTGAGGTCAGAAGTTCAAGACCAGCCTGGCCAACATGGCAAAACTTGTCTCTACTAAAAATACAAAAATTAGCAGGGCATGGTGGCAGGCATCTGTTATCCCGGCTACCCGGGAGGCTGAGACAGGAGAATCGCTTGAACCCAGGAGGCAAAGTTTGCAGTGAGCCAAGATCGTGCCATTGCACTTCAGCTTGGGCGACAGAACAACACTCCATCTCAAAATAAAAACAAAAAACAAAACAATACCACAGGTGCCAGCACTTTCTGAGCCCCCTTTGTGTGGCAGACATTGTACTGAGCATGCCTTACAAATATTCATTTAATTCTCACATAAGCTCAGTCTTATTATCTATTCCAATCATGAGGAACCAGTCTTAGGAATTACCTATCTTGCTCAAGATTAAACTGATAAGAAGGACTAGATTTAAATTTAGTAGGCATAATACTGGACTCATGACCACTATGCCAATTTCTACCCACTATTTTATGTTGTTGCTCTGCTTCAGGTGTGAAAAATGAATGCAGTTACTGTGGGAATTGTGAATAAACCAAAGCTTATTTTTTGTATGCTGCAGCCAAATTGTCCAAATCTGGATAAGCCCATGGTAATGTCCTATGTGCAGAAGTGCGTGCCACAGAGAAAACAATACATACCGAAATCATGGGCCAGATGAAATAAAAATGTGAATAGTGGTCATCTTTAAGCCATAGAGTATGGGCAATTTTTATTTTCTTCTTTTGCTTACCTGAGTTTACTAATTTTTTGAAATGCATTTTCTACATGTTTAGTAAACACATATTGCTTCTTAAATTAGAAAACAGTTGCCAGAAATAAATGAACAAAGAAAAAACATCTACAGAACAGAGTTGTGCCTATGTAATGAGAAATATTTATTAACTTTAAAATGTAATAGTTGTAATGCCTCAATTTAGAAGCATCCCCTCTGTATGTCAATTAGAATTTTAGAGTCTCATAGACAGTGGCTGAGAAAAAGTGTTAAGCAATAGCAGTGAATGCCTAAGAGTCAAACAAGTCTGGAAATGTTTGTTCTTCCCCAGGTGATGGGCTACTTTCCAATTTGGGAATCTGAAAAACATTCATCGATGTTTATGGATAGTCGTCAGTTCGAAGGGATGTGGGAGGCCGTGAACCATATTCTTCATTTAAGAGGGACTATTGAACCTTAGCCAAAAAGGATTATTGCGTTATCAGTTTTCCAAAAGAGATCCCCATATTATCCCCTTAAATCTTTATTTTTACTCACCCCAAAATTTCTTTATATATACCCTTGTGAAGTAGGTTAGACCCATTTAAAAGAAGTACTACTCTGAGTAAATGGAAAATATCTGGTTACCTCCATGAGACCTCTATTAGATCACCCTTGAAGCTGAAAAGCCCACGTTACTTTATCTTTTGAATTGAAGTCTTGCATTTTAAGCCATTTGTTCTGTGCCTTTCCAGCAATAGGCTTCCAGTTTTCATGCTTCCTCCAAAGCTGAGAAAAACTTCCTCAGTTATAGCCCCTAGTAAATCACGTTGCTTTATCAAAAATGATCCATTGGAAAGATAGAGTAATGGTGGCTGTATTTACTTATCTCAGCATCACATCAGCTGGCCCGGAGTAGGTGCTCGAAAAATATTATAAAATTAATACCCAAATAGCTTCTTTTAAAATCGAGGCACAGTTATTGGTCCAATGTCATCACATTCTTCAATTCTGACTGTTAATCTCTTTTGGTGGCTATCCTTTTTCAAAACTGGCCTCTCTTGTGTTTCTTAGTTGGTTGTCCACATTGTTTCTCTCCAGTGAAACTCTCCTTCACATATCCTTTTCATGTTCAATTGTCTTTATTTCTGGATACTCTTCAAATACAAAAGGGCATTTAATCTTCCAATGCAAAGTGCCAGCCACTTTAAATTTGTGTCACCTGCAAAGCTTAGTGTTGTGCTAACTATTTCATCATGCAGATCACTGGCAGAAACACAGAATACTAATATTCTTATGTCAAAGTCAAAAAGAAATCCACTAGTGATGTTCCTCCAGTGCGCCTCAGGTTGACACCAATCTATTGATTATCCTTCTGAGCACAGCCTCTGTAATAACACAGTGGATTACTCCTGCTATCTATCAAGTATTGTGGTCTCCCAAAGAGCCACAGATGATGCATTGAAATAGTTTATTGGCAGAGAACATCTTTAGTCTCAGGAGAACAAGACATTTTATACAAGTGGGTGGTAAATCACATTTCTGAAAATTGAATTATTTTAAAAATGCTCTTAGGTACTGTTTAGGGAAGACCTATAATAAAATCTATTGTCAAATGAAAAATTTGTGAGAAAAGTTAATAACTATCCCCTAATGTATTTCTTTGAGATTGGCTATTTTATAGCAGATTTTCTCCAAGGAGATAGCCTGTACTCATTTTCCTCCCATAAGCTTTATAAAGTCTGTACGGGCTAATAGCTGTTGGAACTGTGTGTGACTTATCTGAGGATTAATGACTCAACCTCAGTGCTTCCTTGCTGGTGGCCTGGGCTCTCCCTTAGACCTCACAGCCTCAAATGACTTGAAGAAAAATGGCTTATCTGCCTAAATCATCCATTACCAAAGCTGGCTCTTTCCAGTTTGCTTACCTTTCTTGTGTTGAGATGTTATTTAAATATTGCACAACTAGAGAAGTTGCTGGTGAGATTAGTTCTAATTGTGTGCACTGCTACTGGGAAACAAAAGTTGGCTGGCCATGTTCCAGTGAAGTAGGGTAGAAGTGTGATGAATTTGTGATTTCTCATTCAGCATTAATTTGAGACAGGTATCTTTGTCCATCATTAAGCCCATTTTTAGCCTATAGTAGGCTTATGAAATTATATGTAAAATTTTGTGGGTACGTCTGCCATACTTAATGGTTATTTTCAGATTCTCAGGGGTCCACAACCTAAAGAACTTTAAGAACTAGTATGTTATGATTATCTTTAGTCTTTGGCCTCCTGTTTCTAGATTCTTTATTGGATATGTCTTTTAAAAATAAACTATCTTTAAAATTTTTGACTTTATCGGTAGTCAAAGCAATGTAAATATGTATATCAGATATTACATTTTATTTATTATGTTCATGAAATTTACAGGGATGAAACTTCTCAGTATTGACAAAAATGTGAGAAAGGTGACACTCATATTATCCTGGTGAGAGTTGATACTCTGGCAATTTGGCAAAAGTCTTGAAATGTGCATATGATTGGAGCAGCAATTCTGTTTTGAGGAACTTATCCTAAGGAAAAGAATCAGACAATTATACAAAGATATGTGTCTAAAGATCTTTACTGCAGTCTTGTTTATAATAGCAAGAAGTTTATAACTGTGCAATAGTAGGAATTCATTTGAGTCAGTTATCATGCATTCATAAATGGGATTTCCACAAAATAATGTAGTTGTGATTTGTCATTATGGAAGATACCCATATTAAATAGTAATGGTAGTCTTAAAATAATATGCATAGTATTGAATAGAAATTATATTTGTTAGGCATGAGTAGGAAAGCAGTCTGAGAGGATATACACTGAAAAGATAATCAACAAAATTATATTTCTGTTCATATTTAAATAACTAGACTTTTGGTGGTTTTTCTTATTTACCTATTTTTAAAATATATATTTTGTCAACAAATATATATAACCTAATTTTTAAACTTATATGTCATAAAATTATACAAGGTTATAAAATCCTAATTTAAAAAGGATGTGTTTTGAAAACACACATTTTCTACAATAATCTAGTGGGTAAAATGTCATCTGCCTGTTACGGACACTAACCATCCACTTATTTAGCTATCGATTTGTAGAAAGAAGAACATTTCTTTTTGAGAAATCAGTTTATGTATACATTTTGTGTTTGGGTATGGAATTATCACCTGCTATGTGATCTATCTAGGATCACCAAACGCTTCACTAAAGGCAGGAAGAATGCCATGGACTTCTTATACTTTATCCTCTTTTCTTTTGCTTAACCTCCAGCACAAGGCTGAGAACAAAGTTTTCAGTGAGTTAATATTTGGCCTGTGCAAATAAAAGCTGAAGATTAACTCATTTCATCATCAAAACTTTTATGGCACTTACTGGATTCCAGGCACTATTCTAAGAGCTTTGCAAATATAAACTCCTTAATCCTCCAAGCCACCACAGGATTGCAGGATTATTATTATCCCCATTTGATAGATGAAGGAACAGATACCTTACACATAGGTCACGTAACTTGCCTGAGGTCAAGCAGCTAAGGAATGAGAGGTTAACCTTCAAAGTTGGTAATTGCAGTGGCATAGATGAAAATAAGAAGTGGAAAAAACCTGGGTGTTTCTATAATAGGGAAGGTTTAAACAGACGATGACAAATATTTGCATTGGAATAGTATGCAGCCACCAAAATGTTTTTGATAACTCTTTTCCTTTTTTCTTCTTAAAAAACAGCTTTATTGAGCTATAATTTTCATATCACACAATTAATCTGTTTAAAGTTTAAAGTCCAGTGGTGTTTAGTTTGATCACAGAGTTGTGCAACCATTATCATAATCAATTTTATAAAATTTTCATCACCCCTCAAAAGCACTTAATAAGTTGTCCTTTGCCATTTCTCTCCTTACCCTCCACTTATCCTTTCCCCTTTTCTCCCCACTCTAGGCAATCACCCCTAACTTCTACCTCTATATATTTGCCTATTACGGACATCTTCAGATATTCTGACTGTAATTATATATTCTTTGATGAACATCTTCCCGTCCCTTGTCTCCCCTGACCACTCAAGCCTCTGGTAACCACCATGCTACTCACTACTTCTTTGAGACCAACTTCTATGAATTTCACATATAAGTGAGATCATTCAGTACTTTGATAAATTTTTAATGATGTAAGAAAATATTTCAAATAAAATATACATCAAAGATGTCACATGTATAATTAATACCACAATTTTGTGCAAAAAATTGCTAAATAAATAACACAGAAAAGAAAGACTGGTAAGTGACTATAACCAAATGTTAATGGTAGCTGCTCCAAGGAGGAGTGAGATTGTGAACAATTTTAATTTATATTAGTCATTTTGTGATTTTCACAATGAGTGGTGTGAACAACATTACTTTAAAATATCAGTTGTGTTTTTTTTCTTTCTATTACTATCTAGCAATGAAAGCAATACATCTCAAGAAAAATAGCACTACAGTTTAAAATCTGGAACCATGACGTCTGTTTCAGTGGTGGCACCAATACATGTTACCCTGAGCAGATATGTTAGGGAACTGACTATAAATGAATTTATGAATTGCCCATGAGTCCTGCTCAAACATCAGTCTCTGGGGAACATGGGTCATTTCTTTCTTCCAGTGCTGAAATTCTGTTAGGCTTCTCGCTTTGTAAAAGTGCAAAAATGGAAAAGTGTGAAGCAAGAATATGAAGAATAAAAAAGAGCATAGTAAACAGTAGATGGCCATCTAAGTAGAGGGCTTTGAGGTCTGCTGGGAAAATCTCTATTGTTTTTTCTTATCTGTCCAAAATTCTGATGCATGCTACTAAACAACAATAATGTTTTAGTGTGGAGGGTGACACATTCAACAGATTGCCAGTAAGGTATTAGATCTTCTTTTCTTTAGCTAGAAGCACAGACAGCTAGAAATAGCAAAACTGAGAGTGAATCTTTTGCATGAAGAAAATTAATTATTCTGAGACAGGAATGGAATCTGATCTGGGGACTGAGATGCAGAGAACTTGCTCTGCTCTCTCTTCTGCTGGGATGAAAAGGTTGTGAGAGGTACTTTAAGCAGATAGCATAGTTAAATTACTCAGCTAAGAGTGTGGGAGTATATGCATGAGCACCTGATTAAAACTTAGTAACAGCAGAAACACTGGACTCAGGGGAAGAATGAAATTTTGACAGTGGAATGTAACCTCACAGGAAGGGGAGATTCCTTTTCTATCCCTGGGTGAAAAGAAAATTACCAGAGGACTGTGGCAGTGATTCTCAGACAATAAGTGCATCTCTTTTCTAGAGAGGCATTGGACCAGCTCTGGGTTAACGGGTTCACTGATGATGCATAACCCAACTACAGTTCATCAGCCTGTGAAATGCCAGTCTGCCATGTTCAATGGCCACACTCTAAAGCACCTGTGTCCCCTGTCTGGCAATTGTCTTTTTTTAAATCCTGTCTATACCCCTTTTCTTACCTTCTTTCCTCACTATTAGACAAGCTGGATTAACCTTTATACACAAACTGTGTATTTCTTGTTCCGTGGAATTTCTAAGATAATTGGGCATCTTGGATGGAGCAATGTTTATTTTGTTTTACTTTTTCTTCTCAAAGTACTAACATTCACAACTGATCCCTTGGATTGAATAGACATTCCTCAAAGTCTTGGAGTTATCATGGAAGGAAGAACCTGGAGATTAAGGAGCAAGGGAATTTCTAGAGTTACCTGGCATTAGAACTGTTAACAGAAAGTGACTTCATTTTGCACCTTAAGCTCTTGAAGGGGTACTGGTTGCCGTGATGGGGAAGCTATGGATTACCTTTCTACTGTGTTCCTCCAGAACCCTAATTTGTACATATCAACACTTTGAAAAGATTCTGCTATTGTTCTTTTTTAAATCTCTTTTCTCCCTTTTCTTTTTTTTTTTCTTGTGGCCTTAGTAGACAGAAGATATAAACCTTCTCTCCAACTCTGACCTTGGTTTAATACTCAATCCCAATGTCCTAATGAGTATTTGCTCTTAGATGTCCTGCTGTCTTCAAATTAATAATAATCGATAAGTTTAATACTCAATCCCAATGTCCTAATGAGTATTTGCTCTTAGATGTCCTGCTGTCTTCAAATTAATAATAATCGATATTACATAGATAACAGCCTCACATTTGCATCAGACGTTCTGAACTTCATGCTGTTCGTCATTCTCCCAGACACTCGGACATAAAAATTCAGAATTGCCTTTGCCTCCTGACTTACTAGCTGTGGGAAAATTACCTTCACCTTTTCCCACCACTAGTAAGTTCCTGAAGGCTCTTGTGCTCTTCTTTTAGTCTGCTGTTTTCCAGAATCAATGTGACATTTGCTATCTAAACCAATAGTTAGGGTGCTTATATTAGTTCTTGTTTTATTAATTTTCATTTAGAAACAGCACAATTTAGATATTAGGAGCCACTTAGGCATGCCATATAATAGCGTATCTAGTAGCACAATAGCATATCAGTATTAGGCATAGCAGAAGCTACATTAACTAACCCTTATTTAGTCAGTTTATCAGGCTGATTCTTATTCTATCTTGCAAACATATTCAGTGATACCAATGATCTGCTTCATGCTTTTAGCTGATTTGTATGTTTTCCAGAATCAAGTTATGTTTCTTCTCAAACCTATTTATACACATGAAAACTTGCTATTATAATTATGCAGACCATTTAAATATAACCCCCTTGATTGGTCTGTTCTCATACTTCTATAAAGAACTACCTGAGACTGGGTAGTTTATGAAGAAAGGAGATTTAATTGGCTCATTATTCTGCAGGCTGTACAGTCTTCTGCTTCTGGGGAGGCCTTAGGAAACCTACAATCATGGCAGAAGGGTGAAGGAAAAGCAAGAATGTCCTCACATGGCGAAGGGGAGGTGCTACACACTTTCAAACAACCAGATCTCCTGAGAACTCTATCAGGAGAACAGCAAGGGGGAAGTCCACCCCCATGATTCAGTCCTCTCCACCAGGTCTTTCCTCCAACACTGGGAATAACAATCTGACATGGGATTTGGGTGGAGACGCAGAGCCAAACCGTATCATCCCCATTTAAAGAATGACTTGTTTCTTGAAAAGTGAAGCTGAATGGTTTTGAAAAACGTGAGAAACAAGTTGCTGAAAAGATGCCACTTTAACTGAAATGTGTAGAATAAATACAGATGTGCATTTATGTTTTAATGACTTCCTGCTTTAGCTAACTTTTCAATTAATGAAACAACTATTCAACCTGACCGTGGGGATCAGAGGCTTCAGTTTGTGCTTTGAGGGAGCACAGCACAGGAATCCCAAGCATGGACTCTGGCAGCCGTCTGTGTTCAAGTCCTGTTTCTATTTCTAACTACCTGTACTTGGCTTTCCTCATCTGTGAAATGAGGATAAGACCAATTTCCATCTCATATGTAGATCGGATGAGTTAACTTTTGCAATGCACTATAAAAAGTGCCTGGAATGTAGTAAGTACTCAATAAATACAATGTATTGGTAATTTTTAGGTAAAGGTGGGAAATAGGAAACATTAACCATTTTTAGGTAAAGCTGGGAAATTAGAAATATTAAGACATAGAATTGACCTAGAAGGAAACCTTAACAATGCCCTTGACGTCATGCAATTCATAAAATAAGGCGTTACTTCTATCACTTTTCTGAGAAAAGACAATAGAAAAGATCGTTCTAGCTATTGTAGTTTATAAAAATACTGACAGTATAAATAACAACAGCATTTTCCTGGTACATTAATCACTCTTGAATGTTTGTATGACTTTTCTATTTGATCCATTGGAATAAACGTAAGAATTAGAATCACGCTTCCAGTTCTAATTCTAGCTTTGCCACAAATTACATAAGTGACTTCTGGCCAGATACATTTCCTTTCTAGACTGAAGGATCCCTCTTTGGGTAGTTGGAGGTAATAGTATCTGTCTACTTCATGGGGTATAGGGTAACAAGGGTATAGAAAGATAGGTAAGAGAGAGTGGATTAGGGAGAGGCTGTGGACCCCCTGTAAGAATGAGGTCACTACATGACAGCTGTAAGAAAGTGTCATTTCTGGGGGCTTTTTGGGTTGCTGGAATTTAAGGTATATTCATTTTTTTTTATAGGCCATATACCTGTTCATGACTTAGCTCTGTGTTCTCCAATTCCCATTTATTGTATAAATGGGAATGATTGGGACTTAAATGACAGGATACAGAGCAGAAAATAAAATAGATGGGGACGGTTAGTGTGGGATCTGGACTCATACTACATCTCTCTGAGGACAAGTCTCCTCAGATAATGTATTTTGGGCTATATTGGGCTGGAATTGCTTTAGATTTAAAGGTGTTGAGAAGCTTAGCTGTCCATTGTTCAAATAAGGTATATGCAACTGATGTCAACACAATGTGTTGAGGAAATGTCACATCTGTCTGCAATTGGCTACCTCTCCATAGGAGAAACACTGCTGGAAGCCTGGAGACCAGATGTTGCTTTCAATCAAATAGAGGTCAAGCAGCTTTAGACCAAGAATGTCTGCACCTCTCCATCACTGGCCCTGAGAGAAACATGCACACTATTTCAATGGAATCATAATTTTTTTTAGTTCATGTTCCCATTTTTCCTGGTGTATGACATTGAAGCCACTAGTCTAGAGCAAACAAAACAGTGGCCCCTGGTCTAGAGACTCAAAAGAAGACATCGGAGCAGTGATATTCTCATTCACAATGTCACAAGCCTCAGTTCCAGCCCTGGCTTTGCCATTGCAGTTGTTGAGGGAGCCTGGAAATATCACTTGCTCTCTCTGGACTTCAGTTTTTTAAACTGAGGAATAAGAGCATTATCCTAGATGGTTTGTATTATCCTTTCTGGGTTTAAAGTTCTATAATTATGCAGATATGAAGGAAGCTTGGCTTTGGCTAAGTCTTGGAACAGCCACCTGGAAAATCAGTAAGGATAGTGAAGTTTCCAAGGCAAAGGCTCTTTTGGTGTTTTCTACTAGTCCACGAGGGAAAAACAGGCTAGAACAGCTGGTTGGAAACATGTCTTGAGCAGAGAGAGAGATGACTGATTGTGAACTTAATTTTAAGGGACTCTCCAATTAAACCTCTTAGATTCAGTTAAAAAAAATCTCATCCCTTAACTAACCCTGTGTGCTGGGGGTTGGAGGGGGATCTAGGAATTAATGTGCATTCCAGGTGGGTTTGCTTCTTGCGCATTTGCGAAGGTCTTCTGTTGGAGTGACAGCAAAACAGAAAAGGAAAAACATCCAGGTTTCTTTCCAAGTCAGTTTCATGCCAATAACTATGTATATATTGAGCATTCATTAAATGAAAAGCTCTCTGTTAGGTGCTGCTCTGGATGGAAAGGACATTGTGAAGGGGCAATTGTTCACCTTGGTCCTGATGTTTTTTCCTCTGAGTACATGTCCTGACTTTTCTCTCCCCTGTAGCTCACTTCTCATTGCTGAAGTTGGGGGACAGATTGACTAGGAAACTGGGAAAGAACAACTAGCTTGATTCTGTCCTTCTTCCAGGAATCCCACCTCCCTGTACAGGATATTTGCTCTGGGTTGCTTTGTTCCATAGTACCTTCTGCTACTAAGTTGTTGGCAGGAGGAGTGGAACTGCAGTTTTCAGGTAAATGACTTTATAATCTTCCAGTATTTTTGGTATTGGCCAGAGGTATTGAAAAATTAAAAGAGTGAAATTTGGAAAGCAAATTATACTTGTGGCAAGATAGGCCAAGATACATGGTGTTTGATCATGGAATTAGTATGAGTGAAGGGTGTTCTGACTTAGGCAATTTGTGAAGGTTTGACAAAATTGCAGATGCATTTTTATAGTTATGCAGTTGACATTTAACTACTGTGACCTGGGTGAGAGTCTTTAAGACAGCCACACAATATTTTGTCTTTGGTGAATGACAGAAGTTTATAAAGGTTTTTGTCCATAGGCAAGAGGCTATTTTTATGGAGAGAACAACACGTGTGGGAAACTTCGACTGGTCCATAAGGGTGCCAGAGAGCTCACACCTTCATTTCTTGCAGAGGTCTGCCAGATAGACACGAAGCTGAGATTTGATTATTGAGAAAGAGCTTTTTCATTGGCCTTTTAGGTACTGGTGGGGAGAACAATACTAGCTGCATTTGAAAGTCAAGGCAGCTGGGTTTTACAAAGCACTGGTGAAGTTACGGATTACTAATGTCAGGCCTGGATGTTAACCCAGGTGATGCTAGATTGGCTGTTCTAAATCCCATTCTACATTCAGGAGCAGGGAGGAAGCCTGAATTAACATAAATAGCCCACAGGCTCAAGAACAGAAAGTATTCAAAGAACTCCTGGGTGGGTTTCAAGGAGATTTGGTCTTTATAGGTGGGCATACATCCTAAAATCCATGCCAAAGAAGGTATGGAATTCAAGTCAGCGGAAACCAGTGTCTTGAGGAACACATGGGGCAAAGGGTCTGGACTAAGCCCCTGAGAGCCTGTAGGCATGAAAATAGCATTAAAGTTTCAGTTCAGGGATACATTCAGGAGGTGGGGGTGGTTTCAGCTGAAACAAACGTGGGAATCAAGTAAAAAATCTTCTCTGGTAGGTAGGTTCCTTGGGACTAAGCAGAGAGGCATGGAAGTGGCCCATATGACAAAGACTGAACATTCCTGGTCAACAGAGGGTGGATGTTGTGATTAGATAGAGCCCAGACTCAGGGCAGTATCAGGAGGCAGAAGTGTATGGGGGAAATTAACAAGTGTGGGATACAAGGAACACAGTTCAAAATATTAACCCTTGCTGGTAGGTGTCTGCTCATTGAGCTTCATAGATCGTGGATTTCAGGCAACTGACATAGCCATACTTTCAAAATGTTTACACCTTGTTATTTTTCACTCAGATACCACGGAGTCACTGTTATAGTTTTGGCAATTCTACGTTCTCAGGTTATAATTTTGTCTCAGCAGCTCCTTTAGGGGTTAGGAATTGGCTTTCTCAAAGTTTGGTGGGTGGATTTTCTTGGAAGGCTTATTAACTCCTTGGATGCTTTAAAACATGAAGCTCATCTAAGCTTAACATTAGATTGATGTAACGTCAAAGGCTTCGAATGAACCACATTTAAGTCTGAAGGAGACAGCCCAAGCTGTTGCTGTTAAAGGGAACTAACGGGACCACACTGGTGAAGTCAGAGAATAAGTGGAAGAGGATTGATATGCTTTGGCTCTGTGTTCCCACCCAAATCTCATCTGAAATTATAATCCCTACCTGTCAAGGGAGGAACCTGTAATCCCCAGGTGTCAAGAGAGGGAGGTAATTGGATCATGGAGCCTGTTGTCTCCATGGGGAGATCTGATGATTTTATAAGTGCTTGGAAATTTCTCCTTCGATTATCTCTTTCCTGCTGCCCTGTGAAGAAGGTCTTTGCTTCCCCTTCGCCTTCTGTCATGATTATAAGTTTTCTAAGGTTTCCCCAGCCAGGCAGAACTGCGAGTCAATTAAACCTCCTTCATTTATAAATTGCCCAGTCTTGGGCAGTTCTTTATCACAGTGTGAAAACAGACTAACGCAAGGATGAATTCTAGGATTTAATTTTATTCGACTTAACAAGGTAAAAGAATTAAATTTCAACATTGATTCCTTTGAACTTCAATTGCTTTGGATTTTAACAGGCTCAATGGCATAAGATATTTTTAAGGGAGAAAAGTGGGCTACATAAGCAAAGGAAAACATGCTTGGGAAACAATAAGAAGTCAACTTTGACTAAGGAATTGGCTCTGAGTAGATGAGAAGGAGAGATAAAACCGAAAAGGTAATAGGAATCAAGTTTTTTTTCGAGCTGGAAGAGTCCTTTGTGGGCATCTGGTCAAGTCTTGAAGTGGAATCAAGACACCTGTGTTCAAACCAACTCTATGCCAATTAGTAGCTATGTAACTTTATTCAAGGGAACATCATTTAACTTCACTTTGCTGATCATTAGAATGAGGTTTAAATAACATATAATATGTGGAAATACCTAATGGAATTCAGACATATATTAGGTGTTCAAAGAGGAATTCTTAAACACGTTGAATCTAAATCTATTCCCTCTCCCAATTTAGTACATGAGATAATTGGGGCTTAAAGAAGTTAACTTATTTAAGTTTCCAGAGTTAATAGTGGCAGAGATGAGATTCAATCTACATTTCTCTTTTCTCCCTATCCAGCGGGCTTTCTGTTGCATCATGGTTAAAGTGGCATGATTATTTTAGTAACAACCTTACAGATGGCTTGTTACATTAGGATCACACCAGGGCTTTTGAAAGATGAGAAAGATTGTGCCGTCTTTGTCAAATCACTGATGATTTTGGTGACATAAGCCTGGGTGATCTGCAGGATGGAGAAAGGAAAAGAAGTTTTCTAGAGGACATAGGTTTCAATTTCATTGTAAATTTCAAGAATACAGGTGGCTAGGCTGTCCTATTCACAATATATACAGTTCAAGTAGTATTCAGTTCATAGATGTACAATAATTATATGTTAAATGAAAGAATAATTAAAAGGAATTTTGATAAATCAAGTAAGTAAATAAATAAGATACATGCATGAGTGAATGTAGTGGTGTTTAATTACATACTGAGATTTTGCTTCCTTTTTCTAGCTGAACAGTAGAATACTCAAAGTTTAAAAACTCCTAAGAACATAGTCAATGCCTTCTGGATCATTACTGTTAGAAATATACTAATTTTACCAAGACCTGTTCTTTCTTGAGAATAGGTAATGAGAATCCGGTCTGGTTAAAAGCATTAGATTCAGAATCCAACAAAATTGGATTTGAGTCTTGACTTGGCTCTACTACTTATTAACTGTGTGATGTTTAGCAAGGACTCAAGGGGAGGAAATAGAGCAGGAAAGGAAAAAAGTGGCCAATATATGATGATTGACAGAAATTTTTTTTTTTTTTTTTTTTACAAATAAGTTTGCCAACCCATGCAAACTCCTGGAAACACTTATTGTCATAATTCTTTGCTTTAGCCTGGGCCCTACTTTAGCAGATGGGACAAGGACCAACAAGGACCAGGGAAAATACAACTTGTTCATAGATCCAAAGCTATTGTGATGCAAAGGTGGAGGTGATACATTTATTTCCAAATATACTGGAAGGCAGACATGTAGTCAGTTCCATCCTTTTCAGTTTGTGGAGTATTCATTTACTTTGCTTCACTTTTATTATACCTTCCATTTGTGGACAAGAAACAGAAGCGATATCGCAGTAGCACTCAGTTTTCTATTTATTACTAAGTTCTGGGAAAAAAATGTTCAACAAAGACAAGTGCTCTCTCCTTTGTCTAAATTCTCAGAGTACATTGCAACTCCCTTGTCACACTGCACCTATCACCGAGCAATGCAGTTGTTTCTGTTTGTGTTTTATTGTCCTTTTTTTTGATTCTCTTCCTTTCTCTCTGATGCTGCCTAGATCATAATAGACTTTCACATCAGTTCCCTTACTGTTTTGAAGGAGCACCTTCAGATGGCCAAATTTGTTCACTGAAAAGTGTTTCTATTTATGTTTTTAAAATTTATTATTATAGATGATAATAAATATTATTGTAGATGATAATAAATATCCATGATATTTGCTTGACATACCTAAATTTCTCTTTATGCTGAAGGATTTGAACATGTAAATATTGCCTTGAGGCAAGATCCACCTAAAAGCTTTTTGTATGTCAAAGCCAAGGCAAACCAGGAAAATGAAGTACCCCTTCTGCTCAGAATTTAGCTCTACATTAAAGAATCTGTAGATTTTGGGAAGTCTGTTCTCTCTTGAAAATGTCCCAAATGACTTTAAGCAAGAGGGTTTCCTAGAACCAGAACCACTTTATAATTTCCATCCAACAGGATTTCTTTGTGAACAGGACATAGAGGGTGGGAACTACTATTTTTTTTTCTTTTCCTTTCATACACACACACACACACACATACACACACACACACACACACACACACACACACACACACACACACAGTCTCATTCTGTCACCCAAGCTGGAGGGTAGTGGCATGATCATAGTTCACAGCAGCCTTCAACTGGTGAGCTGAAGCAATCCTCCTGCTTCAGCCTTCTGGGTAGCTGGGACCACAGGCATGCATCACCATGTTCAGCTAATTTATTTATTTATTTATTTGTAGAAATGGGGTTTTACTATGTTGCCCAGGCTGACCTTGAACTCCTGGTCTTAAGTGATCTTTGATGGTGGAAACTTTCTCCTGTTGAAGGAATCCCTGTGACTATAATCCTTTATCTTTATCAGAGTTTTGTGCTAGTGGAAAGTCATGGAAAGCTTGAGCTACCAAAATTATAGTTATTGTTGCTTAAGACAAGCACCCTGGAGAGAGAGGGCATTTATTTTTCAGCCCTCACGTCCTTCCATAGCAATTGATTAGCAGAGCAAAGAGGCAGCAGGTTAGATCTATGGAGGTTGGGGCATCCATCTCTTCTTTATACTATAAACATAATGGTGAAAGAGATGAAAAATTCTCCCAAGTATTCCATGCTGCCTAATAGATTTATTTCAAAGTCTAGATACAGCTTTTGCAGATATGGTCCTTATCTCAATTTCTTGCCTTTTTCCCATAGGATTTCTCCTGTATTGCATCCTAAGCACATTAAACTGCCATAATTTCCTTAATTCCTCCTACTTTTTCACACATAGTGCCTTGCATGCATGTTTCTCTGTGCCTGGCATGCCCCCGTGGGCAAGTTACTCACCTTTCTAAGCCTGTTTCATCATCTGTTTGGTAAAGATAATGAAAACATCTTCCTCATTGGGGCTATTGTGAGGATTAAATAAAATGATCCGTGGAAAGGGCTTAGCACAGTCTCTGGCACCAATGAGCTCAATAATTGTTATTTGCAATTTTTTTATTCCCTTGTCTGCTTGACAAAGTTGTGCTCATCCCCTAATAAGCGTCTGAAATAATTTTTTCTTTGAAATCTCCCTTGTCTGTCAATCAAATTTTTGCTTTTTCTTCTATGCTTCCATATGATTCTATACTTATTTACATTATACTCCATTGAAATTTATTTAGTTGCCTGTCTTCTCAGAAGGACTGTGACCTTTTGAAGATGGAGACCATGTCTTGGTCATTTTTTTTTCAGCATCTGAGTTCCTCTGTAAATAGAAAAATTAATGTTTGTTAAATTAATTTTTGATTGAGCAGGTGAGTGAGTCAGTGAATGCATAAATAAAAGAAAGATTCTTAAAAAGATGTACCATGACAGAAAGAATAAATTGAGGTTTCTAAAAGCATAATTGAGAGACGGCAGGTTTTGACTAGCTCATTGCTACTTCATTTTTCTGAAAAAAGTTCAAGATTTTGTAAGCATTTGTTCTATGAGTGGTGCAATATATAAGAATGTTACAGGGGTGAATCAAGAGAGTAAATTGACTTAAGGTCAATTTTCTAGCTGAGGAATGGAAGTATGCACTAGGAAAATATGAACAGCTTTATGATGAAGAGAAGAAGAACAGAGAATGTGATCAGAGAAAGGGAGCTAAGATAGGGGTGGCTGGAGGAATTGTAGGAGAGAGGTAATTGGGACCGAAAAGAGAAGCTGTTTGGCGGAAGGTGAGAGAGAATTCAAAGAGAATTTTTAGGAAACTTCAAGGCAACTCTCTTTTTCTTCTATCCAAAGAAGCCATCCTCAAACCAAACTCTAATGTAATCAACTTTCTGATTAACCAGCTCTCTCCATTTCCTCTTTAAAACACAGATAATTGGTGCTAGTGCTTGGATGTTTCTCTTATATTTTCTCTAAAATTGCCAGATGATGGATTAGAGAGATGAATCTTCCCTCATTTGTTTCTTGTCTTCCCCAGATTTGTTTTCTGGAAATCCTTTGCAGCACTCTGCATGAGCTTCCCTGGTTAGTGACCAGATTTTCATCTGACCTTCCTAGATGGCTCTATCCACAGCTTCTAAGAACATGTTCTTCCTAGATTCTTTCAGAGATGTATCCTTCCTCACAGATGCATGTCTGTGTTCGATTTCAGCCTTAACTACATGCCCTCAGTACTGCTTCTTCCCCGGGAAGAGGTACCACCTCTCCTGCCCTGCATTTTCTGTTCTCCACATTATTGATTTATCTTAGAGTATTACTCGTGGAGCATGCTGGGTAGCTGGGAACATGGTACATGGCATTTAATCTCTATCTTCTTTGAAGCATATCAAAACATTAACATCAGCCAGCCTCTTACATAAAGCCATACTGTAAACATGTCTTTGCTTATATCCTATTTTTGCCTTGTGATGTAGGAAGGGAAAAAGTTATTCTCTCTATATGTACCCCTTTATTATGTTGCAAGTAGAAAAGCTTTGGAGGAAATAACTAAAATGTGATGTACCTTGTTAGAAACATATTCTGTAAATTGATCACATAGCAGTAAACTCAGTAAAATGGGTGATTTCCTCATGAGTAGAAGGAGAATTGCTGCAGAAATATCAAAGGGCAAACAAAGCTACAGGATTAATGGCCATACACCCTTTTGAGTTTATCAAAGCATGAATTTTTTGCAGGGAGCTGGAGAGGATCGCTGATTGAGTAGATAACTTCGTAAAAGTACAAAAACAGATTTTTATCACACTGGGATGTTTACAAGCTGATATTTATGAGCTAAAAGTAGAAGGTGAGAATATGAAAATGAATTCATCATATTGTTTTTTTTTACCACATTGCATGATTTTCCAAAGGCTGTCTTGACACAGGACATGCATTTTTACCAATATTGTTTGCAAGGAAGGGAAAATTGCAGGTGCTGGTGGATTTGTCTTGAGCCCAGTTCTTTGCACCACAGTGAAAAGAAGCTCCCTGTCCTATCTGGTGTAATTCCAGGGGCAATGGCAAGAGCCTTCTTTTTGTGATACCTGAGCCTGATGTACTAATGACTCATGCCTCTGGAGTTAAGTATTGACCTTGTTCTGTGACCAATTTAAAAGCACTCCTTAATAGGCATTAACTCCTTAGCCTCTTACTTAGTTTATTAAGGGATTTTTATTTCCAATACTAGTGCCTGAAGGCTTTATGTGTGTCATGGTGAAGGTGAAAGAAATCCTTGAAAAGGATGAAAAATTGAATAAATAAATTGCAATTTTGTTTTAATGCAAAGCTATTTTAAAAAATGGATTCTTAAAAGCAGCGTTTAGATTGTCAGTTCTAATCATCTGGGATTTGTTTGATGAATTTAATCTCATAAACTTCTGAAGATAATATAAAATCAAAGATGCCTTCCAGCTCAAATAAAAAGATTGGTCCCACAATAAGACAGGATTCATGAGTGGGATCCTTCCTGGGCTATTTAATACCTTTTGGCTCTTGGGCATGCCACTTCACACTAAATGAAACTCTGAACTTGACCTGGAAATTGAAGTTGGGTAGGAAAGGAAGGAGAGTTGGATTAGGTGATCTTGGGTCAGGTAAAATTACAGCTTATTTCTATACTGCTGGCTCCATGATGCCTAACTTTGACACTCAGTTAAAACATCTGCAAAAAATATGAGGGAAATGGATCCACGAACCTACTCAAAAGAGGTCCCTTCACATGTGGCTGTTGGAATTGTTAACCATATAAGGCAAGTCATAGGCTAAAAGTTCATTGTAAACATGCAACTGCAAATCTAACCGAGGCATGGTTTCCTAACAATCCATGCTTTGTTTCAGTGTTAAATAATTCCCATAAATAACAGAACAACAACTTATTCTTTCTGGTTCTTTAATGTGCACAAAGCTCCTTTGGGGAATTAGGCTATGGATTACAATTCTCATATTGCAGATGGGGAAACTGAGGCTTCATAAAATTTTGCTTTTCCCAGGTTCATACAGTAGAGCCCAAGCTTATATGCAAGTATTAGATAATCACACTAATTTTTGGAACTCAATTAAAAATTGTTATGGTATATCATGTTTTTTAAAATCATTTCTTACAGGTACTCTATAAAAGTTCTGTTAGAGGAGGTTAAAACTGATTTAGTGAATATAAGTATTATTGGGGTAAATTTAAGAAATAACCCGGCTTTGCCCCCTCTGTCAGTTTCGCTGTTGGAATGAATGAGGTGGACACTTTAATGTCCATCTGGAAGATATTCACTTTATAAGATTGCTATACATCACCATATGGGTCAGATAATCAGGCCAATCATCTAAGTAAATATTGTTGTTAAATTATTTCCCATTGTGTAGGTTTAAGCTTCATTAGATCTAGAGTGGAAAGAATATCATTAGCTCAGTGTTTATGGCTAACTACTGTTTTTCATTTTGGATTTGGTGTGATAAATTTAGCAAATAACACTGAAAACGGCTCTTATGCTTGAAAGACATAATTGAATTGCGCTATAGCATTAAAATATTACAACTGGATACAAACTTTATCTATTACCAGTTCATTTTTATTCTAAAACTTCTGGTTTGAGGACCCAACAGACACAATTTGAAAAGTGCAAGGAATAAAATAATAAAGTGTGCCAATGACTGGGATCTTTTCGTTTCAGCTTTTTTTTTTTTTTTTTTTTTTTTTTTTTTTTTTTTTTTTTTTGTTATGCCTTTTACAGTAGAGTTGCAAAGGCTTGAAGAGTTGGAAAAAATTTGCAAGTGAACCTGCAAAGTCAGTTTTAAAAGGACAACCTTGACCACTTAGAATATTTATGCTACAACTAGGCACCCAATTTAATATGCTGGAAGTCTGCTGATTGCACAAGCAGTGGGCCACTTGCATCTGCAATTAACCACTTACACACTTGTTTTTCCTCCAAACCCAAGAGGTTGATTATGTGATTGTAGGTATAACAATTAGCACACATGAAAAGAAAAACCCAGCAGAAGCCTCCTAAGAGTGTCCTTTTATTGAAAGCCTCAAATGGGAACTAATTAGG
Organism: Saimiri boliviensis; assembly: GCF_048565385.1. Lineage (NCBI taxonomy): Eukaryota > Metazoa > Chordata > Mammalia > Primates > Cebidae > Saimiri > Saimiri boliviensis. Next base: position 20,844,924 of record NC_133453.1, on the reverse strand, counting down.
TTAGAAGGTACAGTAGATGGTCCCCAGCATGTGCTATATCAAAACACTTTGCCTGTAGTCTAGTTGCTCTTATTGTGTAATAGAAATTGCTCCCCCACCAGTCCCATGTGGGGATCGCTCTCTGGGATAGTGTAGAAAAGGAGAAATGACATACATGAAATGAATCGGGAAGCCTCCAAATTCTCAGTTATATCCTTGTCACTTTGGGATAACTCAATGGAATAAAGTATGTAGACCAAAGACAGGTCAGAGGAATATACAAGACCCATCCATTTTTTAGAATGCCTTCTTTCTTTTCCTTCCTTCTGTCCTTCTTTGCAATTACATTTTTGCTTCTGAAAATATGGCAAATTAAAAAAATAATAAGATTTGGTTTTCTACTTAGAAAAGATAAAGTATTTAAAATATCGCAAATATAGAGTTGAGCGCATAGAAAAAATAGTGCAACACTCATATAATTGTTAGTAGTAATAAGTTAAGTATATGAACCGATTTGGATACTTGGGGTTAGTATATAAGCCAAAAGTCAGCAGAATTACAAGGAGAATGTGATAAATACCTCAACACATAAAACTCTAATACATTAAAAAAATTAGAACTTATATGTCAAGTAGATACCATTTAGAAAAATATATAGAATTTTGAAACAATGCAATTAATAGACTTGATGGGCCTGTGGTAATAGATGATTTCTATGGAACCTAGCATTCTGCATTCCAGAATGTACATTCTTCAGAAACACACAGAACACTTTAACAAAAAATGACCACATACAAGTCTGCAAATAAAAAATGGAATAATTTCATAGACTATTTAATCACATGAAATAAAAGCGGAAGTAAGCAGGGAGAGAAAAAAATTAATCCTCTTTTCTACACATTTGAAAATAAGACACTTCTACATGATGTATGAGTGAGAGAAAAAATGAAATTAGAAATCAGAAAATGAGAAAATGTTAAGAACTGAATAACACTGAAACCACTAAAAGTAAGAACTGTTGGGATGTAGCTAAAGCAGCACTTAGAGGTAAATGTGCAGATTATTGCCCATGTTACAGAAGAAGAAAGACTAAAAGGTAATGATTATATCCAAATAAGAGGGTTATGGGAAAAACAAAAACAGAATAAATCCAAAGAAAAAAGAATGAAGGAAACTCTAAGATAAGAATAGAAAATAATAAATTAGAGCACAGGAATTAAAAGGAATATTAACAAGGCCAAAATCTGGTTCTTTGAAAGACTAACAATAAATAAAATAAATATGGAAGCACAAACACTACATTATATTACACTGATGAATAATATTATGAAAATGGGGTTATTACAATTAGAGATTAAAAGAGTCATAAGATAATACTATATAATGGCTTTATGGTAATAAATTAGAAAATATAGACAAAAGAGACAATTCTTAGGAAAAAGAAATTTACCATGACTACAAATAGAAAGCTTAAATAAATCTGTCATTGTCATGTATATCAAATTGGTAGCAAAATTTCTAGATACCAAACCTATTAGACCAAAATGGTTTTCAGGTAATTGTTACTAAAATGTCAAGAAAAGTAATATGCAAACTCTTTCAGAACATAGAAAAAGAGAGAAAACCCAACTAATTTAAGAAGCTAATATTACTTTATTAAAAAAGTCAAGAACAATATAAATATATATAAACCAATTTTACTTGCAAATATAAATGGAAAAAGATAAATAAAATCTGACAACCTAAATTCAGAAGTGTGTGTCAAAAATTAATTCTCATGACAAATACATTTTTATTCAATTAACAAAAAAGATTTTAACCTCAATGAAATGTATCCTTACAATATACTACAAAAACATTTTAAAATAGAAAAAAATTATGATAATTTCAGTAAATGAATAACAAAGCATTTAAAGAATTCAAAACTATGTTTATTAGGAAATACTAATAGAAAATTATGAGTAAGAGTGGAACTTAAGCATTTCTATAAAATATTTACAGCAAATATCATTGTTAGTGGTGAATTATTAATAGTATTCTATTAAAATCAAAAAACAAAAAAGGATGCTCACTATCATGATTTCTAATCTACATTCTCCAAGGCAATGTAATAAGATTAGAAAAGAAAAAGATAAATGTTAGAGAGGAAGAAACAGTTATTATTATTCACTTGTTATTGTTTACATAGGATATCAAAGAGGTTCTACAAACTATTTGAGCTAATAAGAGTTCATAAGGTTGCTGAATATAAGGTCAATATATAAAAATTGTATTATATGGATAGACAGTGAGTAAGTACAATGTAAGTTAAAAATAAGATGCCATTAACAACAAAAATAAAAGTGATGTGCCTATGGGTAAATCTAACAAAAGAAGGAAAAAATTATAAATCTAAAGTTTCATACTTGAAAAAACATAAAAGACTGCAGTAAATCAGAAAATATACCTTGTTTCTTTAGAGATAAAATCAGTGTTGTATGGATCACAATGACTTCCCATATTAATCTATAACTGCAATGAAACCCCAATCAAAGTTACAATAGAAATTCACAAACTTCTATTTTTTTTTTTTTTTTTGAAAAGCAAGGAGCCAAAATAACCATAAGAATCTTAAGAAGATAGTCATAAAACAACAGACGCTGGTGAGGCTGTGGAGTAAAGGGAAGGCTTATATGGTATTGGTGAGAATGTAGATTCAGCTGCTGTGAAAAGCAGTCTGGCGACTTCTCAAATAACTTAGAACAGAGGTACCATTCAGCCCAGCAATACCATTGCTGGATACACACACACACACACACATACACACACACACACACACACACACACATAAATCTTTCTACTGAAAAAACACATGCACTTACATGTTCATTGCAGCACTATTTACAATAGCAAAGACATGAAATCATCCTAGGTGCCTGTCAGCATTGGACTGGATAAAGAAAATGTGGTACATATACACCATAGAATACTATACAGCCATCAAAAAGAATAAAATAATGTTCTTCGAAACAACAGGGATGCAGCTGAAGTCCATTATCCTAAGCAAATTAGTACAGGGACAGAAAAACAAATACTGCACATTCTCACTTATGAGTGTGAGCTAAACATTGGTTAATCATGGACATAGAAATGGCAACAATAGACATCGGGGACTATTGGGGAGTGGAGCAAAGGTTGAAAAACTAACTGTTGGGTTCTGTGCTCAATACCTAAGTGAGGGGATCATTCATATGCCAAGCCTCAGCATTGTGTAATATACCCAGGTAACAAACCTGCACATACATGCACCTCTTGATTCTAAAATAAAAGTTTTTTTTTTTTTTTTTTTTTTTTTAAAGAAAGAAGACCAGGCATTTGACTTACCTGACACAAAACCTACAACAAAGTCTAGAAATACAAACAGTATGATAATGACACAGAAGTATACAAACAGACCAGAAACAGAAAAGGAAAACCAAGTAACAGACTTATTTATACATGAGATAAAGTATATGACATAGGTATAAGACAAACAGTGGGGGAAGAATAGGCTACTCAGAATTACACACAAGCCATAACTGTTTTTAACATATGAAAATAAATTACATGTGGGTTAAACACCAAGTTGTGAGAAGAAAGACTATTAAGCATTTAGAAGAAAATACAGAAAATATTTACTATGATAGAAAAAGATTTCTTAAATAAGATTAAAAAACATGAAGCATAAAAAATTACATCCAACTAACACTTACAATACATAACGCTATAAATGAGAAGCAGAGACTGGTATAATAGTGATGATGAGTGCCGAGGTATCTGTTACTTAATTTTCTGTATACTTTAAATGCCTTTACAAGATGCACAATTAGAAATTAAAACAGTAAAGACTAAAAATCACTCAGGGAATGTAGAATAGAGAGTAGGGCAGGAGACCTGAAGATAAGCTTGTTTTTTTAAACCTCTGCTTCTCCTCTCTCATTCTCTCCCTCCATTCAGCTGCAGTATTATTTATGCTACTGATGTAGATCTCCCTCTAGCCTCTTCTTAGTTCAGCTCAGGATATGATGCTTTAACCGTGCTGAGGGCATTTGGGATTGACTACAGAGTTATGACTAAGAGGTGTCTCTGCTTCAAGCCCTTGCAAGCATTTTCTGTCCAAGTTACCATGAAGTATTTCTTGGGTCTCTGACAAAATAACTCTTGTGGGGTGGATGCATATCAATTTCCATAAGCTGGCACCCAGTTACAGCATGACAATTCACTTATGTATCTTGAAAATGCGCATTCAGTGGTAATCCAACTTGTGGATTTGCACAGACAATTCCCAGAGAGGTCTGATTGGAATTTAACCTGTTATGGCACTCCCACTTGATTTTGCAACTGCTCAAAGCTGTCAGACCACACATCCCCATGGATGGTAAGTAGGTGAGGACCTCATTATACTCATTCATTTTTATTATCTTAGGTCTCTTCCGTAGCATATTGGTATCACATGGGGGCTTGTTCTTCTTAAAGACCACCTTTGGATATTACTAGGTCATTGGGTTCCTGGTACCAGGAGAAAGCTGAGTTTAGAGCAATACTCAAAGAATATTGAGCTGCATTCTTGTTTTGCATGTCCATGGAGGCAAGGAAACAAGGCTGTTCATTTACAGTTCTGTCACTGGAGATGGCCCCAAAGTGCTCAGTGAAGTATTGCACCAAGATTAGTTGGAAATAAAACTGGATGAATATTGGCTTGATAAATGAAATGAAATCATATGTAGTTACACATAAAAAAGAGATGGAACAACTTTTACCTAAGTTACCTTGCTCACTGTGGTTTTGAGTCAAGGCTGGACTTGTTTAATGGTTACTTAAAGTCTATTTTTATAGTCTGATTTTGAGGGGCTTTTGGGAAGTACACATATTAAAAGATATTTCAATTCAAGATGGTGATTTCTGAAATTCTAAAATCATTTCGTTAGCTCACACTACTGAAATACAATGATCCATCAACTCCAGCAGGTGCTATGCAGTAGACACCACTGGAGCTCTGCGCTGACATCCTTGGATCATTTTTACCGTTTCTGCGCTTCTCTCCCCAGACTTCGATATGTGTTTACTTCCAATGGTCTAAACTGAAACTTCAGGAGCTGCTTTGCCTCCTTGGGAGGGTACGGGGAGTTTATGTCCCACCCCAACCCTACTCCCAGATGTCCTTAGCCAATAACTGCTAGGGATGCAGCTTCGAAAGGCCAATTCCTAGCTTCTAGTAGGATCAGGGTAATTCTGAGGAGTAACTTACTCTGCAGACTTCCTCCAGGGGATCAGGCTTCTTCCTCATCCCCATCCTGTCTCTCTCCTCCTTTTGTGTTTTCTTCTGGGAGCACCTTCCTGATAAGTCACTGACATCTGTACCATGGCACCTACTTCTGGGGAACCCAACCTAATAGGTGGGTGATGTATTAAAGCTTTCCAAAGATTATCAAAAAAGCTGAAGGGTATTGAGCACTTGAGGTGGCTAAAACTCAATCTATGAAATTAGAAGGGGTAGGAAGAGAAGGTTTTTTTCAGAGAGGTCTGAATGTTCAAAGAAAAGATTGAGCCACTTAAAGCATAGCCTCTGAACAACATTTGTCTAAGTTATTGGATAATTTCCTCAGTTCTCTGGATTTTTTTTGCTTGTGGTGTTTCTTTCTGGAAACTGTGTCTTTCTGCTCCTCTTCCCTCCCTCAGAATGATATTCATATGTGAGTTTAAATAAATATAAGTTTTCTGTTTTCTTTCGAGACAGACTTTACAATCCTTGGATTGGTAGGCTACTTGGAAACATGGCTCACACATCATCTGGTTTGGGGAAACATTCACGTTTTATAAGGATATAAAACTCTCTACTAGTTAAGAATCCCATCAACTGAGAGACACGTTATGGTTGTAGGAACACTAAAGAATTCTGTCTTTGTTTAAGAATATATATATAGTAAAAGTTAAAAGCATGACTGGAAATGATAAACATTGAGTGAAGATGATGGTCCCATGATGGAAAGGAGGGAGGGGAATAGAACTGGAGAAATATATATAGGGATTCAGTTTTTAGTGTAACTGAACTATTATTAACTAAAATATTCAGTTATACTAATATATAGTTTTTAATTTAAGCAGACTGGCAGGAACATAAGATTAAACAAATTAAAAACTCAATATTTTCAAGAGAAGGGCTAAGGGAAGTAGCATGAAGGGGAATAGAGAATGCCTTTTGCTTAAGATGCATGGTCAGCTGGCCAGGGAATAAGGACTGTTCCCCATATTCTGAATGTATAGCACTATTCACTGAAAACTTCTTCATTTTTGGAAATGTTCTACATGTGTGCTGCCTGATATGGTAGCCATTGACATTAGGTGACTATTCAAATTAAACAAAATTTTGAGAGATTAAAAGTTTGGTTTGTCAGTTATGCTAGCTGCATTTCAAGTGTCCAGAGCTATTTTAGGCAGAATAGCTGTAGAATGAAGCCTCAAAGCACAGATTTCACAGACCCACTGATGGGAAAACTAAAGCCCAATTTTTTTCTATAGAGGTGGGGGAATTAATCGAGTAAACATGGCTAGTAAGTGACTGAGGCCCAGTTTTCTGATTCCTAGTAAATGTTATAGTCTATAGCACCCACCTCAAGTGGGGTGTAGGGATGAAGGAGAGATGAGGTGTGTGTATACAGACATGGATGCTTTCTGCTTCTGTGTAAGCATAACTCTAGGATGTAGGGGTATCTCTTCTTTGCTCTCTAAGCACCCTCTCCACCCTCTCCATCATCAGACTTTTTCACCCTCTGATTTCCTGTTGAATTTGTGAAGAGCACTGGGAGGATTTGAGTCTAAGTTGGATAGGAGAGAGAGCCCAGAAATATAATCACATATTTACAGTCAGTTGATTTTCCACAAAGGTGCCAAAAACACACAATGGAAGAAGAAAATTCTCTTCAATAAATTGTGTTAGAAAACTAGATCTCTACATGCAGAAGAATAAAATTGGACCCTTAGCTCACACCATTTACCAAAATCCATTCAAAATGGAATAAACATTTAAATGTAAGGCTTGAAAGTATAAAACCATTAGAAGAAAACAGAAGAAAAGCTCGAAGACACTGACCTGGGAAATAATTTCTTGGATATGACCCCAAAAGTATAGACAACAAAAGCAAAAATAGACAAATGGGTTGTACCAAAATAAAAGCATCTGTACAGCAAAGGATACAATTAACAAGTGAAGAGACAATCCATGGATTGAGAAAATAGTTACAAACCATATTCTGATAAGGGGTTAATATCCAAAATATATAAAGTATTCAGAAACCTTAATACTAAGAAAATATACAACTTAATTTTTAAAATGGGCAAGGGACCTGAAAAGACATTTCTCAAAAGGAGACACACAAATGGCCAACAGATATATTAAAAAAGTGCTTAACGTCACTAATCATCAGGAAATATGAATTAAAACCACATGAAATGTCACCTTATACCTGTTACAGTGGCTACTAATAAAAAAGACAAAAGGATAATGAGTGTTGATAATGTAGAGAAGAGAGAACTCTCATATAGTGTTGGTGGGAATGTAAATTAGTACAGCCATTATGAAAACAGTATGGAGATTCCTCGAAAAATTAAAAATTGAACTAACATATGTAGTAATCCCATTTCTGGGTATATATCCAACGGAATTGACACCAGTATGCCAAAGAGATTTAATGATTAATTAATTGCACAGAATGGGATGTATTATGTATTCCAAATTTGCTTACAAAGTAGATTTTGAACCTTTTGACCACACAAAATAAGTATGTGAAATGACAGTATGCTAATGTGTTTGATTTATTCATTCTGCAATGTATTCAGATATCAAAACATCACATTGTACCCCACAAATATATACAATTATTATTTGTCAATTAAAAATAAAATAAGAATTTGAGTCAAAAGATGGTGAGTAAGAGTAGGGTATGTGTTGTTCCAATTCATCTCCTTGATATCCTCTCAGTACCGAACTCTTATCTCCCAGACCTCTCCATAGAGCTCTCCCTGAATTAGACAGAGCTTCAGTAGGAAACACATAACAAATCAAATAGGATGATTTGAGGAGAACTTAATGAACAGATACTTATAGCTGTTCATTATAGTAACTTATAGTTACATTATAGTAACATATAGCTACTTATAGTAAGAGTGGGGAGCCAATATAAACCTTGGCCTTGGAAGGGAGAGGCAAGAGAGCAGTTTCTCCATACAGAGATAGAGTCACATTGTCTCCCTGTCTGTTTCTAAGGCACATGCAAGTTTTGTTGGTGATTTTTAAGCATTTTACCTGGGGACCAGGACACAGGAGAGAACTTATATTTTCCTCCGGCCTCTAAATTCTTCTTTGTTCAATCAATTGTTATTGGGTATCTACAATTGATAAGTTACTGTATTAGCTAATTTGGAGATATGGAATTGAGTAAGGCCTTTTTCCTAACTTTGAAGCTCTTTGCTACGTATTAAGATATGTGAGACACACAGGCATGAAATCATTGGACCAATAAATCTCAAATTAAATGTACGTATGAAATATGTTAGCACATTATGTATGTGTATGTAAGATCCGCTACTTTCTGGCTGTATAGTTTTGGACAGTTTGTCTTCTTCCTCTGGGTCCTTATTTACCTGAAAAATTAAGTTATCTTTCACTGTTACTTTGATTAAAATAATAATTTTTAAAGTGCATCCACTTCTCTAGTGAACCTCTCTACTTGGATGTTGAACAGACATCTGAACTCTTAATTGTAAGAGTTGAAATTCAACTCCAGTTGAATTTCCAATCTACTTTGCAAATCTATTTACCTTATAGTCTTTCCATTTGAAGGAATGAAACTTTGTTAAGACTCCTTACTTTTTTGCATATCCCATAATCTAGACATTAGGAAATAATGTTGGTTCAACCTGTCTTAGTCTGTTTTGTGCTGCTATCACAAAATACCTGAGAGTGGGAAAGTTATAATGAACAGAAACATTTTGGCTCAAAGTTCTGGAGACTGGAAAGTCCAATATCAAGTTGTTGACATCTGTTGAGGGCTTTCTTGCTGTTTCATCACATGGTACAAGGTAGAAGGGCCAAGAGAGAGAGAGAACCCACTCATGAAAACTGTTTTTTAAAGGCGTTAAACCAACCAATGAGGGCAGCCTAACCACCTCTTAGAGGTCCCACGTCCCGATACCATTACATTGGCAATTTGTGTTTCAACATGGGTTTTGGAGGGGACAAACATTCAAACCATAGCAACCTTCAAATATATCTCAAGCCCACCCACTTCTCACCACCTGCACTGTGATCACTGTGTTCCAAGCTACCATCATCTGTGATCTGGATCATTGGAACATCTCGTTACTAGTATCCCTGTTTTCATCTAAATCGCCTAAGCATGACCATGTGATATGATTGATCTTTGTTTTTTTTCTTAATTTTGTTTAACTTACCTTTAACAACATGTTTTGGTTTTGTTTTGTTTTTTGTATGTTTTTGTTTTTGTTTTGGTAGTCTGTTCTCTTTGGACACCATTTTATGACAATTTTCCCTAAGGCTTTGTGACTTTTATGCTTTTTTGTAAGGATAACATACACATTATTAAATATTTTCTTACTTTATGGAGAACCCACAGAGTCAAGCACTGAGCTATACATTTAAAAAATGACATTTCATAATCATGTTAATCTGAATAGGTAGGCATTCTATCCCCATTTTGCTTAGAAATCACTAAGAAACAGCTTCCAACAAAAGTCAGAACTTTGCTTAATGATCTTTGGCTCGAGACAGTCTTTTTCCTTCCAAAGATAGGTGTTTGAGAGTCTCTGTCACCAAGAGATTCTGAACCAAAACAGCCATGGCACATCAATCAAATCTTATTTACCTCTGGACTATGTGTATAATGCATTTGGTAAGCATTTCCTGGAGAACAACTTTATTCAAGGAGTGCTAAGCTAATTCAGAGAAGAACAAGGCATTAACCTTGTTTTCAAAGTGGCAGAGATACAAATGTGCACAACTTACTTCAGTCTACTTCAGAACAATATGATAAGGGTGTTTAAGTCATGTCAGAAGACTAAGCAGCTATTAATGTCCTCAGTATGGAAAATAATTACCAAAATGATTCTAAATCAGAGTTTATTTACACTTTCATTGTGAAAGAGAATCATTTGCCAGTTTGACAAAAATGTTATGATTTGATAACAGGTGTTGAAAAAGAAAACTGTTAATAGGATCTGGGTCCCTGCCATAAAATTTAGAGGTTATGGAAATTCAAACACAGTTTACATTCTCTCCATGGCACTGAAACATTTTTGAAGGCAAGAACATCCTTTTTCTTAAAACAAGTAGTCATTTGCCTAAAGAAGTGACATGTAAACAAGATCCTTATTCTAAACTTGTCTTCCCTGTGTAGATATGAATATAGACATTTGGATTTAAGTTGTGACATGTGTATCTCTGTCTCACAGATTGACATATCCTTTCCTCTTTTAATTCTTTTGGTTAGTATAAGTTTCTTTATCAATCCTTTTTTTTTTTTTTTCTATTTAAGGAACATTTTGAAAGCTAATGACTTCAGTTATCCTGGTCTATTTTTTCATGTCCTTCCCAGAGGCACATGTCAGACAATCACATGCTCTCCCTATTTATCCCACTGCAGCCTAGAATTTCTTGATTGTCTTCTGGAGCTCAGGTCATTCCTAAGATCAGTGTGTATGACACTTTCTTTTAGGATTTATTGATCCATTCCCACCAAGTCCACTGATGGATGGGTGGATGGATGCAGGATTAAATTTGCTTTCAGCTGTATGTAAGGAGAATTAGTTTCAGTTAGTTATTTCCAGAGAGAATGGATATCAATGCATATGTTATTTCATGTTATGAAGATGGCTCATAGTAAGTTCTGTGTCTATGGAGAACGTTCAGAAGAATTGTCAGTAATTTCACTAATTTTATGGTTTATCTCTCTCTGCACAAAAGGGTTTACTGGATATATATTTAAAAGAATGTTGGAAATAAGCAAATACCCCATAAAATCCAAGACAAATATCTATTAGGAAAAATAGTTAATTTTTGTGAATGATAGGTAAATTCTCATTAGAGTTTCTCATAAATTGTAATAGCTTCATATTAAATTAAAACTGGATTTATTATATATACAGTATTTGGTAACATATAAAAAGACAACTCTGACTCCCTACACAATAAGTTCTGTTGAATAAAATAATCGATTTGTGCTTTGTAGTCCTCAAGTGTACAGATTTCAAAAGAAAACCATGGCGGGAACAATAATGTTTGCCAAATGTCAGATTGCTTCTCTGCATTTACCAGGTTCTCTTGTACTTCGTGTAAGGTCATAAGAACAGCTCTGGTCAATGTCCTTGGAGTGAAAGTGATTCTTTTCACTGTAGATTTAAGGGAATAAGGGTGGTTGTGAGTTCTGTATGCTCCCTTTGCCTGATGTGGCAATCTTGAATGTCATGTGTGGAAGACATGGTGATGTTATAAGAGGATGGAGTAGCCTCAGTCTGGGCCCCTTGTCGAATATGGAGCAAAGCCTGCTGATCTGTGTTGGATACATCTTGTAAACATGCATGTTAACATTTACAGTGTGGAGTCAGTGAGATTTGGGTCTATTGGTAGTACCAAAATTACTGTGCCTAAATCAAGTACCTTTTTAAGGGAAATAAGGTTTGTTTCCTGGCTTCTCTTAACATACTGCCTACAGGTAAATGCAGGTGTTTACCATAGAACAAGAGTTTATGTCCCTTTTCATGGAAAAGGGAAAGAGCTATGACATCTAAACTTATACAAAAATATCATTGCTAAACAAGGTGTTCTCATTAACATAGCATATAAAGATAACAAAATTAATAAGAAAAAAACTAAAAAAAGGCATGCTATGAATATAAAATATTTTCCATCTGATATTTCTTCCTTTCTAAATATACTACACAGATGTAAAGGCACCTGGGTGTCTTAGGAATCAAAATTGTGACCATCTAATGTGGAAATTCAGCATATTAAACATGTAAAAATGCAATGAGATGTTTCCCTGCAGCTGTTTCTGATGCACAGTTCATTGTCTGTCTCAATTAGAAACTCATCTTTTGCAATACCATTTCCTTCTCTGTGGTTGATTTGATCAAACATCCTATTGTGTAAGCCAAAAACATAGCTTTACCAAATCAGCCACAGTATTGTTTAAAACTCATTCATTACATTATTCTTCATCAAAGCTTATGATACTAATATCTCTGAAGAAAAACTGAATCTCAGATGAAGATTTTCAAATCCACTTGACTAGAAGCAGTCTGTGAACAGAGCTTTCCCCCCACTTTTCATATTTTTTAAAGGAAAACAGAATGATTTGGTCTTGTATGGATCATGACAATACCAAACAGATGCAAATAAATATTAAAGTAATATATTTTAGCACTGGATCACAGCCCAAATTCTTTGCCCCAGAAAATAACATAAGTGTTCTAGTGTGCATGTGGTTTACATTTAAGGTATAATGAACTGTTCAAATAGAGAAGGGCAGGCAACCATATTAAAAATAAACATCAAATTTTAACAAAGACACATCTACTTAGTTTACAAATAACCCTAATGGTTTCAGTTTATTGCAGCTACTCCAGCATACAGCATCTTTGGTGGAACCCAACTTCTAATTTTAGGGTTCACAGTGAATCTGGAAAGGTTGCTATGTATAATTCTTTCATGGAATAATTGTTTAACTGTGATCACATTGCCAGAGTGAGTACAGTCTCTAACAAAAGGCTAGAAGCAAGAGTAAAATAGGAAAACAAACGGTATATAAATACCCAAGACTGTGTAACCAAGGCCACTGACTCAGAAGTCAGTTACAATTTATTTGTGACATGCATCATTTTAATAGCACTTATTGACTAGTATTGTGATACGCCCCTCTTGGTTCTGATGCCATTGTGTCACATAGCTCTATTGAGAAAACCTGAGAAGAAATGGAAACAGTGTACTCTTCCCATATTACTTTAGGTTTCAAGACACCAGCAAGGCGTATTTCAAACGTTTGTAACCCACATGCACACATCTGCAAACACACACACACACTCTGAAAGCTTAGTGTTTGCCACCTTTGTTTATAATGACAAATACACCCTGCTTTTCGTCTCAGTAAGTGGGTCTTTGTAACCAGGGAAATAATCTTGATTTTCAGACCAAAGAAAGACTGGGATGTTGTCTTTGTAAAAGATCAGTAAGTGGAATCTATTGTTCCAGTAAACCCCTATGTTCTAGTTTATAGTTACAAACTATAAACTGTTAACTTCTCCTGGGGCCTTTCAAGATTCAGCTGATAAAATGACAACCACTCTTGAAATGACACAACCAGTCCCTGATTTTGACATTGCTTAGAGTTCTGTCATTGGCAACACCATCTCCCTCTTTGCTTGTTAGAGAGTGAGGGAGCAATTGTGCCACCCATCTGGGCTGACCAGTGGATGAGTGGCAGGATTCCAACTTTGCAGAAATGATGTGAGAAACCTAAGCAAAGAAAGTAGGTGGAATTATCCCCTCCAGGTTGTCTAACACCAGTCAGTATATTAATTAAATCTTCAAATTAGTTACCGACCCCTATTTATTTCTGTTGTATTGGTCAGTTAGGTGAACCTGGATTTGCTATAATATAAAAATAATTCCAAATCCCTTCTTAGCTTCTTATAGTTCTTTTAGATTTTCTTTTCTAAAAGTCAGATGCTATTTTTCACTTACTCATTGAGTGAGACTTTTCCCAACTATCTGAATCTTCTCTGGTTTCCAAAACTTTTTAGTCTCACAAAAAAATTCATGAACACAGATTTACGAAAGAGATTTGCAAAAAAAAAAAAAAAAAAAAAAAAAAGAAAAGAAAAGAAGAAAGAAAGAAAGACAAAAACGGAATAAAATGCAATCAGCTACCTAAGAGGAATTTAACATGTGTAACTTTCTTTGAACCATTTTTTGCAGGCTGGATCACTGAAGGGTTTTGCAAAAAGATGGAGTTGACATAGTTGTCCTGGGGTTACTTCATGGTATACCTGATCTTACATGTCCTATACAGAGTTGTCATTGTCTCAGGCAGGAAATTCTATTATTTACCCTTCTTCTGAAGAATTTTGTATTTTACAAAGAGGAGGAACCTCTAGGAGCTTTTACAAGTGCTGAACACACTCGGGGCGACTAGGAAAAGAACAAGAACAAGGTCTAAAGGAAGTTAAAAGCCTGTGGGTAGGTGATTAAAAAAAAATCTGAAAAAGTAGAGGCAGGAAAAATAGAAAATTAAGAATTCCTACAGAAATCTTCCAGTAATATTGGGAAACTCATTTATACTGAAGGGAATGAAAGTAGTCCACCTGATTACTAACTTGCTGTTTATTAAAATTGTCTTATTGCCCATGCCAAATTTTCTGTTCTTTAATGACTAAAGTAATATATGCATTAAAACAAATTCCAACAATATGTGTGTTAAAAATACTGCTTTTCACTCTTACACATTTCATTTTTAATCTTTACCACTCTTCCTCATTTTAATAACTATAATAACTATAAAATTTTTTCCTTTAGTCTTGCTACTCAAAGCATAGTCCTTGAATCAGCAGCATTGACATCCTGGGAGTTTGGTGATAACAGAGAATTTTAGGTTAGATCTTTTGAATTGGAATCTGCATTTTAATAAGATCCTTCATCATTTATATATTTATATGCCTATTAAAGTTAAGAAGTCCTGTCCTATTACACTGAAATTTCACTTGCTGGACTCTCTCTTTCTAATGTGTATATAGATAGATAGATAGATAGATAGATAGTTAGATAGATATAGATAGATAGATAGATAGGTAGATAGATAGGTAGGTAGATAGATAGATATAGATAGATAGATATATGTATAAAACAGCAAAAAATTAGAAACAATAAAAATGTCTATTAGTAGGGAACAAAAATAAATCATGATGTAGTCATAAGGTGCAATGCATTGCAGAGTGATACTTCTTTCTTTCAGTCTTAATCATGTATCATCCAGCTGATGCTTTGGGGCCTATCTTTTCATAATCAAGAGACCTGCCAATATGTTTTAACAAATGAAATAAGATCTACCTTAAAGAGATGCTATTTATATCCCTTAGGGATGAAAGTATCTAGAGTTAAGTTTTTCAGTAACTTTAAAAAATATTGTATATTATATTACTACACATTATAATTTCTAG
Organism: Saimiri boliviensis; assembly: GCF_048565385.1. NCBI lineage: Eukaryota > Metazoa > Chordata > Mammalia > Primates > Cebidae > Saimiri > Saimiri boliviensis. Next base: position 20,829,702 of record NC_133453.1, on the reverse strand, counting down.
ATTATATAACACATAAACATATTTTACGTAATAAATTAAACAAATGATAAACATCCATCTAGTGTCTCTTGCATCCCTCACTTTCTCCATTTATCCCCAGTTGCTGCCTGTTAGTGAACCAAGCAGCATGGAGGTATACTCAGTTCATTTCAAAGGGACACAGAGCTGTTCCCAAATCTGAGAGTGTGAAAGAGCCAGAGTGCATGGTCTGTTCACTAGGGAAGACCTGTTGCCTTCCAGCATTGCTTTAGTTGTTGCTACCTGGAGTCATGTTGAACCAGGGGCATCTATGCAGTCTATGATATAGTGTCCATAATTTCAAGGCTGCCCTTACTGAGCCTAAACCTTGTCTGGACCACAGGGATATTTGCAGGACACTTAATCCCACTCCCATTTACTCACTTCTATGTAGTTTCCATGGGTTTCTTGTCAAAGGTTTAGCCATTATTCCTAAAGTGCATTTACTGTGTCTGAGTGACTGAGTTAGGAAGAGGAGTACCTGGTTCAATAATGAATCCAGGCAGCAACAACTGAAGCAATGATGGGAGAGAACAGGGCTTCCCTAGTGACTGATCACATAATCTGTTCTTTCTCAACTTGGCATTTGGGAGTAGGTCTATCTCCCTAACCACATGCTGTGCTGTGGCTGTGTATTTGTAGATCAAAATTCTGTAGAAGGGAAGAGCCTCCAGAGCGATACTTTAACTCACGGATTCTCAACCCTACATTACCTAGTTAGCTTTATATAATGATGATAGCCAGGTCCTACCCCCTGAGATCCTGATCCAATTGGGTTGCATTGAAAAACATTTAAAATGATTTTATTTAATCATCAGAATAACTACAGATAAATAGGGATGAAGAATTGAAGGGCTTAAAAACCTCAGAATGAATGCCCAGTTCTCCTGCCTATAGGTGACTTGCTTTTCCACCACTCACTCCCTTGTTTTGCAATGAGACGTGAAGTTCAAGCACCAGAGTGTTGCTGAGCTCTAGTATGGATTTGAGCACCTGGATGTGTTTGGTTTAGAATGGCATTCAGAAGTGTGACTGACATGCAGCATACCTTACAAGCTGGAAGGGTCTGGATTCTCCAGTCAGATCACAACCTGAGACCCATCAGACACTCCTGCTGGGAGAGATGAAAAAGACCACAGTGTTCAATACTTTGTCTTAAAATGTAAAGTTAATGGAGCAGCCTGACTAATATAATGTATTTATTTTGATCTACAACATACTGTTTGATATGTTAGAATGAATTTTTAATTAGCTATAGTAAACAACAAAGAAATGTACTGAACTCCTTCTAGAAACAGCTTTTTAAAAATAACCAGGATAATTTTTCAGTTTAACATGGAATTCAGATACCAGTAGAAGGAGCGATTGTTGGATGGTTCAGTTGTATGATTAAATGCTCTTTTGGACAGGATCTGTGAGCACTGGATGTAGATTACTAAGTCATTTACAATTCATTACTGCATTGTAGGTATTAGTATCACTTTCATTTTTATCACATCTTGGGGCCAAAAATGTTTTTAGAAGGTCATTTAGCGTTCAGAAAACTATGACTTATGGTGAAAGCATTGTTCGTTCTCTGACTTTAATGTGCTCATTTAGAGAAAAGTTACAGGGAAATACTTTTGCTTAAGCTCTGAATCTGACCCTCCTGCAATCCCTCACATAAAATGACTTGTGATTAATGACTTCTTGTATTCTCCCTGCCCATTGTTGATTACATAAACATTTTCTTAACCTACAAATAGCATTCAGAGTGAAAGGATGTTTATCATTTTTAGAATAATACAACTCCAATTGTAAAAACTGAGGGACTGACTCACCAGAACGATTTAAAATTGGAATCGTTGAATCAATCAGAGAGGATAAAGAGAATTTACCTATGAAGTGTCAAGCACAGAAAATGAAGCCATTTGGTTTTCATTCTAACAAGAATAAAATAAAATGTTGGCCTGTTGCCTTGTTGGGTGACGTTCAAAAAATACCTAAGGTGAGAAGTGGTTAATGATTAATATATTTTAATTACAATAGGAGAGAAAACTTGGTTAAAAATGTGAAGGATTGAAGCATAGCACTTCTCTAACTAGCTGCTAATTATTTATTCTGCATTTCATTTTCATTACTTAAGATTCAAAGAAGAAACTAATATTTTATTTTTTATTTTGTTTATTTTTAATTTTTGTGGGTACATAGTAGGTGTATATATTTATGGGGTACATGAGATGTTTTGATACAATCATGCAATGTGTAATAATCACATAATAGAAAAATGGGGTATCCATCCCTGAAGCTTTTATTCTTTGTGTTACAAACAATCTAATTATGTTCTTTTGTCATTTTAAAATGTCTAATTAAATTATTATTGAGCATAGATACCCTGTTGTTCTGTCAAATACTAAGTCTTATTCATCCTTTCTAGCTAATTTTTGTACCCATTAACCTTCTTTGCCTCCCCACTACCTCACTACACTTTTCAACATCTGGTAGCCATTCTTCTACTCTACCTCCATAAGTTCAATAGTTTTGATTTTTAGATCCCACAAATAAGTGGGAACATGCAGTGTTTGTCTTTCTGTGCCTGTCTTGTCTCACCTAACATCATGATTTTCGGTCCGTCCATGTTGTTGCAAATGATAGAATCTCATTCCTTTTTATGGCTGAATAGTACTCCCTTGTGTATATGTACCACATTTTCTTTATCCATTCATCTTTGATGGACACTTAGGTTGCTTCCACATTGTGGCTATTGTGAACAGTGCTGTAACAAACATGGGAGTGCAGCTATTTCTTCAATATACTGTTTTTCTTTTTCTTGGGTGTGTACCCAGCAGTGAGATAGTTGCTGGATCACATGGTAGCTCTATTATTAGTTTATTTGAGGAAGCTGTAAACTATTCTTTTTCTTTTTCTTTTTTTTTTTTTTTGAGACGGAGTTTCACTCTTTTGCCCAGGCTGGAGTGAAGTGGTATGACCTCGGTTCACTGCAACTTCTGCTCTCCGGGTTCAAGTGATTCTTCTGCCTCAGCCTCCCAAGTAGCTGGGATTACAGGTGCCTGCCACCATACTCGGCTAACTTTTTGTAATTTTAGTAGAGATGGCATTTCACCATGTTGGCCAGGCTGGTGTCAGACTCCTGACCTCAGGTTATCTACCCGCCTTAGCCTCCAAAAGTGCTTAGGAATACAGGTGTGAGTCACCGTGCTCGGCCTAACCTATTCTTCATAGAGGTTGTATTAATTTACATTCCCACCAAAAAATGTATGAAGGTTTCCTTTTCTCTGCATCCTTGCCACCATTTATTGTTGTCTGTCTTTTGGATAAAAGCCATCTTAACTGAGGTAAAATATTATCTCATTGTAGTTTTGATTTGTATGTCTCCGATTATCAATGATGTTGAGCACCTTTTCAAATGCCTGTTTGCCATTTGTATTCTTCTTTTGAGAAATGTCTATTCAAATCTTTCATCCTTTTTAAAAATTGGATTATTAGATTTTTTTCCTATAGAGTTGTTTCGGCTTCTTATATTTTCTGATTATTAATCACTTGACAGATGAGTAGTTTGCAAATATTTTCTCCCATTCTGTGAACTGACTTTTCACATTGTTGATTGTTTTTCTCCATCTTATTAGTCAAGAAATTTTTGGCCAGACCAATGTCCTGGAGAGTTTCACGAATTTTTTGTTTGTTTGTTTGTTTAGTAGTTTCACAGTTTGTGGTCCTAGATTTAAGTCTTTAAACCATTTTCATTTTATTTTTGTCTATGGAAAGGGTCTAGTTTCATTCTTCTGCAGGTGAATATCCAATTTTCCCAGCACCATTTATTGAAGAGACTGTTCTTTCCCAAGTGTACGTTCTTGGCACCCAGTGAATGTTCTTGGTATATGTCAAAAGAGTTCTCTGTAGGAGTGTGTATTTATTTATTGATTCTCTATTCTGTTCCATCGTTCTATGTGTCTGTTTTTATGTCAGTACAATGTTGTTTTGATTACTGTATCTCTGTGGTATGGTTTAAAGTCAGGTAATGTGATTCCTCCAGTTTTGTTATTTTTGCTCAAAATAGCTTTGGCTATTCTGGGTTTTTTGTGGTTCCATAAAAAAAAAAAAAAATTTAGGTTAGGTTTTTCTATTTCTGTGAAGAATGTCATTGGTAATTTAATAGAGATTGCATTGAATCTGTAGATTGCTTTAGACAGTATGGACATTTTAATAATATTGATTATTTCAATCCATGAACACAGAACATTTTTCGCTTTTTTGCCCTCTTCCATTTCTTTCATCAATGTTTTGTTATTTTCATTGCAGAGATTTTTCACTTCTTTGGTTAATTCCTAGGTACTTAATATTGTTGTGGCTGTTAGAAATGTAGTAACTTTTTAAATTTCTTTTTTCGATTGTTTGCTGCTGGCATACAGTAGTGCCAATAATTTTTATATGTCAATTCAGTATCCTGCAACTTTGCTGTATTTGTTGATCAGTTCTAATAGTTTTTTTGGTGGAGTCTTTAGATTTTTCCAAATTTAATGTTACATAATCTGCAAACAAGGATAATTTGACTTCTTCCTTTCCAATTCAAATGTCATTTCTTTCTTCTTTTTGTGTAATTGCTCTACCTAGGATTTCCATTATTATGTTGAATAATGGTTATAAAAGTGAGTATTCTTGTCTTATACAGGACATTAGAGAAAAGGCTTTCAGTTTCTCACCATTCAGTGTGATACTAGCTGCAAGTCCTTGTATATGTCTTTTACTTTGTTGTGGTATACCCAGTTTTCTGAGGGTTTTATTTTTATTATGAAGAGGCATTTTTATCAAATGATTTCTAAATATGAATTGAAATGATTATACAGTTTTTGTCCTTCATTCTGTTGATATGATATATGATGTTGATTTATTTGTATAAGTTGAACCATCCTTGCATCCTTGAAATAAATCCCACTTGGTCATGATGAATGATCTTTTTAATGTGTTGTTGAATTTGGTTTGCCAGTATGTTTTTGAGGATTTTTGCATCAATATTGATCAGAGATATTGCCCTGTGGTTTTCTTTTTTTTTTGATGTGTCTTTATCTGTTTTCAGTATTAGGGTAGGGTAATACTGCCTTTGTAGAATGAGTTTGGAAGTGTTCCCTCCTGCTCTATTTTTCAGAATAGTTTGAGTAGGATTGGTATTAGTTCTTCTTTAAATATTTGGTAAAATTCAGCAGTGTAGCCATCAGGCCCGGGGCTTTACTTTACTGAGGAACTTTTTATTATGGCTTCAACCCCATTACTTGTCTTTGGTCTGTTCAGGTTTTGGATTTCTTCTTGGTTCAATCTTCCTGGGTTGAATGTGTCTCGGAATTTTTCCATTTCTTCTAGATTTTCCAATTTATTGGCATATAGTTGCTCATAGCAGCCACTTATGATCTTTTGAATTTCTGCAGTATCAGTAGTCATGTCTCCTTTTCCATCTCTCATTTTGTTTACTTGGATCTCCTTTTTTTCCCCCTCTAATTAGTCTCTGACTAAAGGTTCATCAATTTTGTTTAATTTTTCAGAAAACCAACTTCTCGTTTCATTAATTTTTTGTATTCATTTCAATTTCATTTATTTCTGCTTTGATCATGTTATTTCTCTTATTCTACTAATTTTGGGTTTGATTTTATTTTGCTTTTCTAGTTCTTTAAGATGCATTGTTAAGCTGTTTATTTGAAGATCTTCCTTTTTGGTAGGCACTTATAAACTTCCCTTTTAGTACTGTTTTTGCTGTATTTCATAGGTTTTGGTATGTTGTGTTTCCTTTATCATTTGTTTCAAGAAATTCTTCAATGTATTTTCCAATTGCTTTATGACTCACTGGTCATTTAGGTACATATTGTTTAATTTCCATGTGTTTGTATAGTTTCAAAATTCCTCTTTTCTTGATGTTTAGTTTTATTCCATTGTGGTCAGAAAAAATGCTTGATATTATTTCAAGTTTTTTTTCAATGTTTTGACACTTATTTGGGATTTAACATATGATCCTTGAGAATGCTTCATGTGGTGAGGAAAAGAATGTGTGTTCTGCAGTCATTCAATGAAATGTTCTGTAAATTACTATTAGATCCATCTAGTCTATAGTGCAGATTAAGTCTAATGTTTCTTTGTTGATTTTCTGTCCGGAAGATCTGTCTAATGCTGAAAATGGGGTGTTGAAGTCTCCAGCTATTATTGTATTGGGGCCTGTCTCTCTCTTTAGTGCTAATAACATTTGCTTTACATATCTGGGTGTTCCAGTGCTGAGTGCACATATATTTATAAATGCCATATCCTCTTGTTGAATTGACCTCTTCATCATTATATAGTGACCTTCTTGTGTCTTCATATGGTTTTTGTTTTGAAATCTATTTTGTCTGATATAAATATAGCCACTCTTGTTCTTTATTGATTTCTATTGACACGGAATATCTTTCCATACCTTTATTTTCAGCCAATATGTGTCTTTATAAATGAAGTGTGTTTCTTATCTTGCCTTGTTATTTAAAATATATTCAGGCACTTTATGTCTTTTGATTGGAAAGCTTAAATCATTTATATTTGATGTCACTATTTATAAGTAAGGACTTATCCTGCCATGTTGTTATTTGTTTTCTGGTTGTTTTGTGGTCCTCACTTCCTTCTTTCTTTCCTTCCTGTCTAGAAGAAGCTAATATTTAATATAAGAGAGATTAGAGAGTGGATTGACTTGGTGAACATTCAATTTTATTTCAGCATCTGGGAGAGCAACCTTGTTCCTATTAGTCATTACAAAATTATTTGGTTGTCATTATGTATAATTCTAGAATTTGATCACATGAATGTTATAATCATAATACATTAAAGAAAACATTAATAAAGAAAGGTTGACAGCATAATATTTATTGGAAATCGAATCCAAACCAGGCAGCTTCTGGTTCAAATAATTACTTAGACAGGAGTTGTGATCTGTGCTCATCTTGGCTTAAGATCATTACATTTCTTAAAGTAAGTATCGAAGAACATTTTGCTTATGATGAACATTTACCCTGGAATATATATTATGGGAAATATTTTTACATCATAAATCAATAATGAAATAGCCTGATTCTCATTGATCTGTGCCTAAATGGAAAGTGAGCCACAGCTCAGACATGCACATAGAAAAACCTGAAGCCTCCCAGATTTCGTGGGTTGTCACTTCACATGGAATGTTTCTGGGCAGGAGCTTTCTTTTTTCTGGGGTTCCTATATCTAGGGAATGTGAGATGAACTCAAAGGAAGCATACACTCTTGTCACTTTTAAAGGTCCAAGATTAACCAACTCAGTGGACTATACTGAAAGAAGGCACTAAATCTTTACTGAGTTTCTATTAGTTAATAATTAATTAATTAATAAATAATAAAATAAAAAAGTACTTAGAAATACATCTAACATAAAAACACACACACTAAAATAATGAATAATGATTAATAAACTCCCAGATGTCAGGTTTGTGAATATTTTTTAAGTAATCCTTTCTTTTTGGAAACATTTTACCATGGATAAGAAAAAATAATTCCCTTAAATAATCTATTAGCTGCAAAAAAGCAAACCATAAATTCACAAAGAATGGCAACACTAACTATGATGTTTCAGTATAATTCTGTTAGGAGACAGGTTTAATATGCTCCAAAGCTAGAGAACAACTTAACCAAAAGAAACCATAAAAACACAGTCCCCAAGCTGTATGAAGGCTCTAAAAACTCATTCTTCAAAAGTCATTTTGCAGGTCTATGGCTATCCCAGAGATCACAACCTTCGGCATCAGGTAGAGTGACAGAGGTTTATACTGGATGTCTCTCAGATAGCGGCTGTGTGACTTTAGGCAAGTTAATACTCTGAGGATGATTTGTTTGTTTCCAAAGTGAGGATGATAGTGAAGTTAGAATAATGTGCAGTTAATCATTATTATTCATAGAGTACACATTTGCAAATGTACATACTCACTAAAATTTATGTGTAGCCCCCAAATTAATACTCGGCAGTGCTCTAGTGGTCATTTGTGGACATGTGCATGCACAGAGCCACCAACACTCTCGGATATGAGATGCCACATTCCCAGTGGAGATAGGACAAGGTGACAACACGCATGATGCTCTTCCTTCTTTATGCAGCTCTCAAACTGTAAACAAGCACTTTTAAGGTACATTTAGCACCATGTTTTTCTCATTTTTCTGTTTTTTTGGGTGAATTTGCTATTTAAAATAGCCCATGCCTAGTTCTGAAGTGCTAAGTGTTACTAAGCGTAAGAAGGCAGTGATGTGCCTTATAGAGAAAATATGTGTGTTAGCTATGCTTCATTCAGGCATGGGTTATAGTGCTGTTGGCTGTGAGTTCAAGGTTAATGAATCAACTATATATTAAATAAGATACTATTGAACAGAAACACATCTAGAACAAGGTTGTATATTGATGAAAACACTGTCAACAGAGATGTGCAGGTCCCTAAACCTGTATTTCCCCTAGAAACAACTGTTCAGTATTATCAGGGACTTTATAGAGTATAACTACTGTGAATAATGAGAAGCAACTGTATAGAAAGTGTCTGTACACTTTGGATTTAAGCCTATTTCAAAATTGGAATCTCTTTCATCCAACTTGCTGGACCTAAAATGTAATTGTATGAATCTGGTTTTTCTCCATTTTCTCAATTTCTATCAGCCCCAACATTATCCTCTGGCCTTTTTCACGCAGCAAAATATTATAACAAAATTTAAGAAAAACCTGTTCATTAAGTATAGAATGTATGTCAAACACCTTGCTAAGAAATAGATGCCCTGCAGCTGTTTGGAGATCTGTGATCTGCTAAGATAGAGACATACATATTGGTTCACAATTGAACATGACCCTGATGTGATGGATTATGGACAAAGCACAGTGGTGACACAGAGGATGGACCAGCTGAATGACTTTGAAGGGAGAGGGATCGAGGAAGAGAGGGCTTAATATGCGATGTGGTATTTTGCCTGGGCTTTAATGTATGTAATAATGTTCACCAGGCAAAGAAGGTAAAAGCAGACCAAGAGAGGAGAACTGCATGTGGAAAGACACAAAGGTGTAAAAGAACATCTACGTCAATGTGGCTGGAAGGTAGAGTGTGAGGTAGGTGCAGGAGATGAGGGAGGACCAGAGAGAGGGGCAGGGAGTGCCTAGAGATGAGACTTGCGAGAGAAGCTGAGACCATATTGTGAGTACCAGGTATCCAGGATAATTTAATAGAGACTATTAGGCAGGTTTTAAAAATCATTTTTAATGTGAAAAAAATACATATATTAAAATGCATAACATAAAAATGCATACTTTAAACACTCTTTTAACATGAATTGTCACATAACTACCCCCGGGTCAGAAAACAGAAAATTTCTAGACCCCTAGAAGCTGGCTTCCACCAGCTTCTTTCTAACTCCAATCCCTTCCTCCAGGATAAAGGTAAACTCTGTAATGACTTTTATGGTCACCACATCCTTGCTTTTCTTTATTGTCTCAGCACCGATGGTAGGCAGAATAATGATTTCCCCAAATCTGAGTGCCCATGTCCTAATCTCCCAGAACCTGTGACTGGGTTATCTTACATGATGAAAGAGACGTTGCATAGGTGACTAAAACAGGGGTCTTGAGATGGGAGAGCACCCTAGATTACCTAGGCTGGCACAATATAATTGCAGGTGTCCTTAAAATTGAAAGAGGGAGGCAGAATGCTCGGAGAAAGAGACAGGAAAACAGAAGCAGATCATGGAGTGATCCAATTGCTGGAAAAAAGCCACATGTGAAGGAACACAGGAAGCCTCAAGGGAATGAAAAAGGACAAGTAGATTTTCCTCTAGAACCTCTGGAAGAAACACAGTTCTGCTGGCCTCTTATTTTTTTTAAATTTATTTTTATTTTTTGAGATGGAGTCTCTCTCTTTTGCTAGGCTGGAGTGCAATGGTACAATCTCGGCTCACTGCAACCTCCACCTCCATCATTCAAGTGATTCTCCTGCCTCAGCCTCCTGAGTAGCTGAGATTACAGGCACCTGCCACCATGCTGGCTAAATATATACATATGTCTATATCTATATCTATATCTATATTTATATCTATATCTATATATCTAGTAACTTGCAGTAGAGACGGGGTTTTCACTATGATGTCCAGGCTGGTCTCAAACTCCTGACTTCAGGTGATCCATCTACCTCAGCCTCCCAAAGTGGTGGGATTACAGGTGTGAGCCACCACATCCTGCATGGCCTCTTAAATTTAGCTCCATAATTACCTATTTCAGACTTCTGTCTTCCCAATTGGTAAGATAATAAGTTTTTGTTGTTTGAAGTCACCAGTTTATGGTATCTTGTTACAGCAGCAATGGGATACTAATATACCACACAGCATTGCATCCATGAAACACTATTTTTTTTTTTTAACTTTCTGTAGGTAGAATCCTTGATAATGTTTTTGTTTTCTTTTTTTGTTTGTTGGTTGTTTTTTTTTTTTTTTTTTTAAAGACAGACTCTCCCCCTGTCGCCCAGGCTAGGGTGGCTCACTGCAACCTCTACCTCCCAGGTTCAAGCAATTCTCCTGCCTCAGCCTCCCAAGTAACTGGCATTACAGATACGTGCCACCACGCGCAGCTAATTTTTTGTATCTTTAGTAGAGACGGGGTTTCACCATGTTAGCCACGCTGGTCTCGAACTCGACCTTGTGATCTGCCTGGCTCAGCCTCCCAAAGTGCTGAGACTATAGATGTGAGCCAGAGAATGTTCCTTCTTCTCTGGCTTCTTTTTCTGTGTTGTTGGACGTAAGCGATTTATTTTGAGGCAGAAGAGTGACAAGACCAGATCTGTATTTTAGAAGCTGACTTTGACGTCAGTGTTCTGCCTGGGAAGCATAAGGCTAAGAGTGGAAGCACCTGGCAAGAGGCCAACGTAGCAAGCCTGGCAAGAAATGGCCAGGACTCAAAAACTAAACAGTAGAGACAGACACTGGGGAGGAGGGCTCCTGAGTTTAGAACATAGAGCTGCTAGGAATTGATGTCCAGATAGATGTAAGGGATGAGAGGGGAACTAAAAATAACTCCAAATACTCTTGTTTATACAACTGTGGGAGTGAATTGTGGTGGACACAGGAGAAATTCCTTGTATAAGAAGAAAGATAATGTCTTCATTTTGAAATCTTTGAAGTGCATACCAGTGGATGTTTCCAGGTATTAAAAAGTTTCACCTGCGGATAACATTCCAGCTGCCGGGTTGACCTTCTTTTTAGGTCAAAAAGATGTAGAGGGAGCAACAGAAAACTCAATGAATGAATCCAATCTTAAAATACAATGGGGATGCCCTACCTTATCTTCAGTAATGGATAATTACTTTGTTGTTCAATAAAAGTTAATTTCTACTCCTTCTTTTCTGCTCTGATCACATAATAGGTGTAATTATATCTCACACTTAGGGTGATATAATTAATATAAACCTTTGTAGAGGTGCATCTCCAGAGTGTCTTCTTAGGCAGCTGATTTAGACACTTGTCAGGTTTATCACACAATAGATAAATGTTTTCTTCATGTAGCTTACTATAACAGGGTATCTGCCTCTGAATGGGAGTGTTTCCAGAGAGTCCAGGCAAACAGTTCGTTTATTGCATCTGACAGCTTTATTGCTTTATCAGTTATTTGCCTAGGGGGGATTTTATTATATGTAAAATACTGACATAAATTATGGGGAGGAGAATTGATTTTTTTTTACATAGGTTTGATTCATTTTTCATTGTTTGTATGTGCCAAGTTTGATATTGCCCATTTTCTCCTAGTGTATTTATTTAGTTTACAAGTTATTTCCCTGGTTCAACAAATAGTGGTATTTAGTTCTCAATTCTTTTATTTCTGTGAGTGTACATGTTCTCAAATTAAGTTGTATATATAGTTGATACATAAAATATGGCTATATATATGAATAAAATATATAGCTAATAAGATTAAATACATTAACTCTAAGAAGAATTTTAGAGTTTGGCATTTCAACATTCAGAGAGATGTGATTCCAGCTTCCCTCCTGACAATCAGGAGAAAACTGAGTAGAACATGACTGAAGAAAGTCATATAGATCATCATGGTCAGGTAGATCAAGGGGGTCAGCCCAGAAACGACGCCTCAAAGCCATTGTCATGGGGACTGGCATGAGAAGGTCTGGGTTCAAAAAGCATATCTAGATCTCAAGCGGAGCAGAGCCAGGAATAAGGGAAATGTGCTCAGTTAGTGGAGAGGTTCAAATAGGCAGATACTAAGCTTGGAAAGTTGGCAACAGATTTCATGAATTTTGTCATAGGAAGCTGTAGCAGGCACAGCTGGCAGCCTGCCTAGATCCCATCAGATCTCTTTGGCTGCTTTCATGGGCCCACAGTGTTCTTCTAAAACCTTCAGAGGATTTTCCTTAGGTCTAGCATTGCCTTACCCCAGGGGAGGGCCTAAGTTCAGAAGTTACATCCTCTAGGGACAGTTTCACACCCCCTCCCATCCCTTAACCAATGACAGGCAGGTGCAGAAGTATAAAAATCCAGCTCTTTTGCTTTCAGTTGGGACAAACTCTGAGGTACCGTTTACACTTTAAAGTTCCATCTGAGACCAGGCCGAGTCTGACCTTCACCGGAAATCACATCATTCCTTGAGTTCTTTCCATTTTACCCTGCTTCCCTAACTCCTGTACTAAGAGCAGTCCCTTAGTAAGTCACTTGCATTTGAATCCTTAGCTCAGTGTCTGCTTCTGGGAAAAACTGACCTGAGAAAATCGGTGAATCAACTGCCAAGGCAATAGAGTTACAATAGCAAGGATAATAGTGATCATGGTAATAATAACCAACCTTGACTGAATTCTCACTCTTTTCCAGGCTTGGTGTTAATTGTCTTCTACGTAATTTTCCATTTAATTCTTCCAAGAGCTCAATGACAATGTATATTATTATTATCTCTATTTTACAGGTGAAAAAAACTGAGGCTTAGGGACATTCAGCAACTTGTTCCAAGATCTGATGGTTAAATATTAGAAAGGGCTTTAGAGAGGTCAGTGGGACCATTATGGCATATTAAGTGTTGAATGTTATATTTTAGAGCTTCTCATCTTTATTCGCTCCAACCCAGTGAGAATGTGTTTCAGAGCCTATATTTGAAGTGATGTAGATTTACCACCTGCTGTATAGATAAGCTTGTGGGATATAAGACAAAGCCAATTATTTTAGTGATAGTGATTCCTTTTTTTTTTTTTTTTTTTTTTTTTGAGACGGTCCCAGGCTGGAGTGCAATGACGTGATCTCGGCTCACCACAACCTCCGCCTCCTGAGTTCAAGCAATTCTTCTGCCTCAGCCTCCTGAGTAGCTGGGATTACAGGCATGCGCCACCACACCCAGTTAATTTTTGTAATTTTAGTAGAGACAGGATTTCACCATGTTGATCAGGATGGTCTTGATCTCTTGACCTCGTGATCCACCCACCTCAGCCTCTCAAATTGCTGGGATTATAGGCGTGAGCCACCACACCCGGCTATTTTAGTGATTCTTATCATCAGCCTTGCACATTAATATTTTTGTGGCTATCAGGAAGCTAAAAAAAAAAAGTCTGGATGGTTTTGGGGCAAATCCAGTACTATTGCTAGAACAATATAATGGCAATGATTTTTGGTATCTAGGACACAAATGTGAATTGTGTTGAATGACTATATTGAATGTGTGAATATGTTCAGGTGCTCAGTATAGGCAATCTGTATAGTCAACGGAAAGTGAAGAGGATGCTGTAAGTGCAAGGACAGGTGTCCAGATGCAATGTTTGAACTTTTCACCCAGTATTGACCATTTGCTTCCAGGAGGACAGGATGCCTGGGGCACTAGAACACTCATGGTCCAGAGCTTTTTTTTGTAGAAATGCAAAAATTTTTTCATTTCTACATATTTAATGGAAGAATAATATATTGAGTTAAAGAGCCTCAAGTGTTTTATAGAGAACTTCAATATGTTTTCTTATCCAGAAGAATCTTGTGTGGTTAAATAATGCCAGGCTAAGTCATGGTGTCTGGTTTCTAGTCTAACTCTATCTAATCAAAAAGATGTTTAACCTTGAGAAACCTTTTTAAAATTCCCCACAAGATTTTGATTTCAGGGTTTCCCATCTGTAAAACCAAATTAATAAGTGATTTTTGGAAAAAGATTCTTGATCCTCTGGGACCCTCAACTCTTTCCTTGATAAAAATTTATAGACATTTTAATATATGTATGAAGTCATCAATAAAAATTTTGTAAGTATATTTCACTATGTTCTTATCAATTTATTTAGGTAACGCATTGAAATATGAGATAATAGTGACAGTAAAGCGTGCACAAATTTTAAGAATACAGCTCAATGAATGTTCTCAAAATAAAGACATTCATGCAGCAAGCACTTAGATCAAGAAACAGAACTTAGCAGAGCCCTGGAAATGCTACATGCCTTTCCAGTCACTTATCTGCCCCTATCCTGAAGAGTAAATACTATCTTAACTTCTAGGATCATAGTGTGAGACTGCGTGTTTATACACCTAATACGAATGGAAGTGCACTGCAGGTATTCTTTTGTATCAGGCCTCTTTCGTTGAACATTGTCCATGAGATTCGCCCATGTTGTTCTGTGTAACTGTAGTCTGTTCGTTCTATTTGCTGTAAATAATTCCATTGTATGAATGTCTCAATTTATATTCTATTAAAGAGGACCATTTGGTTTGTTGGTTTGTTTCGTTTTTTGTTTTTTTTTTTTTTTTTTTTTTTTTTCTTTTTTGTATATTACCAAGAGAGTTGCTAGGAATATTTTTTTTTTTTTTTTCTGAACATGTGTGAGCATTTTGATAGGTAGGTATATACTTAAAAGTAGAAAGGCTGGGTCCTAGTTAACACATATATTTGGGCTTTGTCAACACTTCCAAATGGTTTTCCAAAGTGGTTCTCCAGGGATATTGCATGTTAACATACGAAAGAAGGCACAGAAAAGTCCTTGGACACCTCAGAACATCTCTCCTTTGGTGAGCTGGTGGATATGAACCTGGGTTATTCATACATATTAAGCCAGAGGTGAGTGCCAGACAACAGAAATGAGGAAATTGTGGTTAGTAGTAATTGAGTTAGAAGCTGTGGGAAGGCAGGTGGATCTTCCATGCTAAGACTGTGAAATAGGAGCAGTATCTTAGTCTCTTACTGGCAACTTGAGAATAAAGCTGCTCAATAGGGAGGCCATTATCTGGTTGGATAGGGACATAGGTGCCTGACTCCGTGTTGGCATTGAATATATGGTCAGGAGCCCTGTTCTTTTTTGGGAAGGAGAATTGACCAGAATTGACTAAGGAGCGTGACATAAACAAGTCCAGTCAGGGTAGATGGATAATTTAGGGCCTGGATTACACACTTAAGATTTTTAAGAATCAGAGATGCAGTTAAGAAATACTTTGTAGGACAGGCACGGTGGCTCACACCTGTAATCCCAGCCCTTTGGGAGCCTGAGGTAGATGGATTGCAAGGTCAGGAGTTCCTGACCAGCCTGACCAATATGATGAAACCCTGTCTCTACTAAAAAATACAAAAATTAGCCAGGCATGGTGGTGCATGTCTGCAATCCCAGCTACTGGAGAAGCTGATGCAGGAGAATTGCTTGAACCCAGGGGGCGAAGGTTTCAGTGAGCTGAGATCGTGCCACTGCTCTCCAGCTTGGGCAACAGAGTGAGATTCCATCTGAAAAAAAAAAAAGAAAAAGAAAAATAATTTGTAACAAAGAGTAGTTAAAACCACTGTGGTTCTAATTTTTCAAAAATGTTCCTTATATCTCATTCTTCCCATAATTGCCTTTACTTAATGTCTTTAAACTCATGGACAGCTTTTTGCATGGTTTCTACAGTACAGAATGTGGAGTGAGTAATATGCAGACAAAGCAAGATAATCAGTGGGGAGACATTGGTCACTGTGAGGCTTGATGCACCTTCTGCTGATCCTATAGATCTAGGACTTTGAAGACAAGAAAACCTTGGGTGGAGAACTTGGCAACCTTTAGCAAAAAAAGTATTAGTTGTAAGCAGAGACAGGGAGGAGGATGGTACTCCAAATAGCACTTAGTGGGCTCTCTCCTGCCCAAACTTCAGTTCATGTCTGCATTCGTAACTCCTCCCAGGGTGTATAATTATGTATTCATAATGTACTTGTTTCATTTTGACCTTTCCGTAAGTCCAATAATATCAGTGAGTTTCCACTGGCCAGTAACTGAACATTATAGTGATGATTGTTGTATGTCTATAAATCTGTGAAAGCAAGGCACATTCCAAATGAGGAAGGCTGCTGGGGAGCAAGTTTAATGAGATGAGAAATTATCTGAGTAGTTTCAGGGTGGTATCACTAAAAAAGGGGCAGTGGTAGCCGTTCAGTTTATTCTTAGGTCCTAGGCCTGCCTCTAGGCTGGGAAGAATTCTTCAGCCTGGATTCTCATCACTGAGTTCAAAGCACTAGTAAAACCCTATCATTATAAAGAGTTTACATTTCCCTGATCTTGTCCTCTATGCATATAAATCTCTTAGGATCTTCACATGGGAAAAGGGGATTAGTGGACTACAGGATTTTCTGTTCTGGCTTTCTGCCATCTCTCATTCTCTCAATGCAAATACAATTTTCTCTTAAAGCATATATATATATATATATATATATATATATATATATATATACATATATATATATATAATATTTTTAGAGCAGTTTAGATTCACAGCAAAATTAAGCAAAAAACAGAGAATTATCAAATACTTCCTGCTCCACATATACACAGCCTCCCCCACTATCAATGTCTCAGACCACAGTGGTACTTTGCTATAATCAATAAATCTACATGGATACATAATTATCACTCAAAGTCCAGAGTTTACATTAGGATTCACTAATGTATTGTACATTCCATGGGCTTTGACAAATGTATTATGACATTTATCTATCATTATAGTATCATGTAGAATCATTCCACTGTCCTAAAAATCTTTTGTGCTCCAACTATTCATACCTTTCTTCTCTTAACCTATCATAACCACTGAATTTTATACTGCCACCATAATTTTGCCTTTTTCAGGTTTTCATAGAGTTAGAAGCATGCAGTCTTTTCAGATTTTCTTCTTTATTTAATGTTCTTCCATGTCCTTTCATGGCTTGATAACTCATTTCTTTTTAGCACCAAATAATATTCCATCATTTGGCTATATCATAGTTTATTTATCCATTCACCTACTGGAAGACATCTTGATTGCTTCCAAGTTTTGGCAATTATGCATAAAGCTGCTATAACCTGAATATAATGATATGCAGGTTTTTGTGTAGATGTGTTTTCAACTCCTTTGAGTAAATTACCAAGAAGTATGTTTGCTGGATCTATGGTACAAGTATGTTTAGTTTTGTAACAAACTGCCAAACTGTCTTCTGAAGTGACTGTATCTTCATTTTGCGTCTCCACTAGCAATGAATGAGAGTTCTTGTGACTCTACATCTGTGCGAGCCAGCATTTGATGTTGTTAGTGTTTTGGATTTTAGCCACTCAAATAACTATGTAGTGCTATCTCATTGTTTTAATTTGCATTTCCCTGATGACATATGATGTGAAGCATCTGTTCATATGCTTACTTGCCATCTGTATATCTTCTTCAGTGAGGTGTCTGTTCAGATTATTTGCCCCATTAAAAGAATAAGGTTGTTTATTTTCTTACTGTTGAGTTTTAAGAGTTTTTTGTATATTTGGGATAATAGGGTTTTTAAAACATTTATTTTAAAAATTTATTTTTATTTATGATCCAGTTTCCTCTGTTTTTTGTTTTTGTTTTTGTTTTGTAGTTTTAAAGTCATTATGGTTGGTTTATTGCAAAACAAAGACAGTGTTTTTGCTAGCATAAATGAATGGATAACAGTTCTTTACCAGATATGTTATTTTGCAAATATTTTCTTCCAGCCTATCTTCTTACTCTCTTCATCTCAAAGTGCTTTTAAGGACCTTCGTACCTGATTCTTTCACACCATGATAAACAAAACCTACCTCAAAGTTTCTAAAAAATGACCCTCTTTTCATTTTTCTTGCCTGATTGTCTTGGCTAAAGCCTCCAATACAGTATTGAACAGAAGGATGAAGGCAGACACCCTTCCCTTGTTACTGCTTTTGGGCATAGGGCATTCCATCTTTCACCATTAAATACAATATTTCCTGCAGTTTGTTTTTTTTTTTTTTTTTTTTTTTTTTTTTTTTTTTTTTTTGGAATATACATTACCAAACTGAAGAAGTTTCTTTCCACTCATAAAATTTAGAGAGCTTCTATCAAGAATTAATATTAGATTTTAAAATGCTCTTTCTCCATCTGTAGAGCTGATAAAAATGTTTTTGTTTGTTTTTGGTTTGTAAATATGGTGAATTACATCAACTTATTTAAAAATGTTAAATCACCTTTCTTTCATTCCTGGGATGTATTTCACTTGGCTATCATTTATTATCATTTTTAACTATTATTACTATAAATTTGCTGTAATTCTCCTTTAGTTTTTGCATCTATATTCATCAAAAATATCAATCTGTAGTTTTCCTTAATATATTTTCTAGTTGTTGGTATCAGGAAAATGTTGCTCCTAGAATGAGGTGGAAATCAGTATCTTCTATAAAATTATATAAAAGAGTTTGCATAGAATTGATATCATTTCTTCATTAAAAGTTTAGTAGAATTCACAGTGAAGTCAATGGGCCCGAGGTTTTTCTACATGGATAGCTTTTAAGCTATATTTTCAATTTTAAGAATAACTAGAGGGCTACTAATTGTATCTACTTCTTATATGAATCTTGGTAATTTGTATCATTAAAAAATTTGTCTGTTTTCTCTGTGCCAAATCTATTGTCATAAGGTCATAACATTGCCTTATTATGCTCTCAATATCTATAGAATCTCTAAGGATCACTGTATTTCCAATTGATATGGTTTGGACGTTTGTCCCCTCCACATCTCATGTTGAAAGGTAATTCCCATTGGAGGTGGGGCCTGGTGGGCAGTGTTCGTGTCATGGGAGCAGATCCCTCATGAATGGTTTGGTGCTGTCCTCACAGCAGTGAGTTTATGTGAGATCTGGTTGTTTAAAAGATTCTGGTTATTTGTCCTCATTTCCTTGCTCCTTCTTTTGCCAGATTAATTATCTGCTTCCCCATAACCTTCTGCCATGATAAGGAGCTTACAGAGTCCCTCACCAGGAGCAGTGCCAGGGCCAAGCTTCTTGCATAGCCTGCAGAACTGTGAGCCCCAAACACCTCTTTCCTTTATAAATTACCCAGTGTTAAGCATTATTTTATGGCAATGCAAATGGACTAACCCAGAACAATGACACTGGTGAATGGGACATTCCTAGAAAGATACCTGAAGATGTGAAAATGGCTTTGAAACTATGTAATAGGCATAAAATAGGAGAGTTCACAAGAAGATGAGAGAAAGTTTGGACTGGGTAAGTGGTTGTGATCAAAATGCTGATAGAAATATGAACACTAAAGGCCAGGCTGATGAAGTCTGAAATGGAAATGAGGAAGTTTTTGGGAACTGGAGTAAAGGCCACTTGTATTACACCCTAGCAGTGAACTTGGCTGCATTGTGTCCATGTCTTAGCAATCTGTGGAAGTTGCAACTTAAGAGTGGTGACAGGATATCTGGTGGAAGAAATTTTAAAGCAGCATAGCAATCAAGATGTGGTCTAGCTGCTTCTAACAGCTTGCAATCAGATATGAGAGCAAAGGAATGACCTAAAGTTGAAACTTATAATTAAAAGGGAAGCAGAGCATAAAAGTTTAGAAAATTCACAGCTTTGCCATGTGGTAGAGAAGAAAACAGCATTTTCAGGAGAGGAATATAAGTGGGCTGTGGACCAACCACTTACTAAATAAATTAGCATGACTAAAAAGGAGCCAAAAGCTAATAAACAAGACAATGACAAAAAAGCCTTGAAGGTGTTTCAGAGACCTTCCAGGAAGCCTACCCAATCACAAGACCAGAAGCCTAGGAAGATAGAATGGTTTCAGAGGCTAGGGTCAGGCCCAGGCACAGGGTCCTGCTGCCCTGAGCAGTCTTGGGAGGCTGCTCCCCGCATCCCTGCCTCCCAAACTTTAGCTACAGCTCAAAGCACCCCAGGTACAGATTGGGCTGCCATTCTGGAGAGCACTAACAGTAAGCTTTGGCATTGTTCATGTGGTGTTAAGTCTGCAGGTGTGCAGAATGTAAGAGTGAAGGGAGGCTTGGCAGCTTCTGCCTTGATTTCAGAAGATACATTGAAAAGCCTGTGTACTCAGGAAGAAGCTTGCCACAAGTGTAGAGCAATCCTCCAGCCTTCCACAGAGCCTCTACCAGGGCAGTGCTTGGGGGGAAATGTGGGGTTGGAGCCTTCACACAGTTCCCTCCGAAGCACTGCTTAGTGGAAGTATGGGGATGAGGCTGCTTCTCTCCAGGTCCCAGAAAGGTAGAGCCACTAACAGCTTGCACTCTGATCCTGAAAAAGCTGCAGACTCTTAATTCCAACCCATGACAGCAGCCATGGGGGCTGCACCCTGCAAAGCCACAGGAGTGGAGCTGCCCAAAGCCTTAGGAGCCCACCCTTTGCACTATCCTGCTCTGGATGCAGGGTATGAAGTCAAAGGAGATTATTTTGGAGCTCTAAGATTTAATGAATGCCCTGCTGGACTTTGGACTGGAGTGGAGCCTATTGACCCTTTCTTTTGTTTGACTTCTCCCTTTTGGAATAGGAATGTTTACCTAATGCAGGCATCCCCAAACTATGGCCCGTGGACCGCATGCGGCCCCCTGAGGCCATTTATCCGGCCCCCCGCCGCACTTCAGGAAGGGGCACCTCTTTCATTGGTGGTCAGTGAGAGGAGCACAGTATGTGGCGGCCCTCCAACGGTCTGAGGGACAGTGAACTGGCCCCCTGTGTAAAAAGTTTGGGGACGCCTGACCTAATGCCTGTACCATCACTGTATCTGGGAAGTAAATGGCTTTAAAAAAATCTTACAGGCTCGTAGGTGCAAGGAATGGGCTTGGAGTCTCAGTTAAGAGTTTGTTGATGCTAGAATAAGTTGAGACTTTGCGGGACTATGGGGAAGGGGTGATTGTATTTAGCAATGTGAGAAGGACATGGGATTTGAAGGGCTGGGTGAAATGGTTTGGATGTTTTGTCCCCGCCAAATCTCATGCTGAAATGTGATCTCCAGTGTTGAAGGTGGGCTTAGTGGGAAGTGTTTGGGTCATAGGGGTGGATTCCTTATAAATGGTGTGGTTCTGTACTCAACAATAAGTGAGTTCTCACTCTGTGAGTTCACATGAGATCTGGCTGTTTAAAAAAGCCTGGTACATCCACCCTCTCTCTTGTTCCCTCTCTCACCATGTGATATGCTAGCTCCCCCTTTGCCTTCTTCCATCATTGTAAGCTTTATGAGGCCTCACTAGAGGCCAAGCAGATCTTGGTGCCATGCTTGTACAGCCTGCAGAACCATGAGCCAAATAAATCTCTTGTTTAAATAAATTAGTCAGGTTCAGGTATGCCTTCATAGCAATACAAATGGACTATAACACATTAATGTTTTTATTTTTTCTGATTTGTTTGGCTAGATGTTTATCAATTTTGTTAATCTTAAAACATTAGCCTTAGATTTCGTTCATTTTTATCTACCACTTTTCTGTTTTCTGTTTTGTTAATTGTTTTTCTGATGTTCATTATTTATTCTCTTCTGCTTACTTTTTTTTAACACTTATTTTAGGTTTAGGAGTACATGTGCGTGTTTGTTATATAGGCAAACTTCATGTCACAGATTTAGTGTACAGATAATTTCATCACTCAGATAATAAGCATTGTATCTGATAGGTGTTTTTTTCTGATCCTCTCTCTCTTCCCACCCTCAACCCTCAAGTACATTCTACTGTCTGTTGTTCCCCTTCTAGTATCCATATGTTCTTATTATTTAGCTCTCACTTATAAGTGAGAACATGTGGTATTTTGTTTTCTGTTCCTGGGTTAATTTGCAAAGGATGATGACCTCTACTTCCATCCATGATCTCACAAAAGACATGATCTTGTTCTCTTTAATTCTGCATATTTAATGGTATATATGTATCACATTGTCTTTATCCAGTCTTTCACTGATGGGCATTTAGGATGATTCCAGTGCTGCAGTGAACATTCTTGTGCATGTGTCTTTATGGCAGAATGCTTTATATTACTTTGGGTATTGTATTAGTTTGTTTTCATGCTGCTATGAAGAAATACCCAAGACTGCATAATTTATTATGAAAAAAATTTTTAATTTATAATGAAAAGAGTTTTAAGTGACTCACAATTCTGCATGACTGGGAGGCCTCAGAAAACTTACAATCAAAAGGAGAAGCAAATATAGCCTGCTTCACATTGTGGCAGGAGAGAGAATGCAGAACTAAGGGAGGAAAAGCCATTTATAAAGTCAGCAGATCTCATGAGAACTCACACACTATCATGAGAACAGCATGGGGGAACCACCCCTTTGATCTAGTCACCTCCCACAAGGTCCCTCCCACAACATGGAGGGATTACAATTCAAGACGAGATTTGGATGGGGACACAGAGCCAGAGCATATCATACCACCACTGTCCCCTCCCAAATCTCATCTTTCTTACATTTCAAAATGCAATTATGCCTTCCTAACAGTTCCCCTAATTGATAAACTCATTTCAGCATTAACCCAAAGGCCAAGTCCATAGGCTCATCTGAGATAAGGCAAGTCCCTCTGCCCATGGGCCTGTAAAATCAAAAGCAAGTTAGTTACTTCCTAGATACAATGTGGGTACAGACATTGGGTAAATACATTCATTCCAAATGGGATAAAATGGCCAAAACAAAGGGGCTACAGGGCCCATGCAAGTACAAAATCCAATAGTGGAGTCACTGAGCTTTAAAGTTCCAAAATGGTCTCCTTTGATTCCATGTCTCACATCCAGGTCACACTGATGAAAGAGGTGGGATTCCACGGTTTTCGGCAGCTCTGCCTCTGTGGCTTTTCAGGGTACAGCCCCCTACCCTGGGCTGCTTTCACAAGCTGGTGTTAAGTGTCTGTGGCTTTTTCAGGTGCACAGTGCAGGCTGTTGGTGGATCTACCATTCTGGGATCTGGAGGACTGTGGTCCTCTCCTCATAGCTCCACTAGGCAGTGCCCAAGTAGGGACACTGTGTGTGGGGCTCATACCCACATTTCCCTTCTGCACTGCCCTAGCATGTTTACCCAGTGTGATGCTCATTGTAGAGATCTTTCATCTCCCCAGTTAGCTGTATTCTTAGGTATTTTATGATTTTTCTGTGGCAATTGTAAGGGTATTGTTTTCCTAATTTGGCTCTTGGTGTGGCTGTGTTGGTAGGAATGCTTGTGATTTTTGCATGTTGATTTTGTACCCCAGAACTTTGCTTATTGTATTAAGGAGCTTTTGGGCAGACACTATTGAGTTTTCAAGACAGAATTATGTTGTCTGCAAACAGGGATACTTTGGCTTCCTCTCTTCCTGTTTAGATTTCTTCATTTCTTTCTCTTGTTTGATTGCTGTGGCCAAGATTTCTAACAAAATGTTAAATAGTAGTGGTGAGAGAGAGCATCCTTGTCTTGTACCAGTTTTCAAAAGGAATGCCTCCAGCTTTTGCCCACTCAGTATGATGTTGGCTGTGGGCTTGTCATAGATGGCTCTTATTATTTTGAAGTATCTTCTTCCATGAATGGTTTATTGAGAGTTTTTAATATGAATGGGTGTTGAATTTTATCAAAAGCCTTTTCTGCTTCTATTGAGATAATCACATGGTTTTTGTTTTTTAGCTCTGTTTATGTGATGAATACCATTCATTGATTAGCATGTGTTGAACTAACCTTGCATCTCAGGGACAAAACCTACTTGATCATGGTAAATTAGCTTGTTGATGTGCTCTTGGATTTGGTTTGCTAGTATTTTGTTGAGGATTTCTGCATCTATATTCAGCAAAAATATTTGCCTGAAGTTTTCTTTTTCTCGGTTGCATCTCTGCCAGGTTTTGTTATTAGAATGTTGGTGGCCTCATAGAATGAGTTGTGGAGGAGTCTCTTCTCAATTTTTTCTTTTTGGAAAAATTTCACTAAGAACGGAACCAGATCTTCTTTATATATCTGGTAGAATCTGGCTTTCAATCCATTTGGTCCTGGGCATTTTTTGGTTGTTAGGCTTTTTTCATGACTGATTCAGTTTTAGAATGCGTTATTGGTCTGTTCAGGGATTCAATTTTTTCCTGGTTCAGTCCTGGAAGATTGTATGTGTTCAGGAATTTATTCATTTCTTCTAAATTTTTTGGTTTGTGTGCATAGGGGTATTCATAGTAATTCCTGATGATTTTTAAAAAAAATTTCCGTGGGGTGAGTGCTAACATTGCCTTTCTTATTTCTAATTGTATTTATCTGGATCTTCTCTTTTCTCTTTATTAGTCTAGCTAGCAGTTTATCTTATTATTTTTTTCAAAGAAATAACTCCTGTATTTGTTGGACTTTTCAATGGTTTTTGATGTCTCAGCTTCCTTCACTGCAGCTCTGATTTTGGTTATTTCTTGTCTTCTGCTAGCTTTGGAGTTGGTTTGCTCTTTCTTCTCTAGTTCTCATTGTGATGTTAGGCTGTTAACCTGAGAGCTTTCTAAGTTTTTGATGTGGGCATTTAGTACTATAAACTTCCCTCTTAACACTGCCTTAGCTGTGTCCCAGAGATACTGGCATGCTGTATCTTTCTTCTCATTAGTTTAGAAGAATTTCTTAATCTCTACCTTAATTTCATTGTTTAGACCAAAGACATTTAGGAACAGGTTGTTTAATTTCCATGTAATTGTATGACTAGGTCATTTTCTTAATATTGATTTCTATTTTTATTGTGCTGAGTCTGCGAGAATGATTGGTATAATTTCATTTTTTAAAAAATTGCTGAGTATTGTTTTATGTCCAATCGTGTGGTTGATTTTGGAGTATGTGCCATGTGGTGACAAAAATAATGTATATTCTGTTGTTTTGGGGTGGAGAATTCTGTAGACAATTGTCAGGCACCACAGCTATGTCCTCTGCTAGGGCTATTTGTCTGCTCTGGGGCACAAGGACTGTAGCGGTCCCCTTGGCCTAGAGAATTGCCCTCAGAAGTGTCCAGGTGGCCCTCTGCCTCAGTCCGAAGCACAGTGTGGGGAGGCCAGAGCAATTCCCCAACTCTCAGTCTTGTGCAGGTCTCTGTGGAGACTATGCATCTCTCTGAGGGCTCTCACTCACTCACCCTTTCCTGGGTAGAGAGGTTCTCTTGGCTCTATACTGAGCCCAAACAGGGAGAGGGCAGAGAGAAGCAAAGCTGGGCACCAGCCAATCTGGGCTCAGCACAGAGCCAGGACAACCTTTCCAACAAAGGAAACAGTGAGTGAATGTTACACTACATATTTATAATTTGAGGAAAAATTGTCAATTATCTTCCAAAGTGATTTAAATTATAAGAATATCATCTCATATATTTACCCAAGTGGTTACCATACCTACTGCTCTTTCTTTGTGTAGATTCACGTTTCTATCTGTTATTATTTTCCTTCTGCCTGGAGGACTTGCTTTAATATTTCTTGTATTGAGGGTCTGATCTTTCAGCTTTTGTATGTCTAAATATGTTTTTATTTCACTTTCATTTTTGAAAGATGCTATTACCAGATATAGAATTCCTGATTGACAATTTTTACAGTACTTTAAAGATGTTGCTCCGCTTTCCCACTTACATTACATTTGATGAGAAATCTACTGTCATCCTTATCTTTGTTCCTCCATATGTATCTTCTTCTCCAGCTACTTTAAACATATTTTTCACTTATTCCGAGTAATTTAAAAATGTATCTTGCAGCATTCCTCACCTCCTCCTCTTCCCTCCTTCCCCTCCCTTCTCATTTTCCTCCCTCCCTCTTTTTCTTTCTTTCTCCTTCTTCTCCTTTCACTCATTGAGCTTCTTAGATACTATACTAAAGCCAAGATTCTTGAGTTTGTAGGATCACTACATTTGGAAAAATTTGGGTCATTATTCAATCAATTTTTTTCTGTCCCATGTCTCTCTTTTTTCCTTCAGTGAATCCAACTGACTGTATATAAGAGTGCTTGAAATTATACCACAGTTTACTGATTATTGGTTTACTTTTTAAATTGCTTTTATCTTTGTTTAATTTTGTATTTGTTTTCCCATCGCTTTTTTCTTCTGCAAGGTCTAATCTGTTATTAATTCTATCCAGTATATATTTTTTTATCTCAAATATTGTAGTTTTCACCACTAGAAGTTCAATTTGGTTCTTAAAAAAATATCTTTCTTTTTTCTACTTACTTTTTGGAACATGTGAGATAGCATTAAAATAGCTATTTTAATGTCCTTTTCTGCTGATTCTAACATCCATATCCATTTGGGGTTTATTCTGGATAATTGACTTTTCTTTTCTTCTCATCCTGGGTCTTATTTTTCTTCTTCTTTGCATGCCAATTGTCTTTTATTGGATAGCAGGTATCATAAATGTTATATCATGGGTACTGGCTATTTTTTGTATTTCTGTAAATATTTTTTAGTCTTGTTATGGGACATGGTTATGTTACTTGGAAACAATTTGATTCTTTCAAATCTTGCTTTTAAAATTTGTTAGGTGGGACCTGAGTATTATTTAGATTAAGGCTAATTCTTCTCTACTACAGAGGCAAGACATTTCTGGGTGCTCTACCCCGTGCTCTGTGAATTCTGAGATTTCTATTCTGGCTGTTGGAACCAGGTTCTGTTTCTATCCCATTATAAGCACTAAGCATTGTGGCCTTTATCTTTTCCAGTGTTTTTAGTCCCTCAGCCCCAGCTTTGGATAGTATCCTCATAACCATGCACTGATCAGGACTATTCTGAATACTCAAGGGGAATTCTCTGATGCTCTCCTTCTCTGTGCAACTCTCTGCGCCCTAGTACCCTACATGTCAACTCTGACTATCTTGGTCTCCCCAGGCTCAGCTGTTTCTTCAATTCAGAGAATTTGCTGGGCTTTCCCTGTGTTTTCTTTCTCGTATCACAGCCTAGAAGATTTCTCAAGGCCGCAATCTGGGACAATCATAGGGCTTCCTTATTTGTTTCCTGTTTCTCAGGGCTAACAATCCTTCATTGTCTAATACTCAATGTCTTGAAACCTGTTGTTTCAAGACATATATTTTGTCTTCGTTGCTTTGGAGGGAGTGGTAGGGATGTAAATTTGGTCCATGTTATTCCATTTTGTCTAGAAGCAGAAGTTCACTACAGACTTTTGTTTGGATATAACCACTATGAACCCTGGTGCTCTAACTCTTAGAGTTTGCCAGTTGCCTGCTACTAACTTTAAAAATTTATTATTGCTGGGTGCGGTGGCACATGCCTGTAGTCCCTGCTACTGGGGAGGCTGAGGATAGAGGACTGCTTGAGGCCAGGAGTTCTGGGCTGTAGTATGCTATGTCGATTGGGTTTCCGCGCTAAGTTTGGCATCAACATGGTGACCTCCTGGGAGCGGAGGACCACCAGGTTGTCTAAGGAAGGGTGAAGTGGCCCAGATTGGAAATGGAGCAGGTCAAAACTCCCATGCTGATCAGTAGTGGAATCCTGCCTGTGAATAGCCACTGCGCTCCAGCCTGGGCAACATAGTGAGACCCCCCTCCCCACCCCGACTCTAAAAAAAAAAAAAAATTACTAGTACTAGGTTCTTCTCTCTTGTCACCTTGTCCTGGTTCCCAATTGGCTTTTGCAACTCAAACATGTTCTATAGTGAAATGCAATCCAGCAGAATTTTTTTTTTTTTTTTTTTTTACTGTATCCATGGGAGAGGAAAGAGGAAAGAGAACCCTTCATAAGGTAGATAGGGACAGTGAACCCCTTGCTTTCATCCAAGAGTTTTCCATTCAAGGTAATATCCTTACTGCATGTCCACCATGAGTACGTGCGGAATACCAGCATTTCCCCTTGAATTAGAGTTGAGAAGGGTGAGGGTAAGAATAAAAAAGCTGTTGGGAATCTGACAAGGTTCCTTTGGCTTTATATTCATCTTTATGGGAAGAGGAGTATAAGAAATGCTATCTCTTACACATAAGAGGCTGTTTCAAAAGCCATGAGAAAATGGGCATGAATAGATTATCCAGATAGACTTATGTGATAGACACATAAAATGATGTGCTGATATTCTGAGCATGTTTTAGAAAGAGATTTGTGCAGCCAAATAATGATGAAATAGATGTCCTAAATATGCCATGAGCATAACATTGAAAAAGTATTTTTTTCACAGAACGCAGTTCTTATCTCTATAGTCAACGTTTGATGTATGCTCATTTCTATTTCCCCATATTCAGTAAAGGAGGGAAAAAGTGGATTCATCTCTAAGCGATTGATCCCCACAGCTTTACTCTGCAACATTAGGAGAAAGATAAATTATGAGAGAATGCAGACTTTAAACAGCCATTCTGATTAGTAAAGGCCTCTCTTGATGGAGTCAGAAGAATTGGAGTTGAGTTTTCAGAAGCAACATTGTTTCTTCAGAGTGTTAGGGTGATTGATACATGTTGCAAAAAATAAAAATTCTGCTAGTTATTCTGAAGATTAAATGGAGGACAACAAGTAGCATATGATTTGCCTTTTAAAAAGAATCCCAATTAAAAAGTCAGTTTTAGTTTCATGAGGAGGTGTTTATTGACTGAATGGGCAATGTCATAAAGTATGGTATCCAGTAAGTAGAGAGATTAAAGTGAAAGTATATACACTCTGATTAGTGGAACATAAGAAAAACCAAGTGCCCAGCAGAAATAAGACTTGTACGAAATCCGCAGTACCAAATCCACAGCAGGTTCTCACAAGAAATATCTTTCAGGGTCAATATTAACATGCACTTGCTATGTTTGATGTGCCGAGCTAGGAGGTATCTCAGGACACACAAGGTGTTTTTGTTGTTAAGATACCCCAATCTAATTAGGGATAGTGGACACAACCTTAAAAAGATAAGTGGTCTCAAATGTGAGCCTGAGCCATTCTGGGAAGGCATAATTGAAAAACCGGTTGTAGAAGAAATAGTAGTATTTTTGTCTGGTGATGTTCTAATAGCTGGTAACACAGCAGTTAGGGAAATAAGGACACTGCTCTCATAAAATTTAATTCTAGTGGGATTAATCAAATTAAATATGCTAAAGGCAGAATCAAGCAGGGTACATTTTGAAGGCAGACAAATAGACAACAGACAAGAAGAACAAACTTCGCCTCTTCAAGAAAATACCCTTTCTCACAGATTAAAAAAAGGAAAAAGCACCTTGAAGGTAGTTGGCATTTTATATACAAGGTACTCTATGTACACCATGTCCCTTCCTCCTGAAACATATCTTCCTCTCACTTGCAAATGAGAAAACAGAAGTTCAGTCAAATGGCACTTAGCTAAAAGACAAAAGCTTGAATCAAATCTAAGTCTATTATATGCCAGTGCCTATGCTCATCTCACAGCACCAGGGTAATCGGGATCCTGGCTTTATTACCAGTTGTTTTCCATGAGTATTTCAGAGAGTTTATTTTCAAATCATTCTTGACAGAATCTTCTTACTCTGTCTCCTTTTAGAAGGCATCACGGATCTTAAAGGTTGTAGTCTCTTTGCAATACAGGCCAAAGAAGATTAAAAAATAAAAATAAAAACTAAAGAAAATAAGAGAAGGGTAACTGAAGCATGTCCTCAAATCATCCACAGAGCATCTTCCTCTTGCATGGTGTGACTGATTGCAGCCTCAGAGTGCTGAAAGAACTTGGCCTTGGCTCATTTGGCTGGGAAGGCCCTCCAGAGTTGGTCTGGATGATTCATCAGGAAATGAAGCTCCCTCCTGCCCATGGTTTGTGGAGCAGAGGGGGAAGACTTGGAATCTTGCCGATCATTTCCAGAACTGGCGAAGTTACCGTGCTTATATTAAAACCTCAAATGCAGGGCACAGGCCAGGGAATATTTGGAGCTTGCTATTTATCCAGAATACTCTATGATACAGACTTGAGTTAATTGCTCTCATAACTGCTTAAGATGTATTTAAGCAGGCATAAAACTTTCACTAGGGTTGATGTTTTCCCGAAAGCTGGTAAAAACTTTTCAGTGCAGATGTGAAGCAGGCCGGCTATTGGGATCTGTGAAGACAACAGCAGAGACTTCATGGTATAATGCTGGGGATCCTTTCAATTCTGAACAGCCTGCCTCTATATCTACTAGCTCCGTTCCAGGAGGACTGCGGGGCAGCTTTCAAGAAACTGGGCTTCAAAGCACCCAGGAGGCTCCTCAAACTGAGAGGAGTCCCATGACCAGTAGGAATCTCTTTAAGAAACTGTAAATGTGTGACCTTGAGGAAAAGGTGCACTTTCATGAAGAGAAAAAAGCCCCCATGATAGCTGGCAGGATATTGAAGCCAGAGGAGCCCAACAGTGGCAACAAGCTGCGCTGTAAATCCTAGACATTCACAAGCCCCAGGCTGCAGAAGCTGTCCTAAGTTTTGCTTTGTTTCCTATCAATGGTGTTAACAGCTCTGCCAACGTTCCGCAATTGTGCACGGAGGACAATGCTCTAAGAAAAATCAGTACAGTATTGTTTTATTTTTATTCCATATCCAGAAAGAAAGATCTCATCTATTCATTGTAATACATTTGTCATTTTAGTCTGAATAAATGCAAGGCTATGAGAAAATGCTGATACCAGTTGTCAGAGAAAACTATTTACAATTGTCCCTCCCTTCTTTCTTTAGGCGGTTTCATTATAATCTTTTCAGCTTCACAGAGAGATGAACAGAACTTGTGCACTGAGTGTAAAGTGGAGGACTGAACTGCATCAGTTATGACCTTCACTTTTAAGGTTAACAATAGGGGAAAAATGTTGACTTTTCAGAAGTTTGGTTAATATTTTCTGGGAGAGGAGGTACTTTTTTCTTTTCTCTATTATGTCTTACAGAATTGAATTTTGTGTGAAGACCTTAAATTCATTTGTTAACTCATTCATTTATTACTCATTCAATACTTAATGAGTGTTGGCTATGAACAAAATACTGGATTAGTCCTTGGGGATACCGCTGTGAACATGACCTCTGAGGTTTTGCTACAACCTAGCAAGGGAGATGTCTTCATAAGGAAAGAGGAAATTCTACCATCAAAATCCGGGTTTTCAAAGAAAAAGAAGAGAACTCTATCAGGCACAGGCGTCCCTATCCGACATTCTTAAACATCCCTCTGCCAAGTGTCTGATGAGCTTAAATTAAATCTCTGACTTTTGACTTTTCAGTCAAAATACACTTATTTTTCTGAGTTTGAGAATAAGCCACTTTGAATAGAATGCAGGAGAGGCAAGGAATCAAATACTGTTAACTCCTTTTTCCTTTGACTTTGCTGAATTCCTTTCTGTTTGCTTTTTAGGAAAAAGGAAACTGATGCATTTAATTAATAACAGGTGTTAAGAGACACCCTAAAATAGCTTTTGAAACATCAGTCTATAGTTCCCGTGAATTTAATACTGATTTTATTTCAGTATCTGCTTTTTTTTTCTAATGTTTTTATCATCACATTAGGGACTTACCTTAGGCTCTTCTACGTGTTTTTTATAATTTTTTTTTGCACAAATCCTTATCAGTGTTTAGGTTTTAACCAAAACAAGCATTTCCCAAACTTCAGTCATTTATGCTAAACCTTAACAATCGTTTTTCATGTATTCATCCTATGGCTTTTCTCCTTCAATTGTTTTGTCATATCTGATTGTCAAGTCTACTCCTATGCACATAATATTTTGTTTAAATGCACTTGATTAAAAAAAAAAAACCCTTAAGCTAGTTTATTTTTAAAAGAAACTTTATATTATTACATAAATGGAAAAATCCCAGTTTTGCTTACAATAAACAGAAAGTAAGAGCAAAAAAATAAAAAATGTAAACTGACATTCTTAAATTCTATACAGAGAGTTCAGAGTCTTCTCACCTTTTGTTAAACCGGAAGATTCAGCCCGTGATGGCTGATGTTAAAGACATACTCAGACCCATCCAAGACTTACTTAGATATAGGAAGGACTAAAAATATAAACAATGCTTTCCTTGCTATGTGATTGAGGATATTTAATGCAAGGTCTGGAATCCCTTTTTTTTTTTTTTTTTTTTTGAGATGGAGTTTCGCTCTTGTTACCCAGGCTGGAGTGCAACGGCGCGATCTCGGCTCGCCGCAACCTCCGCCTCCTGGGTTAAGGCAATTCTCCTGCCTCAGCCTCCTGAGTAGCTGGGATTACAGGCACGTGCCACCATGCCCAGCTAATGTTTTGTATTTTTAGTAGAGACGGGGTTTCACCGTGTTGACCAGGATGGTCTCGATCTCTCGACCTCGTGATCTACCCATCTGGGCCTCCCAAAGTGCGGGGATTACAGGCTTGAGCCACCGCGCCCGGCCCCCAAGGTCTGGAATCTCTTAAGGTCATCTCCTGAATTTCTTGGGGTACTTCAAAGGACTATGATATGGCCACACTCTAGGCTCTGGTGGGAGTGACTTTGGCCTGTGAAGAGGCTGCCTTCCCCATTGCCAAGGAGTTACTGTAGTGAACAGGGGCGAGCGCTTATTTCAAACAACTGTTTCTTTTCTTCAGCATCTATAACAATTGACTTTATTCCACTATTCAGAGATAGGGGATAATTTAAGAGAATCCATGTGTCTCCTTAACACCTGCAGCCTGTGACATCCGTCACCAACTTTCCCTGGTATGCTTCCTGTATTAATTATTCTTCTCTTTAATTAACAGTCTGATTCTTAAAAATAAACTTTACAGTATGTGGATATGAGTGATTGTTTCTAGTCAGCAGAACAGAAGGCAATAACACTAGATCATAGCTGAACTCCCTCCAATAACATACTACCCGGCAATAATGACAACAGGAAGCCATTTATCAGGCCTGGGTTTCTCCTATTTCATTTAGAAATATAAATATCTTATTTTTAATAGAGAGAAAGATGAGCTGAGAAGATGATGATGGATCAAGTGGATGACATCAGGGTCCAGCCAAAGCTTTTAAATATGACATTTTTCAAATCATGGGGAAGGGAGAGCAGAAGGAAGAAGAGGAGAGAATATCAAACTGCATTTTACAAAAGCAGACCAAGCTAAAGTGATCGCACATCATGTTCTTTCCCGAGTCTGAGAGCAAATCTGAAGTTTCTTCAGGTCTATTCATCCTTTGATATTGTCACATTGCTGAGAAATGGACTTACAATCAGAAAGGATGGTTTGTTGACAGTGAAAGGAAATAGTCGGTTCCTTACTACAAATTCATTGTGGGGTATCTTTAGAGAAGAGCTTGTTGTTTCAGGAAACTAAGAAGTACAGAGACAGAAATTGCTAAGGCTGACCTAGGTCAAGAGAGAGAAAGGCTATCCAGGTATGTACTCGTAAAATACAGGGACAGGTTCTGAGCAGAATATTCCAGGCTTCCATGGATGATGGAGTGCAGACGATTTTTAGTAAATGTGTACATGATACTAAGCTGAGAGTTTAGATCATATATTTTTTAAAAAATGAACCATTTAATAAAATTTATTTTCCTATAGAAAGAATACTTTGAAAAATGTGAATTGGGAAGGAAGAAGCTTGAAGCTGGGATAATATTTACCATAATCTTTTCTTCCCCTATGGAGTAAGTATTCCTATGGACACAGCGATATCTTTCTAAGTATCTCAGATGTCTTCTCCCCACCCCCACAGGATTCTTGTACTTAAAAAGTAAAAATATACAAGCAAACAAAAGAGGAAAAGTTACCATGGGAGCCTCTGAGGGGAATCAAAGAAGAGAATTTTAGGAATTGATCTCATTCCACCATTTGCTGTATTGTAACTGTCCCTAGTTTGCAAATAACAGAACCACTGTAGAAGCTGGTTCTTAGCAGTTCTACATGGCCTGCAGACGATCCATGCTGTAGAAGGTAAAAGAAGATGGATAGCAGTTATAGGAAACCTTCATTGTAGAAAGGAGCAGGGGGTTGCTGCTAAATTGTCTATTTTTTTTTTTAAGATACTATACAAAGCTTTTGGTCATAAAAACGGCCTCTAGCAAGCAATGCGTTTTACATAAAGGAAATCTTCCCAGGAAGGATGGTTATGAATTTAATTATAAGCTCTTCTCTTTGCATAAATTTGGTTTAGTCTAAATAAGACTTGAAACATGAAACAATGTCCATGGAGTACAATTCACCAATTGTACTTTTAATTATGTTCACATGCATAATTCATAAATACACTGCATGGACAAGAGAGAAGAAAAGATAAGAAGGAACAAAAGAGATGAATTTTCCATCAAACAATTACTATATAAATAGACAACATATTTAATACATTAGTTAGCAAAGTGATTCTTTGTTCTTGCCAGTCTAGGGCTTAAAAATGTTAAAAGAATCCCCAAACGTACATTGTTACATTTTGCTAATGTCTCTTTTAAATGAAAGAAAGGGGGATTATCCTTTTTTACCGGGGCAAAAAAAAAAAAAAAAAGTAAAAAAGTTTTCCTAAAATGTGCAGATTTCGGTGTGGTCTACATAGCATATCACAATATATAATGTTTTAGTAGATTCTAGTGTGACTTCTTAATATGAAAACATTAAAGAATGGCATTATTTTCTTATTAAGTGGTCTCTCTCTCTCTCTTTCCCTCTCTCTCTCTCTCTCTCTCTTTTTGGTACTAGGTATTGTCATTTCATGTTGCTATGAAGTATTTGCTTTGTATAATTTAGTCAACAGTACAGTATATGCATCATATTGGAATAAAAAGAAGTCTGAGAAACAGTGGTGGAAGACATTGCCAAAGAGTCTAAACTATTTCTTCAACTCTATAATTTTTATGAAAGCATTTGATTCGATAGAGTCAATCATAGCCTTATTTCTGAGATGAAAAAATTAAATACAATATTGGTTAGCAAAACTATATGTTAAATACTGAATGTAAGCTTTGCATTTAAGCATTCTTCTTCTTCTTATTTTTTTTTAATGTAAAGAAAACCCTTTTGGTTCCTGGTGCAGTTTTTAGACAGCCTGATAAATAATACCACATTTTCATGATCAATTTCAGAACCATTAGTGCTAGATACAGTCAGGGACATAGCAACCAAAATGTCAGTTCTACTTACAGTATAGCTATGGAGATCTTCATTCAGGTATGTGGCAACAGAGTGCTTCTTCATACTAAATGTTGAGATAATACAGGTTTACTCACCCAGTCTCAAACAGCACTCCAACTGTGGGCTCTTTGCTAGTTCATCAGCAGGACTCACTCTATTAAATGTACGTTCCTGAAGGAACCAAGCGAAATGTGCACAGCTTGCAGACACCAAGTTATGCCTGCTCAGATCCTTCTTCTAAACTTTTCAATCAGATCCCTCACGCTTCCTACCTGGGGGCAGGTGTGGGTGGTTAAGGCAGGAGGCAGAGTGAAAATCTAATAGAACCTCCCTCCGTACAGAACGGATAGTCAAGTATTTATTGTTAAATGCTGATATCCGTGCCATACAGGTTGTTAATATTTTTACATATCATGCTTGCTTTCATATGGACAGAAACAATGCAGGTATGGAATTTGTGTTTTAACAGATAAGGGAATATTTACCCTTAAAAATCTTATGAAAATCTGAATTTATTTAAAATACGAATCAGCCTATATGGTATAGCCATGAAAGGAAATTTTCTGCCTGGAAATTTTTTTGGCTTCTTATGATCAGCATTTGATATCTAATTTTCTTCTACCAAAAATGGTGATAATAACAATGTGTATCTTAGATAACTGTGCCAAAGATCAAATGAAATAATACATAGCAGTGCTTTGAAAAGTGTCTGGCATACTGAAAATACTTAAAAATATAACTGCTATTGTTATAAATGTCATCATCATCATCATGATCATCATCATCATTTTATAGCTCAGGTCAAGACCTGAGAATGAGTTTTGAGGATTCGATGACAGATGTACAGTTCCTTGGGAGGAATGTTTCTTTTATGATTTGATCACTAAGAATTATTAAGAGCCCACGTTGTGCCTAATATTGTAAGCACACAGTGTGACACACAGTAAGTGTAAGGTGTAACACTTCTATATGCAAAGCTCAAAATCTACATGATTGCACGGATATTTCAGGCTGCCTGCAACATAGTTCAGGAAACAGTGCTTTCTATGGCCCTAAAGGAGGTGGCTTTGCCATCTGACCTTGAAAATCAGGTAGGATGTATCCTAGGAGCAGCATCAGGAAAGGGAAGGATTTTGAAGAAATCTGGGTTTTTAGAGAATAATGAGGGGATTGTTCTGATCGGACAGGGCTGGCTTAAACCCTACAAGAGAACCTAGATACCAAAGTTTGTTCTGGAAAATGCAAGAGGGAAAGTGTTTGCTTTTCCTTTGACTCCCATTGCCCTTACGTGAGGTCTGTTCTGCTTGGTGCCCCTAGTCTCTACTGCCTTCCAAGTGTGGTGCTGCCTGCCCATCCAGGACCATGCCCTGTATACTTTCCTCAGCCCACTCTCTTCCTTTCGGCTCTTTGACATTTTATCTCTCTGTCATAGTCCCTTTGGATGGCTCAAAATGCCATAAACTGGATGATAAACAACAGACATGTATTGCTCACAGTTCTGGAGGCTGGGGAGTCCAAGATCAAGGTGCTAGCAGCTGGCAGATTGAGTGTCTGGTGAGGGCTGTTTTCTTCTGTTAACCTCACATGGTGGAAAGAAACAAGGCAGCTTTCTGGGGCCTCTTTTATAAGGACACTAATCCCAGTCATGAGGATTACCTGATCACCTCCCAAAGGCCCCACCTAGTGCCATCACATTGGTGACTAGGTTTACATATGAATTTTGGGAGGAAAACACAAACATTTAGACCGTAACACCCTTTTTTAAGGCCTACTTTTTATTGTCATTGTTTGTTTCTTTTCTTTGTGTTCTGTCTTAAAAAAAAAAAATTATGCACTCATTAAAACTTTTTGAGCCTACTGTGTTATGTAATCATGTCTCTCCTTGTTGATGATTAGAACATACAATCTGATCCTGAGCCAGAATAACTAACCATCTATGTGACCACAGATGAACTGTTTAATCTGTCTTCATCTCATTTTCCTCAACTACGAAAGGATGAGTTTGGATTGGATGGTCTTTAATGGCTCACTTAACTTTGTTGAACTTTGTTCTAGGGTTTTCATTTCTATTGCTCATTGCATGTTACTATTATTCAATTTTATGATAAGTCTGTCTTATTTTTTCCTATGAAATGTTAAGCCCATTAGAGCAGAGACTTTGATACCAGCCCATCACCTAACTCAGTGACTTTCAATTGTAGTGATTGAGCGCATCCCTTGTAAAACTCACTGCTACCTATTCTTAACCTATTATGAACGTTATCTTCCTATCCCTTCCATTACTTCCCAAAATGCCCTCCATTTTTGATCTCTGCATAATCCGAACAGTACGCATTTCATATCGACTTTCTGTGAGTGTTGGTATTTGTATTTTATAAACAATAGTAATTCATTGTATGTAACAAAGGCAAACATCAAGAAGATGGGCTGCCAAGGTGAGTCGTCATTTGCCCTCATTTAGCAAGTATAACTCAGCCTTGTGAAGCATAATGCAAGAGAAATAAAGCTCCCCAAATCTAAATAAGACCTCAAAAGGCCACCATCTATTGCAGGCTGATGTGTTTCTTTCTACAGCATTACCGCAGTGGGAACTGCCTTACCCTTTAGGCACCAAACACTGTCAGAGTTTCAGAGAGTTTTGTTTTTAATGCCATATCCTTTTTATGCCAATTAGAGATAATCTCCTTGGGCTCTTAAGTAATTTGTCTGTGTAATCTCAGGCACACTAAAGAGTCACAAATCCTTTGCTGATTGGAAGATATTGTGGAAACTCCTCAGGCATTGTTAGAAATTAGGAGAAACTTTTAAGTCAGTGTGATGTCTTTTTCCCTCCATTCTTTACCATGTAAAGAAAGCTTCCTACACAGATTAATGTATAAATTGAACATAAACACACACACACACACACACACACACACACACACACACCATCCACAGCTGAACAATCTTAATGAACCTAGGAATTAGAAAATTTTTCCCAAGGAAACAAAATGCTTAGATTAAATACTGAGCTAATTTTACTTTCTTATGGTCCTTCACTATCCCAGATATTTAGAAGGATTAACAACCCTGGAGTTTATTAGGAACTCTCTTTACTACATTAGGCAACAAACTTCAGTAGAAGGAGCAGACTGGAGTGGCTTAATTAACTCCTGATTAATTATAATCATTATGTTTTCTCATTCTAGCCTTATTTATTATGCTAAAACACCTGAAAATGACCCTAGCAACATTTAAGTAGTAACCTTCACATAGAGAAATACACTTTTATGTTAGCAAATGGTCAGTTTTAGCTATCTTGGAAAGGCCCTTGTGACCAGTGTTGTACACAAAGGAAAGAGAGTGGGCTCTGATCTAAATGTCCCTCATCACATGCCCCACTGCTGCTGCGGCCATGTCACATTTGTCCTATTTCCCAGTAAATACCAGTCCCAGAACACAAATTTTTGGCAGGTTTGTTTGAATTGAGCTTCTTGACTTAAAATAAGAATATCTTTTTTTTTCTTTTTCTTTTCCTTTTTTTTTTTTTTTTTTTTTTTTTTTTTTTTTGAGATAGAGTCGCAATCCATCACCAGGCACCAGGCTGGAGTGCAGTGGCGCGGCCTTGGCTCACTGCAACCTCCACCTCCTGGGTTCAAGCAATTCTCCTGCCTCAGCCTCTTGAGTAGCTGGGACTACAGGCGTGTGCCGCCATGCCCAGCTAATTTTTTTGTATTTTTAGTAGAGATGGGGTTTCACCATGTTGGCCAGGATGGTCTCAATCTCTTGACCTTGTGATCCACCCGCCTCGGCCTCCCAAATGGCTGGGATTACAGGCATGAGCCACCACCACACATGGGCAATAAGAATATCTTTTGCCTTTCAGCCCTGAATTAATGTATATTATCATCTAAAATCCAAGTTTTGTAGCCTGTATCAGACAGAATTCATAGATTAAGTCCCAGTTTGACCAAGTGAGCATTTCTTCGTCTTTTGTGGCATGTATACCCACTCATAACTCTTTTGTATGTATATACGACTAGTTTTTTATGCATACAATATGGTTATTGTTTCTCATTTATTCAAATTTTCCTTTGTAATTTATATTTCTTTCTTCTTTTTTTTCTTTTTGGGGTGGACTCTTGCTCAGTTGTCCAAGCTGGAGTGCAGTGGCATGATCTTAGCTCACCACAACCTCTGCCTCCCGGGTTCAAGCAATTCTTCTGCCTCAGCCTCCCTAGTAGCTGAGACTACAGGTGCCCACCACCATACCTGGCTAAGTTTTGTATTTTCATTAGAGATGTGATTTCACTATGTTAAACAGGTGGTCTCAAACTCCTGACCTTGTGATCTGCCCACTTCAGCCTCCCAAAGTGGTGAGATTACAGGCATTCTTTAATAAACATTGATAAACTACTTTATGACACACAATCACAGTATAAATAGGCATCCAAAGACATGTAGAAACAAATGGTCAAAAAATGGTTGAAACGTTTCCTTTATTTTATCTACACAAACACATGCACAGCTAAGGAAGCTCTCCAGCCATTTATGATACTTTCTTGTTTTTTGTTTTTTGGGCTTCAAAAAGGATCCTTGTTCTCATCTTGTGAAAATATGGGCTTGACTGAAGAGCTATTAGGATTACTTACAGTTTAATAAGAAATTTATATAGCATAATAGCTTTCCAATACACTAACCGTAACTACTTTAGAAAATGGAATTATCACATGCCATTCACAAGAGCATGAAACCTAAAAATGCTTAAGAAATATTTAGAGTATGAGAACTTTTAGATTGTAGTAAGAAAACTGTAGAACTTCACTGAGAGGTTTAAATACAGATGGAGACATATTTCTATGTAGAAAAATGGAACATTTAAGTATATAAATTTATTCCCAGTATAATTGTGGATTTGTTGCAATTCCTATTAATTGGATAGGGTATTTTTTATTGGTGTTAGGACTTGAAAAAGTGATCTATTTCTTTTACAAAAAGTGACTGAAAGGAAATACATCAACAACTTTACAACAATATTCTCTTAATACCTTTAAATCTCAAATTTCCTGAAGTAAACATGTTTCCCTATCATTTTTTATTTTCTTATGATAAAAGCACTTCTTGGAAGAAATTCTGTGTAACAATCTATGTGCCTTTCCAGATTTTGAAATCCTGTGACAGTGGCATGATAAAACGAAGGGCAGATATCTCTTGGTTGGCCTTAGAGATAGACTTTGAAGAGCATGTAGGGTGATTTAGAGACAATGAATACAGGAAACAAATATTTTCAGATTGCCATCTGAAGGAATCCAAATTAACAGAGGACAAAATTTGGGTACCGGAGAGACATAAACCAAGAGAAACTTCTCTAGGAGACATGCAGTTCCGTTGACAGGAAGGAGGAGGTCACTGGTCTTTACCCCTACCTAATTTGCATGGGTTACTATCCTTTGCAGGAGCCAAATAGCTGAAGGGATGGAAGTCATCTTCCATGTCAACTGCTATTTACTTAGAAGGAGAACATATATTCAGGGGATAAGATGAGGTATGTAGGGACTGTGTTGTACAGGCAGGGCAGTGTGGGGAAAGAGGAGTTTGTCTTTCTCCCTAATGGAAGCCCTGACCCCCTAGAGAGCTACAGGTCTGCTCGCGAAGGGCCTCAGACCTGACTCATCCACACAGGGCCATGTCAGCAGCAGTGACTCAAGGGACATGTGTACATATGTAAATCAGAAATAGAGACGTGTCAACAGATGCCAAAAAAAAAAAATGTATATACGTTGAGGTCTTTTAACCATGACATAATATTCAGGCAGAACTTTTTTAGATTATCAGGTCTTTAACTGTTTATACCTTGTACAGACAATGCTTTGATTATTTTCAATTTCAAATGTCATTAAAAAAATACGAAGATCTTAACTAGGTAATCGGAAATTCAGCGACAATTAATTGCAGGGAGAAAAATGGTCTCTTCTGAAATGTTCCACTCAAGAAAGCATATTACGAATATTATACTGAAAGGCAAAGAAGTAAATCCATTTTTCTTTCTAAATGAACTAAATAAAAACAATTTCACTCATGAGCTGAGAAGCTAACTGCCAGCTCCTTGTGTAAATGTAGCAGTACCAGCAGTGATGCCACTTTTGAGAACCCAGGCTCAAAACAGAAGCACTCCCAGAACTTCAGGTGTCTCCAGCCCACACGATCGCCCATAATAATTCATGTATGAATTTGCAAGACATCTGAAAGAATAAGAAATTGCATTCATTTATTTCTCTTCAGGTTCCCAGAACACCACTCAGTTTTATGTAATGCAAGAACAGCGCAGTTTGACGTCGGGAGTCATCACAGCTCCAATCGGCTGCCTCTTTGGGATTTGTAGCACTGTTTTAGATTTCAGCTTCCTGCTTCACGTTTCTGCTTTGGTTTCCTGATGATGTTTCACCATCACACCAAATGTCCTTTCAGAGCAGAGTTCTGTTTAAACACTTTCTTTTATTAAATGTGGTGCAGTTAGTAGGGCTGGATTATATTACATAAAACTACCTTGGCAAATTAATTACTACACATCATCTTGTCATGGCAAACTTATATGTGCACACATACACATGCAGTAAATCATTACTGTGGAGTAAACGGGTTTCTATAAAACATATATTACTACAGTTACGGGAGTTGTAATTACTTTGTCATCATGGTCTACCCAACAGCACCACAAATGTCTGTACAGTCAAAAAGCAGACAATCAAACAGTTATGTTGATATATACAAAACAAAACAAAAAAAATCAGGTTTAATTATTCTCCATCCACTAACCCAAACCTATCAGGTCCCTTGCTACCATATGGAAATAATGAAGGGCTGTTGTCAGGCTCTTTTTGCATTAAGGTTTTCTGGAAGGAATGTATCTTTTTTGTTTTTTGTTTTTGAGATAATCATTTTCAAGAATTTTTAATCACCTGTCAAGTGAAGTCATGAGTTTTTATGCTTGTTTTCTAGTATTCGATTTTTCATGATTTCCAGAGAACAGAGATAATCACAGAAATTTTTGCAAATTTCACAGATAATTACTTTTTAATATATTTATAATAGCATCTAAAGACGTACACATTTCTAACTAACACAGCTTAGTTGAAGTTACTTAACAAAATTACATAAGCCAATATTAATCATGTACCTGCTTACTTCATCTAGTACTTCCAATAGCCCAGATATCCATAGAAATTTTCAGATGAGGAAAATGAGGCACAGTAAGATTCAGTAAGTTACCTAGGTCACACACCTTGTGAGCAATGGAGTCTGAATTCAGTCTCTGGTAGCCTGGCCCCAGAACCCTGCTCCTAACAACTGTGCTGGGCTCTACCACTTTTCCGTTCCTCCCTGATCCTAACACCCTTCCCACTGCATTCATCATTGGCCTGAGTTTTTACTAGAGTACAAGGTCTGGAGGCAGAGCCTTGTTTTCACTGTTCACCACTGTGAAGGCAGCCCATGGGAAAAATGGTAGGCACTTAATAAATGACAAATGAATTAGTGAATGATTAAAGCATTGTATCTCTCTTTTAAATTGTTTTCAGACTGCCCTTTACCATGAGTCTGTGCTTGAGCCATGCAAAGAGAAAGGTGGAAAAAGCAGAAGCAATGTGAGGCCTGGAGAACCAGGGCAGGGATGCTTGG
The DNA here is from genome assembly GCF_048565385.1 of Saimiri boliviensis. Lineage (NCBI taxonomy): Eukaryota > Metazoa > Chordata > Mammalia > Primates > Cebidae > Saimiri > Saimiri boliviensis. The sequence continues at coordinate 20,786,846 of NC_133453.1, read as the reverse complement.
AGCCTCCTGGTGTAACAATGGTGATACCAAGGTGGGGAAAGAGGCAGAGGGCACCTGCAGCCTTTAAAATACCACAGTTACTCTCATCCCTATGCTTCCAGAGACTTTAGCACCAGAGGAATTTAGGACCATAGTGCTGGTACCAGAAGGAAGAGCAACAGTGATGCACCCTCTCTGCACTTCTGCTGGCCTTTCAGATTCAGTTCAGTGTTGCTGTACAAATGGCATCAAAGCAGCATGATACTGAGCCATGGCTTTATCCCTGTGGTCCTTCTCAAGACTCCTGCAGTAGGGAGGTACCTTCATTGTACTTTATGGGCCTGGAAGCTTTATTGGTATAAATTAGTGAAGGAAGATGGAAATGGTCGAGGAAAAAAGGTAGATTCCAGATTCTGGTAGAAAGGGCTACATTTGGGATGACATATAATACATCTCCCAGGGACTCCCAGAAAAATTTAGAAGGATGAAGAGAAGGGAGAAGCTGTTTTAATAGTTCAAGACAGAGTTAGGTAAATACCATTTTTAAACCCAGACTGGTGTGAAAGCTCCATTTTTACACCCAGATTGGTATGACCTGAGGATCTACAGATCACATTTGATTATGAACAGAAACAAATGATGTAGGGACAACAAACCAACCTACCAATATATAAGGTGTTTGTAGGGGGGACATGGAGTGAGGGGAAAGTTCACTAAATCAAAAATGGTTCCTGTGTAAAGCCTGAAGAGCCTTGGGTCTTGAAAACATGTGCTTGTGTTACATACCTGCGTGTGATGTGTTGGAAACATGTTAGCAGAGCAAGGGATACCCAGTCTATGTGATTCACTGTCCAGTTATTTCACTGAAATAACTAGCAGCAATAAATGCAAATTTAATGGACACAACTAATGCTCTGGAGAACACATCAAGTTTCTTGGATAAAATGTCTGTATCTTTTACTAACAGTTGAAAAATGGTTCTTCCTTAATTAAAGTGAGTGGGGAGAGGGTCCATAGGAAATGAAACAGAAGTGCTGTATCATGGGTTGAGTTATGAATTCCAGAGGTGGGGCAGGATTGAGGTTTCCAACTTAGGGCTTCAACTTGGGGACTTTTTTTTTTTTTTTTCTTTTCTTTTTTATTGCATTTTAGGTTTTGGGGTACATGTGATGAACATGCAAGATTGTTGCATAGGTACACACATGGCAGTGTGCTTTGCTGCCTTCCGTCCCCTCACCTGTATCTGTCATTTCTCCCCATGCTATCTCTTCCCACCTCCCCACCCCCCCGCCCCTCCCCCATTTCCCCCCAACAGACCGCAGTGTGTAGTGCTCCCCTCCCTGTGTCCATGTGTTCTCATTGTTCAACACCCGCCTATGAGCGAGAATATACGGTGTTTGATTTTCTGCTCTTGTGTCAGTTTGCTGAGAATGATGGTTTCCATGTCCCTATAAAGGACGTGGATGAACCGGGGACTTTTTAATAAAACAAGCATACCTTGCTTGGTAGACAGAGGCTCTTTGGACACTGCTTTTTTGGCGGGGGCAGGGTTCATGTTTGATAAGAGTCAAAACCTTCTCTAGCTGGGCAACAGTGTTTGTGGAAGGCAGTAATGTTTTTGTTCAACCACAAAGGGACAGAGTCAGGAAAGAAGTTAAAGACTTCAAAGGTATCACACTTCATAGAGAAAAATAATATTTATAAGGGCATTCTGAACCTCAACGAAGGAGGAGACAACCTGCCCAACTTTTTTGCTCCAACCTGTCTGATGTGACTTTCTACACATTTGCCATCTACATTTCTGTAGTTGGACTAGCCCTTGCAGAAAGCCTCCTTAATTACATAGTTGCACAAATACCCCTTCTTCTTGATCAATCAGCACTGCTTTACCTGTTCTCTTTTTCTATTCACAATGTTGGCACACTGAAGAGCTGTCTGTAAACCTGCTCTCTTTCTCTATTCTCCACTTCTTTCCCCTGCCAGTTCACAAAGGTCTAGGGAAGTGTCTGGGATGGCATGGTAGAGAGCCTTCCTGTTCCAATATTTTACATAAGCAGGTATCAGCACTACTATACTTGAAAATTGCAAAGACTGCTATTCTGCTAGAAATTAGAGGATTTTTTCCCTGCCTTAATCTGGGTTTGCTGGTGCCATTGAATTGGGGCTAGAGAGTTGTAATCTCCTCTTCACAGCAAACATGAAGGTCTGGGAGGTCACAGAAGATTGAGAAGTTCCACATCCTTAGAGACATTCCGGACATCCCAGAGCAGAGGAATTCTCATGCTATGTAATATTAAAAAAAAATGTTAACACAGATTTTGTCTACATTGTTATAGAATACATGTTGTGGAATAAACAGACTTTTTGTGGGCTACCCTGAGATGCTAATTATGTAACAGCTGGGCTGTCCTAAGTTCCATATAAATGGCTTTCTTGAGAGGACCCATCTCTAAATCAGATGCTACATGTAATAGGCAAAATAATAGCTATAAAAAGATATGAATTATTGCATCATATATATGTGTGTCTGTGTGTGTATTTTGTGTATATTTTCTTGAAAAAAATATAGTTTTTTAAAATATTTTATTTAGATTTAAAATTATACTACAAATTTGCCTTTTTTGAAAAAAGTATTAATGAATATACTCCAGCTACTCAAGAGTTGAACTAAAACCAGAGACAAATTTATGGTAAAACTATTAAAGCTTTGGCTTCAGGCCCAACATTTATGGGCCTATCCAAGGCTCTGACAGTGGAAACTGTGACTGATATTTTTACTGTGATTATATTTTTGAAGCATGTTTGTCACGTAAAATATTTTATGTTATGCCATGAAGCAGAATACAATTCTCTTAATAAGTTACCAATTGAGACCTGCTTTCAAAATTCTTCTTAATCCAGGCTATAGGCATTCAGTCTGCAAGCTGAGCCACAACTGTACTATGATGGTGAGCAGGTTGAGCAATTAGTATGTAGTTAAGATTTTTGTTTAATTTCTTGCTACTCAAAGTGTGGTTCATGAATCATCAGCATCTACATCTCCCAGGGGCTTGTTAGAAATTCAAAATCTTCCAGCCCTGGCTCCATTCAATCAGAATCTGCATTTTAATAAGATTTACATGTGTTTTTATACATAGTAAACATCACTACAAAAGTCTATTACACTTTTGATTGGCAAAGAATATTTGGAAATTGGTTATTTCTTTGAATTTAGATACATACAGTAATCTTACTGTTGGAACACAGCATAAAATTTATCCCAGAGATCTGGACCTGATATGTTCACCATATCAAATTGAATACTTTGGGAAGTCTGAATGGTTTTTCTTGGAATCCTGGTTTCCTCCCCTTTCTGCCAATGTTTCAACACGAAGAAGGAGGTCTCTTGGTGTCAGTTGCTTAATGAACCTTTCCTTGCTGGTGATTGACAAACGAACCCAGTGGAAGGGTTGTGTCTGCCCCTTCTACCTGTGGCTCTCATTATTGACTGCCTATGGTTTTCATGACCTCTTTAGTTTTATGGCCTCTCTAGTGCTTTCTCTTTTGCTTTCTAAATAGACAACAGCACTTTCACAAATTGACATTTTCAGATCACAGGGAAGCCTGTAGTTAGTGAAAGGTTGGGAGCAAGTTTGATATTGGATTCATTCTGAAACACCCATGCCTGCTTCCTCAGGCTCCTCTGCCATATTGCTTATTCCTCTGTTAGGAGCACTTATTTCATTTCATTCATTTTGTCTTTTATTATATTTGCTATATGCCTGTCCTTCCAACTGGATTATAAACTCCTTAGAGGCAAAGATAATTCATATTCATTTTTATTCACCCCATCACATCTACATTTTGTACAAGGTCTTACATATACTGCATACTTAGTAAATTCACATGTCAGAAATTTGCTATATACAGATCTGTGTATTGACAATCTCTCTCTTTTTAAAATTAGATTTGTTGTCATGGAGACATCAATGATTATGACTTGTAGATTAGAGATAGGAATTGAACAATAAGTCTTGGTTATTGACTAGTAGGATGCTAATGTTGTATTTCCACAGCCCCAGTTACAGCAGATGGACTATAGCACTCTAAAATTTGATCTAGTAACATTCATTAAAATCTGTGAATGAACCAGATGGTAAAGAATTGTACTGGGGAGAGTGGGCTTGGATGTGATAGAGTCATAATTTTCTGGTAACATTTTTTCTTTTCAAATGTTATGACCTTTCAAAAAGTTTCTTTCATCCCTTATTCCACTATTTCATGTCATCCATAAAATCATGGAGAGACAGAGTAGACTTCCTGGTTTGAATTCTGTCTTGGTCACTTCTCAGTCCTGAAACTGCTCTGTGTCTCCAATTCTTTTTGAAAACTGAGGATGATAAAAACGTTTTTTAAAAATATTTAATTGAGACATAGAGCAGTGCCTGCTACATAGATGTTACAGGCGCTGTATGTTTGATGTTATTATCCTTTAATACAAAGAATAAAAATAACAAGTCTCTGGTTCAGCTTAGAAGTACAAACACCTGCATATTTTGCATACCCATTACGTTTCAGTAAAAACCTGAGGGTACACACTGACAGATAATCCCTTCCATCCAGTGAAAACTTCAGCTAATGGGCTAAATGCCATTTCTCATAGGTCTGAAGCTTCCCCACAGGCTGTGGTGTTCCAGTGTTATGTTTTGGGTTGCTGTTCTTGTTTTTTCAGTCCTCCCATTGGCCCATGTAGTGGACAGATCCTAAGGTGACTTCCAATGAGTCTCCTCCTCCTGGTGTCCACACTGTTGTTCAATCCCCTTTCCTGAGTGTGTATGTGACCCGTGACTTGCTTCTAACAAATAGAATATGGCAAAGATGGTGGAATGTCATGCCTGTGTTTACACTGTGCTATACAACCACTTCTGAGCAGATGCAGAGAGATTCTCCTAGCTGGCTTATTAAGTAAACAGCCGTATTGAGGAAGCCCACATGGTAAGGAACTATGAGCCTCCAACCTCTATGGTGTGAGTGTGGCCTTCAGTCAGCAGTCAGCCAAAAGCTATGCACTACAACAAAATAAATTTTACCAACAACCTGAATGAACTTGGAAACAGATTCTTCCCCCATCAAGCCTCCAGATGAATTGCAACTCAGTCAGCATCTTGACTGTAGCTGGTAAGAGCTTAACAGAGCCCCACCTCAGCCAAGCTCAGACATCTGATCTGCAAAAGCAGTGACATAATAAATGTGTGTCGCTTTAGGTCACCAGGTTTGTGGTAATTTGTTACACACTCATAGAAAACTAATATAGTACAGTTACCAGCACATAAGCAGGGCTTACATGTGGTAATGGGTCCAGCAGTCTGGCATCTTCTTTGCTGTGTCTTATCAGCTATTTGTGGTGGTTGGAATCTTTTGAGGTGGGCTTGCATGAGCCAGCCCGTTATTTTTAGGCTCAATTCCACCTACAAGAAGGAGTCAGTTTGAGGTCATGTTAGAGCTACATTTTTTCTTCTTTAATCATATTATTCTTTACATTCTCCTTAGCTTTTAAAAATTAATAGACAATATTTTAAGAAAAATCTCAGATGTCCAGAAGAATTGAGCAGATAGTATAGAGAACTTCTACAACCACCCCAGCCATACACACCTGAACACAGTTTGCCCTATTATTGACATTTTACCTTAATGTGATACATTTATTACAACTAATGAGTTAGTATTAATATAGTATTATTCACTATTTATTAACTACAGCATAATATCATGTATCCATTATTATAGTATCATATGGAGTAGTTTTTCACCTAAAAACCTTCAATGCTCTGCCTATTCATCCCTCCCTTTTCACCCACCTCTTGTGACCACTGATTTTTTTTTTTTTACTGTCTCCATAGTTTTGCCTTTTCCAGAATGTCCTGTGATTGAACCAAGGTTTCTCTTTATTTTTTTATGGCTTAATAGCTTATTTCTTTTTTATTGAGGAATAATATTCCATTGTAAGGACACACCACAGTTTGTTTATCCATTCATTTATTGAAGGACCTCCAGTATGAGGCAGGTGCTGTAATCATTTGTATGCAGGTTTTTGTAAGGATGTAAGTTTTTTTTGGTGAATACCTGGGAACTTGAATGGTATAGTAAGAGCTAGATTATATGGTAAGACTGTGTTTAGTTTTCTGAGAAACTGTCAAGCTTTTTTACAGGGTTGCTTTGCCATTTCACATCACCAAAGGCAACACATGAGCGCTCCCTCTGCCCCTTAGCCTCGCTAGTATTGTCAGTCTTTTTTAAACTCCAAGCATTCTAATAGGTGGCTAGTGGTTTCTCATTGTTTTAATTTACAATCCCCTAATGACATATTTGCTGAACATCTTTTTGTATGTCTATTTTCCATCTGTACATCTTCTTTGATGATATGTCTATTCAGAAATTTTGCCTGTTTTTTAGTTTTCTAAAATTGTTTTGAAAGTATACAGTATTTAAAATCTCTGTATACAGTATTTTAGATAACAGTTCTTTAACAGATATGTCTTTTGCTAATATTTTTTCCCAATCTGGAGTTTGTCTTTTCATTCTTTTAACAATGTCTTTGGCAGAGCAGGTTTTAAATTTTGGTTAGAAGTGATCTATTTTTCAGTGTCATGGTTGGCTTGGAATAACCTCTGAATACAGGAAGTATCTGGTTTTGAAAACTCTGGGAAAGAGACGACTAATGTGTTGCTATCTATATTTTTCCTGTTGCCTGGTCTCAGAAACCCACACTGTATTTTAAGTACATAGAAGAACAGAAGGTTTTGCTAAAACTTACAATTGAAGCTCAGCAGGATATTAAATCCCTAAATGCAAATAAATAACTGATGATTAATTTTATGCCCTCTCAAGTCTTTTTCCCTAATAATTCAGCCACATAGGATCATATGAAGTGAAACTAGATAATTTAATTTGTGTTCTCAAGATTTGGTTCACTTTGGTTTTAAAGTAGTTATTAGAAGGGAACCAGGGAACTAAGTAATTCACTGTATAACCTTTCCTTTTAGAACAATTGTTGTTTATTTGAAGATGGACTTTAGTGTTTTTTTAAAATAAGATACCAAACTGCTGTAGGGTCAATTGTACAGCCCCCTTTCATACATATAAAACTTCTTTTTTATGGCAAAAAAAATCATACATTCAAAACTTTTTATGGCAAAAAATTCATACATTCAAAACTCCTTTTTATGGCAAAAATTTATATATTCAAAACTTCTTTTTATGGCAAAAAAAGAGCTCTTCACAATTTGGCTGTAACTTTCCTCCCCAAGATTATCAATTCCATTTCTACTCTCCTCACAGATGTATGAGATAATACTCAAAATTTTCAGTTAAACTTTGGACTTTTGCATGAGCTTTCTGCTGCTTGAAAGGCTCATTCCACCCCAATCTTTGCCTCTCCTGGAAAGTGCTACTCATCCTTCAAGGCCCATTTCAATGATCACTTCAGATCAGAGGAGGCACTTTACTTCTGTATAGAACTCAACTCTACATTTATTGAGCTTCGAGCATGATATGCTTTGGTTGCGTCTCTGCCCAAGTCTCATCTTGATTTGTAGCTCCTGTAATTCCCACGTGTCATGGGAGGGACCTGGTGGGAGGTAATTGGATCATGGGGACAGGTCTTTCCCATGCCGTTCTCATGATAGTAAGTCTCATGAGATCTGATGGTTTTTATAAAGGAGAGTTCCCCTGCACATGCCCTCTTGCCTGCTGCCATGTATGGTGGCTTCCCTTTCCACCATGATTATAAGTTTGCTGAGATCTCCTCAGCCCTGCAGAGCTATGTGTCAATTAAACCCATTTCCTTCATAAATTACCTAGTGTCAAGTATATCTTTATTACCAGCATGAGAACAGACTAATACAGAGCACTTTTCATAGTAATTGTTTACTCCTTAAGACTTTCTCCTGGAGAGGAAGTTCCTGAAAGGAGGGAACATTTTTTTCTTTACATTTTTGCCTCTACAGCATTTAGTATGATGTTTGACTCATGGTAGCTACTCACAATGATAGCTGGAATATCACAGATAGCACAAGTCTCTCCTGCAATCACTACCTATTGCTAGGGAAGCATCTGGTTGTACTAATGACTCATGAAAACTTTATGACTGCCAGTCATAGCAGAAACATTTTTTTTCAAATGTTTGCTGCTTTTATATACTTGAAGAAAAGAGGATAAGTTATTTTTCTCTTTCTGCTGGTTAACAGATGTTACTCAGGTTGCACATGGATAACACATTACATGCAAAGCATACCAGTTGTTTAATGTTGGATAATCTTAAAAGGCAAAAGAAGAAACCGTAAATGATGACCTTTCTCTAGGGATTGTTGTATTTCTTGGTGACATGTTGCTATGTAATAAAGAAATAAATTTTCTTTGGGAGAAAGCAAGTAGGGGAGAAGAATCCTTCTTGATGAATTCTTTTATTGTTAATACATGTTCTTCTAAGCCCAACATTAACCTTATGTTTTACTATAATATTCTGAAGATACATATGACTTCAGTCCTGGCCAATTCATAGTAGAGAACTTGATTCCTATAAATAGTTATTGACTCAACAGGTATTTGTTAAGTCAACTCAACAGGTATTTATTGACTCATATGGATTCATATAATTCTTTATTGACTCAATACCTATAAATAAGTTTTAATTGAGCAATCAAAGAGAAAAATGAATAAATTAATGAATTCAGGGGAGTTTGTCCCACCCTAATCCTTTCTAAATAAGTGCAGCAAAATTATTTTTAGCACTTCTTTCAAGGTTTTTTAAATGATGTCAGATAAGATTAGAAAAAAAGATGGTGAACAGTCTTGCATATTCAACCATGTATTGTGAGTTAATTTTCACGCATGACAATGAGGGTGAGTCAGCAAGGCCATGGTGTTTGCTATACTCATTCCTGGAGTGTGCATTGAGTTTCATATCTTATCTCTGTTCAGTCTTAACGATTCTGAAGGAATCTGAAGGTTGACACATGGTTGCTACCCTCAGAGCTAACCACTTAGCCATATGGAAGATTAAATGACTTATGAAACACATAGAAAACTATTACAGGAATGAGTTGAAGGAGGGTTATGGAAAATAGTCCAATTGGCACTGTCCCAATCCTACACATTGTCCATCTGACCCAGGTTCATTCTTGACTATTTATCTTCTTGTTTATTTATTCAGTCAACTGTCCATTCATTAAACAATTGTGTATTGACCACTAGTATATTTCAGGTACATTGATAGATACAAGGGTATAATGGTAAGTAAAAACAGATGCTATTCTTGGCAGTAAATGAAAAGCTATACCAACATCTGTTAAATCACAACTCTGGCAAGAACTGCGAGGAGGAAGGCAGCAATAAAGCCAAAGATTATGGCATATTTATTGTTTAAAAAATTATTTTAAATTTTTATTGGTGCATAGTAGGTGGATATATTTATGAAGTATATGAGATATTGATAGAGAAATATAAGGAATAGAAACTACATCAGGATAAATGAATATCCATCACCTCAATCATTTATTATTTGTGTTACAGATATTTCCATTATACTCTTTTAGTTATTTTAGAATGTGTAATAAATTCTTGTTGACTGTAATTACCCTGTTACTATGAAATGCTAGATCTTATTAATTCCATCTAACTATATTTGTGTACCCATTAGCCATTCCCATTTCCCCCCAGCCACTACCCTTTCTAGCCTCTGGTAACCATCATTCTACTCTCTGTCTCCAAGAGTTCAATTGTTTTAATTTTTAGCTCCCACCAACAGGTGAGAACATGGGAAGCTTTTTCTTTCTCTGCTTGGCTTACTTAACTTAATGTCATCCAGTTCCATCCGCGTTATTGTAAATAACACAATCCCATTCTTCTTTCTATGACTGAATAGTACTCTGTTGTGTATATCTACCACATTTGCTTTATCTATTTGTTTCTTTTTTGAGATGGAATCTTGCTCTGTCACCAGGCTGCAATGGAGCCATCTAAGCTCACCACAACCTCTGCCTCCTGGGTTTAAGTGGTTCTCCTGCCTCAGCCTCCCAAGTAGCTGGGACTACAGGTGCCCGTCACTATGCCTGACTAATTTTTGTATTTTTTTTTTTTTTTTTAGTAGAAATAGGGTTTCACCATGTTGGCCAGTATGGTCTCAATTTCCTGACCTCGTGCTCTGCCAGCCTTGGCCTACTGAAGTGCTGGGATTACAAGTGTGAGCCACTGCCCCTGGCCCTATTTGTTTCTTGATAGATACTTAGATTGTTTCCAAAACTTGGCAATTGTGAACAGTCCTGCAATAAACTTGAGAGTGCAGGTATCTCTTTGATAAACTGATTTCCTCTTTTTTGGGTATATGCATAGCAGTGGGATTGCTGGACCATATGGTAGTTCTATTTTTAGTTTTCTGAGAAACCTGAAAAACTGCTCTCCATAGTGGCTATACTAGTTTAAATTCCAACCAGCAGGCATTCATTATTGCCTGTCTTTCGAATAAAACCCGTTTTAACTGGGGTGAGATGATATCTCATTGTAACTTTAATTTGTATTTCTCAGATAAGTGGTGCTGAGCCCTTTTCATATGCCTGTTTGCCATTTGTATGTCATCTTTTGAGAAGTGTCTATTTATTATATCCTTTGCCCACTTTTAATCAGATGATTACATTATTTTCCTATTGAATTGCTTGAGATCCTTATATATTGTAGTTATTAATCCCTTGTCAGATAAATATTTTCAAATATTTTTTGTGATTCTGTGAGTTGTCTCTTCACTTTGTTGATTGTTTGCTTTGCTATGCAAAAGCTTTTTTTTAACTTGATGTGATCCCCTTTGTCCATTTTTGTTTGGCTTGCCTGTGTTTAGGGGGTGTTACTCAAGAAATCTTTGCTCAATCCAACGTCCTAGAGAGTTTCTGCATTATTTTCTTTTAGTAGTCTCATATTTTGAGGTCTTAGTTTGAGTCTTTAATCCATTTTGATTTGATTTTTGTATATGAGGATAGATTGTGGTCTAATTTTGCTCTTCTGCAAATGGATATGCAATTTACCCAGTGCCATTTATTGAAGAGACTGGCCTTTTCCCAATGTATGTTGTTGGCACTTTTGTCAAAAATGAGTTCACTGTAGATGTATGGATATGGCACATTTATCTTTGACCTTCAGTGTCCTGTATGCTGCTTCAAGCATTGTAGCTACTTAAAAGGTCTTGGAAATTGATTAGGACAAATTTTCGATGCACTGCAGTATATTCCATCAATAAATGGAAAATTCCAACCAGATACCGTGGCTCACGAGGCAGGTGGATCATGAGGTCAAGAGATTGAGACCATCCTGGCCAACATGGTGAAATCCTGTCTCTAGTAAAAATATAAAAATTAGCTGGGCATGGTGGAGTTCACCTGTAATACCAGTTACTCGGGAGGCTGAGGCAGGCAAATCACTTTAACCTGAGAGGTGGAGGTTGCAGTGAGCCGAGATCATGCCACTGCACTCTAGCTTGGCAACAGAGCAAGACTGTGTCTCAAATAAATAAATAAAAGGAAAATTCTGTTTGCTTTGCCCGGTACCTACCCACCATATTCTTTTAATGCTTATTGACATCTGATTGTAAATGAATATATCCTTATTTTTTCTTTAAGAGTCCTTAGTTATTTATGAAGACATAACCTTCAAGTTTGGTCAAAACCGTATTTAAGTTTTTCTTGTATTGAGACTGACTTAAATCCTCATTTTTAGGGTCCTTGACCATTTCCACTTTCTACAAAACCATGACATGTTAGAGATCGTGTGTTGTGGGAGGAGGAATGCGGATTTACAATTTGGGAAGGATATTTGCTAACTCTGGGGCTTTGGGATAGTTTAGCTGCCCTATCACTTACCTTTATGAGAATTATTTGAGACTATGTTATGCAAATATATATATATATATGTATATATATATATATATAATTATATATCTATATCTATGGAACATTAATCAATGGAACATTAATCATCATTTTCTGAACACACAGCAATAGTAGGTTGGGGAAAGATAAATGAGAAGGTTTCAAAAAACAGAATCAGCAAAAAACTGTGTTGATTTTAACTCGTTTTATTATTTTAAGTTATATTTGAAAATAGTTTACAATAAAATAGTTCTGTAATATTTGTTATGAAAACACTTTCCTATTTCTTCACATTTTTCCCACTTCAAAGGCAGCATCAATTTCATTAGCTGATTATTTTTGTTTTTTTAAATTTTCATATTTCCAAATAACATTCTTAAATTGGTATTTAAATTTTTTTTTAAAAAATTCATCATTATATATTTACCTCACCTCTGTAAAATTAATTAAATAAAAAAATCCTTTCCTATTTTCTTCACCTTGCTTATGCTTTCTATTCTACTATTTTCCTAATATAGTTGTGTTTTACTTAGATCAATATGCAGTATTTGTAGATTAATGATTAAATGATTGCTATCTGTAGCAGAGCTCCATAGCAAATTCTAACTTTTTTAATATAAAACTTTTATTATAGTTAAGAGTCATCTTGTGTTTACGTATGTTTGCTATGTATTTATAAGGAATTTAACCTCAAAATTTTTGCCGATTGCCTAACTCTCATCCAGGATTCAAATTCATTAGCTATTTTTTCTCTCTCCCTCTCTCTCTCTCTTTTTTTTTTTTTCCTGTCTGGGAGACTTTGGACCTGCTCCCATGTGAACAAGGTGGTTTATATTGCCTGTTGTACATCTATCATCCCAAGATATGTTCCGTTATCCTGGGAATTGAAGTCATCTCTTTTCTATGGTGAATTTTCTTTTTTCCTATATTTCATGTCAATCTAGCACCAAAATATGAGTCAATTCACATGACAGAAGTTGTTAATCTCGTTCACAAAGTTCGCCGTGTGTCTAAATGACTCTGGATGATTTCTTAGAGCAGCTGTGTTTGAGCCAGCATCCAGGGTGACTTTTATAGAGTGGTGCCACCACATTGACATGTGTTTCTGTGGTTGTGGAGGCAGGGGTTGGGAGCATAGAGCCTCATGCACCCATTTTTAAGTGCTTCAGTCTAGAAGGAGCCAAACCAAATTATTGAACAAAGCAAACACATGACCATGCCTAACTGCAGGATGTGGAGAAATGTGCACTTTGAAAGAGAGGATAACAGAAAATATGGGGTAGTCCCATATTACTTAACTCCTCTTGCCTCACTTCAGATTCTTACTGTCTCATCTCTTTCTTAACCCTGCCACACTGTAATGACCAGTTCTGTGAGTACCCTGTCCAGCTCCACGATGAAGCAGTCTCAGAGCACCTAAGGTTGGGCCTAAACTGCATGCCTCTTGCTTCTGGTCTTGAGCATCATGGTCATCTGAATGGCATATACTCCTGGAACCCACTAGATGCTCATGCATGTGCTCCCTGGAAGAGCAAGAGAATTAGTTCCCTGGAGAATGGGAAAATTGACCAACAGCAAACAGGAACAAAATCACAAATGCTTCATCATTTTCCAGGCAGGTATTCTGAAAATTCCCTCTTCCTCTTTCCTTGACTTTTTCTTATGCCACTCACTCTTATTCTCTGGATCATACCTTATAGCACACTACTCATCTCTGGCTATGCTTTCCAGATAACATGAGCTAAGACACCTTGTCTTCTACTTTCTTGCTTTTCTGCCTTGCTGTATCAGAGGAAAAGTCCTTCCTAAGAGAAAGTGCATGGGGGTAAATTTTTTGTAAACTTGGTGGCTGAAAGCATATTTATTTTACTCTAACAGTTGATGAGAATTTGACTTTATATGGAATTTAAACAGGTTTCCTTTAGAATTCTGAAGGCATTGCTTCATTACCTTCTAGCTCTTAGCTGTTGAGAAATTTAAAATCAATTTCTAACTCTCTTATGCAACTTGATTTTTATCTTTACATTTCTGAAGTTTTCTGGATCATTTCTGTCTCAATCTGAAATGTATAAATTTATGTTTTGATGGGTCTAACATTCATTGTGCTGGGCATTTAATTCCCTTGGATTATTTTATTGCTGATTTTCATCATTGTTTTCTCTCTGGAAGTCTTACAACTCAGGTACTAAATCTTCTAAACTTGTCCCTTAATTTGCTAATTGTTTGTGTGTCTTTTTCCTTTGCTATATGTGATGGAAGGTTTCTTCAACTTTATCTTTCAAGTCATCTGTCGAATTTTTCTGTTATGTTACAGTTTTACATTTCTCAGAACCTTTGTTTTTCCTTTCCAAATTTGTAAAAATATGTCCCTGTTCTTGTTTAGCATTTGAAGTATTTTTTCTTATCTCTGTGACCATGCTAGGTGTCAAGTGACAATGAGATACGGAGTTGTAGATGGGTTCTCAGCATCCAATATGCCTTTGTTTTTCTGACTCCTCTGTTCTCAGTACAGTGTTAACCACTCATCATGATCTGATGTGCTCTATTCCAGAGAACCTCTGCATTTAACTCTGTGCAGGGTGGGAGAGAGACAGTGATCCATTTGCTCAGAGTGAAGGAGGGGATCTGAGCCTCTGACTCTTCCTTTCCAAGACTTTTAATCCTTTGTACATTTGCCATTAGCTTCAGTCTCCTTCCAAAGGACTTGTTTTGCCAGTTTCTGAGGTTTTGGGAAACGATTTGGTGAAAATCTGGTTAGTTTCCAGCTTTTTCTCACTCTGTCTTGGAATGCAGTTTCTAAGGTTTGCTATCATTTATCACTGGTCCATCTGCTCCCCAGCTTCCAAAGTGTTATTGCCACGATCACTGCCATCATCCCTGTTCTTGAAGGTTATAACTTCAAAATATGTCTTTACTGTCATATTAGTTGGCTTTTAAGAAAATGTAAAAATAGAGGATTATGTTCCATCAGACATCCTTACACAGAAGTCTTCAGATGGTCTATTTTATGAATTTATATTTGCATAATGCAGTAACACCAAACATACAGCCGGCAAATTACTTTTTGGAAGAAGCAATATCTTGAAAATTCTAGTTGACGTTTAACTCACTAGTGTAGTAACATATACTAAAATTGACACATATTTAGCCATTGCCATAGAATTAAAATTGGACATTTTAGAAAGGTTTGTAATGAAACAATGCAAATTTCATCAGATGAAAGATTTGGGCTGGATAATTCCCTATTATGGGGAGCTGTCCTGTGCATTGAAGGTGTTTGGAACTAGCATGCCAGTAGCACCCCCAAGTTGAGATAACCAGAAAAGGTCTCCAGACACTGCCAAAATTGCCCATTTGAGACTTACTGTGGTATGATATAATGCTGCAATCAGAAAACCCTGTTCTGTAAAGGACCAGATAGTAATTATTTTCAGCCTTGTGACATGGTCTTCGCTGTTAGGCAGTCACTCAAATTAGCTCTTTTGGCTAGAAAGCAGGCATGTAGATGATAATATGTAGAAAAGAATAGGCATGAGTGTGTTCAATAAAACTTTATTTACAAAAACAGGCAGCAAATCATATTTAGTCCACAGGTTATAGCTTGCCAAACTCTGATATTGTACAAAGATCAAGGGCTTTAGAGAGAGTTGGTTTAAGCCACTTACTGGCTACATAATCTCAAGTAAACTCCGTAATAGTGTCTATTGGTGAGTTTGTATTGGGGACCAGATGGAACCTTAAATGTGAAGGTTTCTGACATAGTAATATGATTCGCCTTTTCTGATCCTTCACAAAAGGGTTGTAATGAAAACAGTGTTAATGCCCATCAGAAACCCCTTGTGTGGTAATTAAATATTCCTTTCTTCTTCACCAGATGGTAAGTTCTGTAAGCTAATGAATTATGGTCATCTTTGTATGCCTTTGGTGAAATCAGTGCCTGGAACCATGTTGTTTATTAGATGTTTGGTGAAGAAACAAAGAATTCAGTGCATTCTGTTGCACTCAATGCAATTTTTGTCTTATGTTTATATTGGTACTGGTTCTTAGAAGAAACAAATCTTTATAAGACATTTTAAAAGAAAATCTTTGCTTCCAACACTAATAGAAGTATTTTTGCCAATTTATAGATCGAATTGCTTCACAGATACTTGGAAAAAACATTTTGTACTTTGCCACAACTCCAAAGAGCTGTAATGAAGCATTTTCTATTATCTATATGCTATTAAAAGCACAAAAACATAATGATATAATTTTTATATTAGATCAAACTTTTTAAAACACATTAAAACAAAACCATGTACTGCATATTGTTACTACATACATTTACAAAACCTGACATTTTTTTAGGGTCCAAGAATCTACTGCAAATATTTGTAGTACCTTTTTTTTCTGATGAAATATATACAATTAAATTAATCTTAATTCTTCAGAAGGATTGATATATTGAGAGCGATTTAATCTGAATATTATAGGCAAACTGAAGGAGTCAAAAATATTAATAATAAAACTGGGCCAAGTGTTTGGAATTCTAGAACTATTGCTAGATTTCAAGTCTTATGTTTTCCCTCATGTCCAATGAAGGTGTGGAATGTGAAGAATTTAGGATATTGTCAAGCCTAAAAAGAAGTGAGTCACTTTAACATGAAACAACTTTAGAGGACAGTTTTGTGGGGAGATTGCCAATTCTAGGGATGATTAAGGGAGATATGTTCTGTCTTAAAAATGAAAGAAGAAGATTGGGTCTTCCAAAGAAATTGTAATATCTCCAAATTCCCAAAAGTGGAAACAAATTTTTGTATTTACCACTTCTACCATTGATTTCTTGAGGTCTGCAATAAAAGAGAAGTATAAGCAACACTTGGTATAAGAAATGAATGACTCCATATGAAATTTAAGGTGGTTTTTTTCCAGTTCTGTGAAGAAGGTCATTGGTAGCTTGATGAGAATAGCGTTGAATTTGTAAATTGCTTTGGGCAGTATGGCCATTTTCACGATGTTGATTCTTCCTAACCATGAACATGGAATGTTTCTCCATCTGTCTGTGTCCTCTCTTATTTCATTGAGCAGTGGCTTGTAGTTCTCCTTGAAGAGATCCTTTATGTTCCTTGTTGTATTCCTAGGTATTTTATTGTCTTTGTAGCAATTCTGAATGGTAGTTCGTTCTTGATTTGGCTCTCTTTAAGTCTGTTACTGGTGTATAGGAATGCTTGTGATTTTTGCACGTTGATTTTGTATCCTGAGACTTTGCTGAAGTTGTTTATCAGTTTCAGGAGATTTTGGGCTGAGATGATGGGGTCTTCTAGATATACAATCATGTCATCTGCAAATAGAGACAATTTGATTTCCTCCTTTCCTATTTGAATACCCTTTATTTTATTTTATTTTATTTTTTTGCCTGATTGCTCTGGCTAGAACTTCCAGTACTATACTGAATAGGAGTGCCAGATTTCAAAGGAAAGAGAGCCCGCATAGCCAAGTCAATTTTAAGCAAAAAGAACAAAGCAGGAGGCATCACACTACCGGACTTCAAACTATACTACAAGGCTACAGTAATCAAAACAGTGTGGTACTGGTACCAAAACAGAAATATAGACCAATGGAACAGAACAGAGGCCTCAGAGGAAATACAACATATCTACAACCATCTGATCTTCAACAAACCTGACAAAAAAAGGCAATGGGGAAAGGATTCTCTGTTTAATAAATGGTGTTGAGAAAACTGGCTAGCCATGTGCAGAAAGCAGAAACAGGACCCCTTCCTGACACTTTACACCAAAATTAACTCCATATGGATTAAAGACTTAAACATCAGACCTAACACCATAAAAACCCTAGAAGAAAATCTAGGCAAAACCATTCAGGACATAGGCGTAGGCAAGGACTTCATGACCAAAAAGCCAAAAGCAATGGCAACAAAAGCCAAAATAGACAAATGGGACCTAATCAAACTCCACAGCTTCTGCACAGCAAAAGAAACAGTCAGTAGAGTGAATTGGCAACCAATAGAATGGGAAAAAATTTTTGCAGTCTACCCATCTGACAAGGGGCTGATATCCAGAATTTACAAAGAACTAAAACAGATCTACAAGAAAAAAACAAACAAGCCCATTCAAAAATGGGTGAAGGATATGAACAGATACTTTACAAAAGAAGACATACAGGAGGCCAGCAAACATATGAAAAAATGCTCATCATCACTGTTCATTAGAGACATGCAAATCAATACCACATTGAGATACCATCTCACACCAGTTAGAATGGCAATCATTAAAAAATCTGGAGACAACAGATGCTGGAGAGGATGTGAAGAAATAGGAACAATTTTACACTGTTGTTGGGAGTGTAAGTTAATTCAACAATTGTGGAAGACAGTGTGGCGATTCCTCAATGACCTAAAAATAGAAATCGCATTTGACCCAGCAATTCCATTACTGGGTATATATCCAAAGGCTTATAAATCATTCTACTATAAGGACACATGCACATGAATGTTCATTGCAGCACTGTTTACAATAGCAAAGACCTGGAACCAACTCAAATGCCCATCAATGAAAAACTGGACAGGGAAAATGTGGTACATATACACCACGGAATATTATGCAGCCATCAAAAACGATGATTTCGTGTCCTTTGTAGGGACATGGATGAACATGGAAACCATCATTCTCAGCAAATTGACACAAGAGCAGAAAATCAAACTCCGCATGTTCTCACTCATAGGTGGGTGTTGAACAATGTTAACACATGGACACAGGGAGGGGAGCACTACACACTGGGGTCCGTTGGGGTGAAATGGGGGAGGGACTGGGGGTGGGGAGGTGGGGAGAGATAGCATGGGGAGAAATGTCAGATATAGGTGAAGGGGAGGAAGGCAACAAATCACACTGCCATGTGTGTACCTATGCAACAATCTTGCATGTTCTTCACATGTACTCCAAAACATAAAATGCAATTAAAAAAAAAAGATGAAAGGCAAAAAAAAAAAAAAAAAGCATTTTGACTTCAAGTTTAGTAAAGGTTTAGATTAGTTAATATCTAGTATGCACCCAAAACTTTGTCATGAAAGGCATATGCATTTATATTTATTTTTATATATGTAA
Organism: Saimiri boliviensis; assembly: GCF_048565385.1. Taxonomy (NCBI): domain Eukaryota; kingdom Metazoa; phylum Chordata; class Mammalia; order Primates; family Cebidae; genus Saimiri; species Saimiri boliviensis. The sequence continues at coordinate 20,767,876 of NC_133453.1, read as the reverse complement.
ACACATATACTGTACTAATATGGTGGGGAGTGGGGAGGCTGGGGAGGGATAACATGGGGAGAAATGCCAGATATAGGTGACGGGAGGGATGGAGGCAGCAAACCACATTGCCATGTATGTACCTATGCAACAATCCTGCATGATCTGCACCTGTACCCCAGAACCTAAAGTACAATTAAAACAAAACCAAAACAGGAGTTAGGCCGGGTGTGGTGACTCATGCCTGTAATACCAGCACTTTGAGAGGCCAAGGTGGGTGGATCATGAGGTCAAGAAATCGAGATCATCCTGGACAACGTGGGGAAATCCCGTCTCTACTAAAAATACAAAAATTACCTGGGTGTGATGGCTCACTCCTGTGATCCCAGCTAATCAGGAGGCTGAGTTATGAGAATAGCTTAAACTGGGGAGGCAGAGGTTGCAGTGAGCCAAGATTAAACCACCACACTCCAACCTAGTGACAAAGTGAGACTCTGTCTCAAAACAAACGAACAAACAAACAAAAAACAGGAGTTTGCTTGCACAAGATCTCTCTTTGCCTGCTGCCATCTATGTAATATGTGACTTGCTCCTCCTTGCCTTCTGCCATGATTGTGAGGCCTCCCCAGCCATGAGGAAATGTGAGTTCTCTATTAAACCTCTTTCTTTTGTAAATTGTCCACTTAGGGTATGTCTTTATCAGCAGTATGAAAGCAGACTAATATAGCGACCCACTGAAAATTGATCTCTTTTTTTCTTCTCTCCTTCCCTCTCTCCTCACGCTCTCTTTATTGGTCCCTTCCCTCCTTCCTTCCTTCCTTCTTTCCTTCATTTTTCCTTCCTTCCTTTCTTTTCTTTCTTCTTTTCTTTCTTCTCTTTTTCTGTAGTGATATTCCTCTGTCTTTTCTATCTTTAGAGTTTCAGTTGACAGTGTGACTTCTTTGGTAAAAATAGAAATTGTTTTCTTTCTACTGTTCCAGGTAGAATGCATTGGCCTTTGTGATCTTAATATTCAGGACCATCAAGCATTTCTTACACGGTATAAGGCTTTATTATGGGAAGCAATCGTGGACTCAATGCTTCTTGTTTTGAAGTAGGGTAAGGAAAGAGACTTGGTCATGAGATAGAACAGCAGAATTAGTGATGTACTACCAAGACACCATCAGACTTCTCACCATCACTCCCAGGACCAAGGGTGCTGACTGATTAACCTTGATTGGCTCTCCAGGAATTGCCCTTGACTGAGGGAAGCTGCCTATCCCAAGTACCTGAGGACACTTCATTTGCCAAATAATGTGCTAATGAGAGAGACACCAGAATTTTTAAAAAATACAAAATGGACTGTACTCTATTCTGTTATAGCAGCATGGAAGGATAAGACTGGCAGGATAAAAGGTCAGTCAGCAAGAATATTGCTTGGTGTACACAAGAAAAGAAAACAAGAATGTATGATCAGTAGACAGAAATCAACTGCTCCAATAAAAAGTCATAATCTTTTGACCAGTTCTCTAACTCAGAACCCATGGGTAAGAGAGAGATGTCAGGTCCTTACAAGGATGAACTCTGCAACATCATGGCAAATATTCTCAATAGTGATTATTCTGAGGCTTCTTCAAAGACACCTACAACACTTTACTCAAATTATCATATATTGAAGTGATATGGTTTGACTGCAGTCCCCACTCAAATCTCATCTTGAATTCCCATGTGAGGTAGGAAGGACCAAGTGGGATGTATCTGAATCATGGGGATAGTTCTTTCACCTGCCACTCTTGTGACAGTAAGTCTCACAAGATCAGATGGTTATTATAAGGGGGAGTTTTCCTGCACAAGCTCTCTTTGCCTGCTGCCATCCATGTAAGGTGTGACTTGCTCCTCCTTGCCTTCTGCCATACTTGTGAGGCCTCCCCAACCATGTGAAACTGTAAGTCCAATTAAATCTCGTTCTTTTGTAAATTGCCCAGTCTTGGGTATGTCTTTATCAAAGCAAATATAAACAAATTTTTTTAAATTCTTTTTTAAATTGTACTTTAGATTCTGGGGTACATGTGCAGATCATGCAAGATTGTTGCATGGGTACATTCATGGCAAGGTGGTTTGTTGCCACCATCCCCCCATCACCTATACCTGACATTTCTCCCCACATTATCCCTCCCCCACCTCCCTCCCACTATCCCTCCCATATTCCCCAGTTTGTGATGCTCCCCTTTTTTGTGTCCAAGTGTTCTCATTGTTCAACACCTGCCTATGAGTGAGAACATGTGGGATTTGATTTTCTGTTTTTGTGTCAGTTTGCTGAGATGATGGTTTCCAGGTTCATCTATGTCCCTACAAAGGACACAAACTCATCATTTTTTATGGTTGCATAGTATTCCATGGTGTATATGTGACACATTTTCTTGGTCCAATCTATAATTGATGGACATTTGGGTTGGTTGCAGGTCTTTGGGGTTGGTTGCAGGTCTTTGCTATTGTAAACAGTGCTGTGATGAACATGTGTGTGCATGTGTCTTTATAATAGAATGATATATAGCCATTCTAACTGGTGTGAGATGGTATCTCAGTGTGGTTTTGATTTGCATTTCTCCAATGACCACTGATGATAAGCATTTTTTCATCTGTTTGTTGGCTTAAAATATGTCTTCTTTTGAAAAGTGTCTTTTCATATACTTTGCCCAGTTTTGGATGTTATTTTTTTTTCTTGTAAATCTGTTTCAGTTCTTTGTAGATTCTGGTTATTAGCCCTTTGTCAGATGGGTAGATTGCAAAAATGTTTCCCATTCTGTTAGTTGCCAGTTTGCTCTAATGATTGTTTCTTTTGTTCTACAGAGGCTCTGAAGTTTAATTAGATCATATTTGTCTATTTTGGCTTTTGTTGTCCTCTCTTATTTCCTTGAGCAGTGGTTTGTAGTTCTCCTTGAAGAGGTCCTTTACCTCATCTGCTATTTGTATTCCTAGGTATTTTATTCTTCTTCTAGCATTTGTGAATGGGAGTTTGCTCTTAATTTGGCTCTCTGTTAGTCTGGTATTGGCATATAGGAATGCTTGTGATTTCTGCACATTGATTTTGTATCCTGAGACTGCTGAGTTGCTTATCAGCTTAAGGAGAATTTGGGCTGAGACAATGGTTTCTTCTAAATATACTATCATGTAGTCTGCAAACAGAAAATTTGACTTCCTCCTTTCCTAATTGAATACCCTTTCTTTCTTTTTCTTGCCTGATTGCTCTGGCTAAAACTTCCAATACTATATTGAATAAGAGTGGAGAGAGTGGGCATCCTTGTCTAGTGCCAGATTTCAAAGGGAATGCTTCTGGTTTTTGCCCATATGATATTGGCTGTGGGTTTGTCATAATTATCTTCTATTATTTTGTGTTAGGCTCCATTGATACCTAGTGTATTGAGAGTTTTTAGCATAAAGGGCTGTTGAATTTTGTCAAAGACTTTCTCTGCATCTATTGAGATAATCATGTGGTTTTTGTCTTTGGTTCTGTTTATGTGGTGGATTATGTTTATGGACTTGCGAATGTTGAACAAGCCTTGCATCCCTGGGATGAAGCCTACTTAATCATGATGGATAAGCTTTTTGATGTGCTGTTGCAATTTGTTTGCCAGTATTTTATTGAAGATTTTTGCATCTATGTTCATCATGGATATTGGCCTGAAGTTTTCTTTTTTTGTTGAGCCTCTGCTGGATTTTGGTATCAGAATGATGTTGATCTTATAAAATGATTTGGGAAGGATTCCCTCTTTTTGTATTGTTTGGAATAGTTTCAGAAGGAATGGTACCAGCTCTTCTTTGTACAACTGGTAGAATTCGGCTGTGAACCCATCTGGATCTGGACTTATTTTGGTTGGTAAGCTGTTAATTGTTGCCTCAACTTCAGTCCTTGTTGTTGGTCTATTCAGGGTTTCAACTTTTTCCTGGCTTAATTTTGGTAGGGTGCAAGTGTCCATGAATTTATCCATTTCTTTCAGGTTTACTGGTTTATGTGTATGGAATTGTTTGTAGTATTATCTGACGGTAGTTTGTATTTCTGTGGAAGCAGTGGTGATATCCCCCCTTTTTTTATTGAATCTATTTGATTCTTTTCTCTTGTCTTTTTTATTAATCTGGGTAGTGGTCTGTCTATTTTGTTGATCTTTTCAAAGAACCAGCTACTGGATTCATTGATTTTGAAGGTTATTTTTTGTGTCTCTATCTCTTCATTTCTGCTCTGATCTTAGTTATTTCTTGTCTTCTGCTAGCTTTTGAGGTTATTTATTTATTTATTTACTTATTTATTTTTATCTTGCTTCTCGAGCTCTTTCAATTTTGATGATAGGGTGTTGATTTTAGATCTTTACTCGTTTCTCATGTGGGCATTTATTGCTATAAATTTCCCTCTAGACACTGCTTTAAATGTGTTCCAGATAATCTGGTATATTGTGTCCTTGTTCTTACTGGTTTTGAATAACATCTTTATTTCTGCCTTCATTTCATTGTTTATCTAGTCAACATTCGGGAGCCAGTTGTTAAGTTTCCATGAAGTTGTGTGGTTTTGAGTTAGTTTCTTAATCCTGAGATCTAATTTGATTGCACTGTGGTCCGAGAGACTGTTTGTTATGATTTCTGGGTTTTTTTTTTTGCATTTACCGAGGAGTGATTTACTTCCAATTATATGGTAAATTTTAAGTAAGTGTGATGTGGTGCTTAGAAGAATGTATATTCTGTGGCTGTGGCAAGGAGAGTCCTGTAGATGTACGTTAGGTCTGCTTGTTCCAGTTCTGCATTCAAATCTTGTATATCCTTGTTGATTTTCTGTCTTGTTGATCTGTCTGATATTGACAGTGGAGTGTTAAAGTCTCCGCCTATTATTGTGTGGGAGTCTAAGTCTCTTTGTAGGTCATTAAGAACTTGCTTTATGTATCTGGGTTCTCCTGTATTGGGTGCATATATATTTAGGATAGTTAGCTCTTCTTGTTGTATTGATCCTATCACCATTATATAATGCCCTTCTTTGTCTCTTCTGATCTTTTTTGGTTTAAAGTCAATTTTATCAGAGACTAAAATTGCAACCCCTGCTTTTTTTGTTCTCCATTTGCTTGGTAGATCTTCCATCCCTTTATTTTGAGTCTATGTGTGTCTTTGAGTGTGGGATGGGTTTCCTGAATAGAGTACACCAATGGGTTTTGAATTTTTATCCAGGTTGCCAGCCTGTGTCTTTTGATTGGGAATTTAGGCCATTTACATTTAATGTTAATATTGTTATGTGTGAATTTGATGCTGGCATTTTGTTACTGGTTGTTTGTTTTGCCTATTGGTCAATGCAGTTTCCTCATTGTGTCATTGGTCTTTAACATTTGGTTGTTTTTGCAGTGGCTGGTACTGGATTTTTTTTTCTGTGTTTAGTGTGTCCTTCAGGAGCTCTTGTAGGGCAGGTCTGATGTCAACAAAATCTCTCAGTAATTGCTTGTCTGTAAAGGATTTTATTTATCCTTCACTTATGAAGCTTAGTTTGGCTGGATATGAGATTCTGGATTGAAATTTCTTTTCTTTAAGGAAGTTGAATATCGGTCCCCATTCTCTTCTGGCTTGTAGGGTTTCTGCTGAGAGATCCGCTGTTAGTCTGATGGACTTTCCTTTGTGGATGACCCGAACTTTCTCTCTGGCTGCCCTTAGCATTTTTTCCTTCATTTCAACCCTGGCAAATCTGATGATTATGTGCCTTGGGGTTGCTCTTCTTGAGGAGTATCTCTGTGGTGTTCTTTGTCTTTTCTGTATTTGAATGTTGCCCTGCTTTGCTAGGTTGGGGAAGTTCTCCTGGATAATATTTTGAAGAGTGTTTTCCAGCTTGGATTCACTTTCCCCGTCCTCTTTAGGTACATGGATCAGGCGTAGATTAGGTCTTTTCTCATAATCCTATATTTCTTGGAGGATTTGTTCATTTCTTTTCACTCCTTTTTCTCTTTTTATTTTGTTGAGTTGATCTTTGATCTCTGATATCCTTTCTTCTGCTTAATCAATTTGGCTATTGAATCTTGTGTATGCTTCACGAAGTTCTCATGCTTTGTTTTTTAGCTCCATCAAGTCATTTATGTTCTTCTCTAGGTTGGTTATTCTAGTTATCATTTCATCTAATCTTTTTTCAAGATTCTTAGTTTTTTTTTTTTTTTTTTGCATTGGGTTAAAACACATTCTTTTAGCTCAGAGAAGTTTGTTATTACTCATCTTCTGAAGCCTGCTTCTGCCAGCTCGTCAAAATTGTTTTCTGACCTGTTTGGTTGCCATGCTGCAGAATTGTTGTGATCTCTCTGGGGAGGAGAGGCATTCTGGACTTTAATGTTTTTGTCCTTTTTGCACTGGTTTCTTCCCATCTTCTCTGAGTGCACATCCTGTCTGTTAAAGTTAGGGTTATTTCTCCTGTATGAGGCTTTCTTTTTTTAAATGCAGGTGTCAGTGTGCTACTTGAGACATTCTGTCCATTGTCTGCCTGTGGAGGTGCTGCTGGGCTGCCTCAGTCTCAGCCAGGCTGCTGTTTATATTTCACCTGGTTTCCCTACTGGTGTGGTTAGCCCTGCCTTCCCAATGGCAGACTCTTTCCCTCTGCAGAGCCCACTGCTCCCAGAAGGAGGATGTGTTAACTGCGAAACTCTCCCAGGAGAGGGACTCCAGGAGCTGAATCTTGTGGGGGAGGGGCCTGTCTGGTCGTATCCCCCTCCCTGCTTTCTACTCTCCTTTCTGTGGGATGGGCAGTTCCTTTTCGCAAGCTTTCTCGGTATTAGTCCTTCTCTGCCCTGATCTGTGCTAACAAGGCACCAGTCTATCACTCGGATCTGTGATTCTGCGTGGTTCTCAGCAAGGGGGCATTTTCCTGGTCTGTATGTTGCCGAAGTCTTGGAGTGAATTGCTGTATCTGATTCAGAGAACCAAGGAGGTGATGCCCTCCTGATCCTCCGTGCCTGATACGCTTTCTAGGTGGGGCTGTGTCCTGCCTTGCCTCAGCTGGAAAGCCTTTGGGCTACTGTCACAGCCTTTTTTGGTGGTTAATCTCACTGTTCAACCAGTCCCTTTTAAACAAAACCAATACCTCACTCGGAGATGTGAATATTGCTTTGGTTCTCTCTCACTGGGTGGTAGCTGCACTCCGGAGAAGTTTCCTTTTGGCCATCTTTCCCTGAATCGAATATCAAAATATTTTAAGGCTATTTCAACATAAGATCTGAGTTGACAGGAAGGAGTGAGGACATTTGAGAACCAAGCAATAAAGGGATTTTTGGCCCGGGTCTTCTGGCTCACAGGTCTTCTGAGTTCACAACCAGGGAGTTCCTGAATAAATAAATGGCATGGATATACTTGGTAGTTTGAAGAACACCAATGTTGGTTTCTTATGTTGGCTCTGATTGATTGACCAGGTAACATGAAAAGCAACCAGGACAGGGCTCTGCAGTGGGTACAGGTTGTGATCAAAGCATATGGCCCAGCAGAAGCTATGGTATTAGAGGAACATGAGGTGGGAAATGGCATTCGTGATGCTTAGCTGGTTGGTCAAGAGATGGAAGGGAAATAATTGGGGATAAAGGATCTTGGGAAGACATCATTCTTTGAGGAAACCAACTCACTACTTGGTAGGAATTTCATTAGATTCCAGGCCCCCTTCCCCTGGAAATGGAAAATATCTATTCTGATAGGAATAGACTGAGGTTTTGGGTATGGATATGCCTTTCCTGCCTACAGGGCTTTAGCCAGCAGCATTGAAAGCTTAGATAGTTTGATCCATAATATTGCATCAGACCAAGAGACCTGCTTCACAGTAAAAGGGAACATGGCAGAAGGCACTTGGTCGTGGAATCCACTGGTCCTGTTATAAACCATAAAATCTGATGATCTGACAGAGTGATGGAATGATCCTTTGAAGACCAAGATGAAGTATCAGATTAGAGATGATATCCCAGGGGGAAGGTTGCCCTCCTCTAGGCTGAAGTATATACTCAAAGTGAATGTCAACTATGTGGTGCTATGCCCCAAAGACGAGGAATATTTGGTCCAGGATCATGAGGTGGTAGTAGTAGTGGCTTTGCTATCATCACACCTAGTGATTCCCTGGGGAATTTATTGCTTCTACAACCTCTAGGCTCTGTAGGTCTTGAAATTCCTGAGTCATAGAGAAGGAGTACTTCCACCCTCTCAGTGTTTGTTCCACTGAGGACACAGTGAAGATCTCCTTACACTTTACACCTTGGCTGCCTGCAAATTACTTTGAGATACTTGTGCCAAAAGACTAGCAGGCAAGAAACAGAATTAACATTCTAGAAGAAATAATTGACTCTGATCATCCAAAAAGATAAGACCTATCTTACATAATGAAGGCAGGAAGAATTTTCTTGGCACCAGATGATTCACCAGGACAAGTCTTCACACACCCTTACTCATTTTGATAGTACAGTCCTCTCTCGGTATTTTGAGGGCACTGGTTCCAGGACCCCCATACATAGCAAAGTCTGAGGATGTTCAAATCCCTTATACAAATGGCATAGTATTTATATATAACCTGTACACATCTTCCCATGTGCTTTAAATCATCTCTAAGTTATTTATACAATGTAAAAGCTATGTAAATAGTTGTTATACTATAGTTTTTATTTGCACTATTTTTATTATTGTATTTTTATTTTTTCCTACAAATAGTTTATCTGCAGTACTTTGCATCTGAGGATGCTGAACCCATAGATAAGGAGGCTGTACTTTTCTTGGATAAATGTCCTGCATCAGAAGAGTGTGTTAAACAGAAGCTCAGCTCCTTCCAGGATGACAGTCTTGGCTACCCCACCAGGTGAGTTACCAAGACCAGAAAAGGTACTAACCAAGGATGAGAGGAGTCTAGAATGGGCACTAAAGGAGAGAGAAGAGGAGTGACAGTTGCAGTTTAAAAATCAGCTTCAGTGGTAGTAATTTAAATCTATCCCATTAAGTTTCCCCTTGTAAGTTTTTCTAGGAAAAGAGACCAATCAAAGTCAGGGAGCAGTCATTTTCAGATGGGATGGACTCAGTGTAAGAGGCAAGCAGAGTGTGAGGGGATACTATTATGCCATCCAGATTCCTCTTCAGGACCGAGGACTCATTCTCCAGCTGGCAGGACACATTAGCTACCGACAGCCATGGCTGAGTTCCTCTTCAGGAATTATCCTCCACTTGAGGGGAATTGCTTTGTTCAATGTTACATTCCCTCCATAGTGGCAGCCCACATCCATCCACTGGTTGATGTGGGGTACAAAATCCTGGACCTTGTCTTAGGTGGGATAATTCTGAAGGGCTCTTCCAGGTTGAGAGCTCCTCATAGGATTGGCTCAGGTCTCCTCTGCAACTGGATCACAGTTCAACTTTTTCTTCTGCCCAGTCCTGCTTCTCTTATCTGTTGCCAGTTTTATTCCTGAGTGTGTTTCCCAATAAATCCCCCGTATGCAAATCTCAGAGTTTGTTTCCCAGGGAACACAGTCTATGATGGCTAGTGAAAGGAATTTTTACACGTATTTGGAAGAAGCCTTTGGATGTATATTTACGTTAGCTACCTCTAACATAAGTGAGTGTGAGTGACTAATGCTATCCAGTTATGGATGAAGGAAAAACTGTAAAATGGAATGTAGTTCCAAATAGTCAAAATGATTTGTTATCCTCAGAAAAAATCCCTTCAGTTGATCATGAATAAAGATGAATAGAATTTTTAAGAATGGAAAGGCCCCCAAAAATAGAAGGTACATAGCTAGTAAAGAATATTGGATTAGAAGAGCACAAAAATATGAAGCTGCCTGTGTCACCAATGCATACTTTGGCTTTGGGAATAGTTTTTGAACCCAAGAGTGAAATACAGAGGAGGGGGCTACAGGGCTCTAATGGTAGATGTGCTGTCCCAAGGTATCCAGGGCTTGGTCAGCACCTGTCCCCTTCCCACAAACCCCTCGGATTTGCCTGAGAGTAAATTCCTCCTCTCTCCCTGAGCATTTGTTTAGGAAGAGGAGGAAACCCTGGCACCTGCCCCCCAGTGCTGCTCCCAACATTCAGTGCCAGATCCCTCTTCTACCTCTTTGCTGGCAGGTGGGTAGGCACACATACAACCCTAACCAAATGGATTGCTGGCTAGGGCTCTGAAGCTTAAGTGTGGAACATGAGAAATGGGGACAGTAAGAAGTCACAGCACCATCCACGAAGATGGCAAGAAGAGCAATGATACCCGTGATGACTGTCCCCAAGTAATGTTGCTTTGTCCATCTTGTGTTCACTTCCCATGCCCCATGCACAGTCTTCCTCTTTCATCATTTTGGTGAGATTCCAATGGGCTTCCAGTAGGTACTATGCTTTACTTAAGATGGTCATAGTTGGTTTTCATTGCTTACAACTAATTATCTTGCCTTATTCAATTACTTACCAGGCTGTCACTCTCTAAAATGATGAGTTACTGTGAAAGAAGAAACAGGCATGTTCATGCTTCTTTTACTTGCTCTCTGCTCAAACTAGAGTATCAAAATCTGTATGAGAGGAGAAAACTCAACCGTTAGATATTTGGTTAATGGTTTAATTTGTGGTAGAGAGCAGCAGATACATATTTATGCTTATCGATGTGAACCTCTAGATTTCAAAGACTTAAAGAGAAGACACTAAAATTGTTCTGTATGTATTGAATCTGAGGTTGAGAAGAATCTGAGGATGCAGACTTATTTCAGAATCATAAGGAATATGGATGTTTCAGAAGATGGGGCCCAATTGCTGTTGAACTTTGGGTATTGAATACATCCCTGATGACCGCTTACTTATCATTTGACTCTCATAAAGGAGCACAAAACATGCAAAACTGATTTCGCTTTCTGTGTTTGTAATTGTTTGCAAGCTGTCTAAATGGTAATTTACTGTATTTTATTTACAGTTTGGAGATGCTCCACCTTCTTTAAAACATTTTCTACATTGTTCTTTGTTTGTTATCTAATACTAGGAAATAGCGCTTGTTCTGAAGCCTACCTTTCTATCCCATTCGAGATCCCTGAAAGAGTCTATTTCCAAAGGAAGCAGGCAGGGATGGGGAGTAGGCAGAATGTGCTAAGAAACCTGCCACTGTTCCGTGGTATGTTTTACCCACACAAATGGAGAATAAGAAAAGCCCTCCATCTCAGAAGCTCTAGTGCAGTTCTGTCTAGATTTATTCCAAGCTCCTTGCTTCAAAGTTTTACAACTGGGAAAATCTGTTTATAGTCTTTTTTTTTTTTTTTTTAATCCAGAGCATGTAGAGAGAGTCAGATTATTTTCAAATACACTGGTGCCATCTGGCCACAGGGACCTTAGAGACCGACATTGTCAAAAGGTTCCTTTTCTTTTTTGGTTTCTATATTTGGTATCCATCCTAAGTGACCTGGGAATAAGTACAGTGAATGATGATTAAGTCATTCCCACTCAGAAGCCACTTTGTGTGAGCATTAGAGTTACTGGATGGAAGGCACTTTCACCCTTCTGGATACCAAGGGCAACAACGAACTCATAGGACATCTATCTATCTACCTACCTATCTATCTATCTATCTATCTATCTATCTATCTATCTATCTATCTGTCTGTCTGTCTATTTATCTATCTATCCATCTATCTATCAGGATTATTTTTAAAACTTGATATTAAGGGAATATATCTATTTTCTTGAGTTTAGCTAACATTGTGGGATGATTAGGATCATGCCATGTCCATCACGATTCAGTTTTGACATTAGATGCCCTAATTAGTCTATGTGTCTGATTTTTTTCTATCTCTAGCTAAAAAGTATAGTTATACATGCACTAGCTGGAATCCAACCCCTGCAGCCTTCCACAGGAGGACAGAAATGCCTCACATATAAAAAGCTTCCAAAGTCATGACCCTCTGAGCTTTGAGAAAGAAGACTGACTGTCTAGGACGATCACTTCTAGAACCAGGGCAGAATAATGACAACTGGAGGGACTGTACTGATGAGGGGGAAAGGGAGGCAGAGAGAGAAGAGAGAGAGACAAACAGAGAGACACGCTGTTGGGGTTGGGAAGACAGAGAGAAATGAGAGAGAGAGAGAGAGAGAGAGAGAGAGAGAGAGAGAAAGAAGGAGAAAGAGACACAGAGAAAGGAGAAAGTGAGACAGAGACACAAAGAGAGAGGTGGTGGGGGCAGAATTAGGTTTTCCTCTTATTCTTCATACATTTTCTTAGCCCAGCCAAGCAGGATAATCTGGGTGGTTTATCCAAATACTTTTTTACAAATGTGATTAATCTCAATTTATAAATAAGGAAGAAGCGGGCTTTCTAGGGTGATGCTGCTAGGGTGGGTACTCAGAGCACGCACCTGCTTCCTCTTTCCAGGTAGTTTCTCAGGCTGCTGCTCAACCTACTTGGGCATTATAAAAAACCTGAAAGCTCTAACAAAAACTGTTTGAAAAATTCTGCTCTGATTAAGTAATAATATATGTTTCAAATTCTAATAGCTTCATTCTGTGAAAAGTTTAAACAGGGAATCTCCTGGGAGATCTGACTTGAGAAGAGCCAGCAATTTCTGCCTCATGGGGCCCTGCTAGGCACCCTTTCTCCTATTTTTGATTATCACTCCACTTTGGAATTATTTCTTTGGCACTATTGCTATTACGGGCTTCTGTTAGGAAAACAAAACTTTATCTCAAATGATCACCATATTCAAATTGAGCCCATCATTGCATATCCAGTGGGTACTTTTTCACATCCAGGCAGAGATTGGGTAGAACAGTACCACCAGCAAAGCTGAGTGTAGGTGAGACAACTTTGTAGACTGTGACTCTCTGAGGTCAGACGTTGGACAAAGAAGTATTGATGTAGGGGAAGGGTATGAGGTATTTTCTTACCTTAAACAGGAGATACTGTCTATGGCAGCAGATTCTGCAGCTATCATGGGCCATCCTATGTAACCAAATGCCAAAAGAAGAAATGTAGACAACTTCCATTAAGGGGGAAAAAAAAGATAGTAATATATATATATATATATATATATATATATATATATATATAAAACCATGCATCATGATTTTTTGGATGACCAGTTGGCTGTCATTTCCAAGTGTCAAATGGAATTAAAGGACATTAGTGAATGAACTTGTCACTGATGCCTAAATAGTATAATGTGGAAAATCATGAATGAAGGAAAGCTCTGCTATGAATGTAGGAGGTTAGATGGCATGCCATATAGTTATCAAAAATGTCAATCCACGGGCTTATTAGATTTGGGGTAGGAGAACTTCTTTCAAATCCTGTTTTAATATTCTATCTTTATTCCTTAAAAACAGTTATCAAATTTGTTTCCTGTGTCTGCCTTTATTGATTACAAATGTTCCCAAATGTTAAGATCATGGAAAATGGCAACAAACTATCAAGTCCTCATGTTAACAAGCACCACATTTACTCCAAAAGTTTATGAAAAATAGGAAAAGAATCACACACAGATGATTTAAATCATACAGTTTATAAAGATATAGAGAAACAGGCTTTGGTTAGGGTGCAAGTTGCTTGGATTTGAATTTCATTTAAAGATGGACAGTTTTTCTACAGGGTAGGCATTTTGTCTTCCTGAAGCCAGAATAGATTTCATCCAGATGCTTCATGTTTTTGCCCTGAAAGCAAACATTACATGGGAACTGAGCTGAAGGAGCTGAACAAAGCAGCCTTATAAATTCTAAATTCGGGCGATTGCATCATTGAAGTCCTAAACATACTAAGAGTCAAATCCTGCTTTTATTTTTATTGAGCATTTGCAACTAATTCCCACTGATCAAAGACAACTTAGTCCTCGTTTTTTTCCTATTTTTGTTTTTGGCAAATAAATAGTACTCTGGAAGGATGACATGGGAATCACTCTTCTTTCCAACAGGCATACAAATCCGCTGTTGCAAGGAGCAAGTGAAATGGGGAAAAGCAATGCATTTCGGGAATTCATTAAGTGGCTGAATTCATTAAGTGCTGGAAGGAGATAATTTAGATCTTTTTTGTTAACACAATAATTTGCAACTGTATAATTATCAGGGTTTGCTTTAGTCTGGGACAAAATCTGATATTTATACTTAAATGAAAATTACCTACCACTTACACTGAGAAAAATATGAGCTTCTTAGTTGTGGTTATTGGTAAGATGTGGGGTTACAGAATCTCCACTTTTCTTTTTCCTAATTAGGTTTTTTTTTTTTTTTTTTTTTTTTTTTTTTTTTTTTTTTTTTTTTTTTTTTATAGTCTAGGGGGTGGGTTTTATCGCCTGATGTGACCCAGAGGGAGATGGTGCCTGTCTAAGGCAAGCTAAGTAAAAGCCTAAGCCTGAAGCTGGAGCAAAGAAGCACAGATTTTACTCCTGGTCAACTCAGGGCTTTTTTTATTTAGCTATAAAATAATGAAGACATTATCATTGTGGTGAGCCCAGGGGCAAATCTATATATTTGGGGGTCCAGAAGTTACACAATTTGAGAGGCCATCTCTAAGAAAAAGAATGCAAATATTATGAATTCTAAGTTGGGCATAAGGGGTTGAAATGGGCTTTTGCAATTGAAGGGCCCTGAAGCTTATGTTAAAGGTAAATCCACCTAGGTGTGTGCTAATATCACTGGAAGGGAGGAAAGCTGACTCTCATAGGTTTCCCCAACAATCCATAAAAGAACTGCTAGTTGTGCTGGCTGGTCTGCCTTTGAGAGGGAGGTGGTAAGGTCTTCTGAGGAACTGGAGAGTATGGAAGCAGATGTCTGCCTACTGGCAAGTGAAGGCTTTTTGTAAGAATTATTAGGAGTTGTCCCAGCCTAAGCCTCCCCTATAAGGCGTCCTCTGTTTTGTAAACATGATTACTCCTGGGTGTAAGTTTCCTAGGTGGGGATGATTATGTGTTTGGAGCTACTATGTTTCAGGAAGTCGTAAACTATATCATGCAACTCTCACAGCAGCCCTGGGAATGTTTTCAACTTCATTTTATAGATTTGGAAACTGACATATCAAAAGCTCAAGTGATTTGATCACCATCCAGGGCCAGTAAAGAATGTGGACCTCAGCTTGTAGCCCTGAAGTCTATGCTCTGCTCACCCAACCCTTGCAGAAGAGTTCTTAGGGGCTGCAGCCTCCAGGAGTTTGTAGGCAATTTGAGCTCTCTGAGTGCTCTCACTGGCAAGCTGTTCACTCAAGCAAAGTGACACCCCACTTCTTGGAACAATGGCCCAGATATGATTATAATATGAGGACTGTGTCCTCCCTGTGGGTTGACAGCTGGTCACTGGAATGAAAACATTTTCTCTGCTTCAACCTCAGAGAAGTCCTGACCTGGAAAGTTGTTAACAAGAAAGACTTTTGGAGCAGCAAAGCACCATGAAGGGTTACAGTACATTCTTATAGGAGTGTTTTCTAGCATATATCCTCATTCTTGTGCTATTCATGGAGTCTATCTCATGAATTCCCAAACAGATGAGATTCCCTGGGCAATGATTATGAGTGCTGGGCCACACCAAACATGGCAATGGGTGGGAAGGAAGAGATGCCTTGCTAGGTAACACACAGAAAAAATTCTGACCCAGAATAGGGCTTTTTAAAATTTAGAAATCCACCTTTTCTACAGTTATTTTGCTTTTTCTTCTCTACTATCCTGTTCTAGCAACACACACACACACACACACACACATATTTTTACTACTTAAAATAATAAAAAGCTATGATCCAGTAGCATTTGGATGCCTACTTTTCTTAAGAAACTGCTCAAAACTTGGAAGAGAAGATTTTGATTGTTTCAAACACAAAGAAATAATAAATGTTTGAGGAAATGGATATCTCAATTACCCTGATTTGATCATTACATATTGTATGTATGTATCAAAATATCATATGTACCCCATAAATATGTACAACTATATGGATCGATTAAGAAAAATCTTTGGGCAGGAATGGAGTCCTCTTTCTCACAGATTAATCTCTATAAATTTCATATTTAGAAATATGATCTGCTCTGATGGCAACCAGTGTGTATTTGTTATGCTCTGGGTCCATGGTGATTGAATACATATTTCTTTCTTTCTTTTTATTTTTTTGAAACCATTAAGAACCACAGAGGTTACCTCCCCCTAAGGCGGGATGTTTTTAAAGGCAGTTAAGCGGAGGCTTTTGAGGTGAAGGTTTATGTAAAGGAGGCAGCTCTGGCTCCTTCAAAGCCTCCCAGCCTGGTAATCAAACCAAACTCACTCCCATTTCTGTGACTGTGCTTAGGAGCTTGGAAACAATAACTGTGCTGGGGCAGGTTTGGAATACACTGAAATGGGCCTGTCAGGTGTCAGTCTATACAGGAGGCAATGGAGTATGCACTGACATCATGTCATCAAAAGGAAAAAATTACATTGTGTGTCTTGCCTGGGAAAAATAGACTGCAACTTAGCAAGCCGCATTTCATGCTCCTTGAACAGAACTGCAATTCCTTCCTCTATTTACTTGTGGAGCACCTATTTAACTACATGGTGGTGGCTTACAAATAATCAAAGTGTGGGACTGTTTGGTGTGTTTTAAAGATATCAGCTCTGGTGCATCAGATAAAATCCAACCCATCTCAGCAGGTACTAACTTGTTTAAGAAAACCAGCTGTCAACAGGAAAGAAACTCAGAGGGCTCACCAAGTTAATAATTCCTTTGGCAGGCCCTGAAAAATTTACTGCTTGATCTTTCAGTAAAATGCTGGGTAAATGCAGAAAGTCAGCTGCCTTCCATCAATTGGGAATCAATTATGAGGCTGATTGGGGTGTTTGTTTTTTTCAGTTACTCAAACAGATCGAGATGCGTGGAATGGCAGAAACCTTCTGGTCTGCACCAAAGGAGCACACGGTGTAGGGATACAGGTGAGAAGTTCTGAGCAGCGATGAAGGGCTGGGGAAAGCTTGGTTTCTCTTCTCTCTTTAGACTGCAGGAGGTTCAGTCTCCCTCTAATTTGCTGACCTGAAAACCTTTATCTTCTCATAGCTGCCACTGAGTTTTTAGCTGGAGCATTACCAGGCAGGGTTTACACGCATCGCTTACAGAAATTCATTCCCTGCCTTTGCCTTCTCTTGACCTTCCAGCCTGCCCTAGAAAAACCTTGGCTGCATTACGATTAATTTCAGGTGTGCAATAAAAATGCCAAATACATAGTCTATGGGACAATGCTGATATTGTCTCTAAATAGGTTTTTAATCCACCTGGGAATTCACAAGGCCTTTGTTCTGGAAACCCCCAATATTATCTGCTTGTTGTTCGATTGCCTAACAGTCAGCATTTTTCTGGAAGGAATTTTAAAAGCATACCTTTTTGGACAGTACAACGGGATTTTTTTTTTTTTTTTAACTGCAGATATATTTTATAAACTTGAATTAATTGTGAAGTATAACACACCTACCAAAAAGGATAAGACATGCCATAGATATTAGGTAGTCCAGGAAGCTTTCTGACAGGGAGATTAAATAGACTTGTCATAAGCATACTAGCCAAAGGCTGTTTTACATTTTGCTTTTTAGTGGAGGTAGAGATTGGTGGGAAGGGATGAGGGGATGCAAGTTTGACTCTGATGATGTACTCTATGAATGAAATCAGGCCCTCCTCAAGTTTGATATTTCCCCACTTGTGTAATACTTCATAAATCAGGATGGCAGCCTTCTCATCTAGGGAGACAACTAGACTCAAATCACAAGCAAACAAGCACGCGGATAGGGCACGTTCTCTCTGCACAGTACTCATGGATAAAATCGACTTACGGAGAAGGATTTTTAGGTGAAGGAGAAGTTACAGGAAACAATAAGAAAGAAGGTGGATGTATTATGATTCAAAAGGTTTACATTAAAAATATTAAATAGCAACATTGAATGGAAAGCATGGATAGTGTGGCATTTAAGAGCATATACTCTGGGGTCAGGATGCTCGATTTAGAATCTAAGTTCCACCACTTTCCAGCTACATGACGTTCAGGGATTGGTTTATTGTCTAAGCCTTAGACCCTGTAGCTGTCTAATGGGGATAGTAATACTCCTATCACATAAGGACAGTTACACACTGGTCATCTGTGTAAAATCATAGTACAGTGGCTGGCACCTAGAAAAAACTCGATAGATACAAGCTGCTGCTACCATTACTGCTCCCATCACCACCACTGCTGGGCTTCTCAGAGTCTTCACTCTGCCAACAAGTGCTGTAAGTCTGTAAAGAGACCTGTATTATTTAGCCTGTTCAAAATTGCTTTAACCACTAATGCTTTTTCTGCAGAACATCTGGTTGGAGTCAGAGTTTTTGGAATACTGTTTGGTAAATATTGTGACAGACATATCTCCAAGAGACCCTGGCTCATATTTGACATTTGATAGAGAAATCTCTCTCACTTCTGGCTACTTACTCAAATGCTATTCATTCTAATAAGTGCAACTCTAGTTCCTATTCCAAGTGCCAACTCTGACATCCCCAGCCAGTGCTTGGCTTCATTCTCTGGATTCATTTGGCCCACGTCACTTGCATTGTATTGTCTCTTGGACTTTTCGTCTTGGTGTCCTCACTATTTTAATGAATTTCTAGCCATACTAAACTTGTCTTCTTTGATTATTTTACATAGAAAGTGTTCAGTTTTATAACCCTTCATTGACAACTATCAGATCCCCTGTGCCCCCCTCAATTTCTGCTAGAGTGCAGGTTTAATCAACATTTGAAGTCTTGCATTGGATTTTGATTTCCCATTACGCAAGTCTCAAGCTCACTCATCACTTCCCACCTTTCACACTAGAGGAGCTAGTGTTGCTAGCTTTTAGTCCAGATGTAGTAAGTTGCCCCTCCTTCTGATATCCTTCCTAATCCATAAAACAATTGCCTGGATTTGTATTTCCCTTTTCATTACATTTCTTCTCTCTGAAGTCAATATTTCATTCTGTTTCTTGGGAATATGTTTGTCTCTCGTTTAAAAAAATTTATTTTGTTTTTATATATTACATAGTGGGGCTTTGGTTTAACAACATTTTATTGACCCTTATTTGATCTATTGCACCTAAAAATTTTACCTGCGGGTGGAGAGCTGGTTACAAAAATAGATGTGATCCTTTGTTGAAGAGATTCAGAGCACAGGCTCTGATGTTAAGATAATCTGGCTTCTGTTCCATCATTTGTTAGCTATGTGACCTTGGGCAAGTTACTTAAACTCTCTCTCCTGAAGTTTTCCCATGTATAAAAAGAGATCACCTCATAAGGTTGCTGTTTATATTAAAGAAGACAACGGAAGTGTATTTTAACAAAGTGCTTTAGTGCTTTGTACCCAATAAAGCTCATAGACATTGCCTGTAATTAAAACACATTTTCTGCTTTCTTGAATCTCGCCATCTGGAGTAGAAGCAGAGGGGCCTTTGTGAAGGAGAAAGGATTTGAGCAAGAAGTTGCAGATTGTATAAAGGGAAGTTTGGAAAGACTGTTTCCACTGAGGGCACCATGGGAGATGAGGTTGGCACAATGGATAGCTGAGTAATGGGCGCTTTGAATCCCATATTATGAAATTCTGTAGGAATCAGGGAGTCACTAGACTTCTTGAAACAAAATGGTAATATATATGGTTTTTTGTTTCAAGATGCTAACTTTGGGAATAGTCAGGAGTAGAGATGGGAACAGAGAGACAACTGAAGCAAAGAGACCGATTAAGAGATGAAGTTCCACTGTTCTTTTTTTTTTTTTCTTGTTTCTATTTCCCCTAGTTCTTTTTGTATAACAGGATTTTTTTCATGCAACTTCCATTGATAATCATTGATGAGACTCTCCTTGGACTTTTTAATCTTCCTCTATCAGACTAGATCTATTTGGTTCACTTCACCCCCAGGAATGCATTCAGAAACAAAATAGATTGTACATTGTATGTTTTATTTATAAACCTCAATTCCCTTAACTGCTGACCACTATCGTGATATTGCTTCAGAGTTTTTCTCGGTGCTACGTGTTCTCAGTTTAGTGCCCAGTTCCAGTGGTGAGGGCTATATTCATCCTCAAAGTGGAATAATAATGATAAGAGAGATTTAGATAACTGTCAGCCTCTTGATGCAACAGGGGCATAACCTTGGGGAAATAGAGCTGGCTCTTCTGTTCTAGAATCTTCTGAAACAATAACCCTGTTTACACTAGGTACAGTTGTATGATGCAGATTTTCAATCCAGTGAGACTCACAGCAGTGTCTACTGAAGACCTTACAGGTGCTTGTCAGAACCTTCCTATTAAACTCTCAGTCTGCTTAAAATAGAGCACCAATACCTCTGGGCACCTCACTTTTGAAAAACAAACTAAACCATCAGATAAGGCCATGGGGACTTGGGCTTTATCTAATTCTACACACCCAATATGATTCACTTTTCTGCCAACCCAATATGTCCATGAAAGAGCCTGCTGCTACAAGAACAATTATTATTCTGCCTGAGGTGATTCGTATGGTCTCAAGGCTCTGCAAACATCTATTTATACTGAGATGGATTGGAGATAAAGCAGACATGGGCTGGCACTTCAGAAGATACCCATTGTCAGACATGCCACATGGTGACAGCTGGAGAACTGCCCCATGGCCTTATGGGAAAGCACACTTCCCAGTTTCTCACAGACCAGTATGCGTGGGAACAGTCTGAATTTTGTTTGGAGACAGGTACCATAAAAGTCCAAAGGCCTTCAAATCTGAGTTGTCCAAATTTTCAAACTGACAGACCTAAAGTCTGTAAGCAAACAGGGAAGTCCCCTTGGAAATTACAGTTCACTTGTGCTGTATCTTTCCCCATAATCCAATGCCACATTGCAATTAGATGTAATTCAAGCTATACATAATTGCAATTCATTCAGAAGAGATTTATTTTTTGAGAGGTTCAAAATGAGAAAATGGGCATAATCCTTTATAGGTTTCATTGATGCAAAGTGGATTTAAATAAATGCACATATATACTCTGCAGTGATTCATTTACCCAAAACAAAATATACTGTTGACTTTTGTAGAAACTTACATCCTAAGATATTTTCAAACTAATATTAATCTCATCATGGAAATATTATTTCAGTAGCCATTTTGTAATTTCTATATAAAATTCCAGTCAGTGTTTGGCCTTCTAAGACATAGTAAGTGTTTACAAGTCTGAACTAGGTGTATTTGTATTTTATAGTTACAAATTAGTTCCCAGTAATCCATGAGGTCATTCAGATAAATGTAATAGACCCCAGAGGTACGTCATAATATATTCCCTAGCAGGGAAATAAATATTAACATCTGAAGCCATAGGAACAGAGACATCTTTATTTTTAAAGAAAAACAGACACGAGAAATGTCAATCCTCTCATGAAAATGATTTGCAACAAAATTATATTCCATTTCTTTCCAGAGTCGCTGAAGGATATCTACATGAGATAACAGGAATAACCACTCAAAACATTAAAGATAAAGGTGAATATTGTTCAATCAAAATGTTTATTATATTAGTCAATTCGATTACTTCAGCAAAATAAAAAGCAATACTAAATGCTTGAATTCAATTCCAATTTAGTCAGAATTATCAATCACATAGACTTGTATTTTCATACACCGACCATAAAAATGAAGAATTGTGTTTTGTATCTAGGGATTCAAATACAAAAGATAAGAACAAAATTACATCAAGTTCTGTTTTTGACTTTGATTTCAGTGAGTCATACAAATCCCCCCATTGTCACAAAATGAAGAATCACAAGTACATTTCTCACAGGTCAATGATTTCAGAGCAGCAAATACTTATTCCTCCCAGACTGCTCAGTTCCTAGATTATTTTCAGCCTTGACATTGCTGCAAAGGTCTACTTTAGTCTTGAGGGAGGGGGGTGCACCCGCTTTACCACCACCACAGTGAAAAATAAACCAAGTCAGCTGATGCAGGTTCACGTCTTCTTGAAACATTCAAAGGTCTTCTGTGGCCTTAGGGAATTTCCATTCTATTCTAGATCTGAGACTTCTGAGTGCCCAAGGAACTCATGGTGACTGGGTGAGGGCCATGGGAAATGCTGCTGGGAAGTACCCCAGAGAAGACCCAGTGTGTGGTTTATTGCAATCTGAACCTCAGGGACCTGTCCTTACTTTTAGCATTAAAATCTGACCAAATTAGAATGTTGTTATTGGCAACAGGAACTGGTTTTTGACTATATTTTGGATTTTTGCTCCTGCCAGGAATTAGATACTGAATTGGAATTAACCTCTCCCTTGCCCACTGTCTTTCTTCAGGCTGCTATAACAAATTACCATTGATTAGGTGCCTTAAACAACACATTTATTTCTTGAAATTCTGGAGGCTGGAAGTTTGAGATCAGGGTGTCAGCATGGTTGGGCTCTTGATGAGAACCATGCCTTCCTCCTGGTTCACAGATGACTGTCTTTTCATGGTTTCCTCAGATGGTGGATATGGAAATATCTCTTGTCTGTTACTCCCTTATAAGAGAGGGCATTAATCTCATAATGATGGCTGTACCCTCAAGGCCTTTTTTTCTTTCTTAAAAAAAAAAAAAGACCTAATTACCTCCCAAACTTCCTACCTCCTGATAGCATCACATTGGAGGTTAAAATTTCCATATAAATTTTAGAGGGACACAAACATTCAGTCTGTGACATCCCAATCCAAGAGCGATATTTATGAGTTAATAATTGCAATATGTCTTTAATCAGTTTAGAAACACAGGGTTGACCATATAATTCTTCTTCAGGCTTTCAATATTTCTTGGCTTGGTAGTTAATACACTTCCAGATCTGGCTCCATCATGCATGTTTACTCTCTCCTTTCGCTTTTTTCAACCTACTCCATATCATGGCCCTATCAGGTTATTTGCTGATTCTAACCATGGCATCAATTTGTGCCTTTGCTTCCACTAATTCCTCTGCCCTCTGCCATTATCCAGCTTGTGACTGATGACTTTCAGGATCTTTCACAAATGTTAGCCATGCCATACACGTGTTCTCAATTCCCTCAAGAGGATTTAATGGTACCCCTGAAGTTTGTTTCTCTAGTACTTTATACCTTTTTTATTGCAGTACTTAGCACATTATATAATTAGTGGGATAGTAGAGCTTCCTGGTTCCTGAGCTAAATCTTGTATTATTTGAGGTCTGACAGCCTATCCATGGGTAGGAGGAGATCTAGCATATGAGGGGGCAGGAACTTTAATGATTTCTTCATGTTTATGGTGAGTCATGAGATAATAACCACAGTTGAGTCATAGAGGAAGACTGGGGCTAGTGGCTAACATGTCTTCTATGAATCAAGAGAGTGATCAGGAGATTTGTAGATACCCACAACTGATAGTGGACAAGGGTGGTATCTTTGCATGATGTGAGCCTCAAGAAAGCAGTGGTTTTGGCAGGATGCAGGGGGAAGTGCTGGACTATGAGTGATAAGAAGAGGCAGGGAGGATGCCCTGACATGTATGTGCAAATTCAAAACCTCTCTGTGCCCAGTCTTCAAAGCAGTCTTCAGAAGACAAATGAGTTTTAGTTGAGGCAAGAAGTGAGCATAATGGAAGCGTTTGAGAGAGAGGGTGAAGGATAGTGAGTGGGTCAGACTAATTGTACAAAGCAAGAAGAAGATAGATCTGGGACTTGGATTTTTAATGACAGGCAAGAAGATGGTGGTATGAGGCCTAATATATTGGTCTTAATGGTCTCTGCTGTGTGACTGGTCAACTGAACCAAGCACCAGCATTCTCAAATACTTTTCTCTTTGATATTATAGCTCACAGGACTGGAACTCTCTGAGGTTTTTTGGGGGGGTGTTGGTACTGACTCATGCGGATGAGGACTTAAACGGGTCTTTGTCTCTTGGGAGTGTACAAATGTAGCAGATAGGTTGACCTCACTAGACTTCTGTTTTCCTTACATGTAATATAAGAAAATTAGATTTAAGAATCTCAGAGATTGATTCTAGCTATTATCACATGAAAGTTCTGTTTAGCTTTTCAGTAAGTTTAGGCAATTCTGATTCCTTCAGTTATTTTACCAATTAGGAAAGTTACTTCCTAAAGACTAAAAGGAGAATATAATTTCACAATTTTTTTTATAAAAAAAAAGAATAAAGAAGAGGAAGAAAGAGAAAGAGGAAGAGGGAGAGAGGATGGAGGTATTGCTTTATTGCCCAGGCTAGAATGCAATCTAAATATGGGTATGCCTATAATTGTCCTTAATAATGGAGACATAAAAGAAAATGAGGGAAGAGAATAACAAACAAGGAGCCAACCAACATTTCTTTTGAACTTCTAAGTTGATATGATGTGGTACTGATAAGAGTGTATATTTTGTATATTTAAAGTGGAGAGTTCTAAAAATGTTAATTACATTTACTTGTTCCAGATCTGAGTTCAAGTCCTGAATATCGTTGTTAATTTTCTATATCATTGATCTGTCTAATATTAATGTTGAAGTCTCCCACTATTATTATGTGGGAGTCTAAGTCTCTTTATAAGTCTTGTATGTCTGCGTATTCCTGTATTGGATGCGTATATATTTAGGATCTTTAGCTCTTCTTGTTGTTGCATTGATCCTTTTATCATTATATAATGTCCTTCTTTGCTTCTTTTGATCTTTGTTGCTTAATTGTAACTTCTGCTTTTTATTTATTTGTTTTAGCTCTCTGTTTGGTTGGTAAATCCTTCTCCATCCCTTGTTTGGAGTCTTTGTGTATCCTTGAATGTGAGATGGGTCTGGATGCAGCATACTGATGGGTTTTAGTTTTTTATTCAAATTGCCTGTCTTTGGATTGAGGGATTTAGTCAATTTAAATTTAGAATTAATAATAATATATGTGAGTTTAATACTGCCATTAGCTGACTATTTTGTCCATTAGTTGATGTAAATTCTTCATTATATTGATGCTCTTTTTGATAATTTTTTTAGAAAGGCTGATACTGTTTGTTCCTTTCTATGTGTAGTGGTTCTTTCAGAAGCTCTTGTAAAGCAGGCCTGGTGGTGATGAAATCTCTGAGTGCTTGCTTATTCACAAAAAACTTTATTTTTCCTTCACTTGTGAAGCTTAGTTTGGCTGGATACGAAATTCTGGGTTGAAAGTTCTTTTCTCTAAGGATATTGAATATTGGTCCCCACTCTCTTCTGGCTTGTAGGGTTTCTGCTGAGAGATCTGCTGTAAGTCTGATAGGCTTCCCTTTGTGGGTAACCTGACCTTTCTCTCTGGCTGCCCTTAGTATTTTCTCCTTCATTTCAACCCTGGTGAATCTGACGATTATGTGCCTTGGAGTTGCTCTTCTTGAGGAATATCTCTGTGGTGTTCTCTGTATTACCTGGAGTTGAATATTATCCTGCCTTACTAGGTTGGGAAAATTTTCCTGAATAATGTCCTGAAGCGTATTTTCCAGCTTGGATTCATTCTCTTCGTCACATTCAGGTGCACCTATCAAGCGTAGATTAGGTCTTTTCACATAGTCCCATATTTCTTGGAGACTTTGCTCGTTCCTTTTTATCCTTTTTTTCTCTAATCTTGTCTTCTTGTTTTATTTCATTGAGTTGGTCTTCGACCTCTGATATCCTTTCTTCTGCTTGATAATTCGGCTGTTAAAACTTGTGCATACTTCACGAAGTTCTCCTATTGTGTTTTTCAGCTCCATCAATTCACTTATATTCCTCTCTAAATTGTGTATTCTTGTTAACATTTCGTCAAATCTTTTTTCAAAGTTCTTAGTTACTTTAGATTGGGTTAAAACAAGTTCTTTTAATTCACAGAAGTTTCTCATTATCCACATTTTGAAGCCTGCTTCTGTAATTGGAACACACTCGTTCTCCATCAAGCCTTGTTCCGTTGCTGATGAGGAACTGTGATCCCCCGCTGAGGGAGAGGCGTTCCAATCTTGGGCATTCTCAGCCTTTTTTGGCCGTTTTCCTCCCTTCGTTATAAATTTATCCATCTGTGGTCTTTGTATTCACCGTCTTTGTAATTAGGTTTCTGAGTGGACGTCCAACTTACTGATTCTCAGCGCCGAAATCTGAGCAACCCACTGCACCGACCAAATCAGCGGCGTTAAGATTGATGGTGCTTTTCTGACTCTGCACCAAGAACCAAGGCTCCGAGGCGCCGGCAAAACCGCATCGCCGGTCACAAGAGTCGCAGTGGCGACCCGTGGGGCTCCTCCGCTGGGAATCTCCTGGTGCGTGAGCAACAAGAATTCATGTGAAGGTGTGGCATCCTCTCATTCTTTGCGCTTTCACTGGGAGCTACAATCCCGAGCTGCTAGTGATCAGCCATCTTGGATCTCTCCTAATTTCACAATTTCATGCAAGAAAAATTAGCTAAGCATCTACTCTGTGTCCTACATTGAGGGGTTATTAAAGAAATGAATATATTTTGTGTTCTCCAAGATGTTTTAAATTATTGGGAAAAGTGATAAATCCTAAAAATAAATGGCATCTGTTGAAGTAATGTACACTCCCACCCTCAACTACTCACTGCTGAGACCAATGCCCTTTGAAATTCACCGTTTTTATTAGATCCTCAGTTTCTTATAAGGCGTACCTTTGTCTCCAGTACTTGAATATTCCAGTGCTAGGGTCAGTTTTAAAGTATCTGGTATGTTTAAAGATAATACCAAAGACAGTGCCAGAAATGGAGCTGGTAAAATATGTATATTACCTCCCCACTCTTTTTTACTTTCACCTGTTTATTTTTCTCTGAGAAACTTCAGGGGCAAGAGGTGAGAAGATTTTTCTTGGTTCCTGCTCATAGGAAAGCGAAAACATCCACCTAGCTGTGAGTCGACTAATCCTAAGAATTGTTGCTTAGGAGACCAGCCATCGTTTCCGTATAGGAAGTCATGGCAGAGAAACTGGAAACAGGGACTGGAGACTTTTGTTTTTAAGTTTGGCTAAGAATTTAAGTTTGTGTAACCTACAAAATTGTATTTCTTGTCATCGGCCTTTCTCCTTGGGAAAATGAGAGGCTTGGACTAGGAGGTCTAAATTCCCTTCAGGTTTAAATATGTGTGATTCTAAAATTCCATATTCGAAGTGTGATTCTAAAACTCCATATTTGAAGTGCCGTGTAGGAAGCTGACTGAATATTAGGTGTTTGAAGGACTTTCTGTTCTGAGGATTACTAATATATTGAATCATTCTATTCAAATTAGAAATTGTATTTTTAAAGATAATTTTTTTGCTCATGTATTTTTAATATAGGTTTTGCTGTTCTGTTCCCAGACACAGGTGTCCAGAAATGAAGAGAGGTGAGAAAGGGAGCAAGACAGAGAATTTGACAATACCAATAATTCGTGTGTAAGGCTGTTTTGTTGAAAGCACATCCCAGAGTCCCTGGAAACCTGAGGAGGGAAGTATTACGTGTGTTTCAGACCTGGCAGCAGACGAATTCACGACAGGCTGGCTACGAAGAGGTATGTGCTAGCATTGGTTATCTTGGGGTGTCTTGTCCTAAGAGTACTCTTGATCACTGCTGGTCTGCTGTCTTCCATAGGCCACCAATCGGTCATCTCTGATTAGGAAAACACTGCCAGTGAATGAGATTGTCTAGTTTGGTCCCCAAAAAGAGGCTGTGCCACAATCTGGCAAATTCTAATGAATGGTTGCTGATATGGTTCGGCTGTGTCCCCACTTAAATCTCATGTTGAATTGTAGCTTCCATGATTCCCATGTGTTATGGGAGGGACCTGGTGGGAGGTAATTGAATCATGTGGGTGCTTTCCGCCATACCATTCTCATGATAGTGAATTAGTCTCATGAGATCTGATGGTTTTATAAGGGGGTTTCTTTTTTGCTTGGCTTTCATTCTTTCTGGCCCGTGGCCACATAAGATGTGCCTTTTGCCTTCCGCCATGATTGTGAGGCCTCCCCAGCCATGTGGAACTGTGATTCAATTAAACCTCTTTCCTTTATAAATTACCCAGTCTCAGGTATGCCTTTATTAGGAGCATAAGAATGGATTGATACAGTTGTTTCAAGCTATTTATTTTGTAGTTTCAGCTGTTTTTATAGCTGTTTGAACTATATCTGCATGACTTTAGGGAAGTTATTTAACTGACCAGAGCTTCTGTGTCTTTATCAAGTGCGTTTCATGGACTTCTGGGTTGTGTTGAGATTTTTATGAGATAATGTTTGTGAGAATATATTTTACACTGTTAAACATAATGCACATGTTGGTTATTACAGCCAGTTGGACAAGTAATGGTTAAGAAATTATTTTTCTTTTCCAATTTCCCAGAAACAATCAGAATTTTTTGTCATCACTGTCTTGTGAAGTATAATCTGTTACATCTACTTCTAGTAAACGTGCCAATTTGGTAGCTTTGGATCACACTGACCAAATTTTCCATAAATCCATTCTGAGCAGGACTTTGTTATTGTTGGAACTGCAGATCATTAATTGATGTTTGCAGCGGCCAAGACTTTACCACAATTGAAGAAATAGCTATGGAAGTCAGACTTACACCTGAATTTCTTTACATTTATTCATTTAAATTTGATCCTTGAAGTATTTGCTTTACTCATTATGCTGCCTAATTTGCCTAAAATAAATCAGGAATCAGTCACTACTCAAATCCTGGGGTAATTGGAGTTTTTGCTGTCAGCAGTAGCATTAACAGCTATTCCATCATAAGTGCCTGCAACTCTGTGTGTGTGTGTGTGTGTGTGTGTGTGTGTGTGTGTGTGTGCGTGCATACACGTGCATGTGTGTGTGTACAAGAAAGAAGGTTCCTTTTGTCTGCAAATTACAAGTAATATTGGGGGGATATTTTTAGTCCATCTATAAATGGACATAAAATGCTGCTGTCTAAAAGAGATAAAAGGCTGTTTGTTTTCACATGTCAATATTACCTGAAGAAAAAAGGCTGGAGAATAAATGGGATGAATATATTTCAATTTATCACCACAGAAATATGTATAGTGTCTTTCCAAACTAATATATGATTTTGATGTAATAATCATAGGAAACAAGTGAGCATCTGGATATAATCCTTAGACAAATAATGTGACAATTTAGACATTTGGATTGACTCCTATAAAGGCAAGTAAAAGAACACACATATGACAGAGGGCAGATTGGATTGGATTGGATTGATAGACTGCAATGGTGTCTTGCTTACTTAGAGTCTACACTGTGTTTTGCAGAAAGGGAGGGATTTGGGCAAGTAGAACCTTCATTTACTCAGCAGAGTTGTAAATGAAACTTGAAAACGCAGTTGTCCGAGTTCAAGGTTTTGGTGGTTAGGGATGTCTCCTCTGCTTTAGAGTACTGACTAAGGAAGGGATTCCTGCATACTAGGAGTTGGTAGGCAAAGGAGACCCGTTTGCTTTCTGCCTGATCTATATTTTGGGACCTGGGTCTGTATTGACAGCTTCTCCTGCCTCACCCAGTCAGTCACCAGTGGAGATGATGGATGAGCAGGGAAATTGCAGGGTTGGTCCTATGCCATGAGGCTTGTCACAGTGGACAGGAAGCAGAGGAGTGGGGCTGTACGGAGTGGTGACCTTAAATACCAGTGAGGTGGCTCAGCGGCAGACGGGCCGACACGGTAAAATCAGCTGCTTTTCCCTTGGGGAGGAGCGAGCAAGGATTGAGAGCATAAGGCTGGACGGAAGCTCGGGCCAATGCAGATTGTGGGAAAGAGGACTTTTTTTCCCTAGCCAGGGCCCGGATGGCACGTTCTGGAGGATACAGAAATGCTGGGATGTGGGCCTGCCTTAAAGAAGCAATACACCTGTAAGAACAAATACTGCATATTGTCCTTTTGCACAGAATGAAGGCAATAAATTCCCATAGATTTCAAGATCCAAGAAAAGCGTCTTTTTAGTTCATTCTCCTTAAGAGAAATTGGAGGCTATTCTGGGTGGACAAGGCTGACATTTTGGAGATAATATAAATCTGTTATCCTGAGGTCTGTTCTCCATTTTGACTTTTTTTTTTTTTTGGTTTGATAACAAGAACAATAATTTCTGTGACAAAATCAGTACTTTTTTTCTATAGTTAGATGCAACATTTTAAATGAGGATTGATCTAGAGGCCAAAATGTTTGACCTCTTTTTTCCATAGGCCATAAGCATGGCCTGCAGCAGCCAGACCAAGACACTGCCCTTGCCCAGATGTCGCCTTCAGTTATTTGGTCCAACAGGTAAATGCCAGAAATTGCTGGCCTGCTTATTAGAAATGGAATCAGCACCTTTACTGGAGGTCTTAAGTGATGCCCAAACGTAGATTGCACAAATGTTATTTGTAATAGTATTTTAAAACTAGCAATGACTGTGGCTCTTTAAGGAGAATATCCACAAGATTAACCAAATCCTTTAGATTTTCCAAATATCTGGTACTTATTAATATTGGGTGCCATGTAATTAAACAGCAGTGTCCCGAGTTACTTCCTGAAGGGATATGTCACTGAGAGTTATACTAAAATTGCCAGACAGTGGATTGTTCCTGCCATGTGGGGGAAGTGTTTTAAGATCAGATAAAGCAGAGAGAAACTCTTCATGGCATAGGGATTCAAACTCTTCGCTGTCACGTGCCCCCAGCCTGGCTTTCCCCTCTCTGCAGAAAATGCTGAACCCCTAGATTTCCATAACAAAAACCCTGAGATGATTTGACACAGTGCTGCAGCCTCACATACCTGTAATGAGCAGGGCATATTGAAGGCCATTAAAGGGCTCTACAGAAACCCATTGGGGAGGAATCATTTTGAAAATATTGGTCGGAGACATTGTGACATCAACATAGTAGACTTCCCAAAAGGAAAAGCAGCCAGGACACAAGGCAAAACACAGGGTAAGGCAGGCAGTACTGGAAAAGATCCACTACAATTAGTGAGGAGGGAGTGGAGATTCATCCCCACATCCACCGTATTCTCCTTAGGCAATCATGTAAAATGCCATTTACATCCTATTGGGTGTAGGTTTTATTGCCATTATCAACAAAATCCTGTGATGTCTTCATTGTGACCAACTTAAAGAAGCCTGTCCAGTGTTAGTGTAAAGAATACTTGCCCCAAGATCCCATCCTTTAGAGCCAAGAGCTTTGTGCATGAGGTTAGTAAAGCCAGATACGCAGCCCCTCTCTGTTTTAATGAGGTTTCCAGAAATGTGGACAGAGCAGAGGTCAGCAAACTATGGCCCATGAGGCAAATCTGCCTTTAACCAGGTTTTATTGGAACATAGCTGTAGCTGTCCTCATTTGTTCACATATTGTCTATAGCCGCCTTTTCACTATGATGGCAGAGTTGAGAGGTTGCCACAGAGACCTTATAACTCACAAAGCTGAAAATGTTTCCATTTTGTCCTTTATGGAAAAAGTTTGCTTTTCTGTAAAGAAAAGCATAGACTAAATGGAATATCACTAAACTATCACAAAGCAGGAGCCAGGCACCTACAACTAGAACCATAGACATTGATCTATTCATTGTTTTTGTTCATTTCCAAACAATCATTGAACACCTACTATGTACCAGGTACTATTTGGGGATGCTTATGTGAGCAAAAATTAGATAAGAATGTCTATTTTGATGGAACTTACTATCTAGTGCAGGAGAGACAAACACTAAATAAAAACAACAATAATAAATAGGTTAATTATATGATATTATAGAAAGTAACAAGTGCTATAGAAAAATTAGAGCAGGGATGCCTACCCACTAGGTGGGAAGCCCTTGGAAGGGGTTGCAATTTGTGAGAGTCAAAGGAAACCTCTTTGAGGAGGTGGCATTGAATGAAGATGAGAAGGGTAAGGGACTGAGTTCCTTGGGCCTGGAAGAAGAATGTTTCAGGCCAGAGAACAGCAAGCAGGAAGGTCTTTGGCAACCTCTACAAGATCCCACCTTAGCCACCAGCTCAGCACCACAGGTTGATTTTCAAGCTGAATGAAAATAATCTCAGAAGTTTTTCCCCTCCTTGATATGGCTTGGCCATGTCCCCACCCAAATCCCACTTTGAATTGTAATAATCCTCATGTGTCAAGGATGGGGCCAGCTGGAGATAATTGAATCATGTGACTGGTTTCCCCATACTGTCCTTGTGGTAGTGAATAAGTCTCACAAGATCTAATTTTTTTATTGCATTTTAGGTTTGGGGGTACATTTGAAGAATATGCAAGATAGTTGCATAGGTACACACATGGCAATGTGATTTGCTGCCTTCCTCCCCTTTACCTATATCTGGCATTTCTCCACATGCTATCTCTCCCCAACTCCCCACCCCCAACTGTCCCTCCCCTATTTCCCCCAAACAGACTCCAGTGTGTAGTGCTTCCCTCCCTGTGTTCATGTGTTCTCATTGTTCAACACCCACCTATGAGTGAGAACATGCGGTGTTTGATTTTCTGCTCTTGTGTCTGATAGTTTTATAAATTGGAGTTCCCCTGCACACGTTCTCTTGCCTGCCGCTATGTAAGATGTGTTTTTGCTTCTTCTTTGCTTTCTGCCATAATTATAAGGCCTCCTCAGCAGTGTGGAACTGTGAGTCTATTAAACCTTATTCCTTTATAAATTACCCAATCTCAGGTATGTCTTTCTTAGCAGTGTGAGAACAAATTAATATACTCCCCCACCCCAGGAAATTCTAACAGTTCCTGCAGGTTTTCCAGGGATTCCATTCAACAACTACAGATTTTGATGCAATAAACCTGTGTCAGGGGCTGGAAATTTGTGTTTTGTGAAATGGGAGAGTATTTTAGGTTTTCCAGGTGCCTCTGTTTGAGAACCATTGATCTAAATCAAAATAAGAATGCCCTCCAAATATGCTGAGAGTCATTCAGCATCTGCTTAAACACTTCTAGTAATGGGAAGCTATTAACTCTTTTAGAGAGTTAACTTCATAAAATATTTATAACATTTAATTAATTTATTCATTTATTCAACAAAAATGTGTAGCCTTCTTACTATGAGTCAGGTACTGGAAATGCACAAACACATGTTCTGTGCCTTCATTGTTTTTCATTTGTTTGTTTCTGATGGCAAAATCCATATTTTTTATTTAGACAGATCAGGAAAAAATAGTAAAACACATAAGAAAAAAATTAGCTCTTTATTTTACAGATAGCAATATTAATACTTTAGCTTATTTTAATTTTTTTCTCTGTACATTTAAAAGACTGGAATCTCTTTTTCTACTAATAATGTATTATGGACTATTTCCATGTCTACAAAACATTTTTCTCCTCTGTGCTTTTTAAGAAACAACATAGTATCCCATATGTTATATATATATGTGTGTGTGTGTTTCATATGTTTCATGTATACATATATACAGGAAACATATACATGAAACATATATATAAACATGAAACATATAGATACATGAAACATATATATACACATGAAACATGAAACACACGTATATATAACATATGGGATACTATGTTGTTTCTTAAAATATATATACATATATATATACATATATATGCTAGATTATTTCAAAATACCCCTACAAAAAATGCTGCAATTAATTTTCTTATAAACTTTGTCCATCATTTCTAATTATTCATGTAAATGTACATATTTCTAAAGGATATAGGCTTTCAATGTTTTGAAAATATTTTTAAAAATTTCTTCTCCAGGAAAAACTCAAATTTCCATCCCCATTTCAATTATATGAAAATATCCATGTCTTCATACCCTTGACATTTCTGATATTTCATTCTTTTGATTAAAAAAGGTACAATTTTTGAAATGTTCTTTCTTGAACTGAGTTGAAATTTGCCTATCCAGATCTATTGATCAGATTTTTCTCTTCTGCAGATTTGTGAAATAAGCTCAATCCCTCTTCTTTAAAATTAATTTCAGATATTTGAAAATAATTATCATTCCTCCACTGTGCTCTGTCAACAGTTACAGTATTGTTTTTTCTCTAATAATCACTCCTCCTATAATCTAGTTTCTAGTCTCTTCACAGGACTGGTATTACATATAGCAGTCCCGATAAGCCTCAGTTAATCAGGACTGCTGGGTGTGTGTGTGTGTGTGTGTGTGTGTGTGTGGCTGGGTGTGTGTGTGTGTGTGTGTGTGTGTGGCATACACATGTATGTATATGTGAATATATATTCACACTTCTATAGACTGTCTCTGCCCCACCCACTCCCTGAGTTCATATGTTGAAACCTAATCCCCAATGTGATGGAATGAAGAGATGGGGGCTTTGGGAGGTGATCAGGTCATACGGGTGGAGCCCTCATAAGTGGCATTAGTTTCTTTATAAAAAAGACCCCAGAAAGCTCCCTCACCCCTTCACCACATGAGAAATGCCTATACACTAGGAAGAGGGCTCCCACCAGACATGGAATCTGAAGATGTTTTAATCTTAGGTTTCTCAGCCACAGAACTGTGAGAAATAAATGACTGTTGTTTATAAGCCACCCAGTCTATGGCACTTTGTTATAGAAGTCCAAATTGACTACCACAAGCATTAAACCAAGGACTGTTGCTGTAAGAGCACTGTCTTCTTTGTTTCAAACATGATACAGCTACTGGTGTGAGCTAAGTAGGTATTAGTTTTTCTTGGCAACTATTGGCTCCTAAAAAGATTGGTATCAACCAAAATTCCCAAGCATTTTATAAACAATCTCATAGTGACATCAGGTAACCACTGTGCTCCACTGACACAGTTGCCTTCTGAGGCCCAAGTACAGGACTTTAATAGGAATCAATGCAATCTTTAATTCTAGTTGTTCAAGTTCTTTTTGAAAACTGATTTTATCACCAGATATGTATTTAATACAAACTTGATAAGGATATATCTTGACTTGTAGTAATTAAGAAAAATACTGGATGACATCTATTGCAGACATCTTACTGCACCCTACTTGTCTGTTATTGATCCATTATCAACAGACAACGTGTGCATGTATGTACAGATAGAGAAGGAAATTTCATAAAATAAATAACAAACAAAATATTCTCAACTTGCTGATATCAAAATATATTCTTTGTATAGTATTTTTCTGACCTTCTTGTCAGTATTTTTTTAATGAAAATTAGCATGATTGGCTGATTATCTATGTTGGCTCTTTCACTTTGGAATATAGCCAGGGTCAACATCAAGCTCAGCTGTATGCAATCTCTAGTTCCTAATTTTATTTCTCTATTTTAAAATGTATCTCATCTACTAGAACACCTTGCTTTTAGAGTAACATAAGCGTATGTTAATAAGTTGGCCTTGTATATAACTCATTTGGGTCTGATGACTTCTATTTATTTCAAACAGAGAGATGTTACTTACTAACTCCTAGCATCTTTACTTCTAGTACCCTGATAATTGTGCTTGTAACCTGTGTTTTCCAGTTTTAAAATCATTATGGTAGAAGTAGAAGATGGAAAATGTGATCTTAAATAGGAGTCAAGTGCTCATGCTTTTCCAACATTTATTAATGATGTTATTTATCTGAATTTGTGGATTTAAGCTTTTCTTAATCTTAATATTATGGCTATAATTTTAATAACCCAGTATATTGCTCTTGACACTTTTGCTACAGCTGTTTTTCAACTTAGATTTTACTTTCATATATAAAATCAATTGTCCTTATCATAACTGACCTATACATTTCAAATCGTTGAGATTATAAAAATAGTTTTGTTCTAGTGGTATTTAATGTGAACAGATCAGTAGTAGCATCAGTAGTAGCTTACTTCCTCACGTGTATGCTGCTTTTAAGTTTTCAAAGTATTTTGTACTTTTTAATCTTAAAAACTAGACCCAGTCATAGGATTAGATTTGATCATAAGTCTAAGTTACTTCCTGGCTCATGCAATGTGAGATGATGCTGAGTAAGGTAAAGAATACTTCATTTCCTTAAGAGCAATGTGTGTGTGTGTGTGTGTGTGTGTGTGTGTGTGTGTGTGTGTGTGTGTATTTCATACATATATGTGTATAAGTGAATATATATCCACATGATGTACTCCTTATTTAAGAGTTTCCACACTACGTAAAAATAAATAGAGGGAAAAAAACTAATTGGCATCTAAATACAGAAAGAGAGATGTAATAAGTTCAATGTGAGGGACATTTTAAAATAAAACAAGAATGCAATCTTATAGTTTTTTTCAAGGGTGACTAACTGTATTCATTTGCCTGAGAAGTGGATTTCCCAAGATGCAGAAATTTCAGTCCTCAAACTGAGAAACTCCTGGGCAAATTGGGATGAGTTGGTCGTCTTATCTTTCTCCTAACTCTTTTCAGATGATGCCTCCCCCTGATTTTTTTTTTAAAAACCTAGAATGGTTGACTACCATCCAATTCTTTTATTATTATTATTATTATTATTATTATTATACTTTAAGTTCTGGGGTACATGTACAGAATGAGGCTTGTTACATAGGTATACACGTGCCATGGTAGTTTGCTGCACCCATCAACCTGTCATCTATAGTAGGAATTTCTCCTAATGCTATTCCTCCCCTAGTCCCCTACCTACTGACAGGCTCTGGTGTGTGATGTTCCCTTCTCTGTGTCCATGTGATCTCATTGTTCAACTGCCATTTTTGAGTGAGAACATGCAGTGTTTGGTTTTCTGTTCCTGTGTTAGTTTGCTGATAATGATGGTTCTAGCTTCATCCATGTCCCTGCAAAGGACATGAACTCATTTTTTTCTTATGGCTGCATAGTATTCCATGGTATATATGTGCCACATTTTCTTTATCCAGTCTATCATTGATGGGCATTTGGGTTGGTTCCAAATCTTTGCTATTGTGAACAGTGCTGCAATAAATACATATATGGATGTGTTTTTATAGTAGAATGATTTATAATCCTTTGGATATATACCCAGTAACGGGATTGCTGGGTCAATAAACTGGATATGTTGGAACATATCTCAAAATTATAAGAACTATTTATGATAAACCCATAGCCAATATAATACTGAAAGGCAAAAGCTGGAAGCATTCCTTTGAAAATGAACACAAGACAGCCAGGCATGGTGGCTCAAGCCTGTAATCCCAGCACTTTGGGAGGCTGAGGCGGGTGGATCACGAGGTCAAGAGATCGAGACCATCCTGGTCAACATAGTGAAACCCCATCTCTACTAAAAATACAAAAAATTAGCTGGGCATGGTGGCACGTGCCTGTAATCCCAGCTACTCAGGAGGCTGAGGCAGGAGAATTGCCTGAACCCAGGAGGTGGAGGTTGCAGTGAGCCAAGATCACGCCATTGCACTCCAGCATGGGTAACAAGAGCGAAACTCCGTCTCAAAAAAAAAAAAAAAAAAAAGAAAAAAAAGAAAAAAAAAGAAAATGAACACAAGACAAAGATGCCCTCTCTCACCACTCCTATTCAACATAGCATTGGGAGTTCTGGCCAGGGCAATCAGGCAAGAGAAAGAAATAAACCTCTTCAAGGAGAAGTACAAACCACTGCTCAAAGAAATAAGGGAGGGCACAAACAAATGGGAAAACATTCCATGCTCATGGATAGGTAGAATCAATATCGTGAAAATGACCATACTGCCCAAAGTAATTTATAAATTCAATGCTATCCCCATCAAGCTACCATTGACTTTCTTCACAGAATTTGAAAAAACTACTTTAAATTTTATGTGGAACCAAAAAAGAGCCCATATAGCCAAGACACTCCTAGGCAAAAAGAACAAAGCTGGAGGCATCACGCTACCTGACTTCAAACTATACTATAAGGCCACAGTAACCAAAACAGCATGGTACTGGTCCCAAAACAGATATATAAACCAATGGAACATAACAGAGGCCTCAGAAATAATGCCACACATCTACAATCATCTGATCTTTGACAAACCTGGCAAAAACAAGCAATGGGGAAATGATTCCCTGTTTCATAAATGGTGTTCAGAAAAGTGGCTGGCCATATGCAGAAAACTGAAACTGGACACCTTTCTTACACCTTATACAAAAATTAACTTAAGATGGATTAAAGACTTAAACATAAGACCTAAAACCATGAAAACCCTAGAAGAAAACCTGGGCAATACCATCCAGGACATAGACATGGGCAAAGACTTCATGATTAAAATACCAAAAGCAATGGCAACAAAAGCCAAAATTGACAAATAGGATCTAATTAAACTAAAGAGCTTCTGATCTTTAGTTTTTTTCTGTAATCTATTAATCTGACAAAGCTCTAATATCCAGAATCTACAAGGAATTTAAACAAAATTAAAGAAGTAAAAAACAACCCCATCAAAAAGTGGGCCAAGGATATGAACAGACACTTCTCAAAAGAAGATGCGGCCAATAAACATATGATAAAAAGCTCATCATCACTGGTCATTAAAGAAATGCAAATCAGAAGCACAATGAGATACCATCTCATGCCAGTTAGACTGGCAATCATTAAAAAGTCAGGAAACAACAGATACTGGAGAGATGTGGATAAATAGGAATGCTTTTACACTGTTGATGGGAGTGTAAATTGAACCATTGTGGAAGACAGTGTGGTGATTCCTCAGGGATCTAGGACCACCTTCCAATTCTAACATGACTGGCTTTTCTTTGGCCAATTTCATTTTTTCTGGCTTTTGGGTACTATTTCTGGTTAGTCTATAGACTATTTCCTTCTTAAAATTACCCTCTCTTCCATTTCCATCTCTCTCTCTCTCTCTCTCTCTCTCTCTCTCTCTCTCTCTCTGTCTCTCACCCACCCCCCTCTCTTACTTGCTGTCTTACCTTATGAGAGAGCAGCTAGGGCCACACAGTTTATTCTTAATGCTTACATTTCAGTGTTTAGTTTATGACCATTAAATGATCTCTAATACCTCCAGATAATTTTCATTTCTATTTTCACTGGAAAATTCCTCTATACCAATGACCTATAATTTTGTGATTTAAAGTTCAAGTTGAAGCAGATAAGTTATATGACACACTTTTATTTTATTATTTTATTATTTTATTTTATTTTGAGATGGAGTTTCACTCTTGTTACCCAGGCTGGAGTGCAATGGTGTGATCTCGGCTCACCCCAACCTCCACCTCCTGGGTTCAGGCAATTCTCCTGCCTCAGCCTCCCGAGTAGCTGGGATTACAGGCGCGTGCCACCATGTCCAGCTAATTTTTTTGTATTTAGAGACGGGGTTTCACCATGTTGACCAGGATGGTCTCGATCTCTTGACCTTGTGATCCACCCGCCTCGGCCTCCCAAAGTGCTGGGATTACAGGCTTGAGCCACCGTGCCCGGCCTATGACACACTTTTAAAGACCTAAAGTAACAGCATACTGGAGCTCCCTGGAAGTAGCAACATGGTCTTGATGCTTACATCCCCAGCTGCTAACAAAGAGACTGATCTTTGATCAGATTAACAGAGGCCAGGTGCACACAGGATCCAGCTATAGAAATGTTGACTCTTTGTTTTTACCTGTCATTGTATATAATGATCAGTGGTTGCAAACTGGGGTATTGTATAGCAAAGGTGGTCTACAAGATGATCATTTCACACAGTCTTTGCAACTCAGAAGGGACCTTTGCAATGATCAGGTATAATTTATTCATTTTTCACTTGAAGAAACTGAGATCTATCCAAGAGATTAAGAGAGTTTCATCCAATTAGTGGCAGAGATGGGATCTCCATTACTCAGGACCCATAGCCTTGTTTTCCACTCTATGCTGTTGAGAAAAATGGCATGGAGGAAATGAAGCAATGCAGGAGAGAATTGTTCATGATCCAGCCTCCTTATAGCCATCTCTGCGGAAAACAGGCTTGAAACAACTTCATAAAGTACTGTATCTCTTCTACTTGATTCCTTTTTGGCCACCTTGAAGACTAAGAATCTTACAAGGAGCCAACATTGGGGTCACTGGTTTCATATTTTGTTCTTGTTCATTATTGCCCAGAGTTGGCTCCTAATCCATGCCTTACTCTTCTACTCTTCATTCTTTAATATTAAATTCTTAATTTCTGGAACTCTCATCTCATCTGGCTTTGTGACTGCCTAGAACATTTATCTAATTGGTCAATGACAAGCAGAAGATGGCTGATGTGGGAGCGATCACCCTAAAAAAAGTAGGAGTCCCTCCCTATATGTTTTTATCTTTATTCCTGGCTTTCAAACCTGGCTCACCATGTAACTTATTATCACTGTTTGGTAAAAAAAAAACCTCTCTGTAACTAGTAATCACTATTGTTGAATACCATACGTTCCTAAAGCCTAACTCCTATAAGGTTTGCTTTTTAATTTTTATTTATTTCTTATCCAAAGAAAATTATATATCTCCTATAAAACAGCCATGGAGGGTGGTATGTTCTAAAGCCTAATAAATAAGACTTAATGGATTAATGAATAATTATTTTTAAATTAACTTTTTATTTCAGAACAAGTCTAAAATTACAAAAAAACCTGTAAAAATAGCACATAGGAGTTTGTAATACTTTTCATACCATTTGCCCTAATGTGAACATCTTATATAACTACACTTGTCAAAACTGAGAAATGAATGTCTGGACATTCTATTGACTAAGTTGCAGACTTCATTTGTATTTCACCAGTTTTCTATTGATGGCATTTTTCCATTCCAGGATTCAACCCATGGTATGGCACTGCATCGTGTCTTTGTGTTTTCTGTCAATCTGTGACAATTTCAAAGTCTTCTCTTAATTTTCATAATCTTGGCAGTTTTGAAGAACTCTGATCAAGCATTTTGTATAAAGCCCTTTGCTTAGCCTGTTTGGGTTTCTATAGCAGAATACCACAGCATGGGTGGCTTAAACAACAAACACTTATTTCTGGAGGCTGGGAAGTCCAAGAATAAGGTTTTTGCAACATATTTGGTGTCTGGTGAGGGTCTGC
Source organism: Saimiri boliviensis (assembly GCF_048565385.1). Classification (NCBI taxonomy): domain Eukaryota; kingdom Metazoa; phylum Chordata; class Mammalia; order Primates; family Cebidae; genus Saimiri; species Saimiri boliviensis. Next base: position 20,727,177 of record NC_133453.1, on the reverse strand, counting down.
TTCCTGGTTTGCAAATGACCATTTTCTCATTGTATCCTCACATGGCCAAGTGAAAAAATTATCTCTCTAGTGTCTCTTATAAAAACACTAATTTCATACACAAGCGTTACATCCTCATGGAGCCGGTAATTAATCCCCAAAGATCCCACCACCAAAACAATCACATCAAGGGTTAGGATTTCAACATGTAAATTTCATGTGAATACAGACATTCAGTCCACAGCATCTCTAATGTGGGTTTAGCAGATATTCAGACTGGATTGGGTTTAGGGGAAAATGTCATGGAGGTGAGGTATTCCTCTCATCACGTCATTTCAGGGAATATGATGTTAAGCTTAATTACTTGACTAAGTTAGCGTTTACCAAGTTCCTTATTTGTACATTTGCTGCCTTTTCCCTATCTACGCTCTAGTCTTCAAAGTTAGTCACTGAGTCCAGCCCACACTCAAGGGGAGAGAGAACTAAGCTGTAACCTAGGATCCTTTTTACCTATGTCATCTCTGCCTGTAAAGTTGTTTCATTTTGAATTCTGGGCAGCTCCACCACTAGATGGACAACATTTATTTTAAGTTTTCTACTCCTTTTCAATGCACTTCTCGTCTTCCCTTTTCTTGGGACCAACTCTCTAAAACTTTCCAATTTTCATCTATTCTGCAACTATTCTCAGCAGCATTCATCTGATTTTGGCTTCCTCTGATGAAACTTGGCATGGCATAGCACAACTATGTTACTTCTCTACTTCCCGACATTTTGAATTGAAAGATGTGTGTTGAGTTAGAAAATTATTGATGAAGAAACAAGGAGTCTAAGCCAGATTCAACAGATAAAGAGGTAACTCCCCTCATGAGTTAACCACTGATTTTGTGGGCTAACTATCCTGTGAATGTTGCGATGTGAGGATTGTAAAGAGGATCTGGGGAGATACAGAGCTTCTTGGGGAGCAGGCCCCTCTTTGTTGATCTTTTTACATTCATCTCCTAAATTGTTATATGGCACTAAGTACATCTCCAATACATGTGTGTTGTTTATTGAGATATTTTGTCATTACTTTCAATGGCAAAAACTACAATTACTTTTGCCCCAACCTAATATATAGCTGTAGATTGAAAAACAAACATTTCTGTGTAATAGGCACTCATAGAAAAAGCAGAGCACTAGGAAAAACAAAGCTTTTGCAGCTGGACCTCCTAGACGATGCTGTAATTTAGACTTTGGATTTGAATCCCAGCTCAGCTACTTACTAGCTGTGTGATCATGGGCAAGATATTTAACCTCCTTGTGCTTATCTATAAAATATGTATGTTATGAGCACCTGTGATACAGAGACATGAGAAATAAATGAATTAATGTAGGTAAAGCACTTAGCAGAGTAGAGTGCTGGTACATAAACATTTAATCAGTATTAATTTTTATACGATTATTACTCGTAATGCTTTAGGTATGGAGTAAGTGACAAGTTCTTTTATAAAACTACTGCACAACAAAAATACTAAAGCAATTCACTCAATACGTTAACTGCAAAGTATTAAATAGTTCCTATGTAGTGAATAGTTCCATTTCTCTCTTTTAAAACAAAATTATCAATTTACTTCCATCTTTTATGGTAAATTTACTTAGAGTTTGGGTTCACTAATTTAAAATATTTTAAATTAAGATGTCTTTATTTAAAATATTTTAAACAAAATTGTATGACTATGAAATGACTATCATGCCCACAAATTTTGGCTTTCTTTCCCTTGATAAGTGATTTCTAAGATGACTCCTGACTTAGGTGTGTTGGACTTTGGGCATCCAGAGCAAGGCATAGATCCTTTCCCCGACTCTGAGTTTAAGTTATGCAGATGACCTTGGCAGCATCTGAATATTTATCAATAGTGATCTTTATATTTGCACTAATTTTGGATATTCTAAAACACAGATTAATTAAAAAATACATCTTTACCAATTATGCTTCTTCCTCCTTGGTGAATATGGTCATGAATTTTTTGCAGACATAGTTTTGAGATTAGCTACGGACAGCTCTTCCACCAAGTAATTTAGTTAGTGAGTTTAAAATATTGTGTGCATCTACACGTAGCTGATCCAAAAGAACTGCTGAGCTGGGTTACTGTGTATTAGCCTTCATTATGCAAATAGCTGTCCCAAGAGAGCCATCCCAAAGACTATTAGCCTCTTTCACCTTTAATAACCTAAGATCTCCCCTTCGTGATGTGTGCAGATGAAAATATGTTCTGCCTGTGGGTAAAGGTGTTATTAATGCATAATTCTTTAGCTTCTTTCCCCCTACACTGGAATTCTATTTTGGCAAACCTCTTGGGTTCGGTTGTCAGAGAGAGAAAATCTTGTGAACACTGCAATGGAATCTTGAGTGAATCTTGGTAAATTTAGAGAGCCAGGTTACTCTTTCAGGACTACTCTTTATCTGCGAGTAATTCTACATCTTCTCTTGCCTGTTGTACAGCTGATTGTGTTGCACATGGTCTAACTGGCTCTCCCTGGGTTGGAAACCTTTTAAATGTGACCCTTTGTTCTCTTCGGTAGATGTGTTCAAATTATGAGTTACATTTCAGATACAGCCTGTGCTGCAGGAACAGCCGATTCATGGGCAATGTTAGTCTTATGCAGATAGTGACTTTATCTGGAAGAAAGTCGGCCAAGATCTTGGAAAGCTCAGAGAATGTGCTGCCATTTGGTGGCTAGAATGGCCACTGTCACTTCCAAAAACAAAATCTAACATTGCAATCTTCTATTGATTCAGGCATCTGCTGACATGCCTTGTGTGACATGAAGAGGGTGTGATAGTTCACAGGTCTGAAATAGTTACCATGGGTATTCCTGGAAATTAATCGTAGGTAACTTCAACTGTGGAAAAGTTTGAGAAGGCTACCAGAGTAAGTGTTAAACCCAATAGGCAGGCTTTTCCAGCTTTGCTAATGTCATTTAATTAGTTAGTGTCCTACAAACAAAATAAACAAAAGATTTTTTTTTCTGCATTCTTTCTGCTACCCAAATTTCTGTGAAGTATTCCCTGTCTCAAGGAGACTTTGGGGCTTAGAAGGCAGACTACTTTTCTTGGAATGGCCCATCAAAAGAGCCTCCTTATTAAGCCCTAGTGCATTTGAAAACTTCATAACTTGAATTCACCTCATGTCTGAGGCAATATATGGCTGAGCAGTTACTGGAAGATGGGTTAGTTATGCATGTCCCAAGCACTTAAAAATGTCAGGCTAACACAGTGGCTCATGACTGTAATCTCAGCATTTTGGGAGGCTGAACTGTGAGGATTGCTTGAGTCCAGGAGTTTGAGACCAGCCTGGGCAAGATAGCAAGACCCCATCCCTAACGAATACAATAAAATAATATAAATTAGTTGGTCAAGGTGGCACATGCCAGTAGTTCCAGCTACTCAGGAGGCTGAAGTGAAAGGATCACTTGAGCCCAGGAGGTAGAGGCTATCGTGAGCTGTGATTGGGCCACTGCACTTAGCCTGGGCAACAGAGTAAAACCCTGTCTCAAAAAAAAAAAAAAAAAAAGTCAAAAGGAAAAAATTACATTAAAAATCAATCCACCATTTTGGAGAAATAAGTGGTTGAATTTGTTTATTTTATTATCTATTTTAAATAATTTGTTGTATTTTATTCAAAGGTTTTCTTTTTTTTTTCTTTTTCCTATACACACTATAACACCTTCTTCCTTACCTTTCTGCACAGATCTGCCCTTTGTAAAACACTGTGCTCATCACTTTTTATATATTAAAGCATATTTCACGTTATTCTCATTTCTGCTTTGCTAAAGTCTGACTTCCCTTCGCCTGACTCTCTTCACAGAACTGTATTTTTTTTTCACTGTTTAAAAAAATTATCTTGTTTGTGTTTTATCTTCCACTGAGATCTATCTGTTTACATTTTGTTCTCTGTCTTTAAGACCTTATTTCTTCACTCTTCTGATGTTTTTCACATCCTGGAACGTATTTGCTTGGCCAAACCTGTTCATATAACGTCTTTAATTCTCTTCAAGGTTCTATGTCAGCATGATCTCTTTATACTTAGTAGTTCTTCAGAGATGAGAAACTGAGGCATATCTAGGTCAGACACTGTTTCTAAAATCATACAGTGGAGTACTGGAAGAGAGAGAGTTGTGCTCAGGTTTTTTTTTTTTTCCAAGAGAAATTATTAATCAGTAGAAACCCCACTATTAAATATGTGGTACCTGGGCCAGCAGCATGGGCATCACCTGGGAACTGGTTAGATATTTAGAATCTCTGGCTCTGCCTCAAGCCTACCAAATCAGCGTTTGCATTTTATCAAGATTCCAAATGATTCATAGACACGTTAACATTTGAGTAGTCCTGAATCAGACCCCCATGTTTTGGAGGACTGGTCTCTGAAAGAAACTGCATACCAATGGTAAGTTTCCTTTGTGTTTATGAGGCTTCTCCTGAGTCCTAGCTGCCCTGATTGAAGATGAGAAGACAGATGGAAAACCTAGGACTTGGTTTCAGTATCTATCTGATCTCTGTTCTGCAATTTAGATTTCAGATAAGTTGCACTTGTGGAGAATTTCAAGTAGCAAATGAGGAAGCAAGTGGAACATTCTTTTCTAAGCAATTAGTTTTCTCTGTGCTTATTTATTTGTGGTTCGCTGATTCAATTTAGAATCTTCAAACTTGTGGGTGACTATAGGGGCATCATAGCTTTAACACAGTATTTAGTTGACATCTGTTTCTTTGAATATATTGTCTGCAATTTCCTGAGCACAGAGAACATATATCCAAGTGCTTCATGGGATATTTCAATATCCAAAATGATTTTTATTATTTTCCCCAAACTGTAATAAAAGAGGTGTTATTGCCTTCATTCTCTTGACTGAATTTTAAATTTAGAGGAGGGGAACAGTATGTGTATTTCACTGCCAGAGGTGTAAAGGAAAATCTATTTGATATCAGAATTAAAATGAATCACTGGCATAGAAAACAGTTGTGAATGTTTTCTCATGAGGAGAAAGTATTGTCAGACTTAACTACTATCATATCTGTTCATATGGAAGGTGGATTTCTCAGTTTAGGATTTCATGGGACAAGAGTGGAGTAATCATGAGAAATGGGTGGTAAAGCAATTTCCAGCTGGAAAAGAAGAAAGGAAATGAAGATGGACCTTGAGAGATTTAAATAAACACTTTTGAAATGTTTGTCTTTTAAAAAAGTTTTATTTCCAGATAAACAACCTTTTCATTTGAAAGACTATCAGGAAGGAATTGTAATTTAAGCCAGAATCCTGCAAATTTATGCATATCTCAGAGGTTTGAGATAGAATTTACTTTATGTTCCTGAATGTTTGTACCAATTGAGAGCAGTCTCTCCGAAGTTTACATGTGTTCAAGAGGATATGTGGCAATCTGGGAATATTCTGCAGATGGGAAACCTCTGCCCAACATGATGTGAACCCAGAATATCACTGTCACTTTTTAAAATTAATTAATTTTTTTTGAGGCAATCTTTCTCTGTTGCCCAGGCTGGAGTGCAGTCTCATGATGTCAGCTCACTGCAACCTCTGCCTCCCAGGTTCAAGTGATTCTCCTACCTCAGCCCCCTGAGTAGCTAGGACTACAGGTGCATGCCACCACTACTGGCTAATTTTTGTATTCTTAGTAGAGATGGGTTTCACTAAGTTGGCCAGGTTGTTCTTGAACTCCTAATCTCAATTAATCTGTTCACCTTGGCCTCCAAAAGTACTGGGAATACAGGCATGAACCACCACACCTGGCCTCACTGTTGCATTTTTATTTTTATTTTTTGTATTTTTAGTAGAGATGGGGTTTCACTATGCTGGCCAGCCTGGTCTCGAACTACTGACATCAGGTGATCCACCCCGCCCCCAACCTTGGCCTCCCAAAGTGCTGGGATTACAGGTGTGAGCCACTGCGCCTGGCCACTGTTGCTAGACACTGTGGCAGGCCTCTGCAGGCTGATTTCCAGAAGCCCATCTCAAAATTAGAATAATTGGTAGCATTATAACGTCTTTTACCTACAATTCACCAAACCCACCACTTCTGTTTTTATTATAGTAGCAAGTCTGAATGGGACTTAAAGGCCTTTAGACAAAGGTCACTAGTAAAAAGCTCTCATCTTCAGAAATGTGCAGATAAGACATCCAAACACCTGAAATAAAATATATCTTTTCCTTATTCACACATAAGGTTAACCCCCCTTTATAAACTCACAGCAGATTAGAAAGCAGATGAGAAAAAAAACAAACAAACAAACAAACAAACAAACAAACAAACAGCAATGTCATGTCTGGCAGAATGGGAATAGGAAATGACAGTTGATGGGATTTTCCACCACCACCCCTCATGGACTCATTACCCATATGTCTGCAATGAGGAACATAATAGTGACTCCAAAATAGCTTTAGACTCTGGCCATGGGCTGGGTTGACAGCTATCTTCACACACACTTTTGTGACATTCTGGAGGGAGACCTACCTCTACTCTCCTCATGTTTTCGTCCCACTACTGAAGATTTATTGCCTGGATCTGTTAACATTCCTTACCAGTTATCCGTGATGATAACCTCACAATGACAGAAAGTTATACAACTCTGGAAAGCAAGATAAAATGCATCTTACTTCCTCTTTGCTATTCTGATGCAGTTATCTTCCCTTTAATTTTGAAATTCTTAAACTGCAAGAGATAGCATGTTCTTTGACATTTGTGTTGATGCTGTTGTTAGCTCAATCTTTGCTGTTTGGGAGGTACAGATTGATGTGATTTGAGAGAAAAATTTAAAATTCCCTGGCTTCCATGCTAAAAGTATTATAACTTTTCATTTGAAATAGAGGGTTGTCTTAGTACCCAAGGTGAAATTTCTGTTCAAAATCTAAGTTGAAAATTCACAGTGATCTCCAGCAGAGTGCCAATGATGAGCCTTCTGTAGTTTACAGTGGAGATAACCTAGAATATGTTTGTTTTGTTATTCTAATTTCCTTCTTAGAATTACCTGCTACTGACTCTTGAACATACCATAATGTGTGCTTAAAATTGTAGCTATATTGCAAAGCAGTTCCAGTGCACTTTTAAGGCATCTCAGGCAAAACAAAACACATTATAGAAACCTTCAAGTTTGTATCTCCCACATATTATTTTTCTTTATGAAGACTTCCATGTACCTTTGATGTCTATTCCTGGAAAGGGAAGTGATGGAAAATGATAGCATTCTTAAATAGGATTGATTCATTGGCGTGTAGCATAGGATGTGGCTCTTGGCTATGTCTATGAAAAGCTTGTATGAAGAGTGTCCTGTGCCCCTCCCACCTGCTCTGCCATTGCCTGAAGTGCTATTTCCATCAGCATCTCAAGGTCCAGGATTTCTGTGAGATAAATGCTTCATGCTTACTGAGCTCCAATGTGGTGGAGATGTTTCAAGGCTGAATTCAGTTAAGGATTATAGAGTACACACATAGTAGATGTTGTCCATGCTGTGCCGCAGTTGAATATTGGTGGCTTATTTCATTCATTCATTCAACAAATACTGAGTGCCCGTTATAGGAAGAGCCAGGCTGTGGGGCTGCCTGTGTTCTAGCCTTTGCGGTATCAATCAGCAAAAACAGTGTAGTTCTGAGCATAGTTGTCCTTTTCTGCCCTTGAAATACAGCACTGAACAAGAAAAATGCCCCTGCACTTAAAAGGCTTACTTCCCAGTAGGGGAATCAGAGAGTAAGCAAATAGATGCAGTTATGGGTACTCTGCGGAAAAACGAAAGCAAGTAAGTGGTGGAGGATGGAGGCTGTGTTAGTGTGATCAGGGAAAGACTGTTTGAAGAGTTCATATTTGAGCAGAGATGGGAATTAAAATTGCAAATGAGTGATAATGAACAAGAGATGTAGGTCTGGAAGAACATTCTAGTCATAGGAAGAAACAAGTATAAAGACCCTGGAGGCAGAACTGAATTAGATAGAACAGACAGCCTATCCGTTCTATGATAGATAGAAATATGACAGCCACATGTGCAATTAAATTTTTTAAGTAATCACATTTAAGAAGTAAAAATAAAATAAGATTGAAAAGTAAGACACAAAATAAAATTATAGTTTTCATTTAAACATGCAATCAGTGTAAAAATTATGTAATAGTTTATTTTTATACTTTTTCCAAAATTATGTATATTGTACTTAAAGCACATCTCAATTTGGAAGCTAAATTTTTATAAGAAATAATTGATCATTCTGATCTCATGATATCTATCATGGATAGCATAGATGCATACATCTGTGTCATCTGACCATACTTAAGAGTTTTCGCTTTTCTTTTCTTTTCTTTTTCTTTTTCTTTTTTCTTTTCTTTCTTTCTTTTTTTTTTTTTTTGAGACAGAGTCTTGCTTTCTCGCCCAGGCTAGAATGCAGTGGCGCGATCTTGGTACACTGCAACCTCTGCCTCCCAGGTTCAAGCAGTTCTCCTGCTCAGCCTCCCAGGTAGCTAGGATTACAGGCATCTACCAACACACCCGGCTGCTGTTTGTATTTTTAGTAGAAACTGGGTTTCACCATGTTGGCCAGTCTGGTCTGAATTTCCTGACCTCAGGTGATCCACCCACCTCATCTTTTCAAAGTGCTTGGTACAGGCATGAGTCACTGTGCCTGGCCATTTTTAAATTTGAACTTTTAACATAAATTGAATGAAATAGGAAATTCGGCCTCTAAGTCTTGCTACCTAGATTTCAAGAGCCCAGTAGGCACACGTGGCAGTGGCTGCTGCTTTGGAAATAACAAGGTCAGAGTGTTTGGAAAAGAAGAAAGCTGCTGGCGAGCTAGACTGGAACCAGATGACAGAGGACTCTGGAAGCCATGGGAAAATGTTTGGATTTCATTTGGCTTGTGATGGAACGTCATGGAAGTTGAGTGAATGGGTGAGTGACATGCTTTGATTTGTGCTTTAGAGAGATCTACTCTGACTTTGGTAGGGGAGAGAGTGGAAGAATAGAGACATGACATGAGACTGCTAGGTAGTTAAGTGACAGATGAAGGTGATGGTTTAAAGCAATCGTCACGCTGCAAGTGTGAGACATTGTTGGTTTCAGGCATTTCCAGAAGGTAGAGTTGATAGTACTTGCTGCTTTATTGTCTGCAGGACAGTCAGCAAAGAGGAATCAAAGGAGACTTCTAGGATTTTGAATTGACCAACTGGATAAACAATGATGCCATAGTTGAGATGGAAATGACCAAGGAATAGACAGTTTTGGTGAATAAAATGATTTGGGCAAATTAAGTTTTGTTTGTCTATTAGACTTACAAGTAGATAGCTGAGTTTGGAATTCAGGGGAAAGTTTAAGGCTGGAGATTAAATGTGACAGAGTATAGATGGTATCCAACGTCAGCTGAATGAGGTAGTCTAGGCACTGAGGGTAATTTGAGGAAAGAAGTCCAAAAAGGGAGTTTCAGTCTGAAATCTACATATTGAGAAAATTAAATGAAGCCAGAAAGTGACATTAAGATAGAGAGGCTAGTGAGGTAGGAGGGAAATCAAAAGAGTCTGATATGTCAAAGCTAAGTTTATCAGTCTTGGCAAGTAAAAGTTTGTGCACTCAAGAAAGAAAGAGAAGAAAGGTTTTGTTGGTCTGTTTATTTGAGAGGCAGTCTCACTCTGTCACCCAGGCTGAAATGTGATGGCATGATCTTGGCTCACTGCAACCTCCACCTCCCCATCTCAAGTGATTATCCTGCCTCAGCCTCCTGAGTAGCTGGGAGGCTAGCCCACTAACACTCTTGGCTAATTCTTTTGTATTTTTAGTAGAGATGGGGTTTCGCCATGTTGATCAGGCTGGTCTTGAACTCCTTACCTCAAGTGATCTGCCCACTTCAGACTCCCGAAGAGCTGGGATTATGGGCATGAGCCACTGTGCCCAGCTGAGAAGAGAGTTTTATAAAGGAGATGTTGCAATGATGTGATCAGGGTACAGGAAAAACCTGAAGGAAACAGTTCAGTTATTCAAAGGGTGAAAATGGGGTTACCAAAGCTAAGTTGAAACAGATGAGAAAGAGAGAGAGAGAGACTGACTATGGGGAGAGGTCACCTAAGAGAAAACGTGGTCTTGGTTTAAGGAAGCCAATTCGTAGCAATGCTACAGGGAGTGAGCAAGGAATTGGTCATTCAGCCTCCCTTTTCTTTCATCTTGCAATCTTTGGCCATTTGCTAAATTCAACCAGAAGACAGAAGGTAAGAGATCCTATTGACTTGGTCTATGCCACTCAGTCTCCCAGGGCACAGTGCAAGATGGAGAAGGGTAAGTAGTGGATCTGGGGAGGGGGTCAAATATCTGGTGGATATTCAGCTCACCAAGTGAAGAAAGCCATTAACAGGATAATAAATGAGAATTATATGAAGCTGAATCAACCCCTAGATTTTTTTTTTTTTTTTTTGCTTATGTCTTTCTTGAGGTGCTTAGCAAGAGGTAAGAGATCCCAACTGGAGAATCTGTAATCATTGTCTATATGCATTTATTTATTTCTCTTTTTTGTCTTTTCTACTTAGGTCTTCATCTACACAATCCTATTAGCTTTTCATATTGCTGTCTGTCTTCTAACCACTTCTCTTTCTTCTTTTTTCTTGACCTTCTTCTCATTCCCATTCTTTTTTTCTCCCCTCTCACACACTTCTGTTTATTCTAGTCTTTTTCCCAATTTGTCAAAGTGGATCCATGGAAAGTACCTAGAATAGCTTAGAAACAAAATAATATGTAAATGTCATTCATATCAGCTTAGCCTATGAGAAAAAAGAATCAATATTTTAAAATTATATGTGGTTTGAGAGTAGCCCTTTACACATGTATGTTTTAGAGCAATAATTGTTCCTCTCCTAGAAGAGTGGATGACTATTTGAACAAGAATAAGTTGAGGCTGGAGAAATCTAAATGTATTAGGTTACAGAAAGAATAATCTACAACAGTAGTTCTCAAACTTGAGCAAGCATTAGAGTCACCCAAAGGACTTGTGAAAACATAAGTTGTGGAATCCCACCCCCAGCATTTCTGATTCAGTAGGTTTGAAGTGAGGACCAAGAATTTGTATTTCTCGCAAGTTTCTAGCTGCTGCTGTTGCTGGTCTAGAAAGAACCACTGATACATTGAGATAGGAAATTACAGTCAATCCTTAAATGGGATTGGGAGTGGGAAGAGTAAACACAGGGCTAACAACTAGATACCTTAAGAGGGAAGACAATGGATGGTACTTCGGTGACAAATTTGATGACATTCAGAGGCGTAGAGGTGTTGAAAAGCATCGCCTAGTTATTGTGGATTCCAGTACAGTGGATATATCCCACACAGCTGACATCTCAGGGGAGATCCATGCACTCAGGGAAACATAGTTTGAATACCTATTATGTGCTTGTATTGTCCACTGCCTACTAGACATTTCTATTTGAATACTTCACAAGTACTTTAAACTCAATCTGTCCAGGAGTCTTATTATCACATCTCCTTCATCCCCAATCCTCTTCTCCCAACTGTATTTGCTATCTGCATCAGTGACTGCACCAACAACGTCACCATGCCAAGAATCTGAGAGTCTTTCTATGCACCAATATTCCTTTTGTCTTTCTGTATAACTTGCAAACCCATTTGTGTGTGTGTGTGTGTTTTTCTGTTCTCCTAATAACTGAACTATCTTAGGTAAAACTCTTAACACTTCTCAGATGGAAATTGACTCCTGCATCTAATTTATTCCTCCCTGAATTTTTCAACTGTGCTTTCAGGAATGTAATGTTTTTGTATTTTTCTGAAATACAGATCTTGTCTCTTTACCCCTTTCTAATCCTCTCCTGTGTGGCTTCACATGGTACATGCAGCCTCATGATGGGCACCTACCTAGCCTCCTTTTCTGTCTCTTGTTGCCCCTGCCCTAAACTCATTTTCTAACAGTAACGTGTGATCTGTGTTTCCCTAAGCACACCATATGTCACAAGCCTGCGTGATTGGCTTGGACTATCTTCTACACGCTGGTTTCCTCTCTTATCTTTTTTTCCTTGCATGCCCTGTTAAAGTCCAGTTTCTAGATGAAATCTACCTTATGTAAAAGCAACATTTCTCTTGTGTGTTCCTTCTGTTCCTTAGGCAAACTTTTATTTTAACCCTTAGTGTAATAATGGTTACTACTGGTTTGTGTCTGTAATAACTTTATAGGATGTCTCTTGCTTGAAGGGTGAGGCAGGTGTCTCTTAATCTTTGTATCTTGAGGGTCTGAAAACTTGTTTGCATGGGTTGTAGAATTATTTCAGGATACTTGGCAAACTAGTTCTAGATTTGGATTAAAGTAAGGATGAACTAGGAACTAAGGAAGAAAAATGTTGAGGCAATCTGATCTTGTATGAACAGTACTAAGATCAACAGATGGCCAAAATCTGTGTAGAAAGGACTCTGACAGAGGCTAACCCATCCAGAAAATGTCCTGTGTGAAGGATGCTCTTTAACCACTCTCATTACACTCTATTCAACTTCCACCCTTTTGTGTAGCATCATAGAATATATTCTTCACTTGAACTAGATAAGTCTGCCATCTGTCTTTTCACATCATTAATGATGCACTTCACTTCTTTAAACATCATTTTTCCAAGTCCTATAATAAGCAGTTGACCTACATTGCCTTATTTAACCCTTCCAACAACTAAGCCACTACATGGAGAGGCAGCAAATCCCTCCAGTTAACAGCATGGACTCAAGCCAGGTTTCCAAGTCCTTGAGAAAGTTATTTAACATCTTTGGGTTTTAGTTTCGGCATCTTTAAAATGGGACTATAGTGCTTGCCTTATAGGATTGATGTGAGCATTGCTGAGTCTATATTTATAACATAGTTAAGACTGCCTAAAATACACCAATGACTATGCTAGGGGTTATTAAATGGATTGTACAATTTTCTCTCCTGAATTTCTTCAACTTCTCCATCTTCCTTTCATCAGACCAAGCATGTCCCCTCATAGTTCCTCTCATCTGTAATGAACTTCCAAAGGTGATGCAGTTTATCAGCAAATACGAGATTGACTATCAAAGGGACTGAGATCTGTTTCAGGGTCTGCCACTGGTACCTATATCATTGTGGGCCAAATCATTGACTTTTCTTGTACTCAGATCACTCATAATGGATTGATAATACCGCCACATTTGAAAGACTTCTGGGAAGGTCTAATGAGATTGCATATGCATTAAATATATATATATATATATATATATATATATATATATATATATATATAATTGCAAACTATAAGAGGGTAGAGCAGTGGTAGGCGAAACACAGTAGTAGCAGTAATGATGAACATAGCTGCTGTACTTGGCCCAGTCTTCAGATTACTCTGGTGACCTCATTTGGTGGGAGGCTCATACCTACTACCACTGTCTGACCCTTCTAGGTTAAGGTGTCCCTAGAGCCACATCTAACATTCTTTCCTTTACCAAATATAAAGAAGTATAGACAATGAAGGTCTGGAATCTATTTAAGGTCTGGAATTCTTCAATCATCTCCCTTTTACGATTAAAACACAGTCAAGTATTACATGACACACAAACTAGGAAGACCACATGTTACATGGCGGCTTTTGTCTGCAAACATTTGACTCCTGGGAGCTTAGTAACTACATTGCCTCTCTTTTCGCTTTCCCATCCCACCCAGACCTAACTATTCCCTTTTTGCTTTGCTTAAAATGGCATCTCAGGACTGTAAATGATTCAGTTTTATCTCCTAGGAATTGCTTTTTGCTAATCCTAGCTTTGCACGAAGAAATCATGAAAACAATTGAGTTATTTGTAATCTCATCCAATGAATGCTCGATAATTTTAAAAATCTACTTCTCCCTATGATTTTGACAATTCATTAATAGTCACGTAATCCAAGTAATCTGAAATTTGAAAATTGTTATCTTTACAAATTGAAATTTTTCTTTTGAAAACAGGAAGTGGTATTTAATGTCATATGTTAAGGAAGGATATTCCTTTGACTTTAAAGACTACTCCAAGTATTTTTGCAACACTATGCAATTTGTGGTGAATCTTTCCATTTAAATGATATTGCAGTAAAAAGAGAAAAGTCCAGAAGGAGAATGGCAGAATATTACTGAAGACAGTATGCTATGGGCTCGCAGGTTTTAATTCTGAACACATCTAACAGTGAGTTTCCAAAAAGTCTGGTATCCATTTTGATGATTATGATATACTTACAAATAAATCACGTTTGAGTTCATAGACTCAAATTATTTATTGTAAAGAAATGAACATAGCAATATGTTTCTGTGCCTTTCCAATTAGAGTTTAGATCAATTTATCTTTGTGACGATATTGCCTAGTTGAATTTTAAAAAATATATTATGACATGTTCTTGGAGTCAACTAGCTAGAACACAAGGTTTCTGAGACTCAACATGCATTATTTATCCATTTATACTAATAAACCTTCATATCCCACATGTCCCCTGCTCAGATTTGAATGGGACCTCAAAAGCACAACCTGTTTTAAATTTATGACACCATTGCTTATGACAAAGAAAAATGAGTTTAAAAAATGCATCTATTTCCCCCCCAGAGGAAGACAAATGATACATCTGTTTTTAAAAAAAGAAATGGCATTCTTCTTTCTTTTATAGAAGAAAAATTATTTATCAAAAAATTTAAAGATTATGAATCATTAAAAAAGAAAGAGAAATGTTTTGAAGATGCAAGATGAGTTGAGTTGTAATATAAAAGTTCCCGGTCTTCTCCTACTGAAAGGCTGGACCAATTTGATTTATAATCACAATTCTGAGCTTGCTTGCTTTCTCCTCCTCTTCCTCTCCTTCCTCCTTCCTGTCCCTCCCCATTGGGAAGGGAGAATAGACATAAGGTTGGCATGTCCCTTTTGATTTACCACACTGCATCTTCATTATGAGTGCTGGCGATCAGGCAACAGTGTTTTCTAACTTCAAAGACTTCGGCAGCCTGCGCAGCATGCAGGGGAACTGATGTGCCAGGATATAGAGTAACAGCAATATGGTGTCGTCGTATTTTAGGAGTGTCAGCTACTTCTTTATTTGTGGCACATCAAAATGAAAGTGAGGACACAAGGAAGCTTTTCCTCCTTGTTATTCTCTTCTTCAGTGATAATAATGTCTTCCAACCCAATGTCCAAGCCAAAGTCCTAAAAATATAATTATTTTAAATTTAATGTTTCTTATACTTAAAGAACTTTGGGGGAAAAAGGCTACCAATAACAAACTGGAACAGAAGAGCTGTGTGCTGCTTATTGGGAAACATGATTAGAGAATCCAGGAGCATATTTAGAGTTATGTAAGTATTGCTAGGTATTAGTGAGGAATAATAAGGCAACAGAAAAATAATATTAGCAGAAGCTAATATTTATTGAGTGTTTACAAATTACCAGACATTGTTTTAATCATTCTTATGGATATTGGAAGTGTGGCTTAGAGAGCTTAAATAACTCAACTAATATACAATGTGGTGTGGAGCTTGGACTCTAACCCATTGGACTCAGAGCGCACTCACATGAATATCAATCACTTGGCAGAGTATCATCTTTATCAGGAGTTAGGTTCTCAATTCAGTAGTTGGGTCAAACATCAAAAATAGTAAAAAAAATTGTTAACTTGGTCACAAAATACAGCATACTTTTTTATTTATGGGTGTATGGATACAACTTCCAAGTAATACTTATAAAAATATTTAATAAATAAAAGAACACCATAGCAAAATGAAACTTTAGATTCCTTTAAGCTACAAAAAGGAGCAAGCATACATAGCTGCATTTGCTTGTATAATATTGACATGTAATATGACTTCAGTGAAATATAAAAGTGAGGTTACTGGAGGTTGGTTTCTTCATTTAAAAAGAAGCTACGTAGACATAGGTCACAATTATTGAATCCCATGGATTAATGACCTGTTTTTCCAAGAAATGACCTTTATACCAGAGCCCAAGCAAGAGTGTAACCAGGAGAAGTAAAAGCTGCTTGTGACTCAGAGTAAGAGCTTCAGGTGATACAAACTATCATTTTTGCTTGACTCCTCCCCCTAAATGCCTGATTTAGCCCTCACAGTGACTGTGTGGCCTAGGAGACATTTCCATTATTTTTAGAGTAGATGGACCTTCAAGGATGTTAAGTAACTTGTCCAAAGTCACAGAGTCGGTCGCTGTTTTAAGAGTTTGGTTCGAAATCCTTGAAAAGCTCTGCTTCTAGTGTTCTTTTGTCAGGTGGTGATCATTCCTTCATATGTGAAAAAAATATGAGCTTAATAAAATTGCTACCAGGAGAGTATGTGCCACCAAGATTGGCTCTGATTCTCCAGGGATACCCTGTCTGTATCAATGAGAGGAGGAGATAAAGGCCAGGTGTGTTCAGCAAAAATGTTTCTATTTTGCCCTGTGTCATGATAAATTATGCTTGCTGGCTGCATGGAATATCTCTGCTGAAGAAGAGAGAATACCCCCCAGCAGCATCCAAATTGAGAAAAAGGTAGCTGTTCTTGGACGTCATCACTGCTAATCCACCCTGAAATAAAAGAGTCCATTTCCACTGACCTTCAGGGAAGCAGTGAGCCCCAGAACTTGACAGGTCTCTCTTTCTGCCCCTCCTCATCGAGGGAAAGGGAGAACTTCTGAAACAAAAAGAAGGAAACCTCACAAGCAGAGGGCTGAGAAAGGTAGGTAGATGACATCTCCTTATTTCCTAACACTCTCTTAGAAAATTAAAAGGACTTGGTAGAAAACTCCTTTTGACTGATGAAGTAGCTCCAAGGGACAGAGAAAGATAGATTAATGTGATGAAAGAATAGGAGCCAGAGGACCCAGACCAGGAGCAGGGGACCCAGACACTTCGAGGGCAACATCCTCCTTTTGTTGGAAATAATTAAGTGGTTCCTCTTATCAGGCTACGAGTGAGGTATCGAACACTCCAGCAGTCACCTGCACAGACCTCCATTCTTCCAGACCTCCCTGCCAATGATTCTGGAAGCACTTAATTCCAATAAAATCCTTTTTCTGTTTAAAATACCTAGAAAACATTCTATTTTCCTGACCAGCTTTGACTGATACAAACAGAAAATGGGCTGCCAGGTCCTGCAGCCATCATGTTGCAGACAATCCTTTCACAATATTCCAATGTGCTGAGGATGCCAAGACAGAAAGAAAACAGATTCTCAGATGATGTCATTGAGCCACTGCCCCAGATCCCAACAGTGTCACATTTTCACTGCTTTTTAGGTAAAGAAAAATGAAATATATGTGGGTCAGCCAAATTATTTTAGTTGTAGTCAGAACATTCCTGGTTTTTGCCCAAATTTTTCATCTGAAAAATGGGGATACAGCATGGTTTGGTATATATTTAATGGGATATATACAGGGTGCTTGGCATCAAGTAACCTCTGAATGTTGGTAATTAATGCTGATCATTTTACTAGTCCTTACGTTCAAATTAATACGTGTCTTTTCCTCTCAGTGAAATTTCCGTGGAGGAGAATTACGCTGGTGGAACGCAATTTTTAATTCAAGCTTGGACATTCAGTTAAATCAGTTAATGCTAAGTGATAATGTTTTCAGTTGACTCCTTTCTATTGCATTTACAAACGGAATCAATGGGTGTGTTACATAGAGAGCCATGTGTAAAGTGTGAACTGTGTCTTAAAAACTAAGGAAGAGATTGGGCTTGAGATAGCCCTGTGTGATGTAAAGGAAAACAAACTTTAATGTTATGGGTATAACTTTCTTTCCTAATGGAATGTTCTATAAATATTTCTCATTCTATAATAACTTACTTTAAATAGGGTGACCATTTATAAATGCTCTGCTGGAGACAAAAAAAAAAACTGTTGATTATATCTCATCAGCAGAGGATAACTGGGAGGTCATTATATTTCTTACTGTTTTCTGAAACCAAGGCTATAATCAGTGCTTTGGTTGGGAAAATCTATTTTCCTCACCCAGTGGTTTTACCTAGTTAGTGTCTTTAATATGGAAAGGTATTTGGCTTGTCTAACTTCTCTAGCTGTGTTCATAAATCAGGATAATCATTATCAGCAGAACAAACAAGAGAACAATATTATGATAAAATGTGAGATGTGAAAGAACATTTTTAAAAGTACAATGCTAATGAAAAACAGAAAATCATTATTTTGTTTTTCTTTCTAAAGTGATTTATTTGCTCATGCAGAATCTTTCCAAATTTGTTTCACTTGCAGGATACTGAAAGACTATACAGATGTATTAAAATTTTGGCCCTGAACTCTTGTAGTTACCTATATTTTCAAATCAAACTTTCCCTTCTTTGAGGTTTATAAAAATAAAATTGTATTCAGTGCCATCACTGGGACTCCATAATTATCTTTCCATTTTTGCTGTAATCTGTAATTTCTTCAAAAAGTTGAGGCTTTACAAACATGATTTAAATATCTGCCACAGCAATATAAAATGCATTTAAGTGACTGTCTTTTTTATTCTTACCACCTTAAACAATATTCTGGTCTTGGTGGACTGACACCAAATTGACAAACCACAGCAAAATTGCTCATACACTGAGCCTGGGAGATAAAATGGCTGAGTGACAGGTGGGACTAATCAGTTCACAGGTAAAAATCAAGATTGGATTTGATGAGGGGATTTCTTGATCCGTGGTGGATTCAATCCTCTTTTCAATATACTGAAAAGCCATTTTTGCCAAGTTTGATTTTCATTATTCCCAACCCTAGCTCTGTCAGTTTTCTTCAAGGGGACGCCTCAACCCTAATTCTACGGCTAACCAAATAGCCTGGGGGAAGATTCCGAGTTAACAGAAGGGTGGGGAGAAAATTAAATGCCTGGTCCCCTGTGAAATCTATTTTAGAGAACTGCTATTAGTTATGCCAGCAGTTAGTTAAAAAAAAAAAAAAAAAAAAAAAAAAAAGAAGAAGAAGAAGAAAAAACCGTACAGTGAGGTGGCACCAAGACCATTATTAAACTTACCTCTTCTCCTTATCACCAACAACGACGAAGAGAAGTGATTATTTTAACATTCAAATTAATTTTCTCATAGCAGCAATCATATCTCTGCCCAGATAACATTTTCTTTATTCCTTAGATCAGATATTTTCGACAAAAGGGTATTTCCCAGTCGCTGGATGAGCATTTCGTGAATAGCACAATGAATCTTTTCTCTGCTTCTTTAACATGCATTTTGAAAAAAAAAAAAAAAAGTCTTCTCCAAGAATCTTCATGCCTCTCTCCTCAGTGTGAACCTTGGAGGCATTTACCTGGTTGCTCTGAAGAGCTACAGGGATAGCTGAGGTCCAGAGAGCTTTGTCGGTGATTTCACTGAGGTTCATGGGCAAGTTGAAGGAAGGAGCATCTTGTGGTCATCTGGTGGCAGCTTGAGGGGTGTGGACTGTGGCCTCTGTGACTCCAGGCCAGTGTGAGCATTTGAAAATAATGTCTTAGCATTATTTTATGCCTGATACAAAGTCCAGGAGTTTGTGGCTGTGAGGGACTTAATCCACCTTTGCTCACAAGATCAATTTACTTTAAAGAAATGAAACAAGAAATTGTGTTTCTGAGTCAGCTAGTACTAAAATGCTTGTGATAAAAACAGCCATCCGCTGGCCAAGCCTAGTGTTGCCTTCTCAGTAGCAACCTCCTTCAATTCTTCTGGCTGTGTCCTCGATGATTTACGTTCAGATTTTAACTAATATGCTTACATTTCTATTTTATTCCTTCAACAAACATTTCATGAGGCTCAGCTCTAGGTGCAGGCTCCCAGCAGTGAATCAAATTGTCAAGTCACTGTCCCCATGGAGCTGACATCCTCATCATGGGAGGAGCACAGTGAGCAAATAAATAAGTGAAATATATGATATATGTTGGTGCTACAGTGAAGAACAAAACAGGCAAGGGGACAGTGAATGTGACAACAGGGTGGACTATTTTCAACACAGTAGAGAAGGGAGGTCAAAAGAAGAATGTGATGTTTGAATTAAACACACACACACACACACACACACACACACACACACACACACACACATGAGAAAATGGAGAGAGTGACTTGTAAGTGTATCTGTATGAGTCGGTGTTCTCCAGAGGGACAGAACTAACAGAACAGATGAGGGGGAGTTTATTAAGGAGTACTGACTCACACAATCATAAGGTGAAGTCTCACAATAGCCCGTCTACAAGCTGAGGAGCAAGGCAGCCAGTCCAAGTCCCAAAACCTCAAAAGTAGGGAAGCCAAAAGTACAGCCTTCAGTCTGTGGCTGAAGGCCCGGGAGACCCTGGCAAAGCACTGGTATAAGTCCAAGAGTCCAAAAGCTGAAGCACTTGGAGTCTCATGTTCAAGGGCAGGAAGCATCCAGCACAGGAGAAAGATAAAGGCTGGAAGACTAAGCCAGTCTATTCCTTCCACATTCTTCTGCCTGCTGAAGACAGCTGATTAGATTGTGCCCACCCAGAATGACGTTGGGTCTGCCTCTCCCAGTCCACTGACTCAAATGTTAATTTCCTTCAGCAACACCCTCACAGACACACCCGGGAATAATGCTTTGCATCCTTAATCCAATCAGATTGACATTCAATATTGACCATCACAATTTCTAAGGGTGAAGACTGCAGGTAGCTAAAACATAAAAATGCAAAGTCCTTAGGCGTAGGATATGTTGCATGAAGAACAGCCAGGAGGATCGCAGGCTGGGGTGGAGTGAGCAGGGTGCCTAGGTGATGATGTGGCCAGACAGGACACATGGGGTGTGCACAGGGGCAGATCGTATAAGACCTTGTACCTGTCAAGGCCTCCAGCTTTCACTCTGAGGGAGCCTGTGAGGGGTTCAAGTAGGGAAGAGACAAGATCCTAAGATAGGACTTAGGTTTAGTAAGAACTCTCTGCTTCCTGGAATCAGAACAGGTGGACCAGGGGCAAGATTGAAAGAACCAGGAAGGATGCTTCTGCAATCCAGCCTAGAGTTAATGTTTGCTTGAATCAAGAAGAGGGTGGGAAATGAGGGGACTTAAAACATATTTTGAAGGTAGAAGCTGGGAGGAGTAGCTGATAGATTGAACGTAGGTACATTAGGAGGAAGGAAGTCAGGGCTGGCTCCAAGCTTCTTGGCCTGAGGAACTGGAAGAAAGATTTCCGCTAACGAAGGAAGGTGAGAGTTTAGGAAAAGCAAGTTTGAGAGAAAAGCGAGAGTTCAGTTTGGTCATGCTAGTCAATTTAAAATGTCTCTTGGAAAGAATGACCCGCAGCATGGTTGGCCTAGAAAAGTCTTAGTTTACTTTGTTGTCATGAAAAATTATCAATATTGTATTGATTATGAGTATCTTCCTTTCACCCTGAGCAATACCCCTGTTCAGATGATGTGTTCACCTTGCTGCAGGCACCTGACTAAAGACGTCAAAAAGATGTAAGTGTGTGAGTCCAGGAAGAGGTTATGCTGGTGCAGAACCTGGAATGAGGAAAAACCAGCAAAGGAGACAGAATGAATAGATAATGATGTAGGTGGAAAGCCAGCTAAGTAAGAGGCATGGCCAACTCTGAAGATGTTACATTGGGCCAGATAAGATGAAACTGGTATTGACTACTGGATTTGGCTCTGTGGACGGCAACTGTGGTCTTAGTTTCTGGAGAGGAATGGAACTGAAGGCCTGATTAGAAAGCTGCTTCCTTTTTGGACATTGGCTTCCCACTATGGTAGAGCAAGAGTGGAGACTTGTATCTCCCTTAACTCCTCATTATACTTCCTCTCCGATCTCTTCTCCTCCACTCTTGTTATATCACATTCTCTTCTGCTTACATCCATCCTCTTTGCTTTCTTCATTTTGGATGCTATAAATAATGCTCACTGCTGACCCAAACAGTAGCCTAGAAATATACCATTTTTTCTTAAATAACCCTCCGTTAATTTTTTTCTAGCGTTAAGAATGACGTTTAAATTTTTTGCCTTATTTTCTGTGTACTTTTAGACCTTCAGCATCTCTATCATATGCCCATCAACAAAATGTTTAAAATGGTAAAACACATCGCTCTCATTTCCCACTGGAGATTTTGCTCTGAGAGTGTATGTCGGTTTTGTGCAGTTGGAGAGGGAAAGGAAATAAATGCATATTTGCCATGTTTAGCAGCTCATTGACCTTTGATCCGAAACCTGTTCACAAAAAGAGAGAAGGTAAAGAGACATCCTGTTTTATCTACATTTTTGAATCAGATAAAAACTATATTTTGGGTTTCCAATCAAGTTATGCCTCTACATCTTATATGATTCAATCTTTCCCTTGAGAAAAAAAAAAAAAACAAACACATAAGCCAGATCAATATCTTTAAAGCCAATCTTAAAATGTGTTGAATGAAAAAGAAAGCACTACTTTAAATTTTTTGTGTGTGTTGAAACGTTTCATATTTTATGAAACTTGATCAGTTGTTTTAAGAGAAGCTAGTTCCCCTGAATGTCAAGAGGCAGGCCTTTCTCTGCCTTGTTAACAGTGCTTTGCTCTGCTTTTGACCTCTTTTATGGCAGTGGGTTAGGTTGAGAGCAGTTTTCTATGAAGAGCTCCTGATCTCCCACCAGAAGCAGAGTCAAGTGTTGTGATGCACACATTGCAGCATTTTTGTTCTCAGATGATGGAACTGTCTGTCTTCCAGCAGAGCTGGCAGGGCCTCTGGTGAGTCAGATCAGAGCTTTAGGAGCCATTCAGAACACATTGGTTAAACACGAAGCTGGAGCCAGTCTGCCTGGATCTCAATCCTAGCTCCTCCACTTACCATCTTGCAACTTTGGGGACACTTGGGTAGAATAGTGAACCCTTGAGCATTGATCACCTCTTTTACAAAATGAGTTTATATATAATGATAGTGGCTGCTTCATAGGGGTTGTGTAATTATTAAATGAATTAAAACATGTAAAACACTTGAAAGAGCATCCGACATGATGAGGATTTAGTACAAGTTAGCTACTATCATTATTTTACTCCACTTTGTATTTTTTCATTTTTGAAATTTTATTCCTCGTTTATTATATGGATGGCCTCTTTGACAATCAGCTTTAACCCTTCCTCCAGATACAACCATGCTGATGAGTTTGGTAGTTTTCGCATTTCAAACTTTTTCATTATTATTATACTATTTTCATTATTATATTGTAATTATGGTGATCTGTGATTAGTGATCTTTGATGTTACTATTGTAATTGTTTTGGGGTACCCCAAGCTGTGCCCATATAAGATGGTGAACCTAATTGATAAATGTATGTGTTCTGACTGCTCTACTGAACTCTACACCCTGTTTCTCCCTCTGCGTGGGCCTCCCTATTCCCTGAGACACAGGATATTGAAATTAGTCCAGTTAGTAACCCTACAATGGTTTCTAAGTGTTCAAGTAAAAGAGAGAGTCACACATCTCTCACTTTAAATAAAAAACTAAAAATAATTAAGCATTTATAATGTATGTTCTTTTAGGTTTTAAAATAATTACATATAGTTGATCCTCTCTATCGATGGATTCTAGCATTATAGCAATTTTGATAACCACACAGTGTCCTGGAACCAATCCCCTATGCATATACTATATATAATACATATAGTATATAAGAATATATATCATACATATGTATATATTTAGATAATATGTTCAAAACAAAAGCTGAAATTTAGCCAGTTGACTTTTTCCTAAGCTACTGGGAAAAAATTACTTTTCTGGCATATTAATCCACTTTTTCCTTAGAACCTTCCTAAATGTTCTTGAAAGATTTCCAACGAATATGCACAAAATCACCTTTTTATGGTTTACACATGTATATGTACATACAGGCATACCTCATTTGGTCGAGTTCTGTTTTATTGCTCTTCACAGATAGTGCATTTTTTTTTTTTTTACAAATTAAAGGTTTCTAGCAACTCTTCCTTGAGCAAGTCTATCAGCATCATTTTTACAACAGCATGGATTTATTTTGTGTCTCTGTGTCAAATTTAGGTAATTCTCACATTTCAGACTTTTTCATTATTATTATACTATTTTTCATTATTATTATATTATTATGGTGATCTGTGATTTGTGATCTTTGATGTTACTATTGTAATTGTTTTGGGGTATCCCAAGCTGTGCCCATATAAGATGGTGAACCTAATTGATAAATATATGTGTTTTGACTGCTCTACTGAACCCTACACCCTGTCTCTCCCTCTCCTTGGGCCTCCCTATCCCCTGAGACACAAGGATATTGAAATTAGGCCAGTTAGCAACCCTACGATGGTCTGTAAGTGTTCAAGTAAAGGAGAGAGTCACACATCTCTCACTTTAAATCAAAAGCTAGAAATGATTAAGCCTAGTGAGGAAGGGATGGCCAAAAGTCCAGACAGGCTGAAAGCTAGGCCTCATGTGCCAAACAATTAGCCAAGTTGTAAATACAAAGGAAAAGTTCTTCAAGAAAATTAAACGTGCTACTCTAGTGAACACATGAGTGATAAGAAAACAAAACAACCTTGATGCTGTTATGGAAAAAGTTTTGGTTAGTGTCCTGGACAGCAGATCAAAACAGTTACAATCTTCTCTTAAGTCAAAGCCTAATCCAGAGCAAGGCACTAACTCTATTTAATTCTACAAAGGCTGAGGGAGGTGGGGAAGCTGCAGAAGAAAAGTTTGAAGCTTGCAGAGGTTGGTTTATGAGGTTTAAAGGAGCTGACTCCATAACATAAAAGTGCAAGGTGAAGCAGTAAATGCTAAGAAGCTGCAGCAAGCTGTCCAGATGTAGGTAAAATAATTGATGAAAGTGGCTACATAAACAACAGACTTTTCATGTAGACAAAGAGGCACCTTATATTGAAAGATGATGCCATCTAGGACTTTCATAGCTAGTGAGGAAAAATCAATGCCTGGCTTCAAAGTGTCAAAGGACAGGCTACTCTCTTGTTAGGGACTAGTGCGGCTGATGCTTTTAATGCTGCTTTTTGAAGTAGATGTTCATTCACCGTTCTAAAAATCCTAGAGGTCTTCAGAATTATGTTAAATCTACTCTACCTGTGCTCAATAAATGGAAGCAAAAAGTCTGGATGGCAGCATATCTTTTTACAGCATGGTTTACTGAATATTTTTAGTCCACTATTGAGACCTACTGCTCAGAACAAAAGATTCCTTTCAAAATATTACCGCTCATTAACAATGCACCTTGTCACCCAAGAGCTCTAATGAAGATATACAAGCAGATTAATGTGATGTTCATGCCTGCTAACACAACATCCATTCCACAGTCCATGGGTCAAGGAGTAATTTTGACTTTCAAGTCCTATCTTATTATTTAAGAAATACATTTCATGAGGCTATAGCTGCCATAGATAAGTGATTCCTCTAGTGGAACTGGGCATATAAACTGAAAACCTTCAGGAAGGGCTTCATCATTCTAGATGCCATTAAGAACATTTATGGTTCATTAATGGAAGTGAAAATATCAACATGAGCAGGAGTTTGGAAGAAGTTGCTTCCAACCCTCATGGATGACTGAAGTCATAGCCAATGCGATAGAAGTAGCAAGAGAACTAGAGTTAGAAGTGGAGCCTGAGGATGTGACTGAATCGCTGCAATCTCATAATAAAACTTTAAAGGAGGAAAAGTTGTTTCTTATGGATGAGCAAAAAATGTGGTTTATTGAGACAGAATCTACTCCTGGTGAAGATGCTGTGAACACTGGAAAAATGACAATGCATTTTAGAATATAACAAACTTATTGGATAAAGCAGCAGCAGAGTTTGAGAGGATTGACTCCAATTTCAAAAGAAGTTCTACGGTGGTTCCAATGTTCAGACAGCATCATATGCTGCAGAGAAATATTTCATGGAAAGAAGACTCAACAAATATGGCAGACTCCACTGTTGTCCTATTTTACTATAAGAAATTGCCACAGACATACCAGCTTTCAGGAACCACCATTCTGATCAGTCAGCAGCCATCAACATCGAGGCAGGACCGTCCAACAGCAAAAACATTATGATTCCTTTAAGGCTCAAATGATTGTTAGCATTTTTTTAGCAGTAAAATATTTAATTAATGTGAATACATTTTTAAGACATAATGCTATTGCAGACTTAACAGACTCCAATATAGCTTAAACATAACTTTTATACACACCGGGAAACCAAAAACTTTATGTGACTCACTTCATTGTGATGTTACTTTACTGTGGTGGTCTGGAACCGCATTTTAAAAATCACCAATGTATGCCTGTACATAGAAAAAAAAAAGGTTTTCTACTATGAGGTGCATATGTGCTTTTTTTGGTACACAAATGGCATCATGCTATATATGTTGTCTGCAAGTTGTGTTTTACTCAAAATTTATTTTTGAGATTTATCCATGTTGATTTATGTAAACTTAATTCTTTGCTTTTAACATCTGAATACCATTCTGGTGAATAAATACAGCACATTTTATCCATTGGTGAGTATTCTAGATTCTCCAGTTGCCTCTTAAGAAGCCTACAGAAGTATGTCTGAGTGATACAGTGAGAGAGAGGTTACTTCCCGAAACTGAGGTTTCCAGCCCTTTCAGCAAGTTTCCCATTCTCTGCTGGGTTAGGTGTGATTCCTCCTTTGCCGAGCAGGCACACTTGGAGGAGGGCCCTCAGACTTCCATCTCCTGCTTATGAACTGATTGGATTAGCAGGAGGTCACCGTAGAAGTCTTATGCATGCATATCTTGCCAAAGGACATTCAGGTGCCTAGCCCACTATTAATGCCATGGTAAGCAGGTGTGTTCCTAAAAGGATGTAGAATACATTGCTGCAGATGGGTCTAGCCCAGTTGAACTGATCTGAAATCAGACACCAAGAAATTGTTCAGGGAATGTTTTGAGCAAGTTAACTGAATCATAAAAGATAAATAACAGTCATCTTAACTGCCATAATGGTTATGAGGAATAGCTAATTGAATAGATGGTAAAGCACTTTTTATTTGCAAAGTGCCCCACCAGAGGAACAGGCTTAGAGGTTGGCATCAGGTCAGCACAAAGTCTCCTTTGCAGGAAAACAGACTTCATCTTTGAATTCATGATGCCATAAAATTTCTAATTTAAGGATTTGTGACAAGATGCACAATCTGTTGCTTCATACAGTCCATAGCTGGAAATGCTGGGGCCCATCTGTTCACTGGGGAATGACTTGAGTGTGCCTTCTCTTTAGTATTTTAATTTCAGGTGTAGGTGTTTAGAAAAGGCAGTTACTAAAATTAATCGTATGAGGACATGGTATATAAACTTGTAATGTCAAGCGGCATGGTTGGGCCATGGTGAGTAGTAATTTCATCCAGTGATCTCTGCAGAAAGTTCTAGTGGGTACAAATATTTAAAACCAAACTCCAGACCAGCCTAATTCTAGGGCTGTATTAGTCCTTTCTCATGCTGATGGTAAAGACATACCCAAGACTGGTTAATTTATGAAAAAAAAAAAACAAAAAACAAAAAACAAAAACACAAAAAAACAAAAACAAAAACAACAACAACAACAACAAAAAAGACATTTAGTGAATTCATATTTCTACATGGCTGGGGAGGCCTCACAATCATGGCAGAAAGCAAAAGGCACATCTTGCATGGTGGCAGAAAAGAGAACGGATGAGAGCCAAGTGAAAGGGGTTTCCCCTTATAAAACCATCAGATCTCATGAGACTTATTCAT
Organism: Saimiri boliviensis; assembly: GCF_048565385.1. Classification (NCBI taxonomy): domain Eukaryota; kingdom Metazoa; phylum Chordata; class Mammalia; order Primates; family Cebidae; genus Saimiri; species Saimiri boliviensis. The sequence goes on along the minus strand of NC_133453.1, from coordinate 20,699,536 downwards.
GACCACAAGAACAGTATGGGGGAAACCACTCCCATGATTCAGTTATCTCCCACTGGGTTCCTCCCACAATATGTGGGAATTACGGGAGCTACAATTCAAGATGAGATTTGGGTGGGGACACAGCCAAACCACATCAAGGGACATAGGATGGAATGGGGCGGATAGGTCCAAGGCCCTGAAGCTGTTTGTTGGTGAAGTCCTCCTCTGGGTTTCACTAATGGAGCTCTGACTTTTGCTTTATGAATTTCTGTATACCTGGGAGGCTATGCACCATGAAAAAGTACTTTTGTGCACAGTAGTTTGAATTCTCCCAGGAAACATCCAGTGACATGTAAGAGAAAAAAAAAGTTGATTCTCTTGGGCCACATATATTTTTCTCTAGTAGCTTGGGTATATGTCAAGCAGCTGAATTTCATCTTTTCCTTTTTTTTTCTACAAAAAATGATACTGAAGCACATAAAGCAATTTTATCTGACATTTATCATCATCTTTGTAATTGTTCATTTTAATATATTAACCATCCTGATATTAAGATGGGAGGATACAATTTAAAGTGTGTTTTATAATTAGCTCAGAATTTGGGGAAAAATGTTTCAACTGTGGCATTGAAAATGTAGAGGTGCAGTTTAAGTAAGTTGTAGTTACTTAATTAACAAATGATTTTTGCCTATTTTATGTCAGACCGTGTATAAAATGCAAGATTAGGGAAAACAAATATGGTCTTTGCCTTTGTAGAACTTCAAGTCTCATGGGAGGCTCAGAAACAAGTAATCACGCCAATCCATATGTAATTTCTAATTCTGGAAGTGCTTTTGGTTGCTATGAGATGTATCATGGTGAGGAATGCCCCAACCTGGAAATCAGGGAGTGTGGCCCCTAGGGTGCCTGTTTTGATGGAGATCTGAAGAGTGAATAGGGTTGGGATGAGCCAGAGCAGGTGGGCCAGCCTGCAGGTGTGAACAGCTTCCCCTGCAAGGTACAACACATTTAAAAGGCCTTGTGGTCAAAGAGGCTGAGAGTCCTTTGAAGAATTGAAAGTGGGCCTCTGTCACTGAAGAACAGAGACAAGGGGCAGTCGGGAAAGGGGAGGCCAGGAGTGTAAGGAGGGAGGAAGAGGCAGGGCTGGAGGCTGTGTTAAGGCCAAGCTCAACACAAAGGGAAGTCCCTGAACCATTGTGAAAACATCATTCTGGTTGCAGAGTAAACAAGGAAATGAGTGAGGCTGAGATCATTAGTGAGCAGGCTACAGCATTTGTCTAGGTGTGGATTATTTTATGGGACACACAACACACTCTTACACACGAGGACAAAGAGGTAATAAAAGTAAAAGAAAGAGACAGAAAGATAGTGTGTTTGCATAGGTGTGTGTGTGTGAGAGAGAGAGAGAGACAGAGAGAAGCAGAGAGACAGCAAGGAAGAGAAGGAGAGGAATCAAGAGAGATGTTGATAGAGGAATAACTGAATTGATTAGAGTAGAGACAGTGGATTTTAAAGTTAGAGCTAACTGTTCAAATCTGAGATAATGATAAAAATACATTTTAAAATGTGGTCTTCTCTCTTAGTATCAGGGTGGTTAATATAGGACAATACATAAAAAGAAATATAAGCTTCAGATAAAATTGTTTGTAGAACTTTTCTATCATTTTTCATGCAACAACAACAAAACTGAAAAACACTGGTTTAAATCTTGGCCCAGCTGCTTTGTAGCCACGTGAATTTGAGCAAGTTTTTATAGAACTCACCTTCAGCTTCTTCCTTCCAGCCGGTGCTCACGCTGTTTGTTCTGCAAGCTGAATGAGGTCACATGTGTGAGGTACCTGGCTCGGTACCTGCACTTAATCTTTACTAACATTACTGCTCTGATAATCATCATGTTAACAACATTCCAAAAATGAATGCATAACTCTTTCATCTAGAAAAGCAGGGTACTACTACGTTGTGAATACAAGTATATTTGTATTATGTGAACTCACTAGCTCATGAATATTTTTACCATGTGGCCATACCTCAGTGGCATTTCTTCATTATTCTATCCTTTTCTAGAAAATCACTAAATATGGATAATCTCTCTCCATCTCCTTATTTGACATTGGAATGAGTGAAGATTTAAGTAAGCTAAAACCAGTTGATAATTTTCTGATATTTAGAAGGATATTTTGAGACATTTTGTACTGGGCATTCAGGTGAAAGTATGAATTTTAGCTTCAATAATAAGTTAATAAAATAAAAAGTGGTGGAATGGGGAAAAGCTTCACATTGCTGGCAGAACTCACTGCCAGAGGCCTGGTGAGAGCCCTAGCCCTGCTGCTGACTTCATACCAGCTCGTTTGCTAAATAAAACAGACAGTTCATGCCAATTCCTGTCATAAGAATGTTACAAGTTCCTCAGTGCTATGACTTGTCCAGATTCTCCTCCTATCGTTTTTCGTGTGTGTGTGTGTGTGTGTCTGTGTGTTAACTGGCTTCCCCTTCTGTTAAGGTTTTGGCAAGCCAGGCATTCCCTAAATGTCTCAACATATACTTGCTCCCTCCTCTTCCTCAGTGACTTTGTCCAAGCCTACAATTTCTATTGTTGCTTCTAGGCAGTGACACCACAATTGTAGCCTGAATAGACCTCACTCTTGAGTGAAAGCGTGAACTCAGACCTATATTTCTAAGTATCTGTGAGTACCTTCTTTTCAGTGTATAATTAATATTTTAAGTTCATATGGATCTATATTGAGATTCTGTAGAAAAAAAAATATACTGGAGGAGAAGATATGAGTATTCATCTACCAGAACAACTCAGTAGCTTTGTGCAGTTAACTATTTGGGGCCCCATTGCCTTCAGTTGATTGGTCCTTGGCCCAGAATCAGGGATCAGCCACTGCCTGGTTTTGTAAATTTTATTTACAGCCGTAGCCATTCATTTACACAGAACTGCCACAGAGGCCAATGGTTGTAAATCCTAAAATATTTACTTTCTAACTCTTTACTAAAAAAAGGTTTGCCAATTCCTGGATTAGCTCACTAGTTTCTAAACTTCCCTTTTCTCCTCTCCCTCTTCCATTTTCTCCCTCCCTCCCTCCCTCCCTCCCCCTTCCCTCCCTCCCTCCCTTCCCTCCTCCCTCCCTTCCTTCCTTCTTTCCTTCCTTCTTTCCTCTCCCTTCCTCCCTTCCTTCCTCCTTTCCTCCTTGCCTCCCTTCCTTCCTTCTCCTATATTTTTCTTTCTTTCCTAACAACTGAATCCTTTCTCCAAACAATATATTACACAGAAGCCCAGTAGAGAACACAGATAAAAGTAGGTCTCCTCTATTTTGAAGGTTTGGATGTGGGAGTGGTTTTCAGATATTTTAATTTTAAAGTCAACGAACTAAATTATTTTTTAAATTCTGTAATTATAGTGATGTATGCAGAAGCCCTGAAACCTGAGAGCTACCTGTAGTCTTTAGCAAACAGTCAAGTGATAAAATGTGTTTGGGTGCCCACCTCTTCCCACGCTTTCCCCTCTAAGCATCCCTTCTTCAACTTTGTTCTCATCTTCATTCCCCATCTGTTCCTGCCCCCCATGCAGCTGTCTAGCTGCCCAGGAACTCGAACTGGGGCACATATGTGACCAGGCCCCTTCCAGTAGTGACCAGAGTGTCAGACTTTCTCTATCTCCTCTCTGAAGGCGAAATTTCAACTTGGTATTCTCCCCTTAGTGTCTGTTTTCTACTGAATGACAGCTGGCTAATCAGATAAATTCAGCCTGTTAATTTTATAAAGACTGTTAATTTTTACTAATAGTTTAATGAATTTATTCCTCCCAGGTAACACATTTGTATTTTAATCAGGGCTTTCTGGCGATGGTGGCTTCATTAACTCAAAGGACAGAGTTTAGTGGAAGGAATCCAGGCAACATTCTGACAGCTTAAGAGGTATTTAGAGCAAAGGAAGCCTCTGGACACTGCTCAAATCGTGCTACAAAGGTGGCTGCCCATTGTCTCCGCTAATTTTAATTGACTTGGTCTTCTATTTCATGGCCACTTTGTTCATTTGGATGGACAGCCTGGTGGGCTGGGTCATGTTTTCCTCACTGTGGGCCATGTCACCATGGGCATGTGACATAGCACCTTTGGGTCTCTGACTCCTTGTCTGTCCTTTGTAGAGTTATGGGGGGATCAAATTAAATAACATGCATAAAAAGTGCACATTATTAGAATGCACATTATTAGAATCTTAGTAAATGCTTCTTCTTTTCCCATCGAAGTGCAACCCAGATCTCTTTTGTTTAGAAGAAACCATCATTTCAGTTTTCAGAATTTGTTCCTTAATTTAGAAGGGAATAATTTTTTTTCCTTTTTATATGTTTTTATCTCACTGTCAGTAAATTAACTAGCTAGAAGACATAATAACTGGAATGAGAGACATCCTTAACTGTAAGGGACATTAGAAAACATCTAATTTGCTTCTTTTATTTCCCAGACACACTGAGAGGTTAAATGGTTTATGCAGGGGCTCTGGCTGTCTGGTGAGTGGCAAATCTAGAACTAGAAACCAGGCCTCCCAAACTGCCACTTTTCCCCAAGTCAACAAACAAACAACATGCTTTGTACCCTGAGGCTTCTCTCCTATACCGAAGAAAACGCTGGATCAAAACTTGCCTTTGGCACAACACGTGTAGAGATTTGCTCAGCGTACCTCCACGATTGGCAAGGTTGTATATGTCATCCTGTTTGTGACGAGGGAAGTGGTCAATTTCTCAAATCCCCTTCATGAAGCAAGAAAATCGGTCATTTTACTTTGACTATCACTCGGCGTCTTCTTAAGTCTGCTTCCGTAAGGAGCAATGAAATCTGCCTTCATCACATTTATTATGGGATGAAAACCAAACGTCTGCGTGTCAAAGGCATAACTCCAGGGAGTCACCCTGTCACTTGAACCTTCAATAGGCCTCTTATGTTGTATTCATTTCTTCATGCAAAGTGCTCTGTCCCCATGGCTGGATAGTCTGACAAGAAAGTGGCTAGCACAGCTGCTTCCCTGTGCCCTAGCATTTGGGGTAATAACCTGGCAGGCTGCGGTCTTTTTTCCCACCCCTCTCCCCAACCCCCATGCAACTGTTTGAATTTCTCCTTGCACCAGCTGCCCCACCCTCCCTTTCAAAAATTACTTTCAGTAATTACTACAGCTCAAGGATGCTGTCCAATCTAAAATAGCTAATGAGAACCAGTCCTTCAATCTAAACTGTAATCAGCTTATAACAAGCTCCCTTTTCCTGTGCTTCATTATGGTGACACAATCTATTTTTCATACCTCAAAATGATAAGGCAGAGTTGGGGAAAAAGAATCACTCTCTATCACCAGGCTTGCATGAAAGAGAGATGGGCTTAAGCATGCAGAATTGATTTATTTGCATTCATCTATTGCTTTGGTGGCTGCATCTTTGAAAGAAGTTAATATTGTATTTTTGATTTGGCCCTAAGAACAGTAGGGCCTGACAATCAAGCATGCTTATTACAGCCAGGGAAAAAAAAAAAAAGAAGAAGAAAAAGAAGTAGCCTGGCATAGCTCAAGTGCATCATGATTTATTTGGACATGTGCAGACTTGGAGCAGAAAGTATTTTAAATTTTGTTGCAGAACCTGACAATGCTGTCTTTATCTATGTGCTTCTTCTCTCTGAAATTTGTATGTTTGCTACCTATAACCCCACTAGCTGCTTACCTGCCTTTCTTTTTTTGGGCCTATGCAAAAGCCTTCATTGTTTATTTTCAAAGAAAGAACATAGAAGGCGCCCACCACAGGGATTCTCACTAGAAGTTTGGGGAATCTGCTTGGCTAATATTGTACAATCTGTTGATAAACACCCAGGCTATTTTAATCTCCTTTCCAAGTTTATCCTCCTGAGTTAATTTCTAAACTGTCATTTTTTGCCTGGTGTGATTAAGGTTTGGCCTGTTTAAGCGTCTGCATTCTCCTGGCGTGATTTCCTAGGCATTGAAGCTGTGGCAGAGCGTGCCTATTAATCCCACCCTAATGATTACAGCATCTGAGGAGCTGCAACATTTGATGGGTTAATACTGGTAGCTGAGTCCTTGGATTTAATCCAACTCAGTCATCACTTTGAATGAGGCAGTTTGATGAGCTTCAGTAAGGCTGAGACTGCTGTCATTGTCCATTTGAGACCCCAAATACTAGGAAAAAAATGAAAGCCAGTCTTCGACAGCTAGACAGGTCCTAGGAGTATGAATGTCAGTAACATACAGATGTAAAATGCAGATTGGAGCATCTTTGTTATATAATTGTTAATGGGCAGAAAAACCTCACAAAGAACTCCCTGCCCTATTCTATTTATCTCCCTGCCCTAAAAAGAAAATAACATCAGAAACATTAAAATACATCAGCCAGATTTTAAAAGTTGTTTTTCCTCTGCTTTGTCTAAAAATGTGTAAAAGATAAGGCTAAATTAGAAAATCTTTTACCCAGCCTCTTCATTTGTGTAAAATAAATGCACCCAATTCATTTAAAGTGGGAGGCTTGCAAATTTACTCATTAGATACAATAACCAGTAAGCTGGTGTCTCAGCTTAAGAGGAGTCTTCATCAGGCAATTAGGGAAGGTGGTTCTCGGCTGCCTCTCCATCTTCAAGAACGCTGAGATCCAACTTGCTTTTAAAATAGTGAGGCTGTCAGAGGACTCAGATTGAGCATCTGCACTTCAGGCGAGTCCATAAATTAACTTCTAGTACTTATGGCATTCTGAAAGAATGAACCATTCATTGCAATTCATGATTTGTCTGTTTCAGGAATGTTATGTAACCATGCCTGTTATACAGGGAGAATTTTCTACCTCCAACGTTTACAGGAAGTTATTTTTTCTTGCCACAAGACATTATATTATCCTCTTCTCTCTCTCTTTCTCTTTCTTTCCCTCTCTCATCGAATGTGACCCACCGAAAACAAGTAAAGTGGGATACCTTTACAACTTGGTGGCATGAGACGGAATTCACAGGCTCCTCCTGATTTTCAATCAGGCCTTCCTTGTTTGAGTGTTCAGTTTAAGTGAACTTGAGTCAGCTGGCAGAATATCTGGATTTACATCTTACTGAATTATTTTCTTAAGGAGTATTGATTTCCAATATACATAGTCCTTACCATACTCTCTGCACCTGCCAATGAGTGTCAAGATTCTGAATTGTACTGCAAGTCAAAATACCAGTTAGCTGATTCACATACAAGTCTTTGCTGAAGATGAAGATGTAAGCACCAAGTTGTTTCAGGAATAATGTAAATTTACAATCCTGTATCATTAATTTTCCCTTAGCCAATATGCACTTAATATAATATGCAGTGAATCTTTATTTTTTATTAAGAACATGTCTTAATACCTTCTATGTGCTGAGTTAGTAGTGAGGCATTGAAGATGTTCAGACTGGCAGCACTAAGTCTGAAATTTGATGGTCTCCCACTTGGAATCTTTAAGTAAATGGACTTTTACTGACAGCATTAATAGAAAGAGGAAAATAATAATAATAATAAGTGTGCTCCCAAGGTGGTATTTAAAAAAAATTTTCAGATTACAAATTCTAAAGTTATCTTTATATCAGTGATATTAACAATACTATACAGTTTATCCATGACTAAGTATTTAAAGATGTTTGCATTGTTTAGTAACCAATTGAGAATTTCATCCTAAGTCTTCTCAAAATAAACTAGGGAATATATACATGATTTTAAACATGGACTATTTGTGATGCAATTTCTTAAGGATAAAGAGATACATGAAATATTCTTTATTATTATTCTTATTCTACTTTAAGTTCTGGGGTACATGTGCAGAACATGCAGGCTTGTTACATAGGTATACACGTACCATGGTGGTTTGTTTGCTGCATCCATCACCCCATCATCTATCTATATTAGGTATTTTTCCTAATGCTATCCCTCCTCTAGCCTCTCAGCCTCCAACAGGCCCCAGTGTGTGAAGTTCCCCTCCATGTGTCCATGTGTTCTCATCGTTCAACACCCACTTATGAGTGAAAACATACAGGGTTTGGTTTTCTGTTCTTGTTTCAGTTTTCTGATAATGACGGTTTCCAGCTTCACCCATGTCCCTGCAAAGGACATGAACTCATCCTTTTTTATGACTGTTTAGTATCCCATGGTGTATATGTGCCACATTTTCTTTATCCAGTCTATCATTAATGGGCATTTGGGTTGATTCCAAGTCTTTGCTGTTGTGAACAGTGTTGCAATAAACATATTTGTACTTGTGTCTTTATAATAGAATGATTTTATAACCCAGTAATGGGATTGTTGGGTGAAATGGTATTTCTAGTTCTAGATCCTTGAGGAATTGGCACACTGTCTTCCACAATGGCTGAACTAATTTATACTCCCATCAACAGTGTAAAAGCATTCCCATTTCTCCACATTCTCTCCAGCGTCTGTTGCCTTCTGATGTTTTAATGATTGCCATTCTAACTGGCGTGAGATAGTATCTCAATGTAGTTTTCATTTGCATTTCTCTAATGACCAGTGATGATTAGCTTTTTTTTCCATATGTTTATTGGCTGCATAAATGTCTGCTTTTGAGAAGTGTCTGTTCATATCCTTCACCTGTTTTTTGATGGGGTTGTATGTTTTTTTCTTGTAAATTTATTTAAGCTCTTTGTAGATTCTGCATATTAGCCCTTTGTCAGATGAGTAGATTGCAAAAGTTTTTTCCCATTTGATTGGTTGCTGGTTTGCACTAATGATAGTTTCTTTTTCTGTGCAGAAGCTCTTAATTTTAATTAGATCCCTTTTGTCTATTTTGGCTTGTGTTGCCATTGCTTTTGGTGTTTTAGTCATGAAGCCCTTGCCCGTGCCTATGTCCTGAATGGTATTGCCTAAGTTTTCTTCTAGGGTTTTTATGGTGTTAGGTCTTATGTTTAAATCTTTAATCCATCTTGAGTTAATTTTTATAAGGTGTAAGAAAGGGATCCAGTTTCAGCTTTCTGCATATGGCTAGCCAGTTTTCCCACCACCATTTGTTAAGTAGGGAATCTTTTCCCCATTGTTTGTTTTTGTCAGGTTTGTCAAAGATCAGATGGTTGTAGATGTACGTCATTACTTACTTCTAAGGCCTCTGTCTGTTCCATTGGTCTATATGTCTGTTTTGGCACCAGTACCATGCTGTTTTGATTACCATAGCTTTGTAGTATAGTTTGAAGTAAGGTAGTGTGATGCCCCAGCTTTGTTTGTTTGTTTGTTTGTTTTTGTTTTTTTGCTTGAGATTGTCTTGGATATGCAGGCTCTTTTTTGGTTCCATATGAAGTTTAAGGTGTTTTTTTCCAATTCTGCAAAGAAAATCAATGGTAGCTTGATGGAGATAGCATTTAATCTATAAATTACTTTGAGCAGTATGACCATTTTCACAATGCTGATTTTTCCTAACCATAGGCATGCAATGTTTTTCCATCTGTTTGTGTCCTCTCTTATATCCTTCAGCAGTGGTTTGTAGTTCTTGAGGAGGTCCTTCACATCCCTTGTTAGTTGTAATATTCTTATCACCAAGGAGATTAACATGTGGTAGAAGAAATGGATTCACTGAAATCAAAGTTTACATGTTTCTTATACTGCATTTACAAACACAGCTTAAAAAATTACACTAATACTTTTTAAAGGGTTTTAAATTTAAAAAATAAGAGTTTAAAAAGTTACCTAGAAAATTACATTGATGAAGTATTTTTCAGTAAACTACTTACAAGTTGTATCAAAAAGCAAATTTTATATCTGCCTTGTGTTAAGGGCCACATTGAAGGTGGAGAATAGGGTGAAGATAAAATGGCTGAGGTCTGTACACTTGGATATCAGAGCTGGTACTTTGTATTCAAATTTCTTTTTCTTTTTTTCTGTCTCCCATTTTTCTTCTTTCCTCCCTCCCAAAACATGGATGATATATCATGTAACTAATTTGTTCCTTTTTTGTCTTTAAAATATGAGCAGTCAATGCCCTCTTTGGATATTATAGGAGGAGATTATTCAAACAAGTTTTGTTTTAGAAAATAATCTAAATTTTTAAAATAAAGTTTTATAAAATCTAATGTATTATCATGATTACCCTCACCAAGAACACCTAATGATGTAATGTTTTTTAATGAAAAAAATTAAAATATCTCCTTACATTTTCAGTTAGTAGTTTTCATATGAAGTGATCATGGGTTAATCTTTCAAGTAATGACTTAATGACGATGAAATTCTAGTGATGAAAACTATGCTGTAATTATAAGTGACTTCTAGTTAGTACCCTTGTATCATCTCAATGGAATTTAGACACAATTCTCTGCAGGTGTATTACTCTGATATCTGGGTCTTACTTACGGATTTTCTCCTCACAGTCCATTTGATCAGCTGGCAAAATTAAATTTTAGGCTGTTCTGGGATGGAAAATGGTGACATAGCAAAGATCCTGAGAAGGAGAAAAATGAAATTAGGAAGCACTGCTCATTGCCGTAACCTCTAATTTGAGCAAGAAATTTACATGATGATCAAAGGTGGCAATGAGCCACTGTTATAAATCAGGGCAGTGGCACCAGGGCTTCTCAGACTTTGCTTTTCCAATTCCCATTACTGGAGTCAGAGTGAGCCCAAAATGCGTGGCAGGAGATGTTACAAGAGGGGCACACAAGGAGATGGTACAAGAGCGAGACAGTGGGAAGGCCTCGAGTACATGGGCTGGTGCTTTGGAATTCTGCTTTGGGGCAGTCAAGCTAGAGGTACACATCAGTAACAGTAACAGTATGAATAATGTTAGCTACTATATATGGCTGAATGACAGTGAAGGGGATATCTGGAAAGACTTCATGGAAGTGGCAGCATGTAAGCTGAGAAATGAAGGACAGCAAAACTTGAATGTTCAGAAATAGAGTAAGGACATTGAAGATAGCGTGAGCAGTGCATCAAGAGAGCCGATGGTGAAGCTATTCAAATTACACATTGTGGAAACCATGTAAAACCACTTTTGGTAGCTGCATTTGACCAATGTGGCAAGAACGTTCTCTTATTAAGAAAAAAAAATAGTACAAATTAGCCTATTAAGGTACCTAAAATATTTATTCATACTTATTTGCCACTATGAACTCAATCTGTACATACAGTGATCACTGAATATCACAGAATCAAGAAAAATTGTTGCTAATTTTACTAAAATCTATGGACTGGAGAATGTCAGTACAAAGAACAAAATCAGGAGTTGTCAAGGTTCATGACCACTGTTCAGCTGGGAAAAGTACACTAAAGAATATGCATAGAACCACTTACTGTTAATTAAAAGAAAAGAAAAAATATTTCTTGATTTAGCAACATAGTCACAGTCTTACAGATTTTCTCTTTTTAGACCAAAGTAAATCCAGCTCTTAGAGGATATTTTCTGTCTGAGTCACACTGATAAAACTCGCTGAATAAAGATGGAAAGATGATACCAGAACAGTTTCTACCCCCTGGGAATGATCAAAATGGTAAAGAACTAAAAACCTTGTTTTTTTAATTAACTATCTAATCCCATTTTGCATCAAAATAAACCTGGAAAGCTTGGCAAACTATTTTTTTTACACTAAAAACATATTTTCTCATAATGCAATGGCTTTTAATCACCCTTGCAATCCTTAGATTTGAAATGTTTTTAGCTTCGTTTTGGTTTGGGGTAATTTTTGCTTTTCTCAATTATTCATGGTGAAAAGTGTAACATCTTGTGATTAACACATATTTATTGAACAGGCTTTCTATGAGCATAGCACTGAGTCAAGCTCAGTGCTTTAATAATAAAGGATTACAGCAATTTATTTTACTTTTGAAATACTCTCCTAGCCTTCCAGGGCTGCAGAAATCTGTGCTTTGGGAGGGTGGTGATTAGCACATAAAGTACGCTGTAGGAAATCTAGGTAGTAAGTGTGGTGAGACTAAGAGGTCAGGATTCGTTGGTTCTGAGCAGGCTTCTTTGAGGAGGCCTCTGTGCTTGTTGAAGATTTTTATGTTCAGAGTAGCTCATTTGCATACTCACATTGGCCTTACCCTTGACTCTGCTGAGAGCTGGGGTTGTGGCTACAGAATTCCCAGAATTCTCTACTCCAGAACCTCTGTGCTTTTCATTTTCTAGGTAGATGGAATTATTGCTTCTTTGTTCATCTACACATCCTCAAAATATATGCATTTGATAACCAATCACTAAGTCATTTAGCATATAATTTTTACATTAAAAATACAATTCTGTAATGGAATATAAGAGTCACGTGAATTTTTCAAGATAAAACTTAACAAAGTTTTGCATTTATAGCAAGAAGCTGCTGGAGGAACACATTTACTTTCTTCTGTTATTTGTGGTATTCTAGGGAGATTTGGGAAGATTCTGCAGTGGTGACCACCACAGAATAAAAAACGGTCCAGTCCTCTCAACTAAGTATAATAACCCATTCTTTTAGATTGCATGTTTCTCTATATGTTTTACTTATGAATGCAGAATTTTTTTTGTAAGCTCGGAGAGCATTTCCTAGAACAGTTTAAGTATGTTAAAAAATATTTTATCTAATTCTTACAATGATTCTTCAAGTAGGTATTGTAATATTTACTTTACAGGTGAGTTATCTGAACCTCAGGGGGATCGATTTGCTTAGGATTTTAGTCAGTAAGTGGTGGATCTGAGCTTTGAATCCAGTTATTATTATTATTTTTCCATTCCACTTGACTGCCTCCCACTGGATTTGTCTGAAATGGTTTGTCCATACAAAGGCTTTGCTTGAATTGTGTGTTTGCAGTAGATTGATGTCACAGAGGCTGAATTGCATTTCCCAGAATTACTTTCTCCATAGAATTCCTTGTTAGTGTAGGCCACTGAGGACATCGGTGTGTGTGTGTGTGTGTGTGTGTGTGTGTGTGTGTGTGTGTGTGTAGATTTGGAAGGTGGAAGTGAAGGAGTGGTCATACTTCTTTTCTGTGGGGAGGTTGCTGCTAGGCATGAGACCCCAATGGAGCTTACACATGTTTACCTGCTGGCTTCTCTTGTGGGTGTCAGGCAATGGTTGGGTCCTGAGTGTCTGCAGCTCATGCTGGATTTTCTGCTTCTGCTGCTTCAGCTCCTAAGCCAAGTGTATGATGAGGGGCACCAGTTTCTCCAGCAGACACGATTGGTTACATAATTTCTGGGGCCCAGTGTAAAATGAAAATGAGGTCTCTTTTATTCAAAAGTTATTTAAAATTTTAAGATGGAAATAGCGGAGCACTAAAATAAGCATGAGGTTCTTCTAAGCAAAGAACCCTGTATGGCTTCATGGGCCATAGCAGGCACCTCTATCATCAAGGTTTGAGCCTTAGAAATGATCAAAGACCTGTGTGAATTCCAGGTCAGTGTTGTGATTGATTCTAGCTTCTCCTTGCTTCCCCACCTCAAGCCTACTTTCCTAGTTCATTACCTGTCCTGCAGGATTCAGTTACACAAGTAACAGACTCCCATCAGCAGAATAATTAGCTTCCACAATGGCATAGAGTCAAATCCCTTGAGATAATTGAGAAAATAATTCTCAGTGCATTCTGGAGGATTCTGTGGTTCAGATAAAGACCCAAGATGAGAAAGCCTTAAAGAAGTAGACATCAAAGAGATAATCTCAGAAGTGTCACTATGATTGTCATTATGATCACTGCTGCAAAAGAAGGATTCGGGGTCCTCAAATGTACTTCCTTTTTTTATACAGGTATTGTTTCTGTATTGGACTCCGAAGTTGGTTTTTGGATGCATTTTGTGGGTAGAAAGCACAAGGGAAAATATCTCCATAGATTTCTAGCTAGGCAGAGTAGAAAATATACATCAATAAATCATTGATGTTGAGTTTGGACTAAACTTTGAAGTCAATATTTCAAAGAATCTTGATTTTTTTTTTCTCTAGCATCCTCCTGATATTCTGGAGTCCCTAACTTTCCCTGGATAAATCTGGGAAGGAGGAGGTCTCTGTACCATCAAGCCATTCATTCTGTTATGGCATTATTTCAGGGATACCCATGGATAATCTGTTTTCTCTCATCTCTCCATTGAGCTTTACTTTATTTTTTTAATAGTGGGAATAATATTTAAAATTTATGTTAAGAGCCAAGACATACAATGAGAAAATTCCTGAAGATGAAGAATATATACTGTCAGTTCCTTCTTTGGGAACGTAGGGAGGCTGGAAGAGGCAGAACAGTATGACCTATGTGGACATAAAGACCACTGGCAGAATAGGGAAGTGGCTCTAGGACAGGATTGGAAAACTTCTTCTGTTAAGGGCCAGAGAGCAAATGCTTCAGGCTTTGTGGGGCCTATGGTCTCTCTTAGGACTGTTCACCTCTAGTGTTGTAGCCAGAAAACTTCCATAGAGGAGACATAAAACAACACATGTGGCTGTATTCTAATAAAACTTTATTGATGGATGCTTGCATTTCGTATAATTTTCACATCATAAAACATGATTTCTTTGACTTTTTTCAACCATTTGAAAATGTAAAAATCATTCTCAGCTCTCAGGCTGAACAAAAATACACAGTAGACTGAAGTTTGCTGAACTTTTCTTAGAGGAAAACATCCCTGATGGTAATTTTGCCTAAAATTGGCTTGGCCACAAGGTCAGTATGTTTATAGTGTGTCACTGGGCATTAGCACCACTGAGGGAGTTGTTACAATGCAGAATCCTACACCATAGAAATTAGCAAATTTTACAAGTAGTCCAGATAAAGCGTATGTATAGTGAAGTAGTATTTAGGTAGCCCTTTCTCTGATTTTTCCCATTTTGCTTGTGAGAAGAAAGAAAAGTTAAATGGCAGACATGGTCTTACTTGTAGTAACTGAAACAAGACTACATATATAAATACATATGGACACATTTACACACTCATGTTTGAATAATATTCTAGATGCAAAGTGCATATCATATATATATACATTTATTTGAACATGCATACATATGTATATGAACATGCACACACACATAAACATCCACACTTTTATGCATATGAAAATGTATAGATGTGGATACATTTGTGCATGCCCATGCACCAGTTCATGTACAAAGTCTTGCTTGGCAGCTCCTTAGTATGGTTATAAAAATGCACAAATATTCATCTGAAAATAATTGCTGATTCCATACCATGCACATGTACTGACATAGAATGAAGTAGAAATTATCATATGACACTCTCACATCTGCTGAAGTTGAAGGTATGTGCAGAAGCAAACATGATTTCTTTCAGGCTTTAAGCCTCATTAATATGTGTTGATGAAGTCGTTCATCACATCAAAGCAATACTATCTTTTAAAGATCGTTGCTTTGAATAAAAGGTTTAAAACATGGGCGCAAAGTAAAATTCATGAAAATATCTAAATGAACAACTTTGAATATTATTAATAAAAATATTGGTCTCTAATGGACTTTATAGTGATCTGATTAATTTGAGGTATTTTTCAGATGAAAGACCGTTTAATCTCCTTCTTTTGTGCCATTCTTTTATTTTAGCATACTTATTTATTCCTTTAATTTGTGTAGTTTAGCTTTCAACTTGACTTTTTCCATTCCATTTAGAGAGATGTTCCCAAACACAAGAATAATTCCTGCTGGTAATGTTGCTCATTAGGAACATTTCCAGAAAGAGAGGTGAATGGTGCTGCAAACATCTCTTCGTTTCCAGCCCGGCAAATAATCTGTCGAGACAACGCTCCAGCGAATTGTTTAATTGTACATCAGGTTTAGGTGACAGGACTTGGATATGACATGATCAAAGGGCTTAGGAAGAGTTATCCATCTTCCTTCCTGTTAGAACAGCAGAGTCTTCAATAAAGACATCTGTTAAGTCTTTATTTCCTAAGGCATAGAGAATCAGACTTCTTACCTTTCAATTAGTAGTGGATGAACTTCAAAAAGGTACGGTTTTCATTTTCATTTTTGCTGTTACTGATAGGTCTTAGATACTTGGAGAGTTTAACAGATTTCATCCCCTCCTCTTCTCTGTTCCTTTTTGTTCATACCCTTAGGATGACTCCTATTAGTTACAAGTTCTTTGGTTTCTTTTACTTATTTGCATGCATTTAATTATTTTTGAGATGTTGGCCAGGAGAGAAAGAATAGAAAATCTCTTTGCAGAAAAGGTTTTTTTTTTTTTTTTTTTTTTTTTTTTCCCCCAATGGCCACTTTTTAAAGCTGTTAAATGAGTTCATTTGAGGTATAACTTCACCCAATTTACCCATCATCACTTGCTAATCAATCTTTCCCAAGCTCAGTTTTCCTGCAATGTTCCCCAAAAAGAAAAAAAAAAAAAAAAAAAGAATGTGCCCAAGATTAAAGAGGGTCTTTCTGGACTAATCCTGCTTTTATTTCAAAGTTTAGTAAATTTTTAGATTCTCCTCTTTTTCAGAGTTCCCAAACTGGTTTTGTTCAATACGGAGGTTGAGAATTCCAAATTATACTTCTTATTATAAGCATACCTGGAGATCTGAACTGTGACACTGGATGTAGCTACTGTAAATAATGTGTTGGAATCTTTCATTCATATGTATTTACTCTTTTCTTTATGTAAAATGAGACATAGCCTTACTTTCACTTTAACCTAAGTCTGACACTAATGACCTCTCTGATAGTAATTAAATTATCCATCCATCCATCCATCCATCCTTCCATCCACCCACCCACCCATCCACCCAATATGTATTACTAGGTACCTGCTGTATGTCTAACACTTTGCTAGCTGCTGTAGAAATAAGAGTGAGGAAGAAAAAGAAACAGTCTCTGCCTCAGGGAACTTACAATCTAGTGTGGAATAAGATATTATTTCAAAAAATCATGCAAATAATTATGTATTTTCAGGGAAGAAATACATACTTCATGCCATGACCATGAAAAGTTTTCGTAAGGCAAGTTGGGCTCGTTAGGACAGGCAAGGAAGCCTTCCCTGAGAAAATAATGGCCAAGGTGAAGATTGGAAGAGGAAGGAAGGAATGTTAACCGGAAAAGGAATGGGAGAGTGGATATTAGACAGGCAACACATTTGTCCTCCCTCCCAAATTTCACATTGAAACAGAAACGTTTTACATTTATATTGTGAATGATGAGGACTTTACACAACGTTCTTTTCATGCAGTGTTTCTCATTTCTGCATTGTCTATAGCTTATAAACAGCTAATGAAAGAAGCTTTGTCATCTTAAGCAAGTGCCCCATCTTCTGCAAATGATAATCAATCTTATAAATGATGATAATTATCTCATATCTTGGTTAAAGATCCTAATCACTAATAAAGTAAAACTAAGAGACAGTGACTGGGGACCCAGAGTAGATTAGCCACAATTCCGAAATCCAACCAGCTCTAACCACTTAAAAAATTGTAACTCAGGGCTGGGCGTGGTGGTGCATGCCTATAACCCTAGCACTTTGGGAGGCCGAGGCGGGTGGACTACCTGAGGTTGGGAGTTTGAGACCAGCCTGACCAACATAGAGAAACCCCATCTCTACTAAAAAGAGAAAAAATTAGCTGGGCATGGTGGTACATGCCTGTCATCCCAGCTACTTGGGAGGCTGAAGCAGGAGAATCATTTGAACCTGGGAGGCGGATGCTGCGGTGAGCCGAGATCATGCCACTGCACTCCAGCCTGGGCAACAAGAGTGAAACTCCATCTAAAAAAAAAAAAAAATTGTAACTCAGTTACTAATTGAAACTTTTTTGGTGAAATCTGACCTGCACTGATGTAAGGATATTTATTACTTTTATGATTCTCGAAGTGTTTTCTTGTGAAGTACATATGAGAGTGTTATGGAACTTTTAGAGATTCAATTTCTTCCTCTTCTTTGTTTTCTTTTCTTCCTTTTTGTTCGACCCGATCTTCAAAATTCTGCATGCAAAAAAATATGGTGCCAGGTGCAGTGGCTCATGCGTGTAATCTCAGCACTTTGGGAGGGCAAGGTAGACCATCACTTGAGACCAGCCTGGCCAACATGGAGAAACACTATCTCTACTAAAAATGCAAAAAAAGAAAGAAAAAAGAAAGAAAGGAAACTAGTCAGGTTTGGTGATGCACAACTGTAGTCTCAGCTGCTTGGGAAGCTGAGGCAGGAGAATCGCTTGAACCTGGGAGACAGAGGTTGCAGTGAGCTGAGATTGCACCACTGCACTCCGGCCTGGGTGACAAAGCAAGACTCCCTCTCAAAAAAAAAAAAAATAGGGTTCCAGAATTTCATATAGGTACTCGTGTTCCCTCTTTCTTAATATTTACTTTATTTTTTAAAGATAATTATGTGTGGTGTGTGGTGTACGCATGTCAAGCACATGTGTTTAAATAGGGGTGGTAGAAAGAAGGAATCAGTTTTTAAGGCAATGTGAAATAAAGCATCTGAGGATCAATTGCCTTGGAAAAAGCTTCATGAGACATTTGCAAATAGATTTCTATTTCTATTCCCATCTATCAGTCTTTGATATGTTGATTATCTATAGGAGAGATATTTGACTATTTTTATTCTTAAACAATTAGGTAAAGACATTCCTAGGTCAGATCATACATTATTTCTCACTGACTTCTGTTGTTCTGGCCATGAAAGAGTCAGCAGGTGACTTGTCTATGATGATGGGTGGGATATGTACTTCTCCAGTGATCAGGAGGAAAGGGAAAGATAAAGGCTAGTCAGAAGCCTGGACAGTGAATTTCAGGGAGGGGAAGGGTTGGCAGCCCATATTTTCGGCAATTTCAATTTTCCCTTCTTAGCAGAGTCCTCCCCTTGATGCAGGTAGAGTGTATTGGGTATTGGGGAAAAGTTCTATTGGCTAGAGCAGGCGTCCCCAAACTACGGCCCTCGGGCCGCATGTGGCCCCCTGAGGCCATTTATCCGGCCCCCCGCCGCACTTCAGGAAGGGGCACCTCTTTCACTGGTGGTCAGTGAGAGGAGCACAGTATGTGGCGGCCCTCCAATGGTCTGAGGGACAGTGAACTGACCCCCTGTGTAAAACATTTGGGGATACCTGGGCAAGAGACTGTGCCTGACAATACACAACTTCCTTGTGGCAATTCTGATTTTTCAATAGGGACCCACATGACAGTGTAAAATCATCTCTAAGAATGATAATGATTCATAGGGTTCACCAATCCAAGTGTCCTTTCTCACCATTGGGGGCCCCTTTACAAATCTGAAGAAAGCCTTCTATTCTAAGACAACTATACATTCCCACAGTATTTCACATGCCATTTTTTTTTTCTTTAGATTTCACAGTGTTGGTGAGAGAGGTCCTTAGACAATAGACTAAGAAACAGCTCTTGATGCAATCTGCTGGTTATAGTCTGTTTCACACTAAGTAAAACAGAAACTCTTGGAAGCAATAATCTATCATCAAGACCACAAAATAAGTGTATGTTAAAGCTTGGCTTAAAATCCAAATCTAGCTACTTCCACCTCAAAGTTTTTTTTTTTTGTTTTTTTGTTTTTTTGTTTTTTCACAATGTCAGGATTATATCTTTTTAGCAGATTTATTTTTCAGTTGTTAAGGAAAGAAAAGCCTTAGCTTCTCTCAGCAGTTTTAAATCCTAGAAGGGCATTAGGCAGGATGAATTTCCCACTAATTTTCCCTCTTCCATTTTATCTGAATTTTCTAGTCTCCACTTTAGTTTCTTTAAAAATCTAGCCAATCTTTCTTCTCTCATGTCCAGGGCTGATCAGGGATGTGACCACTCACCCGCTGCTGACCCTTCACCATTTAGTATTTTGCAGCGTTGACCTCCCTGCTGAGCCCGAAAGCCTGGATCAGCTTGGGAAGGAATGCATGTGAGCCACTGTCCTTTGTTCTGATCTTGGCTCCTTGCTCTGACCATGTGTTCCAGGCAGGACTTCCAATTAGAACGCCTGAAAGAGAAGAGCAGATTGGAGATGCTATGTCCTCCTCCGCCGCCAGCAGGCCTGGGGGTGGCATAATATGCTGCCCAAAAACTCACTGGGAAAGACTTGCTTCCAAGGAAAGAAAATGTGGCGTTTCAGCCCACAGGTAGAGAATAGGAGAAATGGAAAGTGTGGCAGATCTGAGGCAGGATTCTGCTGAGATTGAACGATGTATTCATAGCCTTACAATGAAATTAACATGTCTTAAAGCTGAGTATAATCTTTTCTTATAATTGTTGCACCTTTTATGTGCTATGTCTCTATGTGAGCTGAAAGGAGCTTAAGGCTTATTTTATCTTTGGTATACATACCAGAGATACTATATCTTTCATACATCTATCTATAGGTCATAACGTAAATTCCATAAATACAGAGATTTGAGCTTTTGTTCACTGCTGTTATCTCCAGTGCCAGAATGGAACTTTTGTAGATTGTGAATACTATGGTGATATTTAAAATATTTAGCTACCAGTTCAGCATGGGCAGCCAATCAGAAGGCTATAAACAATCAGTGTGCTGGCATGAATATCAGTCCCAGAAAGCACTCAATGAAATTTGGTTGAATGAAGTACTAGTTAATAAAAAGTACTATTTTCATACAGGTGATGAATATATAATTTTGAATTGATTTTTGAGAATTTACCCACTTAAAATAGGTATTGGGCAATTCACATGCACACAAACATACTAAAATATGTGCATGAATATACTTACATGTATATGAGAAATGATCAGCCTAACAATCAAAGAAATACAAATAAAAACAATATACTTTTGTGTTGTTTTTATTGTTTCTTTGAACTTCAAAGACTAAGACAAATAATATTCCTTGAATTTGAGTGGATATGGGGGCTGAATAGCTATAAGTCTGTTATTCTACTGAGCCACTATATCCTGAAAGACAGCTTTATTCACATTGACCTGTAAGGGAGTAAATTGATAAAGTATTACTGGACAGCAATCATATTGCAATTTGGTAATATGTTCCCCAAAACTTAAGTATATGTTGAAGAGTATTTGGCTGAGTAATTATGCCTCTAAAATTTTATTCTAAAGAAATATTTAAACTAATTCTATTAGTGTACAAGATTATATATTAAATATATAGTGATATTTCTTGCACCATTGTTAATAATAATAGTAAATTGGGAGTTGCTTAAATGTCCAACAATAAGATATTGATAAAGTACATGATATTGCATCTACACAAGTTTATCCTGTGCAGCTCTGTTAAATGTTCATGAAGCCCCTGAACTGATGGCACCTTGCACATTATGATCATACAAAAAGATGCAGATGGATGATTTTCACCAAATTGCTATAACAAAAAAAGTCTAAGAATATACTAAGTTCAAAATGTACTGAGTAGGAAAAGAAAAAAAGGAAAAAGCAGTATTTATAATCTTTTCATTTCTGGTTAAAAAAACATACACCTATATGGACTGTTTGACAGTTAAAAGAGATCAGATGGCACAAAATATAGTCATTGTTTGGATGTGTGTTCCCACCCAAATCTCATGTTGAATTGTAATTCCTAGGATTGGAGATGGGGCCTGGTTGGAGGCAATTGGATCGTGGAGGTAAAGTTTTCATAAATGGTTTAGCACCACCCCTTGGTGCTGTCCTCATGACAGTAATTTCTTGCAAGATCTGGCTGTTCAAAACTGTGTGGTACCTCATTCTCTTGCTCCTTCTTGGGCCTGCTCCCTGTTTGCCTTCTTCAATGATTGTAAGTTTCCTGAGACCTCCCCAGAAGCCAGGAAGATGCCAGCATTGTGCTTCCTGGACATTCTGTGGAGCCTCTTTTCAAAATTACCAAGTCTCAGGTATTTCTTTATAGCAATGCAAGAACAAACAAACACTTATAAGCTACTTGGATAGATATACAGATATATAAAATAGATAGATATAGTACCTATAAAATAGTTACTATATAGTTATCTAGGTACCACCATATAGATATAGAGGCAAGAAAAATCTGAAGTAATACACTTCAATATGTTAATGGTGGTAATTTATTGGTAATTAGGTTAATAATATATTTTTTTCTCTTTTTATATCTTGGTTAATGCACATCTTCTAAATTTTCTACGATCACCATGTATTTTTTTGTGAAGTTCAGAATAAATAATAAGTGGAAAAAAAGTAGCTCCAAGAGACATTTGTAAGAGCAAGTAGTCCCACTCAAGTGAAGCATTACGGGCTTTGAACCTGGACAGATCCCAGTTTGATTTCTTGACATTTTCTGTGTGACCCTGGACAAATCAGCCAAACATCCAATTTCTCATTTATCTATTGAATAGATGAGTAACTCCTGCTTTGACGGATAGTCTTAAGGATTCGAGATGATTTGTATAAAAGTCCTCACATGCTACCCAGCACAAGATAGACCATTGGTCCATTGTGGTTATTAGTAGTGTTGGGAGACTATCCCTTCTTACATTTGAAAGATGTCAACCTTTGGCTCTTCTCTTTAAGATCCATCTTCATGAGCCCAGATTGGAAACCTACCAATTAGGGAACTCAGTATTGTTGTGAGTGGTAATCATGCAATGCCATGTTGTTAAAGGAGCCATGTGTTAGTCCACTTTGTATAGATACAAAGGAACATCTGGGGTTGAGTAATTTATAAAGAAAAGAGGTTTATCTGGCTTATGATTCTGCAGGCTATACAGGAAGCATGGCACCAGTACCTGCTTCTGGTGAGGCCTTAGGAAGCTGACACTCATGGTGGAAGGCAAAGGGGGAGCAAATGTGTCACATAACAAGAGAGGGAAGCAAGAGAAGGGAGGAGGCGCCAGGCTCTTTTAAACAATTAGTTCCTGAATTTATAAAATAGAGCAAGGGCTTACTCATTGCCATGAGGAGGGAATCAAGCTATTCATGAGGAATCCACCTCCGTGATCCAAACACCTCCCACTAGCTACCACCTTCCACGTTGGATATCATATTTCAACATGAGATTTGTTGGGAAGGACAAACATCCAAACTACCAAGCCCTGTATGGTAAAAAGCAGCTCAGTATAGGTATAGTTTAAAAATCGGTTTAGGTTTTTTAATTTCCGTCTTTAGGTTAGGGGTATAGTACATAACTGCTCAAGTAGAGTACATTGTATTTTGAGGGTAACATCCCCTCCTTAACACACATATACATGCACACATATTCAACGTTTTTGCAAATCAAGAAGTGCTTTGTGTGCTGAGTTTTTCCTTTAAAACTAAAATAAAGTTGGGCACAGTGGCTCATTCCTGTAATCCCAGCACTTTGGGAGGCTGAGGTGGGCAGATCACCTGAGGTCAGGAATTTGATATCAGCCTGGACAACATGGTGAAACCCCATCTCTACTAAAAACACAAAAAAGGCTGGCCGTGATGGTGCATGCCTGTAATCCCAGCTACTTAAGAGGCTGAGGCATAAAAATCACTTCAACCTGGGAAGTGGAGGCTGCAGTGAGCCAAGATTGTACCACTGCATTCAAGCCTGGGTGACAGAGTGAGACTCTGTCTGAATAAATACATAAATAAATAAAATAATTAGCAAATGCATAGATATATAAGCATAGCCCCACAAACACACACACACATGCATATACACGTACTTACATACCTCTATCGTCACAACTAGAAGAACCGAGTGATACTGGGGTTTTTGTCCTCATTTTCTCTTATTCTCATCCTTTGCCACATTTCTTTGCCTCCTGGGAATTGAAGTGACACTCCCAGGATATTTTCAGGGAACTAAGTGCAGAATCCAGGGAGTGGAACAGGTCTCTGAGAGTTGTCTTGTGGATATGAACTGAAGTTGTCTGAGGTTGGCAGGGAAGAAGGGCAGCCCTCAGCCATTCTCAGTGTCCCACTTGTTCCCATGTGGCCAGTTTCACCCCAGTCAGACCAGGCTGTTAACAAAACAGAGTTGATGTCAGTGCAAAATCCTCAGCCATTACCTTTTTGCGCTTACAACTGGGTTTGTATAAATTTAAACAGTTCTTTAAATTTAAAAAATGAATTGCTCTGATATAGGCAAGAATATTATGTAGATTACAGAAACTAATCACAATTAATACATCTTTTTAGAGTTGGATCTATAAAGATATATTAATACCAAAGGTGGAGCTGTGAATTTTTTAGGCATAGTCAATTTAATTCCGTACTGGAACTTAATATCCCAACAAACAACTGCTTTTAACCTATAGTTATGGCATTACTGTTAAAAGATAACTATTATTTGAGGAAATGATTCTATCACTGTTTAGCTGTTCTCATAAAATGCTTTCCTATTTTACAACTTGGAATTTTGGCTTCTGGAAAAGTAGCAATACTGTAGGACAGGTAAGGATGGCATTCTTAGAATTAAAACTTTTTTTTGGTGTGAGGGCTGTTGTAATTGAATTAGGATTAATTTTTTTAATGTATGCATGAATGAATATGGAAAAATATAGTAAGAGTCCGGAAAACACAATTAAATACCTTTTTCTTACCAAATTTTTGTATAAGCAGGCCTGAGTCTTCACGATGTTGGTAAAGATTTAAAGCTTCTATTGAATAAATAAAATTTTCTATCTAAACCCTGTCATTATTCCTGGTGTCACTGGCTTTACCACAAGATCCCAACATGTGTTCCATTCCCAGTTGGTCTAGTTCTATGCTAATTAAGATAATTCCCTATGGTGAGCTATTTCTTATACCCAGGGAAACTTCCTTAGGAGGGAGGAGCATTTAATAGGGAATCTGAGACCTGGATGCAAGACTCAGCTATACTACTCCAGCTATGGAACCACTGGTAAATAAACTACACTTCCTTTATCTGAATGTCTCATCTTAATATACATGTAAATATAATTCCCCATTTTGTAATATACATTATAGATGTATTATAGTATTCTGTGAAGAATAATTTAGATGACATATCAAAACTGTAGAGCATTATATAATATAAGCTCTGATTGCAATTTGGTACAGATTGGCCATTTGCATGGATGACATGTGAACTTGACCAGTGATGTAGCTAATTAAATCAATGTAGATAGTCATCTAAACAAGTCCTCAAAGAACAGCCCATAGTTAAGTAATTAGGAGTACCCCTGGATGAAAAATATTTTACCTTTCCAGGTCTCAGTTTTCTAAGTTGACAAACAAAATGTTGCATGTAAAGACTTAAAGACTTAACCAGCACTGAGTTCTAGATAAAGACTATTTTCAGAAAAAGTTATTGTCTACATTGTTTTAAAGTAAGATATTTTTCACAGCTCGAATGTCCTTTGATCTTTTTTGTAATAAAAGGGGAAGCTGCCACTGAGATCTGCTATGTTGGTATCACAGTATCCAAAAATATTCAATAACAGATAAATAGAAAATGAAAACAAAAAGATCAGAGTGACCCTTGGGAATCTGGCAAACAGCATGGTGTCCAGCCATTTCAATCACAGGCCACTCTAGAGGTTCAGATGCAATAGGTTTTACTTAACTCATTGGGAGACTTGCACCTACCACAGTCTCCTCATTTAGACCCTCCTGACATCCAGGGTTTAATGCCTAACACAGAATTGGCAAGCCAGCTTTACCAACAGTCTCTTGTATATCACTGGACTTCCAGTTCCTCAAAGACTTTTGTGTTATGAAATGGCCCCACTGGGTGACCACAGAATTTTCACATTGCTACTACATGGGGAAGCTGTAAGTCAGATTTGAAAAATACGTTGAATGAATGAGTCCTATGGAAATTCTGCAAACTGTCCACATGGACGCCTGGTAAAATGGAATGATTAAGATGAATGACTAAACCATTATATAAAATGAGGAGTTGGATAGAATAGCAAACATTTGTTGAGCACTTACTGTGCATCTGGTACTGTCTTGCATTTCATATGCATCATTTGACTTAACCTCTCAATTTATTTAAGGAAGGTGCTGTTAGCCCAATTCTCATCAACAGAAGAAAGAACTGAGGCAAGGAGAGGTTGGGTAACTTGCTCAAAGCCACACCTACTTAGGAAGCTTCCTCCAGAGTGAAGGAAGAGCCAGAGTAGCAGCTAATTGCAGGCGTGACCCAAATTGCAAGTTTAACTCTGTTCAGCATTGAGTACTGAGCTGTACACAGCATTTTCAACTGGACATGCATACATCTATGAACTGTAACACCTTTAGTATCATTAAATTAATTTCATTAAATCCCTGCACAGATAACACCTCATGCCTCCAAAGCAGATGTTCAATGTTCTAGGTTTCAGGTGGCACATAAAATCAGTTTTCTATTTCACTAGAAAGAAACAAGAATGACCATTTCACGTTCATTTCATCCTGAGCAGAGATGAGAAAGGATGATTGATTCTTTTAGTTTCATGCTCTTTGGTACCATTTAAAATTTTAGGATAGACTGAATAAAAATTGATTATAGTACTTTGATAGTTCCACCAATCTGTGTGTGCATGAGAGAGGGAGAGGAAAAATGTGTGAATAAAAGCATGTGCCCATGAATCATGAGGTTGCCTAAGGAGAGAATATGCTTAAAAAAAAAAACTAAATAGAATAAATAGATTTCTAAGAATGTTTCTAAAGTTTTCCAGTTATATTCAGATTGCTATTTATTACAGAAAAGTGGGGCAGTCTTGCGTTATTTTCAGCACTTCTATGCAGAGGAGAGAATGACTGCTGCTAGAGCTGAATCGTAGCAGTAATTTTGTGTCATGGAAAATGATGTCAATACAGCTTGAAGTAGATAAGTTTGAATGGGATCTAATCCTTTGGGCAGCAATAGTTGAGATACCGTCTAAGTGAAAAGTTGAACAAGTTCAATACCGGACATATTTTAGCTCTCTGAAGTATTGTTTCAAGCTTTACCTAACACAAAAGCTTTATGAGAAGTTCATTTAAGTCTCTGCATTAGAACCCATTGTCACCTTAGTAGGAATTAGAATCTAAATGTAAAGCTGAAAAGAACCTTAATGAGAGCTGTCTAGTGTTGATATTGTTGGATGTATTCCTATGGGCTGAAACTGTACATCATTTCAGAAGGCAGATTCCCGTTGTTACGCTGCTGCCAGTGCACAACTCTAGGGACATGCCACTCACATAGGATGCATCTCTTTCAGCTGTATAGTGCGTCAACTTGGGGAGGGTAGGGAGTGGGAGAGATTTAAAAAAAATTGTAGCAAAATGGAAAGGTAATCATGGTGATATTCTAAATTAAAATTCAAATTATACAATTCTATCTATGAAATTGTGGACAATATGTAAAAATTAAATGTCTGTTTTTTTTTCAATGACTAGAAAATGCCCTGAAAATGAAAATACTAATTTGGTTAAATGACAAGATTATAGACAGTTTTGTCTTGAGTTTATCTTCTTGTTTTAATGTTGCTATTTCAGCAAAATAGTATTATTATTTTAAACAGCCACAGCCTCCAAGTGACTGTGGACACTTATTTAGAGGAAATGCACACTTGAGGATTTCTACTCAAGAGAAAAATCAGGCAGTCAAGCTTCATCATCTGACAATGGGAGAAATGAGGTCTAAACTGCTGAGGCCACTTGGTTAGGGACACACAAGCAGAGACGAAGTGGGATTTCAGCTCATAGATTTCTACCCCTAAAACAAGGTGACTTCCTACCATCTCTCACCCTTGGGAATTTTTCTCCTTCCTTACTAATCACTCATATTCCGATAACTTCTGTAGTAGGCTGAAAAATGACAGTCCAAATGTATCAGGTCCTAATTTCTGAAACCTATAAGTTTATCTTATTTGTAAAAAGAGTCTGCAGATGTGATTAAATTAAGAATATTGTGATGAAAGGATTATCCTATATTACCTGGGTGGGACCTAACTGTTATCATCAGTGTCCTTGTGATACTTGGGGACAGAGAGTCAACACAACATAGAAGAGATACAAAGGTGGAGACAAACTGCAGTAATGTGGCCACAAGCCAAAAACACCTAGGAGAACTGATCATCACCAGAAGCTGAAAGAGGCTTCCCTGGAACCTCTGGGAGGAGCACAGCTCCATCATCACCTTGATTTCTGACTTCCAGCTTCTAGCACTATGAGAGAATACATGTCTATTGTTTTAAGCCAGTTTGGATTAATTTATAATGGCAGCCATAGGAAACTAGTACAACTCCCAACTTTATTTCTCTAATGCTGACCTCTCTTTTGAATCTTCTGAATCTTTGAGATTCAAATTTCTATCTTGTGGGTGCCTCAATTTCAATTCCAAAATTCCCACTAGCTGCCTTCTTCCCTCCCCTCAATATGCATCCTAGTTCAGGTCATCACTCACCAATTCTTAATCACACTAAGTTTTACTTCTTTTCTCTTATCTGGTTAGTTACCCAATCATGGTGATGCCATCCTGAAAACATTGCATGGGCCATCACCCACTGCCCACTCCCAGCACTGCCAATCTGAGCTAGGTCCTTATCATTCACATCTCATTTTAGCTTTTTGCATACTTTGTACTCCCATTCTCTAATTTGCTCTCTATTATACCAACAGAATCACCTTTCTAAAATGGCAAAGATGGTAGATATCCCTATATTTGAAAATTCCTGTAGAACTAAGTCCAGTATTAGAGTGTTGCTAAGGCAGCGAGAAAGTGCAGGCTCTGGGGATGTGGCCACCTGGGTTTCACTGCTCTGGACTCTGCCACTTACTAGCTTTGGGAGTGTAGGCGGGTTGCTTGTCTGTATTTCATTGCTGCTTCTATAAATTGAGAATAATGTTAGTGCCTCCCTTATAAAGGGGCCATCAGGAATAAATAAACAGATACCTGTAAAGTCCTCAGAAGAGTATCTTGATCACCAATTAAATAAGCAGGAAAAGTATGGTTTGTCAGTAATAATTATAATATCTAAAATAAATATTGGCTGTGTTTAATATGCCTCATTCTATCACCCAGGCTAGAGTACAGTGGCCCAGTCATAGCTTACTGCAAACTGCAAGTCTTTGGCGCAAGCAATCCTCCTACCTCAACCTCCTGAGTAGCTAGTACTGTTCATGCCACCATGCCCAGACAATTAAATTTCTTTTTTTTTTTTTTTTTTTTTTGTAGAGGCAGCATTTTGCTATGTTGCCCAGGCTGGTCTCAAACTCCTGGCCTTATGTGATTCTCCCACCTCAACCTCCCAAAATGCTGGGATTGCAAGCATGAGTCATGGCATCTGGCAACTTTGGAGTTTTTTACATTCCTGTCATGTTTACTGTTACAAACTCATGTTATGCCAACTTTTCTGTATTTGTCAGTATTTTCCCCAAAGAAATGGGACCGATGGGAAATATATATATTACTGACTGAGCATCTCTATTCTAAAAGCCTCAATCTGATGTGCTTCCAACTCTGAAACTTTTTGAGGACCAATATGGTACTATAAGTAGAAAGTTCCACACCTGACTTCATGTGATAGATCACAGTCAAAATGCAATACAATTTTTTTCATGCACAAAATTATTTAAAATATCGTAGAAAATGACCTCCAGGTTATGTGTATAAACTGTATATATGTAAATACATTTTATCTAGAGACTTGGGTTTCATTCCCATGACATCTCATTATGTATATACAAATATTTTTTAAAATCCAAAATCTGAAACAATTCTGGTCCCATGCATTTCAGGTGAAGGATACTCAACCTGCATAAAGATTTGCTCATCTAACTACCAAGGCTGAAAAGTCCCAAGACCTGCAGTCAGCAAACTGTAGACCCCATAAAGCAGATGGCATAGCTCCAGTCTGAAGGCTGGCAGGCGGGAGACCCAGAAGAGCCCATTTTTCAGTTTGAGTCTGATGGTAGAAAACAACCAGTATCCCAGATTGAAGGCACTTGGGCGGAAGGAGTTCCCTCTTACTCAAGGGAGAGTCTGCTTTTTTGGTCTATTCAGTCCTTCGACTGATTGAATGAGGCCCACCAACCTTAGGGAGGGTAATCTGCTTTACCCAGTCTACTGATTCAGATGCTAATCCCATTCAAAACACTGTCATAGAATCCCTTAGAATGTTTTGCCAAATATCTCAGCACTATGTGGACTAGTCAAGTACACACCTAAAATCAACCATCACACCTTTCTAACCACAGTCTGTGCCAGCTCAGCAGACTCTTGGTAATTTCTTGAACAGAGCTGGCCCTCTTGTGTCTTCCTGCTTTGGCTCATATTGGATTTCTTTTCTTCTTTTTTCTTTTTTTTAGATTATTTCATTATTCATTCACATCATTCACATTGTTCCTCTGCTCTGACTGGAAAAGCCCTATTTATTCTTCACAACTGAGTTCAAATGTTACCATCTTCTCTACTGGAGAGCTCAATTCTTTCTTTTTCCATAATGACATTAGGCTATTCCTATCTCTGTTACCCAAAAGCACTTAATGTGTGGAATGTATCACATTGTTTTAAAATTAGATATGCAACCTCTACTCAAAGTCAGACATTATAGAGGACAGAAACATAGCTTTATTTCTTAGTATCCCTAGTGCCTGGCCAGTGCCTGATATATCCTGGATCCTAGGTATACAACACATACATGTTGAACTAATTAGTGGCCCTTCATGAAAACAGAAAAGATGAGCCTTTTTGGTGAGCAAATTGAAGTTCTAGTTAACTTCAGATTTGCCATTCCCTAAGTGGTTTTTCCCAGAAGGCATTCTGCCACTCGTTCCCTGCAGAGGGAATTTGGGGACGACCAGCAGGCATGCCCTGGCTGAGCTGAATTACAGTGATGGTGCCTAGGGAGGGAGGCAAACTTTGAGGCACCCAGGTGGTAACCTTTATTTAATTGGCAAGATGGAAATCAATGACACATATGGCATTAACAATTTTAGATTTTGGATTAGTTCGTGGTGATATCTGTTCATAAAAAATAGATTCAAATGATCTTCAAACCACTTTGTGTCCAGGAAAATTCCCAAGGCATTTGTTACATTTCTTAATAAGAAATCAGATATTTAAACTTACATAAAGAATGACAACAACAACAACAAAAAACCCAACAATTACATAAAAATTTATCTAAAAAGATATATATGTTAAATAAAACATACATGTTGCAAAAATATTAGTCCCCTGCCTTTGTTTTCCTTGCCCAATAAATATGTCTGTTACCCTTTATTTTTATTTTAAATTTTAAAAAACACTGAAGATAAACAATATTGGTGCACTCAAATCAAGTTGCTGAAGCACACTTCTCCAAAATGAAATAGCTATTTGTCTTAGTAATTAACAACATCATTTGGGGTTTGGTGCAGGAAACAGAAACTGCTTTAGGTATTTTAAACAGAAAGGGATTTAATGCAGGAAATTAAGAGCTTAGAAAATTAGTGAGAAGGCTGGAGGTGGGAATGTCAAGGGACACTGAGGAAGCAGCTCAGTGGCCAAATACCACTGCAGCGTTTCTGGCTCTGCAGCTGCCACCACTAACCCCTGACACCCAGAAGCTGCTGACCCAACATGGGAATGTGTCCCTTGTCACTCATCTCCATGACCTCACTTAACAGAAGAAACAGGAGTACAACCTTGCTAAAGAGTCAATATGACATACACTTTAGAAGACCCATCTACAGCATGTGTGTACTTGGTTATATAAACTTAAAACAGAAACTTACAGATCTTTTTAGGAACTAAAACTTACAAACATTTTAGGAACTAATACTCTGTGCTGTCAAAATAATGTTTTAGTTTGAAAAATAACTAATCTAACACAAAAGATCAATTTATCAGGTCAGACTTTCACAAATCAAGAATCTTCTCCAATGTCCAGCTTTACTAATAATCTTGAAAAGATATAAGCAATCAAAAGGCACAAGTGAGGCACAGGACATGTCAGGTCTGAAACTTTGATGCAGGTTCCCAGTGACTTTCTATACACACACACACACACACACACACACACACACACCCTGATCAGGTGAAGTCTTTGAAGTGAAGTATGCAGGTTGCCTCACATAGCAGAGTACATTTTGGTTATAAAATATCTCCATTGTATACACCAGATGGTTACCTAATTTATGTGACATTTTCTAGGAAATTCATAAGTCCTGAGTTTGTTTACCTTAACCCTAAACCAGGTTCATCCTGCTAAGATGATATAATGCTGTCAATACAAATTCCCTTCCTGAGAAATATCAGTAGTATATTTAACAAAAGGTTCAGCTTGTTTGTAAAGAAATAAGACCAAGTTTAAACCATCTTTGCAAAACTGTGACAGTAAGAAATATGTAATAGTTGACTCCATCTTGCTTCTGATTTCCAAGCTGTCCTTGGTTATTTCTGGGTGTAGGCCAACCTAAATTAGGGAAGAATTAAGTTTATGGTTTAAACTTAAAGCAAAGATTGTAACGGCCCCTCCCAAAACTAAACCCCCCTTTGTAAAACTATATATATATATATATCCTTTTAGATGTGTCCCTCTAGATATCATGATCATGTAAGTTAATACTTGATAAACTTCCATACACACACACACACACACACACACACACACACACATACACACACACACACACACACACACACATATATATATATATAGTGCCAGAACTGAAGAACTTGGAGTCTGATGTTTGAGGGCAAAAAGCATCCAGCATGGGAGAAAAATGTAGACTAGGAGGCTAGGCCGTTCTCTCCTTCACATGTTTTTGTGCCTGCTTAAATTTGCTGCATGCTGATTAGATGGTGCCCACCAGACTACGGGTGGGTCTGCCCTCTGCAGCCACCCGACTCAAACGTTAATTTACTTAAGCAACACCCTCACAGACACACTTTGTATCCTTCAATCCAGCCAAGTTGATACTCAGTAACAAGCTTCACAATATCCAACTGAAATTTTAATTTACCTCTGATCTAAAAAGAGAAAGCTATCTCCTATTGTTTGGATCTTGATTGGTGCTCTCCTATTTCATTTTAACTTTTTTTCTATCCCAAGGAATTTTTGCATTTTTATCTTAATTATCCTTAAATCCTGTGTTAGTTCGCAAGAGCAGCTATAACAAAGTACCACAGACTGAGTGGCTTCAACAACAGAAATTGATAATCTCACAATTCTAGAGGACAGAGTCCAAGATCAAGGTGTCATCTGAGTTAATTCTTTCTGAGGCTATGCAGAAGAATCTTCTCTATGTCTCTCCCATATCCTCTGGTGATTTGTTGCTAATCTTTGGCATTCCTCAGCTTATAGAAGCATTACCCTTTACCTGCCTTCAGCGCCACCTGGCATCCTTCCTGTTTATGCCTCTTTCCAAATTTCCTCTTTGTAAAAAAGGACACCAGCCCATATTGGATTAGAGGCTCACCCTATTCCAGTATGACCTAATCTTAAGGAAGTACATTCAATGACCCCATTTCCACGTAAGATCACATTTCAACATACTAGGGGTTAGGACTTTAACACATAAACTTTGAGGGAAAGACAAAACTCAGTTCATAGCAAACCCTTATATAAACTCCTCCTGTATGGCAATATATGAGCTATTACTTTCTACTTCTTTGATGTAGTTAAAACATTGTTTATAATGTCTTTCTTATTTAATCCCATCTAGTTCTTTTGATTTAAAATATCTCACTAAAATTTCCTTCATACCTACCATCTGCTATCATAGTAAAACTGGATCCTTACTTATGTCTGTAGGCACTGATTGTGCTTATATACTAAGGGGGTGCCATTCATTTTTCAACTGAAAGGAACCCATTTTACATAACAAAAGTTGTGGTTGGATCTGGGACCTCAAATGATGGCAGCAGGCTACTGCCTCTCTCAGCCTCCACAATCTAATTTCTCCCTGCTTTGATTGCATTTTCAGACATAATCTTTTTTCCATGCAGCCATTTGACATGGCCAGGTGTATCGATACCGTACACACTGACCAATCCCAATGGAAATAAAATACATGTTCATTTTTGAAAGAGTTCTGCTGGCTCCTGAACTTGCATCCCATTATTCAAGAAGAAGGCTGGGTGTGGTGGCTCAAACCTGTAATCCCAGCACTTTGGGAGGCCGAGGCGGGCAGATCACGAGGTCAAGAGATCGAGACCATCCTGGCCAACATGGTGAAACCCCATCTCTACTAAAAATACAAAAATTAGCTGGGCATGGTGGTGTGTACCTGCAGTCCCAGCTAGTAGGGAGGCTGAGGCAAGAGAATTGCTTGAACCTGGAAGGCGGAGGTTGCAGTGAGCCGAGATCGTGCCACTGCACTCCAGTCTGGCACCTGGCAACAGAGTGAGCTCTGTCTCAAAAAAAAAGAAAAAAGAGAGATCACATATTTGTCCCTGAGCCAATCATTATACCTGTGTTATTGGTCAAGCTCTGGAGTTGCAGGCAGTGTGCAATGAGGATAAATTTTACCCCAAAGAAAGTTTTACCCAGGCCTTTTTATTTTTTTTGTACAAGGAAGTAGTGGATGCTGAGAAGACAAAACAACAACTCACTATAGTTTGTGCTTATGATTCTTTTATCATTTGATCGGCACCTTCCATAAATAAAAATACATGCATTTGCACAGATATATGTGACTGTCATAACTTCTGTAGCAAATGTAGTTGGTGTCATAGCAAATGAAGTGGATGTAATTCTCTAAATCTTGATTAAGAGAGCTTTCAGAAACACCTCTTCAGAGCGAAGTGCAGCGTGTTTATATCTTGTAGGAATAATACATGGATTATCCAGTACTTTGAATATAAAATGTACAATATAAATGTATCCTTTAATTATGATCCTGAAAGTAATATCTGTTTTCCCTTTCTAGTAGGAATAACATCAGGTAACAGAAATAAAATATAATGAAAGAGATCAAAATTGATCATGCTGAGACCAAATGAGGAATAGAGACAAAATAGCTAGGTAAAGTCTTTCCTCTTGAACACAAAAGCAAATCCAAACATGAGTTCAACTTGCTAAAAAATAAATCACATCCACTTTCTTCACAGGCTTCTTTACGTATTGCAAAGAAAAAAAAAAGAAAGAAAATGACCTTTAAACTACCAAGAGAGATAGCAGCTGACTAGAAAATTACAGTTATTAGCAGAATAACCAGAGATTAGCGTATTTAGAGTATTGCAAAATAAAAAATACTAGAGACAGATGTTAATAATTTGCAACCTCAAAAGACAACTACAATAAAACCCTATATTGTAGTGTTTTTAAAGGATGATTGGGGGATTCATGGTAATATACATACCTAGAAATCTGAATGCAAATAAATAAAATTACCTTTTTAAAGAAATTTATTATAAAAGTTTGATTTTTAGAAATCATGGAAAATTACTGATTACATTTATCAAGTATTCACCTTTGCCTCAAAGATTTTTAAGTATAATGCTTTCCTTCATTATATGTATCTAACATATATGTTTACATCTTTTGAAAGACAGTCCTAAAATAAAGACAGTATAATGATTATAGTCTGTTCACTGTTAAACCTTTGGCAGAAGGACAACAGGAAATACTGTTGAAACCCTAAATTGAATGTTAGGAATCCTGAGTTATAAACGTCACGATTAATTTTTGCTTGATCCTGGACCAATCATTCAACAATCTTTTTTCTTCTTCTTCTCAGAGGGGAACTCCTGCAAAGTTATCTCTGGGCAAAAGTGGAAGGAAATAATGTGTTCTGGCACTAGCCAGACATAGGTCCCAAACACACTATCCCACCAAAGTCCGCAGGGGTCGTGGGGTTGTGTAAGGGGACCATGAAGCTCAGAGACCCCAGCACCAGCCTGCTTGAGTTTGAATCCTGCCTCTGCCTCTTCTTTTTGTTGTGGTCTTTCTCTAATTACTTAACTTTCTATGCTGGGGATTCTTCATACCCCAGATGGAGATAATTCTTGTTAATGAAGTTATGAGAAGTAGAAGCCCTAATATATAAATTGTACTTTAGGCTCTGGGGTACATGTACAGATCATGTGGAATTGTTGCATAGGTACACACATGGCAATGTGGTTTGCTGCCTCCATCACCCCGTCACCTACATCTGGTATTTCTCCCCATGTTATCCCTCCCCTACCTCCCCATCCCCCTGCTGTCCCTCCCTTGGCCCCCTTCAACAGACCCCAGTGTGTGATGTGCCCCTCTCTGTGTCCATGTGTTCTTATTGTTCAACACCCACCTATGAGTGAGAACATGCGGTGTTTGATTTTCTGTTCTTGTGTCAGTTTGCTGAGAATTATGGTTTCCAGATTCATCCATGTCCCTACAAAGGACACAAACTCATCATTTAGGAATTGAAACATTGCCTGGGTAAGAATTTGCTGTAACATGCTGTTTAAAAACTCTTGGATATCTGAATCCTGACTACCTCTTTAGTAAAACAGAGTCAGGATGATGTGGTGCCTTATAGTTCATGAAGTACCCACCTAAATGCTTTGTCCACCTCTACTACCCAGTGCATGATAGCTGCTTTCCAGTGGATGCGAATTTTACATGATGATAGTGGGACATGGGACAGTGGCATTGCTGTCTCCTTTGATGACAATCTCAAGTTTTGATGATGTCTCTAGATGTTTAGAGATGTCCCCACATATCTTTAATGCTTACTGTAGCTTCATATGAATTCAGCAAACACTTATTTTGACATATTTTATATGTGATTCTGTCAGGCAGTGGAATGGGAGGCAGAGCTAAAGAGAAGATGATGTATTTGACACCTCTACTGGGAATCATTTCTTGCCGCCATCTAATCTGTGTAATCCTCATATGTTATTTGCTTTAGTCAGCATCACCATCCCCCCAGTTCTTGAGGGTCTCTTCCTTTCTCTCCCTTCCCCTCCGTATACCAACAGCCAAGACTCATTGAGACTCTGTGCAGAGCCTCTGTCCCCACTGCCACTGTCTCAGGTTTGGTTCACGATACCCTTTTCTGGCACTATTGATGCAGCCTACTTGACCAACTCCCTACCCCACTCTCCACCACACCCAACCTCCTCCTCCTTTTTTGTCCACTTCTTTTGTGGGTCAGATTAATGGCATTCATTTCCAAGCTAGCATTCCAAGAGTTTCTTACTGTTTCTCTTTTATGTATTTCATGATGTACGCAAAGTGATCTTCCTGTTCTTCCTGTTCATGCCTTTCCTCATGCTGCTTCTCTTATTCAGGGGAACCCACATCCCCACACTTCCAAAGGCTATCCATATTCAGTGGACAATTTCAAACTATTTCCTGCTCCATGACATCTTCTCCAGTTGTCCCTGTTCCTCTATCATTGCTGGAATGATCTTCCCCCTCATTCCTAATTTTCCTAACATTTCAACTCTACCTCTCTTATGTCACTTACGTTAAAATGCCTTGCATTGTGTTTATTTTTCTGCCTGTCTTCTATTTTCGATGTTGTAAATTCTTGGAGAATAAAACACAGACTGATTTATCTTTATATCTTCATAATGGAGCACAATGAATATAGACACTCAAAAATACTTATTTAATGATTAAAGAAATAAATGGTGAAAACTTTGTGGCATTTATCTTCCATTATTAGTTCAGCGTCTAGTGGAGACAACATATATGTATATACACACAGAAATACACACACACACTGTGATGAAAGGCCAACTTGAAAAGGCAAAAAACAGTATTTGTACAAACATCTTGCTAAGCAGGTGTAAACAAAGGAATACTTAACACTGACTGGGAAATTTGAGGGGGGTGGGATCTAAGAGTGGGCGGAATTTCAGTCAAACATTGAAGAAAGGATAGAAGACATAAGCAAATGGGAAACTAAGATGTTTTGGGTTGAACCAACAGTCTCAGCCAAGACCTGGAGGCGGGTGAGGGCGGGGCTATGTTTAGGAAACAGTGTCCTTTTTGGTCTCATTGAATGTGTTATCCATGACTTATTTAAGTCTTTTATTATCTGGAAGTTTTGCAGGTATATTTCCCCTGGATATGTTTTTCTCCTCAGTACAGTTTAGCTGATTCAAGGTTACAGAACCATTTTCTTAATAGTTATGTGGAGACAAGTCTATTATTGAATAATAGTTATTTTGTGAACTATAGACCTCTCCCCTTACTGAATATAATCAATAGTTACTAAAATCTGGGGGAAGAAATGTGCTCATCTCAACATTTTTATAACTCACCATTTTGTTTCATGATAGCAGAGTGTGCTACAAATCAAACTTAATATGTATCAGTATATTTTTTAGTGGCGCACCACATTTAATTTTAAAAGAGTTAATTCATTTAAGTGTTATAATACAGCATATAGATTGACAAGCATGAAAAGTTGAGTGGTGTAGTGCCCTGCACATAAAAAATGTGCTTAATAAATATTGGCTATTCTGAACTGGAATAGTGTCCACTCATCAGATTGTCTGGCCAATATTTTTCTACTTTCCCATCCACACAGGAGCAATGGGAGCCACAAAGTTGAAAAGTTACACATACACATTCCTGGCCTGGGGTTTGATGAAACACTCCACTGTTTCTACAAATAAGTCCCCCCTCTCTTGTATTTATATATATATTTTCTGACTGTGCTTTGGTCTTTTTCTACCCAAAGAATTGGAACAAATGTAATTCATCACTGCTTCCTTTTGTATCTTTAAATTTAAAAAGATTATTTCTATATACCATTTAAAAAATCAAAATTGGAAATTTGTAGTAATAATTTTCAACTTGAAGAAGGCTATAAAGACTCCATACATCCTATCATAGATTGAAAAACATTATTTTCTATACCAGTATTAGAAGGTGAAGACTTTTTGTCCAGAGAACTGAAAGGTCTCTCAAATGGCTATCCCCTCCCAAGCTTGGCAGATTGCATCAGGTTTTCTAATTTTTTTTTTCTAGGAATAAAATACAAGATTTAATATCTTAACTTCACTGTGAGGCAAAAAAAAAAAATGTCTACAATATGATTGTCTTCCAACATTTTCCTTTTATCTTGGGTAGTCTTTCTTCCTACACAACCAAAACTCATGGTTGATGTGAAATTTGGTTACATCAGTGAACCATTTCACAAGGATTTCTAGAGCTGGGGATCCAAGAGTTGAAATAAAACCCATTTAATGACAAAAGCAATAAAAATAGAATTCAGGTGTTGTGTGCTGCAGTATTCCCTACAAAATAGACAACAATCGTAAGAGAAAATCATCTTCATATCCAGAGGAAACAGAATAAATGGAAAGAGATGGCCTTGAAAACAAGGTCTCCAACTGATCCTGGGTCCTGTTACAGCTTTGTCCTCCCATTAGCTGGGCTCTGTCTTTGGATTCTGCTCGTCAGTGCATTCCCCTTTTGTTTGAGCTTGTTGGAGGTGTGTATTTGTCACTTGTCACCAAACTACTATAAGTAAGAATTCTGACTCATCTTGGGAGTCAGGAAGCTGGAGCTAATCATACCAGTAGGGAAAGCCTGGCCGATAGCCACAGGATGTAGAGCAAATGACAACTGGTGGGCAATGCTTAGGCTTGAAAGAGCCAGAACAAAAGCAAATCACCTGACTTGAAGCAAAGGGTCTAGAATGGCAGTCAGATTTGACTATTCCTCTGGCAGCCACTAGGAAACAGTACCCTATGTAGGAAAAATAGGTTTATTCTCAAATGCCTGTGTCCTTATCCTTGGGGTTGGGGAGCAACCTTGAAGACTCTAAGCCAGTTCTTACGCTTGTAGGCTGACTCCAATGCAGGACATTCTTTATAGCAGTGCACAGAGGGCCAGAAATGAGAAATTTAATGTAAGTTACAGCTTAAGAACAAACATAGTAGGAAAGAGCAATGGTCCTTGCTCCTCTCATACCTGGTGTCTCAGTTCATTAGTGCTGCTATGACAAACTGTCATAGCCTAGGTGACCGAGAGACAACAGAAACGTATTACTGATAGTCCTGGAATCTGGGAAGTTCTAGATTGAAGTGCTGGCAGACTTAGTTTCTGGTGATGGTTAGCTTCTTTGTTCATAGATAGCCATCTTTCCAGTGTGCCCTTACTTGGCAAAAGGGGCCAGGGATCTCTCAGGGGTCACTTTTATAAAGTTGCTAATCCCATTCTTGAGAGTTCCACCCTCATGACCTAATCACCTCCCAAAGGTCCTACCACCTAATAACCATCAAATTGGGGGTTAGGATTAAAACATGAATTTTAGGGGAGGAAGTGCACACTTTCAGTCTATAGTACCTAAGAAATGAATCAACATCACCTACTCTCATTAGATCCAGATGGCCCTGAACACTGTTAATAAATATATAACTGTAAGAGAGCCAAGTAAAGCACTATGCCGTTTTAGTGATGCAACTGGCTCTTCATCACAGCATTGACATCTTAGAATATGTTTACATGAAAGAGAGAATTCAGATGAGAACATTCCAGACCAAACTTTTGAAATTACATAATCTGAAATAGATGCTTGGCCTGCATTCTTCTCTGAGAAGTCCAAATATCAGTAATTGCAGGGTCCTAGAGTCCATCTGGACTCTTAGTTTTTGATGCTGGCTATAAAGCAGATAAGCACATCAGAGGACAGCGTTCTGTGCTTTCTGTGCTTCAGAAAAGTAAAACTGTTTAGTTGCACAATTGATTGACAAAGAATTATGAAACACCTTATGATTTAGTTCAGTGGAAACTGCCAGAAACCTCTCACCTAAAATCCTCATCTTACCTTGAGAGGTGAGGCAATGCAAAGCTTTTTTGGATAACATGCCTTAACTTTTCAAATTAGTTTACTGCAAGTCTATAAATCGAAACTATTTTTCATTCTTCATTCTGGTGGGCATCCTTTGTCTAGTAGATACGTCTTAGGGTGGAAGACCTTTCTTCTTACCCAGATGTGTTCAGAATGCAATAATTCTCTCCCTCTCTCTTTGTTGCTAATTGTCTTGTCTCTTAAAGCAGCCAATTGAAAGCTGAGTGTATGGGAGGATGTGACTATGAGGCTTTGTTAAATCAGGACCAGTCAGGCTAGACACTGTGGCATAACTAGCATCTACATTTCTGACTGTGAACTTACCCAGATTCCTGATCCTGAACTCTTTACAGTCTATCACATTAATAATGACTATATGAAAATTAAAAATAAAACCTCCAAAAGCCCCTTTTTAAAATATTTGAGCCAAAGAAGTGTTTGAGGACTTCACAGGGTTTTTCTGGTTTGGTTTGGGTTAAA
This sequence comes from Saimiri boliviensis, assembly GCF_048565385.1. Taxonomy (NCBI): domain Eukaryota; kingdom Metazoa; phylum Chordata; class Mammalia; order Primates; family Cebidae; genus Saimiri; species Saimiri boliviensis. The sequence continues at coordinate 20,658,592 of NC_133453.1, read as the reverse complement.
CTTGTGAAGAATTTAATTTGTCCACTTTTCCAGCCACCCTATTTTTTAGAGAGAAACTTCGTTTTCCCACAGTTCTTCTCATAATATACTGAGCTGAGGAACGTGCTCAGCTAAAAATAAGTGGTAATTTAAATTATTTAACATTCATATATGATTAGCACACAAAGGCCTTCACAGATCCTGGGCAGTAGGAATTAATTTATCAAGGTGAGCAGCCCTGCTTTATCGTGGTGGCCTAGACAGGAATTATACAAGTTATATCCATCTTAAATTCTTTTCTAAGGAGGAATGTCGTAGGGCTTAAAATATATATAAATGAATGAGAGGTGAGTTTGAAACCCATAAGCCTCTTTCGACGAAGGGCGCTCTATACACACTATCCAGGCAAATGGATTGCATTTCTGCTTTTATTAATCACAAAGGAGGCACATACTCAACCAGCCAAGACCGGCTTTATTAGTGAATATACATTCCTTGCGCCTAGGTTTATAGTCTGCATGCTGAAAGTGTTTTATATTCTTCCTTCTGGTTATGGCTGTTTAGAGTGATGGAGCTCAAACCCAGTCCTCGTGAATTTCCCAAACAACCCAGTTCACTGATGAGGAGAGTGATGCCTGTCTTTCTGATTGGGTCTGTAGGATGCCACATGCTCCCAGGTAAAAACAAAAGCCAAAATAGCAAATATCTTGTGAAGATTTGATTTGACTACTGCTAAGGACTCAGGAGGTTGATGGGATTTTCCACTCTTCTGCTGGATCTTTCCCTGGTTTGTCCGAAGACTGTGCAGACCAGGACTGCAGTTCTGAAACCTGTATACTTTGTTCTTACCCAGAATTCACCAAAGGGACATTTGACAAATGATTAGATCTGCTTGCCTGTCATAAATCTCAGCCATTAGGGGAGGGAGAGACTGGACTGACACATCACCTCTGAGGACTGGGTTACAGACTCCTCACTGATTTATTGGCCCATTTCTCCTCATTATGAAAGAAGGAAATAGTTTAACTCAAACATTTTGTGGAGACATTTGGTCAGGGTGAACCTCTTCCAGGGGGAAGAGACTCCTGTCTTCATCTTGTTTATTACTCTCCAAAAGCCATTGTTCTATGTAGACACAACCACTAGGCCTCCATCAACAGATTTTTTTTTTCTTGGAAATAATAGATGTTAAACCTTGGAACTTGCTAAGGCCTTTTTGCTTTAGGAAGGAATTTGTTATGATTAACTTGGGTACTTGGAGCCCAAGGGTTCCTGATAGCAAGTGCTGGCTAAAATGTGCAATGATGAAGAGTCAGGGAGATATGGGCTTAAGTCCGACCAGCCACTTCCCAGCTATGTGAGGACCATGCATGTTATTTAACTTCTCAGTCTCAGTTCTTCATCCGCTAAGTGATGGCAATTATAATGCCAATCTCCTAGAGTCAAACGAGTTAGTGCTTGTCACATAGTAAGTGCTCAATAAATAATTGTTGTCATCCATCAGCATCAATCCTGTCATCCCCACAGCATGAGCACCAAGATATGAGCAACCAGTGGGAAGAGGACAGTGTATAATTTTTAGCCTTGCTGTCTCCATTATGTTTTAATTGTTTCCCTGAGGAAACTGGCAATCAACTCCTTGTCTTGGGATTGTGCAGACTTAGTCTTGCATTAAACGTTGCAATCATCTGCATGTACATACAGAATAAATTCCAGTCTCCTTAGCCACATATACACATTCACATCCTTCCTTTAGACCTGGCTTCTAGTTACCTCTCCAGCCTCACTGCACTCCCTATCTCAAAATATATTTTATAAAAAAGACAACATTGTCTGTGGTTTTCTGCTCAGTGCCACTTTCACAACTTGTACATGCTGCTTCCTCTGTCACAAACATAGTTTCCAATTTTCTTATAACATTTTTATTTCTCGTTCAGAAATATTTGATTGGCACATTTTCTCCTAAACTCTCAGATTGATCTCAGTGACCAGAGTCTCCTTGACTCTCCCCTGACTCTGGAGGGGGGGATGAGAAGAGGGAAGACGGCAGCCTGACGATCACAAACATTCCCAAGCTCAAAGCATTGTGGAGACAGCTGCTTCGAAACAGAGTTCTATTGACCCTGCAAACCTATGCCACAGACTTAAAAACTGACAAAGATGTACTCAGCAATAAGGAGGTCTATGCTAAACTCAGCTGGAGGGAACAGCAAGCCTTACAGGTTTGCTAAAAACAAACAAACAAAAAAAACCCTGACTCTCAATGACATATATTACTCATTTTAGCCAGCACTTGCTAACTAAGTGACTCAACAATTATTTATTGAGTAATTACTATTGATGAAATGATTTCCCTAGAGATTATACAATTGCTGCATTTTAATGAAATTGTGTGCATGTAGGTGTATCTTCCCTAATAGACTGGAAGCTCCTCAAGGGTAGGGATTATCAAATCAGTGCCTGACACAGGAAGTTTTCTAAACATAATTTTAAGGGCGTTTTAAGCTTTATGTTGAGATAAAAGGACTATACATGATACTTCCTTCATGTATAAGAATGCAGGAGAAGCAAATGACTCACATACAGATTATTATATATAGAAATATTTATTGATATGTATATAGATGCACAGATTAATATACACACATATATTTCTTTGCTCTGTTAGCTAAGAGGGCATAAAGAAAGGACAGCCCAGCATCAATGAACACATCTAGCACCCAGATGTTGGTTTCAAATAAAGAACTCCAGGGTTCTTTGGAGAAACAGAGGATTCTAGGATATGGCAGGAAACACACAAGATAAGGTTGGAGCATCTTTTAGTGCCATAAAATAAGGAAGTCCTAAAACACAAGCACACACATATACATACACATTGGGAGTATGACAAAAGGAAGAATCTTTAAAAAGAGCTCCTGATGACCAGAAGCTAAAATAATTTGATCAAAAAATTTTGTTGAACTATAACTCAAAATATAAAATAAATATTCATGAATATGTACTAAATAAATATTATAAATACTAGCAATAAATAGATAATTTGATAAGTCAGGAAGGAGAGACAAATCCCCTAAGCACAAAAATCTATGTAACTACTCCAACCTAAAGGATTAGAATGCCGTAACTCTATAGGCTGTGTATTGAGACCTCCTTCCAAAAGGTAGAGTATGGAAAGGGAGGGAGAAAATAACTCTAGAGTTACATACAGAAACCTGATGACTACAACTTCAGCCCGGTGATGGTAGTTAACATCAACAGTGGTAAACCATGTTGATAGCATGCACCCTTGCCATAATATGATGAAAATGAAGCTTTTCCTCTATGCTCTTCCTCCTCAAAACTCATAACCCAGACTAATCATAAGAAATAATCAGACAAATTCTATATGAGGGACATCCTATAATATTCCTAGCCAGTACAAACCAGTCAGGGTCATCAAAAACAAGGACAAGTCTGAGAAACTGTCATAGCCAAGAGGAGCCTAAGGAGATATGATGACTAAATGCAGCATGGTACCTAGGTGAGATCCTGGAATAGAAAAAATAAATAAATAAATAAAGCATTAGGCTGTGCATGCTGGCTCACGCCTGTAATCCCAGCACTTTGGGAGGCCGAGGCAGGCGGATCATGAGGTCAAGAGATCAAAATCATCCTGGCCAACATGGTGAAACCCCATCTCTATTAAAAAATACGAAAATTAGCTGGGTATGGTGGTGTGCACCTGTAGTCCCCGCTACTCAGGAGGCTGAGGCAAGAGAATTGCTTGAACTCAGGTGGCTGAGATTGCAGTGAGTTGAGATTGTGTCACTGTACTCCAGTCTGGCACCTGGCAACAGAGCGAGACTCTGTCTCAAAAAAAAACAAAAAAAAACCAAACAAACAAAAATTAGGTAAAAGCTAATGAAATCTGAATAAAGCATAGATTTTAGTTGATAATCATGTGTCAGTAGTGGTACATTAATTGTAACAAATGTGCTATACTAAGGTGTGATGTTCATAATAGGTGCAACTGTGTGTGGGGTGGGGATGGAAACGTAAGAACCCTGGGAACCATCTCCTCAATTTTTCTGTAAATTAAAAACTGCTCTAAAAATGAAGTCTGGTAAAAATTACTAAATAGCCAGGAATGGTGGTTCACACCTACAATCTCAACACTTTGGGAGGCCGAGATGGGAGGATTTCTTGAGGCCAGGAGTTCGAGACCAGCTTGGGCAACAGAGTGAGAAATCATTCCTACAAATAATAATAATAATAATTAGCTGGGCATGGTGTTGCAGGCATGTAGCCACAGCTACTCAGAGGCTGAGGTGGAAGGATCACTTGAGCCTGAAAGGTTGGGGCTATAGTAAGCTATGAGTCACTGTACTCCAGCCTGGGTGACAGAGCGTGAGGCTCTGTCTCAAGCAAAAAGACAGACTAAAAAACGAAAAAAGCAAATGAAAGAAACAAAATCAAAATTTGTTGAATAACACTGAAGAAATATACCACTTATTTCTTAACACAGCATGGTACCTGTGTTAAGATGCACCTTTTCCTAACATATCTAAATAGTTCATGCAAACAAATTTATACCACAGATTAAGTCAATAATTGCCTCTACTTTCTGCTGTATTATGTGTGTAGTTATGTCTGGAATGAAGATACTTCACATGGAATCTTTCCCACCATAAGAACAACACGTTCTAGGAACACTTAGATTGTTTTCTGATCAGTCGCAATCCTATCTGAAGATGCATCCACTCTCATCCTTGCTTAGTGTAAATCAGTGTCCTGCTCATGAGAAAGGACTATTCCAATTTCATTTAAGGGCTGACTTAGCAATGATCAAATGCACTTGGTTAGAAAAATTAAAAGCATTATAATGGCCACTTAAGTATTTTGGGAAACTTAAGGTGGGTGAGAGAAGGCTAGGCACCACCCTCTTTGGGTGAGTTTAGGCAGAAAGAGGTGTTTGCTTATCTCACATCAGCAAGGAATGAACCTAGATGCTGGCACTCAGAAACCATCACATTCCACATGAGCTCCATTCTGGTCTGTGCTTGTGGCCACAACCAGTGACTTATTTTCTGGGCAGTAAATGTTTTGGCTCAAGCAGAAACTACTGAAGTTAGCACTCTTAAAGTGTTAACTTTAGACTTGATAAAGAAAAGCTGAAAAGTTAGCTTGCAACTCCTAAATGACCCTGCGTTTAGATTTGTGCTTAATTTTATCTACGCGGTTCTGTGTCTTTGCTGAGAGCCTCAGCTAAGTCCTTTTGACAAACAGTGGTGTGGGGGAAAAAGAGAGGATGTCTGCTTGACAAGGTGGCCCAGGTCAGCAAATTAATGTTCCTCCTTGGGGCCAGAGCTGACCAGGAGAAAGATGGCTCTGACCTTGAGTTTCACACTGGAGACCTGCAGAGGTGGTCCATCATGGAGGGAGAAAGACAGGCAGGAAAAAAACCATAGCAATTTTGATGAAGTTATTGGATACATTCACTTACCATTTAAACTCTAAGACCCATTCATACTAATGTAGACAAAACATCCAAGTGATAGAATGAATGTCTTTTATTATCAGACATTTGTAGGGTTGTCAGACCAACATACGCTGAGGTACAAGAAACTGGTTAAGATTTCATTCACAATTCTTTATACTTATGCTGAGCCTTCAGCTTTTCAAACTGCTTTGCAAATCTGCAGTCACCCACTGACTCCAGCCCAGTTTTCCAGACAGTATTTTCTCCCATTTTCCCTCAGGGAAAAAAAAAAATCAAGAGATGAAATAGTTTTACACTGCCTTGGAAAGTTGACATACTATGATTTTATAAGTCAGTGGGAACTGGTGGTGGTGGGAGGAGGGCAGTAAGGTATAGGAGTTAAAGAGCATAGGGTCCTGTGCAAAAAGAAAAGGGGGCTTTTGGCAAAAATTCACTAAACATTTCAAGATGGTGACAGCGGAGCATTAAAGAAAGCACACTCCATGGGAGTGTCCAGGTCATATGCCATGAAGCTAGCCCTGGTCTGGAGTATCACAAAAATGGCCTCAGATCCTGGCTTTGCTTTTTGCATATTGTGTCACTTTGGGCAAGTTTCTCAAACTCTTGAAAAAGAGTAACAGTATCTACCTCATTTTTAGAGCATTATGTAAGACCATGTATACAAAGAACAAAGTATGTTGTATTATGCCGTAAGCACTCAAGAAACTAATAAGGGGCCAGGCACGATGACTCATGCCTATAACCCAAGTACTTTGGGAGACCAAGGCAGTTGAATCACCTGAGGTCAGGAGTTCAAGACTAGCATGGCCAATATGGCAAAACGTCATCTCCGCTAAAAAATGTAAACATTAGCCAGGCGTGATGGCAGGTGCTAATCCAGCTACTTGGGAGGCTGAGGCAGGGAGAATTACTTGAACCCAGGAGTGGAGGTTGCAGTGAACCAAGATCGTTCCATTGTACTCCAGCCTGGGCAACAGTTTAAATAAAAATAAAAATAATAATAACAATATTAATAACAGTATAACCAGGACTCAGGGGTTGGGTTGGTGGCACTGAATCACAGCCCCCTAGAGCTGTTTCTAGAAGGCAGATGTGGTGTGGCCAGGGCCAGCAGAAACTGCTGCCCCTCCCCAGCTGGCTGTTGGTTCCCACCTTCAGGCCTCAGAAAACACCACCTGGAACTGGCATTCGACACTCCTCATAGCATAGAAAAGACCAGAAAGTAATGTCAGCAAACTGCTCCTCTGGTTCCCTCCTTGACAGGGGCATATGTTTCCATTTACCTTACATGGTCTTGTTCTTCCAGAGCCCTAGTCCCTTACCACGGTCTGAAATTTCCTGAGGGCCTAGTGCTTGACCTCCACACCTGGGTCTGTTGAGTTGGCTTCCTGCTGCCGCCCCTGCCCTTCGGCCTGCCGTCCACCCGCTTGATGCCTGTCCACCCTCTTGTTGACCTTCTGTGGGCCAGACCTCATAGCGTGTGTGCCCTGTGGCCTTTTTGTCTCTACACTCTCTCTGGCCTGACACCGTGACGTCTGTATTTGCCCTCGGGCTGCCTGCTGACTCTTTGTGCAGCCCTTTGCCTCTGTTGTACATCCCCCACCCCCAGTTTTGGCTCTTTGCCCAAAACAGTGACCCTAAGGGGCTGGGGGCTTGTCTACCAATGCCCCAAAATACACTGGTAAAATGCAGTTCATTTATCCACCGAGAATAGCGTAGCCCTGCTATCCCCGTGGTCATAAGGACATGGAACAACAGCTCATGGAAATTTCTCCTTGATCTGGGTGCGCATCAAGCAGCGATTCATTGAGTTCAACCACTGACAGTGTCAGTCGCTCAGCTTTAATCAGCAACATTGAAGAAAGCTGTTATCTTCCCACAGAGTCCTCCTCCCTTTCCCCTGACTCTGGAAAGGCAGAATGGTTGGACAATCTTTCCTTAGGGGTCAGCAAGAGTTCTCCATGAACATGTTTCTTTGTTCTTTATGGTTTGATTATATTCACTTAAAAGAAATTCAAGTAGGCTTAGTGCAGAATTAACCCTTTGGGATTATTTGTTAGTTGACAATCCCTAATGCCAGGCCATTGGTTTTTCATTTTGTAGGTATTGTGGCAGTGAGCCAAGTTGCAGTGGGAAGATTAATAGTCCATCTACCCAGGTTTTGGTGTGTTTAACATTGTGCGAGAGCAGTGTGAACTTCCCTAACACCAGTAGGTGCTTATGGTCTAGCTGAGGAAACCCAATGTGCTTTTAAAACATGCACCTGTAGATACTTGAAATTTATTCCAGACAATGGTTTTCCTGACAGATAAGTGCTTCTCAAAGCAGGGTCTGGGCATTTGATAGTTTGCAGGTATCTCCAGCAGTCTACAACTCGGGAGTCTCTCAAGAATCACGTGATTATATTAACATTATATTACTTGGCAACCTTATGTGTAATCACTTTCTTCCTCCTGAATTCCTTTCTTCACTCATGGAGACATCTCTTTCTAGATTCTCCCTCTACCTCATAGGCAACTTTTCTGTCTCCTTGAAGTTTCTTCTCATATCCCAGACTTTCAGATATTGGAACATCCCCTACCTTTGTACTAAGGGAAACGCTGCCAGGTGCTCCTGCAAGTTCTCTCTTGACTCGCCTCTTCTCTGGCCAGCTTTGTGCCCTGGGAGGCTGACCTCTTGAATGACATCATGGACTTTAGTGCCTGTTTGGTTGTGTCCTCCCAGAACTCATGTGTTGAAGTCCTAACCCTAGTCCCTCAGTATGTGGGGCTTCAGCAGGTTTTTGCAGATGTAGTTAAAATGGGGCATACTAGAGTAGGGTGAGCTCCTGTCCAAAATGACTGGTGTTCTCATAAGAAGGGGAGTTTGCACAGAGGCAGGCAGACTGGGAGAACACCATGTGAAGGTGAAGGTAGAGAAGATGACACGCTGTTGTGCCAAACTTCTATTGACCCCTGTGGGGATGGCACCAGGTTCAAGAGCCAAAGAAAAGACCCAGAGCCAGCAAATGAGATGTAGAGTTTACATACAGGGAAGAGAGTCCAGTGGTGGCAGGCTGGGCTGGAGAACTGCCTTACATATAGTCCAGTGTTTGGACAGGATAGGCCAGTGGCAGCAGGCTAAGCAGAAGAACCATAACCACCTGCAAAAGACAGGCATTTTCTACGGCATTTTCACTTAGCACCCTTTCTCTAACAACCTCCATCTGGCAACCTTCATTCAACCCACACTTAGGGGCTTGAGTATGATCAGTGGGCTCAGATGTTCCTTATAGACAGGGGACAGATGTCCAGGTTAACCACTCCCAGATTCCTTGGAATCACATTCAGTGCATCTGCTGTAGAGAGTCATTCTCAGGATTTGCTTAAACTATTGCTATCAGGTGCATCTACCATACACACATCTGCAAGCCAAGGAATGCCAGCATTGCCAGCAAACCACCAGAAGCTATGGAGAGGAATGGAACAGATTCTAACAGCACAGTGTCGTGTGTAATTGCCTTATGCCTTCCTACAGCTTTGAAATCCTTTGAAATAAATATTCCTCTTGCTGTGCAGAAGCTCTTTAGTTTAATTAGATCCCGTTTTTCAAGTTTTGCTCTTGTTGCAATTGCTTTTGGCGATTTCATCATAAAATCTTTGCCCATGCCTATGTCCTGAATATTATTGCCTAGATGTTCTTCCAGGGTGTTTATAGTTTTGGGTTTTACATTTAAATACAGACAGCCTACATAATGGGAGAAGATTTTTGCAATTGATGTATGTGACAAAGTTCTAATATCAAAAATCTACAAGGAACTTAAGCAAATTTGCAAGAAAAAAGAAACAACGCCATTACAAAGTGGGTAAAGGACATGAACCAGACACTTATCAAAAGAAGACATACATGTGGTCCACAAATATATAGAAAAAAGCTCAACATCACTGATCATTAGAGAAATGCAAATCAAAACCACAATAATATACTATCTCGTGCCAGTCAGAATGATGATTATTAAAAAAAAAAACGAGATTTAACACGTGCTGTCAAGGTTGTGGGGAACTAGGAACACTTTTGCACTGTTGGTGGGAATATAAATTAGTTCAATCATGGTAGAAGAAGCATAACAATTCCTCAAAGATTTAGAACCAGAAATACCATTTGTCCCAGGAATCCTATTACTAGGTATATACCCAAAGGAATATAAATAATTTTATTATAAAGATGCATGCACACATATGTTCATTGCAGCACTTTTCCTAATAACAAAGACATGGAACCAACCGAAATACCTATCAATACTAGACTGAATAAAGAAAATGTACATATATACCATGGAATACTATGCTGCCATAAAAAAGAATGAGATCATGTCCTTTGTAAGGACATGAATGAAGCTGGAAGTCATTAACCTCATCAATCTAACGAGGAACAGAAAACCAAATACCGCATATTCTCACTTACAAGTAGGGGTTGAATGATGAGAACACATAGACACAGAGAGGGGAACAACACACAGTAGGGCCTGTCAGAGAACAGTGTGGAGGAGAGAGCAGCAGGAAAAATAGCTAATACATGTGGGGCTTAATATCTAGGTAATGGGTTGATAGGTGCAGCAAACCACCAAGGTTTACCTATGTAACAAACCTGCACATGCTGCACAGGTACCTTAGGACTTAAAATGAAGTCAAATATCAATCAATCAATCAATCAATGTATGTTTCTCAACTTATCCTAAATTTGAGCATGTCACTTGTCTCTCAGGGCACTAGCTTGTATGGATTTTCCCTCTTTTCTAGACACACTACTCTCTTCCTCATCTCCTACGGGCACAAGACTATCTCCAAATATTGTCTCTATGCTAGATGTTTCCAGTGAATTCCAGACTCTTCTAATTGCCCACTCATGACTTCTCCTTAGTTGTTTAATAGGCATCGTAAACCTTTACATATCCAAAGTTAAGTTTTTGATATTGTCCCACACTCGTTCCTCCTACAATCTTCTGCGTCACTAATTGTCACTCATTCTTCTAGTAGCTTGGGCCAAAAATTTTGGAGTGACCTAGGTTTATGTAACTCCAAGATGTGTCTCTGACATCTCTCATTCAATCCACTAATACATCTTGTTCTGTCTGCATAAAAACATCAATATATCCAGTTTGGAGAAGTTGGTGGTCTTGTGCATTGTTAGTGGGAATAGAAAATGGTGTCGCTACAGTGGAAAACAGTTTACCAGTTTCTCAAACGATTAAACATAGAACTACCATATGACTCTGCAATTCTGTTATTTGGCATTGTATCCAAAAGAATTAAAATCAGAGACTGGGACAAATATGTATACACAATTTCCATATCATCTTTATTCACAATAACCAAAAAATGGAAACAACTCAAATGTTCATCAGTGGATAAGTGGATTACCAAATGTGGTATCAGTGTACAATGGAATATTTCAGCAATAAAACACAATGAAACTTTGAGACGTACTACAATATGGATAGACCTTGCAAACATTACACTTAGTGAAATAAGCCAGACACAGAAGGACAAGCATGATTCTGCTTATATAAGGTACCCAGAATAGTCAAATTCAGAGAGACAGAAAATGGATGGTGATTGCCAGGGGCTTGGGGAGCAAGAGAGGGAGAGTTATTATTTAATGGATACAGTCTTTTCTGGGGGTGATAAAAAATTTTGGGGCTGGGGATGGTGGCTCACACCTATAATCCCAGCACTTTGAGAGGTCAAGGAGGGTGGATCACCTGAGGTCAGGAGTTCAAGATCAACCTGATCAACATGGCAAAACCCTGTAGCCACTAAAAATACAAAAATTAGCTGGGTGTGGTACTGAGTACCTGTAGTCTCAGCTTCTTGGAAGGCTGAAGCAAGAGAATCACTTGAACCCAGGAGGCAGAGCTTGCGGTGAGCCGAGACCACACCACTGCACTCCAGCCTGGGTGACAAAGTAAGACTCTGACTCAAAAAAAAAAAAAAAAAGTTTTGCACATAGATAGTGGGATGGCTGCACAGCATTGGGGGAGGTATTTAAAGCCACTTGATTGTATACTTATGAATGGCTAAAGTGATAAATATTATGGTATATATACTTTAACATGAGCAAAAATTATATACACACACATGTCTGTGTAACATAAATACACACATATATGTTCAGAATTTTCTCCCTTCTCACCACTTCCATTAACACACCTGGGTATGGGCCCCATTGTGCCTCTCGGCAACGATTGCAGTAGCTCCCTCCCTGGTCTCTTCACTTCCAAGTTGCTTCACCATAGTTTATGCTACACAAGAGTCAGCCAGAACAATCTTGTTAACATCACAATATTCAGATTGTGCCATTCCTCCATTTAACACCCTTAGGCATTTCCCATGTCTTCGAGAGTAAAAGTCCAAGTCTTTAGAGTGGCCTGCAAGGCTCTCCATGATCAGGCGTCAAGCAGCCTAAGTCTAGTCTCCTGCCTTCTCCTCTCACTCTCCATTCTCACACCATGTCTGGTATCCTTATAACTCTCCCTCTTCTTGCTCTTCCTCAGTCACCTCAGGCCTAGTCTCCTTCCATCCCCCCCTCCTCTCCCTCTGCCCAACCACGCTGCCCTCCTTGCTTCTCCCTGAACATACCTCATCACAAACTCAGATCAAGTGCCTGCTGGGTGCCAGACATCATTCGCTGCTCCTCCTGCATGGAAGGTCTTCTCCTTCACTTCTGTCAGGCCCAGCTCCCATCTCATCACTGAGGCCTTTCTTCACACCAGTTAGGTAATATTAAGCAACCCCCACCCAGACACTCCCTAGGCTGCTTTATTTGCCGCCATAGAAATTACAAGTATCAGGTGCATGGAACGTACAGCATTGCTTACTTGATTATTGTTGGTATTTATCTCCCCACCAGGACCCTTGAAGGCAGGAACTTTGTTCACTGGTGCCTCCCCTGCACCTAGAATGATGTCTGGCACCCAGTATACACTTGACACATATTCCATGAATAAATGAATGAAGGAAATATCTATGCTTCTATTCCTGACCCAGATGAATAATTAATGCAATTAATAAAACTTCAGACATTTCTAATTGGGGTCTGTTTCTGACATTTAGCCTATTTTTGTTTTCTTTATTATGTCAACTTTTTTTTTTTTTTAATAGGGTCTTGCTCTGTTTCCTGTGCTGGAGTGCAGTGGCATGATCTTGGCCCACTACAACCTCTGCCTCCCAGGCTCAAGCTATTCTCATGTCTCAGCCTTTCGAGTAGCTGGGATTACAGGTACCTGCCACCATACCTGGCTGAATTTTGTACTTTCAGTAGAGACGGGGTTTCACTATGTTATCCAGGCTGGTTGAACTCCTCAGCCCAGGTAATCCACCTGCTTTGGCCTTCCAAAGTGCTGGGATCCATTTTTAGAATCGAGGGTATATGTGCAGGTGTGTTACCTGGGTATAAAGCATGATTATGAGGTTTGGAATACGAATTATCCCCTGTCACCCAAAGCCCATCATTTAAAAAAAAAATATTTACTTTCCACTCGAAACTAGAGCACATAGAAGAAGTGAGTCACAGAGCCTTGAGGCCAGTTATATCTCCTTATGCCTGATCTGCTTTGCTTAGGTCTCCAGGCTTATGGCTTGCCTTTCTCCATGCACTATTTTAGACTCTGGCAGCACTAGACTCTACTGAAGTTCTTACGATGCACTGTGACCTTCCTTATCCCTAGCCCCTTACTCAGAGTATCAGTCAGGGTTCTCCAGAAGAAGAGAATGAACAGGATAGATAGATGATAGATAGATAGATAGATAGATAGATAGATAGATAGATAGATAAATATAATAGATAGATATGAAGATATAGAGAGATAGATACATTATAGGTAATTACTGCTTTCACAGTGATGGAGACAGTGAAATCTCAAGGTCTGCCATCCGAAAGCTGAAGACCTAGGAGAACCAAGGGCGGAACCCAGAGGGCTGATAGAACCAAGTGCTGAACCAAGGACTGAACCCAAAAGCCCTTAGTCTGAACCCAAAGGGCTGATAACCAGGATAACCAGTGCTGTAAGTTTTAGTCTGAAAGCCAAGAAGCTTGACAGCCAAGAAGAGCTGATGTTTCAGTTTGAGTTCAAAGGCAGAAAAGACCAATGTTCTCGCAACTGCAGTCAGGCAGGAGTTTCCTCTAACTCGTAGTTGGATCATCCTTTGTGTTCTGCTCAGGCCTTTGACTGATTGGTTGCTGGCCACCCACATTAAGGAAGAAAATCTGCTTTACCCAGTTCTAATGATACAAATGTTAGTCTCATCAAAACACCCTCACACACATACCCAGAATGTTGTTTGACCACATATCTGGGCACCCATGGCCCAGGCCATTTGACATACAGAATTAACCATCACACTCTATTTTAGCCCTCCCTTCACCTGACTGTCTTTTACTCGTAGGTCTCAGTTGGGATGCCCCTTTTGGGAAGTGGGTTCCAAGTACCTCAGGTCATGATTAACGTTTTGTCGAATGTATTCAGATCAAATGCTTTCCTCCTATCATGATTCTACACCTCTGGATTGTGAGTTTGGTTTGATTTAAGGAGCAGCTTTTTAAACTTGTGACTGCATACTAAAGCCTGGCACAATGCCTGCAGCAGAAAAGGCTCTCCAGATTATTTTCTTCAACTGTGCATATGAGCGATGGTCCACAGAGGGCGTGGAATCCCAAATTCCTTTCAGCAGGGAACATGAGGAAGAGATGCTAAGACAGTGAAAGAAAAGGAAGATAGTGAAATGTGCATGGTAGTAAGATGCATGGTGTGATAGTATCTTACAAATTCTAAGGCAAATGGCATCCTGTGTAATCATTGCACAATTTATTGCATCAGAAAAACTTCAAGGAACCCAGTCTCTGACCTGGCAGGCTTTCAGGACCCTCATACTTCAATTCTATTCAAATAGTGGACATGGGCTAACAGCTTCAGCTTCATAGGAGCTCTGTCAGAAATGCATACTCTCAGACCTACTGAATAAAAATCTGCATCTTAATGTAATCTCCAGGTGATGTGAGAAGCCTGAGAAGCTCTGAGCTATGGCTACTAACCAGTTTCATAAATATGGGGATCTTGCTTAACCTCTAGACCAACATCTCCTCATCTGTAAAGTGGGGACAGTGATACCCAGAGTTGTTGCAATAACTAAATGAGATCCCTCCTGTTGGCTGCAGTGTCTGGAGTAGAGTAGATGTTCAATGGGTTTTAATTTTCCATTCATCGTGAAAGCCATGGGTCAATGGAAGTGGACAGAATGATCACTGTGTCTGCACTCTAGCTGCCATGATGGGTTTCTGCTCACCTCAGTACTGATGCTCTCACAAAAAGCTTACCTTTGCTAATTTCCTGATGAGTTTTATGCAGAGGGCTTCATCAGTGCCATAAGGTTTGCCCATACCAACCATAGTTTTGTTTGTTTGTTTTTACTTTGAATATTGGTTTCTTTCATTTCTGGGATCCACTTTGGATATTTTCTTGGATATTTACCAACATTCACTGAGTACCAGTTATACTAAAGTTCTGTGTTAGATGCTGTTACAGACTCAGAAGATAAATAAAACCAACGCCCTGTCCTGAATGAATTTATAAAATAGTAGAGGAACATAAACACATATGAAGTCAGAAATTGAGAACTGCCAGCCAAGGTGCTAAGAAAGTTAGAGAATGGAAACGTTTCTTCTTAGTATATAGTTTATGTTTCCCTAGTAGCTGTCGTCTCAATTTATTTCTCATTATTGAAATACATATTTAATAAGTGGTACTCAGGCTCACCCTACAAAATTAATGTTCACTTTTTACTGTGCTCTTGTTTTGAGCGAGACTTACTCTCTTTCATATTTTAAAAATTGGAATTAATATGCTCTTTCAGAATAGTTCAATTTAATTACTACTTTAAAATTCAAAGAGAAACATCATTAAATATTAATAGGCCAATCTGCAAAAACAAATTTCTCTGGAAGTTTGGCATAGGCGAATGCAGATTTGAGAAAGTATGACAGCCCTTGAGAAATAATAGGACTAAGAAGCAGTTTGCATCCTCCAGGCCTCATTTCCTTACTCATAAAATTGAGTCTTAGAACTGTGACCCCCCAGGTTCTACAGGTCTCTGCTGGTGGCATTAAGAAAAATAGCCGTTAAAGATGCAGCAAACCACCATGGCATGTGTATACCTATGTCATAATCCTGCAAGATCTGCACATGTACCCCAGAACTTAAAGTATAATAATTTTTTTAAAAAGCCATATAGGTACTGTTGGTGAGAGAAGGGAACTGAAGTGATATGCAAAACAGAGTGACTAGGACAGTGGAGAACCGGAGAAACCTGCTTTGGGTGAGAGGGTAGATGTCACGTCACTTGGGTCCCGCCAATGTGCCCTGCAGAATGTCCAGAACTTCCTTTTTAGAGGAAGCCAGAAATCTGTATTTTAATGTAAAATATCCTGTTTTTATTTTTATATTTTAAAATATTGGCTCAATTTTAAGCATAATCCTTGCCAAACCAAGCATGTCTATATTCTAAATTAAGTCTTCTGGCTTCAAGTTTGCAACTTTTCACCTATGCCAAGGGCCTATGAGCAGTCAATCATCAATCACAGTTACCTAGCAGACTTGACCCACAAGTCAGTGATTCTCAGCCCAGACAAAACATTCGCCTCATCTGGAGAGTATTTTACAACTAGCAGGTCCTGGGTCCCACCTGCAGCGATTCTGATTCAATCAGTCTTGGGTTGGTCTCTGACTTCAGCAGCTTTCAAAATGCCTCAGATGATTGCAATGTGCAGCTGGGTTTGAGAATCGCTGGTCTCCAGGAATCGTCTCTCTCTCTCTCTACCTGGCTGCCACTGCTCACCTTGCTCCCATGGCTCTCGGGTCCCCAGGACTGCCTAAGTCCTTCTTCAGCAACATTCACCTTTTTCATTGTTCCAGAACATTCATTGGTGATGAGAGACTATAAAAAAGTCATAGCTTGCTTCCTTTCTGAAGGATGTTGTGATTTTGGCTCATTTGCAGTTCACGACAACTCTTCTCCAACAGCATGCCATAGGCCATTTTCTCAGGTTCCCATTTTTCCACCAGCTGCAGAGCAGGAAGGGAAGAATCAAAGTGGATATCCTCTTGCAATTTTTCAATTTTATGCTCCCTAAACAATATTCATAACAAGCGCTGTGATAAATTTCTCATTTACTGTCACAGTTGTTCTACTGTGTTGGTGTACTTTTATATTTTTACTCCCTCTAAGTATTGAAAACAAATTAAATTCAGCAAAATAGAAGATCCAGGGAATACAACAAATAATTATTCCTGCCAAGCATGAGTATTTAGCACCTGCATGTTTGGGAAACGTTCAAATTGGTTTGCTTTGTATATGCTGTAAAAGTGCTCCCTGGAGCTAAGGAAATCTCTTTTGGATTTACTTGTTATTTATGTATTTATTTGATTTTTTAAATGTAGGCAATAGGCAAATTGGGTTAGGTTGCAAGGTCTCTGGGTACAGCTACAAGATTCTGGAATATTGCATTTGGTCTGGATCTCATATTGGAGTCAGGTTTGGGTTATTAATCTGTGGACCTGGGGGTGGATGGATTATATTAAAGTAAGACTTTCTACGCTTTCATATCATTCATTTTTGTCACGCAGCATTATATTTCTCAGTGGCTAAACCTCCACAAATGGCTCATAAATATTTTGTGAATGAAGGTTTGGGGATGATAGTTTGTCGTAGCAAGAGTGAATTGATGCAAGGGATAGAAGAAAAGGAAAGTGAGCTGCAGAATTTTCACTGCTCCTGCATATCACGGAGAACTGATTTAGAGGCCTGTGTAGTTTCTCCTTAATTACTTCAGAGATGGTTTTGGAAAATGCAACTCTAAATGGAGCGCAGGATGATTTATGGCACTATTTTATGAGATGGAATTAAAAATTCAAACCAGAATGTGTAACTGTGGCAGCATGGGGCTACTCATTAAGAGGCAGTGAACGCTGCCATTCATTTGCCTGCACCTGCTGGGGGTGGGTGGGGGGGAACACGCTGATACCTGCCCACTTGACTGGCCTTGGCAAGAACAAGAGCTTCCTGGATCAGTGACTGGAGAAAAACTCTGTGGGGAGGTGGGAGAAACTCCCCAACTTCTGTAATGAGAACAGTTGGCAACTTACAAGGTACAGGACAGTCGGCATTCTCGCAGTGTGGAATCCAGACACACAGTTCTGCAATTTACGAGCCTGTGGCTCAGCTTTTTTTTATCTGTCAAATGGAACTGGTAACAACCACAGGCTGCTCTGTAAAGATGACATAAAATCATATATGGAGAAGCCACTGGTGATCTAGATCAGGCGATGCAAATGTGAATTATAGTGTGTTATTATAAAAAATCTCCAAGGAAACTGCTTCAGTGTCTTTTACTGTTATTATTAGCATGAAGCAGACCAGTTGTTTCGCAGCTTGGTGGTCTACCTAGGAGGTGTGCTGGAGGTCACGAAGAACCCGATTTTGTGAAAATTCTCTGGATTTTGCCCATTAGCATCCATCTAACCTTGGTGGAACTCTGGTTGTGTGCACAGGATATTGGGTCAGTACTCATGGTCTCCTCACATGTGCAAAAAAGATGCAGTTTCTTCATCTAATCTATAAGAAATATGCTTTTTCTTAAGATCACCCTTCCACTACATTGTAGGGATAGATCAACTGGAGTCTGAGAGAGGCGAAATTATCTTTTCAGATTTCTCAGCCTCTAAGAAAAAATGCTAAGACCTCTCAAGTTCCCTTATTTCCAACCCAACAGCCCTCTAAAATGGTTCATGTGACCTTGAGGCAGCAGACTGATGGAATCCTAAGTCCCAGGCAGAATCTTTTGCTGGCTTTGCTCTCTGAGTGATGTTCTTGTGTCCACCTGGTCTCTGTCAGCATCTGTAGCCAGCAAAAGTTGCGGTGGGTTGGTTCACTCTTGCTCCATTGGGTTCGGTAGCCTTCTTCTGCAACTTGACCTCACCTGGATTCTTTGTCATCCTCTGAGTTTTAGCCACATCCCCTTTCCACCCCTGGTGTGGTCCTGATATAAGGTTCCTTCTCTCCTCATGATTAGAGCCCTGTTGCTTCCGAACTCCATTGCCTTGAAGTTATCCCTCACAGACTGGCAGGAGGTCCTGGGCCCCACCCACACTACACCAGAAACAAGAGTGGCTCCAGTAAGTTAAACCCTGGTCATTCCTCTGTTGACAATGTTGGGGTCGCTAATTACCTTGATGTCATTCTCTCCCCTCACCTAGTCCTCACCAGTCTCTACCAGAATCTGTTCTAGAGTTCTCTGCTTTTGACTTTTTCATCTATTAGCTAAATTATCTAAAATTTTTTTCTTCATCCCTGAGTCAAAGTCTTGACTCTTGCCCTCCTGCCTCATGGACTCAGTAACCAGGAACCGCCAAAGGCTGGCTGGACTTGTGTTTGTTCCATAGCACATATTCATTCTGTTTTGGCAAACCATCTTATGGCCTGGTTGTCATGGATGGAAGGGTCATCTTCCAACACTACAAAAACACTTTAACATCTGAGTCCTCCAGGTTTGGTTCTGGTTATGCAAATTTGCTTTAACTTTTAGATAAATATTTTTCAACAAAGCCTGGCTTCAGAGGCTTTTGTCTTACTGCAAAATCTTATTCTGAATGATAAACATAAGCATAGCTATTTCTTTCACACATACCCCCTCTCCTAAACACTCAGAGACCATGTATCAGATACCGTTCTAGGTGCTAGGGATACAATGGAGAAGAAAACGGTAAATTCCTGCTTCCAAGAAGCTGTCTTTCTAGTGCAGAGTGACAGGCAGTAAGCCAACTGAATAAGCAAAATAAATATACAAGGTGTAGATATGTGATATGGAGGAAAATAAAGCGAGAGAGGATAAGTGATGCAGATGAGTTTCTGGACTTTAAGAGTGACATTTGAACTAGACTTGATGGATGCAAGAAAGAAAACCATGGCATATGGATTATCTGAGAGAAGGCCATGCTAACAAAGGTTATATAAAAAATTAAAAATAGAAAAGCATGTTAATATTTTCAAAATATCCTGACAATTTGGCATCACTGATCCTAAAACTGTTTGATGCTTTGTTTTAGTCAGGTATACCCAGACTAAATATTATTAACAAATTATTGTTTCTAAAATGCCACAAAGATCAAGTCAATAATCTCTGGAGACTCTTTATTACTTATTATAACAAAGTCATTTATTTATTCATATAGAATATAATAAGAGCTGTGGGTAAACAAAAATGAATCTGGTATTGTGATATAGTTCCTTCTTATAAGGAGCTCTTGATGAGTCAGAGAAGAGAGACTTAATAATAAAACTGTGTAATAAGATTGATGCCAGACATGAATATGGGGTCTTTTGGAAATATAGAGGCATCTAATACGACCTAGGTGGAAGAGGGAAGTCAGAAGAGAACTTCTCAGAGAAAGCAATACTGATCTGGATCTTAAAGGGCGAGTAGAAGTTACCCAAACAATGCTGTGGAAGAGGTGAACAAAGCAGAAGGGGCAACATCGTTAGTGCATCCAGATGGGCCATGCAAGGTGAGCTAAATGTGGCTCATAGCTCCCGGAAGGAAGGCGTCAGGTGGGTGGTGATGAGAAAGGAGGCTGGAGGTGTGGACACAAGTAGAAAAGCCAAATTAAGTCCAGATTCCTTCACCAGCACATCTTCCTTACAAGGCACATTTCCAGCAGTGAGTCAACTCCAGCCTTTGCTCTGTTTGGGCTGAGCTGGATGTCCGAGTGTCTTCCCTCTGCTACTCATTCCTATAAAGAGTATGTGTTTCTCAAGTCCTGACTACAGCCACCATAGCCTGGGAGCCCTCCTTCATTGTGGCTGCCCAGGTGACCTAACCAATATTTACCTTAGGTTCTACTCAGGCTAGCTCAGTCACTGCCCTCTCTTGTTATTTAAATGTTTCATGTATATATTTTCATTTTATGGATTAACAATTTGAGGGCACGAATGACCCTATGTTTCTCTCATACTGTCCAGCATAATGCTCTGCATACTCAGAATGTATTTGTTAAAAAAATGCATTTTATTATTTTAAACCTGCATTGTCCAATATGGTAACCATGAGCCCCAGACAATTACTTAAATTAAGATGATATATGAACCTTCAGTTTCTTGATCTCATTAGTCACGTTTCAAGTACTTTGTACATGCATGGCTAGCGGCCGGTCTATTGGGCAGCACAGAAAACATTTCCATCATCACAATTGGCCATCACCGCTTTAGAATACTTTTTAAAAGGAATTTCCAGGTGAGAACTGCTTCAGGCCATTTTTGGAATCATACCTATAAATTGTCAAAAGAGTGCCAGTCAATTCTATTGCACATGATATTAAAGTTATTGATGAAACATTAAAATATGACTCCAGGTAATTTATTTTTACAAGCTTGGCAATACACAAAATGTAGATATTTATTGAAGAAATAAAAATAATAGCACTTTATTGATGTCTACTCTGTGCCAGGTAGTATACTAATATGCTATATATTTTTATGCTATATATCTTTCAATCTTTAGCCCTTTGAAATATATATTATTAAAGAAGAGGAAACTGAGGTCATTCTTGTGAAATAAATTACTTAGGATATACAATCAGGAAGAAGTAGAGCCAGTATCCTAACCCAGAACTCTTGACACAAAAGCCTGTCTAGAGAATATTTTATCTATCTATCTATCTATCTATCTATCTATCTATCTATCTATCTATCTTTGTCTCGCTTTCTCATATATATATGCATAATTTGTCAATATCAGCCACCCAGATCTAAGAAATGTTACCATTTTCCATATTCACATCTTTCTATGAAATAAAGACCTAAACATTTAAAGACATCTTTAGCCCTTCTATACTAGTCAATTTTCACACTGCTATAAAGAACTGCCTTTATAGTAATTGTGTAATTACTATAGAAGTAATTATTTATTTTAAAAACTGGGAAATTTATTTAAAAAACAAACAAACAAACATTTAATTGACTTACAGTCCTCCTGGCTGAGGAGGCCTCAGGAAACTTACAATCATGATGAAAGGAAAAGGGGAAGTAAGCATGTCTTACATGGCAGCAGGAGAGAGAGAGTGAAGGAGGAAGTGCCACTTTTAAACCATCAGATCTCATGAGAACTCACTATCATGAGAACAGCATTGGGGAAACTGCTCCCACGATCCAATCACCTCCCACTAGGTCCCTCCCTTGACATGTGGAGATTACAATTCATGATGAGATTTGGGTAGGGACAGAGAGCCAAACCATATCATCTTCCCTGATTCCATTCTTTTTTCTTCTTCCGTCTGCAAGGATAACTACTATGCTGAAGTTAGTTTGTTCCTTTCCATTCAGGTGTCAGTAGTTTTATTATGTTTACATTATCCAAAAGCAGAATATAATATTATTTTGAAAATTTTTAATTTAAATAAAAGGAATGTAGTATTCTTTGGTTGCCACTTCTACCACAGAATATTTTGTTTCAAGATTTATTTCTGTTTATGCATGTAGCTTTGGTTCATTTATCTCTACTGTTCAGTGTTATTCCACGTGTCAATTTAGTACAATTTACTCATTCTCTTATTGATAGCTATTTCGTTGTTCTAATGTTTGTCCATTGCACAAAAAGCTGCAGATAAAGTCTGCATATATGTTTCCTTAAGCTTATTGCAAGCATTCATCTAGGATATATATTTCAGAAGAAAATCACAGGGTGCTTGATAGTAAATTGTTTTTTAAATGGAGATTTCAATTTATATTCCCATTGACAATGTTTGAAACTTTTTGTTTTCACACACTTCTGTATACTTGGAATTTTCATACTTTTAAATCTTTGCCTGTTTGATGAGTATAAAATAAATGGTTTTTTGCCTTAATTTTTATTTTCTTAGTGAAATTGAGCGTATTTTCTATTTAGTGATGATCTAAATATCCTCTTCTGTGACTTGCCTAACCCTATTCATTGGCCAAATTTCTACTGGGCTGTTGATTTATTTGTTAGTGATTTGTGGGAATTCTTTATATGTTTTGATTACAGATTCTTTATTTATGTGAGTTGCAAATGACTTCCCAGTTTGTCTTTTCTTTGTCTTTTCATTTTGTTCATAGATGTTTTCAATTTTGATGTAGTTAGATTTATAATTCCTTCTTTGGAGTTTGTACTTTTAATATCTTAAGATTTTTTTCATACATCAACATCAGAAAGATAATTTCATATTTTTTTCTAAAAGTTTCAAAGCTTTGCTATTTACAGTAAGGATCTCAGTCAATTTGGATTTTATTTTGTGTATAATGTAATACAGGCATCTACCGTTTTCATATAGATCACCAATTTGTCTATTTTAGTTGTGACCAGCCTCCCTTCTCATTATGCAGAATGCAATGGTGTCATTTATGGAGTCACCTTATGTGTGTGGGCCTGGGTCTGATCTCTCTTCTTTGCTGTTGGTCTCTTTATTTATCCCATTGTTTATAATCTTGTGATTTTTGATGTTATATTACACTTATTTTCCCTTTGTATCATTCTTTGAATTGGTTTGGCTAGTCTTAGCTTTTTCTTTTTCACTCTTAGTTTTTGGAACAGCCTGCCAAGTTTTGGTTTATGATTTTTCCATTCTGCCAAACTACTTTTAAGTCCCACTGTGGTGCTAGCAGCTTTTTTAAAAAAATACTTTATGCTCTTTCTAAAAGATAAGAGTCTCTCTCAGGAAGGATGCTGAGATTAAATCTGAAGATGACACTGGGAAAGAGGTAGTAGTTGATCTTGTCAAGCCGTAGGGACCTTGGCCAAGATCAGATGGACAGATATAGGTGAGAACTGGTCATTGGCTATGCAGGCCTGAGGTTAAATCCATCATCCACTTGAGCAGGGTTAGAATTAAGATGTCAGACACATCATATGCAGGATGATAAGCCAAGATCTTGGAAGGATAAAGGTACTGGAACAGCCAGGGCCCATGACAATTGCCTGGATACCTAGGTTGGAATGTTAGTTACCTCACAAAAAGCTAACAGAAGTAAGGTCACTGCAACTGGAAGCATTTCTACACTAGTTAATCAGCCCATCTCCAGATTGAGATCTTCTCTTGTAATCAGACAGCATGGCACAATTGGGTAAGGAGCAGGACTTTCAAATCCAACAGGTGTGGACTCCAGCCCAGAGCCACCACAGGGGAGCTGAATGATCTTGGATGAGGTTCTCTGTCTTTTCTAAGCCTCTGTAAAATGAGAAGGATTCTAATTTCTACCTCACAAGTGAGAAAAGCAACAAGAAAACTGCATGGCAAAGGGCAAATGCTTAAAAATCTCCTTTTATTCCATTACAAATGACCATGGACCTATTAAAAGTGAGCCACTTCCCAAATGCCAGAAAGTATGTCCTCATATCCTCCAGCATCTTCTTTGTCAACTTTGGGGGATTCACTTCATTCCAGTCATATGCACAATCATGCATCATAAGGACATTTCGGTCAACAGTGGACTACTTATATGGCAGTGGTCCTATAAGATTATAACATCATATATTACTGTACCTCTTCTATGTTTAGATATATCTAGATATACAAATATTTACCATTGCATTGCAATTTTCTACAATATTCAGTACAGTAACATGCTGTACAGGTTGATAGTCTAGAAGCTACTGGCTATATCACATAGCCTAGGTGTGTAGTAGACTATACCATCTAGGTTTGTATAAGTACACTCAATGATGTTTGCATGACAACAAAATCACCTAATAATCCATTTATCGGAACATATCCCCATCATTAAAGGATTCATGACTGTATTTCCTTCTGCCGCAAATAGTGATTAATAGCAGCTTGTCACTGCATTGGACTCCGTGCCTATGGATGCCATAAGCATCAGGTCATAATCTTTTCTCTTCCAGGTCTTAACCTGGGCTCAGAAACCAGCCACTCTTCACTTCTTAGACAGGGAAAGTAATAATAATTTCTCTCTGCCTCAGTTTCCTCATCTGGAAATGGGTCAAATCTTAGTTTTGGTTATGAACACAAGTAAATGCGTGGATATGCAAAAGTGCTTAGCTGAGTGCTCAGTGTATATGGGCCTTCTATAAACATTGGTTAAATAAATGTCCTATGCTAGACAGCATAGAGTTTGAGTCTTCACAGATTGATATCAGACAGTGTGGGTCAATTGTAGGCTCTGCCACTCATCATATGTTGGGGAAATGTGCTTAAAGTTACTTTCTTTCTGTCTTAGATCCTCCCTTGTGAACTAGGAAAAGGAATAGTCTTTGTTTCAGGGGGTTTGTTCTGAGGATTAGTAGAAATGAGGTATATAAACTGGCTGGCACACTGGAACCACTCAGCAAATCGGAGCTTTTATTAAATATTATAACTACACTCCTAGCAGAGGATTGCTTGCTCAGGGGCTTGTTCAATTTTGGATAATATTTGAGTCAAGGATGAGGATGATGGCCAGACTAATGCAATAGAAATTCCAGACTTTAATTTTTAGCACATCATTTGGTGGGCAAGGCTGGTGAACTCCTCCTGACCCCTGAAAACAGCTTAATTTACCAAAGCATAACCCATCACATCCATATTGGGTGTGTTGGGAAAAGCATAAGCCATGATCTGAGGCCTTCCTGGTTTGGGTCTAGGGGCTGCTCTGCCCCCTTATAGAACTTGGCCACTTCCCCTCTTTTGGTCTTGGTACCCAAAGAAGAGAAATTGTCTTCTTTCCATCCTAAGTGGCTGGAGGGTGACACAGAAGCATTTGAGTTTTCCTCTTTCTCTCTGTATGTTTCAGGATAGACATCCTGAGCTCCCCAAAGGGTGTGACAAGAACAATATGAGAGATTGGAATCACAGATGTGCTGGCCACTAAACTCAGTATACAAGTTGGAAAAAAAAAGACTCGAGAAAGGGAAAGGAGAGGGGAGTTGGAATTACTTTAATCTTAAAGAAGTTAGATATAATTACAAAACAAAACCTCAGTATCACAGCTGTTGTTATCCACCCAAACACAATCTTCACAGTTTGTGAATTTAGCTTCCTATTCATTAGTGGCTCTCCCCTAGTTGGTGAATGTGTTCTAATCATAAATGAATTTTTAATAGCTTCAAACCAAAGGAATTACAGCACAAAGGTCACTGTTTATTTTTAAATGGCTTTTTGTAATATAATACCAAAGACCCATAATAAGAAAAGTCACTCCTCTATAACTGGTTGGAGGATAAAAGGCCACTTTCCTTAAAGCTCCAGAGTGACAATGTCACATTAAAGCCACGGAAATAAATGGAGGTCCCAAGAGTGGCGCTATGCCCTCATGCATATATGTACAGGCTTCTGTTTCAGGAAAAACTATCTGTAGCTCAGTCTCAGAGGGCCTGAGAATATTGACTAGACTATAAGAGCAGGCATAGCAAGAGAAACCAAATTAACAATAACTTAAGTCAAATGAAAATTAATTTATTGCTCTCCTTAAAATCCAGGCCGATGTGGAAGTTCTGTTGTAGTACATAGTCCTCAGCAGTTCAAGTGCCTATATATTGTTCCTCATTTGTGATCAACACATGTCTAGATGCCAGACACTATAAAGAGGAAAGGGGAAGGGGCAGGCACAGACCTTGATTTTAAGGATATGACCCAGAAGTCCCACATGTCTTTTCTGCTCACAGGCCATTGGTCCGAATGTGGTCATGTGACACATTCTGCAAGGGAAGCTGGCATATGTAGTCCTAGCCTTGGGCAGCCATGATGTCAGCTAAAAATCCAAGTGACAGAGGTGATAGGAAAGATCAGATGAGAGCTAGGGCAAAGTCTGTGTTCATAAGGCCTAAAGACATTAATCTGGGTGTACCACAGAGCCTAGGAGAGGTTCCCATTATGAGCCAGCTCTCAAAGCCTTCATCCATCTAGGTAGAACTATTCATCCATTGCTACCTAGAAACATATGCCACAGTGATAGATTTTTCATGCAGTGCCCATATTTTAGACCCTTTTAATCTATGTAGTCTAGTAGAAGAGATAAAGAGATAACTTAATGATTATACAAGCAGACAGCTGTATATACCATAGGGAGATTCCAATCAAGTGTCAAAAAATTCAGTAAGTGCAGGTAATACTTGCCATACAAATGCCACCTTTTTCCTGGTCCACTCATTTGCCACTTCTTATCCACTCGTAAAGCCAAGTGATGTTAGTTCTTGACTCTTCTAGCAAAGGTGGCAGCCAAGGAGAAAGTGTTCTAAGCTAAGCAAATAAATGTGTGTAGATTCACTTTGGCTAGGATATAGGGAGCTGAGGCTGGGAAATGGCAGATAGATACAGAAGGCTGGGGCCAGATTTTGCAAAAGATGTTGGTTTATGTCTTCCCAAACAGCTATTGATAACATCGGACAGGTTCATAGAATTCCACTTACTAAGGGCACTCACTGACTTAGCAGAAAATAAAATGGAATGTATAGACTCTGTTCCACATGGGTTAAAAGAACTGGCTGCTATAAACTGTGACAACCAGGCCACCAGCATTTCTCTCTTCTCTGCTTCCCTGGAATCAGTCTTAGGTGAGAAAGGACATGGCCGTAACTGTCTATCTGCTGAGTTTTTAGGAGTACCAAAACTTGCTCACCGATTTCTGATGACAGAAAATTCCCAGGTATTAACTCTCAGTTTTATCTGGAATATGATAATAACTGCTGCTTTTATCCCCTTTTTTCCTCCTCCTTCTTTATCTTTGTTACAAATGGAAACATTGGACTATAGAGGCCTCGTTTGTTAATGCATAAAGAAAAATGAGGAACAGGCATCTGTGTACCAGCTCCAGGTCAACCTTGAAAGTGTAACCCTGGATCAGGACATGCCTAGCTCAGCTCTTTGAAACAGATACTTCACTGTTGTATACTATTAGGGACTCTGAGAAGAAGGGACTTCTCAATGACCTAGTTGAAAGATGTATGGCCTTTTCTCACCAAGATCACTATGGAAAAGAAGGTAGTGGTGAATAGGTGATCTAAGAAAGGAGACAAAACCAATTTTATTTTTCCAATCACTGGCACTTGGGCAAGGCATCGGAGTCTTTATAGGATAAAGACATGAGGATTCTAGACAACCTTCTGTAGACCCAACGAGTCTGAGTGACATTGGGCATCATGTGGATTACACAGGAATAGAGAACATAATGAAGCTACGATTGACACATTAAATTATTATGGTGGTTATGGGCACTCAATTGTACATTTAACATGTGTCCCATTAATCCTTAGGAAATTAATTAACAGTTTAGGTAGATGTAATTACAGTTTTCAGATAATGCAGTCCAAACACACAAAGATATGGAAATGTGAGAGGTTAAGAAAAGATTAGCAAAATAACTTGATTAGTACTGTGTATCCTCTGAATGCTTCAAAAGTTTGGAATAATCAATATATCTGACTTTATTTGCCACGGGTGAAGAAGATATATCCTGAATGCACACTTAGCACAGAGTTGTCTTTCCATCTTTGTATTCAGGAAGTACAGTTTGTGTTTTACAGAATAACCTTCAGCTATGTGAAAACATAGCAAGATGAAGGGTAAAAAAATGAGTTAGAAAAAGGGGAATTTTTGTTTTGTTTTTGTGTTTCCTTAGGAAAGTGCTTTGATTCTTCTTTCTTTTTAAGAACACATTTTCTAAATGTAAAGTTTTAACCTCAGAGGCGTCTTGGAAAGAAAATAATAGATTCAAATTACATCTCTAGCACTATAAGTTAAATATCTTGAAGAACTTAAATACTTTAAAATACTAGCCCTAGTCCTCCCCCTGGGCAGCCATGTAAACTATTTTACATAAATTATGAAAAAGAAACATATCTATGAACATTCATGAAAGAACCAAATGCATGCATCCTAAATACAAAGAGAAAGTAGAATCCTAGGATATAAATAGGCACCAAAGCTGGTTTTTACCTTAAAGGTCTCTGTTAAACCTTGGGAACTCTGAAATTTCAGCTTTGTTTGCTTCATGGGGTTAGGTGTGGATATAAGGGTACAGAAATTAAATTCTAAGCCCACAAAAGTGGAGAAATTAAAAAAAAATTTCTGAATAAGGCTCAGGTATGAATAAGAAATAAAACCTGCCCTTCAGACAGAAACAGCAACGAAACTTGCCCTTCTCAAACATGGCTCTTGGTGGGAGGAAAAGAACATCACCAAGAATGTATAGCTAAAAACCAGTCTCCAGGCAGTTTTTTGGTCAAACATTATGTTACCTGTAAAATCTAAAATAAATATCTAATTTATTTTAACATAGTCTTGAGCTAGTAGTCTCACAAATTTATTTTCCCTTCCCTATTCTCCAATAAGAAATAAACTCAAATTCCCCCCAGATTAACACTGTGTTTTAACCTAGACCTCAGGAAATTCCCCCTGAAAAATTTATGAGGAAAATATGCTTCCCACGTTTAGTATCAAAAAGGTTGTAAACACACACACACACACACACACACACACACACACACACCCCTCCATCAGTGAGAACCAGCAGAAATGAGATAGCAAAACCAAGACTTCAATACTGAAAGTGTCTTGATTTTGTGAAAAGCTGTAAAGTGCTCAATTGCCAGAATTAGTAGATATGAAATATGAAATAATATGTTTAATATGCTTAAATAGAGCTTGAAGACATGTGTAGAAAATATTAGACATTAAGAAATGAATAAGCAGATTTTAATAAGAACCAAATAAAACTTCTAGAAATTAGAAGTACAATAATAATTAACATTAATACTCAATGGATGAAATAACAACTTAAGCATAGGCAAAGAAAGAATTAGTGTGCTGCAAGATAGATCCAAATACATTGTCCAAAGATAGATCCAAATACATTGTCCAAAAAGCAGTCTAGACAAATGAAACATCAAAAGATGTGAAAGATACAATCCCAGCACTTTGAGAGGCCGAGGCAGGTGGGTCACGAGATCAAGAGATGGAGAACACCCTGGTCAACATGGTGAAACCTCATCTCTACTAAAAATACAAAAATTAGCTATGCATGGTAGCGTACGCCTGTAGTCCCAGCTACTCAGAAGGCTGAGGCAGGAATTGCTTGAGAATTGCTTGAACCCAAGAGGCGGAAGTTGCAGTGAGCCCAGATCGCGCCATTGCACTCCAGCCTGGGTAGCAAGAGTGAAACTCCATCTCAAAAAAAAAAAAAAAAAAAAAAAAAAAAAAGATGTGAAATAGATGGAAATAGATGTTAAGAGATACGATAAAGTGAGAAAGATTGAGATTTGCCTAAATGAAATTTCAGAAAGAATGGATAGAATGGAACAGAGAATATATTTTAATATCTAATGGTTTGATAACATACAATGGCATGGTATGTTAAAGGATACCAACTTAAGATATAGGAAGCTCACTGTACTCCACCTCCCCTCCAAGGGGGAAAAAAGTAAGTCCACATACAAACACCAGAAAGTACAGAGACCAAAGATAAAGACATCTTAAAAGCAGCTAAAGAGAAAGATCAAGCTGCAAAGAGATTAGGTGGACAACTGATTTCTCCATGACCTTAAGAGAAAATAGAAGACACTATGGAAAGAAAAAAAAATCTGCATATAAAAAGTGAAGCTATATTTCCAAAATTAAGATGAAATAAAGACATGTCAAACATAATCTGAGATAGTTTACAACCTAAATGTCGTTTCTAAGGGATACTATGCAGAATATATTTCGAGTAGACAAGAAAAGGATCTAAAGCAGAAAGTCTGAGAGGTAAGGAATGATGGACTTGGATTGGTAAATAGCTGCATAGAGCTAAACATTGTCGATTGCTTAAAGCAATGAAACATTATAATATTTCATTTTGGATAAGATGTTTAGTACTAAATTATTGAAGTACAATGGTATATAAGTCAAAAGCAACTAAAGGCTTCCTAATTTCAGGAGAAGGGTAAATCATCTTTGGACCCTGATAGACATTTGTTTTAAAACAGATTTGATAAGCACTAGATTATTAAGCAGAGAACATATAACTTCCAAACCAGTGATAATGGAAAGAGGGAAATGGAATTAGAAAATGAAGAAACAAACAAAATGAAAAAAACAAACAAAAAACCGAAAAACCCTCTATTGTTTTGAGAGAAAGCAAAGAATGGGAGAAGTGGGTTCTAAGAGTCAGCATGAAGCAACATGAAAAATAAATTCAGGCCAGGCGTAGTTACTCCCGCCTGTAATCCCAGCACTTTGGGACACCGAGGCAGGCGGGTCACCTGAGCTCAGGAGTTCAAGACCAGCCTGGCCAACGTGGTGAAACCCCATCTCTACTAAAAATACAAGAATCAGCCAGGCCTGGTTGCATGTGCCTGTAGTCCCAGCTACTGGAAGGCTGAGTCAAGAGAATTGCTTGAATTGGGAGGCTGAGGTTGCAACGAGCCAAGATCGTGCCATTGCACTCCAGCCTGGGTGACAAAGCAAAACTCCAAAAAATTGAATTAGTTCATTAATTAAAATATCACAGTGATGTACAAATAGTGGTTATTTATGTATTTTAATACTACTGTACAGTACTGAAAATTAACAAATTGTTCCCCAAAACATGTTCTTTCCTTCTGCCTGGCACATGTCAGCTCTGTCAGCTACAGCTGATGTTTCCCAGCCTCCAGTGAAGCTAGGTCCTTCTCTGGAACTAAGTTTCTGCCAAAGAAATGTTTGTAAATATGACACACTTTTCTTTAGCTTTGCTTTTACAATGAGATCCTAACATTTCTTGGTCTAGACTTTTTTCTTTTCTCTTCTCTGGGATGAAATATGACCATGCCTAGAACCCATATTTGACCAGACAGATATAGTCATAGCTCTAGGGGGTGCCATGGCAACCAGATGGGTGATCCTAAGTCCTGTATGACCATGTAGAGTAAAGCCACATCCCGGCTTCCATTGCTGTCTAAAAAACTCTTACCCGAAAGGGAAATTAACTTGTCTTTGTTTAAGTCACTGCATTTTTTTGTCATTTGTTTGTTTTTTTGATAGAGATGGGGTTTCACCATGTTGGCCAGCCACACTGGTCTGGAAGTCCTGACCTCAGGCGATCCGTCCTCCTTGGCCTCCCAAAGTGATGGGATTACAGGCATGAGCCACCACGCCCAGCCTGTGTTAGTTTTGTTGTTGTTATAGTAACTTAGCCCCTATCCTAATAAATGCCATGTGCATCAATATGAATAAAGCTCTAAAGTATAATGTTCAAGTAAAGAATAATGTCACAGAAGATAGCATATAGTGCTCTTCCATACCTAAACACACACACACATACACCACACACATATATATTATGTAAGTGGGGAAAGATAGTACATGTTTACACAGAGAGACATTCAAAGCTAAGCAATATTTTATTTGGAGATTTACATAGATGGTAAAATTATGATATCAGCAAATAATCTACAACTCAGAATAACAATTCATGATGACCTTTGAGGAGTACTGTGGAAAATGTAATTGAGGAGTGATACACAAGGGACGATTTATTAACTTAGGTGGTAAATACATGGATGTTAGTTCTATTATTATTATTTAAAATATACAGGAATTCACCATGTACTATTTTATAAGTGTGAACAGTTAACAATGAAAGTAAATAGCAGAAATAGGGAGCCAGGAGGCCTGGGCTCTAGGTCAGGTAGTTCAATTAAGTATGCGCACAAACTTTGACAAGTTACTTATATCTCTATGTCTCACTTTCCTTATCTGTAATAACAGATTCTTTTGGATTTAGCTTCTATACATTTTCATTAAATCTTCATACAGGCTGGACCATGTTTTCATGGAAGTCAAAAGATTCTGTGAACATTGGACTAGTTTTAGAGAATAAAGGTTTTCCTCTCTCTGCAGTTTTAGAAGAGAGCATAATTTTGTAGATTATGGAACAGAAAGTAGAGAATAGATTATAATAAGAAAATTTAGAAAAAGAAGTTCAAGAAGCTAAATGAGGTTACCACAGTATCAGAAACAGATGTAAGTAAAGATAAATGTAAATTCTTTTTCATGTACTGGATCCAAAATATGTTTAAAAATATTGGAATACTATGCAGCCATAAAAAACAATGAGTTTGTGTCCTTTGTAGGGACTTGGATGAACCTGGAAACCATCATTCTCAGCAAACTGACACAAGAACAGAAAATCAAACACCACATGTTCTCACTCATAGGCGGGTGTTGAACAATGAGAACACATGGACACAGGGAGGGGAGCATCACACACTGAGGTCTGTTGGGGGGGACTAGGGGAGGGGCAGTGGGGGGTAGAGAATTGGGGAGGGATAACATGGGGAGAAATGCCAGATATAGGTGATGGGGATGGAGGCAGCAAACCACACTGCCATGTATGTACCTATGTAACAATCCTGCACATTCTTCACATGTACCCCAGAACCTAAAGTGCAATAAAATCAGTGCAATTAATCTATCTATCTATCTATCTATCTATCTATCTATCTATCTATCTGTCTGTCTAAAATATATCCCTGGGAAGTTTTTGTTTCTTTTTTGCTTGGTTTGTTATTTTTTCTTGGGGAAGTTTTTTTTTTTTTTTTAATGTGTTTGTTCCACATTAAGCCATGAAATTGTTTAACTTTACCAAACTTCAGTTCCTTATCTGTAAATGCAGAAAGATACTACTTATAGCATAGGATTATTTTCAGGATTAAATGAGATAATGCAAGCATAGGGCCAAGTACAACATCTAGCACTTAGTAAGCATTCAATCAAGGTTAGAAGTGATGATGATCACGAGAAAGGAGAGAAAAATAATGAGCTGGGGACTTCTGTATTTTAAGCACTACAATGTTTTCCAGTAAAAATTCTGGGGTTTTAAGTTCGTTTCAATAAAGTTATATTTGGGTGAATGTAACTATACCAAGAAAAAAAACCACTCAGTCCCTCTGATGGTGAAGCACTCATTCCATGACTGTAAGGAGAGTGTATAAAAAAGTACCCCCCACCCACAGGCAGGCATGGCTGCAAAGCCACAGATTCACCAAAAGTGTGAGCCTTAGTCATTCAACGACAGATTTTTCAACATCTTTTTTTTTTTCCCATTGATATGGGCTTCCTTTTCAGATGTGCTTCTGAATGCCAGTTAAACAAATTGGTAGTATATCAGCAACAATTATTCTTACTCTTTCTTATTACTTATTCCCCTCTGTCTTCCTCCTTCTCCTTCTTTCCTTTTTCCTCCCCTTTTCTTCTTCCTCTTCATCTTTTACTTTTGCTTCTTCAATTCTACCTTCAATGTTTATTTAATAATCATCACACCATCATCATTTATCAATTATAGCAAACAACTTTTTTCTCTCCAGCACCCTTTTTCCTCCTCTTTTTCTTGATGCTTCTTTCCCCTATTTTATATGAGTTAGAGGGGCATGGCCCTTCCTTTCTGATTGGCTACCCAGCACAGGTGAAGACCCAGGTAGGAATCTGGCTAAACAGAGTAACCTAGCTCCCTGAACATGGTAATTGATGAAGTGTTGATATCTGCCCCAAGCAAAGCCAATTAGACATTTGTCAGATATTTGAGATTTGATATATAGAAGGTGCAAAGAAAAATCTCCTTCTTCGTGATTAAAAAAAAGAAAGAAAGATGTATACAGAAGTTAATTATGGCTTTTTAAACCATAATCATTTGGAAGAGTTTGTTTGTGGGAGGAAAAATTAGAAGAATAAATGAAAGCAAGAGGGCAAGAGAGGATGACAGGAAGAGAGAGACAGAGAAAGAGAGAGCAAGACATAGAGAGAGAGAACTAGGCAAGAATTGGATGATAATTTTTGATAACTGTACTCAAAATTTCTCAAGCCACATTTATACATAAAATCTTTTAGTTACATGAAAACATATCTTTTTAAAAATTGAACCAGTTTGAGTTGGGTTTTTGTCATTAATACCACAAATATTTATTACATGATAATTTGAATGACTTAACTTATTATGATTCAAGGGATAAGTACTAGCATGTAAATTTGTAATCAAAAAAGACATGCAATGTAAAAAATACATATTTTTCGGAGCACTCTTATTAAACATGGATAGTTAGATCAACTAAATTTTTCTGGCTGGTCTGAATAAGTCATAGTCAGTAGATAACTCAATTTGAGATAAAGTTTCTTACTTAAAAGTTTTTAAACGTGAAACCATCTTTCTTATCGTATTGTTCGGTGAACAGCAGTATTCTTATACAATATTTGTTTATAAAATTTGTATGGTTTATAAACAGTAGTATTAGAAAAATTTAACATTTGTCATGCATTGTATGAGTGGCCGAAACAGACACCATGTTTGAAGAAAATTTTAAAAACAACAAAATCAGTTATTTTTCACTTGCTTTTTGGCTCCATATTTAAACAGAACAAAGCGAATATAGTAAATATTTCACATATGTAAATACTAGTATCACATCTCTATTAATCATGTAGTACAGCATTTGATATTCTCAATTAAAACCCTTAATTTGGCTGCTATGATGCCTGCAGTCCCTAGAGTAATTGCTCTCTTATTTTCCTGGATAACTTATTTAGGGAAAAATAAAATAATGAAATGATCTTAAAAATGAAAAGGCCTGAAAATAGCGCTCTTATTTAAATTACAATACTTCACACTCATCTGAGATTTCTTCATCTCTGCAATAACGCAGCTGTTTTCCTCAGGGTGTTCTCACAAGTTCATAAAGAAAAAAATTGTTATGAGCCTTTGGAAACCCCAAGGAAGGCAGCTGTGTTTTTGATAAACTGGCTAGAGTTTCAACACTTCAAGCTATGGAGAAATTTACACGGGAATTTTCTGCATTATATATCCATGAGCAATATATTTTCAACAATAACAACATACACTGTATTTAGTCAAAGTTTACACGGCAGAGCAGCCAGGCTGAACACTGTGAAATTAAAAACCTGACCTTTAGCAGAAGACTCTATGCCCTTAACGTACAGAGTGTCATTCCCTCCAACCTCTACAAAAACAGGAGGGAAATCAGGGCATGGTAAAGAGATGCATCGGCTGAGCTTCCCATCAAGTGTCACATGTTTCTTCACGTTCGGTAGAAGGGATATGTCATAAATCAGTGGCATTAACTAAGGATGTTAGTAAAGAAAAAGTTGACCATATCTTGAGTGATTGAAGGGTTGGGATGCTGCCAGTCTGAAATTCTCTTGTGCACGAGGTTGTACTGAAACTTCCCTGCTCCCTCACCTTCACTGTCAAAGCACTTATCCTTCAGATTCTGGATAAGGGAGGAAAATTCCCAGATTGAACCTATTTTAATATTTTGTGTGTACCTTTTTAGGAAGTGTCCCAGGTTGTGTCCACCCAGTTGTACAGGGAAAATACTCATTAGCGTGTCCTGTAGTGGAGGGTACTCACTTCTCCCTGATACGCTTTGATCCTTGTAGTTGCCTTTGCCTTACATTGAACAGCCTCCTAGATGATTCCTCCAGGCACAGCCATCGTTCTTTGTTAGATCTGTTCTCCATCATGCCAACTCTCATTATTCAGTGCTTGGTTTTTCCTTTGTGCACCATTTATCCTTCTGACTTTTCTTTTACGGTTGCTCCTGGCTGTTCTCTTAGGCTTACGGTTGCTCCTGGCTGTTCTCTTAGGCTTCTAGACAACGGCCATCGCAACAGATTATCTAAGAAAAGTCCAACTTCAATGTATTCTGTGAGTGACATCTCTCTTAAGAGTTCTGTAGTTGTTTTTTTACCATTTATTTGTTTGCGTTGAGGGAGAGTGACATTGTTTCTGTGACTATTCACCAATCTCATTTATGGAGCACCTATGAATTCCTGTTATGGGTTATTTTGTGTGTTTTCTAATGAAGAGGACAGAGACAGACAAGGAAACAAGTGACTGTGTTGCAGCACGATGTACACAGTTAGAGGTACAGGCAACATGGACAGTGCTGGAACTGAGGGCCTTTTTGTGGGGTGAAACCAGCAGTCTAACCATCCCTGCACATTCATCACATGAGCAGCCTACCTGCATGCTAGAGCTCCAAGTGGGTTGTGCTGTTGAATCAGCTACCTCGTATTAGTCTCCTTTTATAGGTGAGTCTCCGAGGTAAAATAATTTTCCAGATATCGTAGAACTGGTAAATGACAGCAGCAGGATTCACAGGTGTGTCTGTTTCCAAAGCTCATTTGTATCCCAACACCAAGAGAGACAATCTTCTTTTGCCTTTATAAAACTCGTTTTATATCTCTGCTGTACAGTCCTGAAATTGAAAATCCAAGCTCATGTTTGTTACACGTTAAGAATAAGTGGCATCTAATACAGATGAAATAAATTATGATAATTTGATGAAGCTACCATGTTAATACCTTTACTACTTCTCTTTCACTAGGGCAGGAACAATCAACAGTGTCACAGACATCAAAACAACTTCATCTGTCTTATGCTAGACATCACCAATCAAGCACCACGTACATTGCATACACCCAAACAACTCCATCTGTCCCATGGTAGACATCACCAGTCAAGCACCACATTCTGCTCTGCTTGTGCCAGGTATAGTGAGTGAGGCCTTCTTCACTCAGTGCTCAGGATGCTGTACCTACAACCAGCCAGCTTTGGCAGATGTCATGGGCTAAACTGTGTTTCCCCCAAAGTCATATGTTGAAATCCTAACCTCTGACCTCAGAATCTTACTTCATTTGAAGATATCATCTTTGCAGTAGTAATCAAGATAAAATGAGGTCATTAGGGTGAGCTTTAGTCCAGTAATATTGGATTCCTTATAAAGAGTGGAAATTTGGAGACCTACATGAACACAGGGAGAATACCATGTAAAGATGAAGTAGAGATTCACAAGCCACGGAGTGTAAAAGGCTCCCAGCAAACCACTGGGATCCAGAAGAGAAGGAAGCAACAGATCTTCCCTAGCAGCCCTCAGAGGAAACCAGCCCCACTGGCTGACACCTTGACCTCAAACTTCCAGCCTCCAGAACCCTAAAACAATCAATTACTGTTGTTTAAACCACTCAGTTTGTGATAATTTGTTATGGCAGTCTGACCAAACAAATATAGTAGATAAGATAAAAGCTATTTTCCACTCCCATACTTGGGAAGGTAGGCAAAGAAACAAAACAAACAAAAAAGAAATTTGATTCTACTTTTTCCTCTGCCACTTTGATGTCATGTACCACCAAAACATTATTCTTTTTAATCCAAATTCAGTTTTTCTATTAGAGTCAGTATAATGTACGGTTCCATGTGACATAATAAATTAGCAATGGATGAAATTAGGTGTTATCTACCTCTACTGTTCTTTAGACTAAGGAAATTAATACATCACATAGCAAATCATGGCCACACTCATATGCAAAGAACTAATAGCATTCATTGGGAGTGTGAAGCTGGGAGCAGTAGAAGTCTCCTTTCATCAGTATTCCACAGCTCCTATCCAAATTGTGCCACTAATAAAGAATACCTGCTCATGACACAGCCATGCTAGTAAATAATGACAATAGGCACTATGATGCTTATATATGTTATTTCAGCAAATGGCTATTATCACAAAGTAGAAGGATGAAAGTTAAAGGATATGTGTGTGTGACTGTATGTGTGTACATGCTTAATACTAGCTGAAAATTAGACTACCTTGTATACTGTTGCTAAATGAATAAATGAATGAATGAATGAGCGAATGAATAATTTATCACACAGTGCCCAAAAAAGATCATGGGTTTTGACATGAGGCAGAATTATGTTGCAAAGAATAAGGCGCCACCACAGTAATGTTACTTTATTTCACACTCCTTGCTTTCATTGCCACTTTTATGCAAGGACTGCAGGCTTTCTTTCATTGAGCACCTTGACTTACTTTGCATGGTCTTATTTCTAGCTTTGAAGAAGATTTATCTAAGGAGAACTAGGTGAATTCGGTGGAGTAAGTTTCACTTCAGGTGCAATGATAACCTCTTTTAGGAAAGAGTGACTCTATTGAAAAACCAATGTTTTGTAAATTAAGGTTTTATTCATCAATTACCATCTTGCAATAAGTGAGTTCATTAGCAGAAACCAAGCATGATATACCGCACTAGTGATCAAAGAGTATGCAGGAATGACATACCCATTTATGTCTCTCAAAGTGCATATTACAGTCATAGCTCCCACATTTCCAACTTCTCTGTGCTGAATGGTACCTATTTTGTTCCTCATTATTCTAAATTGCCCAATCAGCCAGCTGGCCCTGAAGACACATCCAGCGCTTATGGAACTTTGCATAAGGTAGCGAACTATTGCTCGTACCTCAAGGATTCCTTTTCTGTGACACCAGAGTTCTTCCTGGTGTCAGACCTGGGTCTTTCTGACTTTTGAAGGTCATAAATAAAGCCAGAGAATTTTTAAAATTTGCTTATATACTTTTACATCGTACCTTAAGTTCTCTTAAATCAGTAAGTTGTGGCCAGGTGCAGTGGCTCACACCCATAATCCCAGCTCTTTGGGAGGTTGATGTGGGAGGATTGCTTTAGCCCAGGAATTTGAGAATATGGTGAGCTGTGACTGCACCACTGTACTCCAGTCTGGACAACAGAGACCTTATCTCTCCACTCAGCCAAAAAAGTTGCCTAAAACCAACTTCAGAATATAGCAAGGCAGTAAATACTTCACCAAAGAGAGGCACAGATTCAGTATCAGTTGACACAAAGGTTGCGGCCCTCTTCAAATGGTGTTGGTTGACTTAACTGCCCTTTTATTGTCAGAATTATAGCTAGGAAGCTCTATTAAAAGTTCCTTCTGGTTAATAATTTTTTTCAACTTTTGCTCTTATTTCCTGCTTCTAAATCTTCTGATCTTTGATAGGATCTTGGCATCTCTGAATGATAATCTCTTTTTCTCAGCATCAGAAAAAGTAATATTAAAGAAATATTTTGCAATTCTCACCTCTGATAAAATAGACTTTAAAGCAACAAAGATCAAAAGAGGCAAAGAAGGACATTACGTAATGGTAAAAGGATCAATGCAACAAGAAGAGCCAACAATCCTAAATATATACACACCCAATACAGGAGCACCCAGATACATAAGGCAAGTTCTTACTTATAAAGAGACTTAGACTCCTACACAATATTAGTGGGAGACTTTAACATCACATTGTCAATATTAGACAGATTAATGAGACAGAAAATTAACAAGGATATTCAGGACTTGAACTCAGACCTCGAACAAATAAACTTAATAAACATTTATAGAACTCTCTACCACAAATCCACAAAACATACATTCTTCTCAGTACACATGACACCTACTCTAAAAGTGACTACATAATTGGAAGTCAGTCACTCCTCAGTAATTGCACAGCATTTCACAGGTTTAAATGAAATGTTGGTCGGCTGCTTGTTTGTTATTTTCCTCCCTTATTCCTTCCTGTCTCCATTGTGAAGCACAATTATTGGCATAAAAGAGGTTTTTAATACCCATTTTTAGACTGCATTTTAGCCTGGGCAATAAAGCAAGACTCCCGTTCTCTATCCCTCTTTCTCTTCCTCTTACTTTCTCTCTTTCGTTCTTTTTTTTTCTTTCTCTTTTTCTTTCTTTAAAAAAAAAAAAAGAAAAGAAATATTTTTGGTTACCAAATGCCCTTATTTGTATCCCAAGAAGAAAATTGTAAACCTGACATTATAGCTAACTTAGCCAATGTCATACAATTTTTTTTGGTGTTTTTACCTGAAGATGCTGAAAGAAGATAGTACTGCTTTCCTGAAACTGGAAAGGATGCCTTAATATACCAATCCAACTGCACAATCTTACCAAAGACTGTAGTGGCAGACAAAGCCCCTTAGTTCATGTTGAAGTAAGATGTGGAGTGAACTCACTTGGAAGTAGAACTGCATTTACAGAAGAAATGTTATAGCTGCACATGTCAACTTTTTCTGCTCTATAACAAATGTGCCAACTGGAAGCCTACCTGAAAGTCTGCTGCAAAGCCTAGTGCTGAAATAATAGATTAACCTTGATAGTTTGCAAGCAATTTTTTTTGTCTATACTATTATCTTGCCTCAATGATATCACCATGTAATGAGAGAAAGTGATGAGAGAAAAGATAATTGTAACTGTCTTCATAAAAGGTAATTCAGAGCATAGCAAATAAAAGTATATGTAACTGGTGAAGAACAAGGACTTGAATTTGAGGACAATCAGATATAGGATGTCTTCCATCTTCCTTTGGAATGCAGCTCTGTGAGACAGCAGGTACATATTTGCTGCAGAAGCATAACATATGGTGAAGGAAATTGACACAGGCTAAGTGACAAACCAAATACAGTATTTTCTCTTTTCTTTCCAATATAAGTGATATGTTGCTAACAAAAAAGTAGGATTCAAATTATTTAGAGCTTGAATATAAGGGTGATACCCTTTTGGAAACATAGTGACTGAGTTTGGATACATATAATTTTTAATGATGCATGAATTTAGTTAAGGTACAGACATCATTTTCTAGTGGTCCAGAACATACAAAGAACACAAATTGTCAAGCCAAGAGACTTATAAATACAGCAGACTTTTCTGTTCTCAGATAAACTGTAAAAACAAATGAAGTCATCAACAATATCAAGTGTAATTTAATAATAATTTTTTATTCAACATTTAATAGTTTCCAGATGGCTTGATATTTCTCCAAAAATAAAGATAGTATATACAATTATAAAATAAAAGCAAGCAGTTAATTATTTTCCAGAAATAGAAGCAAAAATCTGATAAAACATGCACTTTAGATTTATCAAATACATTTATCTATAATCACTGATATCATATAGAAGAATATTTAGTAAAGATATGTCTTTAATTTACTTTAGAAGATTTACCTCACTCAGGAAGTGTTCATTTTTTTCTCTGCTTAATTTTCTCCTTTCTATCCATGTTTTTATTTGTGAAGTATGCTTGTTTTCTATTATGAGTTATTTGATGGTAAAATATACTATTTTAATTTTTCTTCTTTAACACAACTTGGAAAATGGCTTTAAATAAATGTCCAAAGGAAGTTAGGAAATGCTTGTCATTCTACTAAACCCTGTGAATCCTTTTTTTTTTTTTTTTTTTTTTTTTTTGAGATGGGGTTTTGCTCTTGTTACCCAGGCTGGAGTGCTGGAGTGCAATGGTGCGATCTCGGCTCACCGCAACCTCCACTTCCTGGGTTCAGGCAATTCTCCTGCCTCAGCCTCCTGAGTAGCTGGGATTACAGGCACGTGCCACCATGCCCAGCTAATTTTTTGTATCTCTAGTAGAGACGGGGTTTCACCATGTTACCAGGATGGTCTCGATCTCTTGACCTCGTGATCCACCTGCCTCGGCCTCCCAAAGTGCTGGGATTACAGGCTTGAGCCACTGCGCCCGGCCAACCCTGTGAATCTTAAATGCCCAAGGATAAGAAGATGTAATAGGATATTTTGATGTGTTTTGCACTTGCTTCATTGTGCATGAATAAGGAGCAAAACAGGGTCTTCAACATTGCTTCTGTGGTGTCAACTTTTTTCTTATGTCCTGGAACTCATGATTTTTCTAAACCCCAAGATGTTAATAGTATAGTTAAAGGCATTCTACAATTCAAAAAAGGTTTAAGGCACTCCACAACTCAAAAAATGTTTAAGGCACTCCACAACTCAAAAGAGTTCATGGGAATTTAAAATAAAATGAAAACTAAACAAGATCTCCCTACGTGGCAGCCCTGGTGGGTATGGCAGGAGACATTCACCAAGATACATACATAACACAAACCTTATAAATTTTTTAAAAGAGTTATCATGTAGCACATGTTCTTAGACTATAATGGAATTAAAATATAAACCAATAACAGAAAGATATAGAAAAAATCCTCAAACAGTTGGATATTAAACCACACACTTCTATGTAACCCAAAGGTCAAAGAGGAAGTCTCAAAGGAGAGTAACTAAACAAAGATGAAACCATGTTAAAATTTGTGGAATGCAGCTAAGGCAGTGCTTACAGGGAAATTTTATGTTAAATATTTATATTAAAAAGGAAGAAACATCTTGAATCAGTAACCTTAGCTTCCATATTAAGGGCCGAGAGAGAGAGAGAGAGAGAGAGAGAGAGAGAGAGAGAGAGAGAGAGAAATACAGTTAGCAAGTTAAACCTAAAGGAAAGAAATAAAAGCTATAGTAAAGGTAATATCAGAAATCAATAAAGATGAAAACAAAAGAAAGTGAGAAAAATCATTCAAATCGAAACCTGATTTTTTTTTCTCTTTTTTATTTTTCAGCAGTGGTAGCAAGTTATCAATTAACAAAATTAAATCAATACAGTGCCATGAACATTTAAGGAAAATTTTGTAGTACGAATGACAAATAATACTTGGGATTAATTCAGATGTAACTTTTAAAATTTGAATAGCCAAGCAAACATATTAATTATGTTTACTGCTTTTTCCATTTGCATTCAAACTATTATTTATGTCAATTACACAGGCAATGCACTTTAAATATATACAAATCCTAAGAAAGATAATAAAATATTTTACATGGGTATCATTACCACTTATATTCCTTTTTTTTTTTTTTTTTTTTTTGAGACGGAGTTTCGCTCTTGTTACCCAGGCTGGAGTGCAATGGCGCGATCTCGGCTCACCGCAACCTCCGCCTCCTGGGCTCAGGCAATTCTCCTGCCTCAGCCTCCTAAGTAGCTGGGATTACAGGCACGCGCCACCACGCCCAGCTAGTTTTTTGTATTTTTAGTAGAGACGGGGTTTCACCATGTTGACCAGGATGGTCTCGATCTCTCGACCTTGTGATCCACCCGCCTCTATATTCCTTATTTTTTATGCCAAAAGTTACTGGTAATTATTTTGGAATTTGATATCTAATTTATCAATCATGAAGCACATTTTTCCAGCTGTGAGTACTTCCCTATTATTTGCATTTTATTTTACACTCTTTAATCTGTAAAAAAAAATTATTGAAATAAGAAATGACCGGATAACAAGATAAAAGACAGTATCAAAGATAAGGGGATTTTGTTAGGATATTAAACAAACAATTTCTAGTTACTTTTTTTCCAAATATGCTGGCCTACTTATGTGTGTAGATGTATATTTCATTTGGATGTAATATCATTCACAGCTTAGAAGCATGAATAGAATTTGAAGTAACTATAAAGTTATTCTTTTCCACCTAAGAATAGCAATTTCTTTACTTAATGAAAATATTAGAAATACTTCCTATGAAATCTCAACAGCAGAAACAGCAACCCTTTTCCAAACTCTGCCTATAACTCAGTACAACTGCACTCAACAGGTGCTTACTTTGGATAATAACAACAAATGGAAACTGCAGAAACACTGACTGGGACGACATCTCCCAAGAGCAGTGAGAACAGCAAGCTGGGATTGGCCATGGCTTGGATGCGGGGCTGTGTGTATCAACTCATCAGGCCAAGAACCTCAAAGAACTGAATCACAAACCCTGAGAAGCACACATAGGCCAGTCTAACTGCTTTTATCTAGGAGAGTTTCAGGTTACTACCAACCTGAAAAACTCCTATTTAATCCAGTTGGGGAATTCAGTTTTTTTTTTTTTTTTACTAACGTCCCCCCATTTAGTTCCTGACAAACAGCTCTTTCCTTCTAGACAAAATGACAGTACAGTGAGGCCAGAGGAACACAGAGCCTGCTGTCAAGTCCCCAAGTGTTCAAGATTTCGGAGGCTATATCTTATAATTTTGTTCTGAGGGGAGACAGGAAAAGGATTAGACAACTTGAAACACTGACCTGCCTGTTGTGTAAAAATTCATAATTCTCAATGTATATTTATAAATTTTAATTTTTTTCTTTTTTTAATTGCATTTTAGGTTTTGGGGTACATGTGATGAACATGCAAGATTGTTGTATAGGTACACACAAGGCCGTGTGGTTTGCTGTCTTCCGTCCCCTCACCTGTATCTGTCATTTCTCCCCATGCTATCTCTTCCCACCTCCCCACCCCCCCGTCCCTCCCCCATTTCCCCCCAACAGACCCCAGTGTGTAGTGCTCCCCTCCCTGTGTCCATGTGTTCTCATTGTTCAACACCCGCCTATGAGTGAGAATATATGGTGTTTGATTTTCTGCTCTTGTGTCAGATTGCTGAGAATGATGGTTTCCAGGTTCATCCATGTCCCTACAAAGGACGTGAACTCATCGTTTTTGATGGCTGCATAATATTCCATGGTGTATATGTACCACATTTTCCCTATCCAGTCTATCATCGT
Source organism: Saimiri boliviensis (assembly GCF_048565385.1). Taxonomy (NCBI): domain Eukaryota; kingdom Metazoa; phylum Chordata; class Mammalia; order Primates; family Cebidae; genus Saimiri; species Saimiri boliviensis. The sequence goes on along the minus strand of NC_133453.1, from coordinate 20,613,885 downwards.
TGGGCATTTGGGTTGGTTCCAGGTCTTTGCTATTGTAAACAGTGCTGCAATGAACATTCGTGTGCACGTGTCCTTGTAGTAGAATGATTTATAATCCTTTGGATATATACCCAGTAATGGGATTACTGGGTCAAATGGGATTTCTATTTTTAGGTCCTTGAGGAATCGCCACACTGTCTTCCACAATGGCTGAATTAATTTACATTCCCACCAACAGTGTAAAAGTGTTCCTATTTCTCCACATCCTCTCCAGCATCTGTTGTTTCCCGATTTTTTAATGATCGCCATTCTAACTGGTGTGAGATGGTATCTCAATGTGGTTTTGATTTGCATTTCTCTGATGACCAGTGATGATGAGCATTTTTTCATATGTTTGTTGGCCTCCTGTATGTCTTCTTTTGTAAAGTATCTGTTCATATCCTTCACCCATTTTTGAATGGGCTTGTTTGCTTTTTTCTTGTAGATCTGCTTTAGTTCTTTGTAAATTCTGGATATCAGCCCCTTGTCAGATGGGTAGACTGCAAAAATTTTTTCCCATTCTGTTGGTTGCCGATTCAAGCTACTGACTGTTTCTTTTGCCGTGCAGAAGCTGTGGAGTTTGATTAGGTCCCATTTGTCTATTTTGGCTTTTGTTGCCATTGCTTTTAGCATTTTGGTCATGAAGTCCTTGCCTACACCTATGTCTTGAATTGTTTTGCCTAGATTTTCTTCTAGGATTTTTATGGTGTTAGGTCTGATGTTTAAGTCTTTAATCCATCTGGAGTTAATTTTGGTGTAAGGTGTCAGGAAGGGGTCCTGTTTCTGCTTTCTGCACATGGCTAGCCAGTTTGCCCAACACCATTTATTAAACAGGGAGTCCTTTCCCCATTGCTTTTTTTTGTCAGGTTTGTTGAAGATCAGATGGTTGTGGGTATGTTGTATTTCCTGTGAGGCCTCTGTTCTGTTCCATTGGTCTATATCTCTGTTTTGGTACCAGTACCATGCTGTTTTAATTACTGTAGCCTTGTAGTATAGTTTGAAGTCCGGTAGTGTGATGCCTCCTGCTTTGTTCTTTTTGCTTAGAATTGACTTGGCTATGTGGGCTTTCTTTTGGTTCCATATGAAGTTTAAGGTGTTTTTTTCCAGTTCTGTGAAGAAGGTCATTGGTAGCTTGATGGGAATAGCGTTGAATCTGTAAATTACTTTGGGCAGTATGGCCATTTTCACGATGTTGATTCTTCCTAACCATGAACATGGAATGTTTCTCCATCTGTCTGTATCCTCTCTTATTTCGTTGAGCAATGGCTTGTAGTTCTCCTTGAAGAGGTCCTTTACGTTCCTTGTTAGTTGTATTCCTAGGTATTTTATTCTCTTTGTAGCAATTGTGAATGGCAGTTCGTTCTTGATTTGGCTCTCTTTAAGTCTATTACTGGTGTATCGGAATGCCTGTGATTTTTGCACGTTTGTTTTGTATCCTGAGACTTTGCTGAAGTTGTTTATCAGTTTCAGGAGACTTTGGGCTGAGATGATGGGGTCTTCCAGATATACAATCATGTCATCTGCAAATAGAGACAATTTGATTTCCTCCTTTCCAATTTGGATACCCTTTATTTCTTCTTCTTGCCTGATTGTTTTTCCTTAAGATTGAAAAGGAGGACTGTCCTGTCTCACCACACTATTCAATGTTATACTGAAAGCACTAACATGCAGTAAAAAAAAGAAAAAAGCAAAGAAAAGTATAAAGACTAGAAAGGAAGAAATAAAACTGCTTTAATCTGTAGACTAAATTATTGTGTAAGAAAATTGCAAATAATCTTTATAAAGGCCACTAGATCTAATAAATGAATTCAGCAAGTTGCAGGACACAAGGTCAATATACAAAAGTTAATCATATTCTTACACATAAGCAGTCCATAATTGGAAATTAAAATTTAAAAAAAACATCTTCATAAAGCATTAAAAAATAGTGCTTAGATATTAATCTAAGAAAACATATAAGATCTGTATGCTAAAACTTACAGAAAACTGAATAAGTTATTCAAATATCTAGATAAACAAAGAGAAATATCATGTTTATGGATTAGAAGACTCAATATTTCCATAGAGTTAATTCCCCCAACTTGATCTATAGATTTAGGCATTGCCATTGAAAATCTGGGAAACATATTTTGTACATGTTTATAAACTGGTTTCAAAATTTGTACAGAAATACAAAAGAAGTAGAATAGCCAAAATTATTATGAAAAAAAACAAACAAACAAACAACAACAACAACAAAAAAAAAACAAAGTTAGAGGACTCACATTATCTAATTTCATGATATACCATAACCTACAGTAATCAAGAAAATGTGGTATTGACAAATGGGTAGATCAATGGAAGAGAATAGCTAGCCCATATATAGACCAATAAACATATACCAACTGATTTTTGACAAATGTGTGAAAGCAATTAGATGGAGAAAGGATAGTCTTTTCAACAACTGTTGCTGGAACACTTGAATACCCACATGAAAAAAGTGAATCTGAACACCTACCTTATTTGTTCCTGATATAAAAATTAACTCAAAAGAGATCACAAACCTAGATGTAGAATATTAAAAAATAAAATTTTAAGAAAACATAGGAGAAAATCTACATGATATTTGGTTTGTTAGAGGATTTTTAGACATGACATGACAAGTATGATCCATAAAAGAAAACCTGTAAGTTGGACTATATCGATATTAAAAACTTATGCTCAATGAAAAACACTGTTAGGAGAATGTAAAGATAATGCCCAGGCAGAGAGAAAATATTTACAAGCCATGTATCTGATAAAGGACCTATATCCAGATTATGTCAAGAACACTCATTCTATTATAAAGACACATGCACACGTATGTTCATTGTGGCACTGTTTACATAGCAAAGACTTGGAACCAACTCAAATACCCATCAATGATAGACTGAATAAAGAAAATGTGGCACATATGCACCGTGGAATACCATGCAACCATAAAAATGGATGAATTCATGTCCTTTGCAGGAACATGGATGAAGCTGGAAACCATCATTCTCAGCAAACTGACACAAGAACAGAAAACCAACCACCACATGTTCTCACTCATAAGTGGGTGTTGAACAATGAGAACACATGGACACAGGGAGGGGAACATCATACAATGGGGACTGTTGGGGTGTAGGGGAGCTAGGGGAGGAATAGCAGGGGGTCGCGGGATTGGGGAGGGCTAACATTAGCAGAAATATCTAATGTAGATGACGAGGGGATGGATGCAGCAAACCACCATGGCACGTGTATACCTATGTAACAATTCTGCACGATCTGTACATGTGCCCCTGAACTTAAAGAATAACAAAATTTTTTTTAAAAAAGAACACTTAAAATTCAACAATATGTAAACAAATGTATAATTTTTCAATAATCACAAGCAGATGCACTTTCTGGGCTTCTTTACCTGGATTTTCTTCCTGAGTACTATTGGTAGTGTAAATGGGGTCAAGGGAATGGATTTTTATCTGTATCTTTTCATAAAGTTCATTTTCTTTAAAAAGAAAAAATCATGGATTTAGAGTTAGTTTTGTGACCTACTAGCTTTGTAGTCTTGATCAGAATATTTATCTGAAATTGTTTTCTTTATATCCAAATTAAACAACTAACATGCTTGTTGTAAAAATTAAATAGACAATGGTAAGAGATAATGTCTGGCACATAATAGTTTCTCAATGAAAGTTAGTCAATAGTTTCTTCTCTTTTCTCCTTTCCTTTTCTTGATTCCTCTGAGAGAATAGTCTATACATTTTGTTGTTGATACCCAAGAATGCTGAAAGTTTAGTAGAATGTAGTTGGAAATAATAGAAGTTTATAATCTACTTTATAAGGTTACATGAGTTGATGCCTTATAAATTGAAGGTTGAAGCCCTTACCATGTAGGAATGTTGCTGATGTAATATCAAAGAATTCTGGAAGGAAATCAAGTCAATTTATCTGAGATTTTAGGGAACCCCAAATCCTTCATAGACCTTCATGTTATGAGTGTGCTTAGAGACACAAACATGAACAGGAATAGTCCTGGCTCTTAAAGTGCAACTAATTTGATAGAGACGTAAAATTAGCTACAAAGTACCCATAAAACAGAGCAGAATAAAATAGATGCTAGGTTGAGGTATAAACAGTGTGCTGTGAGATAGGAGAAAGAAAAACTTTGTTTTTATTTGAATTTTAGTGAAAGGTACTGAAAAAAAAATAGATACACAAAATGGCAAAAAGTGACTGGATTTTTCCCATGATGCCACAGTCTCATTTCACACAACTTTGGAGTTTAACTACCAAACATGTCACCTAATGTGCCAAGTTTGGGCTAAAGGATGGATGGCACTGTGAAAAACAAAGGAAAAGGTATTTTTGTCCCAATACATTAATCTGTTAATAAAGGAGTCATGTAGGTCAGCCACTATATTGCTCCATAAATTTGCTAATTTACAAGTATGTGCCAAGGTAATTTGAAAATTATCTTCATGTTCCATATAGTAGTAGCAGCAGTGGTAGTAATGTGTAATGTGGCAGCGGTAGGAACAGCAGCTGAGTGCTACTTCATAAGTTAATCACTGTCTTTTTTGTTCTGTCAGTTGGCTCTCTTACCTATCTGTGCGATTTGTGTTTTTACCAGGAGTTGCAGTGTCGTTTGATTGTTTTCTACTTTGGTAAAATTTCAGTCATTATTTCTTCAGTTTTTTGAAATAAATTCATTCCTTTTTCCATTCTGATATTCTAGCTATAAACAAGCTAGGCCCCTTGATAGTGCCCTACATTTTTGAGGCCTTGATTATTCTTTCTATTTCAGTATTTTTTTCTCTTGATTGATTGTATGTGCTTTCTATTGCTCTGTCTTCAAGTCGACTGATCTTTCATTTTTAGAGTTTTTAGCCTGTTATCAAGCCCATTTATTAAATTTGACATGTTAATTATTTTATTTTTTAGTTCTAAGATATTCATAGGGCTATTTTTATTTGCTTGTTTTAAATGAAAGGAAATGCCTGGCTGCAATCTCTTTTTGTTCACTCATTGTGATCATCATTTTTTTATAAATCCTGAGCACGCACATATTGCATTAGTTGTTGGGGTGTGTGTGTGTGGGGGGGGTTCTATTTTGGCGGCCTTTCTGACCCTGGAAGAGATGCCCCTTTCAGGACTAGTCAGTTCCTTCAGGTAGCAAATAACTTCTCTGTGAGTCTAATGGTCATATGCAAACCAATCCAGAGACCACACTACCTGAATTACCTTTGGGCCAAGTACCAGGCAACTAGGAACAGTTCGTATGCCCTAGAGCCCACTAAAATTATTCAAATTAAACAGTCCTAAGCCTGCTTACTCCGCCTTAACCATATGAATATAGTACAGTTTATTTTTAACTGTATGAATATAGTATAGCTTGTTTCAACAGTGCAACTTTTGTATTATTATGACTAAAGCAACTACAAATATTCTTATGCAAGGTTTTGGGGTAAAAATACATTTCCATTTCTCCTAGATAAATGCCTAGGAGTAGAGTTGCTTAGTCATAGGGTACGTGTATGTTTAACTTCGTAAGAAAAAAATGCCACTTTTTTCAAAGATATTGCAACATTTTGTACATAAAACACAGTCTAGCAATTCTAGTTGCTCCGTATATTTGATAATATTTGTTATTGCCACTTTTTAAAATTTTAGTCATTTTGATGAAAGTCACGTGTCATTGTGAGACATTTGAACACAGACACTGAAAACACAGGCTGTGTTTTCCCCTTGCTCCCTCTGCCTCCTGACTTGCTATGGTGATCCCCCAAGTGGCTCCCCAGGGTATGGTGTACCCCTTCTCTTAGAATATGTGAGTATAATACATGATCTTTCAATGTCAGTCATATCCCGGGCTGTTGGCATTGTCATATCTCAGTAATAATAAAACATATTTAAAAACACTCACAAACATATACACACACTTATACCCACATTTAAGCATACATATATGTTAACATATTAACATAACATTTGTTAATAATAACATCTCAATGATCTTTTTTGCAATTATGGGTCATATTTTCATGCTTCTTTATGTGTTTGGTATTGATTTCTTTGGTGCTGGAAATTGTTGATGATGTTTTACTATAATTCTGAACTTTATTTTCATTAGACAGTGTTAAGTTTATTTTGTGAGGCAATTACTTTATCAATACATCAGCTTGATCTCATCAAGACTTGGTTTTAGGCTTTGTTAGATTGAATCCAGTAGAGATCTCACTCTAGGGCATAGTTTTGATCCCTAACACATGTCATTTCTGGGTTTTAGCTGAATAACCATTGTCTTAATAAGACCACCTCACCCTAGCTGGAGGGTGCTCTAATATTTTCCTGACCATAATAAGCTCTAAAATCTCCATTCTTCTCACAGCTCCCAGAGGTCTTGCAGGGTCTCACCTATTGAATCCACAGCTTAGTATTTAGCCAAAGATGAAAGGAGAACCCTATTTATATCCTTGGGGTATCATTTCCAGACAGCTCTTTATCCTGCTGTTATCCTGCTCCATAATTACAACTGCCTCCGTATCCTTGAAATTGGTCTTGAGTTTCTCTACACAGTGAGACTGCTGTTACCTGTTTGTACATTGGTACAAACATTCTTGTACTGATGTTTGAATGTTAACACAGAAAGTTCAGGTGAATGCGACACTAACATTCTGAATATACTTTCTCCTAAGGATCATAGACCTGTGTCTGTTTTCCAATGCATAGATAGAATTGCTTCTTGTAGTTTGTCCAATATTTATATGTATTTATAGCTGGAGATCAAGTGTGATACTCACTCCTTTGTCAAAACCAGAACCAGAATGCCAGTATATGCTTTTATTTGGAAAATGTTTTGTTTTTTTAATGGTTGTTTTCTGAAAGATGCAAAATGTAGAAATTTCTAACCTTTTTCCTACTACTCATTCTGGTATTGCTTTAGGATTGTTTTTCAATATTATGCCAACTTCAAGTGACGTCTGTGAATTTTGTTCATTTCTTATTTCAAATCTTCCATACATGCTATAATTCTTCCACAAATTGCTCTCTTGCACAATGAATTTCTCTATGAACTTGTCTCATGCATTCGGGTTTTTGAGACCTCAATTGTTCACTCTATTATGATGAGCACATTAGGGACTATGTGAAGAACTCATTATGATTTTAGTGCTTTCAAAGAAGAACTATAATGTTAAAAACTTGAAGGGAAAAGTACCTTAATAAAGTATATTTTACAATTTCTAATTTTATGAGCTATAATAGGATTTATTGTAAAGTTTCACAGAATATGATTAACTTTAGTCTGCACAGACTCAGTAATTATTTTGAGATAGATTTAGTTGATTTCTTAACAATTAATTGGTTCAGCATAGGATCTGTTTGATTTAATTGCTAAAATAGCCTAAAACAATTTGACCATATTTCAGAATAAGGAGATAAGGTTGATTATATGTTGATATGAATGCAATTCATAGATCAGTAAATTGAGAAATAACTTCTCCAGCATTTCAGGCCATTCCAGTAGTTAATTGGGTCACTGTATAGTAAGCTCTATCGAATGACACTTGCTCAATAAACACTAATTGAACCTACACCCTACAAAGAGGTTGAACTCAGAGCATGAAAATACAAGGAAATCAAGGTTACATTTAATATCTTTGTATTCATCTGCCAGGGCTATTATAACAAAATATTACAGACTAAGTGGCTTAAACAATTAAAATTTATTTCCTACATTTCTGTAATTTTGAAAGTACAAAATCAAGGTGGTAATGGATTTGATTTCACCTGAAGCCTCACCTTGGCTTGCAGCTTTCACGCTGTCCTCACACGGTCTTTCCTCTGCACCCAGGCATCCTGATGTCGCCTTCTGTTCTATCGACACGAGTCATATTGAATTAGGGCTCCACCTCATGAGTAGTTAGCCTTAATTACCTCCTTAAAGACTTTTTCTCCATGTAGAGTCACATTGGGGGTTAGGGCTTCAACATACACATTTTGGAAGGAGACCCAATTCAGTCCATGACAATCTTCATGTGGCAGTATATTCATATGTAAGAATGCATGTCAAATGACAAGAAAAATACTAAGCTATGAAGTTTCAGCTTTTACGTTTTGCAAACAGGATTAAATATTTCTTTTTTCTACAGAGGACATAAAAATCCCATGACTTGTGGTGATGATTTGAAGATAAAATTAGATAAAATTGAAAATATGCAAAAACAATTTGAAATTTATTAACATGATAGAAACATAAAGGTTTCTATTGTTATTTGCGTTAACATTCAGGCTTCCTAACCTTTCTTTTAATGTCCTCTCTGGTGATGTTCTCTCAGGCAAAGACCTCACACCTTAGTGTAGAACTAATTCTACACTTTTCCCCTCTTTATTTTGAGACAGAGTCTCGCTCTGTTGCCCAGGCTGGAGTGCAGTGGCATGACCTTAGCTCACTGCAGCCTCTGCCTCCTGAGTTGAAGCGATACTTCTGCCTCAGCCTCCCAAGTAGCCAGGACCAGAGGTGCATGCTACCATGCCTGGCTAATTTTTGTATTTTTAGTAGAGGTTTCAACATATTGGTCAGGTTGGTCTCAAACGCCTGACCTCGTGATTTGCCCACCTTGGCCTCCTAAAGTCCTGAGATTACAGGCATGAGACACTACGCCCAGCCCACCTTTTCCCCTCTTAAAGATGAAATCTGCATTAGCCAATGTCCTCTAGAGGGACAGAACTAATAGGAAAGATGAATATATGACAGGAATTTGATTAAGGGGTATTGACTCACACGATCACAAGGTGAAGTACCACAATAGTCCCTCTGCAAGCTGAGGAGCAAAGAAGCCAGTTCAAGTCCCCAAATCTCAAAAGTAGAAAAGCCAACAGTGCAGTCTGCAGTCTGTGGCTGAAGGCTCAAGAGCCCTTGGCAAACCACTGGTTTAAGTCCAAGAGTCCAAAAGATTGAGAACTTGGATTCTGATGTTCGAGTTCAGGAAGCATCCATCACGGGAGAAAGATGAAGGCCGAAACTCTCAGCAAGTCTGCTCTTTCATCTTCCCCTGCCTGCTTTATTCTGGGCACACTGGCAACTGATTAGATGGTGCACACCCACATTGAGGGTGGATCTGCTTTTTCAAGTCCACTGATTCAAATGTTAATCTCCTTTGGCAATATCCTCACAGACATACCCAGGATCAGTACTTTGCATGTTTCAATCCAATCAAGTTGACCATATTAACCATCACAAGTTCACCCTTTGTCAACTTGAATCCATACACATCTCCTGAAACCATACATAATCTTCAAATAAAGACAATAATAAGGTCATAATTACGCCTAACATAATACAGCTATCCTTCATGCAACTAGAAGTGTAAAATTCCCAACCCAAGTGCTAATACATAAAGTTAACACTTAAATGCTGATAAAATCAATAAATCTTATATACATGATAAAGGACTAAGAAAGGAAATTAAATGAAGATATTTTCTTAATACAAGTGTATACATGCACAAACATGCTCTTAATAAAATTAGGAGGAAATATTCATGGCAATTACAATACTTGTTTCTGCAAGTGGTCACGTAGTTCTAGTTGGTCTTGACAACTACCTTCTTTTATTACCCATTCTGTATTCCCTTTGCTGCCAGAAGCCACCTCAGCAGGTCGTGGTTTTTTACCTGGTAGAGTGACTCAAGCCTTCATTACTGTAAGGTCTGGCCCATTTGTAGTCCTGCCTGGATTGGGTTGTTGTAGTTTCCCACTGGTTAATCAGAGGGCATGGTAAAACTAGAAGACACCCTAAAGAATCTTCTGTATTTCATACATACTCTTGCTTACCTCCATTATGGAGTAGTGGACTGATTTAGTCTTGACAGTCTGGGTCACTCAACTGCAGCCAACACTGTAACTCTTTTTTCAGCCTGTTGACTTATAGGTTGGAGGAGCCCAAAGTGGCCAGGGGACAATCTGAACTTTCAGTTTAATGGAATCGTGGTTGTGTCCCCTGGTGGTAGCCTTCCTCCCTCTGGAACTAAGACCTCTAGGCCAGCAAAACATAATGTCATGGGAAGAGGAAGCAAACATTTTGCTAGTGGGTCACTAGGGGTGATGACACGTGGTGCCACTTTCACTTTCACTTCCACCCCTTGAAACCTGGACCTGTGAATCCTGGCTATGTGAGAAATAGTACCATATATTGGATACTGATTTAGAACATATACAGCCTTCTGGAGAACTTTGCCCAAACTTGTCACTTAGTTGGCATTGTAATTGTGGTACCAAAGGACCATTTTACCATTCTATCAAACCAGGTGCTTCAGCATGATGAGGAACATGGCAAGATCAGTGAATTCCATGAGCATGAGTCCTCTGCTGCACTTGTTTAGCTGTACAGTGAGCAGCTGGGTCAGAGACAATGCTCTGTGGAATACTATGATGCTGGATAAGGAATTCCATCAGTCCATGGGTGGTAGTATTGGCAGAAGCATTGCATACAGGAAAGGTCAACCTATATCCAGAGTAAGTGTCTGTTCTGTTGGGGACAAACTGCTACCCTTTCCATGATGGAAGAGGTCCAATTTAGTTTATTATTTGTTCTCATGCTGCTTTAAAGGACTGCCCCAGACTGGGTAATTTATAAAGGAAAGGGGTTTAATTGACTCACAATTCTGAAATGGCTGGGGAGGCCTCAGAAGACTTAACAATCATTGCAGAAGAGGAAGAAAACACGTTCTTCTTCACATGATGACAGAAAGGAGAAGTGCCAAGCAAAATGGGAAAAAGTCCCTTATAAAAACTACCAGATCTTGTGAGAACTCACTAACATGAGAACAGCAGCTCGGAGATAACTACCCCCATGATTCAACTACCTTCCATCAGATCCTTCCCATAGGGATTATGGGAACTACAATTCAAGATGAGATTTGGGTGGGGACATAGCAGAACCATATTAATATCTGAATCCATATTGCTAATCATAAACCTTTGCCATCTGGTTATAGGTTTGGGGGCAGGAAAATCGCTAAGTTCACATAAACACATTTTGCCTACAGATAAGTTTATTCTGTATAGTGGAGGCTGCAAGGGCAGGATGTGTCCTTAGAACCTCAAGAAGTGATAGTTAAGAAAGGTTTACAGAAGCCCTGACATTCAGAAGAGTGTAATCAGAAAGTGTAAGGAAAAGTCAGACAAAACAAAAAGGTCAATACAGCACAGAAATGTAGACATTTTTGAATGTCCCCTTGAAAGGAAACATTATTTCTGCAACTCTACTCATTTCAGCCTGAATTCCCCAATAAAGAATTTGATCTTTTGCGGAAGTTACAACCGATCACCTACAGTTATATATGGTTCTTAGTCATGCATTTTGGCATTCCCCAGGGCTTAACATTTTTTTGTTGTTGTTGTTATTCTCCCTGCTTCATTTTTTAATTTGGGATATTTTCCAGATAAACTTGATATCTGGTGTCTTCTAAATAATTGAAACTATCTGACTACACCAAATGCTCAATCATCTGACATTGAGTAGCAGTTATCCCTTAAAGCAGGTGTCCCCAAACTTTTTACACAGGGGGCCAGTTCACTGTCCCTCAGACCGTTGGATGGCTGCCACATACTGTGCTCCTCTCACTGACCACCAATGAAAGAGGTGTCCCTTCCTGAAGTGCGGCAGGGGGCCGGATAAATGGCCTCAGAGGGCCGCATGCGGCCCGCAGGCCGTAGTTTGGGGACGCCTGCCTTAAAGGGACACATACTCTGTGTTCCATCCTTGCCTCAGTAGTCCCACTTCACTCATGTGTGTTATCTGCCTGGACCGAGTAGCCATTTAAATTTATGATTCCTTCATTTATTAGGGGTAGGAAATTTCCACATGTGAAGACAGGCTGCTTTTTCTCCAAACCATCCTCCTGACATGCACATCTTCCATCAGTGCTAAACTTGTCATTTCTTTGTGCCAGATATAAGAGATTACTGACAATATTCTCCAGCTTGGCTTAACAGTATATTTTTTATTTGGGGGAATTTGCTGTTTGGAAACATATTTCTTATTTGGGAGGACCTTTGCAAATGAAGTATATTACTTGGGGAAAAAAGACTGTTTTAAGTCCTTCTCAGAGCCAAGCACATTGTTATTTGTACAAAACAAGCTTTCAGAAACTTTTACCGTAAGAATCTGATTGGGCATGGTTCTTGCCATTGGACCCAAAGTGGCCATAACTTTTGCCATAGGAACAGGAGTCTGCACGGTCAAGGGAACATGGATGCTCAGAGACCAGTCTTCCTCCCAATCCTCCTATACTGGACCATGCTTCTAGAATTTTTTGCCCCGGTGACTGAGAGCCCGCTTCCTGGGGTTGTGCAGTTTTCTTTTCTGGTTTGCTGTTTGAGGGCTGACTGAGCCACCGCTGTGATTACTCCTAGGCCTCAGGGGTGCCAAGTGTTAGCTGTTTGGGAGGGGGCTATGGACATGTGCCCCCTCCACATTATCCACACACCTTTGCATTATGTCCCTCAAGAAGTGAGACATATAAAAGAAATGGCAGCTCAGGGGCTAGGGATCTCCAGCTGTAGCCTTTACACGAACCCACAAATCTTAGAAGTGGCTCCAGCTCTTTCTCTACCTTCACACCTCAACTCTGCCTTTCCCCCAAAACTCTAGTCATACAAGTTTTCTTTCTGTCCCTTAAACAGTTCAAATTTGCTGCCTCTGTATATGTTATTTCCTTTTCTTGGATTGTACTTCTCCTAATTCTTCCACGGCTGGTGCCTTCTCACTATTCAAATCTGAGCTTAAAAATCATTGCCTCTCCTAAGCCTTCTTCCTCACTACCAGTCACTTTCTTTCATGTACTCCTTTGTTTGCCACATAGGACATTTCATGATGTTAAATAAGTTTCTAAAGGCACTTACCTGGGTATTATTCATCTCTTCCTACTTAAATACAAACTCCATGAGAACAGAGATTGTGTCCTGCCTACCACAGTCTCCCTAGAACCCAGCACAGAGTCCATGCTCAATCATATTAAGTTAATAAATGATTGACTGAGCAACTGCACACGTGAATACTTGTTGTCTCTGTGCAATATAATGACAACCGCATGCAAAGCTAAAAGTACAGTTTCAGTGTCAGTATTAATCAAGATAGGCCAGGATGAGCTGCAGTAACTCTCTAGCTGAAAACAGCAAGGTTTACCTCTCATTCACCTTTTATCACCATGTGGGACATCTGGCACTTGATCTTGTGTTGTCTTCATTCTGGGGCCCAAGTGACACTGTTCTCCATCTGGAGCATCACTGGTCACCATGGTGCAGGGAGGAGGCTATCAAATCATTAGCTCGCTCTTGCAGCATCCACCTGGAAGTACATACATCAGCTCCGGTCAGATGCTGTTGGTCAAAGAAAGCCACAGGACTGCCTGACTTTTTAAGTGTCCTGAAGGAGTTTCAGAAACATGGGTAAATAGCCTTATTCGTGACCATATTTCTACTTGACAGATTCTTTACTCCCACTGATTTTAGTGGACATTTTGCTTAGCACAGACACAACTTAAATTTGGGATACAAGTCAACATCTCATTTGTATTAGTATTTTAAATACATGTATTTGAAATACATGTATTTAAAATACTCATTAGTATTTTAAATACATGTATTCTTAAAAACTAAGTCTCATTAAAACTAAAGACTGTTTTTCTACATATTTATTCTTGTCATATTTTAAAGGATTTTAAATCTTTAAAATAGTTGACAACATTTCACCTAATTTCTTTGCCCCTTTAAATGTGATTGCTTCTGACATATTAACCAGTATATTTAAAATAAAATGATGGGAAATCAAATGGTTTACGCCCCTGCATACATATAGTTCCATAATGAAATTATTCGTGCTGTGAAAAATAAGTTTGCATGTTGCAGCTGGCCATACTTAGTGAGAACAGAGGGTGTATACTTCTTTAATGGAGTGTATTTCTCAGATTCTTATGACATGTGTGACATCCCTTATTCTCTCTCACAATTAAGTAAGCAACTTTTGATTTCAGGCTTTCATTGAGGAGATGGGATACATCACACACAGAAACAGCATCTTGCTGGTTGCCTTTTAATCTATGGTCTCTTGCTTCTCCTTTTTTCTCCTTCTGCCTGTCTCTTCCTAACTTCTAATCGTCTGTTCTTCCAGACTCTGTGTAAACACTGTGGGTGTATGCAGAGGATTTAGATAAATTTCATTAATATTCTCACATATTTCATTTAAAAAAGAATTAAATTAAGACTTAAAGTTTTCCGTTGTGAGGCCTTTATTTTCCTATATATCTATTCTTTTTAATTTGGGAAATAGTTTCCTTATTTTTTAAAGTTGATAGAAGCCTCTGGGTTCAGGGAAATGGGAAAGAAAAAGAGTCTCTCAACATTTCTCTGCTTTATGAGAGAAGGTTCGGAAATGGTTTTAAGAAGCAAGCCAACTATTGCTTTTGGTCAAGCTACTGGATGTGGCCTATCTCCATGGGTAACAGTCAGTAGAGCTCACAACTATTTTTATTTTTAAGAACATATGGAAATATGAACCATAACGAATGGTTATAACATATTTAAAGAGAGGCAATTTAAAATAATAATTTTAGAAATGCTAACTTTTATAACAAATCAAGTATTTTTAAGTATCTTACATATTTCTATGAAAGATGTCTCCATCTTTATAAAAAAACAAGAAGGAAATGGGGGAGAGGTGATTGATGGGTATTAAACCTCCATATGTGCTAATCACAATAGTATTGCTTTACTTAAGTTATCCAAGTATCTTTCCCTCAGCTACCTGTGAAATAGCAATTATTCTCATTTACATGTTTGGCTTTAACAAAGAAATAAGGATATCCAGAGCTTTCCAGAATAAAAAGCCAACAGGAGCCCATCTCACAGTCTTAGACTTAGGAAGAAGTATGGTAACCTCACTATCCAAGCAGTTAGGATGGCCATGCCGGTAACATTGTTGTTAAATCGTGTCCCCAATATGTGATTTTCCAAGGGTTTCTGATATGGCTTAAGTTATTTTATCATGTTTAACTTTCAGGTTGGTTGTATAAAATTATATCCCAGTAGAAACAAATATGCATTATTATTGCATTCATTTATTTGGGAAGCTGAGGCAGGAGGACCTGAGCCCAGGAGTTCAAGACCAGCCTAATCAACATAGTGAGATGTCATCTCTACAAAAATAAAAAAATTAAAAATTAAGGAGGAGGATCACTTGAGACCAGAAAGTAGAGGCTGCAGCGAGCCATGGTCCTACCAGTGCACTCCTTCCTGGGTAACAGAGTGAAACTGTGCCCCCCCCACCCGCCAAAACGATATATTTACTTCTAGTCTAATTTAGTTTCATGTATAATATACCATATTGATCTTAGGTCTATTTTAGTTTTATAAAACATAGATTTTACCATGTACATAGTTTTTTGCTTTCTTCACTTAAACTGTCATAATAAGCATTTTCACTTGACTTTATTGTTAATCAAAAACATAATTTTAATAGCTATGTTTTTTCATTTATGGATATGAAATAATAAATATAGCTTTTTCTCTACTGTTTCATAGATGTTTTTGTGTGTATGTGCATAGGATAAAATTACATTATCTCTACCTATTCCTCTAGTTGTTCTCAGTTTCATTCATTTAACAAGTCAGATTACCAAACAATGTATTTTAATTTCCCATGAATGTGTCACTCCTGAATCTGCTTTTAAGTGGTTTAGTATTATTTCTCGTCCATTTGCCATTGTGAGACCTTTATTTTCCTAAACATCTATTCTTTTTAATTTAGGAAATACTTTCCTTATTTTTAAAGTTGATGGAAGACTCTGGGTTCTAGGAAATAGGAAAGAAGAGTCCTTCAACATTTCTCTGCTTTATCAGAGAAGTGGTTGGCTCTGCATGGCAAACTGCCAAATGGTTCTAAGAAGCATGTCAACTATTGTTTTTGGTTCAGTATTATTTCTGCAGCAATGATTAGGAGTCTACCTTTGGAAAAAAAAAAAAAAAAAAAGAAAGGCAGCATGAAAAACATTGCTGTGTTCTCTATAAAACCATCACAGCAAGGAATTATTCACTGCATGGAGAAGGTCTCTCAAATATATTTCTATTAGATATTAGGGATGAAAAAGAGACCACTTCTCTGAATAACAAGGGCATTTTCTTTGACCAGTTTATTTTACTCAGCACATCTTCTTTGTTTCCTAGGACTAACAGGCAGTACAAACCTAAATGTAGTGTTCAACTATAGAAATATGTGTAGTCTGGATCTACGCTGTCCAGTAGAGTACTCACTAACCACCTGTGGCTATTTAACCACATATGACTATTTAAATTTAAATTAACTAAATGAAACTAAAGTACTTAAAAATACAGTTCCTCAGTCACAGTAGCCGCATTTCAAGTGCTCAATAGCCACATGTTTCTATGGGTTACCATAGTGAACAGTACATATACAGAATATTTCTGTCCTTACAGAAAGTTCTTTTGGACAGCACTGCTCTAGATTATGGATCAAATTATAAATTTGTAGCATTTGATACATCTTTATATTTTAGCTTAATTGAAACTGTCTGGATGATTGCTTACTTAATACTGCATGCTACTTTCTATGCCTTTTAAAATTAGGTGTCTGTGAATTGCAAATATGTGGTTAAAAATTGTATCTGTATGGTGGCTCATGTCTGTAATACCACACTTTGGGAGGCCAAGGCAGGCAGATCACCTGAGGTCAGGAGTTCAAGACCAGCCTGGCCAACATGGTGAAAACCTACCTCTAC
Organism: Saimiri boliviensis; assembly: GCF_048565385.1. NCBI lineage: Eukaryota > Metazoa > Chordata > Mammalia > Primates > Cebidae > Saimiri > Saimiri boliviensis. Next base: position 20,597,071 of record NC_133453.1, on the reverse strand, counting down.
TAAAAATACAAAAATTAGCCAGGAGTGGTGTCACATGCCTGCAATCTCAGCTACTTGGGAGCCTGAGGAAGGAGAATCACTTGGAACTGGGAAGTGGAGGTTGCAGTGAGCCAAGATTGCACCAGTGCACTCCAGTCTGGGTGACAAAGCAAGACTCCATCTCAAATAATAATAATAATATCCTAAGTTCTTACAATGTGGATACCCAACTGTTAGATGACTAGAAAAGTTAGCAAGGCTTATAAAAAAGGGATTTAAAAATTGATTATCTAGGTTATCTAGATTTGCATTATTACATTTTGTATGACTCCTGTCCACCTAAGCTAATATGAATGTCCCAATCTCATTCTCCTCATGCAATCTCATTAGTTAGATTCCTTATAATAAATGTAACTGAGTACAAGCCTTCTCAGTCTCATTAGGATAGTGCATCCCATTAGGGTGGTGCTGGAAATGATGATGGTTCCATGATTCCATGCTTCTATTTCTGCTGTGCAATGTCCTGGTCATCATTACTAAGCACAACTGCAATTAGGTGAACACCAGGGAGATTTTCAGGAATAGCTGTGTCAGTTTTGGCTGGATGACATGGAATGTTTTATATGCCATTTGGGATATTTGGCTCAGTTTGAAAATCCTAAGGCAACAGTCATATTTTAGAATTAGAAATTCCTCATACCTGTCCATAGTGTGCACTGATTTGAGCTGGATTTGAAATAAACATATCAATAGCAAATCTTCTTAGGGCTAATGGTGGCACATACTTTTGAAATGCTTAGGTATAAACAAGGCAAACATATATTTTCTAGGTCTCACTATACAGTCATAAAACTCCTGGCCATAAATCAGCATGGACCACTTTAATTTCATTTCTTGCCCACATAATCAAAACATGAAGCTCCCTTTTCTTTAACACATAATTCTTCTCAATCATTACATGAATTGCCATATTTCTTAATAACAAAGTAAATGCTTGGGTTCAGCTATGATTTAGAGATTGAGTAAATTATTAGCTATATGGTTGTAATATTCTGATCTGCTTACAAAATACGTGTTTTAAGTAAATACATCTATGACTACAAAAGAGAATGTTATCCATTACTATTTAAATCTTTTAAACATCTTCTCCATACGGGGCAAATACTTCCAGCTGGGTTATATTATTTGTGTTAATTTTTTTTTCAAGTCTTTATCATTGAAACCTGCAAAAGTCGATAAAGACATGCCTTCATACTACCCCATTTATCATTTACTATGAAGATGTCATATAATTTTTTTGTCACCAATTCACTTTCCAACTTTCAGAAATTATTTGACTATGTTGAATTTGTTATATTTTCCAGGTACCCAGATGGCATTGATTGTATAGGGCACCATCCACTTATAGGTAATCTTTCTGAGAGATAAGCAGAGATGAATTTCAGTAAAAGTCATGTTGATTGGCAATGAGGTGGCAAACACATTCTGCCATCATCATCTAGCACCAGAATTTTTTCTGCAGGAAAGAGTTGTTTTGGTTGGCAAAATATTTTGTTGAAGATTCGGAGTTGCTGCTCAGCAATGTGTGTGTGTGTGTGTGTGTGTGTGTGTGTGTGTGTGCGCGCGCATTAGGGATTGAGTATGGAGGTGTGATGAAGCTCTGCATACAGACCAAAGATTTTGGAGCTTGGGGTGGGGCAATCCTGGAGATACCAAAAAAGCAGGGAGTGATGAGAAGGGCATGTACAAATTGAAAGTGAAGGCTTCCAGTTTGACTTCTTCATTATCTCCCACCAAATCTTCAGCAAACCATGCATGCTCACAGAAACCCTAATGGCAAGATACTTTTGTAGAACTTGGTGAAAAGGCCAAAAATGTTTCACACCTGAGTAGTGGCAAAGATGTAGGAATCAGGAGAACTATGGAGTACAAGTTCAAGAGTCAGTCTCTGTTGATATCAATAGATGTAGTCTGTTTATTACAAGAATGTATCAGTGTAGTTACGCATGCCCTATGGGGAGAACTTAGTTCTTGTCGGTATTTCTTCAGTATAGTCAAAAGAACACCTCTGCATGTCTCCTTAAACACACAGAGGAGAATTTCTCTCAAACATGCACCTAGAAGTATCATTTTGGGTTCATGGTAAATTTACGACATATTTTCATATTATCCTCCAAAGCAACTATATAAATTTATGCTTTGATTTTAATGTATGAAAGTTTTCCTTTACCCCTACTTTTGTGAACAAAAGAGATGATCTTTCTGATTGAGTATGGGATGCTATTTTATTATTTTATTAATTTATTTTTATTTAATTTATTTTTTTACTGGTTGTTAGTGAGACTGGGTAACTTTTCATAACTGTATTAGCCATTATGTTTCCCTCTTCTGTGTATTGCCTCACATTTTCTTTGGCAAGCATTGCTAATTGTCTCTCCCTATCCCTCCTTCACTTCTTTATCAACAGATTCTCATTTTATTTGAGATCCCAGTATGCCCAGGTAAACTTATTTTCCCCTTTCTCTTGAGTCTGGAGGAGGGCTGCATAACACAGCTCTGGAAAATGGAAAGTGGGAGTCACTGGGGCCTCCAGGTGAATTTTTAAAAGGCAGATATTTTACTTTTGTCCCTGGCATGTCACTTCTGTTTATTTCTTGGGCACAGACCCAATGCCTGAAGAAGGGGAAGAAGGCTGTCCTAGGTGAAGAGAAAGCCTATTGAACAGGAAAGAAGCCAAAAGCCCTTAATGACTTCCTGAAATGGCTGTGCTGACCCTAGATGGCCTCCCTCCCGACCTCTGATTGTGAGAGGAAAGTCAGCCCATGTTCACTGAAGCCACTCTAACCATATTTCTTTAATAAGTAGCAACATGTCGTATTATTATAGTATCTTTGTCTCATTTTAATTAGTTTGTTTTTTCTTATTGATTTCCAAGTTCTTAATATATGATAGATAAAAATCCTTTGTCAGTTATATGTGCCACACATATCTTCTCCCAGAGACAGATTTTGTTCTGGCTCTTTCTCTAACTTCGCTATGTGTTCTGAAGACATTGCTTTTCATTTCTAGGTCTCAGGTTTGTATTTTGTGAAATGAAGAGTACACAGTATCCAAGGACTTTTCCAGTCCTTATATTCTGAGTTCACTGATATGTGCTTAATAAACACATCTTTGAACAGCTGCACAGACTGGCTGGTCAGCCACAGCCTGTCATCTTGATAAAACTCTTTCCGTCCCTACTGATCGATCACACAATCCAGACTGATTACTTAAGAGACTATTTGCAAACCATTCTGGTTAGCTGTAGAGTGATCCATCTTTTTGAGTCTGTATAAAAATACCCTTACAGCTATAGAGTTGAAAATTGTCTTACATTACCCAAGGCCAAAAAAAAAAAATATATATAGGCAAACAAAGGAACAATATTACAACATGCAGCACATGTAATATTAAACTAAATGGACATGAATTGTCAACAGAACTCGAAAACAGTGTATTCTACTAATAGACAATAGAAGAAAATGGTAATTCTTGATATGTTTCAGAAATACTCATTAAGTTATTATAAAGAACAACTTATTGAAATAGTTTGCTAGCTGTCAGTTTTGGGTTTGATTTAAAAGCAAATTGTGGATAAATCCTAAAAGACAAACCAACAGGTAGATTATACTGAGCATTCACGATGGTCTGTTTTCCAGTGTTACTGGGAAAAGAAAATGACTTAAAAACTGAGGAAAAAAACCTCCCCTAAACTTCAGTTTTTCCTTTGTGCTTATGTAGAAGCCTATATAAAAGGATTATGAGAAACAGTTTGCATGAAATTGAGAGAATACGTTTTCAGGAGTCAGGGCCATCTTGGACTTCAGCCTAGCAACACCAGCCCCTACATGAGTACTGAGTTTGCCAAAGGGCTTTTCAAGACCCTTTTACTTTCATTCCTATGCTCTTGAAGAGATGAACCTGCCAAGCTGTCTAGAGCTGCAAGTCTCAAGTTCATAACAGTTTACATGAGGTTTACATGGGAACTGACTGCATGAATGCACTAACCTGATTCAAGTGAATGATATCTATGAGTAAATAAATTTTGAATGCAGGGAATGGAAAAACAGACAGAAAAACCCTAAGGTGGTTAATCACTCCCATTCTTCCCTTACAACTCTGTCTATGGAAAATCTAAGAGCTGCCTACTTTATCTCGTCCCTCATCTCCTGACTCATTACCTTTTCTTTGTTATAAGTCCCCTACAGTTTTCTGGAGTCGAATGAATGCAGGAGTTAGCCTAATGTCACTAACTGAACTGGATGGGTGGTCCTGACTTTCCCATGCTAGGTCTTGAGCTTCTCTCTTTCTCTTGCTTCTCTGTGAGATACAGAAGAGGCTTCTTCCTTAAATCCACACAGACTCCTGCTGCTGCCTTCTACCTATTTGTGGCAATGCTGACCCACCTCAGACAAGGTGCCAGCATGTCCCCTGCTCCAGTGCCACCCAAAGTGCAGCAGCAACACCCAGGAGGCCCACAAACTGAGACATCTCTTGGGGTAGCTTATCTCTCTATGGTGGCCACTGGGAGCTGCTCCCCTTTCTTACTTTACTCTGGGTTCCATGTCTTGAGATTCTTACTTGCTGCTAGCAAAATGGATTCCCTTGTCTTGCCCTGCTTCATGTCTTCATTTTGGTGAGGGTCAGAGGTGGGTTAGGAGCCCTGCAGTCTATTTGTTTGTGTCTGGTAGATTCAACTGAATCCACAGCCCCTCCTCCACAGGTCAGCTTAAGAGTAGTTGAGACCAGGTGTGGTGGCACAGTCCTGTAACCCCAGCACTTTGGGAGGCCAAGGCCGGTGGACCAGCTGAGGTCAGGAGTTCATGAGCCTGACTAACATGGTGAAACCCCATCTCTACTAAAAAAACAAAAATTAGCTGGGAGTGGTGGCTCATGCCTGTAATCCAAGCTACTTGGGAGGCTGAGACAGGAGAATGACTTGTACCTGGGAGGCGGAGGTTGCAGTGAGCCGAGATCACACCATTGCACTCCAGCCTGGGCAACAAGAGCCAAACTCTGTCTCAAAAGAAAAAAAAAATGGGTAGTTGAACCTAGACCTGAGAAACCCTCCCTTGCAAGGTCTTGCAAGGTGTTGGGTCCTGGCGTTACTTCTGCCCCTCATCCAGGCTCCTTGCTCACTGATGAGGGGGAATCCTCAGTGCACTCACCACTGGCTACATACCTCCAGGAATCTCTTTCATTTTCTCCTCTCCTCTCACTTTACTTACTATTGTCTGTGAATTTGAACAGATTTCTTTAAACTTCAATTTTCAATTATTTCCTTTTCTGTGCATGTTTGTGTGATAGACTAATAATGATTTCCATAAAGGTTCATAAGAGGTCTTTGTGTGAATTTGTTGAGTATATTGTTTCTTTTTCTTTTGGAATGGGTCAGTAGAAACCTTTAATGTCCTTTTCTATATTTATGGGACCATCTGAGTTGACTGGGAGTCCTGGTTAAGTGTTTCCAGCCCACTGAATTTTTTGAGATAAATTCTGAAATGTACATCTAACTTGATTTAGAAAATGCCACCCTCGCACACACAAAGAGTAAAAAACTACCCTTGGTCTCCTTTGTTGAGTAATCAATCCCTTCATTTCTTCCCTGTAAGTTAACATCTTGTGGATGCCAGCCTTGATTTCCATGCTTATCTTTTCACTCATTATTGAAATGAGATAAAGACCTGAAAGTGTCTATGTGAACAAGATACATAATATTTTTGTTTATGTAAAAAGTTCATTCATTCTTCTCCATTTTTCTATCATTCAGATTTTACACCAAAATAATATGTTTTCCATTACAGTAGTTTTATAGTCAGTTTTTATATCTGGTAAGGAAATCATGATCAATAGTAATCTTTTAAAAAACAATCCTTGATATTCTTACTGATTTTTAAATATGAATTTATAATAATTTTGTCCTCGGAACCACCACAGCAAGATAACACTACCAGTTACGTCATACCCATTGTATTGGAAATAGTGATAGCTTTGTAAAATTTCATTTTTCCATTCAGGTATATAGAAGTATATATCTTCATTTATTAAAATGTCCTAGTAAGATTTGATGGTCAGCATTCACCAGAGAAACATAAATGGCAGGACATATATCTATTACCTAAGTTGACCCATAAAGGTACCCATTGCAATAATGTTTTTTAATTTTCTTCAAATCTTGTGTATAATTTTAAAGTTTATTCCATAATAGTTCATGTTTTTGCTTGCTATTACAAATTAGGATGCTTTCTCACACTATGTTTTTAAAATAGAACATTCTGGCATAAGTAATGCATATAAAACTTGTAGAAAAGTTCTTGGCATATGAAAAAGTCTTAATGAATGCTGTTGCTCTCTGTATATTTATTTTCCATCCAGGTACCTGTCTTAGTCTATTTTATGCTGCTATAACAGAATACCAGACTAGGTCATTTATAAAAAGCAAATCCTTATTTCTAACAGTTCTTGGGGGCTGGGGAGTCCAAAAGTATGGTGCCAGCATCTGGTGAGGGTCTTCATGCTGTGTGATAACGTGGCAGAAGTGCAAGTGAGAATGAGAAATAGGGAGAGAAAAGTGGGCCACACTCATCCTTTTATGAGCCCACTGCCAGGATAACTAACCCACTTCTACAATAATGGCATTAATCCACTGACCTAATTACTTCTTAAAGGCCCCACTTTTTAATAACATTATAATTTGAATTAAGTTTCAACATAAGTTTGGGAGGGAACATTCAAACCATAGCAACACTTAATACTCTCATACTAGTTTTAAATTTTCCTTTTGTTAAATATTTTATTTTAATTTATAAATAATGTAATCTATAATAAGTTTAATTTTTACTCATTTTTTCAATAAATGCCTTGACAAATGGAGTTGCCTGAAAGTAAAAAGCATCTGCATGGCAAAAAACAAAACAAAACAAAACAAAAAACAAAGAATGAAGAGGAGACAACCCACAGATTGGGAGAAAATATTTGCAAATCATACCTTGGATAAGACACTAATATAAAAAAATACATTAGGAACTCAAACTGCTCAATAACAAGAACATGAATAACCTTATTAAAAATGGGTGAAGGACTCAAACATTTCTTGGAAAAAGACATACCAATGGCCAACAGACATACTAAAAATGATCAATATCTCTAATCATCATAGAAAGGCAAATTAAAACTACAATAAAAATCATTTCATACCTGTTAAAATAGCTACTATCAAAAAGATGAAAAAGCAAGGGTTGGTGAGGATGTGGAGAAAACAGAGCTGTTGTGTACTTGTACACTGTTGATAGGGATGTAAATCAATGAATGCATTGCTTATTTTTTTGGCTGGATCCTCAAAAACACATCTTAATAGTATTAACAAAAGAAGACATCTTGGTTTTATTCCTGAGAATAAAGGGAATCCCCTTCTTGCATGTTAATTTTCTCCACTAAATTTCCTTTGTTTTATTTAGGGACAGTTTTTCACTTTGTTTATCCTGGCCTCTTTCATGCTTCATATTTTTCTCATTTTCAGGCCACTCTTAGTTGTCTATTTTTAGCAATGTGGCAATAAAAAGCCATTTGGCAACTCTTCCTGGAAGAGCAGAGCTTTTAGTCTGATGGACTTTACTGAAGAGTGATGAGGATGGGAAATTTTTGTGATGTTGCCTCAAATGTCAGAAATTGGGGCCTTTCAATTTCTCCAGCTTTTAGATCTCTTGGACTCCTTTATTTGAAAGTGTTTGCAAGGGCTTCAGGAGTGTTGCAAACAGGGTGTGTGCAGAATTAACTATACAGACTTTAAGTGACTCCTTTTTGCTGTCAGGCTCATGTCTTATTCTTTCTTTTTCTTCTGTACCTTGTACCTAATCTTTCTGAGATTCTGCAGGGGTGGGATAGCTTCTTCTCCTGGATTATCATTTTAAATTTTAATTTGTGGGGGGGTTGTTTGTTTTTGTTTTTTGAGACAAAGTCTTTCCCCATCACCCAGACTGGAGCACAGTGAGGCAATCTCAGCTCACTGCAACTTCCACCTCCAGAGTTCAAGTGATTCTAGTGCATCAGCCTCCCAAGTAGCTGGTACTATAGGTATCCGTCACCATGCCCAGCTAATTTTTGTATTTTTAGTAGAGAGACGGGGTTTCGCCATGTTGGCCAGGCTGATCTGGAACTCCTGACCTCAGGTGATCAGCTCGCCTTGATTTTCCAAAGTACTGGAATTACAGGCGTGAGCCACTGTGCCCAGCCAAATTCTAATGTCTTTAAATTCAATAATTTTGTTAATTGCTTGATTTAGTCTTCTATCATGTAAAAACATTATTTGATTTCTAATCTTCTGAAAGTTTTTAAAATTAGGAATTTCAATGCCTTTTGAAAATTCTTGAATTTTTGGATTGTTTTTATTATTTACCCATTATTAAAGTTTTCCTCCTCATTCTTTAAGTCTTCAACACTAATTGAGTATTCGATATGCTGTAGATGCTTCTTAGAGAATACAAAACTAAGTAGAAGATACCCTGGGCCATCACAAAGCTTTTAATATAATTGAGAACCTGTTTAAACTATTAAGTATAATTAAATAAGTGTAAAATAGATGTACAGGGGAAATGCAGTGGAGATCAAAGGAAGAAGCAATTAATTAGAAGTGAGAATATTAGGGAACGTTTCACATTGCTGTTGTCATTTGGGTTGGAATTTGAAGCATGAGAATCTCTTTTCTATAGTACTAACAGGGAGTTGTGATGGACTTGCAATAATATGCTGGGCCAAAGGAACAGTAGGAGAAAACCAAAAGTGTGGGGGGGAAAGTGAGAATACGTGGATAATGGCAAATAACCTTCTCTGGTTGTTCGTTAAGCTGTATGGAAGAGGAGATGCATTTCAAAGTTGGAGGAGTCAGATTAATGAAAGCCTTGAAGGATTTTTGTCTTTATGCCATGTGTGTGGACATTCAGACTTGTCGAATCGTTTTTATAATAGCAACATGATCAAAACTCTGCTTTACAAAGATAAACCTGGGGAAAGCATAAAGAATGGACTGGAAAGGTGAAAGATCAGAAGCAGGGAGCCTGTTAAAAGGCTGGAGTTCAGAAAGAGATTAATAGAGCCCAAACTAAGGCACTGGGCATAGTAACTAAAAGAAAGGGATAGATAGGAAAGTCATTTGGAGTATACAATTGATAGAATCACAAACTCATTGGAAATAAGGACTAATAAAAAACAGAAATGAAGAATACATCAAGCTTTCCAGCCTGAGTAACACAGAGAGTTGCAGGATGATTTCCCTAAGTAAACACAAGTGAACAGAAGGGAATAAAGAAAAGGTAATAGGATGTTCATGAAAGATATCATGTTAGGAAGTACCACTCAAAGCTTTTCTGCTCACAGGAAGGAAAAACTTTCCTACACTTTGGAGTAGTCAAAATTTCTCCATGTGGAGCAAAGTTCTAGCTTCATTATATTGCTGCTATACCTAAGAAATTCCAGAATTTGAGGAAGAATAGCTTGGAGATTCACTTAGGCTACAATGAAAAACCAGATTATAGATACCTGAATAATAAAATGCAGTCAGAAATGGTGGCTTTCCAACCAAGATAGTGACACTTGAGGGTGAGGTTTACACATACACACACACAACACATGAACACACACTCACTTGTAGTTGGCCATTCACAGTGGGAAAATTGCATTGCTAAGAACCTGAGTGCTCTTCAACCCAGGACTGAAAGAGAAAATTGACTCTGCCTTGGAATCACCATTGAGCTAAAATTATGTTGGAATGCAACTGTGCATGACTACATAACTTAAGGCTGTGCCAAGGAAAGGTAACCCCAAGCTTCTTTCTTCCATCCATTCAGAACAAGCAGAGACACCCACTTAATTTCTTGGATGCCTAATCGTGGCCATAGATCAGTCTGTTATTCTGACTCCTCCTGGGCCACTGTGGAGTGATGCTGGCTGTCTCCTTAGAACAGAGGAAACTCTTCTGGGAGGCAGAGTTGAATATCCAGCACTAAGAGTGCTGCCCGCTGCCCCCTAACTCTAAATCATACTGGGCCCTCCCAGAAGCATGGTGTCAAGCAAAGCAAGGAGATGGGGGATGGGATTTAGGGACTACTTCTCTTGTGGCTGGAATTTCTGTAAGAGCTAAACTTTGCCACTCTGATTCCTAAAAAACCCGACCTCCTAAGGGCAGTAATGTGGCCCCTAGAGAAAATAAACAAGGGCAGAATTGCATTATTTCTGAAAAGAAAAATGTCTAGCTCTCTGTGTCACGTTGAGTGTCTGCTTTTGCCAAATGATCTATCCACGTTATTTAGATTGAGCTAATGTAACTATCAGCCATAATTTGCTGATTTCCCTTTTCTGATTCCCTGATCAGGGTGAGCGTCCCCTTCTAAAACTCTTCGTCAACTTTTCCTTTCTCCTACCTGCCATCTAGTATACTTCTTGAAATTTTCCATCCTTAGTTATATTAATTAGTCCAGGATTTCCTTGATATTGATTTTGTAACCACACTGTAACTTTGTTAAAACATTCTTCCACAGTATAATTTCCCTTGGGTACTACCATGACCTGGGGAAGATCTATAATGGAGAGACTCTGAGTGAGGATAACAATAATAAAATTTTGCACTCAGTCCAAAAACTTATAGATGAGAAGCTTGAGAACATTTTTGTGGTTACCTCTGCAGCATGAGGCAAAAGCTAACCTCTGATCTTCAGATGGTGGAATACGAAGGCTGGGCTGATGTTACAAAGCCACTTACTGTGGGAGCCAGGATTTTAGGTAATGCACATCCCCTTGAAGGCCTTAAAACAGCGAATGCCTGGTCATGCAAGACACAGCAAGCTGGTAGGACCTGGCCTCTATCCTGCTTGGTATGGCACCATGAAAAAATACTATGCCTGTCTGTACAACAGATCAGCGTCTCCTAAATAATACCCCTTTTTTTTTTTTGCCAGAAAGTAGTTTATATATTGAAGGTATTAGTCATTATAATCTTTTATAATCCCTCAGTTTTGTATATTACTTCTTAGTTTATAAAACTCTACACACATCTGATCTCATTTAATCTTCCTATGACCTCAGGCAGTATACTTTATTAACCTCCCTTTGCAAGTGTGATGACTTACAACCATGGGGATTAAAGCAACTTTTCCAGGGCTTTCGCTCCTCCTCCTCAAGTACTTTGTCCAGTAAACCACAACTGCCCCATGATCAAAGACCTGGATACTAAATGCAAGCCTCAAGACTGGCTTGTACAACATGCATCAGCAGAGTTGCTCTTGATGCTCCTTTAGAACTCGGCTGTATGTCCTTGGTCATCATGTCTCTACTGACATACGTACACATTCTTTCCCTCCTTGCCTTAGTTACAAACTGTTCACCCCTCCAATCTCAGCTGAGTTGTTGATCCCTTTTGGAAGCTTTCTCTGACCTCACTTACATCCACCTCACCCTTTATTCTGTCCTATAAAAACCTTCTCTTTTGTGTAATTATGTGATAAATGTTTATGTCCCCTTGGAAGCCCTTGTGTGTCTATTGAGCAAGAGAAATCTGTTTTTATTCATTGTTATGGCTCAGTGTCCAGCAGTTTCTACACCATAATAAGCACTCAATATATATATGTTTTTGAATGGATCAATGAATAATTAAGTCTTACTTGAATAAGTTCACCCATTTGTTAGAAAAGCAATAATTTAATAATCTGGTACTGGAAATGTCTTTAAAGACTTTTTCCCCAACTAAGCACATTTTCTTATTGTGAAACAGACCATGAATCCAATTCCCCTGGTACTTAAACTATTCCGTGGAAATAAATGAAGCTACATGAAATTAGTTAAGTCAAGCAGAGGAGTATTTAAGAAGTTTCAGTTTGAGCACATAAAACTAGTTTCATCCAGAATGAATTATTGAATCTATCAAAGACGTCAAGATTTTTTTCTCACCAAGGCTAGCCACAGAAAGACTTTTACACTAGTGGATCAAATTAATTTTCTAGTATACATTTCATTTTAAGGTAAAGGTAAATGTATCTCAACTGGCCCAAAACATAAATGTCAACTGTGAGGCACTTGTCTGGCATGCACAAGTTTTCTCATGAGGATACTGAATCATGAACTGACAATCTGATTTGTCCGTTCTCTCTGATGCTAATGCTGTAGCAGAAATGCCTACTCATACTGTTATTTACAGGAAATCTGTCACAGAGAGGTTTGAGAGGTAACATAGAATTTATTATCTTTATCCATGCTTTTAATTTCACTAACAGACAATTCAGTGAGAGCCGGTGTTAATTCCCACTGTACAGACAGAGTAAAAGAGGCAGAACACATTGCTGGCTCTGTGCTTTAAGAATTAGATGAGCCAGAAAAAAAATGCCTTCAGTGAAACAAGTTTCTTGTCTTGACCTGTGAGAGGTTTTACTGTGAAATTTTGTCTTCTTTAAAAAGTGAATTTGCAGTGAAAGATTATCTGAGAATATAACCAGTGAAGAGCTATAGGAAGCTGCACAGAGGTTGCTACATGACACCCTTATTGCTCTAGTGGGAGGCAGCTCAGCAGAAAAGGAAGAACTGGGAGTTGGGAGACCTGGGTTCCAGTTCTGGTGTGCAGCAACTCTGTATAATCATTGGCAAGTCACTTTACTACTCTGGCTCACAGCTTTTATATCTATAAAACGAGGAAAATAAATTATGTATGGTTCCAAATATGAAATTGCTGCTGTGTTGCATCAGAAAGACCAGGAACTTTGTAAAATGCAGATTTCTGGTTCCTTTGCAAGACGTAACAAATCAGAACCTTTGGGAAAAGAGTCAAAACTTGGGAATCCATATTTTTAATAGCTCCATGGATGATTTTTGCAAATTAATGAAATATAGCTGGAATATGTCCAGCCACAGACAGTAAGCTCTGGCTCCTACATTCAACAACCTAATCACAGTTCATATCTCCAGGGCAGCAATGGAGAAGTATCCCTGGTTTTTATATAGTACAACTGTTTTATCAGGATGTACTGCCTGGGATGGTTAATAGGTACTAAAAATAGGTAGAAGTAATTAATAAGAACTAATATTTGATAGAGTAACAAGTTGACTAGTTAATAATAACTTAATTTTACATTTTAAATAATGAAGAGGGTAACCGGAGTGTTTGTAACACAAAGAATAAACGATTAATGGTATGGATATCCCATTTTCTATTATGTAACTATTTCACATTGCATGCCTATATCAAAACATCTCATGTATCCCACAATTATATGCACCTCATATATACCCACAAAAATTAAAAATTTGAAAAACTTTGAAAAAGAAGTAATTCCTGGATTTTTTTAAGACAATGCATAATTTGAGGAATACAGAGCTAAACTATTACTGGTCTCTTCAGGGTCAATAAATGTTATAAAATAGAAATGGGACATAGCTCTGCCAACAAAGGAGACCCATGAAAAGCCTTTGAGAAGACTGTCATTCATTCACATCTTGTGTCTTAGAACTTATCTCTTGCAGTAGGTTGGTGGACTACCTGTCGCTGCCACCTAGGCAATGGCTCATGAGCACCAGAACCAGGGCAGTGACCTATTGCATCCCTAAATCAAGCCAAAGATTGTCAAGCTGACCCCATTGCCATTGAGAATGACTGGTGGCACTTCAGAGGCACTGTGTGTTTGTGTGTGTGTGTGTGTGTGTGTGTGTGTGTGTGTGTGTCTATTCTTCTATCCCACTGTGTTTCTTAAACATTTAAGAACATTTGTGCTCTTTCATGTGTCTAGATTTGGTGTATGTATGTACATGTGTTTAAGCAGTTTTGGTGGTGTTTTGGGACGTAGGATCCAGAACCTCTAGAAATTCCAGTGGAAATTTGGAACTGGGAAAGTGATAATTTGCAGACTTCTATTTCTTTCATTTAAAACAACTGACTTATAGTTGAGACATACTTTCAGCATACTGTATATAATTAACTTTGTTTCTTCTGAAAACCTTTAAATTTAGAATCAAGGTAATGGTTTTTAGTTAAGACCTTTTGGCACAACGTTTTTTAAAATTGAAATGAGTTTTAGTGTTAAAACCTTTACATTTCAAAGTAGTAAGAGTTGTATATTGGAACTAGAATTTTTAAAAGCCAATTAATGTTTGGGTATTTAGCGCATCTTGGCTTGTTTTTCTTGTTGTACCTCCTAACAGATAGTTTATCCTGATATAAGATAACAGTTTAAGCAGTTTATGCAAATATTCATTTTTGCATCTTAATTTCTGCTCTCCAAATCTTGTTATAGGGAACTTATGGGTTGTGGAAATCTCTGTAAGATGGCTTTGGTCTAAGCTACTTGGTTATCAAGATACCAGTTCAAGAACTAATGACAACTGATATTCATGATTGTACTTGTTTCAGGCAATCAACCATGATTCCTTGAAGGTCTTCCAAATGGTAGCCTTCTGTAGGCCATATTGTCCACTCTTTTTATGCTATCAACCAAAGATTGGCTTTTCTCTTTGGCTCCACAGAAATTTATTGAGATACCATCGTGAACTCATTGCTATACCCAGTGCTTTTAGACAGAGATCTATGAGCCGCCCAGAAACACAGAGCCAACAACAGGCTTCTTTTGAAATCTCACAGTTGAAATATGTGATATATTAACGTTCACCTTTCAGGTGTGAACATTCGGATCACCAACGCTGTGACCTCGCTGTGTGAACGAGAGCTTCAACAGGAAGGAAGCTTACAAATGAGCTGCATGGATCCCACATTTTGCTAAAATCAAATAGGACCTTTCCTCTTTGTTGAATGCCGTAATACACAAGAAATAAGCCAGCAGGATATGCATGTCCAAGGTACTCATTCTTTTCACCCAATTCAAAGAGAGCCAGTTTCATAACCTTTATTCTGCAAGAAAAAATTTCACCATTAGACAACCATTTTCCCAAAAGAAAGTAAAATCTTTTATGTCATAAGAGAATAGAAAGTAAATTTTTCTATGTATTTTAATGAAGGGTTTCTAGTCAAACAACCCTTGCTTTCTCATCAGAAGTTGTCTTTATACAGGAGAAATAACCTGGACTTTGGTGTCAAACAGACCTCAGTTCTAATCCTAAATCCAGAACTTAATAGCATTTGCCTTTTCATATTACTTATGCACTGAACTTCCATTGTTTTATTCATGAAATAAAGATAATAATAATTTATGGGACTATTTTGAGTATTAAATATTAATTTTGAAAAAGCTACTGTACTCAGGTTATTAAGCCTATGAGTACCACCTAAACAGATTCCCAAATTGTCTCAGGAATAGGTGTGTGTGTGTGTGTGTGTGTGTGTGTGTGTGTGTGTGTTAATACATGTGCATGTAAACTTTTTGTAGTAGAATAAGTATGGGCTGGGCACTAGAGACTTGGGTTTCAGGCTTTCTCTCTTTCTGTCTCTGTCTCTTCATCTTAGCCTCAGTTTCCTCATCTTTAAAAGGAACATACCTCAGGCAGATGTCATGATGACTAGTTGAGATAATCTATGTAAAGTACCTGGAACATGGCCAACACTCTGAATAGTCATTTTCTTCCCGTTTTTCCGGTATACATTTGCATATGGAGAGAAAGGGTGAGCAGGAGAAAATTAAACCTAGTATATTTCACACTTACAAAATGATTTCCTAATTATGCTGCTGATGATATTGAGCATCCTTGCTTATTTTGAACAGTGAAAATCACTTATACATATTATCTCCTGTAATTCTTCCCCCAGCCTTTCTGAGAGATGCTGTTATTACCTCTGTTTTATAGATAGCAAGGTTCAGAGATTTAGGTAACTCAGGAGACCCTGAGATTGAACATGGGTCTCCCAGATTCCAAATCCAACCAGTGTGTTCAAGCGTTTGCTTTTCTGCTTCTCTAACCAAGCTTCCTTGTCCTTTATTCATGAGCACTTTGTTTTTTGTTTTGTTTTTGTTTGTTTGTCTTTTACCAATCTTTAAATATTTAAATTTAGACCAGAAAGAGTACTGTCTTAAAAATACAGACAGGACTAACCTCAGCTGTCTTTAGACCTGTGCTAGTCTAGAAGGTATCATGGTTTTCAGCCTGAGTATTTGATTGTTCCATTTATAAGTACATAATTGAGATGCACTGAGGAAAAAAGACAGCACTGCACTTTTTCATTTGCTTTGCAACAAAGGTATATGGTTTCAAGAAGCCTTGCCCTTAAATGATTAGACAGCTTGTGTGACTAATAAGAATATTGTCCCTAAAGGAAAGTGGAACATCTTACAAATACAAGAGCACTCAATTAGAGTTTTAAATTAGAATGTAATTATGTGTTTTTTCCCCTCTTTTTTTGAGGAAGAAAAAGAGCTTTTAATCTTTTAGGTAGCCTAATTTTGGTGAAAAAAAAAACAATTTTAGGAAGTGGTTAAATTTAAGAAGCAACTCTGTGTGTTTTTTAAATTTTGGACCTAGTCCAATCCATGAAGAACTAGAAGGAGATAAGTTTGCTTATACCTGGCTTTTTAAGTCACTTCATTTTATAATTCAAAACAGGGATGAGCTGTTGATATGGATTACTGCACTCAGTATAATGAAATTGTCAATAGGCTTACAGATGCATGTCATGTAATCAGACATGCAGAGAAATAGCCCATTCAACCTCTGAAACAAAAGGTTTGCCTTTGAGACCATGACTGTACAAAAGCAACCATGCTCGTTATTTAGGAAATAAACTGGAAAAGTGGCAGATCTCTCAGCGTGAAACCAAATGTACTCTTTGACCCAAAACACTCTCCTTTATACTTTCCATGGACATTTTCCAGGTGGATAAATAAAAGGTTATTGTTTGATTCTGGTAGGCCAGGCTCTTATCTTGTCTGATCAATAATATTATACTTCCTATGACTTTATAGAGAAAATCAACATGGGCAATAAAGACCAATGTGGTTATTTGTAAATCTCTTCTTTTGAAAGGTCTCCTGTTATCTGCCACCTGAGTTGGCACAAAACAACTTCTTGGGATCATATGTTCTGAGCAATGATTCAAGTCTTAGCAAATTTCAGGAACAATCTAAAGAGGAAATAAATAGCCTTTTGTTTAAGTTGGATCAATTTCTCCTTTTGGTAAGAATCTATTCCCATCCTGTGTATTTCTTGTCTGCTCTGTCGTTTGAACTTAGATGTTTTCTGATAGGAATATTAGTAGAAACTATCAACTGAGCACTGCAGTGTTCTGGGTATGGTTGTAAATGTTTTACACTTATATTTTATCTAATGCTTTAAATGTTGTGAAGGTAGGTTTTGTTTCTTCATTCTATCAGTGATTAAAGAAACAAAGTGACTTGAAATTTCCATAAGTATTATATGGTAAAAGTCAGGTTTACTGACCTTCACTCTTAACCATACAGATACACTCATTAAGGATTGCTCTTAATTATACAGGTAGACTTATTAAGGATTATGAGGTAGGGTCTAGCTCATTCTGCCAGTATTCTTTGCATTCAGACTCATCATCAATTACTGGCTATGCTTTCCTAAAGCCAGTCATACCCACACAAATTTGGTTAGGATAAGTTTCCTACAATCCAAGAAATTCAGAGTTTCAAAAAATGCTAGAGGTCACAGGGTCCAGAGATCACAATGACAAGTATATATTCCTCATATATACATGTGAGAAACTGAAGACCAGGAAAGCAAACAAATAAAGAAAACAACTACAACAAAAACCTTGTCAGGATTCACTCAGGTGGTAAGTGGCAGCACTGAAATTAATATTCACTCCTTTTTGCTGTGTTCAAATCACGCTGCTTCCACATGACTGCTGATGTATTTGCATCTTCCCTTGTTTCTAAGAACACATTGCAGAATTTTGCAGCATTTTTCAAGGTTCTTTAAAAAAAACTACATAGGAATTTTAAAACCCTTGTTGAGAAAATAATTATAGATGAAAACACAAATAACTGAAATGCTATTTTGAGACATCTCAAACCAGAGTACGAGACTGAAAGTAACAGGGTAAACAAGTCACTGAATATAGGAGCTGGGAATGGTATTGAGAAATCATACCATTCAAAGTTTTCGGAAAAATGCTCTGGCAGTGGGATTATTAGGGGGTATACGATGTGATTTTTGATGATATAAACAAAATTCTAGTATTTATTTGATGATATTAGTTTATATGTGCACATGTTTATATATGTATGTGTGTGTGTGTATATATATATATATATATATATATATATATATATATATATATGTCTGTATGTATCTATGCATATTTATGTGTATATATTTTTTCAGCTCCTGCTTCATACCAGGTACTCTCCATTGTGCCTGGGAAATATGAATCCTTGCCATCATGAAAACAACATTGGCCATGAGGATTGTCCCTAAAACCCAAGGACTATTTGAAGTTTGAAGTCTTTCAGCCCGGACAACAATGGCTATTTTCACTTTTGCCTTCAACTTTAAAAGCTGGGCTCTCTCTGCAGGAGTGGGTAAGTACAGCCACTTACTGTAGAGAAGAGAGAAAAAGTCTTTCAATGCAGTGCAGGCTCTATCACAATAGATGGGCCTCATTAGCCATTCTCAGCCTCATAGATAATGCAGTCTTGGATGGCATCGTTTGGTCTAGTGAAGAATTGCCCGGGAGATTGTGTTGACATCTGAGATTTATTTTAATCCTTTTTTTGCAGATTTTATAATGAGCATTGTAACAAAGTACGCCAAAGAATCATTACATATCTTATAAAATCTTAATAATACAAAAATTAGAAACGTTTTTCATTCATATGTTCAAATTTGTTCAAATTACTGATTTCGCTTTGCTGATTAGCATACAGTGCCCCTTGAGGGGACTCTGCCTTTAAGAGGTCATGCTCCCTGGATTGCTCTGTGTGTTTTTAAATGAATAGTATGCATATTATGTTTACAGACTGCTTACTGTCAAACCTTATAGTTTGAACTAAATGATGTAGAATGGACATATACCTATGCACATGGGTTCTTTTTTTCTTTTACTTATTCACTAAATCCTTATTGACTGTCTAGCTTGAGCATAAAAAATAAAGTGAAAAAATAAGGCTTCAGAAATAAAGAGACATTTCCAATGTGGAGCAGAAGATGTATGAGGGGGATCTGTCTGGAAAAGTAAGTGATTCCTACAAGGGCATGCAGCTGGGAGAGTGGCCACCGCAAGAATGAGGGACCCAGGGTTGAATGCATGCCTTCTTTCCCCGAGTCCACACTGAATAGCAGTGTGATCCCAAACAAAGAATTCAATCATTTTGACCCTCTTTCCTCAACTGGAAAATGAGATTAATGTCATCTACTTTATAGTGCTATTGTGAAGATGAAAGAGAATATTGTATGCAAAATTACCTAGCACAGAGGAGATAAATAGCCAGGAAAGTTTTTTACTTTTTCTCTTTCTGTTATTTAGTGGTAAGATTTCAAGCAATTCAGTATCCTCAAAATGCAGTAATATGGCACATAGGTCATTGCAACACGTCTCCTTCATGAAACTCTTCCTGGCCTTGACTTGGCATCTCATACAATGGTTTTCCTTTCTCCTTCCCTCTCCCAACCCAGAAGTCAGGTTGTTCATTTATTTTTTCCCCAGATTTCTGTTTTCTTGATCCTCCAAACTTCTTTTCCTCTCAAGCATCTATTTTCTTCCCTTTTCTTTCGACAGCGTTTTCTTTTTCTTTTTGATTATACTTTAAGTTCTGGGATACATATGCAGAACATGCAGGTTTGTTACCTAGGTATACACGTCATGGTGGTTTGCTGCACCCATCACGCCATCATCTGCATTAGTTATTTCTTCTAATGCTGTCCCTACCCTAGTCCCCCACCCTCCAGCAGGTCCCGGTGTGTGAGGTTCCCCTCCCTGTGTCCATCTGTTCTCATTGTTTAACTCTCGCTTATGAGTGAGAACATGCGGTGTTTGATTTTCTGTTCTTGTGTCAGTTTGCTGAGAATGATGGTTTCCAGGTTCATCCATGTCCCTACAAAGGACACAAACTCATCATTTTTTATGGCTGCATAGTATTCCATGGTGTATATGTGCCACATTTTCCCTGTCCAGTCTATCATTGATGGGCATTTGGGACGGTTCCAAGTCTCTGCTATTGCAAACAGTGCCGCAATGAACATTTGTGTGTGTGTGTCCTTATAATAGAATGATTTATAATCCCTTGGCTATATACCCAGTAATGGGATTGCTGGGTCAAATGGAATTTCTATTTCTCGGTGCTTGAGGAATTGCCCACATTGTCTTCCACAACGGCTGAACTAATTTATACTCCCACCAACAGTTTACAACGTTTCTTTAGACTCTATTCATCTCAAAACCTGTATGTATGTCTACAGGCATCCATGTATATTTATGTGCATACTTTTTTTTTTCAGCTCCTGTTGTATGCCACTACTGTGTGACAGTACTTTCAGGTCCCTCATTTTCCTGGTATCACTGAAATAATTTTAATTTTGAGGCTTCTTGGTAATAAATAGGGATAAGAAAAATATGAGCCATTAAAAAGGAAAAATATTCTGAAATCTCCCAAAATTCTTACTTATGCTCTTATCAAGACTTTGTTACAATAATAACGGTATCTTTTGTTTTTTGTACTGTATTTTTTCTCCCACCTCTCCCCATCCAATCCAAGGGGATAATCAGGCTTTTTGACTCAAGGGTTTCCATTTTAAAGCTTGCCTATAAGTCCTGTCCACCGTTCATCATGATCACCCCTGCCCAATCCTCACTCTCCTTTAGACACTACAGATTTTGTTTTCTAAAGTTAAAATAACTGAAGAGATATTTTAAGGGGAGGACAAAGAGGCAAATACATTGAGCATTGGGAGAGGTGATACGAAAATATTAGGAGAAATTGTTAAGGACTAGGAAGGAGATGGTGGCCTGAACAAGGAGAAATGGTGCAGAACTCCAGGGAGGTGGGGCAGACCTGCTTCCCAGGGAATCTGGGAACCCAGGAACTAAACTCAGCAGTTGTAAACTGTAGACACCAGGGCCCCAAGCTGGCAGGGTCTACTGTGCCCAACTGTAGCAAGGCAGTTCTGGAATGAATTTAATACATTATGAGTTACCGTCACTCCCAGGACTTTTGAACAACTCTGGAGTGGAAGGAAGGAGCTCCAATAATAATTTAATGAAACTTCCTACCAGTCTAGTCGCATGAGAGCTTAGTGTTAGATTAAATTTGATTTAAGAACATGTGTGTGTGTGGATGTGTGTGTGTGTGTGTGTGTGTGGATGTGTGTCTGTATTTATTATGTAACTTGCTAGAATCTGTTAAATACAATGAAGAAAATAAATCCAGGAATGTTGATAGGAAATATTACAATTGAAAGAGGTTGGAATTTGAATATTGTAGACAGAGAAGATCTTACTAAAAAGAAAACACTTGAACCAAGTTTGGAAAAGGGTTAAGGGAAGAACCATAATGAGATCCAAAGGAAACAGTATTACAGATAGAAGGAAGAGCAAGGTCTGTGAGACCTAGAGGTAGGAGCATGCCCGCTCTAATGAGAGGCACTGAGAAGTTGTAAAATCGCACCATCCCTGGCCATATATGGCTATCGAGCACTTGCAGTGTAGCTAGCCTGAACTGACATGTATTGTATGTATAAACAACACACCAGACTTCAGAGACTTTGTAACGAAAGAAAAACCTAAACTAAATCATATGCAGTTTTTATTGATTAAATGTTGAAAAAACAACATTTTGGCTATATGATGTCAAATGAAGTAGATTATTAAAGTTAATGACATCTGTTTTGCACATTTTTTTGATGTTACCACTGGAAAATGTATGCCCTTCTTTCATGTAGCTCACGTTATATTCTTCTGGAAGTGCTGTTGTAGATGAGATCTGAAAGGTGATGATGCCCATTTTTTAATGCTTCTTAGGCCATTATAAGACACTTGTATTTGTTCTAAGAGGGAGACTATTAATTTCAAATTATTTACCAAAATTGGGATATCACTAAGAGCTTATTTTGTTATACTGCAATATATATTATAGTACAATATACATTTAACTATATATACATACATATATATACCTATATACATATATATATATACCTATATATAGTATACCTATATACATACATACATATATATGTATGTATATATTGTTGAGGGTTTTGAGCAGAAGATGAGCATAATCTACCATTTTTATAACTGGATCATGCTGGCTACTCTTTTATAGGCTGTAGGAGGACAAGGATGAAATCGAGGAGACTTATTAAAGGGCATTCCAATAATCCAGGCTAGGGATGGTGCTGACTTGTGTAGTAGCATAGATAATGATATGTGGTCAGACACCAGAGGGATTTCTGATATATTCAAAGTGGGATATAAGAAAAAATGAATGAGGATTACTCCCCAGAATGTTTGTCTTAAATATCTATACAGATTTGTTTTTCATTCAGTGAGATGGAGAAGGTGGGGAGAGTGGAATGGGGCAGAAGCTCAGGAGTTAGCTTTGTACATGTTAAGTTTGAAACACTTATTGGGCATCCAGGTAGATGTTTATAGAAATAGCTTGATACAAATCAGGGAGAAGTCTTGGCAGAAGATAAACTTCAGAGGATCATCAATATAAAATTTGGCATTTGGGTCTGGATGTGGTGGCTCACGCCTGTAATCCCAGCACTTTGAGAGGCCAAGTGGGTGAATCACCTCAGATGAGGGGTTCGAGACCAGCCTGGGCAATGTGGTGAAACCCCATTTCTACTAAAAACACAAAAATTAATCGGGCATGGTGGCACATGCCTATAATCTCAGCTACTCAGGAGGCTGAGGCAGGAGGATCACTTGAACCCAGGAGGCAGAGATTGCAGTGAGCTGAGATAGTGCCACTGCATTCCAGCCTAGGTTACAAGAGTGAAACTCTGTCTCAATAAATAAATAAATAAAAATAAAGAAAAAGATTAAAAAAAATGGCATTTGGTACCAGGAGATTAAATGGTATCACCAAGGGAGCAAATTAGAGACAGGGAAGAAAAGAGGCAGGAGGATTGAGTCAGGGGGACTCAGAGCATTCGTGAGCAGAATTATTGCTATGGCTGCCCTGGAACACACTTCCTAGCACTGGCAGCTGGAGTTCTCATGGATGTAGACTTATTCAGAAGGAGAAACACCAGTACTAATTGGAAAGGTCCTGTTTGTCCTGGGCTGGATAGTTATAGCAGAAAGAGTGTTAATCAGTGTGAGAAAAGTCAGATGTAAAGTATATTACTCATATATAGATATTGCATTTAACTAGACAAATTATAATGCAATAAGCTCTTAGTTATATCCCAATTTTGGTAAATAATTTGAAATTTTAGCAATCTCAATATCATAGTGTGACATCGATTATCTTAAAGCCTCCCTGCAATTTCTTAGTAAAATGTTAATTTTATATCACCTTAATTTTTTAATGCTACCCAATATCAAATTCAAAGTCCAGATGAAGATGACGGGGTCTTAGAATTCTACAATAGTGGAATCACTGTGACACAGACTTTCTAAATACACATTATGAAGACATTTTCAGGGGCTCTTGACCTGGACCTCTGGAAAATATGCTTCTTGTATGTCCACTTAGTACTATATATATTTTTTTAACCATTGCCTCTGAGGTTTCTGAGTCTCTTTTCCCCATTGAACTGGATCAACATGTTCATTTCTTAAAGGTGAAGATTCCTCAGAGGAATAGAAGGTAGAGGCTGAGTGACCAAAAGCAGAATAATATTATCCTACTGCAGAATAGCTAGGATATGATACGAAAAATTGGCTGCTTCTTCTAGAAGAAGGATTTCCCTCTATTCATCTAGCTTGAAAGTGAATAGAGTGTGGGTAGCTAAGAATTCAGTCTCTGGGGCTGTACTTCCTGAGTTCAAACATTGGTTCTCCCATTCTGTAGTCATTTGATCTTGGGTAAAAATTTAATCTCTGTATTTCATATTTCTCATGTGTACAATGGGGATAATATAGTTAATGACATCATAGAGTTGTTGAAAGGATTAAATGACTTAATGCTTGTTAAACCTTATAATACTGCCTAGCTAAGCACTCTATACGTGTTAACTATTTTTATTTTCTATGTACTCATTGCATTTTGTATTCTGAAATTGCTGTCATCAGGAAGTATTCGTTCCTATTTTGCAACAAAAAAAAATCAATTTTAGTTTCTGAGCCCCCATCCTTTTGAAATTGAGGATGTCATTAAAGCCCAAATTTTGCAGTATTTCCTACTGCCTTGACTCCTCAGGCCATTAGTCATAGATTCACATGAATTACTTAAAAGCCATTCTTTGTTGTAACCCTTTTGATTCCTTTATGTCCCCAACTTCTGCTGCTTTTGTGCTACATACCACATTGTCATTTCTTCTGGGGGCTTTCCATGTCCTTTAGGTACAATCAGAACATAATTCAATAGTTCAAGATGGTGTAACAATGATCAGATTTACCCATTTGCCTGAAACCACTACAAAATGGATACAATACATAAAACATGCTTTGTGGGACACTGAACACCAGGCAGTGAAATTAATGGATGCCTGAAAGACAGCACACACTGTGAGTCCTACAGTTGCCCCAGTTTATGGCCAGGAGAGAGTTTCCAAGCTTTAGTGCAGAAAAGGGCACCCAGGCAGAGTCTGGCATACTCCTGGAGCTGAGGAGATGGATCTGAGACCCTGGTAAAACCAAAACAGGTAGAGTTTGCTGGACAGAGTACTAGAGAAGAGAGAGCGGCACACAGAGAGAATTCCAGAGAACTGCAGAGGGTTCTCCTCTAGCATTCAAATGAATATTCACGTACACATGCATGTGAGGAAGCTACCCAACATCGAGGAAAGAACTACCTGAAAGGATTAGAGGCAGCATTTTCAGCATTTAAACAGGTCTAGGAATAGTGCCTGTTCCCATCACCCATGCTGAAAAACCTCAAGATTTATGCAGCATTCGATAGAATATTTAGGAGGATCTTGCATCAGAAGTGGGAAAAAGTAGTCCAAGGCTGAGCACAGCTCTGATCTCACATAAGGAGTCATAAGCACAAGATCCAAAAACATCTAAATACTTCCAAATAACTACATCCTGGAACAAAGTTTCAAAATATTTATAGAAACACAAAATCACCTAGCTTCAAGGTCATAGCTAGGTTATGTAACAACCACTAAAAACTTACTGATTATGAAAAAAGCAGAAATATCAATCAATTAAAGCTAAGTTAGTCTGACAAAGGTGTTAAATATAGCAAATAAAGGCATAAATGAGCTATTCTATCTATATCACATATAGCTAAAAAATTAAATAGAGACATAGAAAATGTAAGAAAGAAATCAAACTTTTACAGCTGAAAACTTCAATGTCCAAGATAAAAAAAAAAAAAAAAACATGCTGGATGCTATTAATGGTAGATTAGACATTGTAAATGAAACTTCATCAAACTCAAAGGTATTACAATAAACACAATTAAAAATGAAATACGTATTTAAAAAAATAGAAAGAGAAAAATAACAAAGCATCAGTGGGCAAATTGCAGTTGCCTGATATCTGTGTAACAGGAGTCTCTGAAGGAGTAAGAAGAACATACATCCAAAGAAATAATAACTGAACATTTTTCATATTTGCTGAAAATTATAAACTTACAGATTTTAAAAGCTCAATGAATGTCAAGCACAGGAGACATGAGAAAGCTACAGAAAGGCATATAACAATCAAATTTCTCAACACCAACGATAAAGGGAAAAATCTTATGAGTAGTCAGAAGGAAAAATAAGACACCTGCTGTACAGAAGAACGAGGTAAGGATAACAAGAAATTTCCTATCAGAATCAGAAGCAAGAAGGAAATGGAGCAACATTTTTCAAGTACAGAAAGAAAAAAAAATGGATAATCTACAGTTCTAGACAGTGAAAATATCCTTAAAACCAAAACTGAAATAAAGACTATCTTCATACCTAGAAGGTTCACAGAATTTTATCAGCAGCAGATCAGCAGTTTAAGAATGTTAAAGGAAGTCCGTAGGGCAGAAGGAGGATTATATCATACAGAAATATGGATCAACATGAAGGACTGGAAACTGTCAAAATCCGTAACTGCAAAGGAAAAAATAGAA
The DNA here is from genome assembly GCF_048565385.1 of Saimiri boliviensis. Lineage (NCBI taxonomy): Eukaryota > Metazoa > Chordata > Mammalia > Primates > Cebidae > Saimiri > Saimiri boliviensis. Next base: position 20,570,948 of record NC_133453.1, on the reverse strand, counting down.
GTTTCTTATTTAAATCTTTTTAAATATAATTTAATCTTTAAACCAAAAAAAGTAAAATCAATTTTATAATATATACACAAGTGAAATATATGACAACAATAAAGCAAAGGTCAGAACAGAGAAATGGAAATGTACTGTTGTGAAGTTCTTATGCTAGATCTGAAGTGGTATCATATCACTTGAAGGTAGATTGTGACAAGTTAAAATGCGCACTACAAACCCTAAAGCAATCACTACATTAAAGAGTGATAGCTAAGAAGGCAACAGAGGCAATCAAACAGAATCATCAAATGTTCTGTCTAATAGTATGTTTTGTTTTAAATAAATATCTTGACATAGCACATGGCTTCTGGAAATCTATTCTTTTGAAAAACAGAAAAGTTAATTTTGAAGAAATAGAAAAACACCTGGGAAAGTGAAGACTAAATCAAGCTCAGAAAAGATGGATCTTACACTGATTTCAGGGTATGTAAACCATCTTTGTCCTGCAAATAACCCGAAAACAAGAAGTTTATCCCAATGCTGTTGTAAGGCTTAGTTGAAATTTCCACAGGAAGTTCAAAACTTGAATTAGGAAGCAATCCACTTCCTGATTCAAGTCTTGTACTTCCTGTGGAAATCCTGATCCACTGCATAGGGCAGATTGCAAACTTAAGTGCTGGGTTTCATTTCCAACATTCAGCCCCTAGATGAAGGCCCCATAAGCCAGTAGGAATTGGCTTACAGTACCGATTTTGCTTTAGGTACTACCTAAAGCAAATCAGTCTCAACAACTAGCCTGTGTCTATTAAAATGCATTTTATAAAAATAAATAAGTTTTATAAAAATGGGCCAGGTGCAGTGGTTCACTCCTGTAATCCCACCACTTTGGGAGGCCGAGACAGGTGTGGGAGGCCGAGAGGGGTGATCACAAGGTCAAGAGTTCGAGGCCAGCCTGGTCAAGATGGTGAAACCCTGTCTCTACTAAAAATACAAAAATTAGTCAGGCACAGTGGTGGGCACCTGTAATCCCAGTTACTTGGGAGACAGAGGCAGGAGAATTGCTTGGACCCAGGAGGCAGGGTTGCACTGAGTCGAGATTGTGCCACTGCACTCTAGCCTGTGCAACAGGGCAAGACTCTGTCTCAAAAAAAAAAAAAAAGAAAGAAAGAAAAAGAAAAAAATGTATAAAAATGGCACAGTCTTACCAAAACAGTGAATGCCTTTCTACCTGCAGATGTCAACTAATTCTTGAAAGAAAAAACACAGATGGAAGAATATTAACTGGGAAAACAGAGTGGGAGAAATATCAACTTAAAGTACCAACAATGAGATTCCTGTAATAGGGATAGAAATTGACCTGCCTCTCAGAGAACCCCAATCAGAGGATGCAAGTGAGAAGTAAAATAGAAATCAGAGGCATTTTAGAGGTATTATCAGTCTATATACATAACAGCTGTTAGCCCTTATTTTCTACTCCTGCTTGAAAAACACCTACTGCTACATGTTTATTCCCCAGTCAAAACAACAACAAAGAGTTTTGGGTTTTGTTTTTTGCTTGTAAAACTGGAAGGCATTGTTACAAGGAAGCAGAGTAGATAATGTGAATGCTAGTCGCCTTGAAAAACCCCTCCTCGGTCTGGCATTTGAGGAAGGCTACCTCCAGTATAATGGTGAGCCCATGCCCATTCCTGCTGAATTAAAGCTTCCAGCTAATAAATGACCACCCTCAGTAAATCTTAGTTATTTTTTCACATTTAAAAACTATGTATTCTGAAAAGAAATACATAAATTCATAAAAAGATGGGTATTTCCAAAGTGAACGCAGTCTCAAGGGATGAACTAATCATGTGTACAGAAAGTGTCAAGTACAGTGTAAAGCAATTAACAAAATTGAAATGTGTTCTTTAGTTATTCAAATCAGATAAGTGAGAACGTATGTTCCTACATGATATCATAAAGCCATTCTATTTTCTAATCTTGTTACGGCATCACCAAAGGGTATTTTATTTTCTGTCTTACTTTCTACTTTTCTTGGTTTAGTAATCCTTTTAAAGGAAAAAAAAAACTCCCTAAAATTGAAGGGAATACATTTAATGCAGCATAATCAGCTTCTAAATCTACTTAACTGGAGCCCCATCATGCATTTAGTGCATTGAATGAATGGCACAAATGGGAAACGTATTATAATGAGGACCGGGTGAATTTTGTGAGACTAAAACTTCACTTTCCTTAAATGTTTTTAAGCATCTGATTTTGTAGTCAAGTATAACTCAATTTGCATAGCTCCTTATTTGCATTTGACCTAGACACCTGCATTGCTTTTTGGAGAATTCTACTTTTATGGTGCTTTTGAACACTTCGCTGCCATCCCACTATGACAAAGTGCATTTTGCTTGCTGTGGATCTTTGAGGGGGTGCACAGTGTGATTATTTTTAACTTTTCATTGGTATTCATTTACGTTAGAACAAGTTGTTTGCTTACATTACAAGGCTGTTTTGCTTTTCATGGGTTTATTTCCTTGTTCATTTTTGAAAAAACTAGATTCTGTTTTAGAGATGTGAACTTTTTGTGACAATAGACTAAAAATTACACCTATGGATACTGTCACTGTTCATGTCGACATAAAGGGCTTCCTACTTCCGCTATACTAATATCTAGATTACATTTTTCTGTCTTCACTGATCTTGAGGAAATAAATATTCAGAACTCACATGTCCTAAATTCAACTTGTAGATTTCCCACTTCACTTTGCTATGAAACTGCATTACTCTAAATGCAGTCGTTTTTTGTTTTTTGTTTTTTGTGTTTTTTTTTTTGCAATTTGAAAACATGGGAATTATCTTGATTCTTTTCTTTCCCACCCTCCCGCATGCAATCAATCCCCAAGCTCAAACGAATCGGCCTCCTTCAGAGGAGAGATTCGGTATGTTGCTTTGCTTCTCCATTCCCATAGCCCTTGTCTCTGTTCAGGCCCATGTCATTTTGCCAGTAGACTGGTTCAACATCCAATATACTTCCTCCTTTTCAATGTAGTATTGTTTCCAGAATTAAAGTGGAACTAGCACACTGCCTTGCTCAACACGAAAAATGCAAAATATCCTGATTGCTTTTAGGATAAAAATTAAACACCTTTCATGCTATACATGACATCTTCCAAATCTGGCCTCTAACTCCTTCAGCCTCATACTCCTCACTGATTTTGCCTCATTTGACTCTCCAACCATACAAAATTCCTTCTTAGATATCATTGTATTGGTCCTTCACTTACTTCTGAACCTGTATATATACTTCCCCTAGAATTCCCACTTCCTGACTGGTGGTATATGTCAAGAAGAATAATGGTTTTCAGAGTATAGGTGGCAATATAGGGTGTTCATTCCAGTCTTCCCACCTGTTAACTGTAGGTCCTTGACCAAGTTACTGAGGGGAACCAAGTGTCAGTTTCTCATCTCGAAAGTTGTGATAGTAATAAACACTGTCTACCTTGATGGATTTTTGTGAGGAGTATGTGTGTAAAGAGTGACGTGTCATGTCTGGAACATGGTGATCAATGAAAGTTAGCTGTTATCAATGCTAATAACTGGAAATAATAAGCCATTTTCATCAAAGAAGATCAAAGCTACTAAAGATATCCTCTTGTATTTCATAAAAACTGCCTAGAGGTAAAATTGATAGCTACGGCAAAAAAAAAAAAAAAAAAAAAAAAAAAGAAAAAGAAAAAAATGCCTTCTCTCTACTATGCCTTAAATAATCTTTTAATTTGTAAGTCAAATCTGCAATTATATATAACGTAATTCATCTTCGATAGATGTCCGTGGAAAAAGCTGAGAAATTATAGCCACCAAGAACATATTGACTGCTAGACGTTACTTATTTGATTAATAAATTAAAAACTTCTGAGGCTCATTCTCTGGAATTTTCTTGCATAGGGGAAGAGTCATCGCCAATTTCCTGGACCTACAAAGACAGGTTTCACAGAGGGGCATCTCCAGAGAGGTACAAGGGGCAACTGAGTCTTTAGTCCAGAAAACACCTGCTGTTTCCACACTCTGCCTTTTTCTTTCTTATCTCGGTTAGCCCTTCCTATTATTTTTGCTTTGCCTCTGGGTTCAGACTCCAGGGCCTGCTGGAGGGGAGTAGGGGTGGTCAAGAGAAGGCCCTGATTTTACAAGTTCTTTAAACACCCCCTCCAGGGCTCACCCAAAGGGCTGAGCTGCTTCCTTCCTCCCCTTTCTTTTTGACATCCTCTGCAGTCAGCTCTTGTTTTCACTTTCTTTGTGGTCAGAACTACCTCTGCTATTGAAGTGATCCTTTCACCCCAACTCCCAGAACAGCCATCAGTGCCTGCTTCTTGATAGTCCAGAGAGCAGGAGAAAGTTTCTGCTTCACTGTTGTGTGAAATAAGTAATTATTAGAGTACCCAAAAGTGGATGGCAAAAAGGTAAATTGAGTAGGAAGTTTCACTGGGTGATGGCAAGGTCTTTTCCTCACTGACGTCTTATGATTCTAGGTTTAGAGGCATTTTATTTTAAAATCTCCCATTGACCAAAAAAAAAAAAAAAAAAACCTAGCAAAAATATAAGTAAAGGGCACACACAGGCTCTCCCTTACATTAAAGAGCAGTCTGTCTGCCATAGTGAGAACCAGAGGAGTTCGCGCTTCTAGTCCTCTGGCAGAGCCCCCTGGGATCACCGGCCATGCAGCCTGGTCCCCAGGTTCTCTGCATTCCACCTGCCCAGTGTTAGTTGCTACCTGGTGGATTCAAGGAACCATCTATGATTTCAAGGGAGGGTGGGATTAAGTAGTTCTAGTCTTATTCCTTAGGACGGTTCCTGGGCACTAAGGTGCCACCGGAGTCAAGATGCGGAAGGAAGGAAGAGGACTGAGGCTTAGGCTCGGAGCTTCCATCAGAGCTCTCCATGTACCATTCCTTCACCTGACAAATTTTTACTGAGGCCCTAGGCTAGGTACTGTGCCAGATCCTGCTGGGATACAGGTGACACAATCAACAAGGACTCGACTTCTTGGACAAGAGCCAGGAGGATAGTTTTGTGGAGTGCAGGGCAGTAGTAGGGGAGCTGGTGGGGATAAGAGCAAATAAGACAATCTCAGTGAGTGAGAAGTGCTATAAACATTAATTAACCACTTATGAAAGGAGTGATTTGAGGGGCTGCCTTGGATAGGGTGCTGCCTGAGGAGAGGGCAGTATTTCTGCCAGGAAGTTCAGGGAGAGGGTTTTCTAGATAGATGGTCTAAAGACTTCAGAGTGCTAAGCCAGGAAGGAAGTCTTGTGTATTCTGGAACCAAGATCACTTATGAGGGTGTCAGAGAGAAGGCAGGAGGCAGGTCACTTGGGGCTCATAGATTACAGTACAGAGTTTGGATGTCAATGCTAACATACTGGGTTTTAGGCAAAGTTTCAAATGAAAAAAGGATTTATCATGCAATGAGTAGAATCTGGAGATAGAAACCATAAATTAGGCTGAAAAGAAGTTTAATAGAAGTACTTACGAATTCTGTTGGAAGAGTAACTGCAAAATCACAAAGGGACTATGTTCTGGGCCTGCAGCTGGGCCAGGCTTTACCTGATGGACCAAGCTTTACATCAGGCATCCCCAAACTTTTTACACAGGGGACCAGTTCACTGTCCCTCAGACCGTTGGAGGGCCGCCACATACTGTGCTCCTCTTACTGACCGCCAATGAAAGAGGTGCCCCTTCCTGAAGTGCGGCGGGGGGCCGGATAAATGGCCTCAGGGGGCCACATGCGGCCCGCAGGCCGTAGTTTGGGGATGCCTGCTTTACATGATGGTTGGAGGGGCTCACAAGACATTTGTCCATCCACCTACACTGCCAAGCCCTCCTGCCAACACTGTAAATTGTTCCTGCAATCTTCCTCCAGAACCCTTTACAGAGAAAGGTTACGGGTTGTGCTCACTTTAAAGGAGAAAGATTTAAAAGGATTCTGTTATCAGAAAGCATGTACTGAAGGGTGTATTTGGAGCTGAGAGGCAATACATTAATAACAAAAGAGAGATCCAGTGGCTAAAAGTAAAATAAAGAACCCTACTTGATGTCGAGTTTATTTGGTAATGTCTCTGCTCTGATCTTGGCCTTCCTTTCCATTGTCTGTGCCTGTCAGAAGAGGCATTGCCCTCTGCCCTTGGATCTTGCTGCCATCTCTGGATTTCACTGCAGTTCTCTGGGCATGGGTGTATATTTTTCATATTCTTCCTAGTCCTCTAGTCGGGATGGGAGACGTGCTCTGCTGTTCTTGCATTCTTCTCCTGGAGCCTCCTGATTTCAGCTTAACGTCTGTCTCACCCTTGCTGATGGACTTCCTGAGGCTGGACTACCCGCCTACCAGTCTGAGTTCCTAAGTACCACTGCCCTGGATTCTCCTCTGCTTTCCACTATTGCAGTAGGGACCACCCTCTCACCATCTATTCCACCTGCCCCAGGACAGCAGAAGCTGCCACGTGCCAGAGGAAAGAGCCCAGGCTCTGGCATTAGCTCCGCTTGCTCCACTGCAGGGTTGTTGTGAGGAATAAAAGAAAGAAGAATTTGAAATCCAAAGCATAAACCACCTAACACGATGCCTGGCACATAGCAAGTGCTCCAGTCGCATAAACTTCCTTTCATCCCAAAGGGCAGCTCCCAATCTTCCTGTGAGCGTCTCCTAGCTGGTCCCATCCTCTGGTAAACCCCAGTTCATGGCCAATGTTTCCAAAAATTAAGTAGAACAACAGCAACAACAACAATACTTGCTATTTATTTAGCCCTTATTATTTTCCAAGGATTGAAAAGCGTTAACTCATTCTAACATTAAAATAGCCTAGCCGGGCACGGTGGCTCACGCCTGTAATCCCAGCACTTTGGGAGGCCGAGGCAGGTGGATCACGAGGTCAAGAGATCGAGACCATCCTGGTCAACATGGTGAAACCCTGTCTCTACTAAAAATACAAAAAATCAGCTGGGCATGGTGGCACGTGCCTGTAATCCCAGCTACTCAGGAGGCTGAGGCAGGAGAATTGCCTGAACCCAGGAGGCGGGGTTGCGGTGAGCCGAGATCGTGCTATTGCACTCCAGCCTGGGTAACAAGAGCGAAACTCCGAATCATTAAAAAAAAAAAATAGCCTTCTGTGGAGATAGCATCAATGTCTTTCAGTAAATGAGGAAACTGAAGCGCAAAGATCTTAAATAACTCATCTGGAGTCACCCATTTATATGAAGACTTGGAGCTGGGGCTCTAGGTCACACGTCACAGATTCTGCTTTTGATGCTTTTAACCAAAGGTGCCTCCTAAGACAGAATATCAAGAGCTGATTAGCTCTCCTGGCTCTGAGCGAGTGCTCAGGTTTCACACTGGGCATCTTCTGGGAAAGGCACTAAACCCTAGTGCTTCAAAATGTCATTTGGGGATAATGATACTTATCACTCTCAACACAATATAATAAAGATTAATTAGTGAATGTTGGTAAAGCACTTTGAAGGGGAGTGATTTAGGCATAATCACAAGTCTTACCTCTCATTGATCTTGAACATCCTTTTTATTTGGTATTGATTCATTGTTATTGACCAGCTTGGTGGCCATTAATCAGGCTGGCTCAGGTTTTACCATTCCTGAATACATTTCTGCAAATGGGTAGTATAAGTTATTTTTGTCATAATGCATGTAGGCTTCCAACTGTCATTTTAACTGAGAATTTGAAAGGTTGAATTAATTCAACCTTCGATGACAGTTTTTTCATACTTTTATTATAGCTATTAATACATAGTATTATAACTTATTGCATTTGTGTCATCCGAGGCTTCTCCACTTGAACTCTTTAGAGCAAGGATTATAATTTCTTAGTTATCACCAAATGAAATGGCTCCAGTAAGTGCCAAACATGATGTCTAACATGTACTTCAGCCAAGTATTAGTCGAATGGACGGGATTGTCTAAAACAGTTTAGTATATTGAGGCAGACTCTGTTGAGATGGGGTTTGAGGACAAACACTTAAAGACAATTAAAACTTTTAGGTGGTTAAATCATCCAATTGTTTTCTCTTCTCACTTGTTCTATACTACACTAGTTCAGTAACTACCATGGCCATCTTGGCAATCATCTCAATTTTCAACTTCTATTTTTTTGCTAGAACTTATATAGCAACAGCACAAGAGTTCTGAACTTTTTTTTTTCTTTTCAGGAAGGAAGCATTGGTGCTCGAGATGCAGTTATGCAAATACATACCAGTGCTAGGCATAGAACTGTACACGATTAGGTGAGAAACTGACATTAGCCAGGCATTGCAGGAAGGCAAACTGAGGCTCACAAAGATTGGGTACCTTGTCTCAGTCACACAGCTAGTAAGTAGCTTCTGGACTTGCAACCAGGTTTTGACTGGCTTTACCTCTTGCAGCTTTCAGCCACAACACAGTTCCTTCCAGGGTTGCTAATCAATTATCCCTCTCCCCTTTCTCATCAGAGAAAATGTTTCAGCAAATATTTGATCAATACTAACAATATGAGATACTCCAAGTAATTCATTACCACTTAGTTTCATTTTATTTTACAGCTTGATCATCATAAAAATAGAACAGAGGACTATTGTACTGGTGCTGAGAGAGGCTCTGAACAGGCAGGAGAGAGTGAGCAAAACTGGATAATTCTAGTAGAAAGCAGATGCTGAATGGCACTGATTGCCTAGGCACATCTGTCTCTTCAGGGCAAATGATCAGAAAGAACCGGGACAATCTCAGAAACATTTGCAGAGTTCAAGTCTGGAAGAAAGGGACATGAGTTCTCCCTTGTGTATTAGTGAATTGTTAAAGTGAAGCCCCGGAAATCCACTTTGCAGTGGATAGTGTGACTGGAGCAGGCATAGCCCTGTGGTGTCTGCTGAGAACATGATATGAGAATCTTTTTGTAAATATAATCACCCTGTAGGGGAACATCACATACCCACACACCGGGGCCTGTCAGGGGGTGGGGGGCTAGGGGAGGGATAACAGGGGGTGAGAGGATAGGAGAGGGATAGCATTAGGAGAAATTCCTAATGTAGATGACGGGGTGATGCTGCAGCAAACCACCATGGCAAGTGCACTAACAAAACTGCACATTCTGCATGTGTACCCCAGAACTTAAAGTATGATTTAAAAAATGAAATTATAAATATATATATATATGGAGAGAGAGAGAGAGAGAGAGCTGTAGAAGACCACGAGCTCTTAAGTACAGGACAGGGTGCTTTAGTATATGTGTTTATATTAAATATATATATATATATATATTTATATTAAATCACCCTGTCCTGTACTTAAGAGCTCGTGGTTTTCTATGGCTGCTTCTTTCTTCTCTTCCTTCTCATTTCTGCACTGCCTTTCACTCCTGCTCACTCCACAATCGCCAGAAGCAGTTCCTACTGCAACAGGAGCCCCACCATGGAAGTGAACCCCACTGCAAGGAATACTCAATAGGAAGCAAGTATTTGGGCCACAGACATGGCATTTTTTCTCTTACTATCCCACACCCTCTGGCAAGCAGGAAGAAAAGTTGAAAGAAGAAGAACGCAGCAAGTTTGTGGCTAAGGTGAAGTTCTCAGTATCAATCTGAGTTGGAAAGGCTAATCTGTGTAGCCTGTGATCAACCTCTCCACCAAGACTGGCAGCACCAGGTAGGCTGAGGTGAAAATACTGGAACTTCAGCACAAAAAGAAGTTCTGTCTCCACATTAGTAATGCAAAAATGAACCAGAACATACCCACAGAACACAGAATCTATAGGACCCTCAGAGACCTGAGTAGCCTCTTCCCATGACTCATCTGGTTGGGGGACTGGGGACAGTGCATTGCCAGAGAGCCCATATTCAGAGGTGAGAAGTTTAATTCACCCTTTGATTCATTCATCACATAGTTTTAAGTATCTACGACATGGCAAGCAGCGTGTTATATATAAGGTATGAAGTATCGAACAAAACAGATTCAGACTTGCCCTACAGGAGTCTACACTTCAATGGAAAGGAAAAAGCAAGACTCGAACTCTTCTGCTGACTCCCACTGGATGCTCCTACCTGAAGGCCTCAGCGTCAGTCAGGACTGGAGGCCGTTCTTCCTTCCCTTGTCCAGTGCCTCTAGACTTACATCCTCCCAGAGAAGCTCAAAGACACCTTTGACTTTTTTAGATAAGATTCCTATGCTGAGAGGGAAGAAGGGAACGGGGAAAGAGAGAAGGAGAGACAGAAAGAACATACTGTTTTTCCACAGTTGAATGGACTCCAGAGAGAGTGTTTCTGCAACAGCACAGAATCCCCTCGTCTTCATGTGCCCGCAGTACCTCACTGGAGATTGGTCCACAGGGTCAGCCGATCCCTGTCCAGCATATTCTGAGCCTCCTCCTCCAGCCCTATCTCTCTGATGGCACCTGTTTCTTCTTGCCCCATGGCTTATAAACTAGTTCCCTAGATCTGTAAATGTGGGTGATTAATATAGTTAGCCATTGTTCCAACGAACCTGGGACAATGTCTTCCTCTTTCTATTATTATATCATGAATCCAACTTGACTGAAGCTTACAGGGCATTACATATATAGGCTGGGTGTGGTGGCTTATGCCTGTAATCTCAGCACTCTGGGAGGCTAAGGCCATTGGATCACCTGAGACCAGGAGTTAGAGATCGGCCTGGGAAACACGGCAAAACCCCATCTCTACTAAAAATTAGCACAGCATTGGGGTGTGTGCCTTTATTCACAACTACTTGGGAGGCTGAAACGGGAGGATCACTTGAACCTGGGAGGCAGAGGTCACAGTGAGCTGGGATCTCACCACTGCATTCCAGTCTGGGCAACAGAGCAAGACTCTGTCTCAAAAAAAAAAAAAAAAAAGCATCTACATATATATTATAGTTATGTAAATAAATTATGTATTACTTCAGCTAAAGAGACACTGGTCTATGCCAAATTCCTCCCTTATTTCCATAAATATGTCAAAGACATTTGTGAAAAGAATCCCCTTCCTTAGGCTTTTAAAAAAAACCTGCATTGACCACTCTCAGGATTACAGATTCATAAAAGATTCAAAGACTGCAGCTCTCCTAAGAGGAAGAAGCCAAAACTGTGTAGGGAGAGAAAGGGTCAATGGAACTGGAGAAATCTGGGATTCCTAGCTCCAAAATGAACCCCAGGACCTTGGGACTATCTTGGCATCTCTTTATGTTGCTGCACAAGAAAATGCGAACACGAGTGCGGTTGAGATGTTCCCTAACTCCTTCAACTTACCCCAGCTTCAGTTGGCCCAACGTTACTACAGCATCTTGGGCTCTAAAAAGACAATCCAAACTGGTGGTAGTGCTGAAATTATTTGGAACAAAGATTTACTTTCAATTGCTGCCAAACGGATTAAATAGCATAGATATTACTCTGTTTTAGCCTATTTTTTATGACTTGATCTATTGCAAGTGTACCCCATCCAGCTCCATAATTGCCTAGCAGATTGTTGAAGGGTAGTTTTGAATTGCTGCAGATGGTGCCACCTACAGCCAGCCCTTCAGTTCTTGTTTACTCTGCCGGTAGCCTTGGTCATGATCTTCCAATAGCTCATTTAGAAGAGAAAAGGGAACCACACAGCCTTTCTGTTCACAGTTCACTCACGATCGGCAGCCAGTGTTACATTGTCATGGATACAGTGGTACAAGGGGTGGGCAGCTGCTGATTTTGCCAAATTCATTTCCATGCTATTGCTCAGGATATGTACTGAAGAACAGAGATATACAGTATATGTGGCAAAAACATATTAAAATGATCACAACCAAAGCCTGTTTATCAAATATTCAAGGCTGCAATAATTATTGATGGATAGTTCCATTTAAAATTATAGAAACACTTGTTAAGATAGTGCCAGAGCTTAATTTAATTGAAATGTCTAAAAGTGGCTATTATCATGTTTCTAGGTTATTTTTATTCCTATATATGCTATGAATGGGTTATCAGGGTTTCCATTGCTTTAAAAAAATGTTTAGATAATAGCAAATCTCAAACAGTTCTTTTCAGGTCCATGAGGTTCTTTGTTTGAAGGCCCTTGAAACAGTCAATAGTTACTCAAATAATATTTATGATCTTACTGATCACAATTCTTCTCCTCCTCCTCCTCCTCCTCCTCCTCCTCCTCCTCCTCCTCCTCCTCCTCCTCCTTCTTTTCTGGACAATTAAAGCATATTTTGGAAAAATTATAAAGTAGTAAAAATATTACTCTGCAGTCAATGTACTTTTCAAAACAAAATGTTTAATATAGAGAGAAAAGAAATTCTTGGCTACAGATATCAGGTATAATGAACATGTTAGTCTCTATCAGATTGCAGGTTACATTCTTTGCATGTCTAGACTGGCAGTGTAGTGGAAATTTTATGCAGTTGCTAAGATGATTCAACTCCTGTCTGATTTTTTCAGGTAACTGAAGCAAATACATGGTAATATGGGATAATTATTGGATAATTACAGATGCTTTGGTACACCATTTCATCATGAGAATAAAACCATAACTTATATTTCAACTACGAACTCTATTAGGTGATTGTAAAATTACTGAAAGAAAGTAACAGAGGGAGATTGAGAAAGGGAGGCAGAGAAAGAGAGAGGATGAGAGAAAGGCAGAAGAAGAGAGGGAAAGAGAAAGAAACAGAGAGACAAGTATCCAGGTACGTATTATAAACAGCAATAAAAAAATGTGTTGGCACATTTTTCTGTCCTCTGAGATATCACCAAAGGCAGGAGAGTGATTTGACTCAGTGTTGATTGATGTTATTATCAGCAGTATACTCTCTATGAGGGTTTTGCTCATTACAAAGTGAACACCTAGGAAACTCATTCACCACCTGGAGTTTAATCTCTCATGGAGTCTAACATGGGGGTGGGATAACCATAGAAGAGCATTTCAAAGGAGGAAGAAAGAGCTGACTAAGGTTAATGTATTTTTGATGGAGAGATCAAATAATCTATTTAATATGTAATAGATTTGAAGTTAAATATGTAAGGATTGCTTAGAACATAAAATTGATTAAATATCTAAAAATAAGTATTTAATAAATACATTTAGTAGATAAAATAAATCTATAGGAAAAAACAGGTTTATTAAAAATACCATCACAGATATATCAAAATTACTACTATGATGCAGAGAAATTTAGATTCTTTTTAAACTTGTGCAGTCCAAATTCTAATGCTGGCATTTGTGATTGAAAAGTCTTTAAAGGTTGATTAGATGAACAAAATTAGACCAAAATTCTGTTCATCAAACAAAATTCTGTGACATTTTAAGTCATGACCATGAAAGAAGTGACCAAGTTTGATTTTTTTTCATTTTGTTTCTTCTTGTCTTGTAAGATGTTTCTAAAATCTTTGTCCAAGTTTCTCTTTTATAATGGGATTTATTTGGAAAGAAGGAAAATAGAAAATATTTGATGTTTGAAGGATATAAATGAATTAATAACAGGTAAGTTTTTAAGATTAAAAGAGAAAAGAAGGAACAATGAGCTATACTCTCTTCAAATATTTTTTAAATTGTCATATATATATATATATATATATATATATATACATATATATGTATATAGGTATATGTAGTATATATACCATTTCTGCCAGAGGTAAGAGAAATGACAATGCCAACTTGCAGGTCATGGTAAGAAGGTCAACTGCTTGTCTAGACACTGTCTTTGATAACAATAAGCATTTTAAGATAGCAGGAAAGCATATCCCTTTCAAAAAGGTAACTAAATAGGGTGATGAGTTCTTATATTACCGATAATTGACCCTGGGATTAAAAGTAGAACATTTTCCTTTCAGTAACTGGCTTGTGCATCAGACTAGATAATACTGCCTTCTCCTTTGTAAGTGAAATTCAGAGAAAAGAGAATAATTCTAGTTTTAATGAAGGTGATGCATTAGTGGAGACCACACATGAACAGATTTCATTTTCATTATTGCGTTAGATACTATATGGAATTGATGCTGACCTCTTTCAATAGGTTATATGCAGCTATATGGACTAGACAGTATTCACACTCAGTTTTATCTCTTATTTTTTAAAATCCTCATTTTCTTCTTGGTTATTATGGTTTCTTATGGGATTTTGCTGTCATTCATTTGTTTCTACTTATGCTTTTGTTATCAATGATACATACATGATATCTCATAAGACACTGTAAGCATTTCTCTTCATTTCAGTTTTTTCTTAGTGCATGGGTGAGTTTTGTTGTCATTCTGAGTAGAATTGAACCTGCTAAAGCATGCTGCAGCTAGCTGAATTTAAACTTCGTCAGGTTACAATGCAAAAATACCATGACAAGAGTGTTTCGTCTTGTCTTTTGATGAGCGCAGCACAAAGTAGGAAATGTTCCCTTTCAGCGCTGACTGCCAAATTTCTAAACTGGTACCCTAATTACACCCTTGCAACATGAAGGCTTGTCCATTTGCACATCAGGTAGAGCAAATCCTGCAGCACACTGAGGGCTGGTGCTGTCAAGTAAACTAGGGCAGTGTCCAGATGACTCTGTCCTATAATCTTCTTTCCTAACGTTTCATAATAAAAATTTTCAAACACATCATGAAGTTTTGAATACCCATGCACTTTCCACCCTGCAATCTACCATTAACGTTTTGCTACACTTGCTTTATCTCATATCTATCCCTCTATCCGTCCTGCTACCTGTAGGCAATCCATCCTACTTTTGAGATGCATTTCAAAGTGAATTGCAGTACTGGTCCTCTAAATACTTCAGCTTGCTATAATGGTTTTGATGAAGAAAATGGATGCATTTCTCCCAATCAACTCTGAAAAAAGCAATTTTTGAGAGACAAATAAAGGTAGAGAAAATTATTTTCCAGGAACAAAGATATGGGAAAAAGTAAGTTTTAAGATGCCACACAGGGTCATTTTATAGCACGCTATTCTAGTCCTCCTGCAAGTGGTGATTAAAATACGAGAATTGCTAGTGGATTTTGTTGTTATACCACTAAGCAGATAGAGGACAATTTTGTTTATATATGTTGTTAAAAGCAAATAGTAGAGTCAGGATGGCCTGGGCTTAAGATGACATGAAAGTTATCATTTTATTAGACCATTGTTTTGCTAAAATGATAAGCATTAACGCATGTAACAAAGAGATTGAGATACACATTCATTTCTGCACATTGTTACATTGTTCTTTGGCTGTGCAGTGACTGAACCTTACTTGGTAAAACATGGTTGAGTGTGTTACAAAGCAATGCCAGGGTGTGGAAAGTGAGTGGAACTAGGAGTTCTGAACGGGAGATGTTAGAACAATCCCTTTGGCAGAAATTCTTAAATTGGAACCAAAGATAAATTATATAAGGCAGCCCTCAATCTGCTATACACATAGAATTAGAGATAATTTAACTTTGGGGTTCTTCACGTTTCAGTGATTCAGGAATTGATCAATGGGGCAGGGTGGTACATAATGTAAAATGATTGTGCTGTGAAATTTGTGTGGCAAAGAAAAACACACACACTCCTATTGCCTAGGGCTGGAAGACGATGATGAAATGGGAGAGTTCCCTGATTCCCCTTGCAGGATGTGTAACAGAGATGTGCCTCACCTGTTGGGTCACTCAAACCCCTTGAGGAAAGGGGAGTAGGCAGATGGACAAGTGCAGAGGCTGGGGCCAGCACTTTGGGCTGGTATCTAGGGGTGGGTACCTGCAACCCTGGTGTTACAAAGCACCTGTGGATGGCTCGAGTGTTAACCAGCTAAGAGGACCCCCTGCCTTTTCACAAGGACAGAGGGCCACTATCACCGCTTTCTGTATCCCAAGCACTTTTCCAGCATCCTGGCAAAATAAGGTCACATAGACTTGAAGGATGAAGACGAGGTTTTATGGATTGGTGGAGGTGGCTTTCAGTGAGATGGATGGGAAACCAGAAGTGGGGGAGGGAGTGGGAAGGTGATCCTCCCCTGGAGTTGGGCTACCAAGCAGCTGGATTCCTCTCCCACCACCCCCAGACGAACTCCTCTCAGTGTTCAGATGTTCCACCTCTTCTCCCTTTCTCTGCTGCTTTGTTCTGCCTCTGTCTGCTTGTCTGCTGGCTTGCTGATCTGCTTGGGATCTCAGGTTTGGGGGTTTACATGGATGCAAGATAGGGGACATGGTGGCCAAAAGGCAACTTTTTGGGCTTGAAAACAGGAATGCCTGTTCTCATTTAGGGCTGCAGGTCTCCAGGCTTGAGGGTGGGGCCTTTGCCAGGGAACAGCTGTCTCCTACCCAGTATTTTCCTGTCTGCTGTCCCTATCAATAGGATGGTGGAAAACATCCATGGAAGTCTACAGAGGTTGACTGGTACCCAATCTAAGAGTAAGTCAGAGGAGGAGGATTTGTAATTCCAGCAGCGTTAGAAAGTGTTTCAGAGGGTTATAAAGAACAGAGAGAAAACTGATTGTGGTAGTTGAAGTTTGGAAGGGAAAAATGGCCACTGAGTAGGTAAGGAGAAAGAGTGGGAGGTATACAGGTCTTTTCCATGAAATAGCATGGCAATTGGTCTACCTGATCCTCCAGATGAGGAACCTCTGATTTGCCCAGAAGTATCTACACATCCATGTGTAAGGTCACGCGGATATCAGGTCTCATATCTTCCAGTCAACACTCCCCAGTCCTTCTACCCATAGAGATCTTGTGCCTGATGATATACCCCCTCCCACCTGGGAAGCTGACACAGCCCAGCATCTGGAGAGAAGGAAAAGGATGGTGGCTATCAATTATGTATGACTTTGGTTAAACAGAGAAATATCACAAAATAAGAGGCCTGGAGGAAAGTCAGCCTTCTAACTTTAAAAAAGTTCAAGTGATTCACCTAAGTTCATACAGCAAGTTAATTAAAAGCACCAGGCTTTACCTGCACTTCTAGTCCAGAATCACTGAGAGAAAGTGAGAGATGAAGAAAAACAAAAAGGGAAGGAAAAAGAGATAGAGAGGAGGAGGAGGAGAAGGGAGAGAGAGAACAAGGGATAAAGAGAAAAAAATAAAGAAAAATATAGGTAAGACGTCCCTCAGTCCCCTAAAATATTTTATTTCTTAATTTTTAAAATATAACACACACACTCACACACACACAAATTCTCCTTTTTATAGGCAAACTATATTATTCATTTAAACATATGAACTCTTACTTTCTCCTGGCTAACCAAATGACTCAATTTGGTAAATGGCTACAGTAATGACTTTAGATGTCATTTGTTCACCAATATTTTCATTAAAAAGAGAAAAGATCCCACTATTTTTGAATGTCCATAAATTCTAATATTATGTCTTTAACTTCCCCATCTTGTTTTAGTTTAAAAGATTCTGCCATCCTCCCGACCTCCATCCATGACCAGGTGAGTGTTCTCAGCTCACAGAGGCTGCAACCTGTTAACTTGTAGAGAGTGATACCAGACAAACACATTCAATGCCTTCTTCCCTTCCTTGTTCTCCTTTAAATATGCTAAATGTATATAAATATTTTCCTAAGAAAAAAATCAAGAATTAAGTAATTAGCTAATTTAGATAGTTTTTCTCAAAACTTCTGTAGGAGAGAAAAAAGACTATTTTTTGACATTTTCTGGAAAATCCCTCAAAAATTCCAAATATCCCCTCTTTGCCATCCAGGGACCACAGCCGATCACCCAACCTCCACCCTCATCCTCAGACAGCCTTACCTTCCTTTCCTTTCACCTGTGCTTGACACACGTTAACGCTTTGCTTGACAAATGTTCATCATATTGTTAATAAGAAATGGTTTTAAATTGATAATATGAAGATACATGTCTTCTTCTCCTCTGTTCTTTTCTACAAAACAAAAGTCAATGGTAATCTACTTTATAGTCACCTTTGAGAGAACCCTTTTCTTTTTTCTGCTTGATAATGGAAGAAATTTGAATTTTAGCAAAGGCACAGTTTAGAATAGGTACAATCAATAAACAATAAATATAGCCCACAGAGATTTTGAAAATGAAAATATTTCTTACATTATGCCATTATGCATGCTAAAGGAAAAAGGACTTCTCTGAATATCAGAGAAAAGAATTAATGAGGTAAATTAGATTTAGAAGTTTTATTTTGGGCCTTTGCCAAAAGACACTCATGTAAATGCATTCTTTATTTTCATATCTTATATAAGGTTTTCATATTTATGTCAACAACGGTTACAGCATTGTGCAAAAGGTGAAGAGACCATAAGGCTAATTATAGGGTATACTTTTAAAAATTATATGTGATTGGCAAAAACAGATGTTTTTCCCTTTGCTTAGTGTCATCTATTGCTTTTATATCATTTATCCACCCATCCAGTCAGCACAGCCAGCTAACATATAATATATCCGAGACATGTACTAGGGTTACAAAGAGAAATGAGACACATTCCCTGTCTTGAGTAAGTTCACAGTGTAACAATATGCCCTGACTTTCAACTTGAGCTTCACCCCAGAGGTTCATGTAAGGCAGTCTGTAAGGCAGTCCGTAAGGCTAGAGGATAAATATGGCATGTCTTTCTGCGGCTTCACTCTAAGGCTAAGCTATTGAGAGCATTTTTGCTGGGCGAGGTGATATTATGCCTGTAATTCCAGTACTTTGGGAGGCTGAGGCGGGTGGATCCCCTGCGGTCGGGAGTTAGAGACCAGCCTGACCAACATGGAGAAATCCCATCTCTACTAAAAATACAAAATTAGCTGGGCATGGTGGCACATGCCTGTAATCCTAGCTACTCAGGAGGCTGAGGAAGGAGAATCACTTGAAGCCAGGAGACCGAGGTTGTGGTGAGCCAAGATCATGCCATTGCACTCCAGCTTGGGCAACATGAGTGAAAACTCTGTATCAAAAGCAAACAAACAAAAACAAGTCACTTCAACATTTTTTTTTTTTTTTTTTTTTTTTTGAGACGGAGTTTCGCTCTTGTTACCCAGGCTGGAGTGCAATGGCGCAATCTCGGCTCACCGCAACCTCCGCCTCCTAGGTTCAGGCAATTCTCCTGCCTCAGCCTCCTGAGTAGCTGGGATTACAGGCACGCGCTACCATGCCCAGCTAATTTTTTTGTATTTTTAGTAGAGACGGGGTTTCACCCTGTTGACCAGGTTGGTCTCGATCTCTCGACCTTGTGATCCACCCACCTCGGCCTCCCAAAGTGCTGGGATTACAGGCTTGAGCCACCGCACCCGGCCACTTCAACATTTTTATAGATAAAACAAATATGAATATTTCATGGAACACAGGCAAAATTTGCAAGGATATAGTAACATTTAGGAGTAAACAAAGAACCTGACAGATATTCTATGATTCCGAAGGAGAGATGGCTGTTTGGGTCAAACTCCCAGAAGGAAGCAGAGCAGGCATAGATGCACCAGGGAAGAGTGTGGGGACTTACACCACCTGAGCAGGTAGAGCCAGTCTGGGAAGGGCTTCAAATGCTATGTTGATGAACTTGAACTTTATCCCAGAGGCTCCGGGAACCCTCGATGAGTGAACCAACGCAATGAAGCTCTCCAAATAGTTTCACTCTTATTGGTAAGCTGTTATCAGGCATTGTCTAAAACTTGTTGAGGCAGCAGAATAAAATGGATATTGTGCTATAAATGATGAGCTAAATGAACCTCCCTTTTGGGTCCACCAACCAACCACTGACCACGTAAGTGCACTTGTACAGTAGCTCAGGTTATCTGAGACCCAGACATCTAATCTACTAAAGAGAGAGAAAACCTTTTCCCCTTTTGCCCTGACAGGGTCATTGTGTGTCCCAAGAGAAACTGTCCAGGAAAGCTCTGGGTAGATGGTGAAGCACTGAACAGTACATTAATGAGTCATCACAACTGTAAAATAAAAGCACTCTGTAAATATTCTCATAATTTGTATGTGTTTCCAAATCGTGCTTTTATTCTTTTTAATTCGCGTAGCATGCCCTTAGTCACAGGATTAAGGAGTCATGTTCTTTCAAGACTGTTTCTTTTATTTGTTTGTTTGCGTTTTGCAACATCTAAGCAGAGCCTCTAGTGCAATAATTCAGTAGTAGCTCAATAAACATTTCTGGCATAACTATTCTTATGGCCAACTGCTTTACATCTAGCCTTGTTTATGTCCCCATCAAACAAGTGCAATCTCCTTCTGTCCCTTTTTCTTGATGTTTCTCAACTCCATGTTCGGAATGATGCTTCGACCTTGCGCTACCTGAGACCATCTGGGTATCTCTATGTTTCTACAGAGCCATCCATCTCAGGGCAGGGCTTCTTGATCACTGTTCTCTGTATTCTTTTTCTTTTTCTTTTTTTTTTTTTTTTTGAGACACAGTTTTGCTCTTGTCGTCCAGGCTGGAGTGCAATGGTGTGACCTCGGCTCACTGCAGCCTCTGCCTCACAGGTTCAAGCGATTCTCCTGCCTCAGCCACCTGAGTAGCTGGGATCACAATTGCCCACCACCTCGGCCAGCTAATTTTTGTATTTTTAGTACAGACGGGGTTTTGCCATGTTGGCCAGGATGGTCTCGAACTCCTGCCCTCAGGTGGTCCACCCGCCTTGGCCTCCCAAAGTGCTGGAATTACAGGTGTGAACCACTATACCCAGCCTGTTCTCTGTATTCTTTTACCCCATTTGCTGCTCTCTTAACAAATAAATGTAACCCAAGTTTCTTTTACGTTATCATTATTTATTTATTCATACAGCAAGAATTAAATGTGTCCCTACAGGCAACATAAGATTTTGGGAAAATAATAGGGAAAATAAAATTTTTTGTTCCTGGCTAGAAGGTGCTCCAGAATGGGGGGTATGAATGGAATGTAAGTGATTACTTGTAAAGCAGTACAGAAGGACTGAAATGTGCGTCAACAAAGCATGCAGGCTTTCCAGACAGACACTGACCAACTCTGCCTCGGAGAATCTGAGAAGACTTCACACACACACACACACACACACACACACACACACACACACAAAGAAAAAAAGGTGGCATTAGAGAATCTCAAATAATGATAACTTGTTTCTTTATTTACTCTTCTTTATTTACTCTATTGGTGATGTGTAACCAAACTTTTTTCTAAAACTCTTTCAGATGGATCTCAAAATGATAGGCAATCCATCTAAAATTAAGTGAGGAAATCAGGATATTGAGAAAATAGGAAGAATCAAATCAAATAAAGGCCCACAAACATAATAAAAAGAGATCCTTAGGCTCACTAGAGATGGGTCACAGATTCTGCTCTGAGCTAAAACAAAGAAGAGAAACATCTGAAATGAATCAGAGTGTGCTTAAGATAAACACAAACGAGCCCTAGGAGATCTCAACTATTCCAGGTACTGAGAGACATTTCCTTGGTGGCCCCCATAAAGAAAATCCTGTAAAACATGACAAACAATACTTTCAAACAACATCACTACAGTCAAGAGGGTAGCAAATTTCATGGGTTTGTTCTCACATCTTATGAGAACCAATGGCAGAATGTCCATGCCAAGTTCAGTAAAAGCAATTCTGTGTTGTCAGGTATACAACTCAGAACAATGATATAATTTTATCAGGTGGGGCTGGCATTTGGAGCTGAAGAAACAAGATGAACTGCGCAGAGAATTGTGAAAGTGCCTGAAGTGGATGTAGAAGCAGCCAGAGCTTGGCACGGCTGTAGCATAAGGTGTGTCTGGGAGCTCCTGCTGCCTGTAGGATGGAATCCAAACTCGTTAGCATTGCAAACAAGGTCTCTGATGATATGGCTCTGTGCCTACATTTTCTGCCCCAAGCGTCACTACACCTCATCCCCACCCTTGAACTATAAGATTCAATCTTTCTAAATGTTTAATTTTTTATTTCCTAGATATCTCATGCTCTTTCATGCCTATATACTTTCATTCAGGCAAGGCTTTTGGTCCAGATTGCTATACTCTACCACATACTTATCTCTATCTGCCAGGTCTGTTTCTCTTGCTTTTTCAAGACTCACCATCCTCCATCAGCTCCATAAAGAACCTTCTAGGTTGCTTCCAGTGCCTCTACTCTAGATTCCATGATGCCCTGGCCTATCTCCTTTGTGCTCCTCATTCGTTTTGTAATTCTATGTATGTGGATATCTTTGCCTTGTGTCTAGTCTGCAGAAATGTTATAAGATTCTATCTCATTCATTTTTATTTCCCTACCACCTGACAAAATGTCTTGCCTAAGTAGACACTGCATAAACATTTGTGGAGAAAAAGAAGAAAGGAAGGGAGGGAGGAGGGAGGCAAGGGAAGGAAGGAGGGAGGAAGGCAGGGAAGGAAGGAAGAAAGGAAGGAGGGAAGGAGGGAAGGAAGGAAGGAGGGAAGGAGGGCAGGAAGGAAGGGAAGAAAGAAGGGAAGATGATTGAAGTGACAGGCAGGTGATGATACTGGAGTAGTTAGTTGGCTGGGAAAAGATTGCAGAAGAGTCCATATCTATGCTAAAGATTGTGAACTTCGTAGAAAATGGAGCACCAATGAAGATGGATACATGAAGGAGTTAATGGGACAATTCAACATTTAGGAAGGGTAACTGGGTGTGTTGTGTGGATGGACCGAAGGACAGGCAGACCACTTGGTGCTTATCGCAATTGCCCTGGTGTGAAATAGTGCAGATCTGAACCAAGACAGTATAAAGAGCATGAAGAAACAAATGGTTAAGCCTAAATTATTAACCTTGGAACCAGTTTTTTTTTTCTGAAACTTTAAAGACACTGCTTGACATATACTTCACCAGCTCACCAAGTTCTTTTCCTGCTCATCATTTATTATTTTTAAATTGAGATGTAATATACATAGAGTGCAGCAATCTTAAATACACAAGTCAATGAACTTAATATATTTATACAGCTGTAACTACCACCCAGATCAAGAGAAAGTACTTTTTTTTCATATCAGAGGGCTTTTCATGTCACCTCCTAGTCAATATCACTCCTCAAAGGTAGCTATTATTTTTATCATCATTGATTAGTTTTGCTTGTTCTTTATGTAAATAGACTGCATAGAACACACTCCCTTATCTCTTTCTTCATGTTGCTGCATGTGATTATAATTCATTCATTTTCATTAATGCATAGTATTTCATTTTATGAATATATCAGAATGTATTTATCTATCCTGTTGATGGGTGTTATTTTTTTCCCAGTTTGTGGCTATTTTGAGTAAAGTTTCATCATTTTCTAACCTTAAATTGTTCCATGAGTCCTACTTGGACTCTAAAAGGCAATTATATTGCAAAAAGTCTTGGACTTGGAATGTAGCACTGACTGACAGTTATTAGTTATAACGTTGGCAATTTATTTCACAAGTTTGTCTCAGTGTTTTCAGCAAAATGTGGATAACTCTCTGAACTCACTCCATGCTAAAAACCAAGTAGGGCCAGATCTAGTACGTGGGGGATGGATGCCTGCATGAGATTATCAGGAGGGGAGTCTGATTCACTCACTGTTGTAGCTGCTGAGCCTGACATGTATTTAACGCCCCCAAACTGTTGAATAAGTAAATGAATGTTAATAATAGTTGATAATTTTACCATTAATCTTCCCTGTCTAAACAATAAGCCTTCCTAGTAGACTTTTTAGTCATATACCAAGCCATTATGGGATTCATGGATAAGTGATTAAAATACATATAGTACACAAGCATGTTCTAGTGACTCCTACATTTATCTTAGCTGAAATATGCGATGTGGACATTGCCCAATTTTTGCTGCTTTCTCAGTCACTGTTTTCTTAACGTGACATTCTACAAATGGAGGGACTGTTGTTTGAACAGGCTTTGGGCCCTGTGGAGTGCTTCTCAACACTGACTCTTATGATTGAGAGCAGATGTGACTTCTCCTTGTGTTTGGCTTTTAGTGCCATTTTAATCCCATTCCACCAAATGCACTTAGCTCTTCTTATTCACTGTAAATACTTGTAACATTTACCAAATATGTGCATTTGTTTAACATCAGCCAATTTGTGACCCTGTCTTTCAGAAGTACACCTACCCGTACTGCTACCTTTCCTTGAAGCTTCTGGGTGAAGATCCTGTTGGTGCTCTTCAGCTCAGTGGCCAAAACAACTATTTACTGAGTGAATGATGAAATCAGCCAGCTGTTTGGGTTTCATATACAAAAATAACTTCTTTGACTCGTAGAAAGAATGACAGGTTTTTGTTTTTGTTAAGAGAGGGGCTCACTCTGATTAAAGCTAGTTCTCCCACTTTATGTTAGCCAAAGAGGGAGCATTATGATGATAAACAATGAAAATTTGTCAAATTTGGAAACCCGTTCCTATGTCCCTTAATTCTGGGTCAAGTCTGACTTCTAAGAAATTTTACCTAATCAATTGTGAGGCTCCTGTAAATGGCTAAGGGGCCATTCAACTCTTTGTGCCAAACACCAGACTCTTCTCTCGAATACTAATTAAGCATCTCCTCCTGGGTTTTCTAAAGGACATAAAAATGTAACCCATCCCAAACAAACTCTTTTTTTCTAAATTTGTTCCTTCTTTTCTATACCCTTCTTGGTGACTGACAATACTGTTGTACAAACTAGAGGCCTCTCTCCCGGACGCCACCTCACCCACACCACACGGGGCCGTGTGGAACCTGTGACTTACTTCCGTGGCCCCAGCCTCTTTATCCCGCTTGTCTGCTCCCCTGTCTCCCTCTCCCCTTCCACTGTCATAACTCCAGCCCCTTGCATCATTCTCCTGGATCATTGGTTTTGGTTTCTCTTCTTCCAAAATCAACCCCCACCTCCTATTTTTTTCCATACTTTTTTTCAACACATGTTTTTCCTAAAATTAATGCTAAACAATGCCATTTCCTCTTTAAAATCTATCATTGTCTTCTCAGAGCATTCCGGGGACATTTATAGATGCCTTCTTTGATATGTAAGGGCTCCTTGCATGAGGTGGCCCTGGTGTGGTGTTCCGGGCTCAGCCCCACCCCACTCTGAAAGGTATTTGTCACTCCAATAGTAACAAACTTTTTCAAAAGTGTCATGCAATGTTTTTTGTGTCTTTGTGTTTTATTTTTCCTTTTAATATTGATACAAGTTGTTTATGAATAAATTCTCATTATGCAAAATTTGAGCATCCTAAGCTATGAAAAACACAATATGGAAGTTCCTTTTCTCCCCACTCCAGGCTGCCCCAGTGCCATGCTGTTTCAACCCTCTGCATGTACACATATCCTTCTCTTTGTCTGGGAGGCCATTCTTCCATGTTACCTAGCAAATTCCATGTCAGCCTTCAATGTTCAGGTGGAATTCTGGCTGCTCTGAGAAGGCTTCTCCGATCCCCTTTCTAAAATAGGTGTGGGCTGGGCACAGTGACTCCCAGCACTTAGCGGGGCTGAGATGAGTGGGTTATCTGAGGGCAAGAGTTCCAGACCAGCCTGGTCAACATGGTGAAACCCTGTCTCTCCTAAAAATACAAAAAGTTAGCTGGATATGGTGGTGTATGCCTGTAATTGTGGCTACTTAGGAAGCTGAGGCAGGAGAATCACTTGAATCCAAGAGGAGGACGTTGCAGTGAACTGAGATCAGGCCACTGCACTCCAGCCTGGGCAACAGAGCAAGAGTCTGTCTCAAAAATAAAACAAAATAAAATAAAAAATAGGTGTGCATCCTTAGACTTGTGTTTCACCTTGCACGTGCCTGAATGCTAGCATTTGCACTTGTCCTGCAGTTATTGATTTGGTTGTCTTTCTCCTCAGCTAGAAGACAGGCTTCTTAAAGGAAGGGAAATTTGTCTTGTTTGGCTTTGTGCCCCAAAATCATGCTCAGTAAGTGTTTGCTAAAACAATGAATGAGCAAGTTGTTTAACTTGCTGTAGGATCCATTTGCTGCAAGAGGAAGAAAATAGTCACAAGAAAAGGTCTTTTGAGTAATGGAAAATGATCTTCTCTACAGTGATATTTTCTTCCAACCTGAAATCAGGAGAGAGAAACACTTCCCATAGCAGCAGCACAAGACAAAAGGCATGTATAGGGATGTAAAGAATGTCAGGGAGTGGTGGCTATTCTTCGTGGATTAATGAGCTAGCAGTTAGGAAAGTAATTAGAAATAACAACTTCTAGCCGGGCTTGGTGGCTCACGCCTGTAATCCCAGCACTTTGGGAGGCTGAGGCGGGTGGATCACGAGGTCAAGAGATCGAGACCATCCTGGTCAACAGGGTGAAACCCCGTCTCTACTAAAAATACAAAAAATTAGCTGGGCATGGTGGTGCGTGCCTGTAATCCCAGCTACTCAGGAGGCTGAGGCAGGAGAATTGCCTGAACCCAGGAGGCAGAGGTTGTGGTGAGCCGAGATCGCGCCATTGCACTCCAGCCTGGGTAACAAGAGTGCAACTCCGTTTCAAAAAAGAAAAAAAAAAAAAGAAATAACAACTTCTTTAAGCATATATATGATGACTTCTATGCAGCCTGTACATCAAGGTTTAAACTCTGGAGTTTACATGTGAAGGGCCTCAGATATCTCCACAGTGAAATGTCAGATGCGGTCAGTCTGGCATGGGTTGGCTTGGGGCACTGAGGGTCAGACACTTCAGGAGATAAAAAGAAAATCAGAGGCAGGCAGAGATGGCTCATGGGCACTCCCTGTTTGAGTTTTAGCAAAGCCTTAAACTGGTAAAGTAGTTCATGCAATTCGGACATAATGACTTCTGAATATTGTTTTTAAATTGCCAAACCCATTTAAGTTAACTTAGCTATATGTATAGAATTTATTCCATAATGCAAAGTGATCTTTTCCAAATAATGTTAGTTGTTTTGGTAAGGTCTCAAGTTAATGAAATCCTAAGATGTTATCAGAATGTCACCTGAACCAAAGAGGTACAAATCGTATTATCTTGCTCTGCTGGTGACCTGATTGACTAAAGCAATTGAGGATTCCCTATATAGGCCCATTTCATGTCTAAATACACCTCACAGTACATGAATAAAAATGAAAAATTATATTAATACAATACTCTGTGAATGTCTACATAACAATACATACACTTTCTTTTATTTTCAAGATACATTATTTTCCCTAACTGAGCTAAACTGATTAGATATAATGTGATAGTATAACATAATGTCATTATAAGTAAAACAGGCAAAACGGACAAATAAAACAAAAACCAAACCCAGAGTGCAGAAGTAACAGGATGTCGTAGGAAGCAGTGATTGGAAGCCTGGCATGAATTATTATGTGGATTGTTTTAAAACTGAGGCCAGAAATGAGAGGAAGTCAAGCAAGACTGAACAAGGCTAACAATGACATTTTATAAGCAAGTTATAACTATAAAATTTTCATAGGGCATTAAATATTGAATAATGGCTTTTAAGGAAAGATAAATATCAAGAGGTCAAGAGATTGAGAAAGGTGAGTGAATATAAAGGAATTAGGGTACATGCATCCCTGTATTTAGTTTCTTCAATGTTGCTAATTTAAAAAAGCCTGTGCACTGAAAAATGAATAAAAGTTAATTGATTGTAAGGAAAACATATTAACAAGACAAAATTATTGAAATTTAATATAAATCACGTAGTTAATTTACTTGTGACAGTAAGAAATTTTTTTTTTTTTTTTTTTTTTTTTGAGACGGAGTTTCGCTCTTGTTACCCAGGCTGGAGTGCAATGGCACGATCCCGGCTCACCGCAACCTCCGCCTCCTGGGTTCAGGCAATTCTCCTGCCTCAGCCTCCTGAGTAGCTGGGATTACAGGCACACGCCACCATGCCCAGCTAATTTTTGTATTTTTAGTAGAGACGGGGTTTCACTATGTTGACCAGAATGGTCTCGATCTCTTGACCTCGTGATCCACCCGCCTCGGCCTCCCAAAGTGCTGGGATTACAGGCTTGAGCCACCGCGCCCAGCCAGTAAGAAATATTTTAAATGCAGTATCTTGTGAAAAGGGAGGTCTACAAAACTTTTTCTTATGTTCTGAGTGAAAGAAATATATCCCTAAATTTTCTTCCCATTCTTTCAGTGCTCACATTGCCCCATCTTTCTCTTACCCTGTCCAATGAAACCATTTTCTACTGACGTGTTGGTGGCCACCTTTTTGCTAAATTCCAATGGAGTCATTCAACTCTTCTTATTAACTGACCTCTCTGACACAGCTGATCATTTTCAACTTCTTGAAAATTTCTCTTCTCTTGATTTATCTTCGGTCTTTCTTTGGTGATTTTCTTCATGCCTCTCAAAGTTGTCATTTCCAGGTTTCCTTACTAGATTCTTTTTCTTAAACTAGCCCTTGCATTTTTAAATATACTAAACCATCAGCTCTCTTCTACTGCCCCCTGGGCTCTCTGAGGTCTTAGCCACTTCCAAGGTTTCATCCCTCAATTACACAGCACTGACACCCCACAATTTGCCAGTTACCTCTACCATCTGCACTCTGTTCTGATTTGTTCTGCCAACTGCTCAGATTCCGTATGTGGGCACCTCATTCTTTTCTTAAAATTGACATGTTTTTCTCTACCCCAGATTTTCTTTCTCATTTATATCTCATCAGAAGTGGCTCCATAGTTCACACCATAAATTGCTGAAGTAAACTGGTGTTCATCTTTGATTCTTCCTTCTTTTTTACCCACCATGCCAAATGCTCATCGAGTTCCATCAACTCTACATTCTAAGGTGTGGTTTTTAAATACACCTCCTCCACTTTTTCATCTTGCTAGCCTGTTAGCCCAGACCTGTGTTCTCTCTTGCCTGCACTAGTTTCTTCAGGTGAGTTAGAATCATGGCCTCCTTCATGATCTTTCTGTTGTCTATCTCTCCCTCTAGCCACTCATTGTCCACGTTTCTTCCAGAGTCGTTCTGCAGAAATGCAATAAGGATTGTGTCACTTTCCAGATTTAAATCCTCAAATGGTTCTCAATCACAATGTAGCTAAAATCCAAACCACTCAACAGGGCAATAAAAAACAAACAAAAAACAAACAAACAACAACAACAACAGACATTCGTGCTTTATTCCCACAAGTCCACCAATTATACACAGGTTGACCACTTCCCTTCCCCACTCACAATGCTGATTCCTTGTCTTATATTTTGCCTTTTGTTTTGTTGTCTTTCCGTCCGTTTTCTGCCTGGTGAAATTCTCCTCTTCCACTCAGATACAACTCACAAATTTCCTTCTTTAAAAAACCTTTCTTGTGGGTAACTCTTATCTTGGCTGCTTCATGATCTTGTGCACATGCCACAATCATAGCACCAGACAGACAGTCTTGTGACCATCTGTTTACCCACCCGTTTTTCCCATTAAGCAGAGATCTTAACATTTTTTCAGATGTGACACATTTCACAGACGACATTCAATAGTGCAACACATTTCCACCAGTATTCCCAGTGAGGTGGCTATAACTCCACCATTTTTCTCCAATCAAGAAAACACATTAATAGGAGTGAGAATGACAGATGATAATGACCTTGGATCTGTCCATGCACACATGCATGTGAATTTATTTGTATTTGGAAAATCATTTAGCACTCTCATTTCGAAGTCAGACTGCCCAGGTTTCAATTCTGGGTTTAAAATTTATTGCCCAGGGCCTCTAATGTATTATTTAACCCATATCAGCCCAGTTTCTTTCTCTGTACAAGAAGTATAATAGTAAAAAGGACTTGAGAGAATAAGAAAAATTAAGGAAGAAAACTAATTCATGTGACTCACTTATACAGTGGTAGGAATATGAAGTGTTCCCAGTAATTTTAGCTATTATGATGATTACTACCACTGTTTGGTATAGATGGGTAAATTTCTCCTTCAGCGGATCAAAGTAACTCACCTTTATTTTCCTGCTACGGAAT